>NC_058083.1:139294334-140549645 GCF_014858855.1 Bufo gargarizans | reverse complement strand
ACAGAACGCAGACACATTAAAGTGAATGGGTCCACAATCCCCATGCGGCTGGGCCACGGTCGGTGCCCGTGCATTGCGGACTACAATTTGCGGTCCACAGCACAGGCACGGGCTTCACACTGTCGTGTGAACAAGACCTAAGTCTGTGGAGCTGTGTAAAAAATGCAACTTGCCCCGCACAAAAACAAGCCCTTAAATGGTTCTGTGGACAGAAAACAAACAAAAAAATGTATGGCTCTTGGAAAGCAGGAAAGGAGAAATGAAAATAAAAAAATGTAAATAGGCTGTCTCCTGAAAGGGTTAATATAAGAGCTTCTAGTCTATTACTGTAACTATGTCCATCAAATTAAGGTTATCTGTATCTTTCTTTAATATATACACATCAGCTATCTTTTTCTTGTTTTAAACACAATTTCCAGTGAATTATTGTGGTTAGTCAACTAAATCCCCACCATATAGACCATGTGTACCACATCATCAGAAATGTGCAGTGAATAATCATATCAATAATGTATGGGTGCCTTCACCTGAATGGGATTTTATTGGGCTGGAAGCACATGGACTTCTGCAACCTACATTCAGGTAAATTGAACTGATTTTCAGTTGCAGAAAATTTCTGCAAAAAAATCTGCCATGTGTGAAGGCACCCTAAATATAACAGACTGAAAATCATCATAATGCCTGCTGTCTTGCACAAGTATAGCTGACTTTCTGGCTACGGTTTGGAAATCTAGTGTTCTCTTCACAGTGTCATTAGATCATTGACAGTCGACTGACTGAGGATAATAGGAGCTGCAGTTGAGGATCGTCTACTTGTAATAGCCATTGAAGATAAATTGAGCAGAACAAAACTGCTTCTGTCCATTTTACTTGACAAAACTTTTTACTCGACATTGAGCCAGTTATCTCCTGAAATGTAGCACTAGGCTGCATTGTAAAATATTGAGATTGTGATAACTTCTCTAGGTTCACCTTTGAAGATCATTTTAGTTGCATAATGACATTTTCAAATTTTTGAATTAAGATACGTTATTATTATTATTACTATTATTATTCTGCCGTACTGATCCAGAGGTACCACATGTGGTATATAACCCATTCTCATCTAAAGCTGCATCCAGAATTCTTAATATGAATATGCCCATGTCTCCCAGCATTCCAAACACTGGCCTGGGGCGTATTCCAGTGGTTTTCATTTCATAGCAGTTTTCATTAATCTCATGTGAAAAACTCTCTTTCCTAGAATGCTGTTCAGCAAGAGCATTCCATTATTAGCCAAATTCTTAGATAACCAGTACAAGATTTGCAATGTTAAAGAGTCTTTGTCACCAGATTTCATTATACAAGTTGAATAAATTCTTAAATAGAACTGCTAACTTGATATAAATATATATATATATATATATATATATATATATATATATATATAAAACACAAATAGTGCAGCAGCACAGTCAGAGTTAGTGGACTGGGTGCAAATCCCCACAGAGGTAGGCCACTCCTCCACGATATACAAAAGGTGAAATAACGAGGCAGCACTTCCAGCTTTAAGTGTACGGGTGAAGACCCCAAACTTTAATCCAAGCGACGTTTCGGCCTGCTCAATGAGGCCTTTATCAAGCTTGATAAAGGCCTCATTGAGCAGGCCGAAACGTCGCTTGGATTAAAGTTTGGGGTCTTCACCCGTACACTTAAAGCTGGAAGTGCTGCCTCGTTATTTCACCTTTTTTTTATATATATATATACACACACATTATCCTAAAGAGCTAAAAAATGAGAGAGCTCATAAGTCCGGAGTGTCCATGATTTAAATTCAATTTCCACCCACCTAGACTACCAGACCAGCATAAGGTAAAAGGTTTGTAGCCAGCTCACCTTTCGATCCTGTGTAACTGTGCACGGGGCGGACACAAGCCAGTCCAAGATGAATACACAAATAGAAAAAGGCTCCGGCACCAGAAGGACGTAATGAAGAAATCCTGGTCTTTATTTTGTCACCATAAATTAGGTACATCCAGCAACAGTGATATTGTGACCCACTTATCCCCACCATCATGGGGATAAGTGGGTCACAATATCACTGTTGCTGGATGTACCTAATTTATGGTGACAAAATAAAGACCGGGGTTTCTTCATTACGTCCTTCTGGTGCCGGAGCCTTTTTCTATTTGTGTACCAGACCAGCATCTTTCAGTCTACCTCCTCCTCTGCTGCTAATATTTCGCACTGCTCAGCACAAGCTGTAGTCTCCCTGTTTTTCTTGTTAGAGAGACTGTCTTCCAACAAGTTTTAGTGTGGAATTAGAGCTTCTAACTTCCTCTACAGCTGTGGTGGTACACTAAGAAATTTTTTTGCCTAATGAGTTTAGATGGTTAGAGATTAAAATATACTTTAGGCTACTTTCACACTTGCGGCAAAGGATCTCAATATCGGAAAAAAACATTTCCATTTAGTCCTCATGCATTCTGAGTGGAAAGAGATCTGTTCAGGACGCATCAGGATGTCTTAGTTTCCAGCAGCATTCCATTTTGAGACTGGACACAAAACTGCTTCAAGCTGCGGTTTTGCGCCCAGTCATAAAAAAAGGAAAAAAATGGATCCAGCACCGAAAACAATGTAAGTCAATGGTGAGGGATCTGTTTTTTTAGGATCCTTTTTTTCCGTTTTGATTTTACACAATCGCATCCTAAGGGAACGGATGCAAAATCAAAACATTCTCTTTAATTCCGGTGTTGAGATCCCTCTCGGATCTCAATACCGGAATCAACAACGCGAGTATGAAAGTAGCCTTACTCCTGAGCTCTCTCTATCAGAATTGAAAATAAAATGCTAATTTTAGTGCCAGACAATAAAAACATACATAAATAAATAAATTTTTAGTTTAAAAAAGGAATACATAACCATTCTGACGTTTATTTTTAAAGTAAGTAAACTAGTCTCATTAGGTCTAGGAGATCCATTTAATAATGAATGTACTTTGCATTGTGAAATTTGGTGATTCCCTTTCTATTTAGTTTTATTGATATGATGGTCTAATGTGAACATACACTTACTCATATTTGCTGTACCCAGTTTAGTTTTTGAATGTTGTTAAAGCTACTTACTACTACTACTACTTACCACAGGCCGAACTGGATGGACACATGTCTTTTTTTGGCCTTATGTACTATGTTACTATGTATAGTAGTATGGTAGTATGATAATAGATTTTTAGTTTTTTGCTGTTGGGATCTCCTGCTTATATGTATTGTATGAAGGTACCTGTAATCATCGTGAATGGAAGGTATGAGTCACCGAGGTTCCTGGCCTCGGTGAAGTAAGAGTCAGTATTTTTTGTGTCAGCAGCAGCTATTGCTAATTGACACCTAAAGATTTAGCATGGCTGTTATAGCTGATCCGGGACGGCTCTTACTGGGAGTAGTCATAGTGCTGGGTGGGTTACTACTCCCCATGTTCCAGGCCGGGTTATGCCAGGCATAAAAACCAGCCAGCACTGCCCAGTGTGTGCATTTAACTACCTCTGACAGTGGAACTCAGGAGTCTGTGTGCTGTGAACTGAGGGCTGTGCTGGGATTTGAGGTTTAAGCCATGCTGGAGCACTCAGGCCCCTCTAAAGGCGAACAGGACTATGGACTTGATGAGGCTGAACGGCTAACAGGCTGTGAATTAACACCCAGGAGAAAAGGTGACTTTTATTATTTATGGACTTTCCTTGTGTGTGAACAAACACCAAGCCACCTGTGTTTTGTGATACACATTATCTGCATTTTGTTATACACCAATGTGTGAATAAATACCGCTGTTTGATTCAATAACTGTGTACTTTGCCTCTATACTGCATCTGCTAGTCCTAACTACCAGAGTGCATCCCCACAATTGGTGGAGGATGCGGCAAGTGCAGTGAGGCTGGCGTGAACGCTGATATATATTTTGGGTTTGCATTTTTGGGCATAGTTGTGTGTCGTACATCAAACCAGCTGTATTTCAACCCCGTGCCCCATGACAAAATAGAGGCTGTTGTGAAGGCCGTCATGGAGGCTAATTTGCAGCAGCGAGAGACCAACCTGCACCAACGGGAGGCTAATAAGCAGCAGCAAGAGACCAACCAGTTGCTGCTACAACACGTGATGGCTTTGCAGACAGCAGGAGCAACCCCAAGCGTCCATGATGCCTGGAAAGCAGTCCGTGCAGCGATCCCTAAGACGACACCTGCAGACGACATTGAAACCTACCTGGCGATGTACGAGAAAGTGGCCACCAGGGAAAAGCTGCCCCGAGACCAGTGGGCTGAGGTTGTCGCTCCTTTCCTGGCATCAAAGTCCCAACGGGTGTATTTCGACTTGCCGGACGATCAAGGGGTTGACTACCCAAAGGTAAAGGGTGAGATTTTGGCAAGACTGGGGGTGAACGTGTTAGTCCAGACCCAGCGGATACATCAGTGGGGGTTTATGCGGTCTGAGCCAACAAGACACCAGTATTATGACTTACTCCACCTTTTGCAAAAGTGGCTACAGCCTGATGTGCGGAGTCCCACGGCTATGCTGGATAGACTATTGGCTGACATATTCTGGAGGGCGATGCCACCCCCTCTCCAGCACTGGATCGGCCAGGTGTCTCCTGGAAATGCCCTGGAAATGGTGGACCAGGTGTAACGCTATGAGGCCACCAAGAATCTCAAGGGGGGTTCTTTTGGGAGGAGGACAGGCAAACTCCAGAACTCATCGGGTTGAGCCCATGGACACTAATTGTGGCTGCCAACAATCCCTATATGCTAGGAAACTGTGTGCCACAGGTACCCTGGAGGCTCTAGACCACTTGTGCCAGGTGGACTCAGGGAGCTTGGTGACCCTGGTAAGGGCTACCCTGGTGCTGTCTGCTGAGTATACTGCCCAGAAAGTTGGGGTGATGTGCATTCATGGATACTTGAAAGACTACCCCACCATGCTGGTGTCTTTAACCACGGTGGCCGGCAGGTGGACCCATGAAGTGGCAGTCGCCACAAATCTCCAGTAGTGAACTCATAATAGGGAGAGACTTTCTAGGTTTCCCTGCCCTATGGCCGGTTGTGAGAGTTAAGGATACCCCTGAGACAGGAATAAGCCCAGGAGATTGGTCTTGTTCAGGGGGATGTCCAGAATCCTGGGAACCTGAGGCCAAAGGGCCAGCAGTAGGGGTGACCACCACTTCGGTGGAAGAGGGAGAGACAACCCCGTGTAGGGTAATGATGTGAGACGTGGAGGAGTTGCCACCGGGTCCTGGGTTTTCAGACCTCAATGTCTCCGGGAAGAATTTCCATACAGCCCAAAGCCGAGATCCAACCATATCCCAGACCTGGGAGAATGTGGTAATACGTGATGGTGTACCCCAACAACCTGGGGCCAAGTCGATGTTCCCTGTTTTGTGGGCCACCAGAATATGCTATATCGCGTAAACCAGCTGCGGGGTGAACCTGTTGAGCAGTTGGTGGTGCCTGGGGCCTATTGAAAGCACATGTTAAAGTTAGGCCACCAACATGTTCTCGGGGGTCATCTGGGACTGCAGAAGACACAGTACCGTATACTACAATGGTTTTACTGGCCCAGTGTTTTTAGAGAGGTGGATGACTTTTGTAAGTCTTGCCTGACCTGTCAAACCACTAGCCCCCAGCACCTGTTCCGCAGTCCCTTAGTGCCCCTCCCGATTATCAAGGTACCATTTGAGAGAATCGCTATGGATCTCGTAGGCCCAGTACCGAAGTCCGCTAGGGGGCACCAAGACATCTTGGTCGTCCTGGACTACGCCACTCGGTATGCGGAGGCGGTGCCACTGCGACATACATCGGCCAAACTCATAGCAAAAGAGATAATAGAGATGTTTTCCCGAGTAGGGATACCCAAAGAGGTTCTGACTGACCAGGGGACTCCTTTTATGTCCAAGGTCATTCGAGAGCTCTGTAAGTTGCTGAATATCAAACAGATACAAACATCTGTCTATCATCCACAAACTGACGGCCTAGTAGAAAGGTTTAATCAAACATAAAAACTATGTTAAAACGGGTAGTAGCTAAGGATGGAAAGGATTGGGACCATCTTCTGCCCTCTCTTATGTTCGCAGTGCGAGAAGTGCCCCAGGCCTCTACTGGATTCTCACCTTTCGAACTACTATATGGCAGACATCCACGTGGTCTTTTGGATATAGCCAAAGAGGCATGGGAGCAACAACCCACACCATATAAAAGTGTTGTTGAATACGTCACCCAGATGCAGGAACGTATGGAAACCGTGTTGCCGCTGGTAAAGGAACATATGGAGGCAGCGAGCTCAAAGTCGGGTGTATAATCGGCAGGCTCGGGTCTGGCTCTTTTGGTTGGGTTTTGAGCTTTGGTTCTGGTACCGACAATAGTTAGTAAGTAACTGGCTAGCTGGCAGGGACCCTACGAGGTACTCGAAAAGGTTTGAGAAGTAAACTACAAGGTACACCAGCCAGGGCGGCGGAAGCCGGTGCAGGTGTTCCATGTGAATTTACTCAAACCATGAAACGATAGGGAGACCAGTACTGACAATAGCCCACGGCCAAGTTTTCTAGGGAGAGAGGTCCCAGTCTAATGTAAGGGAAGCAGTTGCCACAGTGAAGATTGCTGACTACTTCTCCTCTAAACAGACTCAGGAGGCCAGGAAGTTTGTCAGCAGGAACACAGATGTGTTCTCAGACCTCCCTGGATGCACTTCCATAATCCAGCATCACATTGTCACTGAGCCTCAGGCCAAAATCAGGTTGAAACCATACCCAAGGCTCGGCGACAGGCATCTCTGAGGAAGTACAACTAATGCTGCAACTAGACGTCATTGAGGAGTCTAGAAGTGAGTGGGCCAGATCTATAGTGATGATACCCAAACCGGACGGGATGTTGCGGTTTTGAAACGATTTTCGAAAATTAAACGAGGTATCTAATTTTGATGCGTATTCCATGCCCCGGGTAGATGAGCTGATTGAGAGGTTAGGACAAGCCCGGTATTTTTTATTTTGGACCTCACTAAAGGGTACTGGCAGGTACCCTTAATGGATGCTGCCAAAGAGAAAACTGCCTTCATCACACCCGAGGGGCTGTACCAGTATAAGGTGTTACCCTTTGGTCTGCATGGTGTCCCCACCACTTTTCAAAGGCCAATGGACATTGTACTACGAACACATCGTCGGTATGCTTCGGCTTAGCTGGACGATATTGTCTTCCACAGTACCGACTGGGAAAGTCACAGGCTGTAGTAGACTCCCTTCGAAAAGCTGGACTAACCGCTAACCCCGAAAAATGCGCGATATGATTAGAGGAGACAAAATACCTGGGGTATGTCATTGGGCACGGAGTGATCAAACCCCAAGTAAACAAAATAGAGGCGATAAGAAATTGGCCCCGACCTGTCCCCCCTAAACAAGTAAAGTGGTTCCTAGGAATGATAGGCTATTACATGAGATTTGTTTGACACTTTGCCACTATAGCCGCACCCTTGACAAAGCTCTTGAAGGGACGAAAATCTTTGATGGTTCACTGGGATGAGCGGGCGGAAGAGGCTTTTTCCACTTCGAAGTCTTTTCCACTGTGCGGGTCACCGGTTCAATAGTTTGTGGTACACAAAGATGCCTCCGAAGTCAACGGGGAGGAGCATCCCATTGTCTTTTTAAGCAGCAAGCTCACCCCAGACAAAACCAGGTATAGCAAGTGGAAAGAGAGTGCCTGGCTATCAAATGGGCACTCGAGTCTCTCCGCTACTATTTGTTGGGGAGAAAGTTCCGCCTGATGACTGACCACTCCCCTCTCAAGTGGATGAGCCAGGCCAAAGAGAGAAATGCCCGAGTCACCAGGTGGTTCCT
The DNA here is from genome assembly GCF_014858855.1 of Bufo gargarizans. Taxonomy (NCBI): domain Eukaryota; kingdom Metazoa; phylum Chordata; class Amphibia; order Anura; family Bufonidae; genus Bufo; species Bufo gargarizans. The sequence goes on along the minus strand of NC_058083.1, from coordinate 140,541,800 downwards.
GTCCTTACAGAACTTTAAGTTCTCCGTGGAACACAGGGCAGGCTGGTTGCAGGAAAAAAACGCGGATGCCCTGTCCCTTGCATACTGTATGGCAGGTGTTCACTTCCTCAGGGTTGAACAAGGGGGGGTATGTAAGAAGGTACCTGGAATTATCGTGGATGGAAGGTATGTGTCACCGAGGTTCCTGGCCAGTAATTTATGTGTCAGCAGCAGCTATTGCTAATTGAAACCTAAAGATTTAGCATGGCTGTTATAGCTGATCCTGAAAGGCTCTTACTGGGAGTAGTCAAAGTGCTGGGTGGGTTACTACTCCGCATGTTTCAGGCCGGGTTTTGCCAGGCATAAAAACCAGCCAGCACTGCCAGGTGGGTGGATTTACCTCACTCTGACAGTGGAGCTCAGGAGTCTGTGTGCTGTGAACTGAGGGCTAGGATTTGAGGTTTGAGGCAGACTGGAGCACTTGATGGACTTGATGAGGCTGAACGGCTAGGGTGTGAATTAACAACCAGGAGAAAAGGTGACTTTTATTGTTTATGGACTTTCCTTGTGTGTGAACAAACACCAAGCCACCTGTCTTTTGTGATACACCTTATAGTCATTTTGTTATACACCAATGTGTGAAAAAACACCGCTGTTTGATTCAAGAACTGTGTACTTTGCCTCTATACTGCATCCGCTAGTCCTAACTACCAGAGCGCATCCCCACTGATGCTCCCTCTTCCTGAGTCATATAAATTTGCACACAAATATTGTCGCATTATGGAGTCATGCATGAAGACAGGAATTCCATCTGAGCCAGGCTGAGAAAGAGTGATGTGCCAGGGAGCGGTTTAGAGTACTTGGTATTACCTTATTTTTATAGACTACTAGCAGAAGGACCCAGCTTCGGGTGGGTATATTTCATCTAGTTCATTTAATGTTTGTGTGGGTCGTTAAAAGATATCAACAGTATCCACCATAACAGTGACATCTACAGCACCCTGCCCCTTTAACAGTGAACTCCACAGTCCCTCCACCCCTTAACACTAACCCCGCCACAGTGCACCGCCACTTTAAAATGGGACCTCCACAGCAGCCCATCCCCTTAACTTTGACCTTCACAGCAGCCTTCCCCTTTAACAGTGAGTTTAACAGCATCCCACTCCCTTGACAGTGATCTCCTCAGGGGCCTGCCCCTTAACAGTGACCTCCACAGTACCCCGCTGCCTTAACAGTGACCTCACAGTATCCTGCTGCCTTAACAGTGACCTCCACAGCAGTTGCCCCTTCAATAGTGGTCCCTGCCTCCTTAACAGTGACCTCCACATTGAACACCTCTTTAACAGTGATCACCACAGTGCCCACCCCTTTAACAGTTACCTCCTCAGCGCCCTGCCCCTTTAATTCTAAGGCTACACGACGACATGTGGCGTGCAACATTTTGTCTCAACATTTTTTATAATGATAGGCTATGGTGTCGCACTGCGACATGTGACATGCTGTGACTGCGACACGACAGTTGCAAAAAATCCATCCATACACATGTTGTCGTGTAGCCGTAGCCGTAGCCTAAAGATGACCTACAGCAGTGAAGAAAAATGGCTGGATTGTTATGGAAACCTGTAGTAAAACTGTGTGTATGTGGAGACTAAGGGCCTGCAAGCTTCTATTGACTGATAAGGGACATGTGACCGTGTGTATGGCAGTTGGGATATGAAGAGAAAGACTTGCAGGCTTGTATTGGCTAATGCAGGTTGAATTTTGGGAATCTCTTAGGAACGGTACGTCCTAGAGAGCTGTGACCCCCCACAAGATTTCTTTCCAGGTAGCAATGGATATGTATACCAGGTTTCATTTAAATCGATGGTTGCGTTTTTGAGTGATCGCAGAACATACATACATACACACACATATATATGTCCTTCTTTATATATAGATGTGTAATACAAATGTTGTACAAGTTTGCCCAGTTGGAACCCTAGTCAACCCTAGGGTCTGACTGATCATTATCATAGACTAAGCCATCTCAATACATCCCTTATAGAAATTATGAGGATGGAAATATTGTCTGTTACCTAGCTTTACCAAATATGGATATAATTTAAAAAAATGACGACTTACATTGATTGAGTTTACAGAAAACTTTTGATATGTTATAGAGAGACCCCCAGTGATGCTGAGACCCCCAGTGATCACTAGGACGAGAGGAGAGAGACGCGGAGAGAGATGCGCTCGAATATCATACTCTCTCTCCTTACTGCAGGAGACCGAAGCGAGGCGAACCGACAGACTTTCTATTGAGTCTGTGTTGCTGCAGTGAGGAGAGAGTGTGTGATTCAAGCAATTCTCCCTCCTCATTCTAGCAATCGGTGGGGCTTTGAACATTCCGACCATACCGATCAAAACTTTTGATATGCCGATGACATATCAAAGGTTTTCTGAAAACTCAGTGACCCTTTACGACTTGAACTGCTTATCAATAGAAACGTACATACAGTTATGGCAATTGAATTGGTGTATGGGACACGAGAACGTACTGGACAGATGTATTTAAACTATGTAGACAGTGAAAGACAAAACAACAGGTCTAATGAGAACATTTTACCAGTTACTAACTCTTGTGGTTAGTTTGGTAAAGAAGCACAAATGTAAAACACGGATTCGTGCACTGAAAAGAACAAGATATCGGCACAACACAAGGGTGATAAAGTCTTTAGATGCAGCTTTTATTTATCTTTTCAAGATAATATAGATATGGCTTTTCATGCACAAACACTTACATGATATTCTTACGTTTTTGGCAATAGAATGGGCTCAGTATGGCTCCTTATCTGCCAGGGAGATCTGCAACTTCAGATGATTTACAGAACTCTCTGACACATGAGGAGAAATGTCTATTATACAATATACAACAATATTTCTCATTGTATTACTTCTAATATCTTATAAATGTTACAGGGCTGAAATTAAGTAGCTGCCACTTAGATGAAACCGATGGCTGGATAAGTATGGTGTATAGACAGTGACACTTCAGATTGTATTATAAACATGCACCAAGACCAAATAACCGTATAAGCAAAAACTGTCACATATCTTACAATACAGAAGGGAGAATGTTAAAATGCATGTACAAATCATTAACAATGGATTGCTGCGGCATACAAGACAGTCATCTATACATATAGACAAGGCTGTGAAATTTATCAAACTACGACAGTAAAAATGTGCACAAAGTGTAAAAAAATAAATAAAAAAGAAAGTACAAATAGAAAAATGTTACAATAAAATTGCAGAATGAGTAAAACACAGATCAAGGTAGTACCATAGGAAAGAGAAACACAAAGCTCCTCCGTGATTAGAGCGGCAGATGACTTTGTTGACTAATGGCAGACAGAGAGTGGACCATACGAAGACAGACATACAGAGCTGACGGCAACAGATGACAGACACAGAAGTGGAAAGTATTTGGCATGTTGAATCACATGACGTCATTCACTATTGGGTAACGGTGGTACCTGGCTGTGTTGATGCTCATTGGCTAGCCTGAGGGGAGTAACTGAAGGAGGAGGCACACCTGACGTGGAAGCAGATCGACCTAATTTGCAGCTTATTTTCATTTCTGCAAAAAAAAAAATGAATTATTCAATTAGCGCCACAGCAATTAAATATTTGTCTACATTTTATATACTGCAAAACCGACCAATGGCTTGGGAGCCACAGCTGGTTCTCAACACCACTCTGTGTAGGTGCTTCTCTAAATACTATTGCTCCCTAGTGACACCACGGATGACTTGTTTTTATTGAAGCTTTATATCAATGACAAAACCATTCCATTGGCAGTTAAAGGGATTTTCCAGGCTCCTGATATTGAAGACCTATTCTCAGGATAGGTCATTAATATCCAATAAGAGAGGATCTGATATCCTGCACCCCCATCAATCACTAGCACTTTGAATGAAGCAGGATGCACAGCTCTGTTCAAAGTGGCAGTGCTAGGTTACTGCAGCCCAGCTACCATTCATTTTAAAGCTCTGAACTCGGACATATCCCCATTTTCACCCAGGCAGCCACCCTGACTTGAGCATCGGAGAAGTTCATGCCCCGATGCTCTCATTTGCCCTGCGCTAAATCGAACAGAAGAAAGTCATTTTCTGGAGTTCCGGGGATGAACCGGGCTCTCTATAGTGCATCAGTGAGCCTGGTGACGTCACCGGCACTGATGGGCAGGCTTTAGCGCTGCCCTAGCCTTTAAAATGGCTAGGGTAGCCCTAAAGCCCGCCCATTAGAGCCGGTGACATCACCGAACACACTGTTGGGCGGAAGCCTCCTCCCGGCAGTGTGTTTTTTTAAATAAAAGAGCCCTTGCCCTGCGCGATCCAGTGCAGGGCAAGGGAGAGCATCGGAACATGTAATGCTCCGATGCTAACATCAGGGGGGCTGCCTGGGTGAAATTATGGGTATCAGCTCTGAACCTGGACAACCCCTTTAATGGAAGATAAACTGCAGTAACCCAAGATGGCCACTACACTTTGAATGGAGCTGTATTTTCTGCTCTATTCAAGAGCTAGTTCCAGTGCGAGAGGCTGCAGGGAACACCTGATCGGTGGGGGTGCGGGGTGTCAGACCGATAAGATATTACTGACCTATCTTGAGGAAAGGTCATCAATATCTGGAGCCTGGAAAGCCCATTTAATACCAGGGCAAATACCCTGCAACTCACGGATATCTTTTATAAACTCTACGTTGTTTAATAGCTTACAGTACATGGAATTTATAATCCTCATCTATTAGCTGGAGCAGAAAGTGTCTAAAGTTTATCTCTCTGGACAACCTAGAAACAGCCATGCAATACACAAACAACATATTTATCACAATGGACACCATATAATGCCTCATTTTTACCGTTTTAATTTAAAGCATACCTGCCTTTTCATATGACTTCTCAGAATAAGTTGTCATGTGTGTGTATATGAGGAGTAGCTTTATTTTTAGACATTATATGACTTGTATCTTAGGCTACTTTCACACGAGCGTTTTTTGCGGATCTGTCATGGATCTGCAAAAACGCTTCCATTACAATAATACAACCGCATGCATCCGTCATGAATGGATCCAGTTGAATTATGTCTTCTATAGCCATGACAGATGCGTCATGAACACCATTGAAAGTCAATGGAGGACGGATCAGTTTTCTATTGTGTCAGAGAAAACGGATCCGTCCCCATTGACTTACATTGTATGTCAGGACAGATCCGTCTTGCTCCACACCACATCATGGACAGAAAAATGCTGCTTGCAGAGTTTTTCTGTCCGTCATGGAAACGCAACCAAATGGAACGGAATGTATTTTGGTGCATTCCGTTTAGTTCAGTTCAGTTTTGACAATCAATGGGGACAAAACTGAAGCATTTTTCATCTGCTATTGAGATCCTATGACTGATCTCAATAGCAAAAATTCAAACGCAGATGTGAAAGTAGCCTTACATGTATCACTAGTTTTGGCCTCTGGAGGCCCCATCACTAGTTATTAGTTTTCTCTGAGCTCAGCTCCACAGTGAATAAAGACTAACTAGCAACTACTATGCTGTCTCCTATACACAGCACAGACAAAGAAGAGGAGATCCTCTGGACAACCTAGATATCTTTCTCTCAAGTTCACCATTTATTTATGCAAAGTTGTTAAAAAGACAGTACTTAATTAAGCCATTCCAGTACCAATAACTAGGGTTGAGCGAACCCAAACTGCAAAGTTCGGGTTCGGACCAAACTTTGCGAGTTCGGGTATCTGGACCCGAACCCGGACTTTTTCACAAAAGTTCGGGTTCAGGTTTGGTGTTCGGGTGATTTTATTATTTTCCGTTATAACATGGTTATAACGGAAAATAATAGCATTCTTTAGACATAAAATGGCCAAGGAGGGGTTAAAAATAATAAAAAGAAACTCACCTCATCCACTTGATCGCGCAGCCTTGATCGTGCAGGTCTTCTTTCTTCAGGATCTGCAAAAGGACCTGCGATGACGTCACTGGTGAGCGCGGTGATGTCATCGCAGGTCCTGAAGAAAGAAGACCTGCGCGATCAATAATATAGTGACGTTCGGGTCTCCATTGACTTTAATGTTGTCGGGGTTCGAGGTCAAGTTCGGGTCCTGAACCCGAACTTTGACCTGAAGTTCAGCCGAACCTGGCGAACCCGAACTTCAACGGGTTCGCTCATCCCTACCAATAACATAATTTTCAAAAATAACATCCATCCTAAATATTTGTCTCTTAGTGGGCATTTGTGGGTGAAAAGATAACAAAGCCAGAATAAACATATTACTAAATAATGTACCTGAATTAATTGTTCCCAAGTTTTTTTTCCACTTATCGGTTTATTTCACCTTGTTTGTTCTCCTTAACGAGGACTTGTCACTAGAGTGGTAATGTTCACAGTTCGCATTTTTAAGGTAGTGACAGGTCCTCTTTAAATGACTTCTAGAATAGACACACAAGGCTTTTCTTTTTAGGTATCTTATCTATACACTTTAATAGACCAGTTCTCCTCGTGTATGTATCCCTCTTACCTGAGCTGTTATTTCCTGCTAACATTGTTGGGCTCACAGATGATCTTCCAAGTCTACTGGAAACATGTGTTGAGCCCGGGGTTCCATCCCATTCCTGAGATTTAAATGACTCTCTGGAGGATGGTGATGAGTGGTGGTGGCCCGGTCGCTCTTTGCTTTCCAACTTTGGTAAAGGTTCTGTACTGTGACTTCTTACTTTGATTTCATCAGAGGGTTCTAAAAATGAGAAACCAAGAAATTGAAATATATGCATCTACAGATATGAATTTAGTTTTAATGTGGTATCGGTGGTCTTTACAATGTAAAGAAAAATATTTACATATCTTTACCCAAATTCATAGGTCCTTAAGTACAGGTAAATAATTTTAGAAAATTAGAATATTGTCTAAGGATATAACATAGAATGTTAAGGGGAAGTTTCTGAGAGTTTTTCCATCAGAAATTATAACAGAGAAGCTTAAACGGTTTTCTTTTTTCCAGCTGGTCATCTCATGCTTCTCATCTCATGGAATTTCAAGCTAAGAGGAAAGGAAAGAAAGGGCACATCTGTGTACTCAGACATAAAAAGCAGAAGGTCAGTATGCACAAAAGTATGTGGAACTCTTACTGACGAATAGTGCTGGTCAAGCACCATAGTGCTCAGGTGCTCGGGGGCTCTGGCCGAACACATAGGGATGCTCGGGTGCTCTACTGAGCACCCGTGCTCAATGTAAGTCAATGGGAGAACCCGAGCATTAAACCAGGCACCCCCTGCTCTGAAGAGGGGAGGGTGTCTGGTTCATAGGAAAAGGTCAGAAATTGATGGAAACGCCAGTGAAATGGTTTGAGAACAACACGGGGAGGATGTCTGGATGCATCTTGAACTCCCAGGTCACTGCTGGGAACGATGTTGTCTGAGTAGTACGCCACTTTTACAGACTGACAATAATATGCACCAACCCGAAAAATTATTAGGAAACATTCTTACCTGTATATTTACTTGTATATAAAGTGCAAGTGCTGCCAAAAATTACAAGGAAGGGGCACTCCGATACAACCTGTATATCACATAAAAGGGAACCTAAAAGACATTGTCGTACAATTGTTCAGGGAGTGGGACTCCTACACTCATAAAGTCTATGCACTAAGGGAAAGGGCTGCCAAAAATTACAAGGAACCAGCACTCCAATATACCCTTTATTACACATAAAGGAGGGCATCATACACATCCTTGAAAAATTATGACTGATGGCCTGCTGGGGACCCTCAAAAACATTAGGAGGGTGACCATCTAAAAATTCAGGGGTGAGGCTGTGCTGGTGAGCTGACCCTCTAAAACATTACACTTGAGGGCCTGCTGGTGACCCTCTAAAACATTATGGGTAAGGGCCCGCTGCTCAGCTGACCCTCTAAAACAGCCTAATAAGCATGACAAGAAAAGGGAAATTGAACCATGTACCCTTTTTATTGGTGGAAGGGGTGTGAGCAGAAGTGGGATGGTTCCTCAAAGTTGCGTAAAACCTCACAGAGGTCAGACATCAATGCCCACTCATCACTTGTGAAGAGAGGAAGCTGACTGGAAAGTTGACAACCATGTTGCAGCTGATATTCCACTATCTGCTGCTCACAAAGCCCGGCCAACATGTGGAACGTCAACGTCAAGTTCCACATGTCCAGTGCATGCTCACGTTGCACAACAGTCGAAGCTGTCGATGACTTGTGGAAATGGGGACACACACGGTGCACCTTCACAAGTAGCTGAGGCAAATTGGTAGGTTTTGAGAAACCACTGAACCACTAGGTTGAACACATGGGCTAGGCATGGGATGTGTGTGAGCTTGCGAGCTCTAAAGCCGCCACCAAGTTACGGCCATTAGACACAACCATGCCTGGTTGTAGGTTGAGTGGCGACAGCCACAGCTGAGTCTGGTTCCTTATCCCTGCGGCAGTGTGCTGTTTGTCACCTAAGCAGATCAGTTTAAGCACAGCCTGTTGCCGCTTCCCCACTGCAGTGCTACACTGTGTTAGGATTCGAACCTGTGACCAGCCATGTCCCAGGCGGTAGCTCTAGCCACTAGACTACCAACCCTTCTGTACTTTTCCTTCTACTGAACACTTTGATCTACCTTGTTCCAGCCTTGCCTTGTTAATCTCTGTGATTCCTTGCACCTGCTACTTCCTCTTTATAAGCCCAGCCTCTTGCACCAGATCCCTGCTGGTTATTGTTCTTCTGGACTTGATCCTGCTGCATCTACCGCTGTTCCTCTGTTGCTACTGCTACCGACCTTGGAATTGTCCCCGACTACTCTTCTGCTTGTCCCTACCAGCTGAACTGCTACCACCGTTCCCGATCCGGATTGTCTGACCACGCTCACTGCTGCCTGCCCTGACCCACCGCCTGCCAACCGATTACGCCTCTGGCTGACTTCCTGCAACTACAACCTGCCTGCGGTCCTTGCCACTGGGCTCCCACCTCCAGCCAGCTGTCATCTGACTCAGGTGAGCCTGTAGGATTGCAACACACTGCTTCCACCTACTGACTGACGGCTGACTGGTGCTGCAAGATGATAATTAAGATGTGGAAGTGGAGGAGGAGGCGGAGGAGGAGAAGGGGGGTTGCAGCCATTAACGTAAGTGGCGGCGGAAACCCTAATTGAAGTATGGCCCGCAATCCATGGCGTCGGTAGCAGCTGGCCCAACCCAGGGTACGACTCACTCCCGGCCTCAACAACGTTCACCTAGTGTGCCATCAGGGAAATATAGCGTCCCTGGCCAAAATAACTTGTCAATGTGCCAGTCGTTAAGTGGACCTTCCCAATAATTGCGTTGGTCAGAGCACGGGTGATGTTACGGGACACATGCTGGTGTAAGGGTGGGACTGCACACCGTGAAAAATATTGGCAGCTGGGGACAAAGTCCCGCTGGACAGCCGCCGCCATTAGGCTGCGGAAAGCCTAAGTGTCCACAAGTCTAAATGGCAACATTTCCAGGGTCAGCAATTTGGGGAGGTGTGTGCATTTAGGGCTATGGTCTGTGGGGGGGTGGCTGGGTATTTGCGCTTTCGTTCAAAGGCCTGGGGTATAGACATCTGTACACTGCGCTGGGATACAGAAGTGGATGTGCTAGCTGATGGTGCTTGTGAAGGTGCATGGCGGGAGGCATCTGGGGCTGCGTCTTGGACAGGGGATCGGCCAGCACATAACACAGGGGAAGAGGAGGCAATGGTGTGACCCGCAGACACTGGTTGTGGACCCAGGAATATGGCCCACCCATGAGGGTGCTTTGATGCCATGTGGTGGATCATGCTGGTGGAGGTGAGGTTGCTAGTGTTCACACTCCTACTCATTTTGGTACGGCACAGGTTGCAAATGCAAATTCTTTCATCGTCCGCACTTTCCTCAAAAAAGCGCCAGACTGAGAACACCTACCCCTTGGCAAGACAGATTGCCGCAAAGGGGTGCTCTGTGGAACAGTTGCGGGCCTGTTTGATGTGGCCCGCCTTCTCCTTTTTGCCACCCCACTGCCTCTTCCAGCCTGTAGGGTGCAGTGCTGCGGATCCCTCCCCCTCAGTACTGCTGTCCTCGCTCGGCTTGCCACCATCCCAGGTTGGGTCAGTGACTTCATCGTCTAGCACCTCCTCTTCCACTTTCTCACTCTGGTCATCCTACTGACTTGTTAACCTAACAACAACCTTAGTTATTGACAACTGTGTCTCATCCTCATCATCAACCTCTTGAGACACTAATTGCAGTTGACTTATTGGCAACTGTCTCATCATCATTATCCATCTTGTGAAACACTAATTGCCGTTCTCCACCATTATCTTCTTCTGACTGTGGATGCTCCAGAGTTTGGGAATCAGGGCACAAGATCTCCTCATGTCCCTCTTCAAGCAGGCTTGGCGAGAGGCCCAAACTAAGGCATGTCCATGAAAACAGCTCCTCGGAATATCCGAGTGTGGGATCACTTATTTGCCAAGACTTTCCATGGTGGGTTTGAAGGAATATCAGGGTGAGGATTGTGTTGACCAGACTCTTGGCTACTGAGACTGGACTTTGTGGAAGACAGGGTGATGCTAAACCGACTGGAAGCATTATCTGCTGCAATCCAACCGACCACCTGGTCGCACTGGTCTGACTTCGAGTGGTGTCCTGCGCCGCCCTGCAAACTGGGACATGAAGCTAGGTATCGTGGATGAGTGTGATTTTGTGCTCTGGCAGCAGGCACAGTTTCACTCTGCCCAGGGCCACAGCCTCTGCATGCACCATCAGCAGCACGGCCACTTCCCTGTCCCTTACTGCTCGCCTTGCTCATATTAAATGGTATATATGCTTGCAAGTATGTCACACGTACAGTATCGCAGGTTTTGTAATGGTATGCGCAAATAAAGTACACAGAATGTCACAGATATTTTTAGGATGCACACACATTAAACAGGAGGTATAGCGCAAGTAATGTCGCTGTCACCACCGCCTAATAAAAAAATTACACTGAATGAATGTGACTGATATTTAGGATGGGCAAACGTTATACAGGAGATGTAGTGCAGGCAAAATTTTTTTACTGAATGTCACTGATATTTCGGATACGCAAACGTTATACAGGAGAAACTTTAGATTTTTCGGCACCCAAACATTTACGTAAAAGTTCGGGTTTTGTCTTCAGCAATTTCTATGGTGCTTTTTTGAAAGGCTGCAAAGCAGCCAATCAACAAGCGTCATACTACTTGCCAGAGGCCATCACAGCCATGCCTACTATTGACATGGCTGTCATTGGCCAACTGCAGCATGTGAACCTGCCTCTGGGGTGAAAAAAAAAACCTCTGTTTCATATAGTGCACATCTAGGATTATCGCTGCATAAGTAACTGTTCAATTTAAGCCAGAAATACGGCTTTTGCATACTGGGTGAAAAACTGTTTCATATAGTGCACATCTAGGATTATTGCTGTATAAGTGACTGTTCAATTTAGGCCAGAAATACTGCTTTGAGACACTGGGGTGAAACAAACCCCTCTATTTCATATAGTGCACATCTAGGATTATCGCTGCATAAGTGACTGTTCAATTTAGGCTAGAAATACGGCTTTCTCATACTGGGGTGAAAAAACCCTCTGTTTCATATAGTGCACATCTGTGATTATAGGTGCATAAGTGAGTGTTACATTTAGGCCAGAAATACTGCTTTGGCATACTGGGGCATACTGGGCGGAAAAAAAAAACTGTTTCATATAGTGCACATCTAGGATTATAGGTGCATAAGTGAGTGTTACATTTAGGCCAGAAATACGGCTTTGGCATACTGGGGTGGAAAAAACACTGTTTTATATAATGCACATCTGTGATTATAGGTGCATAAGTTACTGTTCAATTTAGGCCAGAAATACGGCTTTCTCATACTGGGGTGAAAAAACCCTCTGTTTCATATAGTGCACATCTGTGATTATAGGTGCATAAGTGAGTGTTACATTTAGGCCAGAAATACGGCTTTGGCATACTGGGGCAATACTGGGCGGAAAAAAAAAATCCTCTGTTTCATATAGTGCACATCTAGGATTATAGGTGCATAAGGGACTGTTCATTTTAGGCTAGAAATATGGCTTTCTCATACTGGGGCATACTGGGGTGAAAAAAAAAATCCTCTGTTTCATATAGTGCACATCTAGGATTATAGGTGCATAAGGGACTGTTCATTTTAGGCCAGAAATATGGCTTTGGCATACTGGGGCAATACTGGGTGAAAAAAAAATCCTTTGTTTCATATAGTGCACATCTAGGATTATAGGTGCATAAGGGACTGTTCATTTTAGGCTAGAAATACGGCTTTCACATACCGGGGTGGAAAAAATACTGTGTTTTATATACTGCACATCTGTGATTATAGGTGCATAAGTTACTGTGAAATTTAGGCCACAAATTCCGCTGTCATATAGAGTTAAAAAAAAAATTGAGTGCAATACCCTACATCAGGGTTTTTATTGGCGGATAATTATTTTTAACAGACTCAACCACTTTTTACTTTGCTTGGTGAACGCTAACTATGAGGCAAACATCTAATATGGGACTGCGGTCATGGTCGTGGTGTTAGGTGGAGCCTCTGGTGCAGGGAGAGGACGTGGCCGTTCTGCCACAGCTACACGTCCTACTGAACCTACTACCTCAGGTCCCAGTAGCCGCCAGAATCTACAGCGATATTTGGTCGGGCCTAATGCCGTTCTAAGGATGGTAAGGCCTGAGAAAGTACAGGTGCTAGTCGATTGGGTGGCTGACAGTGGATCCAGCACGTTCACATTATCTCCCACCCAGTCTTCTGTAGAAAGCGCACAGGTGGCGCCTGAAACCCATCCTCATCAGTCTGTCACATCACCCCTGTGCATATCGGGGAACCTGTCTGAGCCTCAAGTCATGCAGCAGTCTCTTATTCTGTTTGAAGACTCTGCTGGCAGGGTTTCCCAAGGGCATCCACCTAGCCCTTCCCCAGAGTGGAAGACATATAATGCACTGACGCACAACCACTTATGTTTCCTGATGAGGACATGGGAATACCACCTCAGCACGTTTCTGATGATGAAACACAGATGCCAACTGTGTGTCTTTCTGCAGTGTGCAGACCGAAAATGAGGTCAGGGAGGAAGACTGGGTGGAAGACGATGCAGGGGACGATGAGGTCCTAGACCCCACATGGAATGAAGGTTGTGCCACTGACTTTTAGAGTTAAGAGGAAGAGGCAGTGGTGAGACCGAGCCAACAGCATAGCAAAAGAGGGAGCAGGGTGCAAAATCAGAGCAGCCGTCGCCAAAACAGTTCGCCTGCTACTGGCCACCGCCACCAGGGACCGAGCACACCAAAGGCAGCTTCAAGGAGTTCCCTGGTACTTCTTAACACAATGTGCTGACGACAAGACCCGAGTGGTTTGCACGCTGTGCCATCAGAGCCTGAAGCGAGGCATTAACGTTCTGAACCTTAGCACAACCTGCAGGACCAGGCATCTACATGCGAGACATGGGCTGCAGTGGAGTAAGCACCTTCAAAACCAAGAAAGGGTTCAGGCCCCTCCTGCTACCTCTTCTGCTGCTGCCTCGGCCTATTCCTCCGCCTCTGGAGGAACGTTGGCACCTCCACCCAGCAAACAGAGGATGTGCCACCAACACCACCACCTCTGTCACCATGCATCTCCACCATGTCACACGGAAGCGTTCAACTATCCATCTCACAAACCTTGGAGAGAAAGCGTAAATTCCCACCTAGCCACCCTCGATCTCTGGCCCTGAATGCTAGCATTTCTAAACTACTGGCCTTTGAAATGCTGTCATTCAGGCTGGTGGAGACGGACAGCTTCAAACAGCTCATGTCGCTTGCTGTCCCACCACTACTTCTCCAGGAGAGCCGTGCCCTCCCTGCACAACCAAGTATCGGATAAAATCAAGTGTGCACTACGCAACGCCATCTGTGGCAAGGTCCACCTAACCACAGATACGTGGACCAGTAAGCACAGCCAGGGACGCTATATCTCCCTAACTGCACACTGGGTAAATGTAGTGGCGGCTGGGCCCCAGGCGGAGAGCTGTTTGCTGCACGTCCTTCTGCCGCCAAGGTTCGCAGGGCATCATTCTTTGCCTCCTGTTGCCTCCTCTTTCTACTTGGCTTCCTCCTCCTCTTCTACCACCTCCTCATCCGGTCAGCGACAGGCCTTCACCACCAACTTCAGCACAGCCAGGGGAAAACGTCAGCAGGCCATTCTGAAACTGATGCGTTTGGGGGACAGGACCCACACCGCGCAAGAGTTGTGGCTGGGTATAGAACAACAGACCGAGGAGTGGTTGCTGCCAGTGAGCCTCAAGCCCGGCCTGGTGGTGTGCAATAATGGGCGAAATCTCGTTGCAACTCTGAACTGTCTGCTCTACATCGTAACTTCGGCCTTCCCGCTCACCGCCTCATATGCGACGTGCCCACTAGGTGAAACTCCACCTTGCGCATGCTGGAGAGACTGTGCGAGCAGCAGCAGGCCATAGTGGAGTTTCAGCTGCAGCATGCACGGGTGAGTCGCACTGCGGAACAGCACCACTTTACCACCAATGACTGGGCCTCCATGCGAGACCTGTGTGCCCTGTTGCGCTGTTTTGAGTACTCCACCAAAATGGCCAGTGACGATGACGCTGTTACAATACCACTTCTATGTCTCCTTGAGAAAACACTTAGGGCGATGATGGAAGAGGATGTGGCCCAGGACGAGCAGGAGGAGGAGGAGGAAGAGGTGTCATTTCAAACACTTTCAGGCCAGTCTTTTAGAAGTGGCTGAGAGGGAGGTTTTTTGCAACAGCAGAGGCCAGGTGCAAATTTGGCAAGCCAGGGCCCACTCCTGGAGGATGAGGATGAGGATGAAGCATGTTCACAGCGGGGTGGCACCCAACACAGCTCGAGCCCATCACTGGTGCGTGGCTGGGGGGATACAGAGGATGCAGACGATACGCCTCCCACAGAGGACAGCTTGTCCTTGCCTATGGGCAGCCTGGCACACATGAGCGACTACATGTGTAGTGTCCCACTAGGTAGGGGTGGGCACTACACAAGGGTCAATTGGTGTGCGCGTTACTCCTACTCACAAGGAACCGAAATGTCATATTTAATTCTGCATTTAATGTATGTTTTAATGTGTTGTTATATGCAATGTACCCCTGAATGATGCAACAGCAGGCCTAGTTGGGTGTAGTTAGACATCCCAGACACTAGAGGGAGATAGGGAGCCCCTAGTATAAATGTCCAGGCCCAGACAGGGAGAGTTAGTGCAGAGTCAGGAGTCTGAGAAGACAGAGGTTAAAAAGCCTGCTCCTGACATGCAGCTGGATAGCCCTGGCTGCTAGTGATGTCCAGGAGGCTAGTGAGAAGCTCCAGCCTGCCTGAGAACAAGAGAGCCTAAGTTAGCTCTGAAGATACCCCAGTTGCAGGATCCAACCTCCTGGGAGAACCTACAGTTATCCACCTTATAGGAGAAGGCGACCCAGGGTAAGCTAAGTGACCCTGATGGGCAGAGGACCTTAGAAAGTGTAGCAAGAATATAATACCTGAGGAAGAAAGTAACCAAGGATTTAAGCCACCCTTTTAGGCATCCGGGCCTTGGGAGATATAAAGCCAGAGCAGGAGTTCTAGAAAGGACACTGTACATTGATTCTGAGGAAAGGTACAACCTGCTGCTGAGTGCTTGTGAAGTTTACCCTCAGCGTATCTTGCATGAATATTGCCTGCCATAATGTGAATGAGCCCCCTTGTGGAACTGTAATACAAAGACTGTACTACACCTGCTGTACAAAGTTGGATTGTTCAGTAAAGTTACGTTTGGTTCACTGCATACTTGTGTACCTCCATCATTCCAACCACCAACCGGCGTGCCACCGTCCAAAGGCACTGGCGTCACGAATACCACAGGGACCTTGCCCCAGGCACACAAAATACCTGTAACATCCAGGTCACCTCATCCACCATCAGGCCTGGTCCCTATCTACAGAGCGTGCCCCAGAGGAACCGTGTCTACCTCTCCTTCACTGCCACGCGCCTGCCCAGGGTTCTTCAAATATAGTGAGTACCCTCGATTGCCCATAACCGTGACCTCAATTCGTCATACCCTGCAGGTCTGGCGTGTTGCACATGCTGCAGTGCCTGCGCAACGACAGAAGAGTTGCCCACATGTCAACGTGTGCTGACTACTGGGTGGCCACCCTGCTGGATCCCCGTTACAAGGACAATGTGACGTCCTTAATTCCCTCACTGGAGCGTGATCGGAAGATGCGCAACTACAGGCGCACGCTGGTAGACACGCTCCTGAGAGCATTCCCGACTGACGCCGGGGGACAAGTGGAAGCACAAGGCGAAGGCAGGGGAGGAGGAAGAGGTCGCCAATGCAGCTATGTCAGCGCCAGCACCTCAGAAGGCAGGGTTAGCATGGCCGACATGTGGAAAAGCTTTGTCACCTCGCTGCAAAAACCGGCCCCAACTGCTGATATGGAGCGTGTTAGCAGGAGGCAGCATTTGAACAGCATGGTGGAACATTACCTGTGCCCCATTCAACTTCTGGGTCTCCAAATTGTCCACATGGCCAGAGCTTGCCGTGTATGCCTTGGAGGTGCTGGCCTGCCCTGCAGCCAGTGTACTCTCTGAACGCATATTTAGTACGGCAGGAGGCGTCATTACAGACAGACGCAGCCGCCTGTCCACAGACAACATGAACAAGCTCACGTTCATTAAAATGAACCAGGTCTGGATCCCACAAGACTTGTCTGTACCTTGTGCAGAATAGACAGCTTTAACAGCCTCAACCATCCATCTTTGTACTCAAGTGCACTTATTCCTCTTTTTTATTTTTATACGTCCCAATATTTTGGGGGATACCCCTATGTAAAAATGCAAAATAATACACATCTGTGTTGGCTACCTATTCCTCCTTTGCCGCCGCTTCCACCTAGACCGCCACATGAGCCTACACCGCCACATCCACCTCTTCCTCCTACATCATTCCTAACTTTTATTTTTTTAAGGTCTTTTATGTTTTTTTTTAAATTAATTTCCCTATCCACATCTGTTTGCAGAGCATTTGCCATGCTCTTAAGCACATTTTGCTGCCTTTTGCAGCCCTCTAGCTCTTTTCAGGGCTATTTTAGAGCCTTTTAGTGACTTTAATGGGGTTCGAGTTCGGGTCCCGAACCCAAACTTTTTTTTTCAAGTTCGTCCGAACCTGCCGAACCCAAACATCCAGGTGTCCGCTCAACTCTAGTGTTGATTGCAAACATTCTAATAGCGAATGTTTATCGCAAATTTTCCATGCAAATGGTGTTTCAGCTGAAAAACAAGCAGATTCTGCTAATTTGAATATGCCCATGATTATGCAAATGAGTTTACATGACAAAACTGTATAGAAAGGTTATTTAATATTATGTTAGGACAATCAGAAAACTTGTTGTCATCCTAATGATAATGATCTAGGTGTGCAGGTCCAAACAAGCCATCCAACAGTTATGAATCAACTTTAAAGCTTACTGGCTCTTAGTCAGATAAGGACTGGTTTTGAATGTCTCATAGTGCACAAGGCTGCCATTGTAAGGTATGCAGACTGTTTCTGTTTCATGGATAGATTGTTAGCTTGCACTTACTCGACTTTTGGCATATAGCCTTTGTGTGGTGTCTATTGTATGTCATAGGTAATGGGAGTCCAAGATGCATCCAGACGTCCTTCCCATGCTGTTTTCAAACCATTTTGGTGGTGTTTTTATCAATTTCTAACCTTTTTCTGTAAACCAGACACCCTTTCTTCTTCAGAACAGGGGCTGCCTGGTTTAATGCCCGGGCCTCCCATTGATTTTCATTGTGTTCAATTGTGCTCGATCATACACAGTATTCGGCCGAACACTGCGAGGTGCCGAGCATAGCAATGCTCGGGCCGAACTGCTGTTCGGTCGACTCACTCAACACTACTTATGACAGCATCCTGACCATGATGGTGATTATTTATAGCCTGGAAGGGTCCTTGACAGCCACTCAGTGCCAGTCCTGATTTGAACAAACATGCAGCTTTAACATAAAATGCCCATGTTCCCCACTCTAGCTATCCTGCGATCCTTTTGAAGTCACTCATTCTATAACAGAAGACATAAATAAAATTGCTATGATCGCAAAATCACTAGACAGGTTTTTCACCAAAACAATTGTTTCATCTTATTTTTATAAATCAAAATAGCTTTTCTTAAAAAAAAGGATCATAATTAGGGATGAGCGAACCCGAACTATATAGTTCGGGTTCGTAGCGAATTTTGGGGTGTCCGTGACATGGACCCGAACCTTAACATTTTCGTAAAAGTCTGGGTTCGGTGTTCGTCGCTTTCTTGGCGCTTTTTGAAAGGCTGCAAAGCAGCCAATCAACAAGCGTCATACTACTTGCCCCAAGAGGCCGTCACAGCCATGCCTACTATTGGCATGGCTGTGATTGGCCAGTGCAGCATGTGACCCAGCCTCTATTTAAGCTGGAGTCACGTAGCGCCGCCCGTCACTCTGCTCTGAACAGTGTAGGGAGAGGTTGCAGCTTCGACTGTTAGGGCGAGATTAGGCAGTGATTAACTCCTCCAAAAGGGCGAGAAAAGTCAGTGATCGATCTACAGCTGTGGATCATTGAACTGCTGCTATTCAATTGCTCACTGTTTTTAGGCTGCCCAGAGCGTTTTTCAGTCACTTTTTTTCTGGGGTGATCGGCGGCCAATTTGTGTCTTGTGGTGCGCCAGCACAAGCTGCCACCAAGTTCATTTAACCATCAATAGTGTGGCTATTTTTTGGCTCTATCCTACATCAGGGGCAAGTTGTCACCAAGTCCATTTAACCATCAATAGTGTGGTTATTTTTTGGCTATATCCTACATCAGGGGCTTGGCTGTGCTTGCTATTTTATTGAGGGGTGAAATACAATTGCCAAAATAGCAGTACCCTAAATCTGGTGTTTCAGCTGTGGCCAGCCAATTGTAATACTGTCTGCTGTCTGGCAAAGGATATATTTTTGTTCTGGGTTGAAATACAATTCCAAACTTAGCAATTTCCTAAATTAGTGGTTTCTGCTGTATCAGGGCTACTTTAAATCTATTCATTAAAAGGGTATATTAGATTCAAGGTGCTGATAGGGTCATTCTCAATAACTTTACACACACGCTACTGTGCATTTCCAAGTCTAATTCTGTCTGTAAACGTATACCTGTCACCCAGCGCCTAAATAATAGGCCTCAAATTTATATTCAGCTAAATCTGTCATTACTGCTGTGCCTGTATTAGTGTAATACAGTACCTAAATAGATAGCCAGATAGTGTTAGGTGTCTGTAAAAAAAGGCCTGAATTTGAATTCAATACATTGGGCCAAATAATATTTTTCTTATTGTGGTGAACGGTAACAATGAGGAAAACATCTAGTAAGGGACGCGGACGAGGACATGGTCGTGGTGGTGTTAGTGGACCCTCTGGTGCTGGGAGAGGACGTGGCCGTTCTGCCACAGCCACACATCCTAGTGTACCAACTACCTCAGGTCCCAGTAGCCGCCAGAATTTACAGCGATATTTGGTGGGGCCCAATGCCGTTCTAAGGATGGTAAGGCCTGAGCAGGTACAGGCATTAGTCAATTGGGTGGCCGACAGTGGATCCAGCAAGTTCACATTATCTCCCACCCAGTCTTCTGCAGAAAGCGCACAGATGGCGCCTGAAAACCAAGCCCATCAGTCTGTCACATCACCCCCATGCATACAAGGGAAACTGTCTGAGCCTCAAGTTATGCAGCAGTCTCTTATGCTGTTTGAAGACTCTGCTGGCAGGGTTTCCCAATGGCATCCACCTAGCCCTTCCCCAGCGGTGGAAGACATAGAATGCACTGACGCACAACCACTTATGTTTCCTGATGATGAGGACATGGGAATACCACCTCAGCACGTCTCTGATGACGAAACACAGGTGCCAACTGCTGCGTCTTTCTGCAGTGTGCAGACTGAACAGGAGGTCAGGGATCAAGACTGGGTGGAAGACGATGCAGGGGACGATGAGGTCCTAGACCCCACATGGAATGAAGGTCGTGCCACTGACTTTCACAGTTCGGAGGAAGAGGCAGTGGTGAGACCGAGCCAACAGCGTAGCAAAAGATTGAGCAGTGGGCAAAAGCAGAACACCCGCCGCCAAGAGACTCCGCCTGCTACTGACCGCCGCCATCTGGGACCGAGCACCCCAAAGGCAGCTTCAAGGAGTTCCCTGGCGTGGCACTTCTTCAAACAATGTGCTGACGACAAGACCTGAGTGGTTTGCACACTGTGCCATCGGAGCCTGAAGCGAGGCATTAACGTTTTGAACCTTAGCACAACCTGCATGACCAGGCACCTGCATGCAAAGCATGAACTGCAGTGGAGTAAACACCTTAAAAACAAGGAAATCACTCAGGCTCCCCCTGCTACCTCTTCTGCTGCTGCCGCCTTGGCCTCTTCCTCCGCCTCTGGAGGAACGTTGGCACCTGCCGCCCAACAAACAGAGGATGTACCACCAACACCACCACCTCCGTCACCAAGCATCTCAACCATGTCACACGGCAGCGTTCAGCTCTCCATCTCACAAACATTTGAGAGAAAGCGTAAATTCCCACCTAGCCACCCTCGATCCCTGGCCCTGAATGCCAGCATTTCTAAACTACTGGCCTATGAAATGCTGTCATTTAGGCTGGTGGACACAGACAGCTTCAAACAGCTCATGTCGCTTGCTGTCCCACAGTATGTTGTTCCCAGCCGGCACTACTTCTCCAAGAGAGCTGTGCCTTCCCTGCACAACCAAGTATCCGATAAAATCAAGTGTGCACTGCGCAACACCATCTGTGGCAAGGGCCACCTAACCACAGATACGTGGACCAGTAAGCACGGCCAGGGACGCTATATCTCCCTAACTGCACACTGGGTAAATGTAGTGGCGGCTGGGCCCCAGGCGGAGAGCTGTTTGGCGCACGTCCTTCCGCCGCCAAGGATCGCAGGGCAACATTCTTAGTGATGAGCGGGAGGTGCCATATTCGATTTCGCGATATTTCGCGAATATTCGAATGAATATTCGTGTTATATTCGTCGAAATCGAATATTCGTAATTATTCCAATTATCGCGAATAATATACGATTTTTTTTTCGCGTATTGCGATTATTTATCTTGATAGTATAAGGCAACGTTCCTATGCTAATTGACTATGGCTAGGCTAATATGTGTATTTTACGAAATTTCGTGATTTGCTCTAACTTCGTCTCTTAGAATATTACGAATATTCTAAAAGACGAAGTTAGAGCAATATTACGAAATTTCGTAAAATACACATATAGATTGTAATTTAGCTAATATACTGCTATAATCCCTTTTTTTGCCTCTTTTTTTTTTTTGCCTCTTCTGAACTTAAGTTTTGTAAAATATGTACACTATTAAAAAATATTACTATAGCAGTATATTAGCTTAAATACAATCTATGTGTATTTTACGAAATTTCGTAATATTGCTCTAACTTCGTCTTTTAGAATATTCGTAATATCCTAAAAGACGAAGTTAGAGCAATATTAAGAACATTTGCAAAAGCCGAAATTGCGATGCGAGTAATATAATACGAAATAATCGCATGAAGATTTCAACTTAGCACTGCTATATTCCATATTCTAGCCTAATATGGAATATAGCTGTGCTAAGTTAGCACTGCTCTATTCCACACTAGGCTAGAATATGGAATATAGCAGTGCTAAGTTGAAATCTTCATGCGATTATTTCGTGTTATATTACTCGCATCGCAACTTGCGAAATTTGCAAATGTTCTTAATATTGCTCTAACTTCGTCTTTTAGAATATTACGAATATTCTAAAAGACGAAGTTAGAGCAATATTACGAAATTTCTAAAAGACGAAGTTAGAGCAATATTACGAAATTTCGTAAAATACACATAGATTGTATTTAAGCTAATATACTGCTATAGTAATATTTTTTAACAGTGTACATATTTTACAAAACTTAAGTTCAGAAGAGGCAAAAAAAATTAGAGGAAAAAAAAAGGGATTATAGCACTATATTAGCTAAATTACAATCTATATGTGTATTTCACGAAATTTCGTAATATTGCTCTAACTTCGTCTTTTAGAATATTCGTAATATTCTAAAAGACGAAGTTAGAGCAATATTAAGAACATTTGCAAATTTCGCAAGTTGCGATGCGAGTAATATAACACGAAATAATCGCATGAAGATTTCAACTTAGCACTGCTATATTCCATATTCTAGCCTAGTGTGGAATAGAGCAGTGCTAACTTAGCACAGCTATATTCCATATTAGGCTAGAATATGGAATATAGCAGTGCTAAGTTAAAATCTTCATGCGATTATTTCGTATTATATTACTCGCATCGCAACTTGCGAAATTTCGTAAAATACATATATAGATTAGATTGTAATTTAGCTAATATGGAATATAGCAGTAAGTTGAAAACGCCACTGACTGGAGCAGCCAGGAAGCCAGGAATCCAAAGGACAGGTAAGAACAACTTTAGAGAAGTGGGAAAGAAAAAAAATATTATAATAAAAAAAAAAATACGAATATTCGAATTCGCGAATATATAGAACGATATTCTAAATATTCGCGAAATCTCGAAATTGCGATATTTGAGAAAAAAATTCGTAATTCGAATATTCGCGCTCAACACTAAACATTCTTTGCCTCCTCCTCCTACTCGGCTTCCTCCTCCTCTTCTTCCACCTGCTCATCCAGTCAGCCACACACCTTCACCACCAACTTCAGCACAGCCTGGGGTAAACGTCCGCAGGCCATTCTGAAACTCATATGTTTGGGGGACAGGCCCCACACCGCACAGGAGTTGTGGCGGGGTATAGAACAACAGACCGACGAGTCGTTGCTGCCGGTGAGCCTGAAGCCCGGCCTGGTGTGCGATAATGGGCGAAATCTCGTTGCAGCTCTGGGACTAGCCAGTTTGACGCACATCCCTTGCCTGGCGCATGTGCTGAATTTGGTGGTGCAGAAGTTCATTCACAACTACCCCGACATGTCAGAGCTGCTGCATAAAGTGCGGGCCGTCTGTTCGCGCTTCCGGCGTTCACATCCTGCCGCTGCTCGCCTGTCTGCGCTACAGCGTAACTTCGGCCTTCCCTCTCACCGCCTCATATGCGACGTACCCACCAGGTGGAACTCCACCTTGCACATGCTGGACAGACTGTGCGAGCAGCAGCAGGCCATAGTGGAGTTTCAGCTGCAGCACGCACGGGTCAGTCGCACTGCGGAACAGCACCACTTCACCACCAATGACTGGGCCTCCATGCGAGACCTGTGTGCCCTGTTGCGCTGTTTCGAGTACTCCACCAACATGGCCAGTGGCGATGACGCCGTTATCAGCGTTTCAATACCACTTCTATGTCTCCTTGAGTAAACACTTAGGGCGATGATGGAAGAGGAGGTGGCCCAGGAGGAGGAGGAAGAGGGGTCATTTTTAGCACTTTCAGGCCAGTCTCTTCGAAGTGACTCAGAGGGAGGTTTTTTTGCAACAGCAGAGGCCAGGTACAAATGTGGCCAGCCAGGGCCCACTACTGGAGGACGATGAGGATGAGGAGGAGGTGGATGAGGATGAAGCATGGTCACAGCGGGGTGGCACCCAACGCAGCTCGGGCCCATCACTGGTGCGTGGCTGGGGGGAAACGCAGGACGATGACGATACGCCTCCCACAGAGGACAGCTTGTCCTTACCTATGGGCAGCCTGGCACACATGAGCGACTACATGCTGCAGTGCCTGCGCAACGACAGCAGAGTTGCCCACATTTTAACGTGTGCGGACTACTGGGTTGCCACCCTGCTGGATCCACGGTACAAAGACAATGTGCCCACCTTACTTCCTGCACTGGAGCGTGATAGGAAGATGCGCGAGTACAAGCGCACGTTGGTAGACGCGCTACTGAGGGCATTCCCAAATGTCACAGGGGAACAAGTGGAAGCCCAAGGCGAAGGCAGAGCAGGAGCAAGAGGTCGCCAACGCAGCTGTGTCACGGCCAGCTCCTCTGAGGGCAGGGTTAGCATAGATGTGGAAAAGTTTTGTCAACACGCCACAGCTAAGTGCACCACCACCTAATACGCAACGTGTTAGCAGGAGGCAACATTTCACTAACATGGTGGAACAGTACATGTGCACACCCCTCCACGTACTGACTGATGGTTCGGCCCCATTCAACTTCTGGGTCTCTAAATTGTCCACGTGGCCAGAGCTAGCCTTTTATGCCTTGGAGGTGCTGGCCTGCCCGGCGGCCAGCATTTTGTCTGAACGTGTATTCAGCACGGCGGGGGGCGTCATTACAGACAAACGCAGCCGCCTGTCTACAGCCAATGTGGACAAGCTGACGTTCATAAAAATGAACCAGGCATGGATCCCACAGGACCTGTCCATCCCTTGTGCAGATTAGACATTAACTACCTCCCCTTAACCATATATTATTGGACTCCAGGGCACTTCCTCATTCAATCCTATTTTTATTTTCATTTTACCATTATATTGCGGGGCAACCCAAAGTTGAATGAACCTCTCCTCTTTCTGGGTGCCGGGGCCTAAAAATATCTGACAGTGGCCTGTTCCAGTGTTGGGTGACGTGAAGCCTGATTCTCTGCTATGACATGAAGACTGATTCTCTGCTGACATGAAGCCAGATTGTCTGTTACGGGACCTCTCTCCTCTGCCTGGGTGCCGGGGCCTAAATTTCTGACAATGGACTGTTACAGTGGTGGGTGACGTGAAGCCTGATTCTCTGCTATGACATGAAGACTGATTCTCTGCTGACATGAAGCCAGATTCTCTGCTATGGGACCTCTCTCCAATTGATATTGGCTAATTTTTATTTTTATTCATTTCCCTATCCACATTTGTTTGCAGGAGATTTACCTACATGTTGCTGCCTTTTGCAGCCCTCTAGCCCTTTCCTGGGCTGTTTTACAGCCTTTTTAGTGCCGAAAAGTTCGGGTCCCCATTGACTTCAATGGGGTTCGGGTTCGGGACGAAGTTCGGGTTGGGTTCGGACTTCGAACCCGGACATTTCCGGGAAGTTCGGCCGAACTTCTCGAACCCGAACATCCAGGTGTTCGCTCAACCCTAATCATAATTATAAAAATTAAAAAAAATACAAATAAACTGAGCTATTACACTTAGTAGGGAGATTTAAAGAAAACTAAAGAAAAAAGATTTAAAGAAAAAAGATTAAAAAATAAATAAAATTGGTGCAATTGTTTTATAAATCTGGCACAAATCCCTATTGTACTGACAAAACAGACAAAATCACTCAATTATCTGGTGCAGTGTACTTGATGCATTACCCTCTAAGTGGACACTGTCCACATTTTACATGAGATTAGTAGGGATGAGTTTTGAAGTTTAAGTTCAGGTTCGGGTATATGCTGAATTGTGTTATGGATCCTGGACAGATCCCTTATGCTGGCCATAGAATACTAATACGACGGAGTGCATGACGGGATGCCTCTAATTGTGGCATGGCAATTCTGCTTGGGGACCTTGCTGTTGGGCTGCATCGTGTATGAGCCTTACAGGAGTATTCTTCCAAGAGATTCATTCACATCTGTATTTAGGTAAGAAATTATTATATACACAGAATCAAACTGTGGTCTGACCTCAAAAATAGGTCTATGAGAGGAATAAAATAAAAATTTGAATCTCTGTATTGGTGCTATCAGCAGAAATGCAGTACCAGGTAAGTATTTGTAAAGGCAGATGATAATTTATTTAGGGTCAACGCGTTTCAAGGGTGAACAGCCCCCTTCCTCAGGACTATAACATTTAAAAGAACACATGCTGCATTTTTACAAGGTTACAGGTTTTTGGCACGCAGGCTTTAGTTGGGGGAGAAGGATGTCCCTTTTTTGTGAATGGCATAGTGAAAGGAGTCCTTTGTTATGGGTTGTTGTTGATTTCAAGTGTCCATCACTCCATAAAAGCAACAATGTATCGTATTTGTTTATAGCATGTCTCTGATTAAATATTATTACAGAAAATAATTATTACAGAGGATGAAACATACAACTCCAGAGACTGCGTTTAGAGTACATAAATGTGGATAATAGATTAATTCAAAAGAAGTAAAAACCACAGTAAAAAGAACGTCTATATGAATATGTGATATTGGTCTATTGTTTGTCTATTTTAATCTATTTCTGGTCTATTTTTGGTATAGTTATCTAGAGATTTAAATTAGTTTTAAACTAATAAGAGTATCAAGTGATATGAAACAATTCTTATTTCAATATAAGATGATTTTCTGTATATATACATAATTATTGCTTTATCTTAGAATATCCTCAAACATGGTTAATAAAAGACAAAAAACATAGATAATTAAATTACATAAAAAAAATAGTTTTTCTGATTTCATTCAACTCATGTTGTGTAAGGGTATCCAATTAGTAGATCCAGTATATCTCTCGTTTTTGGAGGTTACTAAATCTATTGAATGGTTTTTCGGGTATGTAATCAATAGGAGCAGTGGCGTACTGCCAATATAGGCAGACCACGCCGTTGCTATGGGGCCCGCAGCACAGGGGCGCCCAGAGCACAAGGAAGGCCCCGACCCCCTATGTCTACTCTGCACAAGACACAGGCTTGTGTTCTCCCAGCGGGCCCCCCTCCCCAGCGATGATGCAATTGCGATCCCTCCCACTGTCTGACCTCCTTATGATCTGGGCTGCGGACACCCAGGCACTGGCCAATCAGCATTTAGCAGCAAAGATCCTGCAGCTGATTGGCCAGTGCATCGCTGGCAGGGAGCAGGAGCAGCGCAGGCTCAAGCACTGTGAAGCACACACAGAGGTGCACACCCAGCGTGGCAGTAGTTAACCTCTCTCTGCCCTCAGTGTGTGCTTCCCGCCATCTGACTCGGGCTAGTCTCGGACCTCAAGTCATCACTCAGCCAGTGTCAGTAAGTGAGCGTAACCCCCACCCCCCCCCCCCCCCCCCCCGGGCACACCAGACTGAAGGACCGCTCAGAATCGGGACAGAATACGCACACTTGGGTAGGAGTGCCACAGTAGAGCATCACTTTTAATAAAACGTTCAGGTTGGATGAATATGGATATTTTTGATGGTGGGAGGGCAGCAGCTGAGCAAACAGTGTTTTTTTTTTTTTTGGGGGGGGGGAGGGCTGTAAGCTCATAGAGGACTCAGAATGACAGCGTGCTTTCAGAATGACAGTGTGGAAATCACACTGTACTCCTGAGTCCTCTATTAGCCTACAGGCTCCCCCCAGCACACCAGTCACCTTGTGGGGGTGGGAGGGGGAGCTATGTGCACACTCAGCATGAGCAGCAAGGAGTTAAAGAGGTTATCCAACCAACTCCTAAAATGCCCCCCAAAATGCCTGGGCACTGTATGCATTGCCTGGGCATTTTGGGGCGCATAATATGGGTTAGATAGCCCCTTTAACCCTTAGGATACCGGAGGTTTTTTCATTTTTTCATTTTCTTTTTTCTTCCCTATCTTCCTTCAGCCATAACTTTTTTATTTTTCCATTCACATAGATGTTTGAGGGCTTATTTTTTGCGGGGGAAGTTGTACTTTAATAGGACATACAATTTAGTGGGACGCGGGCAAAAAAAATCCAAATGGGGTGGAGTTTTAAAATAAAAATAAAATGTATCCACCGTTTTACGGGTTTTGTTCCTACAGCATTCCCTTTGTGGCAAAACTGACCTGTGGTCTTTATTCTCTGGGTCAGTACGATTACAATGATACCATATGTATAGGCTTTTTGTGTCTAAATAGTTTTTTTAGTTACTGCAACAAAGTTGGCTAATAAAACTAAATAAAATAAAAAGATTTATCCCTAATGGTTTCAGTAGGTAATATATACATTTCTTTATTGGCAAATGGGGGTGTGACAGGGGAGAAGCCAGGACAGTAGGTGGAATGGGCCAGGGGTAGGTAGTGGGCGGAGTTAGGGGGCCCAATTCAGATTCTTGCTATAGGGCCCAGTGATTTTTATGTATGCCCCTGAATAGGAGTAATTTTTAACGGATGTTTCCCTTTGTCGGGCATGGAGACGGAATGTCTAGAGACACTGTTTTTTATATTGTCTCTGTATGTTTTACCTATGTTGGTTCACACGACAATGTAGTGCTTGTGTCATGCGCCTAACATATTGAAGGCGACACCCGCATTCAATAAGATAAATTACAAAGCTGGCTGACATGTCATATGCTGTTTTATAGCAAAGGTGGTCCCGTTTTTGTTAGAAAGAAAAGTGGTCTGATTATGTGTGATTACTTTCCAACATAGGCACCATTTGGATTCACATTTATGAGGCCTTGGTATGCTGTTTTGGTTTTCTAGGGGCCAAAATATTTCTAATAGTTGGAGCCCTTCTATAGATCATCTTGGGGATACAGGGCAAATACTTAGCCAAATAGGGGTCCTGGAGTAGAAAGTGCCAATGTTTAGCCAATGTTGCACGTATAGTTTTATTTGATATATTATATTGAGCAATTAAATTTATACTGGTTTCTATTTATGTTCCTTCTTTTTTTGCAACTTGTAATCAATTCTCCTGTGCACACAAGGTGCTCTTCATATAGGCGTTTTTAATTAGCTCCTTCGGATACCCTTTATCAGTGAATATTGTTTTTTAAAAATTTTGCTTGTTGTTTAAAGTCTTCATGGTGTGGGCAGTTCAGTCTGATACGTTTGTATTGGCTGTAAGGGATGTTTTGTAACCACTTCTTGGTGAAAACTAGAGTAGTGTATGTAACTGTTTGTATCAACTTATTTAAAGTATGTTTCTGTTGAGAGACAGTTGTTCAAATTGGTAATAATAATGTCCAAGAATTCTATTTTAGTCCTATTGTAGTTTGGGGTGAAGTTTATCCCCCAGTTAATATTTAAAATGTCACAGAATTCCATTGCTGAATAAGCATCTCCATCCCAAATGATGAAGATATCATCAATATATCTTCTGTAATAGATAATCTGTTGTCTTTGGAGTAGGTAGTTTAGGATATATTTCTTTTCGAACTCCGCCATGAATAAATTTGCGAAGGCCGGTGCTACTTTGGTCCCCATTGCGGTCCCCTTACATTGATGATAGGTGGTATTATTAGATATAAAGAAGTTGTTTCCAAGGATGAACCGTAAGCTTTCTAAGATGAACTCAACCTTGAGTGGTTTTGGTGTAGTATAATTTTCCAAGGTAGTTCTTATACATTGTATCCCTAGTTCGTGCTGTATATTTGAGTATAAGGCCGTAACGTCCATAGTGAGTAGGGCATATGTATCCTGCCATGTGATGTCCCTTAATTCGCAAATTAATTGAATGGAATCATGTAGATAGCTGGGTAGTACTCGGAAATATGGTTGTAAGAAAAGATCCAAATAGTGTGACAGATTACTTGTGGCACATTTACTATTTGAGTAGTAAAGTAGGGGTTATATGGAGATCTAGGTAGTAAAAAGTTGTTTTTCTTTTTTCTCTATGTATTGTTAATCATAAGCATTTTTTATTAGGTTGCTCAGTTTCTTCTTTTTATCAGGGAATGGATTATCAGAATTTTTTTTTTGAACATGATGTATCATTGAGGATATTTTTGGCCTCTTTTTCGTA
The DNA here is from genome assembly GCF_014858855.1 of Bufo gargarizans. Classification (NCBI taxonomy): domain Eukaryota; kingdom Metazoa; phylum Chordata; class Amphibia; order Anura; family Bufonidae; genus Bufo; species Bufo gargarizans. Next base: position 140,512,119 of record NC_058083.1, on the reverse strand, counting down.
ATCATTATAATTCTGAAGAACCACCCCACCTCCTTTATCTGCTGGGTGGATATTTATTTCCTTGTTATTTCTAAGTTTTTTAGGGCTTTTTGTTCGTATTTGGTTAGATTTCCTTTATGGTTGAGGGATACAGAGTCAGAGGTGATTCTTTTTAGATCCGTAGATACCAGATCAAAGAAAGTTTATGTAATAGTCCTGAAGAAGGGGGCTGTTCGCCCTTAAAACGCGTTGACCATAAATAAATTATCTGCCTTTACCAATACTTAACTGGTACTGCATCCCTGCTGACAGCGCCTATACAGAGATTCCAACTTTTATTTTATTCCTCTCACTGACCACTTCATCCTGATGTCCGCATCCCCAACATGGGTAGGAACCCAGGCAGTAGGACAGGCACTCCGTATGCTGGTCGGATAATACCAGCAAAGTGAAATATAGCTGTTGTGACTCCTCACTATTTCAATATCAAACAACATCACACATGAGGCGCTGCCTCCTGTCTCTTTCTTCTCTCACCAACCTCAAAAATACTAATACTAAAATGCCAAAATAGGAACACCTAGCAAATTATTTCAGTTGATGTAATCATGAACCGCTTGTATTATCCTGGCCTTGTCAGTTCTGTGCTGAACCTGTGGCATTTCTTTGTGCACCATGCACTGTTTTGTGGCACCAGGATCCAGATTCCAGATGATGAATCTTTAACTTCTACTGGGATCATTTGAGGTCTCCTGGCACAGTGCCACCCTTACAGCTCTTGCTCTCCCTCTTTTTCATTAGCAGCATTTCTATTTAAATAAAATGCCCTTACAGCAGACAGCCTCTTAAGGCATATTGGGACATAGATCCAAAGTGAAGACACCAAGCTCTTTATCTCGCCTGACCTTGTGTAGCTGTAATCTACAAGCTAATTTACAGAGTGTAGGCAGAAAACGAACAAACTAACGAGCCTTCTAAGCAAAGCTTTATCTATAAAGTTACCAGATAATTCCGTAGATATCAGCGTGAAGCAGTTTAATAGAAAATGTTTTGCTCTCAAATAAGAAGAAAAAGACTTAGTATAATTATGACTGTCCTGTTCAAGTTAATACCACAATCCCAAAGTGTATATGCGGGGAATATACTGTATATAAGAATAAGATTCAATACAATGTCCCTGTGATATAATTACAGTGGGAAAAATAAGTATTTGATACACTGGCGATTTTGCAAGCTTTCCCACCTACAAAGAATAGAGGTCTGTAATTTTTATCATAGGTACACTTCAACTGTGAGAGACAGAATCAAAAAAAAATCCAGAAAATAACTAGTGTTGATCACGAATATTCGAATTGCAAATTTTTATCGCGAATATCGGCACTTCGAGAATTTGCGAATATTTCGAATTTCGCAAAATATATTCCTAATTGCGAATATTCGATTACCTGTGAAAATACCAGTTCATGCAAATGCTCGATTTGTGAAAATACCAGTTCATGCAAATTTTTATGCGAAAATTTGTATGCGAATTTTATGCGAATTTTCGCAATCAAGAAAATAATGCCTGGAGATCATGAATTCGCGAATTCTCGAATATATGGCGAATATTCGCGAAATATCGCGAATTCGAATATTGCCCCTGCCGCTCATCACTAAAAATAACATGGTATGATTTTTAAATAATTAATTTGCATTTTAATGTATGAAATAATTATTTGATCACCTACCAACGAGCAAGAATTCTGGCTCTTTCTTTAAGAAGCCCTCCTACTCTGCATTTATTCTCTGTATTAATTGCACCTGTTTGAACTTGTTACCTGTATAAAAGACACCTGTCCACACACTCAATCACTCCAACCTTCACCATAGCCAAGACCAAAGAGCTGTCTAAGGACACCAGGGACAAAATTGCAGACCTGCACAAGGCTACAGGACAATAGGCAGGTGAGCTGACCCTCTAAAAAATTATATGCAAGGGCCTGCTGGTGAGCTGACCCTGTAAAACATTGTAGGTGAGGGCCTGCTGGTGAGCTGACCCTCTAAAAAAATTATATGTGAGGGCCGGCTGGTGAGCTGAAAAATTACATTGTATGTCACATATACATTTTTGAAGTGTGCACTTTACACTGCAGATGTGACCCTGGTATGGTCACTATGAGAAGCGGACACCGTCTATGGAAAGAGTACACTGGATGTCACAGATATTTTTGGGATGCGCACGCTTTACACTGGAGATGTGGCGCAGCTAATCTCACTGTCTGCAGAGGACAAAGTCTATTGAAAAAGTACACTGGATGTCACAGATATTTTTTGGATGTGTACATTTTACACAGGAGATGTGCCATGGATAATTTAACTGTCCGCAGCGGACACGTCTACGGAAAAAGTACACTGGATGTCACAGATATTTTAGGGATGCGCACACTTTACACAGGAGATGTAGCGTGGATAATTTAACTGTCCGCAGCGGCCTATTAGACGCTATTTAGCGCAGGATGTGCTAAAAATATATATTGCTGCTGTTACACACAATAGTCCTTAAAAGGACTTGTGTAATAAAAATCTTCCAATAACACTCCCTACACTGTCTTTCCCTTCCTGTGCTCAGCTCTCCCTGACTAAGACTGAGCATAGCAGCCAAGAAATGTGCGGGGAAGAGACTGAAGAATTGCGCTCGAGCACATGAGGTAGTCGGCCAAGTACCGCCATGTGCCGAGCATCGATATGCTCGAGCAGAACAGGTGTTTGGCCGAGCATGCTCGATCTTCACTAGTAATCAGTCTATAAAATGCTGATGTATTTTAAGACTGCATTTCTTTCTATATACCTTATTTTGAGCTTTTTAGTTTCCCTTGTTACAGGTAACCAATACTAAATGGCAACTAAAAACAATTACAGGGCAATTTCTTTGAGACAAGCACTCATAATTACATTGAATTATGGTCCTCCTGTGAATGGGGTGGTCTTCTCAAAGAGGTGGTCATCTAGAGAGGTTCCATTGTATTACATTGCTTATAAATGTTTCACCGAGCATTTTCCTGTAAATTTACATATCTATGAAACTAAAATCTATTCTGAAAGGCAGATGTGGGATTGTGGTAATAATAGGGCTATGCTTAACCCCTTTAGGAATTAATATTTATAAATATATATATATATATATATATATATATATATAATATTTTTATATTTTTATAATTTTTTTATTTTTATTTTATTTATTTTATATGTTTTAATAGTTCTCCTAGGGAGCTTGAACAAGCATCATTAGATTGCTTCTCTCATAGACTCCAATGCATTGGAGTCTACGAGCATTTCACTATGTTCCTATGCAGTCCTGCCACAGTTAGGGTCTCCATAAAAATGTATCTGCAGCAGCCTCAGATCATTCAGTAAGACTAATGCTGCTGCACACACTATCCAGCTCCCCTGATCCCCACCAGGGGTACCCATGGCATGCCCGGGAGTGATTTTGAGTTCCCAGATTTGACCACAGCATCTAAGGGGTTAAATATGTGATATTGTTGTTATGGTCGATCGGATATATTAGCCCCGGGTGTCTGCTGTTTAAAACAGAAGGCACCTGGCAGCTATGACTCCCACTTTCCATGTTTAAATATCCAACTTCCAATGTAAATTTATGATGGTCGGTTGGGAAGGGGTTAATAAGGACCTGTTGGCTCTCCGGACATGTCTGTTTCAGTAACTACTTGCATACCCCATATAATAACAAATCTGGGGCATCTATTCTTACAACTCTATGTTGTGACATTACTCTATTACTGCTGCTAGTAGCTATTGAATTATAGCACAACTGGGTGTTACCTGGGGTAGTGTGTTCCTGCACAAACTGCCACTGGAGGCTGTGATTGGACACTGCCAGACTGTACAGGGATGTAACCTCAACTGGTTACACCCTTTATTTATAAACTTTTAGCATGAATAATAAAGGAATGGTACTGCATAGAGTTAAGTAAAAAGAAGCTCCAGAATTGTGGAAAAAATTGCTTTATAAAACACATGTCAGGAGAAGCGACATGTCCTCTTTCAAAGTAAATATATAGAACAAATATGTATTTAATGGGAATCTGTCAACCTAAACTACTGTAATGGCTGGATAAGTCTGCAGTCATAAAATTAGAAGGCAGAATTTTAATATTTCTACCCACTTGAAACCTGAAGTCAGTCTGCAAAGGGTCTGTGCACTTAGAAGTCCTGTCTATTGTACCGCAGAGCTTAGGAGCCCTATATATGCATAAGTACAGAGCACACAAACTGTTTACAGGCTTACTGAAAGAATACAAACGAGTAGAAAATAAAAATTATCTTTTGAGTTATCCAGCCATTACATTAATTTACGGAAACATGGTTTGTGTGGTGACAGATTCTCTTTAAAACCTTTCTGGGCCATACACATATGTGTCCACCCTTATTTTGGCTTGAATTTGGTTACCAATTCCTATTTACTTGCACCCCTCCAATCTATCATCAACTCTGCTACCCCGTTAAGCCACCTCTCTCCATGTTTCGCCTCTACCTTTTCCCTCTGCCAGTCCCTTTAATGACTACCTATTGCCCAGTGAATTCAGTTCAAAATATTAAAGGTGTTGTCCAGGTTACAGCCATTGATGACCTGTCATCAACATCAGATTGGCGGAGGTCCGACTCCCTGCACCCACCCTTCAGCTGTTTGAATGGGCCATGGGCTCATGGAGGCACTGCGTCCTTTGCAGTGTTTACCTGCATGCAGTCTAATTTGTAGTGGCCGGACAGCAGAATTACAGGCATTCATCCCATTCAAGTGAAGGAGAGAGCATGAGCGTTGCTGCCCTTTCAAACAGCGGGGTGTCAGGAGTCGAAATCCTGCTTATCTGAAATTGATCATGACCGATCCTGATCATAGGTCAATTAATATCTGTAGTCTAGACAACCCCTTTAACAATCACTTACAAAGCCACCCACTACCTGTCCCCTCCATACATCTCTGTCCTAATCACCAAATATTACCCCAAATGCAACATCTGATCCTTACAAGACATTCTGCTTTGCTCTCCTTTTATCTTCAATATTTCTCCCATGCATCCCCCATTCTCTGGAACTCACTACCCCTTACTGTTTCTCTCCATCCATACTTTCAAAAGCAATCTGAAAACTTACTTCTTCAGGAAAGTGTACAACCTGCATTTACTCTGCTGCCATTATATAGCCATATGAGCAGATTCTATCCTCCCCTACTGTCTCCTTGCCCCATCAATTGGAGATTGTAAGCCCTCGCAGACAGGACCCTTCCTGCCATTGTTTGGTCATGTTTATTGTATTTTTTGTATGTAAACCACATTTCATATGTACAGCGCCCAGGAATTAATAGATCTACAAGCTAGCAAAACCCTTGACACACTGCAACTCACAGCACAACTACTAGGTGGCCGACTCAATGGTGGATATTTATCAAGACTGACATTCCCATGCACCAGTCTTGATCTCCCTGCACTACAGAAATATGCACCTCATTCATTAAAGTAGCACTCCCACAAAAATTTTTATTCTCTGACCTGTTAGACAGGTGCATGATATAAACTGTAGTAAAGGTAATCTTCTTACCGGAGACTGTATTTGTGAGTTATATCCTCACTTCTGATCCTCAGCTGTGTCCTGTGACCAGGACAAGAAGACAGTTACTACTCTCTACATTGCTATGAGACTGACATTGAGGCTTCCATAGGAATATGTAGAGAAACTGGCTTCTTGTCCACACATAAGATGTGTTATTTTGAAAGTCAGAGTGCTGGTCACATGACACAACTGAGGATCAGAAGGGAGGTTATAATTCACAAATACAGTCACCGGTAAGAAAATTACCTTCACTACAGTTTACATCATGTACATTTCTAACAGGTCAGAGAATACAATTTTTTGTAGGAATGCATCTTTAAGTGGCAGATGTCTCTTTATAAATGAGGCACTTCTCTGCCCTGCCGTGTGCCAGAAACTGATATCCATGCCAGCTAGGAGCTGGTGCAGACTTGACCTATAGCTTTTGCCTGTTAATCCCTGTCCCTCCCTCTAAACCCTGTTTGAAAAGTGTTGCAAAGCTTAAAAAGTCACAAATTATGGCATAATGATAGTGTGCACCATAATTTGTGACTTTTGTACACCAGAATAGTGGTGTAAAAACATTAGTAAATATCCCCCAATATCACAACATTTATTTTTTTTTAAATAAAAGAAAAAAGGCTGATCATCTGATGCCGCACATCTTTGGGAAAGTTAAGCCAAAAGGAAGTGACAAAAAGTGACAGAGGTATCTCAGTGACCTTCAGCACTGTGTATGATTAAAATCAATTTACAGCTTGCATCAGTCCACTCAGGACTGTGAAGGTTTATGCGCTGTAACAAAAACACAAATTACAGTCACTTCTCCACCATCTCCTGAAAAGACCATGCCGATAAACTGTAACATCCCATTTCTGTCAAAGCCGCAGACTGTCTTTAATTGCAGGTGAATTTATTTCAACCTAATGCATATGTGAATAATTTAGATGGAGGTCAGGGTGTTAGAGGGCAGTCTTGTCACATGATTTCCTGTTAGGTTTCCGCATTGCTGCTGAGAGCCACATTATCTCCAGATAGCCTGAATAACGTTAATCTAGACTGATGAGGTAATTTAGTAATTCTGCATTAGGCCAACATGGAATAGGAATTCATGGATAAAATGACCTCATACCGTATGTCGCCCAATTCATGTTAGAAAAACAGACAACTTCAAAAATTATCTTTACAGCTGTGCCCAAAATCACACAAAATCTTTTCTATCCAATTACCTTCAATGCAAATCAACAATTTTCTCCAGGATGGCTCCTTAGAGCGATGAGAATGCCTGATGTTCAAGGTAACAATGAACTACAACAAAGTAGCCATTTGAAAAATGTATTGTTCTGCTCTTTTGGTAAAATCATTCATTATTTTGAAGTCTCACCTAAGTAATTATATTTTAGTGATTGCTGTAAAAAAGGATGATTTCTCTAGCCGTAGTTCTACTGAAGATTATATAACCACAGATAAACTAAGAGCAGCTTCAGGGAGGTGAAGAGATACAAACCGGATTCCAAAAAAGTTGGGACACTAAACAAATTGTGAATAAAAACTGAATGCAATGATGTGGAGATGGCCAATGTCAATATTTTATTTGTAATAGAACGTAGATGACAGATCAAACGTTTAATCCGAGTAAATGTATCATTTTAAAGGAAAAATACGTTGATTCAAATTTTCACGGTGTCAACAAATCCCCAAAAAGTTGGGACAAGTAGCAATAAGAGGCTGGAAAAAGTAAATTTGAGCATAACGAACAGCTGGAAGACCAATTAACACTAATTAGGTCAATTGGCAACATGATTGGGTATAAAAAGAGCTTCTCAGAGTGGCAGTGTCTCTCAGAAGCCAAGATGGGTAGAGGATCACCAATTCCCACAATGTTGCGCAGAAAGATAGTGGAGCAATATCAGAAAGGTGTTACCCAGCGAAAAATTGCAAAGACTTTGCATCTATCATCATCAACTGTGCATAACATCATCCGAAGATTCAGAGAATCTGGAACAATCTCTTTGCGTAAGGGTCAAGGCCGTAAAACCATACTGGATGCCTGTGATCTCCGGGCCCTTAAACGACACTGCACCACAAACAGGAATGCTACTGTAAAGGAAATCACAGAATGGGCTCAGGAATACTTCCAGAAACCATTGTCAGTGAACACAATCCACTGTGCCATCCGCCGTTGCCAGCTGAAACTCTACAGTGCAAAGAAGAAGCCATTTTTAAGCAAGATCCACAAGCTGAGGAGTTTTCACTGGGCCAGGGATCATTTAAAATGGAGTGTGGCAAAATGGAAGACTGTTCTGTGGTCAGACGAGTCACGATTCGAAGTTCTTTTTGGAAATCTGGGACGCCATGTCATCCGGACCAAAGAGGACAAGGACAACCCAAGTTGTTATCAACGCTCAGTTCAGAAGCCTGCATCTCTGATGGTATGGGGTTGCATGAGTGCGTGTCGCATGGGCAGCTTGCATGTCTGGAAAGGCACCATCAATGCAGAAAAATATATTCAGAACAACATATGCTCCCATCCAGACGTCATCTCTTTCAGAGAAGACCCTGCATTTTTCAACAAGATAATGCCAGACCACATTCTGCATCAATCACAACATCATGGCTGCGTAGAAGGATCCGGGTACTGAAATGGCCAGTCTGCAGTCCAGATCTTTCACCTATAGAGAACATTTGGCGCATCATAAAGAGGAAGGTGCAACAAAGAAGGCCCAAGACGATTGAACAGTTAGAGGCCTGTATTAGACAAGAATGGGAGAGCATTCCTATGTCTAAACTTGAGAAATTAGTCTCCTCGGTCCCCAGACGTCTGAGTGTTGTAAGAAGAAGGGGAGATGCCACACAGTGGTGAAAATGGCCTTGTCCCAACTTTTTGGGGATTTGTTGACACCATGAAATTCTGATTCAACATATTTTTCCCTTAAAATTGTACATTTTCTCAGTTTAAACTTTTGTTCCGTGATTTATGTTCTATTCTGAATAAAATATTAGAAGTTAGCACCTCCACATCATTGCATTCAGTTTTTATTCACGATTTGTATAGTGTCCCAACTTTTTGGGAATCCGGTTTGTATATCAGATGAAGCAACTTACTGCATTTTCTCTATGTTCATGGATAGACATGAACCTAGGCAATAACCTGGTTTAGAGCCATTGAAACAGTATTAAATTCATGTGACTTCAGTCTAGATTTATGACTGGATGATAAATTTGGTGCACGATTAGACACTTTTATTTAACTTTACACCACCTATTGGTTGGCTCACCTTACTCAGTTTTGGCACACATTGTTGCACCTTAAGCCATGCCCTTTCCTACTAGGCCATTCCCCTTGCCAACGAGATATTATGGATTTCTCTTTTTGTAGCATTTTATTCATAAGTTGGTCTAAAACGAGGTATGCCAAATTGTGCCAAATTTTGTCACTTTATATGAAAGTGTAGGCACAATTACATTAGTAAATTATGGGCTATTCTGCCAATTAATGGCTAGGTCATTCTTTACAAAAAAAGGTAGGCTGTTTGGATTTATGGTATAAATGGTGTCTTCTCCCATATGTGTCCATTGCATTTTGTTTTATATTTTTCTTGGTCATTCATGGTAGAGATGTGGCCTCTTGGCAAAGATAAAAATGCCATTTCTCTTCTGCTATTATTTTCTTCCATCCAAGCCAGATTCTGGGACAGGAAACATAGGAACTTGTGTGCTTCCAGTTTCCAGAAAACCATCAGGCTTGTTTCCTTTGGCTTATTACAGTTGTGTTGTAGTGCCTCTGAAGATAATTTTGTTGGCCAGTTCAAAATATTTTTGGTTGAATGGGTGTAGTTCTATGTCCCCCAGAAATTTTAAGGGCTGCCTTCTGATATCTTCAACAATTTATCTTTCCTGTCTACACAAAATAATCTGCATACAACAAATGCTACTTTAGGGCATAGGGCACACCATAAACCTTTATCATTGGCCAATGATAGTTAATTTTATGAAGAATGCAATGCTAAAATACTTTAATACAGTAAAATTAGTTAAAGGAGCACAAAACCACAGAAGTTATTACTTATTAATAAAACTTAGATACTTTTAGATTTCATTATCATGAACACTTTCACTGATGCATTTCATCTGATGGTTTGTGCTCTGCCACTGCAAAAGCAATAACGCCAAAAATGAAGAAATGATTGGATCAGACAGTAATATCCTGGAGTACAATGCTGCGATCGCTGTGTAGGTCACTGTTGCTGATAATGATCAGCAGCAACAAAACACTGAAATAGATCAAATAAGTGTTGGCATCATGAGTCAAAAGTTTTTGCTTAACCCCAAATGTATTTTTCGCATCTGACACTAAGCACGTTTAATTCAGATAAAAACTGTTGAAAGTTTATTTTTTTAGGATATACTTGAAATTCCTACTATAATGTTGCTAGGGATCCCTGTCAATCCTGAGAAAATCCAGGTATTTTTTTGTCCTGCACAGTGGTTTCTATTCACAGTGGATGACTTGGAGTATTGCTTTGCAGGAAATTTGATGGAAAGCCCAGCTTGCATTGTGGCCCCTTCATTCTGTGAGGTCCCAGCAGTCAGACCCTTCTCCAAACAAGAAATTGATGCCATATTCTATCAATATGCTATCATGTTCTATAGTGGAAAAATCCCTGTCTAAACCATAGAAACCTATCTAGAGGGTAAAATTATCTGATAGTAAAATTGCTGCATTAATGATGGTGTGGCTTAAATTGGGGTCATCATATGCCTTGTGGTCCCTTCTAAGCATGGGCATTATGCCACAAGACTGTTTCTAGAGTATAATAATTCTGTAACTCATTATCCAATGGAACATGCCACAGTTATTTTTTCCTCAGATACAAAATTTACACAAAATGCTTCATATACTTTTGTATTTCTTTGCCTCTGTACAAAACAGCACCATGTAAGTTTATGTCTGCTGTATTGCCCAGTACAATGCAAAGGATGCATTAATCCATAATACGGCCATCTTAATGGCCGTAACAGTGATAAAAAACAATCCACATCTGATAAGCTGGTTAATATGACCATAAACAAATCAAGGAACCAGCACATTTTATGAAAAGGAGTTTAGCTATACTGCCAGTGACAATTTTGACAAACTGAATCATTTTTAAGGTATTTAACGTAGTATAGCTTATTTTATATTTTTATTTTAACATGCTAGTTAACTTATAAGTGGATGTAAAATATTATATAAACTATTTTGACGAACAGTAGTTGGCTAACAAATGTGCATACAGTGTAGATATACAAATCATATTCTGTCATACTTACTCTCAGAAGGTTCTTTAGAACGTCTTCCACTTGAGGGTTTCCTTAGCAAACTCCTTCCTGAGGTAAAGAGGTTTGATAATTCTTCAAGGGGGCTTGTTGGAGTCCTGGATCGTGAGTTGCTTTGAGATGCACAATAAGTGCTGCTAGATGCACTGACTGACTTCCCTTCTGGTATGTGTCTGACATTAGAATGAGGCACTGATGGAGAACTTCTTGATAGACTTCCTGAATGCACAGAATCATAGGGTGGAGGTCTTTTGAGGCTTAGAGGAGTCAATGACCTACCCATGCTCACAGGAGAGGGAGAAGCTGAATGACTTTTAGGATAGCCATGTGGAGATTGTGTTCTGTAGTTGGTTGAAGCATGTGGTGGTGACGATGAATGACCAGATGAAGGAATTCCATGGGAAACAATTGGTTGGTCTTTGTCTACTTTCTGGTGTCCTGAAATGTGTGTTGGAACTGGTGATGTTGAAGCAGAAGCTGGTTGCTTGATGTAAGACACATTTTCCAATACTGGTAGTTTTATTACTTCAAGAGGAGTTAAAGGAGATTCATCAGAATTTGGTGAACATTGTGCCGGTGCTGGTGGAAACACCAATAAAGGAGGCCTTTGCGATAATAGATTTGGAAATGGTGCAGGAATGTCACAAATTTGTCCCTTGGGAGTTGATGGCACTGAGGACTTGGTGAATTCTAAGTCAGGCACTGTGGGAGTAGCACACTGAGAAGAGCAACTAACATGGTCCAACTCATAAAGATACCTGGCATCTTGTCCTACATCATCAAATATAGGGTATTTCATTTCTTCATATACTGCCTCACATTGGTCTTCCTCATCTCTTTTAAAGTCTCTTAAAATATTTCCAACCATTTCAATATAAACAGGTTCTTCATCATCTCGGTCTCTGCAACTGATGTGAGATGATGATGCTTCTCTGAACAAATTACTCTTCACTGGACCATGTTTTTTAATGTATGTTTCATCAAATGATGTGCTAAGATGAGTGGTTGGATTCCGTTTAGGCTTGGGAGGAGGAATCTTCTTGGTATATTCATCACTGTGAGGTCTTTGTTTTGCTGCCACTAAGGAAGTAAAGAGAGAAAAATGAAATCATAAATGAACTTGACAGTAATCTGTCTAAATATATCATAATATATATATTTGCATAAAATATGAAATTAAATTAACACTGAATAATTTAATTCCAAAGTTGTTGTTTATTTGTACAAAAACATAGTAATTTGTGTATATTAAATTAATAATTTATTGAAGATCCATTAAATCATTACAGCATGTATATATAATTAGTGTATTGTATTCACATAATGTACAGATTTGAATGGATCTTCAATAAGTAATGGATTTTATCTACAGAAGTGCACAGATTTTCTACAAAAAACTTTTGCACTACATTTACTTGCCAGCCAGCAAACTTCCCTGCACTGTGGTATTGAAACACACAAAAGACTGCGGACTGTGTAATTGTGGATAACATTTTAGAGCTTATCTTTGCACATTGTTCATAACTTAAGCTTTTTATGTGATAATTTCATGCCCTTCCAACAATAAGTGGCCTTATACACTTTAGAATATTGTCAGCTGAGCCCACCATTTTCAACAGGAGTAACACACAACCTATGTATGGGGAGCTTCCATCTCTCCCCCCAAAAGATAATGTCAGAGGAGAGCAGGATAAGGGACATTGAATTTCAAGGTCCAGTGCTTTTTTTCTCCCAGGTGATAAGCCAATGCAAGGTGTCTGGCAGTGACTTTTTTCTTTCCCCCAGTGACACTTGGCCGAATATGTATGTATACATCAACTGAACAAGCACTGAAGGTGTATGGGTATCTTAAGGGGTGTTATGTCAATCAGTGAACCAGGCCTGGACTGGCCCACCAGAGCTCAAGCTCTGACAAAATCAAGAATTCCTGAAAAAAATGGGCATCTAAAGTCTAGTAGAAGATAATTTGGGGCTCACCTTGGAACCAGTAACCAGATATCCTATTTAAACATATTGCTAAGATCTACTTGTCGAGTGAAAACAAAGAATATTAAAAGTGAATATGCACCGATCCTTTACACCCAGTAGGTGGGCCCTCCAGGGGGCCCATGGCACTTCAGTCCAATCCCAATAATAGTAGAAAGCTAGCTTTCAGTACACTGCTCTACCTTCAATCTGTGTTTGAAGCCAACTATATTGTGTTGCAGTTTAAAAATAAAATTCTTCATTTATGACACAATATTTAAGAATCAATTATGCCTGCTCAATAAATACAGTTGCCACACATTCTGTTTTAGGTTCTCATTGGCCAAGTGAGATGGCTTTGAAGCAGCTTTCAGAAGTGATGATGCTCCTTCTGAAGATCTAGCTGGTCTAAGGACTCTGACAGACAATGCTCCCTAGATACAGACTCCCAGCTGTCAATATAATTATTTCCTTAAAAATACAATCTACAGTACAATTTTCATAAAAATTCTGGACAGTGAATAACTCCCTATTCCCCATTCTAGTACATTTGAAGACATTTATGAAACTGTCTAAAAGAAAAACTGTCATTATTGCCCACAGCAGGCATTCGCTCCACAGCTTTTAATTTATATTACGCTCTTTAAAATGAAAGCTCCACCATGATTGGTTATGATGGGCAATACATGTTTTTCTTTAAATTTTCATAAATTTGCCCCAAAGATTTTTTGGCTTGAGCACCTTCATGAAGGGAAGGAGAATTATAGCTAAAACTTTATATGTCTCTCTTGTTTTTTAAAATGGTTTGCTGGTTTTGGCTAAAAAATTGCAAAGTGTGATTTGAATCAATTAATATTTTTCTTTTTCAATAAGTTAAAGCCACTTGTCAAGGGAGAGATCCGATTGCCATATACTCAACATAATTGATATCTAAAAGTCACATTCAGCCTATCAGGGGGTTAATCAGGAGTTAAAACAAAAAAAATACATGCTCACCTCATCCATTTGATCTTGGAAATGCCATCACCACCACCTTGATTAAAGAAAACACGCCAATTCTCACATGCGCTGACGTGATGACATGACCAAGTCATCACGCTGGGAGGGCACGGTGACGTCTTCAGTCAGCGAGTGAGAGAATTGGCGCTTTTTCGACAATCAAGATGGCTGTGATGGAATTTACACAATCAAATGGATGAGTTGATTATCATTTTTTTGTTTTTTCTACCGCCATTTTAGAAAAATTGATTTGTTACAATGAAGCGCCAAGAAATCCGGATTTGTGGCAAAAAAAATTACACTTTGTTAACTTTGATTCGCTCAACACTAGACAGGAGGAATGCAGCAAGGGAGAAGCAGCATAAAGGTCTCTTTACATATTTTGTTGCAGTAAATAAGGCATTTGTTTTTTTATGAAATAATAGTTCTGGAACATCTTTTCTTATATCTCTATGTTGTACTGTTCATATTTTTTTAAATCTTTGAAATATATAAATATATGCATAAATTGACAGTTGGGTGTTACCAGTTGGGGGGGGGGGGGTTTCTATGAATGTTTACACTGCCCAATTCGTGCAGCGACACACCCCATTTCAGGAGTGGTGAGAAACCCTCTTTTGTAGAGAAAGCTGTTGCAGGGCAGAGGGCATTGCACAGGTGTCCCTGTGTCTAGAAGAAGCCTCAGCAGTAGTTTCTGAGTGTGTGACTAGAGACCACAAGCTTTAAATGATACAGTACATACTGACTCTTCTGCTCTGTACGGATGTGCTCACCTTACCTCTAGTTTGCTTAAAGATTCCAATTTCTCATTAAACCAATTCATTATAATATCTGGACATGCTAGAAAAACTCTTGCCAGGCTGCAATTCACGACACCACCATTGGAAGGCAGCACATACAAAATTATAGAATAGACATCTTTGACACAATATTGTGAAATCATGTTGCTTTGAAAAGCTTGTGATCTTGTGATACACATATCAGGGCATATCAAGCCAAGAGGAAAGGTAAGGAAGGACCAATTTGTAGTTGTGTTAGTGCTCATGTAAGATGGACATTGAGTGAACTGTTCATTTTCTGGTGCAGCTATAGAATGACAGATCTTGCAGTGTGAGCGAACAGCAATAACATTTGCTCTGATAGGTTCAGCCTTGTGGTGTTTTCTAATCGTCTGGTGTAGTCTGGAGGACAACTCATCCTAATATGACTTACATACTTAATGTAAAAAACTCAAATAAATTACAATAAAGTTTGAAAGACTCTCTACCCGATTATGTTTACACTTCTAATAGAAGAAAACTATTCTGCTTGTGTTTGACAGAGGGAAATAACATATCATTTTCTTATCATTTTTGAAACTACCTACAGTGTAATACGTATTGCATCTATGATGCTGGGATATTGCAGATTCCTTCCAGCTGGGTGGTTTCACAGCATACTTAGAATTCTTGATTGGAGAGGCTTTTTCTACAATTTACAAATGCTTGAGCTCTCCATGATCATTCATGAAGTGTTTCTGTTATTGTTTTGCTCAATTATCTGCCTGTGTTATAGTATACCTGGCATACTTGTTACAGTCTGACTCATTTCTCATTTATGTCTACAGTACATAGCATGGGCTAGATAATAAGGTCTTTACCAAGAGGCTGCAGAGTATCAATCCACCAGTTGTTAGTGCATAGTCCGAGGCTCTAGGTGAAGACAAAATTACCAGTGTCTTAAATAGTGTGGGGGGAGCATTAAAATAGAACCTGTCTGGCAATGTGAATCAGCTAGAAGGTTTCGAAAAAATAACGCATGATGCCATGTTAAATAAAGATCTAAATTCAGATGCAAAACAAAGTGATTAAAATCTACCCATCTGGAAAGAATTGCAAAGCCATTGCTAAGACTTTAGGACTCCAGTGAACCACAGTGAGTGGTGAAAACAGTGGTGATCTTCCCAGGGGTGGCAAAACTACAAAAATTTTAACAAAGAGTCCCAAAAGAACCCAGACGATCATCTAAATAACTGCAGACCTCAGTAGCCTCCGTTAGTCTATTTACATGATTCCATAATAAGAAAGGCAATGGGTAAAATGGGCATCCATGGGAGAGTAATAAGCCGCAAACAACTGCTGATCTTAAAGAACGCAAAGGCTCATCTCGCATTTGCCCAAAAAACATCGAGAAGACAACATCCAAGACTGTTTGGAAAAAATTCTCACAGGGTGGTGTCTATCTATCTATCATCTACTGTATCTAATAACTTATGTGATCGCCACATACATATACTGCATAACAGCTACACACGTTTCATGCATATACTGTACGTGCATAGCATACAATGTGTACAGTACACTTTTTTACAAATAAATGCAGCTCATGCATACATATATAAAGTACATACACATGCTACAGGCATATGCACAATAACTTAAGCATCAAAGTAGATATTTAAAGCTCCTGTGCCCCAGGGTAAAATCTATATTGCGAGTTCCCCCTCAAAGATCACATACTGTTAAGGGCTCACACACACAACATTTTTTTTTTTGTGGTTCAGATGCGGACCCATTCACTCTGTGTGCTGTCCGCATCCATTGCTCCATTCCATAGCCTCGCAAAGAAATAGAATGTATCCTATTCTTGTCAATTTTGTGGACAAAAATAGGCATTTCTATCGTAGCCTGCTTGTTCTGTCCCACAAATTGCAGAATGCAAAGCAGGCATCTGTGTTTTGCAGATCCGCAATTTGCGAACCACAAAACACAGTGCAGTCGTGTGCATGATGCCTTATAGTATGACTAAAAACTGATATGACAGAAAGGTACAGTACCAGGGTCCAGGAGTGACTGCAGCCAGGGCTGGGATGACTGGTAGGTGCTACCTGTAAGGAGGGCACAATCAGGGCCGCATTAGCAGCCTTTTAGCCTCATAGAAGTAGGAGAGAATGGAGCATTATATACCTTGTACTACAGAGGGGGGAATTATATACCTGACTATATACAGGTCTTTCTCCAAAAATTAGCATATTGTGATAAAGTTCATTATTTGCTGTAATGTACTGATAAACATTAGACTTTCATATATTTTAGATTCATTGCACACCAACTGAAGTAGTTCAAGCCTTTTATTGTTTTAATATTGATGATTTTGGCATACAGCTCATGAAAACCCCAAATTCCTATCTAAAAAAATTAGCATATTTCATCCGACCAATAAGAGAAAAGTGTTTTTAATACAAAAAAAGTCAACCTTCAAATAATTATGTTCAGTTATGCACTCAATACTTGGTCGGGAATCCTTTTGCAGAAATGACTGCTTCAATGCCGCGTGGCATGGAGGCAATCAGCCTGTGGCACTGCTGAGGTGTTATGGAGGCCCAGGATGCTTCGATAGCGGCCTTAAGCTCATCCAGAGTGTTGGGTCTTGCGTCTCTCAACTTTCTCTTCCCAATATCCCACAGATTCTCTATGGGGTTCAGGTCAGGAGAGTTGGCAGGCCAATTGAGCACAGTAATACCATGGTCAGTAAAACATTTACCAGTGGTTTTGGCACTGGGAGCAGGTGCCAGGTCGTGCTGAAAAATGAAATCTTCATCTCCATAAAGCTTTTCAGCAGATGGAAGGATGAAGTGCTCCAAAATCTCCTGATAGCTAGCTGCATTGACCCTGCCCTTGATAAAACACAGTGGACCAACATCAGCAGCTGACATGGCACCCCAGACCATCACTGACTGTGGGTACTTGACACTGGACTTCAGGCATTTTGGCATTTCCCTCTCCCCAGTCTTCCTCCAGACTCTGGCACCTTGATTTCCGAATGACATGCAAAATTTGCTTTCATCCGAAAAAAGTATTTGGACCACTGAGCAACAGTCCAGTGCTGCTTCTCTGTAGCCCAGGCCAGGCGCTTCTGCCGCTGTTTCTGGTTCAAAAGTGGCTTGACCTGGGGAATGCGGCACCTGTAGCCCATTTCCTGCACACGCCTGTACACGGTGGCTCTGGATGTTTCTACTCCAGACTCAGTCCACTGCTTCCGCAGGTCCCCCAAGGTCTGGAATCGGTCCTTCTCCACAATCTTCCTCAGGGTCCGGTCACCTCTTCTCGTTGTGCAGCGTTTTCTGCCACACTTTTTCCTTCCCACAGACTTCCCACTGAGGTGCCTTGATACAGCACTCTGGGAACAGCCTATTCGTTCAGAAATTTCTTTCTGTGTCTTACCCTCTTGCTTGAGGGTGTCAATGATGGCCTTCTGGACAGCAGTCAGGTCGGCAGTCTTACCCATGATTGCGGTTTTGAGTAATGAACCAGGCTGGGAGTTTTTAAAAGCCTCAGGAATCTTTTGCAGGTGTTTAGAGTTAATTAGTTGATTCAGATGATTAGGTTAATGGCTCGTTTAGAGAACCTTTTCATGATATGCTAATTTTTTGAGATAGGAATTTTGGGTTTTCATGAGCTGTATGACAAAATCATCAATATTAAAACAATAAAAGGCTTGAACTACTTCAGTTGTGTGTAATGAATCTAAAATATATGAAAGTCTAATGTTTAGCAGTACATTACAGAAAATAATGAACTTTATCACAATATGCTATTTTTTTTAGAAGGACCTGTATATACACTGGCACTACAAAGGGGAGCATTATGTACTGGCAGTACATGGGGAGCATTATATATATAATATATATATATATATATATATATATATACATTACTGACACTAGTATAAATGTAGTATATATCATGTATATATACTGGCAGTAAAGAGGAGCATTATATACTGGAACGTGTGCGCCCCGTGGTCATGCTGTGGCCCACAAATTGCGGGCCGCAATGCACGAACACCGTTCGTGGGGCAGCCGCAGCAGATCGTAGACCCATTCACTTTAATAGGTCGGCGATCCGGACATTCCGCAAAAAGATAGGACATGTTCTATCTTTTTGAGGAACGGAAGTACGGGACGAAACCCCACGGAAGCACTCCGTAGTGCTCCCGCAGGGTTCCGTGCCGTTCATCCATTCCGCACCATTCTGCATCTCCAGATTTGCGGATCCATTGAAGTGAATGGGTCCGCATCCGTGATGCGGAATTCCCACGGAACGGCACCCATTTATTGCGGATCCGCAAATGCGGTCCGCAATATAGCAACGGGCCGCACACGTTTGTGTGCAGGAGGCCTAAGAGGGTATTAGAAATAGAGGGGGCACTTCAGGAGCAGCAATCTGAATACTGGGGAAACTATGGTGGAAATATTACTACTAGGGGTACTGTGGAGGCATCATTATTATTGGGCACAATATGGAAAACATTGCTACTAATGGGGGCACTCTTGGGGAGTGTTATCACTATTGAGGACGCTAATACTAACGAGGGCAGACTGAGAGCACTATTTCTATAGGGGAAATATCAGTATGTCATTGTTATTTCTGACAATATAGTGTTTGTGGACATGAAGGAGCACAGCGGGTACAGTATTGGGAGTAGCAGCAGTTGTTTATTAAAGGAAGTGAAATGGCAAAAAATCTAAAGAATATATTTTTGCCATAAAAACTTGATTTAAACAAGACATGTGTAGGTCATTTTCCCTTTAAGCAGCATTAAAGTAAATAAGATAAATGCAAACACAAAAATGTTTAAAGAAGTGTCTGTTGCTAGTATTTACAGGAAAACTTTTTCACAAATTACTGTATAGCAAATGTTTTCCTGTGCTTCTTGGAAATCCTTCTACCTAATATAAATTTTATTAGGCCAAAATATATTCTCCTACTACTAATTCCATTAGCAGTAAATATGGGTGGTCATTAGTGATGATCGAGCACCAAAGTGCTCAGGTGCTCTGGCCAAACATATCGGGATGCTCGGGTGCTCTACCGAGCACCCGAGTATAATAGAAGTCAATGGGAGAACCTACAAGGAAGAGGTACTCCGATACAACCTGTATATCACATAATGTAGGGCCTCATTCACATTGTGGTACAATCATTCAGGTAATGGGACTCCTACACTCATAAAGCCTATGCACTAAGTGAAAGGGCTGCCAAAAATTACAAGGAACCGGCACTCCAAAAACACCCTTTGTTACACATAAAGGATGGGCATCATACACACCCTTGAAAAATTATGATTGATGGCCTGCTGCTGACCTTCAAAAACATTTGGAGCAAGGGCCTGCTGATATCACCATCTAAAACCTTAGGGGCGAGGGCCTGCTGCCGGATTGGTAGATAACCTCTGGGCGATTGCACGTCCCCGTGACGCAACAATTCATTTGGATATCTGCCCTATCAACTTTCAATGTTCTTTTTTGCGCCTACCACAGTGATCACGGGTAACGGGTAATCAGGGTTCGATGCCGGAGAGGGAGCCTGAGAAAGGGCTACCACATCCAAGGGAGGTCAATGGCTGAAATCTGATTGGCTCTTGTTGCCTTGCTCCTTTTTTTTCCTAATTGTGAACCACTCAGAGAAGGTGGGTCAAGTTATTAAAGCAAAAGCATCCAAGGAAGGCAGCAGGCGCGCAGCAATTACCCACTCCTGACTCGGGGAGGTAGTGACGATAAATAACAATACAGCACTCCTAAGTGGCCCTGTTATTGGAATGAGTACACTTTCTGTTAACGAGGATCTATTGGAGGGCAAGTCTGGTGCCCTCCAGACCCATTCCTCCACACAACTGACCACACTATGTATCTCCTGGGTGGTTAGCCCTGCATCTTGGGTGAATTAACTGGGGCACCTGTATCTCTTGTGGTGTATTTCATCCAGTCAGATACATGCTCTTATCTTTGACCCTTCTCAGTAACGGTCTGTATGCAATCTTCCATTGCTAACCTCAGTGTGTATGTAGGCAGTCGAGGTTACTAACCATGCCGCCAAAAAACCGTATGTAATCTGCCATCTGGCAACCATCTAATTACTTTGGGTCTGTTGTGTCATAAAGGATTGTTGTTTTTTCTTGTATGTATTTATTCACGCACGCATTATTGAACTGGGACAGCCACAGCCACAACCACTGGCAAGGGTCCCAGGACCTCAACACACCTACCACATATAACCCCCTGATGAGCCCACTGTATGGGTGAAACGCGTCGGGGCTTGTAGGTTATCTATCTCAATATATCTATGCTTAATTGTGCGTATATATATTTTTTTCTAACAATAATTTTATCCTCTTGGTGTGCCCTGTACCTCCTGGATACGCCACGAGGGCAGTATACAGTGGACACCTCTTTAACTAATCTTTTCTATCTGTGCTAGTGATCCTTGCAGACACCACTTATTACTGTCTCACTCCACCACTTACCTTACCAGGGATAGCTAGGAGCTGGAGATTAGGTACGTGGACAGGGCGCCCCCACCACCAGGAGACGTCCCTGGGCAGAGGACCAGTTTAGGGAATCAGTGCTAGGGATATTCTTCCCCGGCCTCCTGCTTTTTATACCTTCATCTTAGGTATTTATTCAGACTCTGGCCTCTCCTTGGATCAACTGCATAGAACTGTATATGTATGTGTTTATGTAAATTCTTAACTTCTTATTAAACTTAGTTATCTAATTAATAAACAGGGTACCCCTGCTGGACTGATTGTTTTACACATTGTTACCCCGTCTTAGTATAAGCTTGCTATTTGTATTGCTGGACTTCTACAACTTGCTCTGGGCCTCCACAATGTTCACCCAGTGTGCCACCATGGTGAGGATTGTGTTGACCAGACTCTTGGCTACTGAGACTGGACTTGTAGGTGAGGGCCTGCTGCCGCTTTGCTGACTTTAGATAACTTCTAGGCGATCGCACGTCACTGTGATGGCGACGATCCATTTGGATGTCTGACCTATCAACTTTGGAGCAATTTTTCAACAAGGACCTTCTGGTATAGCACCATTTTGCTTGTCCTATCCACCAGAGAAATGAGATATGAGAAGTTCTCTTTGTAGTGAGGGTCGAGAAGGGTGAACAACCAGTAATCCCTGTTGTCTAAAATGCGTATAACGTGTGGTTCGTGGGAAAGGCAGCCTAACATGAAGTCAGACATGTGTGCCAGAGTACCAACAGGCAAGACTTCGCTGTCATCAGAAAGTGAGCTGACCCTGTAAAACATTAAATGCGAGGGCCTGCAGTTGAGCTGACCCTGTAAAACATTATATGCAAGGGCCTGCAGTTGAGCTGACCCTGTAAAACATTATATGCGAGGGCCTGCAGTTAAGCTGACCCTGTAAAACATTATATGCGAGGGCCTGCAGGTGAGTTGACCGTGTAAAACATTATATGCGAGGGCCTGAAGGTGAGCTGACCCTGTAAAACATTATATTCGAGGGTCTGCAGGTGAGCTGAGCCTGTAAAACATTATATGCGAGGGCCTGCAGTTCAGCTGACCCTGTAAAACATTATATGCAAGGGCCTGCAGGTGAGTAGTGATGAGCGGGAGGTGCCATATTCGATTTTGCGATATTTTGCGAATATTCGATTGAATATTCGTCTTATATTCCTCAAAATCAAATATTCGTCATTATTCTATTTATTGCAAATAATATGCGATTTAATTATTCGCGTATTGTGATTTTCTTTTAACTATATAAAGGCAACTCCTATTTGTTGGCTATGGCTATGGATAATAATATGTATATTTTACGAATATTCGCTATATTGCTATATATTCTTGTTTTAGAATATGACGAATATTCTAAAAAACAGTTATAGCAATATAGCAAATATTCGTAAAATACACATATAGACTGCAATTTAGCTAATATAGTGCTATCTTTTATTAGTCAAATTGTTTTTGTCTCTTCTGAACTTCAGATTTGGAAATAATGTACACTATTAAAAAAAATACTCTAGCACTATATTAGCTAAATTGCAGTCTATATGTGTATTTTACGAATATTCGCTGCTATATTGCTATATATTCTTTTTTAGAATATGACAAATATGAGGAATATAAAAAAAAAAAAGTTATAGCAATATAGCGAATATATTCGTTATTTTGAATATTCGTAATTTTTTTTTCAATCTGTACTGTTATTCCACTTTGGGATACTTCTCCCCGACAAGCGTCTCCATCACCATGGGAACGCCTGTGGGTTAGAATATACCATCGGATCGGAGTTTTCACGATCTCAGGGAAAACTCAGATCCGATGGTATTTTCTAACCCACAGGCGTTCCCATGGTGACGGGGACGCTTGTCGGGGAGGCGAATATTCTAAATAACGAATATATTCCCTATATTGCTATATATTTGTTTTTAGAATATTTGTCATTTTTTTTCCATATGAAAACATGATTCCTTCCTGCTTAAGTTGCTTGTGGGCCAATGACTCATTGACCCACATGAAAGAAACAGGATGGAATCATGTTTTCAGATGTTAAAAAATGACGAATATTCTAAATAGCGAATATATAGCACTATATTGTAAATATTTGCGAAGTTGCGATATTCACGATTAATATTCGTTATTCGAATATACTCGCGCTCAACACCAAAGGTGAGCTGACCCTGTAAAAAATTATATGTGAGGGCATTTTATGTGATGAATAAGCATGTTGATATGATGGAAGAGGAAGAGGAAGAGAAAAGGAAGATTTAACCATATACCCTTTTTTGTGGTGTAAGTGGTGCATGGGAATACAGTGTATCTAGTGGAGTCGAGAAGTCTGGGGCAATCCAGGTCTTGTTAATTTTTATAAGAGTCAACCGGTCAGCATTTTCAGTTGACAGGCGGATATGCTTATCTGTTATAATGCCACCAGCAGCACTAAATACCCACTCAGACAAAACGCTGGTGGCAGGGAAGGCCAGCACCTCCAAGGCGTAGAGAGACAGTTCGTGCCTCGTGTCCAGCTTGGACACCCAGTAGTTGTAAGGTACTGAGGGATCACTGAGGACACTGACACGGTCTGCTACGTACTCCTTCACCATCTTCCCAAACTTTTCCCTCCTTGTGACACTAGGCCGTGCATCAGGGTGAGGGTGCTGGCGGGGTATCATGAAACTGTCCCAGGCCTTGGAGAGTGTTGCCCTGCCTCTGTTGGAACTGCTGTGTGATCCCCTTGTCTCCTTCCCTCCTCAGTTGCCCAAGGTAGTACGGACTCTGCTGCCAGCGTTGTCAGATGGAAATTTTGGGATAAATTTTTCAACAAAGACCTTCTGGTATTGCACCGTTTTGCTCGTCCTCTCCACCTGAGGAATGAGAGATGAGAAGTTCTCTTTGTAGCAGGGGTCAAGAAGGGTGAACACTCAGTAATCTGTGTTGTCTAAAATGCGTAGAATGAGCAGGTCACGGGAAAGGCAGCCTAACATGAAGTCAGCCATGTGTGCCAGAGCCTCAACAGGCAAGACTTTGCTGTCGTCATCAGAAGGATCACTCTCAATCTCCTCATCCTCTTCCTCCTCCTCCTCTTCTGCCCACCCACGCTGAACAGATGGAATTAAACTTCCATGGGTATTACCCTCTGTAGCGGAGGCAACCGTCTCCTGATCCTCCTCCTCCTCCTCTTCATCGTCCAATTTGCGCTGAGAAGACGGATGGAGGGTGGTCTGGCCATCAACCTGTGTAATGTCTTCTTTCCCCATTTCCACCTCTTCCACATGCAAAGCATCGTCCTTAATTGTGAGAAGTGAGCATTTGAGTAGACACAGAAGTGGGATGGTTACGCTGATAATAGCGTTATCGCCGCTCACCATCTGTGTTGATTCCTCAAAGTTTCTTAAAACCTCACAGAGGTCAGACATCCATGCCCACTCCTCGCTTCTGATTAGCAGAAGCTGACTGGAAAGGCGACGACCATGTT
The DNA here is from genome assembly GCF_014858855.1 of Bufo gargarizans. NCBI lineage: Eukaryota > Metazoa > Chordata > Amphibia > Anura > Bufonidae > Bufo > Bufo gargarizans. The sequence continues at coordinate 140,487,494 of NC_058083.1, read as the reverse complement.
GCAGCTGGTATTCCACTACTGCCCTCTGCTGCTCACAAAGCCTGGCCAACATGTGGAACGTGGAGTTCCAGCGTGTGCTCACGTTGCACAACAGCCGGTGAGCAGGCAATTTCAAGCGCTGCTGCAGCGTTGACAGACCGGCTGAAGCTTTCGATGTCTTGCGGAAATGTGCACACACGTGGAGTACCTTCACCAGAAGCTTAGGTAAATTGGGGTATCTTTTAAGAAACCGCTGAACCACTAAGTTTAAGACGTGGGCTAGGCATGGAATGTGTGTGAGTATGCCGAGCTCCAAAGCCGCCACCAAGTTACGGCCATTATTACACACAACCATGCCTGGTTGTAGGTTGAGTGGCGAGAGCCACAGCTCAGTCGGGTCTCTTATCCCCTGCAACAGCTCTGCAGCGATGTGCTGTTTATCCCCTAAGCATATCAGCTTCAGCCTGGCCTGTTGCCACTTCCCCACTGCAGTGCTACACTGCTTCCAGCTACCAGCCGATGGCTGACTGGTGCTGCACACGGATAATTCTTAGGTGGAAGTGGAGGAGGAGGAGGCGGAGGAGGAGAAGTGGGGGTTGGAGACACTGATGGAATTAGGGCAAGCAATCCGCGGCGGCTGCACCTGTGCCATCCCAGGGTACGACTCGCTCCCGGCCTCCACAATGTTCACCCAGTGTGCCGTCAGGGAAATGTAGCATTCCTGGCCAAATGCACTTGTCCATGTATCCGTGGTTAAGTGGACCTTCCCAGTAACTGCGTTGGTCAGGGCATGTGTGACGTTTCGGGACACATGTTGGTGTAAGGCGGGCACGGCACACCTTGAAAATTTGTGGCGGCTGGGGACAAAGTACCGCGGGGCGGCCGCTGACATCAGGCTAAGGAAGGCCTTAGTGTCCACAAGCCTAAATGGCAACATTTCCAGGGCCAGTAATTTGGAAAGGTGCGCATTTAATGCTATGGCTATGGGACAGGGATGTGGATGTGGTCGCTGATGGTGCTTGTGAAGGTCCAACTGCAGGGCGGGAGGCATCCTCACCTGCTCCTTCAACAGGCGATTGGCCAACACGTACCATAGGGGAAGAGGAGGCAGCAGTGTGACCGGCAGACACAGATTGTGGACCCAGGCATTCGTCCCACTTATTACGGTGCTTGGATGCCATGTGGCAGATCTTGCTGGTGGTGGTGAGGTTGCTAGTGTTCACGCCCCTGCTCATTTTGGTGTGGCACAGGTTGCAAACTACTATTCTTTTGTCATCCGCACTTTCCTCAAAAAAGCTTCATACTGCGGAACACCTACCCTTGGCATGGGAGATTTACACAAGGGCGTGCTCCGTGGAACAGTTGCGGGCCTGTTTGGTGTAGCCCGTCTTCCCCCTTTTGCCACCCCACTGCCTCTTTCTGGCTGTTGTGGTTCTGCAGATCCCTCCCTCTCTGTACTGCTGTCCTCACTCCGCTTGCCACCTTCCTAGGTGGGGTCAGTGACCTCATCGTCTACCACCTCCTCTTCCACTTCCTCACTCTGATCATCCACTTCCTCATTTTGATGATTTATTGACCTAACCACAACCTCAATGATTGACAACTGTGTCTCATCCTCTTCATCAACCTCTTGATACAGTAATTGCGGTTGACTCATTGGCAACTGTGTCTCATCATCATCCACCTCATTAAACACTTATTGCCGTTCCTCACCATCATGTTCTTGTGACTGTTGATGCTCAAGAGGTTGGGAATCAGGGCACAAGATCTCATGTCCCTCTTCAAGCGTGCTTGGCGAGAGGGCCAAATCAAGTAATGGTGATGAAAAGAGATCCTTGAAATTTCCGAGTGTGGGATCAATTGTTTGGCCAGACTCTCCATGGTGGGAGGAATGAGGATCAGGGAGAGGATTCTGTTGACCAGACTCTTGGCTACTTAGACTGGACTTGGTGGAAGACAGGGTGGTGCTTAACCGACTGGAAGCATTATCTGCTGCAATCCAACCGACTGGTCTGACTTCAAATGTTTTGTCCTGTTATATGCACGCTTGACACGAAGTGTCACGGAAGTCACAGTTCCCAGCAAGCACAGTATATGGAAGAAATACGTAAAAGTATGGAAAAAGTTAAATAGATTTCACTTATTTTTCTCCAATATCTGGCCCTGACACACAGAAGGTATTGGACAGATGTCACTAATCACTGCAGACACCCTCTATAAAAAAAAAGTATTGAAAATGATGGAAAAAATTGTAATTTTCACTTATATTTCTCCAATTTCTGGCCCTGACACACAGAAGGTACTGGACAGATGTCACTAGTCACTGCAGACACCCTCTATATAAAAAGTATTGAAAATTATAGAAAAAAAATTGTACTGTAGCTATAAAATACTGCCAGCCTGCCACCACACATAATAGTCCCTAAAAGGACTTTTGGATCTTTGAAACGTTTTTCTACTAAATTGATTGAGATCAGACTCCCTATACTATCTGTCTCTTCTGAAGCGCATCTCTCCCTGACTACAAATGAGCCGAACCTGGGTCATCGGCTGCTACATAGCACCCGATGACGTGTTCCGGCCAGCCAATCTCTTTAATGCCAGTAGCCAACATGGCTACTTGCATTAAAGTGAGGGCAGTACTTACCTGCACATTTATTAGCTGCATAGCAGCCAAGAAACGTGCGGGAAGGAAACTCGAGCATGGCGCTCGAGCACATACGGTACTCCGTACCGCCATGTGCCGAGCATAGCGATGCTCGAGCCAAACAGCAGTTCAGCCGAGCATGCTCGCTCAACACTAGTGGTCATATCATAGGTTGCTTTGGGTGGGTTCTTACAACATATTCAAACATATTCTATAGTCCCATTCTTTACCACAGGTCTCATCTGAATGCATATTTAAAATAATAAGGCTATGCATTTAGTTATTTGATCATAGTGGATATGAACACCTGTTCTCTCATTTTGTACTTCTGACTTGCTAAATGTTTAATTAAGCAACTTTCCAAATAGATCTATGCCATTGACAAAGTATTGCATGTAAGTTCAAAAATGGGTCAGTGTCTGAACAAAGCAGGTAAAAAAAAAACTTTATTGGTAATAATAATTAATAATAAAGTAGAGGCAGCCTTTCACCTAAGGTGTAAACCCATTTATGGATGGTCAGAGGTTAAATCTCCATTTCCCTTCCAATCCTATGGAAAGAGAGAGGTGAATGAGATGACATCAACACTTGGTGATATGTAGAAATGCAACCCTCTGACTCAGTGTGCCAAAGCCATACAGATTGATACAGTAAAGCTCCTCAGATTCACTGTGCAAGATCTACACTGGTAAAACCACTCAGGTTCATATACTGTGAGAGAGGGTTCATCTATCAGAAGAACAGCTGCCCTGGTTCTGTTCCACAACAGCTGATCCTCTCTTTGTGCTCATCTACTCAGCATTATATTGTAATATGACTGTACGCTGACACAGACATCATTACACATGTCCCAGATTGTACGATATACAAATATGATTGCCTGTTATAGGACACAGACTTTGCTACTGCACTTGGAAGTATTGCGTTTCCGCAAAATCCACTATCAGTGCTCCATGCATTTCTGTGCCTCTTTATGAAAGAGGACTGGGGTGCAGAACTATTTAAATGCCAACCACCTACGTTTGTGACATGGATAAAGACCTGTACTGCTGACCACCTAGTTTCAACTGTGGTAGCAGCCTGTCCGGCACTGGTGTAGCCATAATCAGCTGCCAGAATACCGATCTACTTATAGAATTAGTCCCTCCTCTTAGTCGGTGTATCCCTGTGGGTAGGGTGCTTAACCACGCCTACACTGGAGCACCACTCCTGTAGGTAAGTATACATGCCAACATATAACCCAAAGCATTATTCATTGTTGGAGGACCAAGAGGAAGCCTATTGTTTTTTGTATTCCCATATATATCCTAAGGAGTCGCCGGGGAATGTATATGGGAATATAAATGTCTAAGAGAACTCAAGATCACATTGTCACGATTGCCATTCTCAGCCTTAGTGCTAGTGATCACAACTCTTGAAAAGTGACTCCTGGGCCCTTCCTATGGTTTAGAAAACAGTTCCATCCACGGTATAGCTGCCACTGCTATAAAGAGTTGATTGGTGGGGGTGTGGGGTGTTGCACCCCCACTGATCTGATATTGATGATTAATCCTGAGCCTACGGTTAACATGTGAAATATAAATAATATAAATATCTACTTCATAGTAAAGCTCCACATTACCCATCCCACCAGTTAATATATCCTGCTTCTTCAGTATCCTCTACATGGAATAATGAAATTGTGGACTGTAATAGGGATTCTAATCCTAACATTAGCTGAGCACTTTGCATGAAGATTATAAAAAATAATTGCGCTACAGGATTCAAACAGAGATTCTAATTTAACAACTATATAAGAGCCTGCAGCTAATTGCCAGAAGCATTTGGGTCATCTGTAATCAGTGCACTGAGTCTGCTTATACAGCACCTACCAGTAGCCATTAGGCTCCAGGAGAAGTATATAGTGGGCTCAGCATGCATGTGGGTACTTGCATCCCTGGATCCGTTGAAAGCTGTAATGACACCGGACGGGGTTAAAAGCAGAGTGTGCTTGGCGTGCATGCTGTGCCTGCGCTCCCTGGACTTTATGTGGCTGTCATGGCCCATAAAAGGTAGGAACTAGTGTTAGGGACCACTCATGAAGGCGACCTTGACGTGGTGAGTGGCTTATTACGCTTTGGCCAAAATGTACACCAATGCCTTATTCAACATCCAGCATAAAGGCAGGGCAGAGTGCTGGTTGCAGTGTGCGATTGCATTTTGTGTTTTTACATTTATATCTCTATTTCGCCATAGCAATCTGCACCTGCTAGGGGTTGTGCGGGCTGAATTTTCCATATTTTTCTCTTTGTAGTACGTATTGGAGGCGTGGCGATCTCCAAGCAGTCAAGCACACCTGTCCAGTTAATCTGCCCCCTGAAGGCTGGTTTTAAAGTCAGTATAAAACTGAGTCTGCTTATACAGCACCTACCAGTAGCCATTAGGCTCCAGGAGAAGTATATAGTGGGCTCAGCATGCATGTGGGTACTTGCATCCCTGGATCCGTTGAAAGCTGTAATGGCACCGGACGGGGTTAAAAGCAGAGTCTGCTTGGCGTGCATGCTGTGCCTGCGCTCCCTGGACTTTATGTGGCTGTCATGGCCCATAAAAGGTAGGAACTAGTGTTAGGGACCACTCATGAAGGCGACCTTGACGTGGTGAGTGGCTTATTACGCTTTGGCCAAAATGTACACCAATGCCTTATTCAACATCCAGCATAAAGGCAGGGCAGAGTGCTGGTTGCAGTGTGCGATTGCATTTTGTGTTTTTAGGGGTCTTACAACTGTTGAAGCATTGGAACCTTCCCAACTCATCCTCTTCAGGAATCAAGGCTATATATTCCCTTCTAGGAAACAAACTATCCTTCATCAAAACAGCCCCATTCATAGCCTGGGAGAAAGAACTAGGTCAATCCTATACTCTCGCCCAATGGTCTACTGCCATTGGAGTCGCCTCGTCCTACCTACACTGTGCTACCCATTTTGAATCATATATGAAAACGGTGTTGAGATGGTACTATACTCCTCTCAGACTTAGGCAAATTTACCCGGGGGTTTCCCATACCTGCTGGAGAGGATGCGGTGGGAAGGGGTCCTTGTTTCATATCCTTTGGGATTGCCCCAACCTTAAAGAACTATGGGCCCAAATCTTCCAAACAGTTTCTTTTTTGACTAAAGCCCCAATTTTGCCTGATCCTGCTCTAGCCCTGTTAATTTTAAAATTAAACGAGATCCCCAGAGAGGCAAGAGTGATAAGCTTACACATTTTTCTAGCTACAAAATTACGCATAGTGACCTACTGGAAAAGCAGGAGAATACCGTCCCTTTCTGAAATAGAATCAGTGGCCACTACTTCGGTATACTAAAAAATGATGGCATATAAGGACGCTAGGATTCACAAGTATGAGATAGAATGGGCAAAATGGGATATTATACAGGCTCGTTCTGGAACTCCATCCTGATCCCTGACTTATTCAGGACACTCTTGTGGGTCAAACCATCCTAATGTGAGTCAAATCACCCTTATTCAGGTTATATCGCAATGACTGGTGCAATGTAATGGGATAATGTACTTTTATGGTATTTTGTGTCTTACGGATATTCTCATCCTACTCGGATACCCTAATCCCTTTCTTCCCCCCCCCCCCGCCCCCTGTTTGTTCCCCACCCTCCTTTATCCCTTGTTCATGTATCATTTGATTTATGATGCAAAACAGAGATGTACGGCAAAATATACGCTTCTGTATTACCTTTTCCTGAAAAATAATAATAAAAAACATTGACAAGTAAAAAAGCACCTAAAGGACTTTCAGACTGTGATTCTGATGAAACCAAGATTGAACTTTTTAGCCTCAGTTCTAAGTGTTGTGTCTGGTATGAAATTCGTTTATGCTTCGTTTGGTGGTAAAAACAGAATTGCATTATGGATTCCGTTACCACAGACCATATCGCAATTCTATGATGGAATGCATAACCGAATGCCTTTAGAGGCATTCCATTATTTATTCTGTCATAATAGAAGTCTATGGGCTGCAAAACTGATCCGTCCCGTTTCTGTTATGCAGGGGAGTCACCCCAAATTCAGTACATTATGCATTCCGCTATAGAATTGAGTTATGGTCTGTGGTAACGCAATCTATAACGCAATTCTGATTTTTACCACCAAATGAAGCGTGAATGAATCTCATCTCTAGTCTAGAGGACACCAGGTACTGCTCATCAGTTTCCCAATACCATCCCTACACTGAAGCATGGTAATGGCAGCATCATGCTGTGGGGGTGTTTTTCATTGGCTGGGACAGGGAGACTTGCCAGGGAAAGCTGAGTGCATCAGAGTACAGATATATTTTTTAAGAAACCTGATCCAGAGTGCTTTAGACCACATATTGGGCCAATGGTTCACCTTTCAAAAAGACAATGATCCTAAGCACACAAAGCCAAGACAACACAGGAGTGGCTTAGGGACAACTTTGTGAATGTCCTTAAGTAACCCAGCCAGAGCCTTGACTTGAACCCAATCAAACTTCTCTGGAGATACCTTAAATGGCTGTCCACTGACAGTCTCCATCTAACCTGACAGAGCTTGAGAAGATATTTACAGAGCTTGAGAAGATATTCACAGAAGAATGACAGAAAATGCCCAAATCCAGGTGAGCAAACCTTGTGGCAACATAACGCAGGAAAACTGCAGGCTGTAATTCCTTCCAAATGTGCTTCAAATAAGTACTGACTAGTAAAGGATCAGATCAGGTGTCAATGCAAGGTTTCATTTTTTATTTTCAATAAATTAGCAAAGATTTCGAACACTCTGTTTTTACATTGTCATTATGGGGTACTGAGTGCAGAATGATGGGGAAAAATATAATGAAATGTTCAGAAAGTGAGTATCTGAAGGAAAGATGAGAAAATAAATTATAAATTAATTTAAAGGGAGTCTGTCACCACAATATGAACGTGCACAGCACTTACATTGTCCTGTAGCACACCTATTCCTAAATTTACACTTGCAGGAAAAACGACAGTTAAAGGGAACCTGTCATCACTAGTGCTGATGGAGCACCTAAGTGCTCGGGTGTTTGGGTACTCAGGTCGAACACTTCAGGATGCTCGGGTGCTCTACCAAGCACCTGAGCATTAAACCAGGCACCCCCTTCTCTGTCATGGTACACATTGGCACCAATGACAAAGTCAGAGAAAGATGGAAGATCCTTAAAAATGATTTTAGGGAACTAGAAGAGAAGCTCAAGTCCAGGACCTCCAAGGTAGTGTTTTTAGAAATACTACCAGTGTCACGAGTGTCACCAGAGAGACAACGGGAGCTTAGGGAGTTAAATAAGTGGCTCAGAAGCTGGTGCAGGAAGGAAGTGTTTGGGTTCATGGAGAACTACGCCGATTACTTTGTCGGTTACAGGCTCTACAGTAAGGACGGGCTGCACCTTAATGGGGAGGGTGCAACTGTTCTGGGGGAAGAAAATGTTAAACGGCTGGAGGAGCTTTTAAACTAGGATCTGGGGGAGGGGTCATAATAAGGGGGTAGATAGTGTACATAGAGAGTGAGATATAGGAGGGGACAGTGGGGATTTAGTGGGGGATGGGGTTTTTGATAAAAGTAGGGAGAAGACTGGGCAGAACTATACACCGAGGAAAAATAGAACTGATGGTAAAAAGAACCTGTTACATACAAACATCAACCAAGGTAATCCAAAAATTCCAGATATTCACTTTACAGGCAATAGTAATTTCAAATGTATTCTCACAAATGCCAGAAGTCTAGCTAGCAAAATGGGGGAGCTGTAGGTTATGGTACTAGAAAAACAAATAGATGTAGTTGGTGTGGCTAAGACTTGGTTGGACTCTTGACATGACTGGGCTGTTAATATTGAGGCTTTTACACTATTTAGGAAAGACAGGTTTAATAGAAAAGGCGATGGCGTGTGCCTGTATGTGAGGAGTGATCTGAAGACGAGTGTCAAAGAGGCAATTGTGGGTGAGGATGTGGAAACCATATAGGTGGAATTTCAAAGGGATATAAACACTGAAAAAATAGAAACATAGAAACATAGAATGTGTGGGCAGATAAGAACCATTTGGCCCATCTAGTCTGCCCAATATACTGAATACTATGAATAGCCCCTGGCCCTATATTATATGAAGGATGGCCTTATGCCTATCCCATGCATGCTTAAACTCCTTCACTGTATTTGCAGCTACCACTTCTGCAATTATTTGTTGCCTTCAATAGTGCCACTTTTAAGTAGTCCCATTTCTCCTGGACTCCATTGAAACAGTTCCAATCTGATAGGGACTCGTATACCTCTAATCTAATTTTAGAAAAGTCAGTTTTTCTAAAATCTAAAACTTTAGTTTTTGTGTGGTGTGACTTAGTCACTGTACTTATAGTAAACCACACTGACTGGTGATCACTAGATCCCAAGCTTTCCCGTACAATAATATCAGATACCAAATTCCCATTTGTGAATGCTAAATCTAAAATGGCCTCCTTCTGGGTTGGCTCCTCCGCTACTTGCTGTAGAGATAATCCCAGTAGGGAATTTAGAATATCTGTACCCCTGGCAGAACTAGCTATTTTCGTTTTCCAGTTTATATCAGGAAGATTAAATTCTCCCATAATGATAACTTCCCCTTTCAATGTCATTTTAGCTATTTCCTCAACTAGTAGATCATCTAATTATTTGACTTGGCTAGGTGGTCTATATATCACACCTACACGAGTTACCTTATGATTATCAAACTGCAACATAACCCAAACTGACTCTAAATTGGTCTCGCTAACTTGTATTAAATTAGATTTTATTCTATCTTTCACATACAGGGCCACCCCTCTTCCTTTCTTCCCTTTCTGTCTTTCCTATATAGAGAGAAGCCTGGTATTGTTATATCCCAGTCATTACTCCCATTGAACCATTTTTAAGTAACAGCCACTAAATGTATATTCTCAGATGCCATTATAGACTCAAGTTCATTGATCTTTTTCCCTAAACTGAGAGCATTTGTAGACAAGACTCTGAGCTTGTCATTTCTTAACCTATGTGCTACTGGCATCTTCTGGCATTGTTCCGGGGGGCAGTCGGACTGCTGGATTATCACTCTTTTGCCCACCTTTCCTAGTTTAAATGGTCCTTAGCAATTACTTTGAACTGTTCAATGAGGACATTCGTTCCCTTGAGAGAAAGATGCAAACCATCTTTCTTGGTTCTTTTCCATTCCAACGAGAGCTAACATGAGACACAAAGCCAAACCCTTGGTTCAGACACCATTCACCAAGCCATACATAGAATTCCTTAATGCGCATCTTCCTGTCATGCTGAAGGTTATGCACAGGCAAAACTGTAGAGAATGAAACAGTTGATGCAACCTCCCGTATATCATTACCAAGTGTGTGAAAAGCTTCCTTCACCCTTGAATCCTTATTACAAGCCAGATCATTTGTCCCAAGATGGACAATAACATCCACCTCCCCTTCCTGCTTTGCTTGCCTAACAATATTAAGGATGCGTCGTCTGTCCCTGCTAGCGGTAGCACCATGGAGACTCACAAAACCATTTTCCTCAAACTTCACACCTCTTATGATAGAATCGCTCACCAACAGCTGCTTACTATCAGTCCTCACCTTATCCTTTTTGTCTTTGGCTGGAGTCTTGCATACTTTAGACATACAAGATGATTGTTCCTCACCCACTGTGCCTGAGCCATCCTCCATGTTGCTTTTGCGCTCTGAAAGTGGAGAGCCACAGACTGTGGGACATGTCTTCTATCAACAACTCTAAGTCTACCAGAACCTGCAGTAACCCATCTTCCATTTCTACGGGGCCTCTGAAATAAAAGCACAACAATTCCTGCACAGAACTAGTTCTCCCATTTTAAAGAGGGGAAAACATTTTAACTAACAAATCTTACTTTTTTAGATTGTATCCACCTCAAAATTACCTCCTGAGTATCTCCTGAATATCTCAGCTGCACTTAGTAATGCTGTAAGCTATAATTAGGCAAGCTAATACTATGTTGCTATATATACACACACTTCCACAAAAGCTCCCCCAACAACAAATTTAACACCTTAATCACCCTATGCTAATTTGCAATCAGACAATAGCAAAAATCTGTCTAACAAATCCCTTACCTGTTTTGAAGCACAGTGTCTGAGTAGCCACCAAAAACACAGCTGAAGTTCTGCTGTTTTGAAGCACAGTGTCTGAGCAGCCACCAAAAACACAGCTGAAGTTCTGCTACAGTGGAGAAGCTCTAAGTTAGTCTCCTGAATATCTCAGATGCACTTAGTAATGCTGCACTTTGAGAATGCTCAATACTAATAAAATAATACTTAGTGTAATCTATAGACCCCCTAACATCACAGAGGAGATAGAAGCTCAACTGTATAACCAAATAGAGCGGGCTGCATAGACTGGTACAGCAGTCATAATAGGAGATTTTCACTTCCCAGACATTGAGTGGGGTCATGGTTCTGCCTCAACCGCAAAGGGGAGAAGATTCCTCAACTTGCTGCAGGACCACTTTATGGGCCAGTTTGTAGAAGCTCCCACTAGGGGCGATGCTCTGTTGGATCTTGTAATCTCTAATGATGCAGAGCTTGTTGGAAATATTACTGTTCAAGAAACACTAGGTAATAGTGACCACAATATAATTATATTCCCCCTATGCTATAAGAAGCAAACTCTGTCAGGCAAAGCAAAGACACTGAATTTTAAAAAGGCTAAATTCCCTGGGCTGAGGGCAGCATTTTCAGGGCATAGACTGGGAACAGCTACTGTCACATAATAAAACTGAGGATAAATGGGAGAGCTTTAGATCCACATTGAGTAATTGCACTAACAAATTTATTCCTTTAGGCAACAAGTGTAAACGGCTAAAATTAAACCCCCCATTGCTTACAGCTACTGTAAAAAGGGCAATAAAAGACAAAAAAAGGCATTTAAAAAATACAAATCTAACGGGTCAGCTGTAGCATTTGAAGTTTACAAAGGGCTTAATAAAATCTGCAAAAAGGATATAAAAATAGCAAAAGTACAAAACGAACAGCAGGTGGCAAAAGAGAGCAAAAGAAGTCCCCAATTTTAAAAAAAATATATAAATGCTGAAAAAAATTTTTTTTAGCTCTTTATATACAAAGGACGAGAACGGAGCTGATATCTGTGGTGCTGGGGCTGTTAGTACATCCAGTAATATACTCAATTAGCTAACTGTAGATATGATCCAAGATAAGTTAAATATGTCAACAAGGTTCCGGGTCCAGATGGATTACACCCAAGAGTGCTTAAAGAGCTCAGGCTTTTGATACTGTCACTCATAGACATTTAATGGGTAAAGTAAGGTCTATAGACTTGGAAAGTATAGTCTGTAATTGGATTGAAAACTGGCTGAAGGACCGTGTCCAGAGAGTTGTAGTAAATGATTCCTATTCAGAACGGTCCCGGGTTATAAGTGGTGTATCCCAAGATTCAGTGCTAAGTTCTCTATTATTTAATTTATTTATTACTGATATCGAGGACGGGATTAAAAGCACCATTTCTATTTTTTCAGAGGACACCAAGCTATGTAGTACTGTACAGTCTATGGAAGATGTCCATAAAATACAAGCTGACTTGAACACTCTGAGTGATTGAGCATCAACTTGGCAAATGAGGTTCAAATGTGGACAAATGTAAAGTTATGCTTCTTGGTAGTAATAATCTCTGTGCTTCATATGTCCTAGGGGATGTCACTGGGGATGTGACACTGGGGGAGTCACTTGTAGATAAGGATTTGGGTGTCCTAGTAGATCATAGATTGAATAACAGCATACAATGTCAATCAGCTGCTTCTAAGGCCCCCAGGATATTGTCATGCATTAAAGGAAGCATGGACTCACAGGGCAGGGATGTAATATTACCACTTTACAAAGCATTCGTGCGGCCTCATCTGGAATATGCAGTTCAGTTCTGGGCCCCAGCCTATAGAAAGGACGCACTGCAGCTGGAAAAAGTACAGAGGAGAGCGACTAAACTGGGAAGGGGCATTGAGGGTCTTAGTTATGAAGAAAGATTAAAATAATTGAATTTATTTAGTCTTGAGAAGAGACGTCTAAGGGGGGGGGGCATGATTAACCTATACAAATATATAAATGGGCCATTCAAAAAATATGAAGAAAAACTGTTCCATGTAAAATGCCCTCAAAAGACAAGGACTGGAGAAGAAAAAGTTTAGTCTCCAGAAGTGTCAAAACTTCTTTACTGTGAATCTGTGGAATAGACATCCTCAGGACGTGGTCACAGAAGGAAGAGTGGACAGTTTTAAAAAGGGTTTAGATGAATTCTTAAAAGTAAACAACATTAATGCTTATAAAAAACGTGTCTCATTTCCTTCTAGAATTCGTGTCCCCACCTATTCCTTGATGGAACTTGACAGACATGTCTTTTTTCAAACGTATTAACTATGTAACTATGTACATAGCTGGTGGGATGGAGAAGGGGGGGGGGGGGTGGCAGGTATAGTTCCACTACATACTGTAGTAATGTACAACAACAAAAACTATAGGAAAAGATATTTACCAAATTGTGATGACAAAAATCTGGAACTAAATTTCACCGTGTTCAATGCTTTTAGTTGAAAAACATGTAAAAAATGAATTTTTCCATAAAAAAGCCAGTGTCAACTTCTGCATTACCCTTACGGTTTAATAATAGATATTCTAAAATTACTGTTGTTTCAAAGAACTTTATTTTGAGAGGTTTTATCAAAATTGCATTTGACAAATGCTGTACAAGTGGGAATGGCATAATACGTGTGGGCTATAATGATACATTATATTTTCCGTGATTTTATTTTGAGAAGACTCAGTATGATACTTTCCATAAGTCATTTGTAATGAAATATAAGTGAGAGCTGAGAGGTTCATTTTTAGCAGAGGTACAGTTAGTATGCTAGTCTGAGAAACACATCTCTTTCTTATATGCAACCAGATTTTCCCATAAGGACGGTTTGCGCCTTGACAAACTGGCATTTCCTATCAAAGAGGACAATACTAGAGGTCATTGTAGGACACTGTGCTCTTTAATGTGTTTTAGACAATGATTTACATGTTATGGTCAAGTCAGTTTTACCATACAATACACTATTAGGTTACACTAAGTAGCCTGGATATTGAGTGGAAAATATCACTGTGGCTGTAAATCATATTAAATGACATGTAATATACACAAGAATTGAAGTGGAGCAATAATTCTTAAGCTTTGAGACATACTGTAACATGAGCATCATCAAAAGTCCTTCAAACCCCAACAAGCATGGAGAAGGAATGCAGGATGAGCTCTCCACTGAGACCAGAATGGAGTGGTAAGAGAATGTCCTCCTCCTTTCTTTTAATTTGCACCCCATTCCCTATTTTTACTCATATCTAACTCATACAGATATATAGTACTGCAGACAGTTACAACCACTATTAACTCATGTACCTCACACTATAGCCATAATATGTAACTGACCACATATACCTGTACACTTCACCTGTTATACCGTGTACTTCTCACATCAGTACACTGCTCAATATAATATGCAGGGTGGGCCATTTATATGGATACACCTTAATAAAATGGGAATGGTTGGTGATATTAACTTCCTGTTTGTGGCACATTAGTATATGTGAGGGGGGAAACTTTTCAAGATGGGTGGTGACCATGGTGGTCATTTTGAAGTCGGCCATTTTGAATCCAACTTTTGTTTTTTTAATAGGAAGAGGGTCATGTGAAACATCAAACTTATTGGGAATTTCACAAGAAAAACAATGGTGTGCTTGGTTTTAACGTAACTTTATTCTTTCATGAGTTATTTACAAGTTTCTGACCACTTATAAAATGTGTTCAATGTGCTGCCCATTGTGTTGGATTGTCAATGCAACCCTCTTCTCCCACTCTTCACATACTGATAGCAACACCACAGGAGAAATGCTAGCACAGGCTTCCAGTATCCGTATCAGCATAGACAATTGCCTTCAGATGACCTCAAAGATAAATGTCTAAGGGCGTCAGATCGGGAGACCTTGGGGGTCATTCAACTGGCCCACGACGACCAATCCACTTTCCAGGAAACTGTTCATCTAGGAATGCTCGGACCTGACACCCATAATGTGGTGGTGCACCATCTTGCTGGAAAAACCAGGGAACATGCCAGCTTCAGTGCATAAAGAGGAAAACACATCATCAGTGTGTGAAGAGTGGAAGAAGAGGGTTGCATTGACAATCCAACACAATGGGCAGCACATTGAACACATTTTATAAGTGGTCAGAAACTTGTAAATAACTCATGAAAGAATAATGTTACGTTAAAACCAAGCACACCATTGTTTTTCTTGTGAAATTCCCAATACTTTTGATGTGTCACATGACCCTCTTCCTATTGAAAAAACAAAAGTTGGATTCAAAATGGCCAACTTCAAAATGGCCGCCATGGTCACCGCCCATCTTGAAAAGTTTCCCCCTCACATATACTAATGTGCCACAAACAGGAAGTTAATATCACCAACCATTTCCATTTTATTAAGGTGTATCCATTTAAATAGCCCACCCTGTATGTGTGTGTGTGTGTATATATATATATATATATATATATATATATATATATATATATATATAAAATAAATGCAGTGTGTTAAGATATATAGTATATACAGCAGTGTATTAATATGTGAGGTACGAGGCATAATAGATGCAGTGTTCATAGATATATAGTATATACAGCAGTGTACTGATATGTGAGGTACCAGCTGTAATTTATACCTCATAGCTCACATATCAGTACACTGCTTTATACTGGCCAGGAAAGAGTAGACAGAGGGGCTACGAATGGGGCATGGGGGACCGATTTAGATTATTGCTATGGGGCCTAGTGATTTGACTTTGTATGCCCGTCAGTAGCCCATAATGACAGAAGTGAAAACAGAATGTTATAAATCTTTTCTAGGAAAAACTAAAATCTTCCATTGACATACGTATTCAGTTCCTCACTCTACTCAGCACTTAGCTTAAACACCTTTGACAGAGATTACAGCCTCCAGTCTTCTTGGGTACGATGCCACAAACAAGGTTTGCACACCTGGACTTGGGGACCTTCTACCATTCTTCTCTGCAGATTCTCTTAAGCTCTGTCAGGTTGTATGGGGACCGTCGGTGGACAGGTCTCTAGAGATGTTCAATTGGGTTCAAGTTAGGGCTCTGGCTGAGCCACTCAAGGACATTTATACAGTTGTTCCTAACCCTCTTCTGTGTTGTCTTGGTTGTGTGCTTAGGGTCATTGTTTTTTTGAAAGATGAACCTTTGACCCAATTTGAGGTCCAAAGCACTCTGAGTCAGGTATTGTTATTAAGAATATCTCTGTAATTTACTCCAGACATTTTTCCCTCAACTATGAATCCTGTTGTATAAGGTCTTTAAAAATCCAGGTGTGCTCTCATGTGTCTTTTACTGAGGAGAGGATTCTTTCTGGCCACCCTGCCACAAAGCCCAGATTGGTGGAGTGCTGCAATGATAACCACTCATTTTGTCAAGCTAGTTAAGGTACAGTTGGTCAACTGGGTGAACATGCACACCCTGCTGGACAACTGGCCAATGACATCCCCACTCCTTGCAAGCTATTCATGGATGGTCTTCATGGACTTTAATATTTGCATTAAGAGGAAGACATAAGCAGAGCTGTATGCAGTTTGCCTTGGTTTCCAACAGTCAAATGGCAAAGAGTGAAATATTAATTGTATTTCACCACTTGTTTAGCTTTCTTGCAAAACTGTCACCTATTTAATTGGTGTACTGATAACTATAGGCAAGCCATAAAAATAATTAGTGCAGTAATTTATAGACAAACTAGTGGGACTGAACATAGTCTATTATTTTTTTCTCAAATCAGCTGCATTGGCTACACATATCCTATGTCCTCCCATGTTTACATTAGATATATATTCGGTAATGGTAGGACTTCAGAAAGTGTTACAGATGCTCCACTTTTCCTTACAGTTCACGTAACACAGTGGATTTACTTCCAATAAATCTTTTGTAAGCACTTGACATTACAGACTGTAAAATGCAGTAAATAAACCTTTAAATTATACAAGAATACCAATATAGTGCATATAGAAATTCTGCACCAAGAATGGTTCTCAATAACCAAAACCATTCACACACTCACATGTCATCTTATATGAACACAAAACGTACAAGCATCTGTATGTATTATATGCATATAATCTTGTACATGGAAGTGTATATGTAAATACACAGGGCCGTCTTTACCAAGGGGAAAAAGGGGCAGCTTCCCCGGGCCCAGTTGCTCCTGGGGGGCCCAAGGCAGCTGCCTCTGGAGCCCTGCTAGCCACTGCCCCGGCTGTCAGGCTGTCAGCTACACAGGGGGTGCTGCCATGCCTGCCGGCACTGAGTCCAGGCATCGTACTGTGTTAGAGCTATGATCTAGGACCTTAGATGACATCATCACCATGTAACCAGTAACCTAGCAATATTACTGGTCACATGGCTATGAGGTCATCACAGGTCCTACCAGGAGTGTTGCAGAAGTTAACTGTGGAGCTTTTTTGTGTGAAGATTACATCAGAAAAAGGTGACAGGGGCTGTTATGTTAATATACTGTAAACTACTGTATAGTGGGGGGCCTGTATACTGTGTGGGACTGTATACTGTGGGGGGCCTGTATACTGTGTGGGGGCCTGTATACTGTGTGGGGGGCCTGTATACTGTGTGGGGGGCCTGTATAGTGTGGGGGGCCTGTATAGTGTAGGGGGCTGTATATTGTGGAGTGCTATACTGCTGTACTGTGTATAGTGTGGGGTGCTGTATACGGTGAGGTGCTATACTGTGAGGTGTTGTATACTGTGGGATGCTGTATACTGTGGGCTGCTATACTGCTCTACTATATACTGTGGGGTACTGTATAGTGTGGGGTGCTATACTGCATACTGTGTGGTGCTGTATACTATAGGGTGCTATTCTGCATACTGTGGGGTGCTGGGGTGCACTGTAATGCTAGGGTGAGCCGAGCCCTGGTCTCCTTCCTGCAGAGTGGTGCTCACTTCCAACCTGAGCCCAGCTGCCCAGAGCACTGATCCTGAGCCGCTGGGGTCTTCAGAACTGGAAGTATTTACAGTCATTCACTGGACTCTACCAGATGTGTGGATTTTTTGTGTGTGTGTTGTGGTGGAGGGCGTGATTGCCTGCTCAGGTGTGGGAAGGCGGGATCCAGGGGGCCCAAGTACATTTTTGCCCAGGGTCCAATCAATATTAAAGACGGCCCTGTAAATACAGCACCCTCTGCAGCTCCTTACCTTGAGATCCTTGATTGTGATACAACAAATATGAATGTTAGGCAGGATTGTGTTAAAAAAAAACATACAGTAACTTCACCAATTTTTTTTTCAAATACCCTAAGTTCCAGTGCTGCAGTTCCCAGCTGACGCTGCTGGACCAAAGTTAACAGGGACCCTTTCATGGTCCTGAGACCACTGCAACCACTCACTGGCCTCAGCTATCAGGCTCAGCTGTAACATGTTGTTCATGCACACATGACCTTTGAGGCCAATTATTGTTGTTACAAGGGTAGAACCAGGGATTAAATATCAATTTACTGTAACACCATATTCTTCAATGTAAAAGTCAGCATGCAATAGTAAACAGTCTTTCTGCTCATTCCATATAATAACATCTTATTTACTGTAACTCATTCAAGTGCAAGTATTTGTGAGTTCTGCCTAGAGCCTATTTCACACAATGCAGATTAGATCAGTATTGTGTATACCTGTTTTTAGGACAAAACAAGAGCGCATAAATTACAAGAGAAATATCTTCCCATTATACTGACCAAATCTGCTCTGTGTGAACTCAGCCTAGGGCATTTTTCAGATCCATTTTCTTTTCCAAACATTAGTAAAAATGAATGCTAATATTTGTAAACTACTTGTAAATATTTTAATTGCTTCTAATAACATAATGGGAGCCCTCAGAACATAATTTAGAAATTAGGAGGATTGATTCATTAATTATAATGTGCCCTGCAAAGGAAACATGTTCCGTAGATAACTTACCATCTGTCCTGTCTGTGAACTTTGGACTCTTGCCTAATGTTCCCGAGTTGACAGTCTCTGAAGAAATGCTTAGCTTAGTGTTCGGGTCTCGTTTTGGTTTTGGAGGTGGTTGTTTCCGGGAGCAACCACTACTGTCATCATCAGCGCCACCTACTGAATGGAGGGACTGTGAACGTACGGCAAATCCACTAGAACATGGATGTGGTAGCCTGTCTTGAGGGGCAGGCATTGTCATAAATCCCATGCGGAAATGTTTATTGACGTAGTTCCCTTCGTTTCCTCTTGCTACCTCCCCACCAATACTGTATAAAACAAAGAAAAAAATTAGTATTTTTGATTAATATTACTTCCACATTTAATGTTATTTTTGTAAACTAGTTGCACATTATAAAGCAATGGAATCCTTTAAGAGTCATTACAAAATACAACCAATCTTTAACGTTTGTCATGGATTTTAAATGGAACCTATTACACCAGTATGAACTGAGACTATTCTTTATTAATGTCTTTAGTTCATTAGTCACTTTATGCTGAAGATAATCCTATCATCTGTTCTCCCTTAGGGATCTTTCTGTTTTATTTAGTTTATGTAGTAAAAGGTAAAGACTGATTTTACTTGGCCATTACTCCCAGAAATAGCTGTCAATCCTCAATTGGGTCACCAACATATTATAACTAGTGTTGTGCGAATGAAAGTGGAAAGCAATCCAAATTTCAGGAAAAATTTGATTTGCCACAAATCCAAATTTCTTGTTGCTTCATGGTAAGGAATCAATTGTTTTCTGAAATGGCGGTAAAAAAAGAATAAAAAATACTCACCTCATCCATCACTGATGACGTCAACTGCGCCTGCCCATTGTAATGATGTGATGATGTCATCACGTGAGCAAGCGCTAGAATTGGCACATTTTCTTGAATCAAGATGGCCACAATGGCCTGTCCGCCATCAAACGGGTGAGGTGGATATGTATATTTTTGTTTTAACTCCTGATTAATTCCCTGATAGGCTGAATATGACTCTTAATGACGCGAACAACGTTCAACGCGGAAAAAAATCCAAAATGCTGTGGATTTCATACACACCCATGTGAATAGCTCTATTCATTAACATTAGCAGTGCATTCTGGTACATAAAATCCAGCCAATAGACGGATTGCAAATACACTCATGTAAAAGCGGCCATAGTGCAAGAATGCTTAGGACAGCAGAGGAGACTTATTCAGGATTTTTTTCACACTCACAAGTAAGCACTTTAAAATGCATGCAAACTACAATTAAAATATGTGCCATCAGATCAGACTGCCCAACTAGAGTTTCGCATAGTGTCGGCTTCCTCCTCTTTATTTTGTTCAATAGGGAGTCACCATCCTTTAAACTTCTGTTACAAAGAGCAGGTTTAAGCAACCATCTCAGCACTGACAGCTATAGCTGGTAGTTAGTTGGAAGAGAATCTGTTCACCAATATTTTTATCTTGGATGCTAGTTGAGTACAAGTACTGTAAACACTGTATCTAAGGACTTGTTCACATTTCCATGTCAGTGTCATGTCCGTGAAAAATAGCGTACGTGGTTAATCGGTGAAGATGTCCGTGAAGAATCCGTGGTTGGGTCTGTGTGTCCGTTTTTACCATCCGTGTGTCATCCGTAATTCACTGACGTTGCTCAGCTGAAAATTAATTTCGAAAGAATCTCCTATTGGTCATCAGTGAAAACAAGACGCAACACGGACGCAACACAGATGTGTGTCAGTGATTGTCACAGACCCATAGACTTCAATGGGCATGCTTGGTCCGCATCAGAGATCAAAGTAGTGCATGTCCCCGGTCATTAAAAAAAATACTGAAATGTGAACAGACACATTTAAATCAATGGGCGCGTGTGCTGTCAGCAGAAAATGTGGACAGCACACGGCAGTGAAAAACGGAAATGTGTTTGAGGCCTAACAAAGGAATTGGACACATTCTCCATTGTTGGGGCATCTAGTATCCAGTGCATCTAGAATTTTCCACTGGATTCAGTAATATATATATATATATATATATATATATATATATAGAGACGAAAAAAGTCGGACTGCACTCCAAAATGATGGTGAAATAAAGTGTTTTAATCACCCATAATATGGCAACTTGCGACGTTTCCTCGCTTGAGGAAGGCTCTTGTGAGCCGAAACGTCGCAAGTTGCCGTCCGACTTTTTTCGTCTCTACAAATCTTGGGTACAGCCGTTGCCCTCTGCTGGACTTTGCACCCGCAACCCGGTTGGTGCTCCCGCTGGACTTTTTCTTCTTTTTTTCTTCTCTTATATATATATATATATATATATATATATATATATAATAAAGTATCCGAAAGGTGGTGGTCCAACCACCGGGACTTCCACTAACTGGAGAGAGCAGAGTGCTGTATTTGGCTGTTTCCCTGTACTAATATTATTATCTTACTAATAAATAAGTTAATAATGATATTATTTTAAGAATCTGTGTTATAGCATTATTATAATATATTTTTATTCAATATTTATCTAACAAAATTACACGCACATTATTTTCTGACCTATCTCATTTAACAAATAAAAGAATAAAATATATTTATAATACTTCAGAATAGCTGCATATCATATAAGGTAAATCAGCTCAAACACACTATGACATTTGGCCGTGTTCTGGATTTGATTGTGACCTTTCATCAAAATGGATTTTAATAATATTAAATAAACAAGAAAAAATATTTAAATGTAAGATACATATACCTGCTCCTATTTTTTAAGCAAATCTCAATCAAATGGTAAGAGCAGGGGATATTTTTCTTCCTACAATATAACATACAGTTATGCCTGCATAATTCTGTTTCTGTTAGGGTAGACACACAATTTTTTGGTCCATTTTTTTAAATAAAAACCTGCAGTGTATCCAGCAGGAAGGAGAAATGACTTCTGGTTTAGAAAGACAGCATGAAAAATGGACACAAAACTGCATAGCTATTCATATACCACTGTGTGTCAAACTGTCATTACATTACATTATTTAAGGGCTTGATTTTTAAAGTGTAACTGCCATATTTTTTATTTGCTAGTTTATCAGGGCAAGGCATATATACCTGAGGTAGTCTGTCAATGATTGTGAAAAGATCTGTAATTTTCTTATAATAATATCTTTAATTAATAATTCCCTTAAAAGACCATTGCTATGGCTTTTCTGTCTTCCCTTTAGTGTAAACAGAAGACAGAGAGGCAGTCCTTTACACTGCCCAGACGCAATGGATTGCAGCCCTTCAAGTTTTGTTGTTTAACTATAATGACAATAAGAATATTTCTTCTTCTTTTGTTTTCATCTTAATTTACCTAGTAGCATTCATTATTTACAGTTTTTGGTCCTATGAACTATAAAAAGGTTAAAGAGGTTATCCCATCTCGGAGAATATGCCATAAATGTCCAATACGCGTGGGTCCCACCTCAGGGATCTGCTCTCATCTCAAGTATGGGGTCTAAAGTGAATGGCGAGCAAACTTCACATTCATGGCCTCCCCTCCATTCAATGCTATGGGATTTCCAAAACTAGCTGAACATTGACTTTACAGCCAATGAGCATTTTCGGAAGTCCCATAGCGGTGAGTGGAGGGCTGGCATTGTATGTGTGCCTTGATCTCCATTCACTGCTAAGGAATTCCATGTATCTAATATAATGAGTTAATTATGTCAGATCAGCATAACGTAGGTGCTTTGTAAGGCAAATGTAGGGCAAATGTAAAATGTTAACTTTATCGATGTTTGTGCATGTGGGGTGCAAAATTGCAATGTTTATTTCATTTAGTAATTTTCTGTTCCCTCAGCCATACAAGTATTATATGCTGTGGGCTCAGCTCCACTGTACAGGGAGGACGAGCTACTAGAGGACAGTCAGTAGCTACTGGCGAGCCAAGATGTGGAGGAGACATTCGCCGCTTCCTCCAGTAGGCGGGCAAGTAGTGATGAGGAGAGTGGCATGGGAGCTGGTGTCGTGAGCGGTCAGGCTTCTGACCCAGGGACCGTTGAGGAGGATATCAGTGACGTACAGACAGTACTCGATGATGACGATGTAGCTGAACGCACTTGAAAGCCTGGTGAACTATGGGCTTTATCATCAATAGGACAAGAAGGTGGCAGCTTGCCCGTGAGGCAGCTGTGGTGGAACCAGCAAGTCGCTAGCTCAGCCGGGAGTCAGCAGGGTGGCAACAGTGGGAGGTCGGGAGCCAAACGTGCCCGGGGTAGACCAACCGCTTCGCAGGAGCCTACCTGCCCGGAAAGTAGTGTTGCAGGGGTTCACGGAAGCAGCGGCGGTAGCAGTCAGTCAGTGTGGAGTGTTGGGGGTAAAAACACCTACTCGGCGGTGTGGCAGTTTTTTGTTAACCCGCCGGAGAAGGTGAACATGGCCATTTGTAGAATCTTTGGGCAGAAGGTGAATCGTGGCCAGGGTGCCAATGTTGGCACCATGGCCCTCTGTCAACATATGCAGCGTCACTATAAAGTGGCCTGGGAGAACTGTGGCTCCGTGTGGTGGTCCTGCCTGTCGCAGCAACCGCTGCATTACCCAGTGGCACACACCCGATGTCAGGCAGTCAAGGCTCCACCGCCTCAGCGGAAAGGAGCTGTCTGTCCTTCCCATCATTTGCTGGTCCTCCTGCTCCTCCTCCTACTCCTCGCCAGTCATTCCGTCAGCAATCGATCACCAAATCAATTGCCAAGAGACAGCAGTAAGAGTGCACTCATCCATTTGCGCAGAAGCTGCATTCCTGGCCAAGTTGCTGGTGCTGCAGCCACTCCCTTTCCAAGTGGTGGACTCTGCACCTTTCAGAGACGTGATGGCTGTGCCAAGGCGAGGTGGAGATTCCCAAGCTGTCATTTCTTTGCCAAAAAGGCAGTACCAGCCCTTCACAAATATGTAGAACAGAAGGTGGGCCAGTCCTTGAGCCTGTCGGTGTCTGCCAAAGTGCACGGTAGCGCCGACGTGTGGAGCTGTAACTACGGTCAGGGACAGTACATCTCCTTTACGGCTCACTGGGTGATTGTGGTTCCTGCCTGGTGTCGGCTCTGCGTCAAGGAGGGCTGAGCCATGCACCCTGCATGGCACATGTGTTCAATCTGGTTGTCAAGCGGTTCCTGAAGTATTCTGCCCATCTGCAAGATATCCTAAAAATGGCCAGGAAACTTTGCATGCACTTCAGCCACTTGTACACCGCAAAGCACACCCTAGTTTAGCTGCAGTGGCAGAACGGCATCCCCCAACATAGGCTGATATGCAATGTTTCCACCCGTTGGAATTCCACCTTCCATGTTGAACCGACTATATGAGCAGAGAAAGGCCATAAACAATTTCTTGATTATCCAAGAGGACAGGAGTACTCCCCTGTGTAACTTCGACGTCAGACAGTGGCAGCTCATGCATGACACCTGTCATTTGCTCAGGCCCTTTGAGGAGGCCATGTTATTTGTCAGTCACCAGGATGAACAACCTCATTCCACTGCTTCATGTCCTGGAAGAGATGCCGGTAAATCTGGCTGGTCAGGTGATTTAAGACATGGCACCTAGATCTCACAGCCACATGAGACTTGTGGGGGCTGAACTGGAGGAGGAGGACATTGGAGCACAAGCAATGTGTAGCGAAATGGGTGGTTTTTCTACACAGGTGATAGGAGAGGAGGAGCAGCAGAAAACGAGGCAGAGGACCCAGACACACCAACACTTTGACAAAAAGACTGGTTTCTTCTGGCTACCTGCCTCAGCTACTATTATGATGCTGCCACCCGCCTGATGCCACACATCTGATGTCAAGAACGCCTTCTTTCACCCACCATCTTCAGCTGGTACTGGTATTTCCACCCACCTGCCCACTCTGTCACTGGGTCACTCTGTGGTCTCCTGATGCTGCTGCCATCTCCACACTATGTCACCTTGCCACTCTGTGGTCTTCTGATGCTGCTGCCACCTCCACACTATGTGACCCTGCCACTCTGTGGTCTCCTGATGCTGCTGCCACCTCCACACTATGTCACCTTACCACTCTGTGGTCTCCTGATGCTGCTGCCACCTCCACACTATGTAATCTTGCCACTCTGTGGCCTCCTGCTGCTGCTGCTACCACCTCCACATTGTCATTGTGACACCCTGTGGTTTCTTCCTGATGCTGTTACTGCCACCTCCACTCTCTGTCATTGTGCCACTCTGTGGCCTCCTGATAAAGCTGCTTCCACATCCACACTCTGTCATTGTGTCACCCTGTTGCCCTCTCCTGATGCTGCTGCTGCCACCTCCACACTCTGTCATTGTGGCACTCTGTGGCCTTCTGATACTGCTGCCACCTCCACACTGTCATTGTGCCACCCTGTGGCCTCCTCCTGATGCTGTTGCCACCTCCACACTGTTATTGTGCCACTCTGTGGCCTCCTCCTGATGCTTCTGCCACCTCCACACTGTCATAGTGCCACTCTGTGGCCTCCTGATGCTGCCACCACCTCCACACTGTTATTCTACCACTCTATGGCATCCTCCTGATGCTGCTGCCACCTCCAGACTCTGTCATTGGGCCACTCTGTGGTCTCCTCATGCTGCTTCCACCTCACCACTATGTCATAGGGCCACTCTGTGGACTTCTCATGCTTTTCCCAGCCTCCCCAGTTCATGACTGGGCCACTATTTTGCCTTTTGGCCTGGCTGACATCATCATTTATTTGACCCTTCTTCTGATCTGTCAGAAGGAAGGAAAAATTAGATGCACAACGGATTCTGATGTAACAGCTGTAAGGCCTGCATGACATGGTCCCTATTTTGCATAAGAATTGGCTTATGATTTGGTAGCCAAAAGCAGGAGTGGGTAAAAAACACAGAAGAAATGCAAAAATTCCATTCACGTGTCATCTCTGTTTTGGATCCACTCCTGTTTTTTTGGGCTTTAGCAATACTGATGGATTACTGACCAAATGCTGACCAAGTGAAGGCGGATGCTCCATAGACAGGATCTGTTTTTTGGGGTTATTGTTCTGACTGAGCAGAGGAAGGGCAAAACAATCAGTGAAGTCAACACAAACTTACTGCTGACACCCTCTCCACTCTGTCGTGGGGACTCTACTTGTATAAGCGTTTAATAGAACAGGTTCTGTAGATATCTATGTTGAATCAGCTGCCGATGGTGTAAAAGAAGTGCACTTCTTCTAGACACTAACATTGACCTGTAAAGCTGAGTTCACACTTGAGTTACTTGATCAGTTTTGGCCTCGTAACTGCTCAAATACGTGAAGTGTGCAGTGATTCTAAGAGCGACACTTGTCATCTGAATGTCATACAGTCTCACAGTATTGCTTCACTACCACAGCAGACTCCCTATGCATATTACTGCAAGGCACAGTGTTCTACACCACCATAAAGGCTCTTTGCAGCCAGGAAATATCCATTTTTTAACACGATTCGCCGTGAATAAATTCGGATCAAACTGAATTTCTTCAAAAAATGTGGCAAACCGGCCAAATCGAATTTTTTTGAAATTCCCTCATCTCTAGTCATAGCTATTGTGGGGCATTTTCTAAATAGGTTAAACATGCTAAACCTATAAGGAAAAGAAGATGAATAGACCCATTCACATAAGTAGTGATACAAAACAGCATTTATGAATGAGTCTGGACAAATTGTCACCCTCAGAGAAAAGATTGCTTTAGACATCCAAAATAATAATCAATGGTTCAATACAGTGTAAACAGCTGTACATTTGTTAATGGTATTAAGTTATTTAATGCCAAATTCTGATCATGTAGCACAGGGCTAGAAAATAGATTACATTGTAGTAATCTACGAACTTGTCCCTGACTCTCCTGACTGCTAACCGTCATCTCCCTTTGTTCCTCCCTATTTACATGGCACAAAGTATGACACATACTGATTTATAAACACTCTTTGAAATAAAGGACACCATAGACTGGTAGTCTAAATAATTGTAGGTGTTGATCCCACTTCATTACATTTGACAGGAAGAAAACTTGCATCAGTAATGGGCTGCATCTATTCATTAGAAGGCACAACATCAATTTAGTTGATTGTTAAAGAGAAAAGTTAATTATCTCATATGGTAATGCTCTATGAATATGAATCTCAGACTTCAAGATGTCAGATGGATTTGATGCCACCCTTTGAAAGGAAGAACCACCGCAATCTCTGTTCATGGTGCACATGACAACCTTAAAAGGAATGTCAAATATGTTTTTTTATTTATATATATTGTCTATTTCTTTTTAAAATTTTATTGCATAATGAGAAGTTTTTAAACTTCTAAGATTATGTAGAGACATAATGGAATTTTCCCCTAGCACATATTGCAGTAAATGTCTACTGAATCCACAGCAAAATCTACATGTGTTACATGAGTATTTTGCTGCAGATAATACTGCCATTTCATTGTGGATTTCTGATACATTGAAATTGTTTTCTGCAATAGAGTGAGCATGCAGTCGATTTAAAAATCCAAAATGAACTTGTATTTCCATGCAGGAAATATCGACAATATGTGAGCAAGATTTTTAAATCTCATTCACTTACCTTGTACTGTAAAGTACTAGAGATTTAACCTGCACAAATTGGCAGATAAAATCCAGAGCAAATCTACCCTAATATGTTTCAATTCCATTTAGTTTTCAAGGTTTCTTCTTGCTGTTATTGATTGCAAACATTTATTTTTGTAACTTCCAAAAGCAAATTTCAGATATCTGTAATCCAGCCACATTCTAACGTTCCTATTATAGCAATAACACTTAGACAGTTCAAGTTAAAATCAGTATAGAATGCAACTAATGAATGCAGTTACAGTACTTTGCAACATGCAAGTTCATGCACTGAAACACAACAGTCATCAGACTTCCAAATCTGCTGGATTTCCATGCAACTACATTTTAGCAGTGTAACACCCCATAGTGGTATTACCACTCCTGTACCCTTCCACTATCTCTAATGGGCTAATATAATGTCTTCTTATGTATTCTGTTCTGGTCCTATACACTGTGCATTCCTAATCTTTTTGCAACTGTTATAAATTTAATTTACCTGGTTCACCAGCAGGTGGCAGCAAATATGGCAGAGCTGTACTTAGAGAGAATGGAACACTCTATTCCATTTTAACCCACCTCTGGAGAGAGGTGGGCGAGTCCTACTTCCTGCAGGAATGGTGGGGCAGAAATTCTAGTCAGTCTAGTTTACCCCTAGCTAGGAGAAGGGTGTGCAGAGGCAGGTCTCTGCTGGATGTGCCCACGCCAGCCAGAGCACCTTAAGCTCTGCTGGCCATGGAAGCCAAAGCTTAAAGCCTCAGGAGTCAGGAGGAAAGTTCCTTGGCATAACCTAGAGTCAGACTACTGAGAAGAAGTGCAGCATACAGAAGCTGAGTTATACAGCCAGCCTGTCAGTACAGCAGAGTCAGAGAGAAACAGAGACATAGGCAGAGTTGAGTTTGCCTGCCAGTTTAATTATAACGTCTGCTGGAACCAAGACAAAGCCTGTAAACTGTTTTGGAGAAACATTTATTCAAAGTAAAGCTGCCATTGAACTTCATCTCAAGGTCTGGACTCAAGTTATTCTTTCAAATCCCTCAATTATAACCCCCTATTTATTGCTTCGGAGCCAAAGCCTTATCCAGGTAGGTGCAGCGTGACATGCAAAAAGAGACATTTAGCCCACACTATACTACTCAGCATTTCCTACACCTGGGACGCGACATAGAGGGCCCTGGGGGAGGCGCCCGTTGCAGCAGCAAAACATTGCAATCTTAAAGGATTTGTCTAACCCTAAGGCCATCACTATCTGATTGGTGGGGGGGGGGGGGGTGTCACCCCCCTGCACCTCACTGATCAGCTTTTCTGCAGTAGCTCTAACACTGGAACTGGGCACCAGAACTATACAGCTTTATCCATTATGTAGTGGATAGAAATGGCTACTGTAATACTGCTCACATTCACTTCAAGTAGAGGAGCACTGCAGTATCCAAGGCTGTCCACTGCAGCACGGACAGAGCTGTGTAGTTCTTGTCCTGGAGCTACTGCATTACAGCTGATCAGCAGGGAAGCGGGGATGGGTATCAACCCCACAGATCAGATACATATGGTCCTGTGGACAGGACCTAAGTTGTCAAGGACTGGACAACTCCTTTAGTGTCATGCAGCAAATTCTCCATGTAGACCTAATCTGAAAAAGCAGCTCTATAACAGAAGTCTGACACTGACCAAAGGCTTAAAAACTATTCAGATAACACTCAACTGGCACAGGAGCACAATCCGCTACTGGAAGCAGACATTTTGAAACTGTGGGGCAATTTAAACTCACAGTACAGTCATTTTCATGATAAACTAAGTAAGTCTCACTGACAAGGTAGCTTGCCTTTTTGTTTCATTATTCGTATTATTACCACCAGGAAAATGTAAATGCTGGCAACACAATTAAGCTGCATTAAATATAATTAATCAGAAACGAATTATTAATATAATAGTTGATGCAGGAGTGTAAAAAAAAAAAGGTGAGGAGCCCCATGGCAAGGATTACAATTCTGCCCATTTACTAGAACCCCTAAATCCCCATCACAGGAGCTATTTCATTGCACTCTATGATTGGGTATATTCCATCAAACGTATTTGTTAATGTTGTAGAACACGTGGGGAGGAAATCTCTAGCCACCGGCCATTACACAGCCTGGGATGCCTCTATGGCACATTTGCCCTTCTGTTCCTTTCTGTATATTTTATCTACAGTACATGAATGAACAAATCAGCAATAATAAGCAATGCCATTTAATTACTATATGTTCTACATTAAGAGAAACTATGTGAGAGCAGAAGATCCAGTGTCAAAATATTGTGAAGGCTCAAACATTAGACTCAGTAGCAACATTGTAAAAGATGTCCTGTCTGAGCACTAAGTAAATAGTAATTAAATACTCTGCACAATTACTATTGTCAGCATCTCCATGCAAAGAAAACAGTTCTAAATTTAAGGCCCTATTAGACTGCGTGATTTTTGTGCCATTTATCGGGAACGAGCATTCATAGTAACACTCGTTCACAGTTATCGGCTCGTACAATTGAGCAGTCGATCAGCTGATGAACAAGCAAATTCTCGTTTGTCAGCTGATGGATATCTGTCATCAGGATGAAAGATGCCCGATTATCGGCAGCACATTTCCCTGTGTCATCAGGGATGTGATGCCAATGATTAATAGAACAGAATGAGGGGGAAGAACCGTAGAGTCAATCGTTCCTCCCGCATTTAGTTGGCATCGGCCGGTGTAATCAACCATTGGACAGTGTAATAAAGCCCTAAAGCCTGTATTACTATAGACCTGCAGATTTTGCAGGCGATTGTCGGGAAGGACGTCTACTATCCTGGCAGTCACCTGCTTGTCAGTGGAGGAGGTCATGAAGTGATTGCTAGTGATCGTTAATGCCATGGCTCGTCCCCATACAGAATCGTTATTTACCTGCAGAAGACCATGATTAGACAGCACATCTGCCATCAACAAGCAATGATATTTAAACCTGCTTAAATATGAACATACATAGCAAACATACAGTATATATTAGGGCTGTTAAGCAATATTCACAAACAGAATAGTCCTTGCAGAAATTTCTGAGACAGAAAAATATATTCCAAGCTAATGAAGGAGGTTGATTCTGCACCATTCCTAGCCAGACAGCAGTCTCCTCTGAACAGACATGAAAAAGTTTTCAGGGTCAGACAGATATGCAGTAACCACTCAGATTCTTCCCAAGACAATACTTGTGCCTGATAGGGGTTATCCCACAAATAACATGTATCATCCATGCGCCAGAGACATGATAAATGTATTATCGCTAGGGATATGAATACTGTGACCCCCCCAGTTATCTCAAAAATGTGGTCTGCAAGTCTACCAAATTGAGCAAAAGTGTGCATTTTAGTCCACCGACCGTTCCATGAGAGTGTTGTCCACGTCATTCCCACAATAGTGAATAGCCTGGTGGATTAACATGCTTGCTTTTGCTCCATTCAGTGCACTTAGGAACTCCAGATCTCCAGAATCAGATCTCTGATCGTCTAAGTGATTGGGCCCCCAGTGATCAGACATTTATTTTCTATCCCATGGATAAGTTATAAAGGCTGCTCTTGGGATAACCCCCTTTTTTAGTGTGCTATCAAACATAGCTTTTGCCATGGCCTCTTTTTTTTCTCAAATAAGCAAATCTAGTGTTTGAGCACCGGTCACATTCAATGGCATTTGCATGGCCATTTTTATATATGTAGGAAAGTCCGTACCCCCTGTAATACCGCTTCCTCTTGAAACAGTTTGGGAAAAACACTAAAATACAGTGCCCTTATGGAACCCTCGGGATAATAACAATGCACAATATAACGGTCATTTGACCACCCAATCCCTTTTGGGGTCCTCTCTAACGTTTTATTTAAAACTACATCTTTATTATATTTATTTAAAACTCTGACCGGAAAAAAGAACCCTATGTGTAATTATTAAAACTATCAGGGTGAATGCAGGGACAGTGATGGATTATGCTAAATACAGCTGTGATGGGGTCAGCACTTTGTGTTCTTTTTATTATTTACGACAGTGACCGCTTTATTTGAGAAACACCCTACGTGGTGCTTGATATAATTGCAAAGGCTGTTTGTCCTTGGTGTTTATTTACTGTAATACCATTACTATGTAGGTATGCCTTCTCAACAGTTAAGTATGACAAGAAAGGAGGCTTATCTTATGCTCCTAGGGGCTGCAATCTGTCCTTAATAATTTAGGACTGTCTATGTTGCCACACTTTCATTTGACAGCTGTATTTAGCATAATCCATCACTGTCCCCGCATTCACCCAGATAGTTTTAATAATTACACATAGGGTTCTTTTTTCCGGTCAGAGTTTTAAATAAATATAATAAAGGTGTAGTTTTAAATAAAATAGTCATGCAAAACACCATAAAAAAATGCAACACACATTGGCACTTGGCATTTTTTAACAGATGGATAACAATGGATGTGTGGGATAAAACTGATTAAAAATGAGAGGGGAAAAACGCCACACTCAGAGCATGCTGTGAATTTAAAAGAATGCCATTGACCCAAAAACCTCACCTTGAGTGTCCAAAAATACCACTGCAAAAAAAAACACATACACTTATGCTTAATAATTTACATAGACTTCTACACAACGTCTCTTGCTGGAGTTTTTTTTTTCAGCAAAAATGCCAATGACAGAATAATTTAAAAAAAATGACTGTGTTACATCAGAGCATTATTTGAAGCTCCTGAACCTCAATACACCTACCACGTGCCATTTATAATAGTGGTATCTAATATATGACAGGGGGGACTGCTACCTCTGTGTTTCCTTTAGCCATAAATACACACATAAAATCAACTAAATGTACAATGTTGGAATATGTCTACAATGGCATAGTTACTCAGGTTTTTCTCCTCATTCCAACAGGCATTTTAATGGGAACACTAAATAAATTTGTACTTCTATTTGCATTTTAAAACTGACATCTACTTTGAAATGTGCAATCAGCAAATGTGAAAATTTAGCATAGTAATAGCACATGTCTCTCTGGGTGATTTTTTTTCTTTTTTTTATAAGAGTACAAAATATGAAAAGCACTGAAAAAGTCACTTGCTAGACTAGGAATTGAATCCTATAATTGTAGATGTATGTAAATATTCTGCAATTCTAACCAGTAAAAAGGGTTAAAGAATGACAATAAGTTGTCATTATCTAGAGTATCATGGAGGAACACCAAGTGCTCCCAGGTCAATGATTCTGCATGTGAAGATGAAGTGATGACCACAGCCAAAAGCTAAGCTAGTGTACTAGTCCCTGGTATAATTTTTTTTTATATAAAGACAGGTTTATAAAATGATGGCGTATAGATATATTAATTTTTATACTCATTGGATTCACTGACCTTAATCATAGCCTGACTCTTACATAGATAAATTAAACTATATAACCAGATACTTTTGACACTCATTTTTTAGTGGACAGGTCACTAACAAAAAGATGATCATACAGTTTGGACTCCCAGCAAGCAGCTGTAATATGGGGGAACCTAGAAGTAAGTGTTCAATTAACCTGCAGCACAGTCACAAGGGAAATGAAAAAGTATCATACATAACCTAGAACTATACAATCAAAAGAGAATCAGTCTGTTACAATACATTAAGTGTGAACACACACTGCCTGTCAGCCAGTTTGGCACAGGGCTAACTGTAAAGGCGTTATTCTAGCGCTTTCCTGGTATTCACCCTTTAACCCCTACAGGGATCTGTATTTCTCTGCAGGTTAGCAATTAGACCACTACCTCCATGGATATTCTTAGTGTAGTTGATAGCTGACCCAGTAGGGTCAGGGACTCTGATGCAAAAACTGAAAATAGAAAATGCACCAAAAATTTAGGAAAACCACAGTTAAAGTCTGAACAGGCACCAAGGCTTGAATGCTGGTTTTTGAAATCCAGGCAGTGAACAGTTAAAGTAGACGTAGGAAAGACTTGTGAGCGGAGTAATGGTAAAGCACACACAAGGCAGGCAGGCTAGGAACTTGCAGACAGACAGGAAGGATTAGGTAAACTTAAACACAGACTGATCTGAACTTGGACTTGAAAGTGTAGGCGCACACAGCCAGCATGGAAACAGAACTTGGAGCACAGCAGGAACACAGGCATGAAATAATGCAGACTAAACACAGGTAAATCACCATAGCACTAGACTATGAAACACCTTTGATGGTCACCAGGGAACCTAAAGCTCAGGCACCCTCAGCCTGGAGACTGTGCCCTAAATACCTAGGTACCTTCCATCATTGCTATCAGACCAAGAAGAACTTCCATTGTAATGGCTGATACTCGCTACCAAACATTATATGAGATTAGTTAGTACTCTTATATAAATATACAATATATAAAATTAAAATAGCACTCTTCCAGAAGGAAGAAGACTCTCTAGGCTCTTCTATTGCAGGTAGCTATACTATATGTTATATGATATTGCAGCATCACTAAGGATATTATGTAAAAGCCATCTTTAGACCACTTTTTGAGGTCCTTGCCCTTGGCAGTACAGAACAGGGTTTTAGTTGGCTGGGTGAGAAGCTTTTGATGTAATTCTCAGGCAGTATTATTTCTCCTTTTGGAGACTTCTATTTGGAGTAGAGCATATTACAGGCAATGCTCCCTGGGGGAAATGTATGCAAGATCGCCCTCCTCCAGAAGGAAAAATGTCTCTGTATGCAAATGTTCAAGGGATAAGCAACACTTCTGCCACCACAGAGAAACTTTTTATTTTTATGTTTTAATTTTGAGGTGACATGACCTTTACAGACAAATTTTTGCTAATTCGTATGTCATAATTAATGCACACCAATATATTTACTAAAAACAAAGAAGAAGGACTAGAAAACATAGTTCCTATAGATACTATGCTGTAACCATGCCTTTAAAGGGAACCTGTCATCAACTTTATGCTGCCCATACTAACGGCAGAATAAAGTAGACAGGTGAGATGATTTCAGCGGTCTGTCATTTATAAGTTGAAAGTAAGTGGTTGCCGAGAACTAACATCACAATCATTGAAGACTAGGCCTGGAAAAGAGTCCCGGCCACCTGAGAAGAGTCATGGTGTTTCATGAATTCCTGCTCTCCCGCCCACCGCCTGATTGACAGTCTTCTACCTAGTTTTCTCCCTTTCTGTCTAGGAGAGAACGGCCAATCTTTAGGAGATGGGCGGAGAGCAGGAGAATATGAATAACCATGACTCTTTTCAAGTAGATTTGACTCTTTTCAAGGCCTGGGCTGCAGTGATTATAATGCAGTTCTCGGCAACCATTAACTTTTAGCTTATAAATTACACACCGCTGAAATCAGCAATACTGTCACTATTATATGCTGCCCACAATGAGGTCAGCAAAAAGTTGATGACAGGTCTCCTTTAAAGGTCAAATATTCATAAATCCAGCCAAGTACAACCTCCATGGTAATAGCTGATGACTATGGTTCATCTACAATTACCTATAGAAATTATTTTGAGAAGTTATATAGATCATTTATAGTATACATAGAGCCTGTTTTTGAAAATGAATCTTGATATTATAAGCCAGAATTTCTTCAATTGTGCCTGGGGTGATAAGTAATAAGCAGCAAATCTATACAAGTTTAGTGATTCCAATAGGTATTTAACATAAATGTTAAATGAAGTATTCATGAGTTGGTTGACATTAGCACCAGGTAGATCTAGGCTGGGGAAGTGGGGGGGGGGGGGGTCTAGGTAAACTATAAAATAATAATATGAGCCAATATAAACCTAGATCGGTCCTTTATTGGTGTAAGAATACAGTAGTAAGAAAGAAATACCGCCCAGGACCACTTCCAGCAAAGTCATCTAAATCTGCTACTGTACCTCTCTTTATTCACCACTCTCGTCAGTAGGTCTAAGGCTACTGTTTACTGGAGCCTGGGCCACTTGAACTTGCATCTAACTGGTCAGCTTACATCTAAAATCTAAGACTGCAGAAAACAAGTGTGAGCTCACAGGTAGCAGACATGTCAGATGTAAAGGAGTAGCAGGAAAGTAAAACAAGCTGAAGCATAAGCCAAGCTCAACATGCAGGAAGGTCCAACAGAAATGCAGCTCAGTTCTAACCATACAGAACAAACAGGAGCCAGGAAAACAAAATCACGGCACTGACAAGCTATAAGGATATGACTTAAATTCCCACTCAGCTACAGGATTTGATACCAAGCCAGGGACCTTAGTGGCAGGTCAACCAGATGGGGTTTAGCTGGATGGCATGGAAGCTCTCCTAAAACAACTGTGAACAGGAATGTGGCTGGGTAAGTTCCTGACAACTGGTATGAATTGACAAATTTTGACAAGAAATTTGTTTAGTTGCAAATTAATTCATCATGAATCGCTATGTTAAAACCCCATTCAGCCTGTCAATCAATGGGACAATTTTTAACTGCCACTGAGACAAAAGTGCACCCGTCTAACGGCCATTAAAAATTGTAATATGGTAGTGCAATATGGTCTTTTGGATTTAAAAAAAATCTCTCTTGATTGAAAAAGACCTGCCAAAGGACCTGCGCTAAGCATGATGACATCACCGCATGCTCCCAGCATGAAACTTGGTGACATCAAGACTATGTGATCACGCTAGGATCACAAAATGACATCATCAAGCTCAGTGCAGGTCCTGTGGCAGGTCTTTTTCAATCTTGAGAGGAGCCGACTGCCTCTGCGCGAGCAAGTGCAAGTTGAATATTTTTTTTTACCATTCTCCGGGTGCTATTTTAGGAAAAAATTATTTGTTACAATGAAGTGTTTAGAATCAAATTTTTCCTAAAATTCGGACCGAATTCCACTACGGATGCTTTACTTCTATCAACACTAGGTATGACTTTACAGCTGACTAAGGCCTCATGCACACGGACGTTTTTTTTTGCGGTCCGCAAAAAGGGTTTCCGTTGTTCCGTGATCCGTGTCCGTTTTTTCTTCCATGGGTCTTCCTTGATTTTTGGAGGATCCATGGACATGAAAAATGAAAAAATAAAATAATCTAAGTCAAGTTTGCCTTTGAAATGATAGGAAAAAACGGACACAGATCACGGACACGGATCACAGACGCGGATTACAATCTTGTGTGCAGCCGTGATTTTTCACGGACCCATTGACTTGAATGGGTCCGTGAAACGTTGTCCGTGAAAAAAATAGGACAGGTCTTATTTTTTTCACGGACTGGAAACACGGATCACGGAAACAGATGCCAAATGGAGCATTTTCCGATTTTTCCACTGACCCATTGAAAGTCAATGGGTCTGCGGAAAAAACGGAACAACAGCCGCGGATGCACACAACGGTCGTGTGCATGAGGCCTAAAGATGATAAAATTAGAAAGTTGTTAAATTAGAAATTTTATATATTGTTATTTCTTAAAATAATATATATCTTAATATGAAAGCGGAAAAGATAGTTAATTCTGACTATGGCATTATTCATGAATTATATATGCATGAACTATGTAATTGTGTTTCATAGTTTCCATTGTCCTAAGGCAGCTTGTAGAGTCCTTGACTTGATGTTTTGTTTTAGATCACACAGAACAGAGCTTGGCTATTTTAGGAAATTGCATATTAACAATGTCAGTATTTGTAGACATCAGGGCAAGAAAATTCTCTGTGATTTCCAGCTCCAAGCTATATCTTTTGGACCTTCTGAAAGATATTCACTAAATCATATAAATCAAGGGCCTTTAAGGAAATTGGGTCAATACAAAAAGCACTCAAGATTAATTCAGTCGAGGTCAAAGAAAAGTCACCTGTTATCAACATGACTGCACTTTTGCATCTATAGTCAACTGCACGTTCTCCTGTTCTTCTCAAAGCAAAGCTGTATTATTCATCATATTGCACCAAAATGACACACACCATCTTTGTGTGAGCACCTCTGGTACCAGAGGTCACAAAAGCAATTAAAAGGATGACAATGCCTATTATCTGCAGTTCATCAAGAGAACGGGGCTGTGGTGTCCTTGTTAATTACAGAATTATTTCAATAATTTTCTATTTTGAAGAGCTGACTTCTTACATATGGTTAAATGAACTGACCAACTAGGGTTAAGTAAGCTCATAGAAAAAGACAGAGAATACAGCACAAAGATAACAGCATAAGGGTCAATGACAATGGACCAGATATACAATGTATAGTGATTTGAGGGTTGGGGACTTCATCAGTACTACGATACCTATGGAAATTAATGTATAAAAACACACCACTAGTTAAAGGGGTTGTCCGGGTTCAGAGCTGAACCCGTTCATATCCCCATCTTCACCCCTCTGGCCCCCTGATATGAGCATCAGAGCATGTCATGCTCTGATGCTCTCCCTTGCCCTGCACTGTATTGTAGAGGGCAATGTATTTTTTGTTAACTTTGGCACATTGCTAGGCGGAGGCTTCAACCCAGCAGTGTTCCATGTGACATCACCGGCTCTGATGGGTGGGCTTTAGCGATGCCCTAGCCATTATACAGGCTAGGGCAGCGCTAAAGCCTGCCCATTAGTGCCTGTGATGTCACTGGGCCCCCTGCTCGGAGGAAGCCTCCACCTAGAAGTTCCTATGGAGGGCCTGATACAGTACTGGATCTCCTAAAAATCCCTTTGCCCTGCATGATGCTCATATCAGGTGGGCCGGAGCGGTAAAGATGGGGATATGTCCGGGTGCAGCTCTCAAACTGGACAACCCCCTTAAAGGACTTGGAATAGGTCTCCTTTTTCAAAAAATATCACCACACTTGTCCATGCGTTGCATCTGGTGTTACAAGGGTTACCTGCCTGGTGAACATCATGAAATATAGTGGCTGAATTCCTTTCCCAAAAATAATAAAAGATAATCATTATGTCCTATGTACCCCAAAATTAAAACAAATACATGGGATGGGCATACAGAGAATGGGGAGATTAGGTGTTGTAGAGCTGCCAGGAGGAATTAGAAAGGTGACGATGTAATCCCATGTTTCACAGCAAGTCAGCCACACAGGAGAGACTGGCATATTTTGTACACATTAGATAAAGCCCTGAACTGGTAATCATACAGATGCTTACAATAAAATAGTTTAAAATGTATGGATGTAACTGAGCTGGGGTGAAACAAATGCCACTGTTAAAACAGTGTTGGTAAGTTATCATTGCATGTACCCAAAATTTTCCTGGAGTGTCACTTTAATGATAGACCTTTGTTATTATGTATCAGGCCATGTAAGGACTGAGATGCAGCACCAGACACAACCACTCAGATATGGATTATACTGTCTCAAGTAGAGCAGTGAAGGAGATGCGGATCTTAAATGTTCTCTGCCCAGGGCCGTAGCTATAGGGGGTGCAGAGGTAACAGTCGCTACCAGGCCAAGGAGCCCGAGGGGGCCCAAAGACCCTTGTGCCACATAAGAAGACACCGGTATTATAGAAAGTGCATGCTGGTCAAGTTACACCTCTGGCTGGAGGGAAGGGGTTAGGTCAAAAATTTGGCATGGGGGGGTTGCCATTTCAATATTTGCCTCGGGCAGCAGGAAGGCTATGTGCTCTCCTCGCCACAAAGCACTGAGGGAAAGTGGGCCCAAGCTGAACTCTTGCACCAGGACCTATGAACCATTAGCTACGCCCCTGCCACTGCCCTTCATTTTGCTGGTCAATGGGGGTTCCAATATGGGAACCCCAATAATCACACAATGATGGCTTCATCAATGTAAATTCCTAAAAAACTCCCTAAGTTTCCCTTATCCACTGGGTTGGCTTTGCCAAGAACATCAACAGTGTTATGATATAGTATTTAACATGACAATAGGAATCTGAGCAGTTGGGACCACACACATATGATTCAATCCGGCATGGGACAGAGAATGTGTGCAAGCAAGCCGTAATACTTAATGTGCTGTCCCGTATATTGAACTGCTTTTGGAAGGAAATAACTAAACCCATCTCCTATGTATCAAGTACTGAGAACACATTTGGCAGGCCTCCAGATTCATCTTTGGGAAAATTAGCCTCTCAAGGCTGCTTATAAATAATCAGTTACTGCCGCCGTCATTCTCCCAGTGCCTAGCAACATGAAATTCATAGGTCTTCTCTGATCCCACATCACATGGACAATTGTCCACTTATAATACCCATACAAAGCGGGGCGTCCCTCGGTGACATCTGTTCATCCTACTCTGTGGTTTATTACATTCATTCATAGAGATGCTGCATGTTTATATAGCTATAAGAACATAACATATGACTGTGCATCTGATCTGTCATGAGGCTAAATATACATGTATTAACAGATGGTGTTGTTCATGAT
Organism: Bufo gargarizans; assembly: GCF_014858855.1. Lineage (NCBI taxonomy): Eukaryota > Metazoa > Chordata > Amphibia > Anura > Bufonidae > Bufo > Bufo gargarizans. The sequence goes on along the minus strand of NC_058083.1, from coordinate 140,447,924 downwards.
TTAAGAATTATAGGAATTTTTAGTAAGTAGTCATTTTATGCTTTATTTCTCTCATTAAACTAAATGGCATATTATTCAAATTGACTAATGCACCCAACAATGATCATCTGCCTTTAGCCGTTTTAGCTCCATTATAATATTTGATTCTTTTTGATAGTTTTAAAGAACATGAGGAGTAAACTGCCTGCGGTACCTGCTTTAGTCAGCTACTCCATAAAGCCTTTCTATAAGGTGTTAAATGTATATGTGAAGCCCATTATAGTGGAGCCAAGACCTGCACATTACAGCTTCGGTAAGTAAGGAAGTCAGATAACTCCCAATGAGACAGGTTTGCAAATTCATCTTAGCTACCTGCTGAGATATAAGGAAACTACAAAGTCATAAGATCTTCATATATCTTATATCATACAGTGTTATGAAGTGGTCTAAAACAGGCCTGCAGATGTGACTATATTACTCTCTTATTTGTTACTACACCTGCTATGCTACCATGTAGACTTTACCTATTCTCCATCTACTGCTCACTCTAGGCTTTGTACATTGCACTTTATTACCCTTTCATAGCCTATTTGTCGTGTTAGGCATATTGTGTCTTATTAGGCATTTGTGTCTTATTGGGCATTTGGTAGTGTGCCCTATGTAGGAAACTATGCTGGGTCTCTAGGCAAGGGCGATACTGAAGATGGAGAACGTGGAGGACAATGACATGCTCTAATGTTTCTTACTACCCTCTTTTTAATTAACATTTTCATGGAAGCTTCAGTTCAGCTACCTCTCCTTGAGTTTTCATTTCTCATTCATTAGAAGTGCTCATTGCCTAAAGTTTAAAAAGAAAAGTACACATTAAAAGGGTTTTTCAGGGGTAAAATATTGATGGCCTCTCATTAAGATAGGTCATCAATATCAGATAAGTGGGGGGGTCCAACTCCCAACACCCCCACAGATCAGCTGTTAAAAGAGGCCACGCCGTTCCGGTGAGAGCTGCCGTAGCTTTCTAATTGAGTGACATTTGTGTTTATCGGTCTCATGGTCTACGCGCATCTCAGTCCCATTCAATGGAAAGGTCCTGCTCTGCAATGCCAAGCACAGCCAGTATAAAGTGTATGGCACAGTGCCTGGTATGCTGTGAGGAGGTCACAACGCTGGCGGGAGCATCACACTCTCATCAAACTGATTGGTGGGGGTACCTGAGAATAAGTTGTCAATATTGTTCTCCAAGAAAAACACTTAAACGCTAATGTACCTCAAGATACTACTGGGGCTCATCTCAGATGCTGAACATCAGCCTTTTGTCATCAAAAAATTAGTTTCCAGGCACAATTGATTTCTCTTACAGTATGTACTGTATGCAATAAATGTACATACAATATGCTTTAATTTATGTCTCTTTAAATAAAGAAGGATGTGAATATGGTCATGAAAAAACCCTGGTCTTTATTAGGACTGTAAATCAATCATCAACTAGATCAGGCTTGGTTTTTAATGCGGCATTCGCTGTTTTCAAACCAGGGCAAAGTTGACTATTTAGGCATTCAGACAGTGACCAAGGACCTATGGTTATACTGGACAGGAGCTTTTCAGTATAGTGCATGCCTAATCGCTTGGCCTTCCTCCTGCCTTATCTGATGGATCAACTGAGTAAAAAGCTGCTGGTAAGAATCATATGTAATTTACTCCAAACTGTGAAGTATTGTAATTACTTATAGTATGCTAATCTTCATGTAAATCTCAGAAGTATCACGTCTAGCCAGTCGTCTTTGCCATCTACAGACAATGATTGACAGCTACAATTCTGTGCGTATATATGGAAGGCTGAGATGAGGGATATCACGGCACTCCAGTTTAAATATATGCAATTCTTTTTAATGGTTAAATAAATATGTTCACATCACATAATCTTCCTCTGAGTATTGTTTACATCCAGAGAAAAAAATATATATCAGAGCTAATGACATCATCGCACCGAGGTGGAGCATGCGTGCGCTTACGCACTAAGTGATAGGAAGCCTGTATGGTAGCGCTATCGCTATATACCTCGGCGCGATGACGTCATTAGCTCTGACGTCACCCGCCAACGCTCTCCACGATCGGCCATTTATAGAACACCCTAGGAAAACACGCAACACATATAGGATTGCCCTTACTAGTGTTGGACGAACATCGGCCGGGACAGTTCAAATGTTCGCTATATACCTCGGCGCGATGACGTCATTAGCTCTGACGTCACCCGCCAACGCTCTCCACGATCGGCCATTTATAGAACACCCTAGGAAAACACGCAACACATATAGGATTGCCCTTACTAGTGTTGGACAGTTCAAATGTTCAAATGTTCGCGAACCGCAAGTTCGCGGCGGGTCCCATTCATTTTAATAGCAGGCGAACCTGAAAAACCTTCAGCTCATATTTGCAGCCAATAAATAATTACTAGAAGTGCACAAATAGTCCCACAGCATGGACAGTGACATACCAGATGTATTATTCGAATTAGCGATCTCCATTCATAATTTTTTTCAATGCAAAATATCAGCAATATAATTTTCGCATACGTGCATGCACAAATGCACTATACAGTACCTAAATGCACTATAAAGAAAGTATATTGATATATTACACCACGCTTCAATCAGTTTTTGGGGGGGGGGCGACTGGTAAATCACACCAGTAGAAATTATTTGTTCCAATAACGCTTGTCCCTCTATATACCTGCAGTATCGCAGCAGAACCACACACAACTGCCGCACAATATAAATGCATTATAATATACTTTCTACATAGAAAGTATATTATAACATTGCACAAGGAAGGCAATCCATTAGAATATACATGAAGATAAAACGTAACCTTTAATAATTTTACTATGAGGGTCCATTCACACGTCCGTAAGCGTTTTGCGGATCTGCAAAACACGGACACCGGCAATGTGCATTCCGCAATTTGTGGACCGCACATCGCCAGCACTATAATAGAAAATGCCTAATCTTGTCTGCTATTGTCGACAAGAATAAGACATGTTCTATTTTTTTGCAGAAACGGAAGCACAGATGCGGAAGTGCAGATCCGCAAATGCGGATGCAGACAGCACATTCCGGCCCCATTGAAAATGAATAGGTCGGCACCCGTTCCACAAAATTGCGGAACGGATGCAGACTCATTTTGCGGATGTGTGAATGGAAAAGATATTCTTTAAAATGAAAATAAATTAAATGATTAAAGTTAAGCAAAAAGCATAGATGTGGTAGGCAATAACAAGTGCTCGACGGCATTAAATCAGGTGCTCGGCGGCACCAAATCAGAAACCATATGTCCTACCACAATCCGAGGGGGTTCCAGTGCACATCGATGAATCCAGGAGGGAAAGCAAAAAAACATCCATCCCTGGGCTAGATGATGATGTGGTATTGAAGGACAGGGTGGACAAAGAACTGTCCCTGATATTGCCCTACAAGGGGGTGCTATTCTGGCCCTTATAGCCTAAGCACAGACCACCCGCCCTGATAAGAGTGACCATGTCCGGAACCTTACCCTATATAAAAATGGCCCTAGTAAGCCCCTAGCCCCCTGACTTCCAGGTGATCACTATATAGATCTATGTGTTTTTGACTCATTATAAAAGTATATTATAAGTATATCGCACCCCTCTGTGTATCACACATATCGATAGAACACCTATACTAGTGCTTAAAATGACTTTTGTGGCCCTATTAGCTAGCATTTGGTGTCCCTAACAGTCTGTCCCTGCTCCACACAGCAACCTCTCCCTACACTGGCAAAACACTGAATGTAAAATGGTGGCCAGATCAGGTTTATTTATAAGGTAGGGGGTATGTCCATGTGCTGAAATGTCTCAATTGGCTGTCCTGTACCACCTGATGGATGTGTCATTGGTCAAAGTTCTTCACAATGTAAAAGAATATGGCGGGCGCGAAATTCTCCATATGTTCACATGTTTGGCGAATCGCGAACACTCAAATTTCGCAGCGAAACGACCGCCGGGCGAACCGCAAGGCCATCTCTACATACCAGTGGGGGATTATTGGCAAAAATTCCGTAAAAAAATATGTATTTTAATTAGGGGCCATTTTTATGCGTCTTAAAGGGACACTGTTAAAAATGTGCCATGCTGGAGCTTAGAAAATTTTAATTTTAGGCCACAGGAGTACAGGCCCCAAAAATTAGGCATTCATCTGACAGAAAAGAACTTGTGATTATGTGGCTGGAGGTAAATTAGGCGGTCACTGGATAAAATTTTTACTATAGGCCAGTACAGGCCCCAAAAACATTCACCTGATAGAAGAGGCCTTTTATGCTGCTGTATATACTGTGGGGATTCGCTCTGGTAGGCAGGGTAAGCGGACGCAGTACAGAGGCAAGAACACGGTAGTAAAGCAAAAGTCAGTGTTTATTCACACAACAAGGGAAAAAAATAACACAAACACTTGGCAGAGTCGTGGTGTTAATTCACACCACAGAAATTCCCCATGTTATTTCACATGGCCAAAGTCCACAGAACTCCAAATGAACACGTCACCTGAATATCCACAGCAGGCTTTTAGGGTGCCTGGCTTCCAGCTGGTGGCTCTCATGCAGCTCCCCAAGACACAGAGCCTTCACAGCACCACTTTTACTTGGAGGAACATACCACACCCAGCTGAGCTTCTGGCTGGGCTTTTAAACCCCAGCCCAAAACCTGGCCTGGACGAGGGGAACAGCCACCCACCCTGCTCTTTGGCTGCTCCCAATAAGAACCGGCCCGGATCGGCTTTTCAGCCACACTAAGAATAAAACATTGTCAGTGAGCACTAGCTGCGGCTGACACATAAAATAACTGGTTCTTATCTCACCGAGGCCAGGAACCTCGGTGACACGTACCTTCCGTCAATGACGGACCCTTGCGCCTTCCTACATACCTCCCCCCTTTGTTCAACCCTGAGGGGGTGAACACACGCCAGACAGTGTACTCGGGACAGGGCATCCGCGTTTCCCTGTAACCGGCCTGCCCTGTGTTCTACTGTGAACTTGAAGTTTTGCAGCGACAAGAACCACCTGGTGACCCGAGCATTCCTCTCTTTGGCCTGGCTCATCCACTTGAGAGGGGAGTGATCGGTCACCAGACGGAATTTCCTCCCCAATAGATAATAGCGGAGAGACTCGAGTGCCCACTTGATGGCCAGGCACTCTCTCTCCACTATACTGTACCGGGTCTCCGCTGGAGTGAGCTTACGGCTGAGGAAGACAACGGGATGCTCCTCCCCGTTGACTTCCTGAGACAGTACCGCACCGAGGCCTACTTCGGAGGCATCAGTCTGGACCACAAATTCCCTCTTGAAGTCGGGCGTCACCAAAACCGGTGACCCACACAGGGCCGACTTCAAAGCGGAGAAAGCCTCTTCCGCCTGGTCATTCCAGCGGACTATCACGGACTTCCGTCCCTTTAAAAGCCCTGTCAACAGAGCCGCTAAAGTGGCAAAATGGGGAACGAACCTCATGTAATAGCCCACTATTCCCAGGAATGACCTTACTTGTCTAGAGGTGGCAGGTCGGGGCCAATTCTGTATCGCTTCTATTTTGCTCACTTGGGGTTTAAGGACTCCACGTCCAATGACATACCCAAGGTATTTAGCCTCCTCTAACCCTATTGCACATTTCTTTGGGTTAGCTGTTAGTCCCGCTTTTCGAAGGGAGTCCACTACAGCCTGTACTTTAGGAAGGTGACTTTCCCAGTCGGTGCTATGGACAACGATATCGTCCAGGTACGCCGAAGCGTATCGACGATGTGGACGGAGTACAATATCCATTAGCCTTTGAAACGTGGCGGGAGCACCATGTAGACCAAAGGGTAATACCTTGTACTGATACAGCCCCTCTGGCGTGACAAAAGCCGTTTTTTCTTTGGCAGCCTCTGTCAAGGGTACCTGCCAGTAGCCTTTGGTGAGGTCCAACACAGAAAAATACCGGGATTGGCCCAATTTTTCAATAAGCTCATCCACTCGGGGCATGGGATACGCGTCAAATTTGGACACCTCATTAAGTTTGCGGAAGTCATTACAGAACCTCAATGTCCCGTCTGGCTTGGGTATTAATACTATCGGACTGGCCCACTCACTTTTAGACTCCTCGATAACATCCAACCGCAACATAAGTTGCACTTCCTCCGATATGGCTTTTCGCCGAGCCTCGGGTACTCGGTATGCTTTTAACCGGATTTTTGCCTGAGGCTCGGTGACAATATCATGTTGGATTACGGAAGTGCGTCCAGGGAGGTCTGAGAACACATCCGTGTTCCGACTAACAAACTCCCTGGTTTCCTGAGCCTGTTTAGGGGAGAGGCTGTCAGCAATTTTTATTGTGGCAACCGCTTCCCTTGCATCAGACTTAGGAGCCGGAACCTCTTGTCCAAGAAAGCCCGGTCGCGGGCTGTCTTCCGTACAGGTTTCCCTATCCTTCCAAGGTTTTAGCAAATTAACATGGTAAACCTGCTCCGGCTTCCGCCTCCCCGGCTGGTGTACCTTGTAATTTACCTCTCCTATTCTTTCACGTACCTCGTAGGGCCCCTGCCACCTGGCTAGGAACTTACTGTCCACTGTCGGCACCAGAACCAAAACCCGATCACCCGGGTTAAAGTTCCGGACCCGAGCCTGCCGATTATAGATCCGACTCTGGGCTCGCTGAGCGGCCTCCATATGTTCCCTGACAAGAGGCAAAACAGTCTCTATCCGCTGTTGCATCTTGGTAACATATTCCAGGACGCTTTTATGTGGAGTGGGTTGTTGTTCCCATGCCTCCTTGGCTACGTCCAACAAGCCACGAGGATGTCTGCCATATAGCAATTCGAAGGGCGAGAACCCAGCAGAGGCCTGGGGCACCTCTCGCACTGCGAACATGAGATAGGGCAGAAGAAGGTCCCAATCCTTTCCATCTTTGGTCACCACCCTTTTTAACATGGTTTTTAGAGTTTTATTAAACCTTTCCACCAGTCCATCCGTTTGTGGATGGTACACGGACGTCCGTAACTGTTTTATACGCAGCAACTTGCAGAGTTCCCTCATGACCTTGGACATAAAAGGGGTCCCCTGGTCAGTCAGGACCTCTTTAGGTAGCCCCACTCGGGAGAACATCTCCATTAGCTCTTTAGCTATAAGTTTCGCAGAAGTATGTCGCAGTGGCACTGCCTCCGGGTACCGAGTAGCGTAATCAAGGACAACCAAGATGTGCTGGTGTCCCCGGGCGGACTTTGGTACAGGACCTACCAGGTCCATAGCGATTCGCTCAAACGGTACCTCAATGATCGGGAGGGGTACCAAGGGACTGCGAAAAAGGTGCTGGGGGCTAGTTGCCTGGCAGGTCGGGCAAGACTTACAGAACTCATCCACCTCTTTAAACACACTGGGCCAGTAAAACCGTTGTAGTATCCGGTCCTGTGTTTTCTGCATTCCCAGATGACCCCCAAGAACATGCTGGTGTGCTAACTCTAACACGAGTTTGCGATAAGCCTGAGGCACCACCAACTGTTCAATGGACTCACCTCGCAGCTGATTTACCCGATACAACATACCCTGCTGGACCACAAAACGGGGGAACACCGACTCTGCCCCTGGTTGTTGTGGTTCACCATCTATTATTAGCACATTTTCCCAGGCCCGGGATAAGGTTGGATCCCGGTGTTGCGCGGTACCAAAATTATCCCCAGAGACATTGAGGTCTGCCAGCTCAGGCCCCGGCGGCAAGTCCTCCATGTCTCCCACCATTACACTCAGTGGGGTTGTCTCCTCCTCTTCCACCGAGGTGGCGGTCACCCCTACCGCAGGACCTTTAGACTCAGGTTCCCAGGGTTCTGGTCTCCCCCCTGAGCCGGGCCATTCTGCTAGGGTTACACCTGTATCATGCATATCAGTCACTCTCGGAACCGGCCACAGTGCCGTGAAGCCCGGGAAGTCTCTCCCTAGTATAAGTTCATAGTGGAGATGGGTTGCAACAGCCACCTCGTGGATCCATCTGCCGGAAACCGTAGACAGAGTCACTATAGCAGTAGGATAGTCTTTTAAGTCCCCATGGATACACATGACTCCAACTTTACGGCCGGTGTACTCAGCGGAGCGTACCAGGGAAGCCCTTACCAGGGTCACCAGACTTCCTGAGTCCAACAGAGCCTCCGCTGGAGTGTCTCCCACCTCAACCTGGCACAGGTGGTTCAGAGACTCCGAAGCACCCACTGCACACAGTTTCCCGGCATATAATGAATGACGGAAGCCACAGTTCGTGTCCATGGGTTCCCCCTGACGAGGACAGTCAGCTCGAACATGACCTGGCTCCCGACACCGCCAGCAGATTATTGGAGCGGGGTCCACAGGGGTTATATCCCGGGCAGGTTTGATGGGCACCGGTTGTTGGGTCCGGGGTGGAGAGTTACGGGACCTGACTGCCCCCCTCCCAACAGAACCCCCCTGTAAGTTCCGGGTGGCCTCATAGCGCTCCACCAGGTCGACCATCTCCAGCGCATTCCCTGGGGAGACCTGGCCAATCCATTGCTGGAGAGGGGGTGGCAGAGCCCTCCAGAACCTGTCTGCTAATAACCGGTCCAACATAGCAGTGGGGCTCAACACGTCAGGTTGTAGCCACTTTTGTAACAGGTTAAGCAAGTCATAATACTGGGGTCTCACGGGCTCCGCCGGGTTGAACCCCCACTGATGCACCCGCTGGGCCCGGACCAGTACATTCACCCCCAGTCTTGCCAAGATCTCCCCCTTTACCTTTGGGTAGTCGGCTGCTTGATCGTCAGGCAAGTCAAAAAACACCCGCTGGGACTCTGACGTCAGAAACGGAGCGACGATCTCAGCCCACTGGTCTTGGGGCAGCTTTTCCCTGGTGGCCACTTTTTCATACATTGCCAGGTAGGTCTCGACGTCGTCTGCAGGGGTCATTTTAGGGATCGCTGCACGTACTGCTTTCCGGGCATCATGTAAGCTTGGGGTTCCTCCTGCTGACTGTAATGCCATTACATGTTGTAGCAGCAACTGGTTGGTCTCCTGCTGCTGTTTATTAGCCTCGCGTTGCTGCAGGTTAGCTTCCACGAGGGCCTTCATAACAGCCTCCATTTTGTCTCTTGACACCGGTTTAAATCTAGCCGGTTTGATAAATGACATACAACCGTGAGAGAGAAAAAAAAATTCGGCGTTCACGCCAGCCTCACTGCGCTTGCCCGCTCCAAGCCACCAATTGTGGGGGATTCGCTCTGGTAGGCAGGGTAAGCGGACGCAGTACAGAGGCAAGAACACGGTAGTAAAGCAAAAGTCAGTGTTTATTCACACAACAAGGGAAAAAAATAACACAAACACTTGGCAGAGTCCTGGTGTTAATTCACACCACAGAAATTCCCCATGTTATTTCACATGGCCAAAGTCCACAGAACTCCAAATGAACACGTCACCTGAATATCCACAGCAGGCTTTTAGGGTGCCTGGCTTCCAGCTGGTGGCTCTCATGCAGCTCCCCAAGACACAGAGCCTTCACAGCACCACTTTTACTTGGAGGAACATACCACACCCAGCTGAGCTTCTGGCTGGGCTTTTAAACCCCAGCCCAAAACCTGGCCTGGACGAGGGGAACAGCCACCCACCCTGCTCTTTGGCTGCTCCCAATAAGAACCGGCCCGGATCGGCTTTTCAGCCACACTAAGAATAAAACAGTGTCAGTGAGCACTAGCTGCGGCTGACACATAAAATAACTGGTTCTTATCTCACCGAGGCCAGGAACCTCGGTGACACGTACCTTCCGTCAATGACGGACCCTTGCGCCTTCCTACAATACATAAGACAATGACCATTCTTTGCTCTGGGTGGTGGCGGATATGTGTGGATTGACATGTGGAACTTCAATTACACATGGTCATCACAGGTGTTGAATTCCTCCGAGATCCATACCTCATTCATTTTTAGAAATGTGAGGTAGTCCACACTGTCGTGAGCTAGGCAAATGTGCTTATCGGTCACGATTCCCCCTGCTGTGCTGAACGTCCTTTCGGACAGGACACTCGACGAGGGGCAAGCCAAGAGTTCCATGGCAAATTGGGGTTGCTCTGGCCACAGGTCAAGCCTGCAAACCCAGTAGTCCAGGCATTCCTCGCTTCTCAGAGCGTCCAAATCGGCCTTTAACCCGATGTAGTCGGACACCTGTCGGTCTAGCCGTTCCCTAAAGCAGGATCCATAGGGCGGCTGTGGATGAGTTGGCTGCAAGAATGATCTCATATCTGAAGTGGACAACACATCTTCAAACCGCCAACTTCTTGCAGGCTCGGTAGGATTGGTACCCGCATCTGTTTCGCTGTGGGTGGAAATTCCTCTGCCAGTGCCCGCAACAGCAGAATGCAGCATCTCTCGCAGAAGGCCAGGAAATGCTGCATTCTGCCAGCCCTCTGTGATGCTGGTAACATGTCCGCCATTTTGTGTTTGTACTGGGGGTCTAAGTACGTTGCCACCCAGTACTGATCCTTGCCCCTTATGCTTTTTATACAGGGGCCCTTCTTGCTCCTCATCCTTCCCCCAGCCACCATCCTCCTCTGACTCCTCTTCAGAATCCTGCTGACTTGTCTCAGATGGAGTAGTAACCCCTGGGAATTCATTCAGCCTTGTGACTTCCTCATCTTCCTGCTCCTCGACAGCATGATCAATTAAATGACGCAATGCACGCTCCAGAAAGAAGGCGTAAAGTACGATGTCACTGATGGCGCCCTGGCTGCGACTGACCAGTTTGGTGATCTCATAAAATGGCCGCAAAAGTCTGCATGCGTCGCGCATGAACAGCCACTGGCACGGGGAAAAGAAACCAAGCTCCCCAGAACCTGCCCTGCTGCAGTGTTTGTACAGGAAGTCGTTACCGGCACGTTTCTGCTGGAGCAGCCTATCAAGCATATACAAGGTAGAGTTCCAGCGTGTCGGGCTGTCACAAATCAGATGTCTGACGTGCAAGTGGTGTCGCCGTTGAACATCAGCAAGGCGAGCCATGGCTGTGTAAGATCTTCTAAAATGGCCAGAAATTTTCCTGGCCTGCCGCGAGACGTCCTGGACCCCGGAGCATTTGGCAACGAATCGCTGCACAACTATGTTCAGGACGTGTGCCATGCATGGCACATGTGTCATTTTGCCCTGTTTCAGCGCGCTCAGCAGATTGGCACCATTGTTGCACATCACTTTACTAACTGTCAAATTGAGCAGGGTTAGCCACTGATAGACCTGTAACCGCAGAGCTGAAAGCAGTGCAGGACCGGTGTGGCTCTTGGCTTCCAGGCACAACAGCCGCAGCACAGCATAGCAAAGTCCCACCTGGCACATCGAATAGGTTATGTTACGTAGTAGGATTTGTTGGCTAATCTCTCAATTTTAACATCAATATGAGGGTTTATTAAGACCGCAGCATGCACCTGCCTTTGCAAATGTTATTATATTGTTATATTGGTTATCACATCCACATAATTGCTATCTTGTGTAGGATGTCTATTGTGGTACTTGTGGTCCGCTGCAGGCATTCTCCACTCTATGCATTTTTACTGGGGATCGCCATTAGCAGCGGGCTACAAGTGCAGGATTTCCTCCCCTGTATATACAGTATATGCACAACTGCACAGCACTTCTTGCCTGTTTAACACCATGCCATTTTTTCTATTGGTTTGTATAGAGAGGCTTGGAGGTGTATAAACTCCAATTTAAATGTGCCTGTTTTTCATCCACAGGCTACATTTAGGTGCACCTGTGAGGCCTGGGCCATACCAGCCAGTCTTGATTAGGACTCGCAGACTTCTTCCTCCTCTCATTGCTAGCATGGCTACATGCTGGAGGTAACTGGTGAGTTTTCTGTGAGTCGGACCTCACGCTCCTGTAATTAGACAGCTGGCCCCTGTTATTGCCCATACGGCACAGGTAGGTGAGTATTAGGACTCGAGCTACTTGAGAAACCTTGGCGCGGTGCTCGGGCTCAGACATGTCCTACATAGTAGGATATGTTGGCTAATCTCTCCATTTTAACATCAGTATAAGGGTTTAGTAAGACCGCAGAGTGCACCTGTTTTAAATGTTATTATATTGTTATATTGGTTATCACATCCACATAATTGCTACCTTGTGTAGGATGTCTATTGTGGTACTTGTGGTCCGCTGCGGGCACCCACTGTATGCATTTTTGCTGGGCATCGCCATTAGCAACGGGCCACAAGTGCAGGATTTGCTCCCCTGTATATATATATGCACAACTGCATATGGGTTTAAGCACTTCCTGCCTGTTTAACACCACGCCATTTTTTCAGTTGGACTCCTACCTACACATCTTTTTCTCAATCTCTTTTATCCATAACTATCCATATATTGTACACCAGCTCAAATATAAATTGCTATATGTTAATTACAGAGCCCGCTGAAAAAGGTCTAATGATAGATCGAAACGTTCGGGAAACACAATGTGGCCAATATATTTTTTCTTTCTCTGGATGTAAACAATACTATATAGAAGATAATGTGATGTGAACATTAGTGATGAGCAGCAGGGACAATATTTGAATTTGCGATATTTCGCGAATATTTTGTAGAATATTTGTCATATATTATATATATGATTATTTTCTTGATTGCGAAAATCGGCAATGTAATATTTCCGTAATATACGCGCAATACAGGCGTGGGTCACTTTTGCTACATTTTCCAAGCTGCTAGAAGTTTCCTGGCTTGGCAGAACATTAAAAATGGCTTTGTATGCGATAGAGTGCTCCAATATATTCGCGATTGCGCTAATCGGCACTAATGATGCGAATATTTTGGCACAATATGTGAAACTTCACATTTTAGCAGATCTGACTACATATTACTGATTGGTGCTCTATGTATTGTTGTGACATCACAGCACTATGTCTGTAGCATGTTTGTATGGACAGCAGAACCTATCAGCTACACTATATCACTATCTAACCTACACTGACTATCTCCCCCTAACTATCTGTATATTATATATAAGCTAACTATCTATCTATCTAATGCAGTGGAAAGCACAGAGCACAGCAATGACACTGCTCTCTCTCTCCGAACTTTAAAAACTACAGAAAAATGGCTGCTGGGGAGGTTCTTATATAGTAAGGGGGAGGCAACTTTCCTATTGGTTGCTAGGGATGTGGCTAAGCTCAGGCAAAGACATTGCAGCCTTCTCACTGGCCCACAAGCAAGAAGCAGGGAGGGATCATGGGTTCAGATGATAAAAAAAGAATCTAGAATATATTTAAATATACGAATATGTATGTATCACTATATTCTAAATATTTGCCCAACACTAGTGAACATATTTCTTTGATTATTAAAAATAATTGCATATACAGGTCCTTCTCAAAAAATTAGCATATTGTGATAAAGTTCATTATTTTCTGTAATGTACTGATAAATATTAGACTTTCATATATTTTAGATTCATTACACACAACTGAAGTAGTTCAAGCCTTTTATTGTTTTAATATTGATGATTTGGGCATACAGCTCATGAAAACCCACATTTCCTATCTCAAAAAATTAGCATATTTCATCCGACCAATAAAAGAAAAGTGTTTTTAATACAAAAAAAGTCAACCTTCAAATAATTATGTTCAGTTATGCACTCAATACTTGGTCGGGAATCCTTTTGCAGAAATGACTGCTTCAATGTGGCGTGGCATGGAGGCAATCAGCCTGTGGCACTGCTGAGGTGTTATGGAGGCCCAGGATGCTTCGATAGCAGCCTTAAGCTCATCCAGAGTGTTGAGTCTTGCGTCTCTCAACTTTCTCTTCCCAATATCCCACAGATTCTCTATGGGGTTCAGGTCAGGAGAGTTGGCAGGCCAATTGAGCACAGTAATACCATGGTCAGTAAACCATTTACCAGTGGTTTTGGCACTGTGAGCAGGTGCCAGGTCGTGCTGAAAAATGAAATCTTCATCTCCATAAAGCTTTTCAGCAGATGGAAGCATGAAGTGCTCCAAAATCTCCTGATAGCTAGCTGCATTGATAAAACACAGTGGACCAACACCAGCAGCTGACGTGGCACCCCAGACCATCACTGACTGTGGGTACTTGACACTGGACTTCAGGCATTTTGGCATTTCCCTCTCCCCAGTCTTCCTCCAGACTCTGGCACCTTGATTTCCGAATGACATGCAAAATTTGCTTTCATCCGAAAAAAGTACTTTGGACCACTGAGCAACAGTCCAGTGCTGCTTCTCTGTAGCCCAGGTCAGGCGCTTCTGCCGCTGTTTCTGGTTCAAAAGTGGCTTGACCTGGGGAATGCGGCACCTGTAGCCCATTTCCTGCACACGCCTGTACACGGTGGCTCTGGACTCAGTCCACTGCTTCCGCAGGTCCCCCAAGGTCTGGAATCGGTCCTTCGCCACAATCTTCCTCAGGGTCCGGTCACCTCTTCTCGTTGTGCTTCAGATGATTAGGTTAATAGCTCATTTAGAGAACCTTTTCATGATATGCTAATTTTTTTTAGATAGGAATTTTGGGTTTTCATGAGCTGTATGCCAAAATCATCAATATTAAAACAATAAAAGGCTTGAACTGCTTCAGTTGGTGTGTAATGAATCTAAAATATATGAAAGTCTAATGTTTATCAGTACATTACAGAAAATAATGAACTTTATCACAATATGCTAATTTTTTTAGAAGGACCTGTATTTAAACTGGAGTGTCGTGATATCCCTCATCTCAGATTACCCAGAGCAGAACATCGGAGTGCAGATCACATATTTTCATAATATATGGAAGGCTGTCATTTACTGTGTATGGGTCATGGAAACTACCCCTATACTCTCTAGAGCTGAGAAGTGAGTCTATTTGTGGAGCAGAAATTACAGCTTAAGGGTACTTTCACACTTGCGTTGTTTGATTCCGGCAGGCAAACTGTATGCAAACTGCTTGATCAGGCAAACTGTATGCAAACGCATGTCATTTTTTCTGATCAGTCTGAAAAATGCCTGATCACTCAGAAAAATGCATTGCAATACCGGATCAGTTTTTCCGGTGTCATCAGGCAAAACGGATCCAGTATTAATTTTTTTCTCATTTTTAAAGGTCTGCGCTTGCGGATCCAGCATTCGGGCAAGTCTTCAGTTTTATTCGCCAGAGATAAAACCGTAGCATGCTACGGTTTTATCTTTTGCCTGATCATTTAAAATGACTGAACTGAAGACATCCTGATGCATCCTGAATGGATTACTCTCTATTCAGAATGCATGGGGATATGCCTGATCAGTTCTTTTCCGGTATAGAGCCCCTATGATTGAACTCTATGCCGGAAAAGAAAAACGCTAATGTGAAAGTAGCCTTATATAGTACAAGTTGATATAAATGCTATACCTAATCTATCTATCAAGAACACCTCTATAAGTGCAGGTCCTGTCAATAAAAAAATGCAACCAATAAATACTGTGCTAATCAAACTTATACTCAATACAATATGTCATGATAATTGTGGTTGGTTATGTGTCCTATAGCCTTCATAGTCTGGGAACTCCGGTCACGCTCAGTTGGGTCTTGCTTTACCAGTCAATCTTTGTCCATGTTTCAACATTCAGCATGAAAATGGCTTCCTATGTACTTCTAATATGCTGCAACTTGCTATCAATGCCACAAAGAATAGAAAGTGCGAAAATAATAATTAGCAGCTGGAAGGCATGCACTGCTAAACAGGTCATATTACAAACCACTGTATATAGCATGACATGCATAATACCAAAAATGTGTGTTAAACAGAAAACACAGACTGTTTCTTAACTTATGATAAAGCAAAACAGAATTTGTCAACATATGAGCAGAGATGGTGACTTTGTTATGATATCATTCTATCCGATATCAACCAAAAATTCAAAAAATGAATTTTGATGGATTCTGGATTTCTATGCCTATTGAGAGGAAACAATAGGGTAAAGAGAACCTAATTGCAGATTGTGTTCAGATTAATCACACTCTCTGACTCGTGTGGTTAGTATGGTTTGGATCCAAGTTGTCATTAGAGGTCTTTGTCTATTTGTAGAAGGACATTATGGAAAAAATAAGAATAATTAGGAGTCTGTGTCTCGTTGATATATGCAATACCAGATGTAGTAGCAGAACAGAATGCCATGTAATTCAGTCATGCAGATGGAGAAGAGCCGACAGTTCACCATTCGTAAGGATTATGTTGTATCTGCTATGTTTTGAGTTGTGAAAAGCTTGGCATTGACATTGGCTTTGCATGTAAGGAATCTGTGTTTGTGCAGTTCCTCCTGCCACATTGAGAATAATAAAGACCTCTCAAATGTACAGCATGAAGGGAAAGGAAAGAATAGAAATTCCGAGACACAAAGAGAAACAAGAACGTCAATTCTTGCATAAATGGCAAATCTCTTATCACCCATTTTCATTACACACAAGGGTACAAGGCAGAACAGTTAAAAAGTACAGTGATGTTATGGGTAACCCTCCATTCATTACATCCAGGCTATGGCCTTACCAAGGACATAGGGAGGTGGGGGGAGGAGAATTATTTAATTTGTTGCTGACACGTATAAACATGTATCTTGGGATGGTCTAACGAAACCTACCTGCTTCCTAACCGGTGCAATATTCTGCTTGTCATGCCTTATTATTATTGTGTCAATCACCTTGTATGAATTGTTTTAGGGCATTGTATCTTTTATTATTTTTCTACTATATATTGTGGGACTGTGATCCCTGTCATACTGTACTATTGTTTCAAAACCCATAATGATTATTGCATTGTGCAGCTAAAGCTATGTTCAAATCATGCTTTTGTCCCACATTTCACACATACACATGGCTTATACATTAAACGGATGCCTCTCACATATGACATACAGCAGTATCCGTCATTGTAGGGTTCTATTGTAAAAATAAAAAAATATCAGTTAACATATACAGTACTTTTTTCACTTGATTCTGAAAGATGGGAAACCGTAATGAACTAGCCTTATGCATCCTTTGTACCCAACATATATGTTAAACGTCGGGTAAAAACATGCCGTGAACAGCCTCTGAGGCTGCGCTAATGATTTGCATTGGTCTCTATCATAGGAACAAAACAATGAAAATAATAGAAGTGCCAGATCCAACACATAACTAAAACTAGATAAACACTTGACTATAATGGGGTTATCAGGTATTTTACAGACAAAATACTCTTGCATACAGGACTTTTTGTGTCTGATGCTTTGAATGGAGCCTGATAGTTAAGATGTCTTAATGGTCTGAACACAATGAAAGTGGTTTTAATATGTTTAATACTACTGTTTTATATAAAGATCATTTAAGGGAACGTGTCATCAGAAATTGACCTATTGTTTATATTATGTTTTTATGTTAAATAAGTTTTTAAAGAATTTTTTATGTTATTTTTAAGTTTCCATGTCAATATCCAGTGGCATGCTAAGGAGATGGGGCGCCCGCTGTCAGGGGGTGCCAGGGCCCAGAAGCAATGAGCGCTTCCATCAATACAGATGCTCCCCGCGCTCCGTCTCTTCCGCATTGAATTATGAAGCAGAAAGACTTCTCCCTGCTCCACTGTTCAGCCTGGAGGCACAGATCATAATGCTGGCCTGTGTGGGAGGAGCCTGCAGCCTGGGAATCTTCCCAAGCTCCGCCCACAGTGCTGAAGAGCGATCTGTGCCTGCAGGGGAGAGAGGACTGTAAGAAGGAGAATAGGTACTGTGTTTATTTATTTTTTAACTTTTTTTTTACAGAGGAGACACAGGGGGAATTTTTACCATGGAGGGGACACAGAGGGCATTACTACTACAAAGGGGTCACAGAGGGCAATACTACTACAAAGGGGGCACAGAGGACAATACTACTACAAAGGGGGCTCAGAGGGCAATACTATTACAAAGGGGGTACAGAGGGCAATACTACTACAAATGGGGCACAGAGGGAAATACTACTACAAAGGGGGAACAGAGGGGTTTACTACTGTGAAGGGGGCAGAATGGGCATTTCTACTACAAAGGGGCACAGAGGGCAATACTACTACAAAGGGGGCACAAAGGGCAATACTAGTACAAAGGGGGAACAATGGGCATTATTACTATGAAGGGGCACAATGGGCATTTCTACTATGAAAGGGCACAATGGGCATTACTACTATGAAGGGGCACAATGGGCATTACTACTGTGAAGGGGACACAGAGAGTATTACTCCTGTGAAGGGGGTGGACATAACTGTTATGGGGCACAGAGGGCAATACTACTACAAAGGAGGCACAATGGGCATTATTACTATGAAGGGGCACAATGGGCATTTCTACTATGAAAAGGCACAATGGGCATTATTACTGTGAAGTGGGCACAATGGGCATTACTACTGTGAAGGGGCACAGAGGGCAGTATTACTGTTATGGGTGCACAGTGAGGGAATAACTACTCTGAAGGGGCACAGCGAGGGCATTGCAACTGTGAAGGGGACACAGATAGGGCATTACTACTGTGAAAGGGGCACAGAGAGGGCATATCTACTGAGAGGGAGGCACAAAGAGTGCATTACAACTGTGAAGGAGGCACAGATAGGGCATTACTACTGGGAAAGGGTCACAGAGAGGGCAAAACTACTGGTGGGGGGGTCACAATGTGGGAATAACTACTGTAAAGGGGCACAATGAAGGAATGAGTACTTTAAGGGGGCACAATGTGGGCATAACTACTGTGAAAGTTGTACAGTGAGGGCATAACTACCATGATGGGGCGCAATATGGGTATAACTACTGTAAGGGTATTGGGGGGGTGGTGCCAGAGAAAGGACCCGCCTCGGGTGCGAAACACCCTTGGCATGCCACTATCAGAATCTATATTTCCATAAAAACATAAACTCCTGCAGTTTTCGCACTGGCCACTAGGCCTACTAATATGTGCCATATCTTGATCTGTACTAATAACTTTACTGCAGATATCTGCTCATCTGTCATTCTAATCCTGCCTGTAATGACATCACCTCTGTATATAGATAAGACAGGATTCTCCATTCACAATAGGTGATTGTCAAAGCTTATCTATTCTTTTCTTTTACAATGACCTCTGCACAAGACACAGAGCATGCCTAGAAAACTCTCCTATGGAAGTCAATGAGTTCCCTCCTCTCGATGGGGGTCTGACACCCAGGACCCTCGCCAATCAGCTGTTTGATAAGTGAATGGGGCTGAGCATGATACCAAGCACAGCCGCTATACAATATACAACGCTGGGCTTGGTAAGTTGAGATAAGTCTGTGGCACTCACAGGAGTGTCAGTGCCTTCTCAAACAGCTGATTGGCAGGGGTCCCAGGTGTCAAACCCCCACCGATCAGATACTGATGACCTATCTTGAGGATAGGTCATCAGTATCAAAATCTTGGAACACCCTTTTAAGCACAGCCTAGACAAGATGGCCACTGCCATAATCATGTTCATAAAATAGAATGCAAAAATCTGTAATCAGAAAGTAAAACTAGATTAGAAAAACGGATATATGTTGCTATCTGGTTTTAACTTGCAGAATTATTTTTTTTGTGACACATTCCCTTTAAATTGACTGTCCAGTCTTTATTTTAAAATGATATGCAAGATGGTAGCTAAAGATGTTTACCTGCAATTTGGTTTCCTCATCTTTTCTTTAGATCCATTACTGGACTGTGATCTGTGACTACAATTTAGCTACAGCGTCTACAGGGAGTCTGAGGTAGTCTGAGACACACCAGCTATCTGATCAGCCACTGCGTATGAACACAAGGCTATGACAAGCTGACTAGTAGGCCAGTGCATGGAGAGATGACTTCTACTACAGCAAGGGCAGTATGATTTTAAAGAACAGAATAATAGACCACTGTGAGCAGGGGCGTAGCTATAGGGGGTGCAGAGGTAGAAGTTGCTACCGGGCCCAGGAGCATGAGGGGGCCCAAAGACCCTGGTGCCACATAAGTAGACATGGGTATTATAGAACGTGTATGCTGGTCAAGTTACACTTCTGGCTGGAGGGAAGGGGTTAGGTCAGGAATGTGGTATGGGGGGAAGGGGCCGTTTCAATTTTTACCTCAGCCAGCATGAAAACTATGTGCTTTCCTTCCACTGGCCACAGAGCACTGAGGGAAGGGGGGCCCAAGCTTGCGTGCACCAGGGCCCATGAGCCTTTAGCTACTACCCTGACTGTGGGATAAAGATTATTAGGAAACTGCTATAAAGCCTTATAAAAAGGAGCATGGGTGGTCACTTCTAGATGCTCTATTAGAGCACATGGACATCATCTCTAGGGAACCCTAATCTATGAGCTAGAAGAGGTGTCACCTAGCATTCGTTGCCAATATTAAAGGACTTGTCTCACTTCAGTAAGTGGCATTTATCATGTAGAGAAAGTTAATACAAGGCACTTACTATTGTATTGTTATTATCCATATTGCTTCCTTTGCTGGCTGGATTCATTTTTCCATCACATTATACACTGCTCGTTTCCATGGTTACAGACCACCCTGCAATCCATCAGTGGTGGCCGTGCTTGCACACTATAGGAAAAAGCACTAGCCTATGTGCGCTCCCATGGTCCCAGCCACCAGAGAGGCTGATGCTTTTTCCTATAGTGTGCAAGCACGACCACCACTGATGGATTGCAGGGTGGTCTGTAACCATGGAAACGAGCAGTGTATAGTGTGATGAAAAAAGAATCCAGCCAGCAAAGGAAGCAATATGGATAATAACAAGATATTAGTGCGTGGCTTGTGTTAACTTTCTCTACATGATAAATGCAACTTACTGAAGTGACACATCCCCGTTAAGGGTGCATTCTGCACTCTGCCATCGTTGAAGTTCTGCCCTATATGCTTGATGGTATACATTCATAGTATGGTGATTGCCACTGAATTAACTCTGTCCTAGCTTCTAATAAAATCATGTTTGCATTCACTATGAGTAAGTGCTCAGCGTACTTTAAATAGGTTTGTGCCACTAATATAAATCTATCCCACCCAACAGATAACACTATTATATCACTTTTCCCAAATACCACCATTTATCAAAACTACCATATCCTAGAGTTATTAGCCGACCATTACACCCTGTGGCAAATCAGTTTTGCTATTTAATTTCTATAGATAACATCCTACATAGGAGCCTTGTACTGTAGAATGCATAAGCATCAGAGGTAAGACCAAGGGGCATGGTTGGTGCCAAATGTCCTGCTGATGTCAGGACACAACTTAGCGCCCTAAGGCATGATGGGACAGCAGTCACATGACAAACCAGGAAGTAAGATTTAAGCACGAGGGAAAAGAAAAATCAGCAAATGTGGTAAATTGAAAATAAATAAATAAAATAATTAAATGAGGAACAGTAATTGAAGAAAATAAACTTTAAAGTGAAAAGTAGTTTATGGCACAACCACTTTAAGAAATATCCAGCAAGTAGACTGTTTATGCCAACAGACCTTCATCACTCATTACTAGAAAAGACTCATGACAGTAGTCATATATTTTGAACCATAGACATTGAATGTAGCATCAGAAAATGTGCTGACCTTCACATGAGGTAGGGGTATGATGAGCTTGCTACTTACACTAATTTAAGAAGGTAGGGCGAGAGAGATCAAACTGTTTTTTGGCTTTTTTCTTTGGTTCTCTGGTCATTATAAGTAATATTGAAATTAAAGAAAGAACATTTGCTCTGACTACTTGGCCTTGCGTTCATATTTTATGATATTCATTGATTCCATAGGTTATGTTAATGTTTTATACCGTAGGACATCATATACAAACAAAAACATACATAGAGTTGTGACATTTATCAATCATTTCATTTCTGAGATATACAGTTGTACGATTCTGAGAGATATGCTTAGATACATTTTCATATTCTAGCATCAATAGAAATAATGTACAAAACTGTGGTGTAAATCTTGGGATATTACATTCTAGAGATGTCATAAAAAACTGTTGAGTAGGTTCCCAGAGATTCAGTCAATTTATACTAAAAGCTGCTTCCATTGCCAAACAGAATTATAATTTAGAATTTCCTGTGGAGACCCAGTGATATCACCAAGATGATTTAAGAGAGATCTATGCCTACCAAATAATTTCCAGCGATTGGCAGGGTACACATTATTTTGTTGCTGTCCATTGCTTGCATTGGGTATGCAAGAGAGACATGGAGCATATGCCAGGATTGGGACCACCTTTGGGTATTAGCCAACTATTTTGCATATCAAAAGTTAATTTACTCTGCAATAAAGCATTGAACGGCCAATAAGATACATGTGTACGTTTCTTACCCTACAAAACACTGGGAGTCATTTGGTAGGTATAAATTGTGTCACAATTAAAAATAATTATTCTCTGTAAAAAAATATTGAAGATGGGATGAATGAGAAGGGATCACAGCCAATAATCTAAAACAACTCCAAGTCCCATAAAGCATAAAACCTCACCCAATTCTAATGTTCTAAAACTACCTAAATGGAAAAAAGTGAAATAAAAACTCATAAAATTCTTAATGGGTATGAAATGTTTCTTTCATACACACAGTTCGAAGCTGCCAAAACATAATACTATTGCTCTTTATTTATCCTTTCAGTCCAACCTTATTTCTATCCACTCAAATGCCAAATTAAAGTTGTAATATTTAATCACAATCTATGCTCATTCCCCAAAATCATCAGTGTGGGGGCAAAAAGTAATCACTGTGGGGGCTAAAGTTTTCACTCAATAGTCCAATAGAGCAATTACTCTGTTATGCATGTCACAGACAGGTACAAAACATCAGCTAAATCAGTAATTTGTGCAAGGACATTCCATACAGCAGCCCAATTCTTTGCTATTGGGTCAAATGTGTGGACTTAGGGGAACATTTATTAAGACGTCTATTAAAATGCCGGTCTTAATAAACCCCTAAGCTGGCGGTGGTTCTAAGTGTCTTACATTTAGATATTTTTCTACTCCTTAAACAGGTGTAGAAAATGGTAAATGAGATGGGCCGGTAGGCCCCTTTCCCACCCACACCACACCCACATTTTTAGACCTGGCATGAGCGGGGAGAAGTCTCAACCAGTTGCAATCCACACCTAAAAAACACCTAATATAGGCGTATTTCAGCTTAATAAATGACCCTCTTAGTTCTAGTGTAGATTTAGAGATTAAAAGACGTGACATTTTCTTAAATGTCAGCCATAATTTTAATACATTTTAAAAACTGTATTAAAATACTGCCAAACTGGTACATTTAGACCCTGCATTTGGTGAGAGAAACCAGAACTGTTTTGAGCCTGGGAATTATATTTTCCACCTACATTGGCTGTAAACTCCTGCACCTTAACAAATAAAAAGTCCTTCCTGTTGCTGCTTAATCCCGTGTTCTTAGAAGTTTCCCACTTTGTATTTGAAGTCTTTTGCACAAGAGTTGATACTTAAGTCAAAGTCAATACATGATTTGGCTACAGCATTATAATTACAAATCACTATTTGCTAAATGAAAGGGGGACATCACAAGGTTGAAAAATCAGTTAGACATAACTATAGAAAATGAAGTTACTGTAATTTTGTTTTTACATGTAGTTAATTAGCGTTCATAGAAATTATAATTTATTGTTATTGCCATATACAGGATATGAAAAGGCAAAAACATTCCACACCAACAAAATAAGTCACTTGGGAACAAAACAAATTCCTTGAGAAATATAGAAAGCTCTCTATTACCTAAAATATTCCTATACACAGAGATGGATAGAGATTAAAAATTGACTTTGACCTCCATAAAATCCATACTACAAGCCACGATAAGAAACTTTGTAATTTATCTGTTTGCAGAAAAATGCCTTTTTCTTCACTTATCAGTGAGAGAGGGAGAACAATACTGCTGATACGTTGAGTAAGTGTTTTACTTTCTGTCCCCAGTCTCGGATTAAAAAATGTTTTACATGTTTCTGCTGCTTTTGGGGGTGTGCTACAGAGAGATAGGAGAGCAAGATCTATTTTCTGTGTGCTGTGTATGAGATACATCAATGCAGCTAGTCTCCA
The DNA here is from genome assembly GCF_014858855.1 of Bufo gargarizans. Taxonomy (NCBI): domain Eukaryota; kingdom Metazoa; phylum Chordata; class Amphibia; order Anura; family Bufonidae; genus Bufo; species Bufo gargarizans. The sequence goes on along the minus strand of NC_058083.1, from coordinate 140,423,905 downwards.
CCCACTAACTCTTTGAAAAATAACAATTAGTGTTATATACAGTTTACTCTAAAAAAATCACCTGAAACATTAGTTACACTTTATATATTGTGGAGATTCGCTCTGGTAGTTGGGATAAGCGGGCGCAGTACAAAGGAAAGTACAAGTTTGTAATTAAAATGTCTGTGTTTATTCACACATACGGTCAAACAAAAAACACTATTTGCAAGGTTGGTGTTTGTTCACACCAAGTAGAAAGTTCTTGCATAACAAAAAAAGTCACATTGTCGGCAGTTCTGCCTCCAGCAGTCAAAATGCAGGCTTTAGGCGGCCTGCTCTCCCAAAACACGGGTCTCAGCTTTTCAGTCCAGCACAGGGCTCAGTTCCCACACCAGCGATTGCCCGAGCTCCTCTGTCAGAGAGAGGTAATCGCTCACAGCTGACACTGCTGGCTGTTTTTTTTTATAGGCCAGTCAAGACCCGGCCTGGAATGTGGGGAGTAGTCACCCACCCATCACTTTGACTACTCCCAGTAAGAGCCATCCCGGATCAGCTATACAATCATACTAAAATAGCAAAGTATCAATCAGCATTAGCTGCCGCTGACACCTGAAAATTACGTCTCTTACTTCTCCGAGGCCAGGATCCTCGGTGACACATACCTTCCGTCAACGACGGACCCTTGCGCCTTCATACAATATTTACCTTAGCCATTGGGCATTTGGTAGTCGATATTGGTCAAGTGTTTGCTTTATCCTCTATATTTTAGTGGTTGTTAAGAGTTGTTATTCATGTATATATCGAAGGCATATGTATTCAAAAAGATTGCTTTGTGAGTTCTCTACCAAAGTTAATTAAGAATTTGACACCACTGTTTGAAGATCATAAAGTTGTGTAAGTAATGAGACAAGGGGACAATCACTTTTCACCCCAGTCCCTTAAAGACTTTTAAAATTCAGCTTTTGCTCAGTGGACTTACCCAACCTTCAAAGTTTATGCACAATGTACACTTAAATAGTTTCCCCTTACAGGCTGTGGCAACTGATCAGGAAACTTTATAGATGGCGTAGGCCCCTCAGTGCTAAATATTCATTTTAAAATTTCCATATAAATTCAATATAAAACATCCTGGACTCATTTGTACAGATTTTTTTAACCTAAATTGCTTGCACACTGTAATTTAAATAATGCTCAAACATTCCAGCCACGTTATGGGCACATGATTAGGGACTTCCACTCTCTTCTACACAAAGCTCAAGTGAGCCTGTGTATTAGATGTTCTTTTGACTCATATCATTCTCTGAGCTCTGTATCTGTTTTATAAAAATAAAAAAAAGTCCACCAGAATGAGTACATTTCTTTCCTGTGCTTCTTCAAGCATACAGCACCTGTTCACATTTTCAATTAATTGTACAAGGGGATTGCAAAGAAAATAAATTCACAAAAAGAGATACAAATGACAAACATACAGTATGAACTGATTTATTAAAGGAGATATTCCCTTTCAACAACCCCTATTCAGTCTTAGTTTCACTTCAACCATATGCTTATTGTTGGAGGTTCCCACTTCTGGGATCCTTAGCAGTCATCTGTTATCATGCAGGACGCTGTCACTTAGTGTTCTTGTCACTTTAGTGGAAGCATAGCGTTGCAAGTAAATGGATGCGCTGGGGCCACCAGAGCAGATGCTTTATGTACAGTATAGAACTGTGCTCTAGAAGATTTGAGGAACTTTTCTAAGGGGTAGAACTAACACTGTAGCAGCCAAAGTGGCTAAGACAAAAGGAGGACTCAATGCTGAATAGCGTTGAGCGAGAATATTCAAATCACAAATTTTAATCTTGAATACTTCGCCACTTCGAGAATTTGCAAATATTTTGAATATAGTACTATATATTCATATTCGCGAATAGTGTTGATTGTGAATATTCAAATTGCAAATTTATTGCAAATTTAACGTGAACAACCAATAGGAAAGTTGCCCATCCCTTAGTGTTGATCGCGAATATTATAATCGCAAATTTTTATCTCGACTATATTACATTGCCGATTTGTCGCAATCAAGTAAATAATGACTGGAGATCACGAATTCTCGAATTTGCTAATTTATGGCGAATATTCAGCCAAAAATTAGCGGAATATCGCAAATTCGAATATTGCCTATGCTGCTCATAACTAATGCCGAAGAAGATAGACTTTCATTCCAGCCTCCATTGCCATGTTCTTATGCACCATGATAGCTTTTCAGAGCGGTGGCATGAGGTCACCGGAACACTACAGCTGGATGTCTGGCTCGTAGCCTAATGTCATGCAAAAAGTTTTTGGTGGTTTGTGTAGACATTGTTTGCCACCCTAAGCTTAGAATGTGATGTCCAAGTTCAGTTTCAGTACAGAGTGGATCACTACTCTCCATTCTTCTAATCAGACAATTCGTCCATGCTGAGGTTTGCCTCTTTGCATTTCTTGGTGTTATTCCAATTTGTTGTCATTCTCCCAACCATCAGGACACACAATGCTGAACAGCACTGTCTAGGTGTGCAGCGATCTGCCACAGTTATACATACATGTTGAAAATTGTAGCTGATGTTCTTGAACATGAATCTTCGGTAAAGAACAGTTTGCTGTTAGCTTGGCCTGATTCTTCCATGCACTGCTCCACCACACTGACATCTGCAGCTGCCAAGGGATCCTGCCTTGCACCTCATCAATCATCACCATCAAGGGCACCCTGAGCCAACATCAGGCAAAACCCCAAAGACCAGGATATGCCCTGAAGGGCAGAAAGGGAACTTTAGAGTGAGTAACTACTACAACCACCATTCTTGTAACTATGACTCATGTTCTCTCCTCCCCTGAGCTCGCTGCACCTGACTATTGGTTCTGTTCATAAAATGGCTGCTCTTAGAGATGAGTGGATTGATTCTAAATGAACTGAATTCAAACTGAATTTAAATTTTTTTGGGATCAATTACAAATCTGAATTTCTTTAGCAATTTGACATAGGCAAATTTCTCAAAATGCATTTTTTTGATCAGAAGACAGGAAATATGAAGAAAGAGGATCACATGACCCCAGTCAGTGTGCATATGCAAAATGGCAGGTATTTGTCACCAAAAAGCAAAACATTTTTGGAAAAACAAAACAAAACATACAGTGCAGTTTGTTTTTAAAGAGGTTTATTTACCATGTATTTACCCATAAGCATATATGTCTCGTTTGCTTTAAGATTACTAATGGTGGCTTGCTGTTAAGAGCTTTAATAGGGTGGCACACAGTCCTAAGAGACCCAAATTAAATTGTCTAACTGATTCGGCTGAATCGATTCCGAATCTAATTTCTAATAATTCACTCGCCACTATTTGCTGCCTTTATTGCATGTCCTCTCTTGGTAGGCCCCTGACCTACTTAGTAATAATGATAGTATACACTGAGCTCTTACATCTAAAGCTTGCATATCTAGATTATTCAGATTTCATATCCATATGCCCAGATTACGCTGACCTCTTTACCTCTTGGTGCAGAACACTGCTTGTATCCATGGCAACAAGAGGTTAAGAATTATAGAAAGCTATATATGGTAGTTCCTTTTTTAAGTATAGGATTTGCTCGCTCCAAAAAAAAAAATTGGCATTCACTTTCTGTAATGCTTTGCCAAAATATCTCTCCTTCAAAGATTCTTGAATTTTTAATGTGATTTTTAAGTATCATCCTTAAAATTTACTTATCATGCAGCAATAAAGCTGGTCAACGGGTCACATAATGTAATTCATTAGCAGTGGTATTATATTCTGTTTCATAATTCATTACTATCAGTAGTGGAAATGGCCTTATTCTAGTAAGCACCAGGGAAGCACATTCCCAAATATGCCCTTGCTATTTCCCAGATTACAACAATCTATGCTAGCTTAAAAAACTGGATTATGATGAAAAGTGGATTAAACAATTAGAGTGAACCCAGAATGAGCCATTTACAGTATATATTTTGTATTCATGTATAGGAAAGAGAATATCATTTGTAAACTTAACCTTCAGATATTGGATACAGGCTTAAAAAGTATCCTGCTAGCCCCCTTGATAAGCAGTCCATGCTTTACTTGTGAGGACTTACACCCATGTTTTTGTCTTGTCCACTTTTGTTAAAAAATTGTGGTGCATATTACAAATACATTTCTGGACCACCCACTATAAATATACATCCATGTTGGCTAGGCTTTGTGCAGAACTGATGTAAATTTATGTCCCTAATTCTGCTGCTCAATAAGAAGATCCTGATCTTACTAATAACCTCTGGTCCTGGTGAGATCATTAGGATCCTCTCATCTCCTGTCAGACCGAGGTCGAGGATGAGAGAGAAACGTTTGCCCAGTGCATACATTTGACTTAATTTGTTTTGAACCCCCTTCCCGCTTCACTGACATTAATAGGCTAATGGTGCAGTCTTCACTATTTTGCATGACGCTCCTGTGGACAGAGACAGCAACTGGTTTGGACTGTCAGGACAGGTAAATGCTTTACTGTGATGGAAATATAATTTACTGGTCTGCAAAACTCCTCAACAGCGCACCCTTCTAAAACGAAAATGGAAGTATAGCAGCGTCATAATGTAGACCGGGTACACATATTTGGCATCACTAAGCAGAGGACAATTAGAGAATTCATTTTGGGGGTAAATATTATAGATTTAACCAACTACTTTTGAAAAGAATAATTAGAATAAGTGTCGTTTTCCTGTTTCTGCCCATTTTCTCCTACTTAACACTTCCAAAAAAGATGTCCATTCCAATTTGAAAAAAATAAAAAGCCCAATGTGTAACACAAAAATCTAAAAAAAATACTTTGAGTTGACTAGGGCTGCTTTCACATGGCTGGGTGTGGTCCGTAAGAAAAAAAAAGCTGCCTTATTTGAGTATGGGACAGTAGACCCGTGGTTAGGTTGGAATCCACAGTGAGATCGGCTCACTTGAGCAGCGACCAGTCCAGGAAATGAGGCTATCACATGGACTGCATTTCACGGAACACACATGGGCATGTAAAAGCAGCCCAAGAAACAAAAATAGAAATCTGCATTGTAATTACTCATTCCAAGATTAAATTTTGCTCTGGTCATCAAGAATAGGGGGTAGCACTGCTAGAGCTTAAAGGTCTGGAGTGTAGAGATCTGTCTGTGCCATCAGCTCCCTAAAGGACCATACACATTTGGTTTGCTGCTTATCTCATTTTGGAATTGTTGGGCAGCTAATCTTTTCTATGACATATCACTTAAAATGATATACAGTATATATGAATATATATACAGTATATATGAATGCTCAAATAGTACTTTATATATATTTTTCTAATATTGTTATGAAAACTTCTAGGAGCTACTGTGTTTCCCCCGAAAATGAGACCTAGCCCTATTTTTCAGGGTTTTGGGAGTAGGGCTTAAATATAAGCCCTACCCCAAAAATAAGCAGTAGATGAATTTTATATTTATGGATTCAGCAGCTCAGGAGCGCTTACTAATGGTTCCTGAGCTGCAAGGATGGGCGGGTAGGACATTGGCGCTCTCCCAGCTGATCGGAGGTGGGTAGGAGTTACAGAACAGCAGCGCAGGCTGCCAACACAAAGCCTTCAGTGAAGCCACTAGCCCGCGCATACATCGTGGCTGGCGGCTTTACTCATTGCAAAATTATGCCGGTAGCCACTCTTCCATCTACGGTACTGAACGGGTACATCGCTGGGCAGGATGGAAGGCTTCTGTACCCTGTACTGCCGCCAGCCCGCACGTTCTAACTTACCCCTACCGTAGCTGAATGAGGCACCAGGAGGATGTCCTTCTCTTTTCTGCTGCCTGGAGCCGGAGGTGCTGATTGGTGCCCTCCCCCGCCTCCACCAATCGGCACCCTGTTATCTCTCGCGCCGGATCTCCCTGGTAACGTACCGTACACATTGCTGCCTAGGGGCTCAGGGCCAGTGTGCGTACGGTACCTGAAAGAAGTGTGGCATTGCCTGTCAGAGTACTGTACCGGTATCATACAGTAGTACTGTGCCACCCACTGTGATTATACTGTATTTGAATAAATCGAATTGAATTTTTTGTCCAAGCATTAATGTGTGATTGTTTTTCATGGACCCAAAATAAGCCCGACCCCGATAATAGGCCCTAACACTTTTTTCGGAGAAAAAAATAATATAAGACCCTGTCTTATTTTTGGAAAAACAGGGTAGGTCTGCACATATTTCTATAGAACATTAACCAATGCGGAAATATTTCAATTTTACAGTGTTACAGTATGGCCTATAAGTCTCCTCAAGCCAATTAAGGCACTCTCTCTCCAAGGAGAGATAGTACCCCTAAATCCTGACTTAGGCCTCCCACCCAGTTAAGCCAGTACACTCTGCTCTGATGAGGGGCAACCACTCAAAATAGATGTCTGAAGATGAGATGCTGGATTATTTAATATCCGAGTCATGTCTCAAGGCCTAGTTAAAGGGTCAAACATTGAATTATAGGATAGCTGCTTTACATCTGGTGGCATTAGAGGCAGAGCTTGTTAAGATCTCATTTTCATCCCTTTCTTCACAGAATTCCAGAGGAGCATGTATGGCCTATAAGTCTCCACATGCGAATTAAGGCTCTCTCTCCCCAAGAAGAGATAGTGCCCCCCAAGTTCATGATTGTATTGCATGACTCTAGACATTTCAAAGACCAGGTAATTTTCCTTCAGTTATGTGTCTAGAAGAGTGTTGAGATGGAGGATATATAACACTGGTGCCACTAGACCAAGCTGCATCCCATATCTACAATAAACATATACCAGTACCAGTTCACATTAGCGTTATGATTAAGAATTAAATTTTTGCTTTCCATTATAACATGGTTATAACGTAATTCAAAACAGGAACCTTTAAAGGTTCCTGTTGATCATCCATAATAGATGTCTATGGCCAAGCCAAACGGTTCTGTCTGGTTTCCATTTTGCAGGATGGAAAAAGAAAGTGGTTGCCCATAGACCTCTATTATGACAGTTCAAAATGGAATGCCTCTAAAGGATTCCGTTTTGAATTCCGTCTTACAAATTCCATTATTTCCCATAATAACCATGTTATAATGAAAAGCAATAACGGAATTCATAACGCTGTTGTGATTGAACCCGCCCTAATATACAATGTCAGTAATATATACTCAATTATATGGTCATGTGCACTTTTGTCTATATTTTCAACAACACAACATGAATTGGTAGGCCGTAAAAGGAATAAGCACCCAAATCAAACAAGAACCCCACATACAGACACTCACACGAATGCTGAACAATAGGATTACCTACAGTAACTAGAATTGAAATACTAATTTAATATAAAGGATGACTCTGTATCTATTGTATCCAGAATTGCTTTAATAAATCCAATACAAGGCCATTACAAGTCTATTCATTCTGCTTCGGTTTGCATGGATTTTGTCCTCTTTTCAAATGCATCATAAATTTAATAAAACTAATGAGCTTGTTATGATCATGATTTTACAGTCATGAAATTGCTATACATAAAACTTATGCCAGCTGTTGAAATGACAAGTACCATGCTAAATCTAATTTGCGCTCTGCCAAAGGTAAGGGAGATTTACTGAAGGATTATTTAAGAAAATGTCTGCACAGGCTCCTTGTCAATTGGCCAACACATTAACTACTTTTCCCATCAGCAGTGATGAAGTAACATGCCTTCATAGCACTGATCTTGGTTCACCTAAAAGATCCATTTTACGCAATGTTTAAACATACCATAGGTTTCATAGGAGAGCACAAATATTAAGGATATGCAAAAGGGGGCCCTAGTTACTAACACAAATCTCTCTGCAAGTACAGTAAGGAGGAATTGCACAGATGTCGTCGCAAATTATAAGGAATAGTTTGAGAGCTATCAAATTTACAGCACAAAAAAACATACAAAAGAGGAAAACTGGAGAATGATACATGAGTCTTCTTGTATCAAAAAACTGTCTAATAGTATATGAAAAAATTGTAGAATAACCCTACAATTGTGAGTAAGGCGTACACACGTATATGCACACACTTACGGACACACAAACACGTGGTCAAGTTCACAGACACGCAAACACCCATATTCACACAATATAGATGTGTACTTCCTTGTCTTTGCTCATGGCTGAACATATCACAGTATGTGTAGCACAAGATGATTAGACATGATTTTTGCGATATTCTGTCATGAGATGTCTATGCTATATGCATCTATGTGTGGCCACCCAGTGGTTGCAATGTGAATTGCAGGCTGTCACGGCTGCCATATTGTATTGACACATCTGGACACATCTGAATATTTAACATTTGGAATGACATCTAGACCACTTGGACCATAAGGCTAGGTCTACACGACGACATTTGTTGCGCGACAAAAAGTTGCGCGACAAATAGGGCGCAACATTTGTCGCGCAACATTTTGTTGCACTAATGTCGCACGACAATTTTTATAATGGCAGTCTATAGTGTCGCACTGCAACATGCGACATGCTGCGACTGCGACGCGACAGTCGCAGAAAAATCCATCTCGAATGGATTTTCTGCGACTGTCGGGTTGCAGTCGCAGCATGTCGCATGTTGCAGTGCGACACCATAGACTGCCATTATAAAAATTGTCGCGCGACATTAGTGCAACAAAATGTCGCGCGACAAATGTCGTAGTGTAGACCTAGCCTTAGTCGTGGAACAACACGGAACAACATCTCTCAGTTTTGTAAATGGCAAATAATACAAGGCCTAGGATTACTGAAATACTGAAGCAATGACTGACACTTCAGGTATTTGGGTTACTAAGTACTATTCCAGTGGTAGGCCATATATACTGTATAGAGAAACACCTGGTTATGTGGTAGCACTGCCGCTAAAATTCTCAAAGAGCAAGTTACAGATCAATCTCTCAGCCAGTCAGAGTCCATGTTTTATTTGTTCAACACAGTTAAGTAAATGAAAGCTAAACTCCGATTGGTTGTTTTTTCCCTGAAATATTGTTGATAGATAAATTACATTCACTGAAGAACAACAGATATCACTCACCTGGCAAAACCTTTCAATGTCATTGTCAGGAGCTTTTTGCTTTGCAGAAATGTTTGACATAGCTGAAGCACAGCGTATTTTTGGGATATTTGCATTTAAATGTCTCACTGAAAGTACAACTAATGCATTGCAAAACAAGAAGTCAGTGAAACGTGTCTGTGTTCTGTAATTTCTGTAACAAGCGGAATGCACCTACTACTGACTACTGATGAAGCAAACTTTCCAAAACAGAATTTCGAAATTTCTTTCACGCCAAGATCAGTTTGACAAGTTTCTTCCATCGATGTTACCAGGGGACATCACATCACAACACAACACTGCTTCTACATGTGAAGCCCTATAGTCACATATCTAAAACGATGGCCATGCCTGTGGCTTAAAGGGAACCTGTCACCGGGATTTTAGGTATAGAGCTGAGGACATAGGTTGCTAGATGGCCGCTAGCACATCCGCAATACCCAGCCCCCATAGCTCTGTGTGCTTTATTGTGTAAAAATAGTTTTTTATACATATGCAAATGACCCTGAGATGAGTCCTGTCCCTGACTCATCTCAGGGACAGGACTCATCTCAGGTTAATTTGCATATGTAACAAATCGTTGTTGTTTTTTACACAATAAAAGCACACAGAGCTATGGGGACTGGGGATTGCGGATGTGCTAGCGGCCATCTAGCAACCCATGTCCTCAGCTCTATACACAAAATCCCGGTGACAGGTTCCCTTTAAGTGGTCTAATAGCAAAAATAGCCATTATTATGGTGCCAGGTTTTGCCAACCAGGCCAGAAAAGCCTGTTACATTCATCAACCAAGAATTTTATTGGACCAGTTTCCCATGGCACCGGTTCTTCCCAGATAATAATAAAGTTCAAGGGCGCAGTCATTATGTGCATGATGCTGCTTCCTCTTACATACAGTTTACCACTGAAGCATAACTGAGGAATGGAAAGCTGAATAAAAGGTTGATTGTTCCCATTAAAAATAAGTAAACCTAAGCAAGTACAATTTCTCTTTAAAATGACTATACTGCCATTTGCTCATTTTAAGGGGTTTTCAATATGTATTTATTTTTTATTCGTACTGCAGTATGCAGAACCTGTGAAAGAAAAAACATACTCATATGCTCCTCACTGCTCCATTATGGTTTTCTAACTCCGCTGCCACATTACGGATCCCTGGCTCCATGCTAGATCATGGGTCGCTTGGAGACAGTGACATGCAAGGTGGGGGGAGGCAGTGGGGCAGTCTACCCCAGGAGGCAGCTGTCAGGGAACTGCCAGATAAAATGAGTGCTTCCTTCAATAAAGATGGAAGCACTCATTGCTAGAGTGCTGGAGAGCTGGTGATCCTTTCACTTACTGACTGCTCAGATCCCCGCACTCCTTCCCTCCTCCATGCTGGCTCACTGAATGGTGAAACAGGGAGTCGTCTGCTTCCTGCTTCACCATTAAGCCCTGCATGCACAGATCGCATAGCCGGACTGTGTTAGGCTAGGTCTACACGACGACATTTGTCGCGCAACAAAAAGTCGCGCGACAGATAGGGCGCAACAGTTGTCGCGCAACATTTTGTTGCACCAATGTCGCGCGACAATTTTTATAATGGCAGTCTATGGTGTCGCACTGCAACATGCGACATGTTGCGACTGCGACGCGACAGTCGCAGAAAAATCCATCTTGAATGGATTTTCTGCGACTGTCGCGTCGCAGTCGCAGCATGTCGCATGTTGCAGTGCGACACCATAGACTGTCATTATAAAAATTGTCGCGCGACATTAGTGCAACAAAATGTCGCGCGACAAATGTCGTCGTGTAGACCTAGCCTAAGAGGAATGTGCAGGACCGGGAATTTGGCTGTGCACTCATCCCACACAGTGGTGCAGTGCGATCTGTGCCTGCAGAGAGTGCCGAAGGTGATCTGATCATCAGGAACAGGACAAGGTGAGTTTTTACTGTTTTTATTTTTTTATTGAATTAACACTGAGCGGGTACAATGTGAGCATTACTACTGTGGAGGGGGCACAGAGAGGGCATTACTATTGTGAAAGGCCATAACAACTGTTATGGGTGCACAGAGAGGGCATAACTACTATGAGTTGGGCGGAGTTAGGGAATAACTACTGTGAAGGGGGCACAGTGAAGGCATAACTACTGTGAGAGGGCTCAATGTGGGCATAACTATTGCGAGGGGCACAATGTAAACATAACTACTGTGAAGGGGCACAGTGTGGGTATAACTGCTGTGAAGAGGCATAATGAGGGCATAACTACTGTGAGGGGGCACAGAGTTGGCATAACTACCATGAGGGGGCACAATGTGGGCATAACTACTGTGAAGGGGCGCATTGAGGCCATAACTACTGTGAAGGGGCACAATGTGGGCATAACTACTGAGAAGGGGCACAATGAGGACATAATTACTGTGAAGAGGCACAATGAAGGCATTATTACTGTGAGGGGAGCACAATAGGGGCATAACTACTGTGAGGGAAAGAAAATGAAAGCATAACAACTGTGAGGGCACAATGTTTTAAAGTATGGGGGTACCAGAGAAAAGACCCGCCCCGGGTGCCAAGCACCTTAGGCACAAGACTGTTTGGTAATACTCTTCTCCCCCTCTTACAATCACTGCTCTCCCATGGTTTTCTTCCTATCTCTCTGGTCACAGTTGTAATGTATATTTTGTTGGTTCTACTTCTTCTTTTCTTCCTCTTGCTGTTATTGTTCCTCAGGGTCCAGCCCTATGTCCCCTTCTCTTTTCTCCTCTTTAATGGCCTTGGTTACAAAACAATTGTATCTCCCTTATTGACTTCCTATTTTTGTTTCTGTGTGTTAGGCCCCTTTCACACGGGCGAGAATTTTGTGCGGGTGCAATGGGTTCACCTCACGCATTGCAGCCGCACTGAATCCGGACCCATTCACTTCAATGGGGCTGTTCAGATGAGCAGTGATTTTCACGCATCACTTGTGCGTTGCGTGAAAATCTCAGCATGTTCTATATTCTGCATTTTTCACGCAACGCAAGCCCCATAGAAATGAATGGGTCTGCATGAAAATCTCAAGCATCCGCAAGCAAGTGCAGATGCGGTGCGATTTTCACGCATGGTTGCTAGGAGATGATGTAAGTAAATTAATAAAAGTCAATTTACTGTATTATTTTGCCAGACTCGAACCCAGACTTCTTCACTGAAGTTCGGGTTTGGGTTAGGGGTTCTGTATATTTTATTATTTTCCCTTTTAACATGGTTATAAGGGAAAATAATAGCATTGTTATAACAGAATGCTTACTAAAATGTGGCTTTAGGGGTTAAAAATAATAATAATTAACTCACCTCATCCTGTTGTTCATGCAGCCGGCATCATCTTCTTTCTTCTTCTTCCAGGACCTGCCAAAGGACCTTTCATGACGTAATCGCACTCACCACGTAGTGATTTCTATCTTCATTTAGCAGGACATGAGCTGACGTCACCGTGTTCACCACGTGGTGAGCGCAATTATGTCATCGAAGGTCCTTTGGCAGGTCCTGAAAGAAGAAGGGTTGATGTTCCTGGAGGGATACACCAAATGGAAAAGGATTTAGGAAAACTAGAGGAATGGTCAAAAATCTGGAAACTAAAATTTAATGTTGATAACTGCAAGATAATGCACCTGGGACGTAAAAACCCAAGAGCAGAATATAAAATCAGTGATACAGTCCTAACCTCAGTATCTGAGGAAAGGGATTTAGGGGTCATTATTTCAGAAGACTTAAAGGTAGGCAGACAATGTCATAGAGCAGCAGGAAATGCTAGCAGAATGCTTGGGTGTATAGGGAGAGGCATTACCAGTAGAAAGAGGGAGGTGCTCATGACGCTCTACAGGGCACTAGTGAGACCTCATTTGGAGTATTGTGCGCAGTACTGGAGACCATATCTCCAGAAGGATTTTGATACTTTGGAGAGAGTTCAGAGAAGAGCTACTAAACTGGTACATGGATTGCAGGATAAAACTTACCAGGAAAGGTTAAAGGACCTTAACATGTAAAGCTTGGAAGAAAGATGAGACAGAGGGGATATGATAGAAACTTTTAAATACATAAAGGGAATCAACAAGGTAAAAGAGGAGAGAATATTTAAAAGAAGAAAAACTGCTACAAGAGGACAAAGTTTTAAATCAGAGGGGCAAAGGTTTAAAAGTAATATCAGGAAGTATTACTTTACTGAGAGAGTAGTGGATGCATGGAATAGCCTTCCTGCAGAAGTGGTAGCTGCAAATACAGTGGAGGAGTTTAAGCATGCATGGGATAAGCATAAGGCCATCCTTCATATAAGATAGGGCCAGTGGCTATTCATAGTATTCAGATATATTGGGCAGACTAGATGGGCCAAATGGTTCTTATCTGCCAACACATTCTATGTTTCTGTGTTTCTATGAAAGAAGACGATGCCGGCTGCGCAAACAACAGGATGAGGTGAGTTCATTTTTATTTATTTTTTTAACCCACATTTTAGTAAGCATTCTGTATTAAGAATGCTATTATTTTCCCTTATAACAATGTTATAAGGGAAAATAATAAAATATACAGAACACCTAACCCAAACCCGAACTTCAGTGAAGAAATCCGGGTTCGAGTCTGGGTACCACAGTCAGTTTTTTATCAAGCGGGTACAAAATGATTTGCACCCGCATGTTAAAAACTAAACATCGGAATGCAATCACAGTCAAAACTGACTGCAATTGCGTACCTACTCGCAGGATTTTCCCTGATCGCAGACTCAACGCATCCGGACCTAATCCGGACACGCTAGGGACCTTAGGAAGAAGGAAAGAGTTAACCTAAAGTGCAGACACTGGCTGCTGACAAATTTGCAATTCCACTAAGATAAAAGACTTTCTTGTCAAACCGCCAACCTATATTTTGATGACACTGCTATATTTATGGGTCATGTATGGTTAAGTTGAAAGGACAATTCCAGCAAATTACATGCACAGTATGTGACTAGCTAAGGTATCACTTAATACCAACATTTCAGTGACATTACTATTACAAGAAGAATTTCATAATTTTTTCCAAAAATAGTATTTTGTTCTTTAAAGAGCATATTTCATTGCTTCTTCAGAAATAGACTCCTAAATTATGCATAATTAATGTGTCACACTATTCATCATTCTGTTAGGCCTTTCTTAACTATCACTTATTCATAAATGAATATGGCTCGTGCACATCATATTGTTGGTACCACGTCTGTGTGGTACAGATATACAACTCTGTAATCTTATCCTTGTGATACACAGGAGGAGGACAGGAGTGGTAGTGGTGTGAGGATGGTGGGGTTACTCATGGAGGCAGCTGTCCTGCTCCCACACACACTGGGCATGCAGTGAAGAGGGGGCATACCTACTTCCCTTGGGCACACTCTGGTTGTGGCCTCCTGTCCTGTGAAAAGTGGGGTGCCAGTGGAGTTAAATGACAGGGTGCGAGGACAGGACACCAGATGAATTAGGAAGCCATGCGGTGTGGTTCAACAAATAAGACTTTACTGAAGAACCAGTATTTCCACAATCAGCCAGAAGTTACGTGTTCACATAATATAGTAGAACACCTAATACATTAGAAAACATTAAATCTGCAAAACTCTATTACTAGCAGTAGTCCACTGGGTCACTGCAGGTGCATCAATGGAAAAACCGCCTGAAAAAGTAAGTTAGAAAATCGTACAAAGCAGAACGAATATGGTACTCGTACAGAATATCATGCAAAGAGTACACATTTATTAAAGGGTATTTCAGATTAGTGAGGCTCTGGCTCCCGGCAACACCACTCATCAGCTGCTTAAAGGGGCTGTCGCATTCTAAAAATGTGAGCACTGCACTCTCTTCAATGTTTATCTGGACACTATCTACAAGGCACTGTAGCATGGCAATTAAAAGCTTTTTGCTCCATTCACTTGAGTGGGAGAGGAAGGTACGACTACACCACTGTAGACAATGTGTAGGTAAACATTGAAGATGATGCGGTGCTGACATTTTTATTGCTCCACAGCCCAAACAGCTGATTGGTGGGTGTGCCAGCCTGGATTGGTCATCAATAGTGTTGAGCGTGAATATTAGAAAAGCAAATATTTATCGCGAATATCAGCACTTCGAGAATTCGCGAATATTTAGAATATAGTGCTATATATTCGTAATGACAAATATTTGTTTGTTTTTTGTTTGTTTTTAACACAGTACACATCAGGTGATCATCCTTCCCTTCTTCTAGCTTGTGAGCCAATGAGAAGGCTTTGTCACAGCTTAGCAACATCCCTAGCAACCAATAGAAAAGTTGCCTACCCCTTACTATATATTTTAAGAACCCCCCAGCAGCTATTTTCTAAATTTTATTGCAGTTATGAAAGAGACATCAGTGACATTGCTGTGCTCTGTGCTTTGTGTTATTACATTAGACAGCTAACTTATATATATATAATATAGATAGTTAGTGGGAGATAGTCAGTGTAGGTTAGATCCTGATATAGTGTAGCAGGTTCCAGTGCAGGGTGTTAGGCAGTGTGATAGGAATTACTGTTTCTCTGCTGTCCATACATACATGCTACAGACATAGTGCTGTGATGTCACAAGTTGCACGTATTGCGAAAAAAATATGCGTATCATTAATTGCTGAAAATTTGAAAGCGCAAATATATTGGAGCACTCTATCTGCATATAAAGCTATTCAAATGTTCTGCCGTGCCAACCATTTTATCCAGTCTCAGGAAACTTATACCAGCTTGAAAATGTAGCATAAGTGACCCACGCCGGTATTCGGCATTACGCGAATAATACATTGCTGATTTTCAAGAATATAATCTCAAATTCTCAAATATATGACGAATATTCTACAAAATATTCATGAAATATTGTGAATTTGAATATTGCCCCGCCACTCATCACTCATTATCAATATCATGAAACTGGAATACTCCATTAACCTGTACAAATCTAACTATCTTTTATCATGTATTAAATGTTTTTCCCAATTATATACTTAGTCCTCCAGTCCACTGGAGTAAGAAGCAAATTTGTTTGCATTTTAAAGGGGTTTTCCTAAGGTTAGGTCACCAATATCAGATCGTCGGGGGTCTGATACCTGGCACCCCTGTCGATCAGCAATATGAAGGTAGTGCGTGTGTGCAATTTCCCTTCTCTCTTCCTGCTCTCCATACAGCTGATCGGAAGGGGTGCTGGGTGTCGGACCCCCGCCAAGCTAATATTGATGACCTATCCTGAGGATAGGTCCTCGGTGTTTAAAGGCTGTTGATCCCCTTTTAATCTATCGATGCACCAGAAAATCAAATCCAAACTAGCTAAGAAGCAGTTTCTGTCTATAGTACACTTGCCCCATGCCCCACCAGCTTTTTTAAAAAGTGCTGTGAATGGTATAGAAACCCAAAAAGTCAGAAACTATTTGTACAAATAATGCTTACGCAAAAATGTGTGTTTTTTTTTTTTTTTTTTACATTTGTTTCTGCCATAAAGCCGATATCACAAACATGGTTGTTTTACAGTTGGAGCCATTAAAGGGGTATTCTCATCTGGGGGTATATCGCTAGGTTATGCCCCCATTGTCTGATCCCACCTAGGTCCCACATAGGTGCGCTGGGACCCGCACCTGTATCAAGAATGTAGCGGGCCAAGGTGGTGGCTAGAGGACTCTGGTCCGGCCACCACTAAGTGCTCTCCCCATAGAAGTGAATAAGAGAGCACCGAGCATGACCGGCTACCGCTCCCATTCACTTCTATGGGCACAATGAAAATAGCCGAGCGATGGTTCCGCTATTTTCGTCGGCCCCATAGAAATGAATGGAGGGTGGATGCGCATGCACAGTGCACCCGCCACCACTTTTGGGTCTCCGTTTAGAAGATAGGTGTGGGTCCCAGTGGTGGGCTACAAACCTATCAAACAATGTGGGCATATCCTAACGATATTCCCCCATTATCTCAGACGAGACAACCCCTTTAAAGACAATATAAGACAAGGTCAGAGCTTTAGTTTGCTTTTATTATATTTTCTATGTTAACAACCTAATAAGCAGCTCTTTCTTCTATTATGTATACACCAGAAAATAACCATATTCCTATATGCCAAAACAGCAGCAGTTAAAATGGTTGCTTAAGGCAAATTCTGATATATAAATTATTTAGCTTCATTTCATATCCGTACCAACTGAAATTAATTACTTTAATTTGCTATTCAATCCCGTAATATACCACAGTGATATTGTATTAATTATTTACAATATTATAGAGTTGTAGTATAGCTGATTTTAATGCATGACATTGTGTTATATAATTTTTGGGATTAAATCTACACATACAGTTATTTTCTGCCTTGATATAAATACAGTAACTGGAATTTAGCTCTCATTACCTCACAGCATATGAGGCTTTGTTCATTTATTTCCTTTAATCTATTCCTGTATGCTAATGTAAATCATATTTGTAGACTCGATAGACTGAATTTTTCAAATTGTGTTGTGGTACAAGCCTCTGAGTATGAGTAGGTTCAAACTTCACACCTCCGTTTAACTGATCCGACTGGCTGTTCTGGCAGAGAACTTGTGGGAATCCACCAGATCTGGCCTAGCCGGATACTGCCGTTCACCGCCAGACCACATGGACTATCTTTCCAGCATTAGTACCATGTTTCAGCCAGACAAAAAACAATGCATGCATGCTTAAATGGAGGTGTGAACCTACCCTAAGAAATCTAGAAGTGATACAGTAGAATGGCAAGCTGAATATATCTTCTACATGGGCCACACAAAGAAATACCAGTGATGCCTCAAGGTCATTTCCAGACTTGCTGACTCCTGGTGACCAGTGTGTAGGTAATATGACTATATGATACTTATTAATATAGTCTTTGTATATATTTTATTTCCCATATTTCATAAGTCATGTCACCTTGTTAGGGAAATCTTCTGTGCTGTCTGCATAGAAGTCCTGTCCATAAGATGGCTGCTGATGGAGGGTCATGTGACCAGTCATATCGCTCAGTCTCCTCCATTTTAACACACTGTACCTGCACTAAACTCCCAACAGTAAAGTGCAGATGTCAGGGGCAGTGTATTTAAGAGGAGGAGACATCACATGGAGGTGATTTGCCTGATCACACAACCCTCCATCAGCAACCATTTTATGGAAGGGACCTCTGTGTGGACAGTAGAAAAGGCTTGAAAAACAAGAGGGTATACTTTATGAAATATAGAAAATTGAACAGAATATCAAAGTCTAAATTATTAAGTGCCATATAGTTATTTTATAAACACACTGGTCAAAAGTAACCAGAAAGTGGCCAACCCGTTTAATGGACTAGGAAAGTTGAGTTCATAGCATTTCTCCCAAGAAAAATATCCAAAAATGTTTAAATTTACAGAATAAATAAAATTACATATACTGCACTTGACTAAATGTCAATTATTAGCAGTTGTTTTACGTGACAATACACAAAACACCAGTCTTTGATATCCCCTGCACCACCAGAGAATGTGCTTAATTTATGACAAGGCACAGTCCTCGTCATATATTCGGTGCTTCCTCCAGCTGTCCTTGTGCCTAGACACCCCCAGTGGCGAGGGCAGTGTAGAAATGCCACTTGCACCTACATTTTAGGAGCAATGGCTTTCAAAACGTTGCAAACCAGGGATGTGCGACTTTTTTATGCCTGGGAGAAAAGAGGGATATCAAAGAAAGAACGAAAAACTGGTGAATAAAAGCTGCACATTTTTGTGCAAGTAGCATTTTGTACAAACAGCGCAAATTTTTAATCTCTGATGCCTCCCTTTCAATTTTTGGATAAAAAAAATGGACAGGACTTGTAGGGAGGGGGTGCAGCATTCTGCCTAACAGATTAAAGAGGTTTTCTGGGATTCTTATATTGATGGTCTATCCTCAGGATAGGTCACTAATATCTGATCAGAGGGGGACTATTTTTTCCGTCATGTATAACGGAACTAAACTGAACCGTTATTTGTCCCCATAGACATGTATTAGAACGAAGCAAAAGAGAAGACCTCTTAAAGGCTTCCATTTTGCATTCCATCCTAAAATTCAGTTTATATTCCTAACTCTGTTATAACGGAGCCCTTAAAGGGGTTGTCCAAATTACTCTTTTGTTCTTTGTATATTTCTAACTAGGCAAATGAAAGGACTTTATAATTCACTTACTTTATCTCCAGTTGCTGGTTTCTCAGATTTCACTGAGGGTCACATGAACTGTGATGTCGCCTCTCTCCCTGCTCTGATGATGATTAGTGCACAAGCCTGAGAGAGCAGATATGTGGCTGTACACGAGAGGTCACTGTGCTGGCCACGCCCCCCTGCACTGCCGGCTGCTGCTGTGTGCTCTTTCCCTGGATTCTTAACCCCTTTAGCTGCACAGACTCATGGCTGAAGGCTTTACCAAGTAGCTGCAGGCAGTGAGAAGACAAATTCTGGGCATAGGAGCTGACAGACTAGAGGAGTTCTGCACAAGAACAGGTAGGGGGAAGATCCTGTGTGTATCAGCAGTGTGATTGTACAGCTGGGACTTGTAGTCCTACACATACAACATGCTGCTGAGTCTCCCAGCAGACAGACATGTCACTCAGGACAGGACTTGTATTCACTTCCTTTGCAGAGCAGGGGGAGGGGCAGAGACTGTTGTCACTGCAAGTAAACAAAGAGCCAGAAGAGAACCAGGGAAATGAGAAAATAGATATATTTTTACCTAAAACTTGTTTAACTCAGTTATATATTGCTGCCCATTAGATTTTCAGTGCTATATATTTGTTTTTCATAACTCAGACAACCCCTTGTGATTTTCAGTAAACACTACTGGCTATAACCTGGTGTTGTATAGGACTTCACACCTTGTGCCACCATGTGCAGGAATATGTATACTGTACTACAAGATAGACCAGTCTGTCATATATAAATGTATAGATAAATGCACTACTTAGTGACATCATCCCATGTCCGCTGATGACTGACAATGTAGCTATAAGTCTCTGCTGCTTAGGCTACTTTCACATTTGCGGAACAGGTCTGCGGCAAGCTGTTTTCTGCAGAAGTTCTCTAGCTCCGGCATCGCCAGATGTTACAGGGATGCCCACCAGTCCAATTGATTATAATGGGGTCCAAGAGAGAACCAGCTGCTACCCAGCAAATATGCCGGCATTTGCTGTACGCAATGGTTTTTCTTTGGCAGATTCCCGGCATTCTATGGCTACTTTCACATCCACTTCATTGCTGTCCGGTTTTGAGATCTGACATGGGATCTCAAAACCACAGCAAAAATGCTTCAGTTATAATACAACCAGCTGCATCCATTCAGAACGGATCCGGTTGTGTTATACCATAAGTCAATGGGCCCCGGATCCTTTTTTTTTTGTGTCTGCAAAAAACAGATCTGACACCATTGACTTACGTGGTTTTTGGGGCCGGATCCAGCTCCTTTAGTTTCCCATGCCGCACACGAAAACACTGCTTGCAGCGGTTTTGTGTCTGGGATGGGAATGCAACAAACCGGAACGGAATGCATTCTGGTGCACTCTCTTCTGTTCCGTTCATTGACAATAAAGGAGGACAAAACTGAAGCGTTTTGCTGCAGTTTTGATACCCTGTGCCAGATCTCAATTCCGGACAGCACAGCGCAGATGTGAAAGTAGCCTATGCCAGAGCTGTGCTGCAAATGTGAGACGCCTTCAATAAATCCAGTAACAAATGATGCTCTACATTATATATTAGCGCAGGTTCTCCTTGAATATTTTTATATCTATAAAAAAAAACTTTCAGTATGACAAATATGCTTACATATAGGGGGACATATGCAGGTACCTTTTCACCAGTTATATATTTAATATACATCAATGATTCTTACAGTCGCCAAACACCTTACACTAAATCCTTTTATTATTTAGTAAAATGACATAAAAGCATACAGAAGTATTAAGCAGAGTCAATACACGACTGCATCCTCGCACGTCACCTGTGGCTCTGCAAAAACAATCCATTCAGTATTATTTTAAATGTAATTATTCAGCCCAGCCAGCAGGGAATACTGAATGCGAGAGCGCAGAACTAGACCCTTTGTGGTCTAAAAATGAATGTGAGTGATTAAGTACTGACTCGGAGGGTTGAATGTTTATTTCTGTACTCTGACAATCCACTGCCAAGGAATAAAAGAGATCTCTAATTCTGGAGTTAGTGCTTCAAATAGATCACATCCATAATCAGAAAAATAATAGCTATATACGGCTGTTCCGTGGCTTTTGTGTAGCTTTCCTAGATGTATTTTCATACTTTGTAGCAATTTTAATAAATACCATAGACTCTATCAGGGTGAAAGATTTAAAACATCATGCTTTCTTCTAATTGTTGTGCACTGTATTGCAGCTCAGCTTAAAGCCTCGTTCACATTTCCATTTTTCACTGATGTGTGCTATCCTCATTTTTCACAGACCACACACGTACCCATTGATTTTGAAGTGTTTGTTCACACATTAGTATTTTTTTACTGACGGCATCCGTGTCTGATCTGATTTCCACAGACCACTGGTAGGAGATGCTCTGGAAATACATTTTCAGCTGACCCGTGTCCATGGTATATGGATGACACACAAAGGGAAAAAAACGGACACACGGACCAAACACAGATCCTTTACAGACATCTTCAAGGCTTAAACATTATTATTACTATTTGGACTGAAATGGACACAGAAATGTGAACGAGACTTAACCCTTTCAATCCCGGGACAGTTTTCACCTTCCTGCTCAGGCCATTTTTTTGCAAATCTGACATGTGTCACTTTATGTGGTAACAACTTTAAAACGCTTTTACTCATCCAGGCCATTCATTTTCAGGTCAGTGGTAAAATTGAGTTTAAAAAAATAATTTTTATTTATAAAAAAAATACCAAATTTACCCAAAATTTGGAAAAATTAGCACATTTCCAAATTTCAATTTCTCTACTTTTATAATAGATAGCAATACCTCCAAAAATAGTTATTACTTTACATTCCCCATATGTCTACTTCATGTTTGGATCATTTTGTGAATGCCATTTTATTTTTTGGTAACGTTAGAAGGCTTAGAAGTTTAGAAGCAAATCTTGAAATTTTTCTGAAAATTTCCAAAACCCAAGGTCTGAAGTCATTTTGTGAGGCTTACATAACAGAAACTACCCAAAAATTACCCCATTTTGACCCCATTTTAGAAATTACACCCCTCGAGGTATTCAAAACTGATTTTACAAACTTTGTTAACCCTTTAGGTGTTCCACAAGAATTACAGGTGAAACTCGAAAAATTAGAATATCATGCAAAAGTCCATTTATTTCAGTAATGCAAATTAAAAGGAATTGTATTAATGCAACATAACATTAGAATTTTGTGAAAAGGTTCAATATTCTAGGCTCAAAGTGTCACACTCTAGTAAAATAATTAATCCATACCCCCCTGAGCAAAGGAACCTGAGATTGTGACTTTAGGGTTTTCATAAGCTATAAGCCATAATCATAAAATTATAACAGATAAAGGCTTAAAATATCTCGCTTTGCATGTAATGAGTCTATCCCATATGTTAGTTTCACATTTTAAGTTCCTTTTAAGCACCTGCAATGAAAAATGGGGGTGAAATTTCAGAATTTCACTTTTTGGGCAGATTTTCCATTTTAATAAAAAAAATTCTGGTAACAAAGCATGGGTTAACATCCAAACAAAACTTAATATTTATTGCCCTGATTCTGTAGTTTACAGAAACATACCATATGTGGTCGTAAAAACGGCAAGGCGCAGAAGGAAATAAACGCCATATGGTTTTTGGAGGGCAGATTTCACTGGGATAATTTTAGGCTGCCATGTCACATTTGAAGACCCCCTGATGCACCCCTAGAGTAGAAACTCCCAAAAAAGACCCCATTTTGGAAACTACGGGATAAGGTGGCAGTTTTGTTGGTACTAGTTTCGGGTACATATGATTTTTGTTTGCTCAATATTACACTTTTTGTGAGGCAAGGTAACAAGAAATAGCTGTTTTGGCACCATTTTTTTTATTTAGTGTTCATCTAACAATTTAGATCATGTGGTATTTTTATAGAGTAATTTATTATGGACGTGACAATAACAAATATGACAACTTTTTTTGTTGTTTGTTTCAGTTTTACATAATAAAGCATTTTTGAAAAAAAACTATTTTTTAGCGTCCCCATATTCTGAAAGCCATAGTTTTTTTAAATTTTGGGTATGAGATGACGGTTTGAATGGTACTATTTTAGAGTGCATATGACTTTTTGATCACTTGGTATTGCACTTTTTGTGATTTAAGGTGACAAAAAATGGCTTTTTTTAAACACTTTTTATTTTATTTTTAAGTTTTACACAATAACAGCATTTTTGAAACAAAAAAAATCATGTTTTAGTGTCTAGATATTCCGAGAGCCATATTTTTTTATATTTTTTTGGGCGATTGTCTTAGGTAGAGTTTCATTTTTTGCGGGATGAGATGACGGTTTGATTCGTATGATTTTGGGGTGCGTATGATTTTTTGACCGCTTGCTATTACACTTTTTGTGATGTAAGGTGACCAAAAAAATAGCTTTTTGATGCAATTGATTTTTACCGTGTTCCGGTCGTGGCAATACCTAATATGTCTACTTTTTTTATTTTATTTAAGTTTTACACAATAATATAATTTTTGAAACAAACAAAAATCATTTTAGTGTCTCCATAGTTTGAGAGCCATAGTTTTTTTTTATTTTTGGGCGATTGTCTTAGGTAGGGTATCATTTTTTCAGGATGAGCTGACAGTTTGATTGGCACTATTTTAGGGTGCATATGACTTTGTGATCGCTTGCTATTACATATTTGTGATGTAAGGTGACACCGTTTTTATTTTTATTTTTTACTGTGTTCATCTGAGTGGTTAGGTCTTGTGGTATTTTTATAAAGCAGGTTGTTACGGATGCGGCGATACCTAATATGCCAACTTTTTTTATTTATTTTTTACATTTAACACAATAAAAGCATTTTTGAAACAAAATAAATCATGTTTTAGTGTCTCAATAGTCTGAGAGCCATAGTTTTTTTTTTTTTTTTTTGGGCGCTTGTCTTAGGTAGGGGCTCATTTTTTGTGGGATTAGGTGACGGTTAGATTGGTACTATTTTGTGGGGGCATACGCCTTTTTGATCGCTTGGTGTTGCACTTTTTGTGATGTAAGGTTATTTTTTTTTGACGGTGTTAACTTAAGGGGTTAAGTCACGTGATATTTGTATAGAGCCGGTTGATACGGACGTGGCGATACCTAATATGTCTACTTTTCTTTTTTCCCTATTTAAAAAAAAATAGGGGCGGGGGGGAAGGATACAAAATTGCGAACAGATGTAGATTCATTCATACGGTCATGTGAATGTAGCCATATACTGACTGTGTAAAAATGACAAAAAGAGTGTTTTGTAAGTCCTTATATGTCCATTCCTTTTGAATTCACTAGAAAAAAAAAACTGCATGAAAAATGCATAAAATACTGCTGTATGATCCCAGCCTTAGGGCTTCTATAAACAGGGCTCATGCACACAGCTGTTAATTGGCCGTGCCCATATCGCAGCCCACAAACAGCAGGTTTGCAATATGCTGGCACCAGCCGTGTGCTCACCGCATCATGGATGTGAACCTATTCACTTGAATGATTTTGCAATCCAGAAGGTGCAGTGCAGATGGATCATGGACCAATTCAAGTTGAATGGGTCTGGATCCGCCTGCGGAATCCACACAGATGTTGCCCATGCATTGGGGACCGCAAATTGTGGTCCCCAATGCACAGAATGGCTGATCAACAGCCATGTGCATGAGACCTTAAATTGACTGGTTTCTTTTGCCCCTGAAATACCCCATAAAGGGGCACATGCTTTGTTTGGCATTTTTCCATTTTTTTTCCCACAGTTTTTCAGATTCTCTTTCACTCAGTTTTTTTAAAGCCACAGTTTTTTTTAATGGGGTTTTCTAACCAAACCCAGAAGTATATCCAGGACCAAGCAGAACTAAAGTCCTTCCTTTATATTTTAGAAAAATGCTGCCGTTTTCATAACTGTTTTTGATGCAGTTTTCTGAGTCAAAACTATAAGTGAATATAAAAAGAACGAGAAATATAAAGGAAGAAATTATACTTCCCCTTCTTGCTGGATCCACTTCTGGTTTTAGCTCACACCCCTTGTCAAGGAGAACTGTAGCATCCTTAGTCAATTTATTTATACGTACATGTCTGGGAAGAATAACAGAGGTATGGCACAACAAAGCATTCTAAGAAAAGATGTGTTGGGAAATAACAGTAGTTTGTTAAAACAAGACATCAGGAGAGTTGACATATCCTCTTTAAGTTTTCATTTAAATCTTGCTTTTTTTTAACATGTTTACCAAAATGTCTCATACCATCCCATTGTATGCAAGTAAAGTTACTAAAAACAATGTATTTTCTATATAAATGTTTGTTACAAATTCACTCTAGGGGTACCCTCACACACTGTGGAAATCTAAGCGCTCTGTGGCGTAACTAGAAATGACTGGGCCCCACAGCAAATTTTTGAATGCCCCCCCCAGCAACTTCTTTGTACCCCACCTACTACCGTGCACCTCCAACTCCTGTGACTGGTCAAGATAGCTCTTAGACAAGGCCGGCAGCCTCTCCGTCTGTTTCCTACAAGTATATACTGTTTATCATTTCACTGTATATACTGTTATATACAGTATATATCATTGTACAATACTGTTGAGTGGGCCCTAAAAATAAAATCTTTTAGTCCTCCTCCTGGGTCGGCCCCTTCTGAGGTCGGGCCCCAAAACAGCCGCTTTCCCTGCTACCCGTATAGCTACGCCCCTGTATGCGCTTGCCGCTAATTCAAGTGAGTGAAATTGATTTTTAGTCTGAGAATATTCTGCAACAAAATGCGCAGCATGTGAAGGCACCCTGATACATAAAAAAGAGACAATTTTATATTCGCCACCTCTGCTCGACCCATCCAAAGAGAGGGTGAAGAGAGAAGAAAGAGACTAGGGAAAAAAGGAGGAAGAAACCCAGTCCCTTTATATGGGAGCCACACTCCCCAAATCTCCCAAAATTCTGACATTATATTCTTCCTAGCACATACCCCCTTCTATATTTAAAATTTTAATTACCAAATTTCTCCACCCCCAAAATAACTGGAGAGCAACTATCTATCCGTTGTTTAGCAATCCTAAGTCTAGCCAAAAAGAATAATTTAGCAGACACCTTTTTTATATTAAAGGGGTTGTCCGGGTTCAGAGCTGAATCCGGACATACCCTTATTTTCACCCAGGCAGGCCCCCTGATTTGAGCATCATAGCAGTTCATGCTCCGATGCGCACCCTTGCCCTGCGCTAAATCGCGCAGGGCAAGGTCTCTTTTGTTTTCAATAACTTCCGCCTGGCAGTGTGTTCGCTGACGTCACCGGCTCTGATGGTGTCATGGAACCATGAACCAGACGTACAACAGAGATGAGTGGAAATAAGAAGGCTTTATTGGAAATCAAGCCGTAGCAAAAGTCCAAACGGATGGCTAAACCGAAGCAGGGTCTTGCGTAGACAGAGGTCAGGAACCAGGAGGGTGGTCAGACGAAGCCAGGATCAGGAACCAACGGGGTAGTCAGACGAGGCCAGGATCAGGAACCAACGGGGTAGTCAGACGAAGCCAGGATCAGGAACCAACGGGGTAGTCAGACGAGGCCAGGATCAGGAACCAGAAGCAGCAGCAGTCTTAGAAGCATGTGAACACAGGAGGACCAAGCAAGGAACTGAAGCCACAGACCTTCTATATATATGAGCTAGGCATCCAGCTCCTCCCAGTGGGAAGGAGAAGCCGCAGGGTGGGAGGCTACAAGAAACCCAGAAACCAAGATGGCCGCCAGCACATGTCAAACGAAGGTAAGACCATGACAGATGGGCAGGCTTTAGCGCTGCCCTAGCCGTTTTACTGGCCCATCAGTGCCGGTGACATCACCGGGCTTCCTGGCAGCCCCATGGAGAGCCCCGGTACATCACTGGATCTCCAAAAAATGCCTTTGAACATGAACTGCTCCGATGCTCAAGTCAGGGGGGCTGCCGGGGTGAAAATGGAGGTATGTCCGGATTCAGCTCTGAACCCGGACAACCCCTTTAACTGAAGCCTGAACCTGATCCATACTCCCCAACAACTATATTGATTCAATGTCATGTATATTTTTAACACTAAGACCATGTTGTACTTGTACATGGTTAATTACTTTAATACAAAAAGGTTTAATATCCCAGCAATACACACTGTACATAAGAAACCTGTAGGTGTATTACACCTAGGACCCCTAATATTATCATCTCTCTTATATTTCCCAGTGTCTTGGGTGTTAAAGCCCATTTACTATAAAAAATAAATAAAAATGAGTGAATGAAACTCTGCAAACCTTGATTAATCCCATCCCATGCAGCATCTGCTAAATGTCCAAAATACCCCCCCCCCCCCATTTCCATTACTTTATCCATTCCATTCAATATAAAATATAATATACATGCAGTATCATACAGTGTAATCAGAAACCATAATAAGTCTATGACATAACGCACAAGGCTACATTTATACAGTAGTCAGCGGCGGCATTGCGGTGTAGTTTGAGAGTTTCAAAATCTATATCTATTGTGGGTCAGGGGAAGTCAATCAGTTTTCATGAAACAGACAAGAGAATTGTAGCTTTGTTGAAGTCAATATGATTGCCACTTGTGTTAAATTATGTATGGGTTGTCTCCAGGAAAATGACTGCTCGGTGTATAGTTCTAAGTCATGTTTTACTCTTTATTCAAAAAAGGTCATTACCCAAAGTGCTAAAACATTCAATCATTCCTTCCAACAAATTTACTTCCTCACGCTGTAAATAACATGTGTGGAGGCAGTCAAAGCTGCAAAAAGCAATCATTTCCCTTGCAGAGCTCAGCCTGCTGTCAGCAGAGCACCAGATGAGACAAATGTTGCTTCAAACTTAGACTGCGCTTTATATTTTGGTCTCAATCAGATGAAGTCCTGATAATTCTTTGCCATAATGGACATCTGAGATCTGAGCCTCCCACTGTAAGAATGGGAACAATATTTTTGGAACAAACTGGCCTGTGGATCTGGGATGGTGCACCAAGCATTGCTTGCCCAGTTATATCCTTGGCATGGGTGGCACATAGAAAGCAATATAGGGAGCACATGTACCCATTGGATGTGCGATACAACACATACTACTATCCATCAGGAATTAATTATTTCTATGGATTATTACTATGTACATTTACGACTGACCAAACAAGTGATTACTTGTACTGTAAGTACTATAATCAACAAAGACTTTTGATAGCCAAAGCTGGCCATGGTACATTTCTAGGACAAGGCACAGTGCCCAGTTTAAAAGAGCATTACTGTCAAAATGATTGCAATGACGGTCACTACTACAATCCTTCAATAATCCCTATAGTGCAGCAATTTGTGGAAAGAGTACATAATCCTTTGTAAAGAGTATAGGAGAACAAAGAAATTTTCATCTGCTTGTGGCAACTGTTGAGTGGTCTCTTTCCTCAGCGATACTGTAGACATTAGTGAATTTTTTGCAGTGAAAATATCATATATACAGTGGAGCAAAAAAAGTATTTAGTCAGTCACCAATTGTGCAAGTTCACCCACTTAAAAAGATGAGAGAAGCCTGTAATTTTTATCATAGGTACACTTCAACTATGAGAGACAGAATGGGGGGAAAGAATACAGGAAATCACATTGCAGGATTTCTAATGAATTAATTGGTAAATTACTCGGTAAAATAAGTATTTGGTCACCTACAAACAAGCAAGATTTCTGGCTCTCACAGACCTGTAACTTCTTCTTTAAGAGGCTCCTCTGTCCTCCACTGGTTACTTGTATTAATGGTAGTGTTGAGCACGAATATTCGAATATCGAATTTTTTTCGCGAATATCGGCACTTCGCTAATTCGCGAATATTTCGAATATAGTGATATAAATTCGATATTTCGAATATTCTTTTTTTTTTTTTTTTTTTTTTTTTTTATTGTTATATTTTTTTCTTTCCCACTTCCCTAAAGTTGTTCTTACCTGTCCTTTGGATTCCTGGCTTTCTGGCTGCTCCAGTCAGTGCCCGTTGCCGCTTCTGCCGACTTCCATGCTCATGGAGCGTCCCCATCACCATGGGAACATCTCCATATACTAGAATGTACTGTCGGATTTGAGAATTACGTTGAAATCGCAATTCGATTTTTTCAAGTTATAATAATCGAATTTCGATTTTAACTTAGCACTGCTATATGCCATATTAGTTAGCCTAATATGGCATATAGCAGTGCTAAGTTAAAATCGAAATTCGATTATTATAACTTGAAAAAATCGAATTGCGATTTCAACGTAATTCTCAAATCCGACAGTACATTCTAGTATATGGAGATGTTCCCATGGTGATGGGGACCCTCCATGAGCATGGAAGTCTGTAGAAGCGGCAACGGGCACTGACTGGACAGCTAAGTTTAATTCGATATGCGATTATATTACTGCTTTTTTTTAAATAAATAGAATAATTATAATACCTGATAATTATTATAATTATACTATTTATAAAAAAAAGCAGTCATATAATCGCATAGCGAATTATACTTAGCTGTCTCTATAGTCAACTTTCCTATATCATTGCTAGAATTAGCGAAGTTTATGAATAGGTAGCTAAAATGAAGATGCAGAATACTTCGTTATCTTCGTTTTGTGATATATGACGAATACATTCGTTATATTCGTTTTGTGGAATATGACGAATACATTCGTTATATTCGTTTTGTGGAATATAACGAATATATTCGTCAATTTGCTAATTCTACCAAGCCATTGAAGCCATATTCCATGCTTATGGAGCGTCCCCATCACCATGGGAACGACTCCATATACTAGAATGTACTGTCGGATTTGAGAATTACGTTGAAATCGCAATTCGATTTTTTCAAGTTATAATAATCGAATTTCGATTTTAACTTAGCACTGCTATATGCCATATTAGGCTAACTAATATGGCATATAGCAGTGCTAAGTTAAAATCGAAATTCGATTATTATAACTTGAAAAAATCGAATTGCGATTTCAATAGGAGAGTAGCCTTTAAGTTAAAATCGAAATTCGATTATTTAAATCGCATATTAATCGCGATAACAAGAATAATGGCGAATATTCGATTTCAACGAATATAAAACGAATATTCTATCGAATATTCGCGAATTTCGTCGAAATCGAATATGGCACCTGCCACTCATCACTAATTAATGGCACCTGTTTGAACTTGTTATTAGTATAAAAAAGACCTGTCAACAACCTCAAACAGTCACACTCCAAACTCCTCTATGGCCAAGACCAAAGAGCTGTTGAAGGACACCAGAAACAAAATTGTAGACCTGCACCAGGCTGGGAAGACTGAATCTGCAATAGGCAAGCAGCTTGGTGTGAAGAAATCAACTGTGGGAACAATTATTAGAAAATGGAAGACATACAAGACCACTGATAATCTTCCTTGATCTGGAGCTCCACGCAAGATCTGGGGTCAAAATTATCACAAGAACAGTGAACAAAAATCCCAGAACCACACGGTGGGACCTAGTGAATGACCTGCAGAGAGCTGGGACTAAAGTAACAAAGGCTACCATCAGTAACACACTACGTCGCCAGGGACACAAATCCTGCAGTGCCAGACGTGTCCCCCTGCTTAAGCCAATACATGTCCGGGCCCATCTGAAGTGTGCTAGAGAGCTTTTTGATGATCTAGAAGAGGATTGGGAGAATGTCATATGGTCAGATGAAACCAAAGTAGAACTTTTTGGTAAAAATTCAACTCGTCGTGTTTGGAGGAGAAAGAATGCTGAGTTGCATCCAAAGAACACCATAGCTACTGTGAAGCATAGGGGTGCAAACATCTTGCTTTGGGGCTGTTTTTATGCAAAGGGAGGGACCAGGACGACTGATCCGTGTAAAGGAAAGAATGAATGGGGCCATGTATCGTGAGATTTTGAGTGAAAACCTCCTTTCATCAGCAAGGGCATTAAAGATGAAATGTGGCTGCCTCTTCAGCATGACAATGATCCCAAACACACTGCCTGGGCAACAAAGGAGTGGCTTCATAAAAAGCATTTCAAGGCCCTGGAGTGGCCAAGCCAGTCTCCAGATCTCAACCCCATAGAAAACCTTTGGAGGGAGTTAAAAGTCTGTGTTGCCCAGCAACAGCCCCAAAACATAACTGCTCTAGAGGAGATCTGCAAGGAGGAATTGGCCAAAATACCAGCAACAGTGTGTGAAAACCTTGTAAAGATTTACAGAAAACGTTTGACCTTTGTCATTGCCAACAAAGGGTTTATAACAAAGTATTGAGATGAAATTTAGTTATTGACCAAATAACTTATTTTCCACCATAATTTGCAAATACATTTTTTAAAAATCAGACAATGTGATTTTCTGGATTTTTTTTTCTCATGATGTCTCTCATAGTTGAGGTATACCTATGATGACAATTACAGGCCTCTCTCATCTTTTTAAGTGGGAGAACTTTCACAATTGGTGGCTGACTAAATACTTTTTTGCCCCACTGTAGTGTTGGGCGAGCACCATAGTGCTTGGGGACTCGGGCCGAACACATCGGGATCCATTTGGATATCTGCCCTATCAACTTTCAATGTTATTTTCAGCCCAAACCATGTAGACCGTGGGTAACGGGGGAATCATGGTTTGATTCCGCAGAGGGAGCCTGAGAAACAGCTACGGCTACCACATCCAAGCATGAGCGCAAATTACCTATTAGGTATAATTAGGTGACGGCCCGCAGGTAATCTGACCCTGTAAAAGATTTTAGGTGTGGGCCTGCAGGTGAACTGACCCTGTAAAAGATTTTAGGTGCAGGCCTGCTGGTAAGCTGACCCTGAAAAAGATTGTAGGTAAAGGCCTGCTAGTGAGCTGAACCTGTAAAAAATTATATGCGAGGGTCTGCTGGTGAGCTGACCCTGTAAAAAATTATATGCGAGGGCCTGCTGGTGAGATGACTCTGTAAAAGATTTTAGGTGCGGGCCTGCTGGTGAGATGACCCTGTAAAAGATTTTTGGTGCGGGCCTGCTGGTGAGCTGACCCTCTAAAAGGTTGTAGGTGAGGGCCTGCAGGTAAGCTGACCCTCTAAAACATTATATGCGAGGGCCTTCAGGTGAGCTGACCCTGTAAAAGATTGTAGGTGAAGGCCTGATGCTGAGATGACCCTGTAAAACATTATATGCAAGGGCCTGCTGGTGAGCTGACCCTCTAAAAAATTATATGCGAGGGCCTGCTGGTGAGCTGACCCTTTAAAAAATTATATGCGAGGGCCTGTAGCTGAGCTGACCCTGTAAAACATTATATGCAAAGCGCATATATGCGAGGGCATTACATGCGACGAATAAGCATGTGTTGATATGATGGAAGAGGAGAAGGAGGATGAGAAAAGGAAGATTCAATCTTATACCATTGTTTGAGGTGGAAGGGGTGCATGGGAATACAGTGTATTCATTACATTATAAACAACACATTTAAAGTGCCTTTATGTTCATCAGCTTTCCTCTGGTGGAGTCGAGAAGTCATGGTCAATCGAGGCCTTGTTCATTTTTTATAAGAGTCAACCTGTCAGCATTTTCAGTTGACAGGTGGATACACTTATCTGTTATAATGCCACCAGCAGGTTACTAAACCCGCTCAGACAAAACGCTGGCGGCAGGGCAGGCCAGCACCTCCAAGGCGTAGACCGCCAGTTCATGCCAGGTGACCAGCTTGGACACCCAGTAGTTGTAAGGCACTGAGGGATCATTGAAGACGCTGACACAGTCTGCTGTGTACTCCTTCACCATCTTCCAAAAGTTTTCCCTCCTTGTGAAACTAGGCCGCTCATAAGGGTGAGGGTGCTGGCAGGGTGTCATTATACTGTCCCAGGCTTCGGAGAGTGTTGCCCTGCCTCTGTTGGAACTGCTGTGTGTTCCCCTTGTCTTCCGTCCTCGGTTGGCCAAGGAACTATGGACTCCGCCGCCAGTGTTATCAGATGGAAAGTTTTGGAGCAATTTTTCAACAAGGATCTTCTGGTTTTGCACCGTTTTTCTCGTCCTCTCCACCAGAGGAATAAGAGATAAGTTCTCTTTGTAGCGGGCGTCAAAAAGGGTGAACAACCAGTTATCCATGTTGTCTAAAATGCGTATAATGCGCGGATCGCGGGAAAGGCAGCCTAACATGAAGTCAGCCATGTGTGCCAGAGTACCAACAGGCAAGACTTCGCTGTCGTCATGAGGAGAATCACTCTCAATCTCCTCATCCTTTTCCTCCTCTTCTGCCCAACCATGGCATTTTCAAGCGCTGCTGCAGCTTTGACAAAGCGGCTGAAGCTGTTGATGACTTGCGGCAATGTGCACACCTGCGGCGCACCTTTACCAGTAGCTAAGGCAAACTGGGGTAGGTTTTGAGAAACCGCTGAACCACAAGGTTGAACACGTGGGCTAGGCTCACTCCAGGGTTTATACGTGGCCCATGTCCACTATTGCGTTTAAAAGTCAGCAGCATGAGGCAGCGTGTGTCTGTTGTGTGAGAGGCTGCAGATCACACCCTGCAAGGCGTGTGTGAAGTAAACATTGGCGTGTGAATGCTTCTAAAGAAGCCCCAAGCCTGCATGACTTTATTGTGGATGACATGAACTCATTATTTGTCCCAGCTGCAAACTGACTGAACTGAATTGTAAGTTGGCTGGAACAAGCAATAAACTGTACTGAAGCAACTTTGTTGTGTCCCTGTCTGTCTTTAAAACTGGTCATGGTTGCCCACGGCATTACAGTATATAAAACTTAAATACATTTTTTATTTTCATCTGTCTGTGAAGCCAGCCTTAAAGGGGTTGTCCGCCGCTGGTGCTGAGCATACATACCTGATCACTGCCACTAGGTTCCACCTCCATCGCGTCCCCCTCAGTCACCACCACATCGCGTCCCCCTCAGTCACCACTGGTCTCGGATTTTCCCATGTCAACATCCTTTCACACGTCACTGAGGTGGCCAGTCATTGACTGACTTTTGACCCATGTCAAACATGGAGTTAACAGCAGTAGACCAGAGGCGTCCGAGGGAGAGATAGGAATCCAGAACCTAGTGGCGGGGATCAGGGTAGTATGCTGATCACTGTGGGTCCAGCCATGGAGGAGGGTCTGGAGGAGGGTCTGAAAGAAAGCACACCAAGGGAGGCCAACAAAAAGCGTTAAAACTCGTAGCCATCAATTTATATCAATATATGATAAAAGATTTTACAAGCAAATCTCTGTATGACAGATTAAGGTGAATAATGTAGCTTACAATAAAAAAACTGACATGGACAGATATATAGATATTCATAGAGAGGGTTTGTATATTAGGCTGAGTCAGTCTCTAAGGAAATCACTTAAATTCTTTGGGAGGCGCTAAGATATATAATAAATAATAGCCTCAGTAGGCCTCGTGACATTTCACCTATTGGATTTACATAAAGGGATCTCCTTTCTGTCTCCTTAAGTATTTAGTCTAATGAACATGCTGATTTATTCCTCTGTGATAACATTAGTCCCAGAGCATCAACATTGTAAATCTAGGACAACATTTCCTGACAATCCACAACAAGTTTCACTCCATCAATTAATTTCTCCTTTTTTAAATTTTTTATTTTTTTTAATTCTTATTATGTAAAAAATGATGGTGGTGTAGTTCAAAATAGTTCACAAAGCTTTATATGTCATTTGTCTAGATAATACAGTATATGAATTTGTAGCACACTGTAAAAGCAAAATAGCATAAAAAATTTAAAATTACAGGGCACAAGACATGCATAGTGATGAGCGGCAGGGGTCATATTCGAATTTGTGATATTTCGCAAATATTTTGTAGAATATTCATCGAATATTTGCGAATTCAAATATTCGTTATATTCTACATTATTTTTTCTTTACTCGAAAATTGGCAAGGTAATGATTGCTTAATATGCAAATATTACACAATCAATACAGGTGTGTAACAAAAAAATATAT
Source organism: Bufo gargarizans (assembly GCF_014858855.1). NCBI lineage: Eukaryota > Metazoa > Chordata > Amphibia > Anura > Bufonidae > Bufo > Bufo gargarizans. Next base: position 140,388,769 of record NC_058083.1, on the reverse strand, counting down.
AGAATATAGTGCTATATATTTGTTTTTAGAATATTCTTAATTTTTTTTTCATCTGAAGTGAAGTTCACTTCAGATGGCAAAAAATGATGAATATTCTAAAAAATGAATATATAGTACTATATTGAATATAGTGCCATATATTGTTTTTTTAGAATATTCGTCATTTTTGATTTATGATTCCTCCCTGCCTAAGTTGCTTATTGACTCATTGGCCCACAAGTAAGAAGCAAGGAGGAATCAAGTGTTCAGATGGAAAAAATGACGAATATTCGATATAACTAATATATAGCACTATAATCGAAATATTCGCAAATTCTCGAAGTGGCAATATTCAAGATAAAAAAATTATTTTCGAATATTCGTACTCAACACTAGACATCATGCGATTTCCTTAAAGGATAACTGTCATATTTTCATAGATTATTTTTTTTTTTTAGCATATGTTACTGCTGCAGCAGCATTCTGCATAAAGCAATCTTTAGTTTCTTCACTTATCACTGTTTTCCTTGAGTTTTCCCCTTAGTTACGGCTGTTTTGAATCCTACATTATGAGGATCTTCTCAAGATGTCTCCTCTGCCAGTTCTCTGAGGCCAAAACTGCTTTCTCTCAGGTCACATACAAACTTGCTGTAGCCAGCAGCTTCCTGCCAGCCAATCAGATTGGATTACTGAGAGACACGCCTCCTCACTCTGAAGCCTAATGCAGGCATGTAGTGTGAAGGACCACCCCTCTGTTTTCCTAGCCGGAGACAGATGAGCCATAGCAACGGTCTTTTATGGGAGCAGTGGAAAGGGACATGAGACATTAATGAAAGCTGTTATTATAAGGTAATTTCAGATCTTTTAGCAATCATTGACAGACTAACTCAGGTATACATGCCTAGCTCTAATAAACTAGCAAATAAATAAAAATATGACAGTTACCCTTTAAAAAAGAGCTATTCTCATATCTGAATGGATAATGGACAGTAGATGGGCTGAATACTGGCACATTAGACAAACAGATGTTAAAACATTGCAGCAAACATAATTTTAGTCTGATTTTCACTTTAGACCTCTTTCACACTGGCGTCAGTTTTTTTGCCCGGATAAGAGGCGGGTGCATTGCGGGAAAATGCGCAATTTTTCCGTGCGAGTGCAAAACATTGTAATGCGTTTTGCACTCGCGTGAGAAAAATCGCGCATGTTTGGTACCCAAACGCGAACTTCTTCACAGAAGTTCGGGCTTGGGATTGATGTTCTGAAGATTGTATTATTTTCCCTTATAACATGGTTATAAGGGAAAATAATAGCATTCTGAATACAGAATGCATAGTACAATAGTGCTGGAAGGGTTAAAAAAAATAAAAAAGTTAACTCACCTTCTCCTCTTGATCGCGTAGTTCCCGGTCTCTTCTTTACTAGCTGTGGGCTAAATGACCTGTTGTGACGTCAGATCACATGCTCCAATCACATGGTCCATCACCATGGTGATGGAGCATGTGATCTGACGTCATCAAAGGTCCTTTACCTGTATTTAATGCTCACCACAGGTCTTGCTCAACAAAGGATACAGAAGGAGATGCCGGGCTTCGCGATCAAGTGGACTAAGGTGAGTTAAATTAGTTTTAATTTTTTTAACCCCTCCAGCGCTATTTTACTATGCATTCTGTATTCAGAATGCTATTATTTTCCCTTATAACCATGTTATAAGGGAAAATAATAATGATCGGGTCTCCATCCCGATCGTTTCCTAGCAACTGTGCGTGAAAATCGTACCGCATCCGCACTTGCTTGCGGATGCTATGCGATTTTAACGCACCCCATTCACTTCTATGGGGCCTGCGTCGCGTGAAAATCGCACAATATAGAGCATGCTGTGATTTTCACTCAACGCACAAGTGATGCGTGAAAATCACCGCTCGTGTGCACAGACCCATAGAAATGAATGGGTCAGGATTCAGTGCGGGTGCAATACGTTCACCGCACGCATCGCACCCGCACGGAAAACTCGCCCGTGTGAAAGGGGCCTTAGACTTACACATTCAAGTCAGTGGGTCAGTGAAAAAAAGGCACTGCACACAGACAGCATTTGTGTGCCCTTCCCTTTTTCACTGATGATTGCTAGGAAATGCTGGGCCAGCATTCTTCCATTTTTTGAGGAACATGAAGAAAGGATGACATATTGATAGCAAATACACATAAATTGTGGAAAACTTTTTGAGGAAATCCGCAGACATCTGCAGGGAAATCTGCAGGACAAATATGGACCAAATCATACAGATTTTTGTGTGGATTTGGTACAGATTTGCCAAGAATCTTTTCCTACAGATTGTGCAAAATGGAGGAATAAAATCAATGGTTTCGAAAGCTTCAGTTGCAGATTCTGCTATAGGTCCATGGGTCATTAACAGCAAAATCCACAACAAATTCATGAGAAATCTGCAACATGAATTCAAAAATACACACTGCAAATCAACTTCCTTGCAAAGAAATTCCACAGCACGTGGATGACATTTGTTAAAGTATCATTCCCTTGCCATGTACTGTATTAGGGTACTTTCCGACTAGCGGCAGGGGACTCGGGCAGGCTGTTTCCGGCAGGTGAACAGCCTGTCGGATGCGTCCTGCCGCTAGTTCATGTGTGCGCCCGGACTGCCGCTCCATCCCCATTGACTATAATAGGGGCGGGGGCAGAGTTCCGGCGGCAGCACGGCAGTGCACGCCGAGAGGCAGCTGGACTAAAAGTACTGCATGCAGTACTTTTAGTCCGGCCGCCTCTTGCCGTGCTGCCGCCGGAACTCCGCCCCCGTCCCCATTATAGTCAATGGGGACAGAGCGGCAGTCCGGGGGCACACGTGAGCTAGCAGCAGGACGGATCCAACAGGCTGTTCACCCGCCAGAACAGCCTGCCGGAGTCACCTGTCGCTAGTGTGAAACTAGCCTTAGGCTACATGCATATGACAGTAAAAAAAAAAGTCCATTCAAATGGATAAACTGCCCATTTTTAACAATGCTATTTTTTCTGATGCCTTTATGAGAAACAGATGTTAAAAATGGACCAATTCAATTGTATGGGGGCAGTCAGTCAGTAAAACCAGACAAGATAAAACATGTTCTATTTTTTTATGTCCGTTATGCAGTGGTCGTCAAAATATCTGTCGTGTGAATAAACGGACGTGTGATGGCTGTTAAAAAAACGTCCTTCACGCGTCCGTTTTTCACTGTTGTGTGCAAGTAGCCAGCACAGATCTGTGAAGGTGGATACTCAACAGACACAATCCGTTTTTTGGGGGTTAGTGTTCTGACGGATCAGAGGAAGGGCAAAATAATCAGTGACAAATTCGGCTTGCCGGACGAGTCGAATTTTTTAAAAATTTCGCTCATCTCTAATAGAAACTAAATGGTAGAATTTACTATTATTTAATATTCATTTTACAGCTGTCAAATAATTCTTGCTAAATCTCATCTATATGGTCACAACAAACATAATTGTGGGTGAAAGATATTATTTACAGGCTGTTTCATGGTTTTTATGGGGGAATTACGAACCACCAACAGCAGGTGGTCCAGTAGGTCTTGTGGGTTGTAAGAGAAAATTGTAGCAGACAGCACAATGGCTTATTGATTAAGCTGTTGAGTGATGCATGAAATGTCCTCAAGGGGGTTGCCACGGTGTGTATATTTAAGATATCTAAGAGTATTGTTCAGCGTCCATCACGGCTGATATACAGGTGACTGAATTTAAATATCTTATGAAGCTGTTTACCTGTTTTAAGTCATGACGTAAAAGGGCACAATGCGGCACTGAGTGGACTTTTCTGGCACAGTCCTTTGAATGTGCACTGACGTGGATGAAGAGGTTGAGTAGGATTGTAAAGGACACCGGCTTGTTTTCATACAGCCATCAATGAGATGACTCGGTCATTGTTATATTCCATTCAACCGGGTAAATCATTGACATATCCGATGCCTCTACTTACACATAACGTTTTCTTGAGAAGAAATCTACATGATACCAAATATACGCTGCACAATGCTTACAGTGGAATAGGAAATGTAAGTTATCCATTTTTCAGGTGTTCTGCACTCTGAGTGTGCTTTATGTTTTACAGCTTTACAGGACTTTAACTCTTTCATGATCGGGTCCAAAAAAGGCCTAAATGTCCAGGCAACTTTTTGTGATTTTGTGCACGTGGTCGTATAGTGACTGTAGCTTTTTTATTTGTTTGACTGCCAAAATAATTTTAGCCATTATTTTTTTTTCTATTTTTTTTAATTGACACTTAGGACTTTTTATTAGAATTTTTTTTTAGAGATTTGTTTTCCTTTTTTTAGGTTTATTTTGGAAGAAAATCGTTAATTAATAAAAAGTAATATTTTATTTCTTAAATATTAAAACTGACAGAAAAAATAATTATTGAAATGGGTTCCCTATTTTGTGACAATAGTTTTCATATGTAACATGTATAGGTTTGAGCGAACGGGGCGACTATGGTGACTGTTTCTGTTAGCGACTGCATTTTTATTTTATTTTAATAGTTTTTTTTTTTACTTGTATTTTAATTTATTTTTGGCACATAATATGTCCCCCAGGAAGTCATTAAAAGACCTATGGAGGACACTGACTTTTTATATTTTTCTTACTTTTTTCTTTCACTGTTTCCACTGTAACTGGGGCATCCACAGGAGCCCCAGTTACAGGGGAAAACAGCCCCCTGTAGGGGCATTACACACAGGCAGAGTAGACCCTGCAGCTCTGCTCCTGCCCATGCTCCAGACACCCCTGAAGGTCACGTGACTGCTGGGACAATTTTTTTTACTTGAAACTTTACATTTTTTTGTAAAAGTTTTTTTTTTTTTTACTTTTTGGTTCACTTTATTTTTTGTCCCACTCTGGGACTTCAACTTTTGGGGGTCTAATCCCCTTTACAATGCTTTACAATACTTCTGTATTGTAACGCATTGGCTGTAAGTGCATAACTGAGTTTAATACATTTACAGCTTCCTGTGAGATCCAGGGGGCTGAATCTCACAGGCTGTCATGGAAGGCAGCCACGATGCCTAAGGAAGGCATCGGGCTGCCTTCCCTGCCATCCGGTCCCCGTCACAGCAGCGCGGGGACCCGATGGCTGCTTCCTCCCTGTACGGACATCGCACGTGCCGCAGTCAGCGCTGACTGCGGAACATCAAGGGTTAATGCGCCAGCATCGATGATTTCACTGATGCCGTCGCAAGCAGCAGGGGTCCGGCTATCAGTGACTGCCGGACCCCTGCCGCAGATTGTGGGTGCAGGAGATGTACATGTACGGCGCTGGTCCTTAATTCACGGACATCTGCACCGTACATGTACGGTGCGGGTCCTTAAGGGGTTAAAGGGTTAAGAACAATGGTCAGATATTTAGAAAGATTCAAGGTGGTACCTTGGAACCAAACCCCAGTTCGGTACAAAGGTTTTTTACAGTAGAAATTAATTTCTGAAGTCATTACCCAAAGTCGCGCGAGACTTTGCGAAATAATAACTTCGGGTCATCAGAGCCAATACATTTTAATACTGTATGGAGCGCTCGCCCTGTGCAGTATTCTAGCAAAGTTTTATGCGAATCGACTTCGGATGGAGCATCCGAAGTCGATTCTCTCATCCCTACTCACCACTAGTGACTTTGTGAACTTCGATCCAAATTTCAGGATACATTTGATTCACTGCAAAGCCGGAATTTCCTTGTGTTTCGTGGTAGCGAATCGATTTAAACTAAAATAATGTCAAAAACAAAAATATCATACCTGATCCAATTGCTCATGATGGGCCGCCATCTTGCTTAAAGATCTCAGACTAAATCCTGTGTGCAGTGACGTATGACGTCGCCCCACTGGCCGGCCTGATTATGTCTTCTCGGGCAGCGTGAGATTTTTTTTGCCAGACCTACAAGCAAGATAGCGGCGGCCAGCCCGTCGCAAGAAAATGGATGATGAAAGTATTATATATTTTTTTATTTGACACTCTTATTTATATCAGATGCCGTGGTCATTTATGAACGTGGCATCTTAGGGGTACAATGGCATGGAGCGGCACCCGCTACTTAAATAGAAATGCGCTTCAAGGAGAAGTAATTCGCCACGAATTGGATTTTGTTTGTAAAATTTGACGAAGCATTTTTTAATACTTCGCTCATCACTACTTGAGCGGTCCGTGGTATCCCGGCCTGGATTCCTGCTGACAGCAGGAGCGCACGGCGTCATTGATTGCTATGACGCCGTGCGCTTCATGCATGAGATTTTCTTTGCCAGACCTACAAGCAAGATAGCGGCGGCCACTCGTATAGATCGTATAGTGTCGTACATGTACGGTGCTGGTAGCGAAGCGACCCACAGTCAACCGTTTTTGCATTATGCTAATTCTTCCAGCATACTTGCGATCTGTGACCTGCAACCTGTGTTTACATCCCAGCTCAAAACTCACAGAGAGTGTCCATAGCATCAGGTTTCTGCTTCTTCTTACCCTCCCATCTGGAACATCCAAGCAGGTTAGACACCCTCATTAGTGTTCCCTTCAATGCCATAAACACTAATGATGCTGCACTGGATATGAGTTGGGGGAGGAGTCCTCTTCCAGCACATAGACTTTTACTAAGGCCTCTTGCACACGACCGTGTGGCTTTTTCAGTATTTTGTGGTCCGCAAAAAACAAATCCTCAAAAAAATGCGGATGACGTCTGTGTGCATTAGTTTTTTTGCGGAATGGAACAGCTGGCCCCTGATAGAACAGTACTATCCTTGTCTGTTATGCAGACAATAAGGGTCTATTCACAGGTCCGCAAATTGGTCCGCTATCGTTCCGCAATATCGGGAATGGGTACTGACCCATTCATTCTCTATGGGGCCGGAAGAGATGTGCTCTCCGCATCCGCATTTCCGGAGCGCGGCCCCGAACTTCCAGGCTTCGGCCCCGAACTTCCGGGCCACGGCTCCGCAAAAAAAATAGAACATGTTCTATTCTTGTCCGCAATTGCGGGCAAGAATAGGCAGTTCTATTGGTGGTGCCAGACGGGTATATTGAGGATCCGCAATACACTACGGACGTGTGAATGGGCCCTAACAGGACATGTTCCATCTTTGAACGGAAAAACTGAAATACGGAAATGGAAGGCATATGGAGTTCCTTCCGTTTTTTTTTTTTTTTTTTGCGGATCCATTGAAATGAATGGTTCCGTATACGGAACTGAAAAAATGGAACGGAAACAGAAAAAAAATGTTTGTGTGCAGAGGCTTAAAGATAACAGTTAAAATGTCTTCATCAGGATTTCAACTCCAAACCTCCTGTATGTCAGGCAGAAGAGTTACCATTTTACTACAGACCTGCTCTGTTGGAAGGGCTGAATTTTCTGTGCTTAAAAAGCTATTTTCTTCACAGGCATAACACTAAATAACTAGTACATTACTGCACCATTTACCAATTACCATAAATAATGTGCTCACGGTATTATGCAGCTTATTATGATTGCAGGAATAATAATACCATGTGATATTTCATACTAAGGATTTTACAAAAACTTTAATGTTTTTTGCTTGGTAATTTTTTTAGTAACAATAACTGGGATTTTTTATGCATTTGCTGTATTTTTTTATTTATTAAATATCACAAAACAGTATTTGGTATCCCTGTAATCATAATAACTCATCACGTCTATAGGGCAGGGTCCAGGAGAATGAGGAGATCAATGACCTGAGAGGCAAGGTCACTGGTTTCTACCGGGCAGAGCCTTAAAGGCCTTGCCACATCTCATAGGTAGACATGATGTCATTGGGATAGGGAATCAACACAGTGGAAAATGTCAGGTGAGCATGATGGAGTGAAGGAAAATGGGGCATTACACATAAACAATCACTATTATTAAGTGATTGTATGTGTTTTTTCTTGACAATTAATGCTGAAAATTACAAACCCGGAATACCCCTTTAACTGCAGTAAAGATTGAACTGACTCAATCTCTTACATGGCAAAACTAGCTGCAAAATAAATCGGGGTATACACGTTCAGATTTCCTGATGCAATTTTGGAAGCCAAAAAAAGGAGTGAATTAAAAAAAGAGTTGTAGCTGTCCTTTATAATTTCTCTTCTTTTAGGTTCTGCTCCTGATTTTGCCTTCAAAAAATGCATCAAGAAACCTGAACGTATGGCCACACCCCTAGATTGACCTGCTAAAAATCTTTTTTATTGCTAATTTTTGTAAAAATCTTTCAACATTAGACATACAAGGAAATTAGAGGAATGTATTTCATGTCATATTTGTGGAATGTTTATGTAAAATCCACTGAATCCCATTAAAGCTAATTACAATGAATCATTCATATTTCATTTTTATTCTACTTAGCAAATTAAATAAATGGCCATTAATAAATTTGCACATACCTGACAGCAATGAAGCGCACGACCCATTCACTCACGCAGATACCAAGTGCTTGCACTGAGAATTGGGTTTGATCTGTCCAGGAATTGTGAGTGAATGTTAGAGAAAACCTCCATAAAGAAGCTCTCCGTCTCCTGTGTTATTCTCTTAAGCAGTCATGCAGCACTGTCAAGCCATGCGCCACCCCCAGAGCATCTGGCTGTTTACTACAAATAATGAGCAAGCACAAGGCTTTCAATTTGGCATTTCACTTGTATTATGGGGGAGGGGGAGCAATCTGCAAGAACATATGAAATATGAAAGAGGGAAAATGGATAAAAGGCGTTTTGGCGGGATGAAAGAGCTGGAACATAGCAGTTAGGTTACAATGGTAATCCCAGAGGACATGAAAATACATCAGTGTGCTCTCTGGTTGCTGAACTAGCAGCTAATGTGTTAACTATAAGGATGCCATTCAGCCAGTCCTGTATCTCTCAATTCCAGTAAACACAGTAGTGTAAAAAATAGATACGATTATTTTTTTAAGGGCTCCAAATGGTGTAAAACAATAAAATAAGTAATACTCTCCTTACCAATCTCCGCCACTCCATTCTGACAGTCTCTATTACCTAGGATTTGAAAAAAGGAGGGAGGACAGCACACCTAGTTTAGTGAGCAATGGGTGCACGTCTCCAGGGGAGCGGTAAGCTTCCCGACATTGATCAGATGATCCGGAAAAATGGATGGAGAAAGCACGTCCTCAAGTGAAGATTTATTTCAGATGCAACGTTTCGGCTTTAGAGCCTTTTTCAAGTATGCTTAAACAAGACTCTATGGCCGAAACGTTGCATGTGGAATAAATCTGCCCTTGAGGACGTGCTGTCTCCATCCATTTTTACGGGTCTCTATTACCTAGTCACTCATGCAGGAATTGACCACTCAGTCAGTCACTAGCTAGTAATTAGCTAAGAAGTAATTTCCTGTGTGTCATGCCAAACCATAACGCTGGGTTCAGACCTGAGCGTTCGGAAACGAGCGCTCTGTATGCGCGATTGTACAGGCGTTTACAATCGCGCATACAGAGATTGGCGTTCACACATTGTCGCGCGTTCCCGAATTTCTATGTGTGCGAACGCGCGACAAACGCCCAAAAAAAAGCTCAAGCACTTGTTGGAGCGTCGGGCGTTTTACAGCGCGATCGTACGCGCTGTAAAACGCCCAGGTGAGAACCATTCCCATAGGGAATCATTGGTTCTTGCCTGTTGTGCGTTTTACAGCGCGTAGGAACGCGCTGTAAAACGCTCAGGTGTGAACCCAGCGTAAGGGCTGTTTCACATGAGCGAGTCCATTGCGGGAATCGCGCTCCGTGTGTGAGTGTGATCCTCTGCTCTGGACTTGCAGGAGCACACAGCATTATACTGATTTATAATGCTATGTGTCTCTGCATGGCCTTTTTGCCACAGAATCATAGTGACATAAAGCAGAGGCACATAGCATTCTAAATCATGATAATGCTGTGCGCTCCTGCAAGTCCAGAACGGAGGATCACACTCACACATGGAGCGTGATTCCCGCAATGGACTCGCTCGTGTGAAACATCCCTAAGGCTGGGTTCAGACCTGAGCAATTTACAGCGTGTTCCTATGCGCTGTAAAACGCTCAACAGGCAAGAACCATTGATTCCCTGACGCTGGGTTCAGACCTGAGCGTTCGGAAACGAGCGCTCTGTATGCGCGATTGTACGGGCGTTTACAATCGCGCATACAGAGATTGGCGTTCACACATTGTCGCGCGTTCCCGAATTTCTATGTGCGGGAACGCGCGACAAACGCCCAAAAAAAAGCTCAAGCACTTGTTTGAGCGTCGGGCGTTTTACAGCGCGATCGTACGCGCTGTAAAACGCCCAGGTGAGAACCATTCCCATAGGGAATCATTGGTTCTTGCCTGTTGTGCGTTTTACAGCGCGTAGGAACGCGCTGTAAAACGCTCAGGTGTGAACCCAGCGTAAGGGAATGGTTCTCACCTGAGCGATCACACTGTAAAACGCCCGACGCCCCAAGAAGTACATGAGCTTCTTTGGGGCGTCTTGTCGCGCGTTCCCGTACATAGACTTTAGCGGGAACGCGTGACAATGGGCGTTCGCTTGTCTCTGTATGCGCCATTGCAAACGCCCGTACAATCGCGCATACAGAGCGTACGTTCAAGTACGCTCAGGTCTGAACCCAGCGTTAGACTTGGGGACCGAGAACCATCAGAACAGGAGTGGTGGGGAATTGATAAAGTCCTGACAACCCTTTTCAACATTTCTAGTCAGGTGGTTGTCATTTATTTGTTGTTAGGACAGCTGTGTGATAACCAAGGGAACACCATTACTGCTCCCACTCAGGTTGTCACCTATTATGCAATGACAAATGTCCTTCCATGTAGATACGTATATCACTATACCTAAAACTTTTGCCATTCTGTCTCCTGGACTGCTGCAGTATGAGACAATAAATCACAGTCACACAGTCTGTCACCCAGCTTTTCCAGACGCAATAAAACATAGGAAACGAAAAGAGAATGTTTAACAATTAGGCTGAACATCTATTTAAGTCTTAGGGGGTCACTTATGAAATCATATGTCAGTTTTGTGGCATAAAAAAGTTACATTTCCATGGCAACTGCTACATTTTGCAAGATTTCGTGATTCTCGCCACTTTTCACTGTGGTCTATGGCTCATTTACTATGTGCAACTTTTGCAAAAGTCGCAACCCACACCAGGAAACCCCCTGGTCTACTTTTACACCTAAAGGTGTAAACCACATTGCACTCATGCTACATATATTATTAAGGTGGACCAGGCACACAAAGCAAAGCCAGACTTAGGGTCCATTCACACGTCCCCAAAATGGGTCCACATCTGTTCCGCAATTTTGCTGAACAGGTGCGGACCCATTATTTTTCAATAGGGCCGAAATGTGCTGTCCACATCTGCGTTTGCGGATCCTCACTTCCTTTCCGCAAAAAAATAGAACATGTCCTATTCTTGTCCGCAATTGCGGACAGGAAGAGGCATTTTCTATGAGAGTGCCGGCGATGTGCGGTCTGCAATTTGTGGATTCGCAAAACACATGTGACGTGTGAATGAACCCTTAAAGCGGTCATAAAAACAATGTCAAATGATAAATGGCCTCTTTAAATTTATTTGTGATATTGATTTTACATGAAAATATTAAAGTGAGAACAGTTATTCATAGTGAGTAAGGATCAGTCTCATAGAAAATGTTCCCTTTGCGGCAAATTAAAGCCATAACACATCCTATTAGAGTCACATATAAAATGCCTGTTCACACTATGATTATTTTGGAATAAATTCTTTATTCTACTTCATATAAACTCAGGATCACGTTATCCCCAGTCCGGCATTTTACACAATATGCTATTGCACCAGCGATACCACATTTTCCTTTTATTAGTTTCCAGAATACACATAAACCCGCATAAATTGTAAACCTAATGGTCTGTGGCACCACCAATTGTTCCAGCCAAAATTATCATATAATTTTACAACTTTAATGTAATATTAAACTAGTGCCTGGTCACACAACTCCATAAGGTAAGGGTATCACATACAAATTGCCCATCTTACCACAAATTAACATTGGTTTTTTTGTACTGTCCATTCTTTATCCTGTTTCCCATGTCTTTCCTGCCTCTCAAGCCCTGGATCCTAATTTAAGATCCCCATGTGTGCATGTGTTTCCTCTGGGTACTCCTCCAAACATATACTCCTAGGCCCTGATTTATCAGAACGGGTGTAAAGTAAAACTGGCTTAGTTGCCCATAGCAACCAATCAGATTCCACCTTTCATTTTGCAGAGCTCCTTTGGAAAATGAAAGGAGGAATCTGATTGGTTGCTATGGGTTTTCCTTTACACTGGTTTTGATAAATCCGGGTCATAGGATATTTAGTTTTCTATGAAAAGCTGCATGTGCTTCAGAAAGTCAAAATTTCAAGGATCTACAGGGATATGTTTTAAAACACATTATACAAAAGCTATTATTGGCCCCTGAATTCTTATTAGAATAATCCATGGTGTGACTTAGCAGCATCATTTCTTGCTAGCTGAACTGTAATTATAATAATACATATTGAAGAGTAATGAGTCTATGGCACGTAAGATATGGAAATATAGCATCACCTTAAATGGGTTGTCTCACTTCAGCAAATGGCATTTATTATGTGGAGAAAGTGAATACAAGGCACTTACTAATGTATTGTGATTGTCCATATTGTCTCCTTTGCTGGCTGGATTCATTTTTCCATCAAACTATACACTGCTCGTTTCCACGGTTATGAATACCTTGCAATCCATCAGTGGTGGTTGTTCTTGAACACTATAGGAAAATAGTGCTGGCCTCTCTGGTTGCCTTGACCGTGGAAGTGCACATAGGCTGGTGCTTTTTCCTATAGTTTGCAAGCACGACCACCGCTGCTGCATTGCAGGGTGGTCTTAACCATGGAAACGGGCAGTGCATAATGTAATGGAAAAATTAATCAAGCCAGAAAAGGAGACAAAATGGACAATCACAATACATTAGTAAGTGCCTTGTATTAACTTTCTCTACATGATAAATGCCACTAACTGAAGCGAGACAACCCCTTTAACTTTTTAAGTAAAAATACTACATTAAAGTCCCAGTATTGAAATCTATAAAAATAAAAAAATGTCCCCTGAGCCTCAAAAAGAGAATAAAATACATAGAAAAATAAATAAAAGGGATGAGAGCTCTCATTTCTCTTGGATATTACTGAAAGAACAAAGTAATAAAAAACGGCAGTGGTCCTGTGAGGAATGTCCTTAGTATAATTCAATATTCCACAAATGTACCACAACCTTGAAAGGAAAGTCACTTAGCATTGTTCACTAATTGCACCGAGCGTTTGGCTTCACAAGATTTATCTAACAGTGAGGACTAGGCCAGAGATGCAGCTATTGAGAAAGCCATAAAAACATTAAAGACTGTAATAGGCAATTCTCTCATTGAGCTGTGATGTAGGATTATGTAGCGTCCGTCTCACCACCTGTTGTGGTACTATACTTCCCAGCATTTTCTTTAAGCCCCTTAATGGGATCTGCAACTTCACATTGTTTTATAGCCTTTTGCAGTATTGAAAATGCCTCAATTTGCAATTGTTACTCCTAAGGCCTCTTGCACATGAACAGTACGGATTAGGTCCAGATGCGTTAAGGGTACCTTCAGGAAAACTCGCACCATTTCGCAAGCAATTTAAGTCACTTTTGTTTGCGATTGCGTTCAGTTGGTCAGTTTTTATCACGCGGGTGAATTGCGCATTGATGCGTTTTTCGCGTGCGTGATAGAAAACTGAATGTTTACAAACAACATCTCTTAGCGATTATGGCATCTCCCGCTCATCACTATTTATAGACTGACCTGGTATACAGATTTTCAAAGGCGGAATTAGTGCTTGTAAAACAGTACCTTTCTCCATTTGCTCCAGCTAGTTAGACCGTCTCTTAGGGGGTTCAAAAAGACTGTTCAACCGATCTCCAATACTATGGCCACTTCTACAAGTAATCACTGCATCCTTGGGCAGTACATCTTCAAAACTCAATAGAGATAATCATATTGTACGTCTTGCCCTTACATTGTGCTTATGGTTTCGTTCTCCCATATTGGGGAGATTTTGAGGGTTAAAGTATAGGTTATGGTGTGGGATCGCCCTTTTAGGGTGGCTTTCCGCTTTAGGCAGGACAGCACAGTGGCATGGTAGGATAAAGTTATAGACAATTTATGTAGTAATTAGTGACCCTCTGATCATTGTCCTGTTTTGTGTATGTCATTTTGGAGTTTTACCCAGTGATTTGATAGATTAGTACTTCCAGATACTAGGTAAGCAGGACCAGGTGGATACCCAGGAGAAAAGGCAAATTACTCTCTTCCGGAAGATCTCCTGAGCCTGTGCAGTATATATTCACAGCTGGTGCATAAAGTATATCTCAGGATATTTAAAGAACAAATTCTACTGCAGAATCACATCAATGAGGAAAAAAAAATCATTTAACTGTCAAATATCCTCCTATTTATGAATATCTGCATCAGACACGTGGCTATAGGGGTGCAGAGGTAGCAGCCATACTGTACCTGAGCCCATATGTCTCCCTGTCATTATTGTCGCGGTAGGTGGTAGCCCTGTTACATACTTGGAATTAGAGCAGGGGATCTTCAAGTAATAACTATTAGTGTGTGTATATACAGTAGTGATATGGACATTGCAGAGATTTAATAGATTTCAAATTCCAATCTATAGGAGGAGCTCCCGGCCGTTCACAGACATCGCAGCAGCAAGCAGGTAAGTATGAATCTTCTACTGTTGTACTATTGCTAAGTAACCATGGCAACCAGGGCTGCAGTAGCTTCCTGGTTGCCATGGTTACCGATCGGAGCCCCAGCGATTAAACTGGGACTCCGATCGGAACTCCGCTGCCACCAATGATGGGGGGGGGGGGGAATGGGAGACCGCACACTGCCACCAATGTTACTGCTATAGAGGGAGGGGGGGGCAATGGTGGTTGGCACACTGTGCCACCAACGATTTAATACAATAGAGGGAGGGAGGGGGGGCGATGGTGGGCGCACACTGTGCCACCAACGATTTATTACAATAGAGGGAGGGAGGGGGGGGCGATGGTGGGCGCACACTGTGCCACCAACGATATTCAAACTGCCGCACCTGAAGGGGTTAATTGTGCTATGATATCCCCCTGTAAGAGATCGGGTGCTGCCAGGCAGCAGGGGGCAGTCTTGTACAAAGTTTACAGTGTATTCTAACTAGAAGCGTCCCCATCACCATGGGAACGCTTCTGTGTTAGAATATACTGTCGGAAATGAGTTTTCACGAAGTGAAAACTTAGATCAGAAAAAGCTTTTATGCAGACGGATCTTCGGATCCGTCTGTATGAAAGCAACCTACGGCCACGGATCACGGACACGGATGCCAATCTTGTGTGCATCCGTGTTCTTTCACGGACCCATTGACTTGAATGGGTCCGTGAACCGTTGTCCGTCAAAAAAATAGGACAGGTCCTATTTTTTTGTAGGACAGGATACACGGATCACGGCCTCGGCTGCAAAACGGTGCATTTTCCGATTTTTCCACGGACCCATTGAAAGTCAATGGGTCCGCGAAAAAAACTGAAAACGGCACAACGGCCACGGATGCACACAACGGTCGTGTGCATGAGGCCTTAAGCTGACCTACCTCTATTGCAGATATATATCAGCAGATTTTTATCCACTATGATTGTATGATACACATTAAGAGTTAAATCTATTCGAGCACTTAAAAGTATTGGAAACATTGAGTGATAATAGCTGCTTGGCTGTATAGTGCGGACAGGAAGCATATTTATTTATAGGGAGGAATATTCCCTGTAACATGTATGCGGCACCTTCATGTTATAAGGATTTCAAACAAAATGTGATAATTAAGCATTGCCTTCAATAATCATATTTACCGCTTAATGACTTCCTCTTGCTTTCGTCGTTTTTCCTTTTTTTCTTTCAAATAAGCCAAATTTGCTTCATTCCTCAGACGATCATTTTCCCGAGCAATGTCTGAAGCATTCTGTATTACCAAGCCATCATAGGCCTTAAGTCCCATATCTTCAATATAATGGAGAAATGTGTCCAAAGTATTGTCCTCCTGTTTTGTACTCATCATCTTGCAGAAGATAATTTAAAACAGTTACGTTGCCCTGTAAATCAAGGAGAAAAGGTCATTTAAATGGTCACATCCTTACACCTTCACTGCCCTATATGTCCCTTGTATTTATTGCATTTGCACAGGGTTAGCATGTGCTCTTAAGCTTGCCATAAACATTCAATAAATATTGGGCAAATAATAATTTTGCTGACTTTCTCCCAACTCGCCCATTTACACACATGTTCAGTTCGGTCTAGCACATATGTGTTGTCAGGCAGAGAGGAGAGAGTAGAGAGTCACTGCCAAACACCTCTGGCGTCAGCTTATCTCCCGGGAGCACAAAAGAAGAGGGCAAAAAAATTCAGTTCGCCTGATCTTTCTCTCATCGGACATCATCTGTCGAGGGAGAGTTGGGAGCTTCCTCCATACACATTACATTGTTGACTAAACCAGCCACTCTCAGTGTGTTTGGCCAAGAATACACTAATGGGGTTGTCCAAGATCTAGATATTGATGGCCTGTATACAGGCATGGACAGGCCCACAGGGGAACAGGTAAATCCCCTGGTGGGCACCTGATAAAGGTGGGCCCCCAGTCCCCCGACACAGCATCTCAACCAGCCTTCATCCATATGTAGATTGTTTAGATCATTTAACAAACTATCCTGTTTATTATTATAGATGCATCAGGCTTCTGAGATTGTTGTAGGTATAGAGTCAGGCCAGCCAATACCCTTTTTTCCCCGCCTTCTTGAACATTTTGTAGGTAACCCCATATTCCATCATCTTGAGCCTCTTATTACTGCCTACCGCTATGTGAGCAAGTGGTATTTGCACGGACAGTTGCTGTACAGTGGCCCCCAGAATTAATGTTATTGGTGGGCCTTAGGCACCCTAGTCCAACACTGCTTATATACTTAGGATAGACCATAAATATCAGATCAGCAGTGATCCAACACCCCACGCTTCCACCGATCAACTGTTGCCTTATAGCTATGGTGCTGGAAGTCAATGCCAGAACTATACAGCTATACCATTGAGTATAGGCCATCAATATCAAAATCCTGGACAACGCCTTTAAGTTCCAACATTCCCAGATAAAAAATATTTTCCAGACAAACTGTTGCAGGATATACTGTAGAAACAGTACATTTTGCATAAGCAAACCCATGGTTAATTTGTTAGCAGTACCTCAACTTTACTTTATGAGCATGATACTGATTATAGTTTCACTGATGCAGCATTCATTATTAACTCTTGAATACTTTATACTGAGTACATCAGCTCCTGGCTCCAACACGTGTTGCCAATGGTTACCTAACCCTTGCTTAAGGCCTGGTAAGTTTTTGGCGGTTTTTGAATCTTTCCTGTCTTCCACTGATGATGCCAGTGGAATAACTGGTAGAAACACATCAGGGATTGATTTTTAGGATTATAGTACATCACAAAATAAAAACTGGATCCCCCGCTGAAAGGACTGTTACAAAACTGTATTCCATTTTATTACTGCGTGACCACTGTAATTTATTATATTTATTGGTTTTAACTTCGTGGTGACTGATCCCTTTTTCTGCCCTGACTACCTTGTATTATTCAGTGATCATTGACTTTATATGAAGATTTGTTTGACTTCACACATGTGCTTGGGTCTCAACGCCTCTACTGTGTTAGTTTTAGCACCTCCTACTAAAGTTGTTGCCCCATAGACAACCAATTTTTATACAGAAGCTGGCCCAATAATAAACTAGTAACCAAGGGTCTTAATTCTCTAACTCCGGAAATAATCTGTTACAGCAAAGAGATGCTGAGTCCAATGCATGGATAGTTGGGATCATCTACAGCACACAAAGGGGGTCTTAAGTGAGGGATTCCCATGAGTATATGCTCTAATTAAGCATATTGACATGGATTGTCCTGATGGGACAAACCCTCTAACACTTCACATTTATAGGAAATTCAGCTCTGCCAAAGATGCCTAATAAATTATTAGGCATGAGGTCGATAAGTAAGCAATAAATAAACATAGACAAAAAAAAAATAAGACCCATCAGCCCTATCAATTAAAGGAAAGTGACCACCATAAAAACTGCATTGTTGGACGATCCAGCTGACAACAGTGGGAACTGGTGAAAAGAATCTAATGTATATTGTTGGCTTTATTGCCTGCCCTCTTTAACCTCTTCTAATTACAACTTGTCATTAACATAATAAACACTCTGATAATCTAATAGTACGCTGGATATTATATCCCTGCAACTGAAACAAATATATTGAATGCAATATAAAACCAAGATATGTCTTTAAAACCAACTTTCAACTAGGAGCACAATGTAGGAAGTCTGAGCTCCTGAGCTGTAATAGTCATTTGGTTTCTTGCAAACCAATGTAGCAATAGTACACTTGAGCCATGCACAGCACGGTGGCTCAGTGGTTAGCACTGCTCCCTTGCAGCTCTGGGAGGGTTCAAATGACCAAGGACAACATCTGCATGGAGTTTGTATGTTCTCCCTGTGTTTGTATGGGTTTCCTCCGGGTACGCGGGTTTCCTCCCACACTTCAAAGACATACTGATAGGGAACCTAGACTGTGAGCTCCTCCGGGGACAGCCAGCAATGATAACATCTGTAAAGTGCTGCGGAATATGTCAGCACTCTATAGGTGAGTAAAATAAAATTAAGTGAATTAGGAGTTAAATGAATGCATTAATGCAGAATTTATTTCGAGATTTTGTTGTTGACAGAGATCATTTTGCTGCTGTCTTTTCACTGAATGATAATATTAAAAAAAACAACATAATTTTGCATAAGATCTAAATGTGGTGGATCCGGAGTTGTGGAGGGAAGAACGCTCAGTAAATCGCTTTATTCTCCCCCGCTGTGCATCACTACTTATGACATAACATTTGATAATGACAGTTAAGTAATAAAGGCTGCCAACAATCGAACTGGCATGTCTTCTGTTAGCGTGTAGTCATTTCTGGTGTGTTTATACATTTGGCACTACATCGCCTCCATACTTACTTATTTTAACAAAATATACAGTTCCTGAAAAAAAGGCTTGAGAGCACCATACGGTACAGTAGACGTTTAAGAGCATTTGATTTAAATTAGGAACAAAACCTTCTTATGAGTAGAGTGATATGAAAAAGTACGTGCCAGATGTCTCCTGTTACTCCATATTTGTCATACTGAATGGATTCTTTGTGGCAACTACTTCACCCTCACGATGTACTATATATAATATGTATAAACTACAATAGATTGAGATATAGATTTTTTGGTTAAAGATGAAGATTGGTGATTCATGAGCAGGGCCGGTGCCACCCATAAGCAAGGTACGCCACCGCGTAGAGCGCACTCTTGCTGGAGGCGCTGGCCCGCGGCGCCGCCTCCTAGCTCAGGGATGGGCAAACTACGGCTCTCCCGCTGTTGTAAAACTACAACTCCCAGTATGCCCAGTCTGCCTACAGCTATCAGCCTACAGCAGGGCATGATGGGATTGTAGTTTTACAACAGCTGGAGAGCCACAGTTTGCCCATCCCTGTCCTAGCTAATTTATTCACTTCACTTGCCTCTGTGTAATCTCGCACAGGCTCACTGGCAGAGGCATCGTGGAGCCAGTGCGCCTGTGCGAGATAAGGCGCTTCTCTGCAATTACACAAAGGCAAGAGAAGTGAATAAACTAGCTAGGAGGTGGCGCTGGGCGGGGAGGGGATCTGTGGATGACACCTATGGGGATCTGTGGATGACACTTATGGGAATCTGTGGATGACACTTATGGGGATCTGTGGATAACACTTATGGGGATCTGTGGATGACACTTATGGGGATCTGTGGATGACACTTATGGGGATCTGTGGATGACACTTATGGGAATCTGTGGATGACACTTATGGGGATCTGTGGATAACACTTATGGGGATCTGTGGATGACACTTATGGGGATCTGTGGATGACACTTATGGGGATCTGTGGATGACACTTATGGGGGATCTATGGATGACATTTATGGGGGATCTGTGGATGACATTTATGGGGGATCTGTGGATGACACTTATGGGGATCTGTGGGTGACACTTATGGGGATCTGTGGATGACACTGATGGGGATCTGTGGATGACATGGTATGTAGCTGGAGGGAGAGAACGTGGCCTTACCACAATGAAGGGTACAGTCTGTTTAAATAGGTGGCCGACAAAAAAGGGGTGGGTTAAGGGGCGTGGTCAATAGGAGGAGTCAAGGGGGCGGCAAAATTAGCTTTTGCCTAGGGTGGCAAAAATCCTTGCACCAGTCCTGTTCATGAGTTAACATAAGGTATTGAATTGTATATTTTAGGCTACTTTCACACTAGCGTTCGATCGGATCCGTTCTGAACGGATCCGATCGTAATAATGCAGACGGAGGCTCCGTTCAGAACGGATCCGTCTGTATTATATTAGCTAAAAAAAGCTAAGTGTGAAAATAGCCTGGGACGGATCCGTCCAGACTTTCAATGTAAAGTCAATGGGGGACGGATCCGCTTGAAGATTGAGCCATATTGTGGCATCTTCAAACGGATCCGTCCCCATTGACTTACATTGTAAGTCTGGACGGATCCGCACGGATCCGCACGCCTCCGCACGGCCAGGCGGACACCCGAACGCTGCAAGCAGCGTTCAGCTGTCCGCCTGTCCGTGCGGAGGCGAGCGGAGCGGAGGCTGAACGCCGCCAGACTGATGCAGTCTGAGCGGATCCGCTCCATTCAGACTGCATCAGGGCTGGACGGCTGCGTTCGGGTCCGCTCGTGAGCTCCTTCAAACGGAGCTCACGAGCGGACCAGCGAACGCTAGTGTGAAAGGAGCCTTAGCTGTAGCAGAACTCACAGCAATGGCTGCCGGTGCCTGCCTAACTAACACACCGACTCTGACTGCGTCTCAATCCTATCTCTTGATCAATTTAGTGTAAATCTAGCTATCTACTCTTCTCACTATAAAACACACTCACATTTATCCACTATCTATCTGTATTAAGCATTTTACCATTTCTCATCCTCTGACATCATCTCTCTCTCCTTTGTATATCCCGACTAAGCAGCAGCATTTCTTGATTGGCCTGTTTTATATTGGCTATGACTAGAGATGAGCAAAGTTTAGAAAAATTTGATTCGGTCGATTCACTGAACTTCGACAAAAAAGTGTGATTCGTTAAGAATTAAATTGTCAGAAATCGCGATAAATCAGGCCACTCTGCCTAATAATATTCATCCCACTTGGTGGCCCAATCTCAGTGTGATGGCTTGGAAGTTGAACTGCAGGGACAGTTCAGGGAGAGTGTATGACCGTGTGTAGAGATGAGCGAATCAAAGCTGATGAAGTGGAATTCATTACGAATTTCAGGAAAAAATGGATTCGCACAGAATGCGAATTTCCTCGCACTTCGTAGTAATAAATAGAATTTTTCCTAAAATGGCTGCTGCACGTTTGAGGACATGGAGTAAGGAAGTCTGGGAAGGCGGGATCACCCATAATGCCATGTATGCAGAGAATCAGCAGCCAGCCCTGTGATGTCACAGCCATATAAATAGCCATCTTAGATTCTGCCATTCACCAGCGTACTTAGTGCAGGGAATGATGTGTCTGCAGTCACTAGGGACAGTTATAGAAAAATAGTCATTGTGCTAAAAAGGGCAGGGAAAGATTATTCAAGGTGTAGGGAAAGAATAGGGAGCAATCATTCCACAGCATTTATGTTGAACAGGGTTCAGTAGGGGAAGTTACAGCCTGAGTAATAGGAACAATCCTATTACACCTTGCTGCACTGACTGGGGCTCCAAATTGGCATTATACAGCTCTGTAATTCCAGAAAACCGTTCTTATTAGGGTGCAAGTGCTGGATGATACAGCCATTTACAGGGTTCATTACAAGGAAATATTTCTACATCTTATTTGCCCTTGTGCGGTGCAGTTATATGTTCTAAAGCATTTTTTGGCGTGTTTTAGTGGGAAAAAGGGCTTATTAGCCGTTGTGTGGTGAAGTGAGAAAATTACAGCCCTTTTTGTTGTGTATTAGTGGCAAAAGTAAAATATATTTGCTGTCTAGAGGTGCAGTTATCTGTTTTAAAGCCCTTTTCTGCATGTATTAGTGGAAAAAGGAAAAATATCTTTGCCGCTCAGCGGTGCAGTGAGATATTTTACAGCCCACTTTGCCGTGTATTAGTGGCGAAATACAAATATATCCGCCGTTCATAGTTGTACTTATTTGTTAAAAAGCCTTTTGTGTAAAAATATAAAAGAATTAGGGCCTAATTGCCATTCAGCGGTGCAGTTTTATGTGGTGAAGCACTTTTCGATGGATGGACCGCATTATGCAGTAATAATCAGTGACTTCAACACAAACTTACCGCTGACACCTTCTCCACTCTGTCGGGGGGCTCTACTTGTATAAGTGTTTAATTGGACGGGGTCTGTAGACATCTATGTGGAATTAGCTGATGATGGTGTAAAAAGATTGTGCTTCTTCTTGGCGCTAACATTGACCTGTAAGGCTGAGTTCATATGTGAGTAATTTGGTCAGTTTTGGCCACGTGACTGCCCTAAAGCCTCATGCACACGTCCGTGGAACACGGACCATGTGATACCGGCCTGGATTTCTTCTGAGTGCAGGAGCGCACGGCGTCATTGGTTGCTATGATGCCGTTCGGTTCCTGCTGCTGCCGCAGCAATACATTAATACACTGGTATGACCTATAACAGTGTATTACTGTACTGCGGCGGCAGCAGGAAGCAATCCAGGCCGGTATCACACGGTCCGTGTTCAACGGACGTGTGCATGAGGCTTAATAAGTGAAGTGTGGAGTGATTCTAAGAGCGATGCCTGTCAGCTGCACGTCATACTGACTCACAGTATTGTTTCACTACCACAGCAGACTCCCTATGCGTGTTACTGCAAGGTACAGTGTTCTACATCACTATACAGGCTCTCTGCAGCCAGGAAGTAGCCGTTTTTAACAAAATTTGCAAGCAAATTTATTCGGACCAAACCAAATTTTTCCCCAAAAATTTAGTGAACCGGCGAATCTGAATATTTAAAAACATTTTTTACAAAATAAAGAAATGGGGGCAGCGCCAATAAAGTAGTAGAGAATTTTATTTATTTTTTTAATGCATGTTGTGGGAGCCCAAACACAGCTTTTTAATCCATTCTGTTAGCTGTGAATTTACTGTGCATCAGTATTACAGGTCACTGTTACTGTCAGGTCTAATTTATCACTGTCAACTTAACCGTGCAATGCCCCAAGATTCAAGTAGTGGCCCATTGACAGAGTGGGGAGGGTGGCAGCAGCAGTGGCAGTAACGTTGACAACAGTGGCCCCATAACAGAGTGGGGATAGGGGGCAGCAGCACTGACAGTGACAATAGTGGACCCATGTCAGATGGGAGGGGGGCATCAGCAGTGGCAGTAAGTCTGTGTTCACATTGTTTGTTTATTTTTTCGTTCTTATGATCCATCAAAAGAGCAGAAAACCAAACAAAACAAAGCTTTTATTTTGAGCATCCATAAAGCCTTTTTCAGACGGTCAGAATTTGATCAGTAATTGTAAGCCAAAACCAGAACTGGGTTAAAATGTAATAGAAATCATTTTATCTCTTCTGTGTTTTGGACCCACTCCTGCTTTTGGTTTACAAATACTGATCAAATATTGTGTAAGAGTCTCAATCTGCATTTGTTTTGGCCATTTATGTCTGAAATCAGCTTTTTAGCAAGAAAAAAGTCCTGCATGCAAAGTTTTAATGGCCTCCTTCACACGGTCAGTAATTGATCAGTATTCTGCATCAGTATTTGATCAGTTTATGAAAGCCAAAACCAGGAGTGGGTCAAAATAGAGATAAAATGTAATGGAAATATTTGCATCTCTTCTGCGTTTTAGACCCACTCCTGCTTTTGGCTTACAAAAACACATATAATGCTGACTAAATACTGACCGTGTGTAAGAAGCCTTATGGATGGTCAAAATACAGGATTGATTTATTTATTTTTTCTGTTCTTCTGATGGATAAGAAGAATTGAAAAATAAACGGTGATGTCAACACGGACAAACAGGGACAATAGTGGCCCCATAACAGAGTGGGGATGGGGGTCAACAGCAGTGGCAGTACCAGCAACAATACTGGCCCCATAACAGAGTGGTGATGGGGCCAACAGCAGTAATAGGGACAATAGTAGCCCCATAACAGTGGGGATGGGGCCAACAGCAGTTTTAGGGACAATAGTGGCCCCATAACAGTGGGGATGGGGGACAACAGCAGTGGCAGTAACACAGGCAATAATGACCACATCACAGAGTGGGGAGGGGGAGTAGCATCAGTGACTGTGACAATAGTTTCCCCATAACAGAGTAGGGGTGGGGGGCAGAAGCAGTGGCATACAGCACAAGATGGTGACAGATCACAGTGGTAACAGAACCCCAAAACAGCAGTGTGATAGCAAGGTTCAGTGGCATGCATGTCATATACATATCAGTAGGCCAAGAAGCACCATTGTAGGAATGACAGTAGAGGCAGCAGGTGGGGGACATCAGGCAGGTGACAGCATCAGAATGGTGGCAGCAGGACGTGGCCAGCAGTAACAGCCCATTTTGCAGAATATTCTGGTTTGGCAGCACACTACAGTATGATCATTAGTGGCAGAATGATCTATTCTGTTGCATCAAGCACCGGCGTCTGCCAATCCGGGTTGATCCACTCCTGATTCATGTTCATGAAGATTAGTCTCTCAACATTTTGGTAGGAAAGGCGAATTGTTTTAGGGGTAACTATGCTCCACCCCCGCTGCATTGAACACCCGCTCTGATGCCACCCTACCGACTGGGCAGGAAAGCATGCACATGGCAAACTCTCCCAGTTGCAGCTACACTTCATGTCTGCATGCCCAGTAGTTCAGGGGATCTTAGATCATAGCTGACAGGGTGCAGTCTAAGTATGTCAACACCTGCTGGTTGAGGTTCTGCTACATGTCCTGCTTCTGCTGGGTAGTTTCTTCAGTAGGAGGCTGAAGAAAATGTCTCATCATAGACTCCAGATGAAGTTGCTGCATATGGTGCTGCTCCTGCTCCAGTCCCCTCCCCCCAACCATTCATGGCATTGGAGCGTGAACTCAGAGAGTCCCCCTGGTCAGACGTTCCTGAGGGCGGGCGATGGCATTCATTGAAAGTGACCAACTGACTACACAACATGTCTCTATAGTAGTCCATTTTTCCCCCACTTTTGACCGATAGTGAGGGTCTAACAATGTGGATAGTAGTCATCCTTCTGTTGAATCCTTAAGATTAACCAGGTGCAGAACCACGTGACAACACCTAGCTTTGCATAAGTGATATGCTGGAGGACCACTGTGAACTCTACCTAGAGTGGAGGGTGAGGACATTGGCGCAGAAATCCCAGCATTACATTGCAGAGGCAGCATTGCCATCCCCTGGCCAAGTCACTGGTGTGCCTGGTGCAAAACAACATTTACCCAATGGGCTGTGAATGACATATATTGTCCTTGACCATAGTTACAACTCTGTACATCAGCGCTGCTGTGAACTCTACCAGACACCAAGAGGCCAAAGGCCCACCTTCCGCTCAACATAAGTGTGCAGGGCTGGTACAGCTTTTATGGAAAAGTAATGTCAGCTTGGGACTCTCCATCTTGGGTGGGCACAAGCTGTCAGTTTTCTGAAATGTGCAGAGTCAACTACATGGAAAGGGAGGGACTGTAGTACCAGCAACTTGGGCAGGTGCACATTCAGCTTCTGTGCCGTTAGAAGAGTGCACACATACTGTTGTCTATTTGCAATCATCTCAGTGATATGTCATGTGCAGGAGGCCCAAGGCAGACCGCGGGACATCATGCAAACAGGACACAGGCAAAACAATCCAAGGACCCACAGAGAACTTTATTACAAGTGTAATAAAAGCACATGACAGCAAGCAGGTTAAGCAATCGTGGTAGAACTACCACAGAACCAAGTGCAACGGCAGACCAGATGCAAAACCCAGAAGGCGGAGTGCCAGTAAGCCCCATTCTTCACAGAGCCCCTGGTGGTGTGCGTGAACTGGGCCAAGGGCTCACTGGTTGCACCTCCTGGAAGGTCCCGGTACAATTGGCCCCTACCTGCAGAGAACAGGCTGGTGAAACTACCAGCGGAAAGACAACAAAACTGGAACCTAAGCAAAAACAGGACATGGAACAGACAAGACGAACGGGAACCAGCAGCGAAGCATATGCCTGGACCCCAAGCGGAAGGAAGCATGGCGGTCTCAGGCAGAGCTGCACACACTAGATATCCTCCCTCTGGAGAACCCAGGGACCCTCTCATGAAGGCAGGACAAACATGAGACAGGAACAGAAGCAGAAAGAAACTACAGGCAGACAAGAACAGACAGGGATCAGAAGCAGTAGGCACTGCCAGACAGGACAAAGGACAGGATATAATCAGAAGCAGTAGAGCACTGCTAGGCTATCAGATGCAATAGAGCACTGCTAGGCTATCAGATGCAATAGAGCACTGCTAGGCTATCAGATGCAGTAGAGCACTGCTAGGCTATCAGATGCAGTAGAGCACTGCTAGGCTATCAGATGCAGTAGAGCACTGCTAGGCTATCAGATGCAGTAGAGCACTGCTAGGCTAACAAGGATCAGACAAGGATAACATAAACATAATACAGGACAGATACTGAACAGACAAGGACATAACCTCAAACACCATCACAGAACAGGTACCAATAATATCAGACAAAGCAGCAAGAATGCATTAAGAGGTGACACCACAAACAAGGGCAGATAGGAAAAAAACTGGTTCAGCAGCAAGGGGCTACACCCAGTAAGGAACTGGACAGAAGATAGACTGACCCCAAGTCCCACAGCTAACAGGTAGATATAGCTGCAATAATGAGGGCACGTGATTAGCCACAGATCAGGACAGATCGGGGGAAGTTAACCCCATCAGAACCAAACAGGGAGGGGAGCCTGCATGAACAGGGAAGTGAACACACAGGCTGCAGTACTGGACGTTGCCCCTGGCAAGCAGCATACACTGAGTCCACTGCAGCCAGTACACCAGAGCACAAACAACCCATGACACAACAGAAATGCATCAATACTAAAGCCATATTTACACACAAGGCTGCAGCCAGCACACATCACAGAACCAGCATGCATGGGGATATCCACAGCCAGCACACAAAGCTCATGCAGCCAGCACAGCACTAGAGACATGAGCCACAGAGATGCAGACAAGGGAATACACAAACACAGGTCACAGTTCACACACTACACCGCAGCCAGCATGCAGTCCCAAGCAACCAGCATACACAGGTGTCAGCCTGCAGCCAGTACGAAAAGGAGCCTGCAGCCAGCCTACACAGCAACAGTGATAAGAACTGCACAAAGAAGCAGACATGGGCAGAGCAAAAATTCACAGACAGCAGTTCCACAAAACACTGTAGCCAGCACGCAGCACGCAGTCCCAAGCAACCAGCATACACAGGTGTTAGCCTGCAGCCAGTACACAAGAGGGCATGCAGCCAGCCTACACAGCCAAAACTGTCACAGTGAACCGCACCATAAAAGATTGATTGCTTTTGAAACAAGTGATGAGGATGAGAAAGAGCATCAGGAGCAATAGAGGACATTGAAGTTGATGGGTAGGAACAACAGTTTCCTTCTGCTGATGTTGGCAAGCTCTAACTGCTGGAGAAGGGGTGCAGGATGGTGGGAGATGCAGTGGTTGCTGCATCAGGCTGTAACACTAAATGAGTGGCACAGTTTTCCCACACTACTTTATGGTGACGCTCCCAGTGCTGTGCTGCCAACATTAGGACCCTGGCCGTGTCTCACCTTCTGCCCACACATCCTGCATTCCACCATGCTAACACCCCTCAGTGATTTTGTGAAAAATTCCCACACTGGCGAGTATTGCATTTACCCTCTACTACTGTGTGATGCCTGCCTGCCGATACTTTTATGAATATGTGCACTGCTAGTGTGTTCCTCACAGGGAGTCTCCCAAGTTGCAGACAGTGTACCCCTCACGCATTTGGCTGTAGATCTCCCACTGCTTCCACCCTGCTGTCTTATGGGCACACTGCCACCCTACTGTCTCATGGGCTTGTTTCCACCCTGCTATCTCACGGGCGCACTCTGATGATGATGATGCCCCCTCCTTATCCTGCTCCCACATCTCATCGGCTACATCATCATCTATATCTGTTTGGTTGTCACTTGTGTCGCACTCACCTGTCTCTTGCGCATGTCCCTGCCCTCTCACAAGATGTGCTCCCACCCGACTGTCATCATCGGTGGTTGCATGCCTAGAGGAGTCCGCAATGGACCTCTCCTCCAAGTCTGTGCTGGACTGTAACTGACGACTGTCCTCACAAATCTCATCCTCACTGAAAAGCGGAGCAGAGTCAGCGGCTATGATTACCTGACTAGCAGAAGGAGCCGCAAAAGCAAGAGGCAGGTTCAGGAAAGGTGAGGGCACAGAGTACCAATTAAGCATGGTGTCAGAGGAACCCATGGATTCCTGGCTGTGTGTATCTGTCACTTGAGATGATGTTGAAGAGCAAGTCAACCATTCCAGTATAGCTGGATTGTTGGTCAAAACATGACCACTGGATGACAGTGGTAGCTCTGGCCTGTTGCAGTGGCTGCAGCTACCAATACTCCTTCTTCTGCTGCTACTTGTGCCGGCTACAGCAACATTTTTGCCCATTCTGTCACGGATGGTGTAGCAGAAAACGAGAAGTTACAAATAAGGAGGGAGTCAGGGTAACCTAGAATCAAGCCAACAGGAAAACAACAAATACAGAAATATCTGAAGAACCAGCTGTAGCAACTTCAAGCAGAGAACACAATCCAGGAAGTAGTATAAAGTGAGGCAGTATGGGAGGAGATATATAGGGAGGCAATCACTGCTAATAGATGACAGCTGGGAGAGGAAGGAGAGATGTCAAAGCGAAAGCAAAACAAAAGAACATCATGCAGGAGGTACTGAAGAACGTCTATCAGAACTTCTCAGAGATCTTGCGGTGACACATTCCTTTTGAGAGCCCAGGCAACTGTCTGTTGTCCATAGTGTAAAGTAAGTAAATCAGTAATGTAACAGATTAACTAAGAATGTGGCAGCAGTTAAACCAGATAAATGTGGCAATATATTAGACTGCCCTTTAATACTGACGCACAGTAACTAATGTAAAAACTAACTAACAGATTAACTGGGAATATGGCAGCATTTCAACAAGATGCACACAGCGATTACACTCAGCCTGTAGTATCCCTGCTTTCTTCTTATGCTCTCCCTACAGTCTCAAGAAACTCTCCCTACGATCTCCCTGAACTTTCCCTATCCAATTTTCTTCTATTTATAGCTTTCTGCAACCCTGTCCCTAGCACATTCAATCTTGTCATGTCTCTCCCTAAGTTCATCTCACAGTGAAATGGCGGAGACCACTAGGGATGAGGCTTTTATAGGACTTTGGATTGGCTGGCTGCATGGCATTATGGGTCATATTATGTTCCCGAGCTTCTTACTTTCACTTTGTAAGATGTGCAGCAACCATTTTAGAAAAAAAAAAACAATTTGTTACCACAAGCGCAAGGAAATTCAGATTTGTGCAAATCAAATTTTTCCTTAACTTTGTATTGAATTCCACTTCGGATGCTTCAGTTCTCTCAATACTATACTAGCTATGACTCATCCACTGAGTCATCAGTGACTTACACCTATAGTCCCTCATGAATGGCCTGGCTAGAGGTAGGGATGCCTTCAAGGCATTATGGAGATGTTTGCTTGGCCTCCTGCCAAGGCCACTGTGTCATCAAGGAAGAGCATTGAATCACTAGTGATGAGCAGCATAGGCAATATTCGTTTTCGCGATATCTAGCACATTTTTGGACTAATATTCGCTATAAATTAGCAAATTCTAGAATTCGTGATCTCCAGTCATTATTTTCTTGATTGCGAAAATTGGCAATGTAATATGCGTGTATTGCGCGCGCAATACAGGCGTGGCTCACTTTTGTTAAATTTTCCAAGCTGCTAGAAGTTTCCTGAGACTGGAGAAAATGCACAGTACAGTAATTCCTATCACACTACCTAACACCCTGCACTGGAACCTATCAGCTACACTATATCAGGATCTAACCTACACTGACTATCTCCCACTAACTATCTATATTATATATATGAGCGAACTATCTAATGTAATTGAATAATGATCCAGATGACTCAGGAAAGCACAGAGCACAGCAATGTCACTGCTCTCTCTCAAAACTGCAAAAAACAGCAGAAAATGGCTGCTGGGGAGGTTGTTATATAGTAAGGGGCAGGCAACTTTCCTATTGGTTGCTAGGGATGTTGCTAAGCTCAGATAAAGACATTGCAGCCTTCTCATTGGCCCACAAGCAAGAAGCAGTGAGGGTACTGATGAAAAATAATCTAGAATATTTGCGATTACGAACATATAGCACTATATTCTACATCTTCGCGAATTTTCGAAGTGCTGATATTCGCAATAAAATTTTGCGATTAGAATATTTGCGATCAACACTATAAATCGCCAACTATTAAAACGATCTACTTCAGAGTCCAAGCACTATAACAATGGATCATAGGCATTAACATATTCTTTTTTTCTTATACCTTCACTTTAAGTATACAAATATTGTACTTACACTTTAGTGAACTTTATATACTTTATTGCTTTTTTTATTTATTATTTACCTCATTTGCAGTTTTCTATTATCCCCCATGTTTGAATCCTACTTCCTGGTTTTTCATGTGACTGCTGTCCCATCATGCCTATGGGAAGGGAGATGTGTCCTGACATCAGCAGGACATGCAACACTAACCAGATCCCTTGTTCTTACCAATGAGGCTTCCTACGTCCTACATTGCAAGGCTCCAATGCAGGACATAACCAACATCAACTGGATATCAAAACAGATTTGCCACAGGGTGCAATGGTTGGCTAATATCTTTTTAAAATGGCAGTTTTGATAAATGGTGGCATTTGGGAAAAGTGATATAACAACGATCTCTGTCGGGCAGGATGCATTTATATTAGCGGCACCACCCCTTTAATTTAAAGATAAGCAAGCACATAAAAGAGATTTCCTTTGGGCTAAGCTGACCATATTGTCCTTAAAATAACAAGATAAGTATTTTTGCATGTCATTTGTTTTCATCGAATATTACCCAACAATGCCTTCACTTGTATAGAAGAGTGTCCCTTGGTCTAAAATGCCCTTCCTATTCATAACAGGATATTCCTTATATTGCATGTCCACATGTAAATCCTTAGTTTAGCCATGTTAGCACTAGTGTCTGAGCCAGTAATATAACTAATTTACATATATGACCCCTGCCAATCATTCATCGTGAAGAGTAAGGAGGATCATTGAGAAAGGGTCTAAGGCAGTCATATTACAAATTTACACGTATGACAATAACCCCTGCCAATCATTCATTGTGAAGAGTAAGGCTACTTTCACACTAGCGTTTCTATTTTCCGGTATTGAGATCCGTCATAGGGTTTCAATACCGGAAAAAAACGCTTCTGTTTTGTCCCCATTCATTGTCATAGGGGACAAAACATAACTGAACAGAATGGAATGGAGAGCAAAATTCTTTCATGGGATGCGGAGCAAGACACAATCTGACTCAATCGAAAACGGATCCGTCCCCAATTGACTTTAAATGGAGTTCATGATGGCTCCGTCTTGGCTATGTTAAAGATAATACATTCGGATCTGTTCATAACGGATGCAGACGGTTGTAGTATCAGTAGAGATGTCCCAAAATATTCGCCGGCGAACAGTTCCCGGCAAACATAGCTTGTTCGCGTTCGCCGCGGCGGGCGAACATATGCGATGTTCGGTCCGCCCCCTATACATCATCATTGAGCAAACTTTGACCCTGTACCTCACAGTCATCAGACACATTCCAGCCAATCAGCAGACCCTCCCTCCCAGACCCTCCCACCTCCTATCAATAAGCAAGGACAGCATCCATTTTAGATCCATTCTGAAGCTGCAGTGTCACAAATTTGACTAAGTTGTAATCGCAATGCGATTAATACAGGTTATATTAATCGCATTGCGAATTCTACTTAGAGCTGGGTTCCTAATGGTTGTATTGCTAGAATATAACGAAGATTGAGAATATACTGCTATATTCATTGTCAATTCTAGCAATACAACCATTAGGAACTCAGATCTAAGTTGTAATCGAAATGCGAATAATGCAGGTTATATTAATCACATAGCAAATTCAACTTAGAGCTGCTGGGTTCCTAATGGTTGCAGTGGCGTTGCTATGGCTGGTGTCACCCCTGCCCCCCCCCCCCCCCCACCACCCCCTGAAGCCATAATAAAGAGATAAAGAGAAAAAAAAAGACGTCACTAAGTCAGCTCCAATCAGATATCTGCATAGACCCAGAGTCTTGGTCTATGTGCAGATATCTGATTGGAGCTGACTTCTTATTTTCTCTTTCACATATAACGTTTAAACTATATTCCTTAGTAAAAATGACCAGTCCACACCATGTGGGTCTATATTTATAAGGGCCCCCCTGAGCATTAGTAAATGGGGCCGTCTCTATAATAATCCACCAGTAATTTATGAATGGGGTTAGGTTATTAACTTATTATTATTGGGGTATTATTAAAATAATTTGGTCTATAAAGTCAGAGCCGCTCTACCTACCTCCTCCTCCCGGCACCAGAGACTCCTGCAGGGCAGCTTCCGCGGCGCCCCACCACTCACCAGGCTGCAGTGAGTCACACCCCGTTTCCCTTTACCACGTGACGGCGCGACGTGCTTGCTTGCTTGCGAAGTTTAGACGTTGAACTTGTGAGTGAGAACTCCTGCGCCGGTTGGCCGCGGGTGACACCCCATCAGACTTTTGTCACCCGGTGCGCCCGCACCTGCCGCACCCCCCTCGCAACGCCACTGAATGGTTGTATTGCTAGAATATAACGAAGATTGAGAATATAGTGCTATATTCGTCAATTCTAGCAATACAACCATTATGAACTTAGATCTAAGTTGTAATCGCAATGTGATTAATACAGGTTATATTAATCGCATTGCGAATTCAACTTACCACCCTCTGCATCAACTACGTAATTTTCCATGGGAGTTTTGCCATGGATCCCCTTCCAGCATGCCACAGTCCAGGTGTTAGTCCCCTTGAAACAACTTTTCCATCACTACTGTGGCTAGAAAGAGTCCCTGTGGGTTTTAAAATTCGCCTGCCTATTGAAGTCTATGGTGGTTCGCGAACATTTGAGGAAGTTCGCGTTCGCCGTTCGCGAACGAAAATTTTATGTTCGCAACATCTCTAATTATCAGTAATGAAAGCATTTTTTGCTGAACCCTGCCGGATCCTACAATTAACGCTGGTGTGCAAGTAGCGTAAGGAGGATAATTGAGAAAGGGTTGTTTGCAGAGCTGTGCACAATGAGGTTCATATGAAGGCTCCTGTGTGTACAGAAGGTTCACAATAGCCCTTTCAAATTAAATAGAACTCAATAGAATAGTGCTGTATGTGACTGCTGAATCATCGAAAAGTGGTGCAGAAGACCCACTGAAAAATGGAAGTCCTAAATGTATGCTGTGAGTGCATTATATGCTCTGAAGGGCATGCACACCACAGACACAATTAAGATGTATGGAATTACAAGGAACCGGTCGCATCTTCATTGATCTCACACTGTTACTTATTCCAAGCTATTCAGAAAACCTTCTCTCCACAAATGCAGCTGGACGTAATCAATATAATGTCCATAGATGCTGAGATGACTCTCCCATACCAGTTTGCTACAAGTGTTTGCTGCAGTTTAACTATATTATGTATGCTCGAGAGATAAATACATTTCCTAAAATTCTTTTTGGTCCAGTTTGTCTGTATTGGCCAAGAAATTTGATTTGGGTATCAATTCTACCCCAATAAAAAGTGCTTTAAATGCCTGGAAATCCCCCCCCCCCCCCACAGTCTATCTGTTACGCTGAGCGCTCCGGGTCCCCTGCTGGCCTCGGAGCGCTCGCAGCGTATGCCCCCAGGCAGCACTCCAGTGTCTCGGCGTGTGCGTCCTCGCTCTCTAGGGCGCGCGCGCGCCGGGACTCTTAGATTCAAAGGGCCAGTGCACCAGTGATTGGTGCCTGGTCCAAAGGGGTTATTAAGGGTTAAGGTTTGTGAGAGGCAGTGCTGACTTAATTAGGCTGCACCTGTGCACTGCCCATTTATACCTTCTCCTCCCACAGCTTCCTGCCAGAGCTTTGTGCCTTGTGGTTCAGAGAAAGCGTTCCACTGTGTTTGTTTGCCTTGCCTGTTGCCGAACCCGTTGCTACCGTCTACTCGCCTTTGAACCTTGCCGCCTGCCCTGACCTCTGCTACGTCCGACTACGCTCTTGCCTTCTCCCTGTGTACCACGCCTTATCAGCTGCCAGAGAGGTCGAGTTGTTACTAGGGGACACGACCTGGTAGTTACCGCCGCAGCAAATCCATCCCGCCTTGCGGCGGGCTCTGGTGAAGACCAGTAACTGCTTAGAACCGGTCCTTTAGTACAACCCGCGCCATCGCCTCTCTGGTCCAGAGGATCCACTACCTGTTCTGCCGGTTCGTGACAGTAAGATCCGGCCATGGATCCCGCTGATGTTCCCCTGCCAAGCCTAGCGGACCTCACCACTATTGTGGCCCAGCAGGGTCAACAGCTGGCCCAGTTGACCGCTATATTGCAGCAGCTCCTGCCTTCTCAGCAACAGCCAGCTCCTCCGTCTGCTCCTGCTGCATCACCTCCGCCTGCAGTTGCCACCGGTTCCAGAATCCGTTTGTCCCTACCAGACAAATATGACGGAGATCCTAAGCAGTGCCGTGGGTTCTTGTCGCAGTGCTCTCTCCACCTTGAGCTTCTGTCTGACCAGTTTCCTTCTGAGCGAGCCAAGGTAGCCTTTATTCTCAGTTTACTGTCCGGGAAGGCCCTGGCCTGGGCTACACCACTATGGGACCGCGCAGATCCTGCCACCGCTTCCGTCCAGAGCTTCTGCCTAGAGTTCCGGAATGTTTTTGAGGAGCCTGCCCGGGTTACCTCCGCAGAGACTGCCTTACTAAATTTGACCCAAGGAGGTTCTTCCGTGGGTGACTATGCCATTCAGTTCCGCACCCTGGCCTCTGAGCTGAACTGGAACAATGAACCCTTTGCGCCACCTTCAAGAAGGGACTTAACAGTGAAGTAAAGGACGTTCTGGCTGCACGTGAGCTTCCTTCCACTCTTAGCGACCTCATCTTGCTGGCCACTAGGATAGACAAACGTTTCGCCGAAAGACAAGAGGAACTCCTCCTTGAAAAGGAAAAAGCTCGTCCTAGACGCTTTCCTCGTCTGGCTCCCGTTTTTCTGCGTCCACCTCAACCCGCTACTGGGTTTTCCGCCGTGGAAGCCATGCAGGTGGATCGGTCACGCCTGACTCCGCAAGAACGAAGCCGCCACAGAAACGAGAACCTGTGTCTGTACTGTGCCAGTACCGAGCACTTCCTTAGAGATTGTCCTCTCCGTCCACCGCGTTCGGGAAACGCTCGCACCTAGTAAACGTGGGAGAGGCGTTGCTAGGTGTGGATTCTTCCTCTCCACGTCTCATCATACCCGTGCAGTTGATCATCTCTTCCAAGTCCTCTTTCTCCGCAGCCGCCTTCTTGGATTCCGGTTCAGCTGGCAACTTCATTCACGCCTCCTTGGTTGACAAGTACCGTATTCCAGTAATCCGTCTACCCAAGCCGTTTTTCATCTCTACTGTTAACGGTGAGAGACTCTCTGCCACCGTGCAGTTCCGTACCCAGTGTCACGGCTGAGGATGCGGGAAATCCTCAGCCGTGTGTTGTTAGAGGATGTCCGGTCGCTGCTTGGCCAGGACCACAGCATTAGGGAGCAGGTCACCTCCTATTGCGTCCCTAACGCTGACCCTGTCTCCTGTCAGTATGAGCCGACCTTGATGGTAGGAGGGCTCATACGCCGGAACCTAAAGTCCCTACAAGCCCTCAAGTCGGCCCTGACCTAGGTGACAGAGTAGGACAACCCACTCCTCCAAGACAGGGAGGATCAGGAGTCCCAACGGCCAAGCAGTAGAGAAAAGGGGAACACCAATGCAAACCAATGTATATGGCAGGTGCTGCACTAGTTCCAGCCACCTGCCACAGCCCTGCTGACTGGACCAGTGTGCAGGAAATCTGAAGTCCACAAATACATCCACACACCGGAACCCAGATACATGGCAGCACACAACTATACAAGAAAGCATAGACCGAACATCACACAGACAAAGACAAACTGAACTTAAACATAAACTTAAACTTATGACCACAGTGGTGGCTCTCACAGGCGGATCAAATACACAGGAGGCTGCTCCAGCAAGCAGGGCTGAAGCAACCTACTGAAGCCTGCAAGAGACTCAGGCTATATAGGCCAAAAGGCCACACCCACCGGTCAACCACACCCAGTGACATCACACACACTGGGAAGGAAGTTAACCCTTCCAGCACACAGAAGGGAAAACACACATATAAGGGGAAGTGCACACAAAACAATACACCGTGCACACAACACACACACCTAACAAAAAGGGAGTCAGGTGAGACCGCATGCTACTGCAGCACGCTGCCTAGCCACGCTCAGACTGCTGCTGCACATACACATGAGCCAACGGGTTGCCAGCGGCCCTCACCTGTGGTTTTAACCCACACGAAACCGCAGGCAACCGCATGCGGATAGAGAGTCACGGTCATAGCCATGGCCGTGACACCCAGCCTCTGCAGATGGACATCGGAATATTTCATACCGAGACTATAGAGTTCTTTGTCCTTCCCTTCTGTTCCTCCGAACTCCTCCTGGGTCTGCCGTGGCTTCAACGTCATAGTCCTGTCCTGAATTGGTCCACCGGTGAGATCCTGCGTTGGGGTTCCTCATGTTCGGACCGCTGTCTCAAGCCTGCTCTGGTCAAACAGAACCCGC
Organism: Bufo gargarizans; assembly: GCF_014858855.1. NCBI lineage: Eukaryota > Metazoa > Chordata > Amphibia > Anura > Bufonidae > Bufo > Bufo gargarizans. Next base: position 140,351,666 of record NC_058083.1, on the reverse strand, counting down.
AAGTTTCTCCGCCTTCTGGGCTGCCCAAGCCATACCATTCCTTCGCGGATGTCTTCTGCAAGAAACAAGCTGAGGTCCTTCCTCCTCACCGATCCTATGATTGCCCGATCGACCTGATACCCGGTTCTACTCCACCTCGGGGCAGAATTTATCCTATCTCACCTCCTGAGACTCTTGCCATGTCCCACTATATACGTGAGAACCTACAGAGAGGATTCATAAGAAAATCTTCTTCTCCTGCTGGGGCCGTTTTTTTCTTCGTGACAAAAAAAGACGGCTCCCTCCGCCCCTGCATTGACTACAGAGGTCTTAATAAAATTACCATCAAGAACCGTTACCCTCTGCCTCTAATCTCTGAGCTATTTGATCGTCTCCGAGGGGCTAAGATCTTCACTAAATTGGACCTTCGAGGGGCCTATAATCTGATCCGTATCCGTGAGGGAGACGAATGGAAGACCGCCTTTAACACAAGGGACGGCCATTTTGAGTATTTGGTGATGCCCTTCGGCCTCTGCAACGCACCTGCTGTCTTCCAGGAATTCATCAATGATATTTTCAGGGACTTACTTTACACCTGCGTGGTCGTATACCTGGATGATATCCTCATCTTTTCCTCCAATTTGGATCAACACAGGGTCCATGTGCAACAAGTTCTTACTCGTCTTAGGAGAAATCGCCTGTACGCTAAACTTGAAAAATGTCTTTTTGAATGGACCTCCCTGCCTTTCCTGGAATACATTATCTCAGCCCAAGGACTTCAAATGGACCCAGCCAAGCTCTCGGCGGTTCTGGATTGGCCACGCCCCTCTGGTCTCCGAGCCATACAAAGATTTCTGGGCTTTGCGAATTACTACAGGCAATTCATCCCTCACTATTCCACTCTGGTAGCTCCTATCGTGGCCCTCACAAGAAAAGGAGCTAACCCCAAATCCTGGCCTACCCAAGCCGAGGAAGCCTTCCAGTCCCTGAAATCCGCCTTTGCCTCTGCACCCGTTCTCTCTAGACCAGATTCCACCAAGCCTTTCTCTCTTGAAGTGGATGCCTCTTCGGTGGGAGCCGGAGCTGTCCTCACCCAGAAGTCTTCCCGGGGCAAGACTTCTACTTGTGGCTTCTTTTCAAAAACATTCTCTTCCGCAGAGAGAAATTACTCCATTGGGGACAGGGAACTGCTGGCTATTAAATTGGCACTGGAGGAATGGAGACATTTACTCGAGGGCGCCACACATCCTGTGTACATCTTCACGGACCACAAGAACCTGGCTTATCTCCAGTCTGCTCAGAGATTAAATCCCCGTCAGGCTCGTTGGTCTCTGTTCTTCGCCCGCTTTAATTTTGAGATCCATTTCCGTCCGGCTTGTAAGAACATTAGGGCAGATGCTCTGTCTCGCTCCTCTGATGTGGTGGGCGACGAGTTAACACCTCGATATATTATCCCTCCAGAACGCCTTATTACAGTCGCTCCCGTGGACCTGCGCCTTCTTCCTCCTGGCAAATCCTACGTACCTCCACGTCAGCGGCTGCGAATTCTCAAGTGGGGCCACGCCTCACCTTTTGCCGGTCATCCAGGGGTGCAAAAGTCTCTCCAACTAATCTCCCAAAGGTACTGGTGGTCTTCTCTGGAGAAAGATGTCTCGGACTTCGTCCAGGCCTGTATGATTTGCGGCCGGGATAAATCGCCTTGCCAGAAACCAGCGGGTCTCCTCTTGCCTCTACCTGTTCCTGAAGTTCCCTGGTCTCACATCGCCATGGACTTTATTACAAATCTTCCCTCCTCCCATGGCAAGTCCGTTATTTGGGTCGTGGTGGATCGCTTCTCCAAGATGGCTCACTTTGTACCCCTGCCCGGTCTACCCTCTGCACCCATGTTGGCCAAACAATTTTTCCAACACATCTTCCGTCTCCATGGCCTTCCCAAACATATTGTCTCGGATCGTGGGGTACAATTCGTCTCCAAATTCTGGAGGGCTCTATGTGCTCAGCTCGGGATCAAATTGGACTTTTCTTCTTCGTACCATCCTAAGTCTAACGGCCAAGTAGAACGGGTGAACCAAATTTTGGGTGACTATCTGCGTCACTTTGTATCCTCACGCCATGACGACTGGGCTGATCTACTTCCCTGGGCGGAGTTCTCCTACAACTACAAACAATCCTCTGCCTCTAACAAGTCTCCTTTCTTTGTAGTTTTTGGCCGTCATCCTCTTCCACCTCTGCCGCAGTCTCCCACTCCTTCTTCTGTACCTGCTGTTGACAGTCTTGTATATGATTTTTCCTCCATCTGGCGAGAAACCCACGCTGCTCTCCTCAAGGCTTCCGCCCGTATGAAGGTTCAAGCTGACAAGAGACGCAGATCTCCTCCGGAATTTCGCCCGGGTGACAAGGTGTGGCTCTCCTCTAGGTACATCCGATTTAGGGTCCCAAGTTACAAGTTGGGCCCTCGTTTCTTGGGACCCTATAAAATCAAGAGTCGTATCAATCAAGTTTCTTATCAGCTCCATCTTCCTCCCTCCCTCCGAATCCATAACTCCTTCCATGTCTCCCTTCTTAAACCTGCTGTCTTTAACCGTTTTTCTCCCAAGCTTGTTTCTCCCACCCCTGTCGCCGGTACCTCCGATATATTCTCTGTCAAGGAGATCTTGGCGACCAAGATCTCCCGGGGAAAAAGATTTTTTTTGGTCGCAAGTTCTTCGGTACCAAAAAGGGAGGGAGACCAAAGGGGGGGGGGGGTACTGTTACGCTGAGCGCTCCGGGTCCCCTGCTGGCCTCGGAGCGCTCACAGCGTATGCCCCCAGGCAGCACTCCAGTGTCTCGGCGTGTGCGTCCTCGCTCTCTAGGGCGCGCGCAAGCCGGGACTCTTAGATTCAAAGGGCCAGTGCACCAGTGATTGGTGCCTGGTCCAAAGGGGTTATTAAGGGTTAAGGTTTGTGAGAGGCAGTGCTGACTTAATTAGGCTGCACCTGTGCACTGCCCATTTATACCTTCTCCTCCCACAGCTTCCTGCCGGATCTTTGTGCCTTGTGCCTCAGAGAAAGCGTTCCACTGTGTTTGTTTGCCTTGCCTGTTGCCGAACCCGTTGCTACCGTCTACTCGCCTTTGAACCTTGCCGCCTGCCCTGACCTCTGCTACGTCCGACTACGCTCTTGCCTTCTCCCTGTGTACCACGCCTTATCAGCTGCCAGACAGGTCGAGTTGTTACTAGGGGACACGACCTGGTAGTTACCGCCGCAGCAAATCCATCCCGCCTTGCGGCAGGCTCTGGTGAAGACCAGTAACTGCTTAGAATCGGTCCTTTAGTACAACCCGCGCCATCGCCTCTCTGGTCCAGAGGATCCACTACCTGTCCTGCCGGTTCGTGACACTATCTCTTGTTCTCTCTTGAAAAATTCTACCAAAAAGTTGGGATTTGCTTGTCTCTAACATGCACCACTTATTTATATATACTGCATCTAGATAGGAAAGTTATAGATTCTAATAGAGCTACATAGCTAGTAGTATTACATACTGCATATATATATATATATATATATATATATATATATAACCTCTTTCCCATCATCTTTGTAAAATGTCTATTATTGCTTCATATTATCCTAGATTTTCAGTATATTGCAACATTTCACATTGTACTATACCACAGGGATCCATGAATGTTGTGGCTGCGCTCGTAACCGTTCTTCTGGGATCTAAGAACAGCAGGGGTTCATTCACATGGCTCACAATTAGGCAAAGCATAGTCACTAGAACTGTTCAGTGTATGAACTGCAGGGCTTGTGATTTCAAGCATCGTGCAAATAAGCCTTCACTTGGGGAACTGTCTGATATACATATGACCTCACTGTTTAATTCACAAGATTACTACAGAAGACACACTTTAATATGAGAATTAGTCATGATAATAACAGTAAACACAAACATAAAAAAAAGTATGTGCCTTCTATATAACACATAAAGATGCAATGATTGGGATTGATAAGCTTTAACCCTAAGTTCACACCTGAGCATTTTACAGCGCGTTCAAACGCGCTGTAAAACGCTCAACACGTGAAAACCAATGCTTCCCTATGGCCCTGGTTCACACTTGAGCGTTTTACAGCGCGTTTGAACACGCTGTAAAACGTCAGATGCATAAACAAGTTCTTGAGCTTTTTTTGGGGGCGTTTGTCGCGCGTTTTGGCCATAGACTCATTGGACAACACTGCAGTCAATCACACAAACGCGCGTCAAACGCGCGTTTACTATTGCAAAAAACACGCATAAAAACGCGCGACAAATACGCGCGTCTCAGAAACGCTCAGGTGTGAACCCAGGGTAAAGGGAATCTGTCACCAGGAAATTCCAGGAACGATGCCTTGTAGGGCTAGCACAGCTGAATATCATGATACATTTCACATAGTGCTTCGGTCTTGAGATAAAGTGATTTTAATCTGTATGCAAATGAGCAGTTAAGTGCACTGAGGGCAGGCCCAAGCAACTCTGGCACACTCGCTCATCCTCATCCTGATTGACAGAGCCAAGTAAAATGACTATGCAAGAACATGGTCCTGTCAATCCAAAAGGAGAGGGAGAGGTTGGCAGAGGAAGCAGGAGGTGCAAGGGTGCACAGAATGACTTGGGCCCGCCCTCTGTGCACTAAACTGCTCATTTGCATTTTTCTCCAGAATAACGTAATGGATGACTTAGGTAAAGGTATCAATACATTTAGGTGAGCTAGCCAAGACATGGTGCCTGAATTTTCTGGTGACAGAATTTCTTTAATATCTATATGATATTGCTACATTTTTATTACCATGGGACTTTGTAATAACTAACTAATATAAGTATATATTGTTAGCTCTACTCCAGTTAACACATTAAGTTACTCCAGTGACATCCCTGGGTAAAAACTTTATATTAAAGTTAAATACCATTAGATGTCATGCATCATTTCCATTCTGTATCTTCTTAGGTCTCATGCATATTAAAGGAAACCTGTGACCGTGAAAATTCTATGTAACCTGCCAGCAGCATGTTATAGAGCAGGAGCAACTGAACAGATTGATATATAGTTTTCTGGAAAAAACTTGAGAATAAGCTGTATTTCATACTTTTATTCAGTAATAGACATTAGGAGCAGCAATATATCAATTCCTTTGTTACAAAAGTTTGTTTGTTGTAAGCTTAAAGTGAACCTGACACGTTGAACATGGTGTCTGAGCTGCAGGCAGCTTGTTCTAGAGCAGGAGGAGCTGAGCAGACTGATATATCGTTTATGGGGGGAAAAATCAGTAAAGCTTTGAATTTATCCATTTATATCCGTGCTCATCCCTATTGGTCCTGTAGGTGACTGACAGTGACTTCCCTCTATGACTGTGTGTACACATGCAGCTGTCAATCCTTCTTTAACCAATTGTCATTTTTGTATAATATCTATCTACAGCTTATTATTCTATTCAATTGCTTCTCTATCTATCTACGAGTATCTAAAGTGGTGCTTGAAAGTTTGCGAACCCTTCAGAAATTTCTATATTGCTGCATAAATATGACCTAAAACGACATCACATTTTCACATAAGTCCACAAAGTAGATAAAGATAACCAAATCAAACACATGAGTCAAGAAGAATAATGACTTTTTTATTTATTTATTTATTTATTTAAATGATCTAATATCACATGCCTGTGAGTGGCAAAACTATGTGAACCTTTGCTCTCGGTATCTGGTGTGACCCCCCCCCCCCCCCCCTCTAGAGTGGGCATCCACTGTATATAGTGTATAAAGCATAGTAATGTTAATGAAATTCTAATGTCAAATGTATTGCATACTTCATATTCCTAGCATTGATGTGAGGTAGGATTCCCAGTCTGAAATTAGATTATAATAGTGTTTAGAAAGGATATTTAATAATGCATATTGCTACTACTTTGGAGCATTGGTATCGGGCAATATATGGTTATAATGGTAATACCCTTCTTTTATTGCTATCAGATTATATAAGGCTAGGTTCACACCTGAGCGTTTTACAGCGTGTTCCTACGCGCTGTAAAACACTCAACAGGCAAAGACCAATGTTTCCCTATGGGCATGGTTCTCACCTAAGCGTTTTACAGCGCGTACAAACACGCTGTAAAACGCCCTACGCCCTAAGAAGTACAGGAGCTTCTTTGGGGCGTATTGTCGCGCGTAACACCTCTGTTTTATTGTACGCCTCTGTGGTCAATAGCAAGAACGCGCATACGACGCGCGTTTCCAAAATACAAAAACACCCCAAAATACGCCTCAAAAATGCCCGATAAAAACGCCTGTAAGCAGCGCTTATCGAATACGCTCAGGTGTGAACCCAGCGTTAGTTCTGTTGGACCAGGGCTGGATAGCAGAAAACTGCTGATATCCAAGATACTAGGAGCAAATACTGTAGTCCTTGCTGTCAGATACACCCGAGTTCCTGGCTGATTCTTATAAGTGTATGTTTATATGCTGAGGGCCGTCTTTAATATTGATAGGATCCTGGGCAAGAATTTACTTGGGCCCCCTGGATCTCGCCTTCCCACACCCTACCATGCAATGCGCTGAGGCGTGAAACGGCCGTCGCCACGATCCTTGTTGCCTGCGCTATGCCAAGTCCGCCACATGTCTGCAACAATAATGTTTGATGTCTGCAATAATAATGTCTGAATAAAGAAGCTACATTTTTGGCGAGTGCCACCCACATTTGTTTTCTCCTTTGTGACATAACTTGTGATTTGGAGGCAGAGCACCACCTGTAGTGAGGAAATCCCGGCATTGGAGGTTTTTTATGTCTTGGGAGAAAGTTTTAAGCAGTGCCACCCCGTTGTGCTCTTTAGAAAATTTTACTTTCTGAATTCAAAGATTAGTGCCGGCCGCACCAAAGATCATCCAACGTCACCCCCTAACCCCCCCTCCCCCCCAGGTATGAAGCCAGTGTATGCATTATCCATTCTTTCTTTCTAAATTCAGAGTTACTGCCGGCCGTACCACAGATCCCCCAATCATTGCGCTCCCCTCGAAGTAAAGCCGGTGTGTGCATACATTGACCAAAAAAAAAATACTTAACTACCTCTAACTTCTTCTTCCGCTCCGTATTTGCGGGCTGCCCAGGCGTAAGTTCGTTGCGCAATCCCCTCGGCGCGTGCTCCCGCGAGACCCCCCGCAGGAGTTCACAGGTCTTGCGCAATAAACTCACGCCTGGGTAGCCCGCAAGTACGGAGCAGAAGAAGTAGTTAGAGGTAGTTAAGTAGGTTTGCTGACATTGAGCAGCGCAGCCGCACTTAACATATAGGGAGGGCCTGCGGCCGCACTTAAAAAAAGCACTTGTGGGGCTGCGGGCCCTCCCCCCACTGCACGACCGGCGGGGCTCAAGAGGCAGCTGCCTTGGGCCCCCCAGGAGCAACTGGGCCCGGGGCAGCTGCCCCTTTTGCCCCGCGTTAAGGACAGCCCTGCATATGCTACAGATTTTTTTGCAGAAATTTCTACTACAAATGTATTGTCAGTCACAGAAATTTCTGCTACATGTTTGCTTTGTGAACACATCCTAACAGGGAGAAAGGGAGTGACCAGCTGATCATCCTCCTCTCTATGCCCTGCAGTGCATTATTTAATGCATAGCGTGCAATGCTTGCAGTTCAGTGTGAATCATCCTCATCTATTTTGAAGTGAATATTCAATCCTCTGACTGGACTCATATTATGTTTGGAAAAAATGTTTCTAGTGGCTCCAATCATGGCCCACATCTTCCAAAAGTAATAGGAGGGCAGGCACTGGTGATTGGCAACATAAGCTATATCTTTCTGCTCCATCCACTTTATCTGTGCTTACATTTAATTACAGATATGAGCACTGACTACCCAGTTTTGTCACTGGATGGAAGCAGTAATCTAAATGTTACAGGGACATCCACTTCAATACTATTCAAGAAAAAATGTCAGGGCTGAATATAGCTATTAAATAAGTACTCCCACAATTTTTTTTTATTCTCTGACCTGTTGGAAAGATATATGATATAAACTGTAGTGAAGGTAATCTTCTTACTGGAGACTGTATTTGTGAGTTATAACCTCCTTTCTGATCCTCAGCTGTGTTATGTAACCAGGACATGAAGTCAAATACTACTCTATTCATTTATGAGACTGACATTGAGGCTCCCATAGAAATGCATAGAGAAACTGACCTTCTGTCCACACATAAGATGCTGTGTTTGAGAGTCAAAGTGTTGGTCACATGACAAAGCTGAGGATCAGAAGGGAGGTTATAATTCACAAATACAGTCAGTGGTAAGAAGATTACCTTCACTACAGTTTACATAATTTACCTTTCTAACAGGTCACAGAATAAAACATTTCTGGGAGTGCTACTTTAAACGCTGACCTCCTTTCCTAAAGTGACATTCCTAATTTGTGACATAAAGTGACATTTAAAAATTTGTTTCTGTCTGTTTGTCTGTTCTTTATGCGTGAACAAACGACTGGAGCGATCTTCCCAAAATTTGGCACACAGGCACATCAGGTGTCCGGGAAGGTTATAGACCAGGTCTTAGCTCTCTAGAACGTACCGTTCCTTAGAGGGTCTCAAAATATGACCTGCATTAGCCAATACAAGCCTGCAAGTCTTTTCTTCATATCCCAACTGCCATACACACGGTCACATGTCCCTTATCAGCCAATAGAAGCTCGCAGGCCCTTAGTCTCCACATACAGACAGTTTTACTCCAGGTTTCCATAACAACCCAGCCATTTTTCTTCACTGCTGTAGGTCAGCTTAAGGCTACGGCTACACAGCGAAAATAAGTCGCATGACACAAAGGACACAACTACACTGCTACATCCATCCATCTTGGATGGATTTTTTGCGACTGTCATTTCGCAGTAGCGACACCATAGCCTATCATTATAAAAATTGTTGCGCAACATTGGTTTGACAAAATGTCACGCGACACATGTCATCATGTAGCCCTGGCCTTAAAGGGGCAGGGCGCTTTGGAGGTCACTGTTAAGGGGGCATGGGCCACTATTAAAGGGGCAGCTGCTGTGGAGGTCACTGTTAAGGGAGCAGGGACCAATATTAAAGGGACAGTTGCTGTGGAGGTCACTGTTAAGTCAGCAGGGTACTGTGAGGTCACTGTTAAGGGAGCGGGGTACTGTGGCAGTTACTGTTAAAGGGATGGATGCTGTGGAGGTCACTGTTAAAGGGGCAGGCACTGTGGAGGTCACTGTTAAGGGGTAGGGGCCACTATTAAAGGGGCATCTGCTATGGAGCTCACTGTTAAGTCAGCAGGGTGTGAGATCACTGCTAAGGGAAAGGGGTAGTGTGGCAGTCACTGTTAAAGGGAGAGATGCTGTGGAGGTCTCTGTTAACGGGCAGGGAACAGTGGAGGTCACAGATAAGGGGACGGTCCCTTATGGTGTTAAGGGGCGGGGTGCTGTATAGTTCACTGTTAAAGGGGGAAGTCCCCTTAGGAGGTCAATATCAAGGGAGTGGGGTGCTGTGAAACTCACTGTTAAAGGGACAGGATGCTGTGAAGGTTGAAGTTAAGGGGATGGGCTGCTGTGGAGGTCCCATTTTAAGAAGGCAGGGCACTGTGGGGGGTCAGTGTTAAGGGGTGAGAGGCTGTGTAGCTCACTGTTAAGGTGGCGGGGTACTGTAGAGGTCACTGTTATGGGGGATACTCTTGATATCTATCTTTTAACGACAAACAGAAACATTAAATGAAATCGATGAAATATACCCATGCGATTATATATATATATACTTGTAGAATATAATTCTGTTTCTGAAGCACAAAATTAGTTACTTTTGGTACATTTCACCAAGAAACTTGAAGCCCAGAGAAGTGACCCTGTTTGACAATCTAAAAATTCATTGTCGAGACAATCTCGTGATGCTTTACTGCTGTTTGAGAAGTGTCATTGTCTTGTGACAAGGACAAAACAGCATGATTTACAATGCCAAGACCTGAATACACAAGCACAGCCGGGAAGGGATAGTTTAACATTTTAAGTGATGAAAATCTCTGTGTGAATAATACTGTATATCCCTTTGTGTTAAGAGTAATTCATTGAGTCTGCATTGCAACCTTACATATCATACCATTCAACGGGAATAGCTCCAATCAATTATAAATGCTCTAAAACAAAACAAACCATTAATATTCACATTAAAATATATATATATATATATTATTTCATAATCATTAAAAATAAATCATATGCACATTACTCTTTGCTAGGAGTAACCTCTAACTTAAGGGCATCTGACAGCAGATTTGTACCTATGAACTGGCTGACCTGTTACATGTGAAGGCCTCTGTGTTGGTCCCAAGTTCATATGTGGCCACATTGCTAAGAAAAAGTTATAATATATGCTCATAAGTCTCTAGGGCAGGGATCAGCAACCTCCGGAACTCCAGCTATTTTGAAACTACAACTCCCAGAACCCTCCTTTCACTTCTATGGGAGTTATAAGAAAATCCAAGTAAGTGGGCATGCTGGGAATTGCGGTTTCACAGCAGCTGGAATGCTGAAGGTTGCTGATCCCTACTCTAGGAGCAGCGATGGCATTGACATTACACCTAGAGGCTCAGCTCTCTCTGCAACTCCATACCCTCTACACTTTGATGGACTTTAGGAGACATCAAGGCCAGTAGTCATCACGTTTACACTGCCTGGACCTTGTCAATCAAAATGGAGAGGGCCCGGCAAGCAGTGATTCAGTATGGGAGGAGTGATGGCCTTAACGAATGCTCCTCCCCATACTGTGGGGGAGATCGCGGCATGTAAAAGTAGCGGTCTTCTCTATTGATGAGCAGACATTTGTCGGGGAGGAAAGCTTTCTTCCTGACAATCGTCTGGTTAACTGAGCAGTGTAAACGGGCCTTTAGAGTCACTGCAATATGCAAACATAGAAGACTTGTGGGATTTCTTATCTGAACTAGTTGTGTATTGGAAAGGTCAAAGCAGAACCTTAAGGGAAGACTCTAACCTGTTTGAAAAAAATATATGCAAGACAAAATTAGGAGATTTCTCATGAGGGTTTGGAAAGTTCTAGATGACATTTCATCTGCACTGTGTAGTCAACAGCATCATAATACGCATTATCATGAGTTTCTCTGCTGCACTTCAGACCAACAAGATGCCAAATAGATCTGTCAATAAAAACTTACAGTCCTGACATTTTGGGTAATGACTAGAAGATAACATAGATCCATCTGGTCCCTTAGAGAAGGGATTGTGCATCTATCATTAAAAGAGCTTAGGAGTTAGCAGAATAATGTGCGCAGTAACATTTCCCTTATGGTCCGTAAGCAAGTGTATATATGTGCACCATATGGGAAAAGGTATGTGAACAACCCTTTCATTTAATGACCTTTTAGTCACACTCAGGTGCATAAAATGAAGCATCTAGATCCAATTGACATAGACAGGCATACAAAATAGTCAACTTTATGTCTTGCTAGAGTTGCCCATGTTACTTTTAAAGGGGGTGTCCTGTTTTTCCCTTTCACGACCCAGATGGGAGAACACCTTTAAGTGATATTCAAGAGCCGCAGTAGGTAAATTATAAGGCATAGTCCTCATCTGGTGATCCAGATGTGTTTAGGATGCTGCATAGATGTTGAAGACGTACAGTATAAAATATGTGAAGCGACATAGTCATTATACATGAAGTATAAATATGCCATTTAAATTTTGTAAGGGTACTGCAGCACATACCTTCGGCCATGCCGTTTTTGGGCAAAGGAAAATCAATCAGCATTTTTATAGCTTTTTTTTTTAAGACTTTTTAGGCAGTGTTTGCCCATACAGTGTGTTTTTTTACATGCTTAGCATTTTTTTTAACAGATGATCATATGTACCCACTTGTAAACTCACTTACACTGTATAAACTGTATAAGAAAAACAAAAGCACTGATAATAAAAAAGAAAAGCCATATAAAAACCACATTTAAAAAGGCCAACACATATTGCATATGTTTTTTTTAAGCTACAAAGACAAAAAATCAAAGGCAATGAGGGAAAAAACAGACCTAGAGCATGCTGCATTTTGAAAAAAGTAATTGACCAAAAAAAATAACAAAAAACCCCTATAGGGTGAAAAAATGGCACTAAAAAAATATATATAAAAATCGCCTGTTTGTTATTCCCTATAGACTTCCATACAGCATTTGGAGATGGCATTGCTTGTCTAAAAATGTTGCAAAAAAACACACCAAAAACATAACCCCCCCCCCCCAAAAAAAATACGAAAAAACTTATGTTTCACAGTATAATCAAATACTCAAGGTATTTACCTGTCCAACTACTCAATAAAGTCACTTTGCAAAATATTATGCAGCTTAAGGGTATTTATAGTGCAGGAATTATGGTTTAGTGTGTGTGTTGTTTTTATTTATTGGATCTAGTGTTGAGCAAAGCAAAGCATTCGAAGCGGAATTTGGTCCGAAGTTTAGGGAAACTTTGATTCTAAATGAATCCGAATTTCCTCGGGCTTCGTGGTAACAAATCAGGTTTTCCTAAGGCTACTTTTCACACTTGCAGCAGTGTGATCCGGCGAGCAGTTCCGTCATCAGAACTGCCCGCCGGATCCGCCGATCTGGATGTGACTGAAAGCATTTGTGAGACACATCCGGATGCGGATCCGTCTCACAAATGCATTGCAAGAACGGATCCGTCTCTCCGCTTGTCATGCGGACAGACGGATCCATCTTGTATCTTTTTCACATTTTAACGGTCTGCGCATATCCGGTATTTTGAATGCCGGATCCGGCACTAATACATTCCTATGGGGAAAAATGCCGGATCCGGCATTCAGGCAAGTCTTCAGTTTTTTTCGCCGGAGATAAAACCGTCTGATCAGTCAAAATGACTGAACTGAAGACATCCTGATGCATCCTAAACGGATTGCTCTCCATTCAGAATACATGGGGATATGCCTGATCAGTTCTTTTCCGGTATAGAGCCCCTGTGACGGAACTCTATGCCGGAAAAGAAAAACGCTAATGTGAAAATACTCTAAAATGGCGTCTGGAAGTGTTGCAAAGAGAAACTAAGTGTAGAGGAGACAAGCGCGGCAACGCAAATCACCCATAATGCTGTGCAGAAAACCAATCCGCAGATAGACATCCCCTGTGAGGTCACAGGCTATAAAAGCCTCCACCTGCTCAGGTCTCTGCTATTGTCCTGTGAGCTGAGCATAGGGGGAGACATGGCAAGTGTACATGCATTGCTGAAAATGATTAATAGAAGAATATTGGAGAGGAAGAGTGCACGGAGAGTGCAGGGAGACTTATTCTGTGGCAGTTTTATTTATTTCTACATTTACTTAACTACATCAGCCATTGACTAAGATATGTAATTCAATACCAATAAGATGGAAGCCTTTATTATTCCGGTGCCAGCGTGCCAACCAGTACCATCCAGTCTGCACCCCTTAGGGAGGTCAGGTCTTAAAGACCTTTCATGGGTCCCGACTTTATAAACTAAGCATCAGGGTATGTAGGGCATACAGCGGGGATCTAATAGCGCTTACTATTTTTTCTGGGCGCCTCTCTGTTCACCCGCTGTGGCACCCGTTAAATTCTCCCGCCCTGTATGCTAATTTTCGCATCGGTACAGGGAGGAGGAGACTGTCCAGTTTCTCAGTGGGCGTCTCCTTCTCCCTGGCTGTGAGCTGTCCAATCACAGCGGAGAGCGTCACAGCCAGGGAGAAAAAAAAACTCACCTTCTCTCTGGCTATGACGCTCTCCGCTGTGATTGGAGACGCTCATTGAGAAACAGGGAAGTCTCCTCCTCCCTGTTCCGATGCGAAAATTAGCATACAGGGTGGGAGAATTTAACGGGGGCCACAGTGGGTGAACGGAGCGGCACCCAGAAAAAATAGTAAGCGCTGTTAGATCCCCGCTTCATGCCCTACTACCCCGATGCTTAGTTTATAAATTGTGGACCCATGAAAGGTCCTCTTTAATGATGACTAGAGTTGAGCGAACACCTGGATGTTCGGGTTCGAGAAGTTCGGCCGAACATCCCGGAAATGTTCGGGTTCGGGATCCGAACCCGATCCGAACTTCGTCCCGAACCCGAACCCCATTGAAGTCAATGGGGACCCGAACTTTTCGGCACTAAAAAGGCTGTAAAACAGCCCAGGAAAGAGCTAGAGGGCTGCAAAAGGCAGCAACATGTAGGTAAATCCCCTGCAAACAAATGTGGATAGGGAAATGAATTAAAATAAAAATTAAATAAATAAAAATTAACCAAAATCAATTGGAGAGAGGTTCCATAGCAGAGAATCTGGCTTCCCGTCACCCACCACTGGAACAGTCCATTCTCAGATATTTAGGCCCCGGCACCCAGGCAGAGGAGAGAGGTCCCGTAACAGAGAATCTGTCTTCATGTCAGCAGAGAATTAGTCTGCATGTCATAGCAGAGAATGAGGCTTCACGTCAGCCACCACTGCAACAGTCCATTGGCATATATTTAGGCCCAGCACACACACAGGCAGAGGAGAGAGGTCCCGTAACAGAGAATCTGGCTTCATGTCAGCAGAGAATCAGTCTGCATGTCATAGCAGAGAATCAGGCTTCACGTCAGCCACCACTGCAACAGTCCATTGTCATAAATTTAGGCCCAGCACCCAGGCAGAGGAGAGAGGTCCCGTAACAGAGAATCTGGCTTCATGTCAGCAGAGAATCAGTCTTCATATCATAGCAGAGAATCAGGCTTCACGTCACCCACCACTGTAAGAGTCAATTTTCATAAATTTAGGCCCAGAACCCAGGCAGAGGAGAAAGGTCCCGTAACAGACAATCTGGCTTCATGTCAGCAGAGAATCAGTCTTCATATCATAGCAGAGAATCAGGCTTCACGTCACCCACCACTGTAAGAGTCAATTTTCATAAATTTAGGCCCAGAACCCAGGCAGAGGAGAAAGGTCCCGTAACAGACAATCTGGCTTCATGTCAGCAGAGAATCAGTCTTCATATCATAGCAGAGAATCAGGCTTCACGTCACCCACCACTGTAAGAGTCAATTTTCATAAATTTAGGCCCAGAACCCAGGCAGAGGAGAAAGGTCCCGTAACAGACAATCTGGCTTCATGTCAGCAGAGAATCAGTCTTCATATCATAGCAGAGAATCAGGCTTCACGTCACCCACCACTGTAAGAGTCAATTTTCATAAATTTAGGCCCAGAA
This sequence comes from Bufo gargarizans, assembly GCF_014858855.1. NCBI lineage: Eukaryota > Metazoa > Chordata > Amphibia > Anura > Bufonidae > Bufo > Bufo gargarizans. Next base: position 140,336,491 of record NC_058083.1, on the reverse strand, counting down.
CCCAGGCAGAGGAGAAAGGTCCCGTAACAGACAATCTGGCTTCATGTCAGCAGAGAATCAGTCTTCATATCATAGCAGAGAATCAGGCTTCACGTCACCCACCACTGTAAGAGTCAATTTTCATAAATTTAGGCCCAGAACCCAGGCAGAGGAGAAAGGTCCCGTAACAGACAATCTGGCTTCATGTCAGCAGAGAATCAGTCTTCATATCATAGCAGAGAATCAGGCTTCACGTCACCCACCACTGTAAGAGTCAATTTTCATAAATTTAGGCCCAGAACCCAGGCAGAGGAGAAAGGTCCCGTAACAGACAATCTGGCTTCATGTCAGCAGAGAATCAGTCTTCATATCATAGCAGAGAATCAGGCTTCACGTCACCCACCACTGTAAGAGTCAATTTTCATAAATTTAGGCCCAGAACCCAGGTAGAGGAGAAAGGTCCCGTAACAGACAATCTGGCTTCATGACAGCAGAGAATCAGTCTGCATGTCATAGCAGAGAATCAGGCTTCACGTCAGCCACCACTGCAACAGTCCATTGTCATAAATTTAGGCCCAGCACCCAGGCAGAGGAGAGAGGTCCCGTAACAGACAATCTGGCTTCATGTCAGCAGAGAATTAGTCTGCATGTCATAGCAGAGAATCAGGCTTCATGTCAGCCACCACTGCAACAGTCCATTGGCATATATTTAGGCCTAGCACACAGGCAGAGGAGAGGTTCATTCAACTTTGGGTAGCATCGCAATATAATGGTAAAATGAAAATAAAAATAGGATTGAATGAGGAAGTGCCCTGGAGTCCAATAATATATGGTTATGGGGAGGTAGTTAATGTCTAATCTGGACAAGGGACGGACAGGTCCTGTGGGATCCATGCCTGGTTCATTTTTATGAACGTCAGCTTGTCCACATTGGCTGTAGACAGGCGGCTGCGTTTGTCTGTAATGACGCCCCCTGCCGTGCTGAATACACGTTCAGACAAAACGCTGGCTGCCGGGCAGGCCAGCACCTCCAAGGCATAAAAGGCTAGCTCTGGCCACGTGGACAATTTAGAGACCCAGAAGTTGAATGGGGCCGAACCATCAGTCAGTACGTGGAGGGGTGTGCACACGTACTGTTCCACCATGTTAGTGAAATGTTGCCTCCTGCTAACACGTTGCGTATCAGGTGGTGGTGCAGTTAGCTGTGGCGTGTTGACAAAAGTTTTCCACATCTCTGCCATGCTAACCCTGCCCTCAGAGGAGCTGGCCGTGACACAGCTGCCTTGGCGACCTCTTGCTCCTCCTCTGCCTTGGCCTTGGGCTTCCACTTGTTCCCCTGTGACATTTGGGAATGCTCTCAGTAGCGCGTCTACCAACGTGCGCTTGTACTCGCGCATCTTCCTATCACGCTCCAGTGCAGGAAGTAAGGTGGGCACATTGTCTTTGTAGCGTGGATCCAGCAGGGTGGCAACCCAGTAGTCCGCACAGGTTAAAATGTGGGCAACTCTGCTGTCGTTGCGCAGGCACTGCAGCATGTAGTCGCTCATGTGTGCCAGGCTGCCCAGGGGTAAGGACAAGCTGTCCTCTGTGGGAGGCGTATCGTCATCGTCCTGCCTTTCCCCCCAGCCACGCACCAGTGATGGACCCGAGCTGCGTTGGGTGCCACCCCGCTGTGACCATGCTTCATCCTCATCCTCCTCCACCTCCTCCTCATCCTCGTCCTCCTCGTCCTCCAGTAGTGGGCCCTGGCTGGCCACATTTGTACCTGGCCTCTGCTGTTGCAAAAAACCTCCCTCTGAGTCACTTCGAAGAGACTGGCCTGAAAGTGCTAAAAATGACCCCTCTTCCTCATCCTCCTCCTCCTCCTCCTGGGCCACCTCCTGTTCCATCATCGCCCTAAGTGTTTTCTCAAGGAGACATAGAAGTGGTATTGTAACGCTGATAACGGTGTCATCGCCACTGGCCATGTTGGTGGAGTACTCGAAACAGCGCAACAGGGCACACAGGTCTCGCATGGAGGCCCAGTCATTGGTGGTGAAGTGGTGCTGTTCTGTAGTGCGACTGACCCGTGCGTGCTGCAGCTGAAACTCCACTATGGCCTGCTGCTGCTCGCACAGTCTGTCCAGCATGTGCAAGGTGGAGTTCCACCTGGTGGGCACGTCGCATATGAGGCGGTGAGCGGGAAGGCCGAAGTTACGCTGTAGCGCAGACAGGCGAGCAGCGGCAGGATGTGAACGCCGGAAGCGCGAACAGACGGCCCGCACTTTATGCAGCAGCTCTGACATGTCGGGGTAGTTGTGAATGAACTTCTGCACCACCAAATTCAGCACATGCGCCAAGCAAGGGATGTGCGTCAAATTGGCTAGTCCCAGAGCTGCAACGAGATTTCGCCCATTATCACACACCACCAGGCCGGGCTTGAGGCTCACCGGCAGCAACCACTCGTCGGTCTGTTGTTCAATACCCCGCCACAACTCCTGTGCGGTGTGGGGCCTGTCCCCCAAACATATGAGTTTCAGAATGGCCTGCTGACGTTTACCCCGGGCTGTGCTGAAGTTGGTGGTGAAGGTGTGTGGCTGACTGGATGAGCAGGTGGAAGAAGAGGAGGAGGAAGCCGAGAAGGAGGAGGTGGCAACAGGAGGCAAAGAATGTTGCCGTGCGATCCTTGGCGGCGGCAGGACGTGCGCCAAACAGCTCTCCGCCTGGGGCCCAGCTGCCACTACATTTACCCAGTGTGCAGTTAGGGAGATATAGCGTCCCTGGCCGTGCTTACTGGTCCACGTATCTGTGGTTAGGTGGACCTTGCTACAGATGGCGTTGCGCAGTGCACACTTGATTTTATCGGATACTTGGTTGTGCAGGGAAGGCACGGCTCTCTTGGAGAAGTAGTGCCGGCTGGGAACAACATACTGTGGGACAGCAAGCGACATGAGCTGTTTGAAGCTGTCTGTGTCCACCAGCCTAAATGACAGCATTTCATAGGCCAGTAGTTTAGAAATGCTGGCATTCAGGGCCAGGGATCGAGGGTGGCTAGGTGGGAATTTACGCTTTCTATCAAATGTTTGTGAGATGGAGAGCTGAACGCTGGCGTGTGACATGGTTGAGACGCTTGGTGACGGAGGTGGTGGTGGTGGTGTTGGTGGTACATCCCCTGTTTGCTGGGCGGCAGGTGCCAACGTTCCTCCAGAGGCGGAGGAAGAGGCCGAGGCGGCAGCAGCAGAATAGGCCGAGGCGGCAGCAGCAGAAGAGGTAGCAGGGGGAGCCTGAGTGACTTCCTTGGTTTTAAGGTGTTTACTCCACTGCAGTTCATGCTTTGCATGCAGGTGCCTGGTCATGCAGGTTGTGCTCAGGTTCAGAACGTTAATGCCTCGCTTCAGGCTCTGATGGCACAGCGTGCAAACCACTCGGGTCTTGTCGTCAGCACATTGTTTGAAGAAGTGCCATGCCAGGGAACTCCTTGAAGCTGCCTTTGGGGTGCTCGGTCCCAGATGGCGGCGGTCAGTAGCAGGCGGAGTCTCTTGGCGGCGGGTGTTCTGCTTTTGCCCACTGCTCCCTCTTTTGCTACGCTGTTGGCTCGGTCTCACCACTGCCTCTTCCTCCGAACTGTGAAAGTCAGTGGCACGACCTTCATTCCATGTGGGGTCTAGGACCTCATCGTCCCCTGCATCGTCTTCCACCCAGTCTTGATCCCTGACCTCCTGTTCAGTCTGCACACTGCAGAAAGACGCAGCAGTTGGCACCTGTGTTTCGTCATCATCAGAGACATGCTGAGGTGGTATTCCCATGTCCTCATCATCAGGAAACATAAGTGGTTGTGCGTCAGTGCATTCTATGTCTTTCACCGCTGGGGAAGGGCTAGGTGGATGCCCTTGGGAAACCCTGCCAGCGGAGTCTTCAAACAGCATAAGAGACTGCTGCATAACTTGAGGCTGAGACAGTTTCCCTGGTATGCATGGGGGTGATGTGACAGACTGATGGGGTTGGTTTTCAGGCGCCATCTGTGCGCTTTCTGCAGAAGACTGGGTGGGAGATAATGTGAACGTGCTGGATCCACTGTCGGCCACCCAATTGACTAATGCCTGTACCTGCTCAGGCCTTACCATCCTTAGAACGGCATTGGGCCCCACCATATATCGCTGTAAATTCTGGCGGCTACTGGGACCTGAGGTAGTTGGTACACTAGGACGTGTGGATGTGGCAGAACGGCCACGTCCTCTCCCAGCACCAGAGGGTCCACTAACACCACCACGACCATGTCCACGTCCGCGTCCCTTACTAGATGTTTTTCTCATTGTTATGGTTCACCACAACAACAAATATATTATTTGGCCCAATGTATTGTATTCAAATTCAGCGGGATATAAATTTGAGGCCTAGTATTTAGGCGCTGGGTGACCGGTATGGATTTAGTGACAGAATTAGACTTGGAAATGCACAGAAGCGTGTGTGTGAAGTTATTCTGAATGACCCAATGTGCACCTTGAATATTATATACCCTTTTTGGGATAGATTTCAAATAGCTCTGATATAGCAGGAACCACTAAATTATGAAATTGCTAAATTGGGAATTGTACTTCAACCCAGAACAAAAAATGTGCTTTGACAGGCACTAAATAACTTTCCCAGCTACAACAGGACAGCGGTAACGAGAGATTTAGAGGGATTTAAATTTGAGGCCTAGTATTTAGGCGCTGGGTGACAGGTATGGGTTTAGTGACAGAATTAGACTTGGAAATACACAGTAGCGGGTGTGTGTGAAGTTATTCTGAATGACCCAATGTGCACCTTCAATATTATATACCCTTTTTGGGATAGATTTCAAATAGCTCTGATATAGCAGGAACCACTAAATTATGAAATTGCTAAATTGGGAATTGTACTTCAACCCAGAACAAAAAATGTGCTTTGACGGACACTAAATATCTTGCCCAGCAACAACAGTACAGCGGTAACGAGAGATTTAGCGGGATATAAATTTGAGGCCTAGTATTTAGGCGCTGGGTCACCGGTATGGATTTAGTGACAGAATTAGACTTGGAAATGCACAGAAGCGTGTGTGTGAAGTTATTCTGAATGACCCTATGTGCACCTTCAATATTATATACCCTTTTAGGGATAGATTTCAAATAGCTCTGATATAGCAGAAACCACTAAATTATGAAATTGCTAAATTGGGAATTGTACTTCAACCCAGAACAAAAAATGTGCTTTGACGGACACTAAATATCTTGCCCAGCAACAACAGTACAGCGGTGGGTAACGAGAGATTTAGAGGGATTTAAATTTGAGGCCTAGTATTTAGGCGCTGGGTCACCGGTATGGATTTAGTGACAGAATTAGACTTGGAAATGCACAGAAGCGTGTGTGTGAAGTTATTCTGAATGACCCAATGTGCACCTTCAATATTATATACCCTTTTAGGGATAGATTTCAAATAGCTCTGATATAGCAGAAACCACTAAATTATGAAATTGCTAAATTGGGAATTGTACTTCAACCCAGAACAAAAAATGTGCTTTGACGGACACTAAATATCTTGCCCAGCAACAACAGTACAGCGGTAACGAGAGATTTAGAGGGATTTAAATTTGAGGCCTAGTATTTAGGCGCTGGGTGACAGGTATGGGTTTAGTGACAGAATTAGACTTGGAAATACACAGTAGCGGGTGTGTGTGAAGTTATTCTGAATGACCCAATGTGCACCTTCAATATTATATACCCTTTTTGGGATAGATTTCAAATAGCTCTGATATAGCAGGAACCACTAAATTATGAAATTGCTAAATTGGGAATTGTACTTCAACCCAGAACAAAAAATGTGCTTTGACGGACACTAAATATCTTGCCCAGCAACAACAGTACAGCGGTAACGAGAGATTTAGCGGGATATAAATTTGAGGCCTAGTATTTAGGCGCTGGGTCACCGGTATGGATTTAGTGACAGAATTAGACTTGGAAATGCACAGAAGCGTGTGTGTGAAGTTATTCTGAATGACCCTATGTGCACCTTCAATATTATATACCCTTTTAGGGATAGATTTCAAATAGCTCTGATATAGCAGAAACCACTAAATTATGAAATTGCTAAATTGGGAATTGTACTTCAACCCAGAACAAAAAATGTGCTTTGACGGACACTAAATATCTTGCCCAGCAACAACAGTACAGCGGTAACGAGAGATTTAGAGGGATTTAAATTTGAGGCCTAGTATTTAGGCGCTGGGTGACAGGTATGGGTTTAGTGACAGAATTAGACTTGGAAATACACAGTAGCGGGTGTGTGTGAAGTTATTCTGAATGACCCAATGTGCACCTTCAATATTATATACCCTTTTAGGGATAGATTCCAAATAGCTCTGATATAGCAGGAACCACTAAATTATGAAATTGCTAAATTGGGAATTGTACTTCAACCCAGAACAAAAAATGTGCTTTGACGGACACTAAATATCTTGCCCAGCAACAACAGTACAGCGGTAACGAGAGATTTAGAGGGATTTAAATTTGAGGCCTAGTATTTAGGCGCTGGGTGACAGGTATGGGTTTAGTGACAGAATTAGACTTGGAAATACACAGTAGCGGGTGTGTGTGAAGTTATTCTGAATGACCCAATGTGCACCTTCAATATTATATACCCTTTTTGGGATAGATTTCAAATAGCTCTGATATAGCAGGAACCACTAAATTATGAAATTGCTAAATTGGGAATTGTATTTCAACCCAGAACAAGAAATGTGCTTGAACGGACACTAAATAACTCGCCCAGCTACAGCACTAGGGACAGATTTAGCTGGATATAAATTTGAGGCCTAGTATTTAGGCGCTGGGTGACCGGTATGGATTTAGTGACAGAATTAGACTGGGATATGGCCAAAAAATAAACAGACTATTGCTGGTTAAATGCACTTGGTGTGACAGCTTCACCCTGATGTAGGCTTTAGCCAAAAAACAACCACACCATTGAGGGTTAAATGCACTTGGTGACAGGCGCAGCTTGCCCCTGATTTTGTATATGGCCAAAAAATGAACAGACTATTGCTGGTTAAATGCACTTGGTGTGACAGCTTCACCCTGATGTAGGCTTTAGCCAAAAAACAACCACACCATTGAGGGTTAAATGCACTTGGTGACAGGCGCAGCTTGCCCCTGATTTTGTATATGGCCAAAAAATGAACAGACTATTGCTGGTTAAATGCACTTGGTGTGACAGCTTCACCCTGATGTAGGCTTTAGCCAAAAAACAACCACACCATTGAGGGTTAAATGCACTTGGTGACAGGCGCAGCTTGCCCCTGATTTTGTATATGGCCAAAAAATGAACAGACTATTGCTGGTTAAATGCACTTGGTGTGACAGCTTCACCCTGATGTAGGCTTTAGCCAAAAAACAACCACACCATTGAGGGTTAAATGCACTTGGTCGCAGCTTGTGCTGGCGCACCACAAGACACAAAATGGCCGCCGATCACCCCAGAAAAATGAGACTGACAAACGGTCTGTGCAGCCTAAAAACAGTGAGCAATTGAGGATCAGCAGCTCAATGATCCACAGCTGCAGATCGATCAGTTAATCAAGTCCTTTGGAGGAGTTAATCTGCCTAATCTCGCCCTACTGTCGCAGCCGCAACCTCTCCCTACGCTAATCAGAGCAGAGTGACGGGCGGCGCTATGTGACTCCAGCTTAAATAGAGGCTGGGTCACATGGTGCTCTGGCCAATCACAGCCATGCCAATAGTAGGCATGGCTGTGATGGCCTCTTGGGGCAAGTAGTATGACGCTTGTTGATTGGCTGCTTTGCAGCCTTTCAAAAAGCGCCAAGAAAGCGTCACAAAAGCGCCAAGAAAGCGACGAACACCGAACCCGAACCCGGACTTTTACGAAAATGTCCGGGTTCGGGTCCGTGTCACGGACACCCCAAAATTCGGTACGAACCCGAACTATACAGTTCGAGTTCGCTCATCCCTAATGATGACCATCCTCATCTTTTGCTGGCTTTACTTCTTCCAAATCGTTCTTCAAAGTCTTTATGTTCTATAAAAGTCAGCAAGATGCAGAGATTTTTAACAATTTGTGATGAATCTCTTGGTGAACTTCAGCGAAGTTGTCGAATCAAATTTTTCAAAATTTCGCTCATCTCTAATTGGATCTTCACTAAGGCCCCTTGCAGACAAGCGTGTCCGGATTAGGTACGGATGCGTCCTGGTGCATTGCGGCAAACCTGCGCGAGTAGGTACGCAATTGCAGTCAGTTTTGACTGCGATTGCGTTCCGTTGTTCAGTTTTTATCACGCGGGTGCAATGTGTTTTGCACGCACGTGATAAAAAACTTACTGTGGTACCCAGACCCGAACTTCTTCACAGATGTTCAGGTTTGGGTTCAAGGTTGTGTAGATTGTATTATTTCCCCTTATAACATGGTTATAAGGGAAATTAATAGCATTCTGAATACAGAATGCTAAGTAAAATAGGGCTGGAGGGGTTAAAAAAAATAAAACATTTTTTAACTCACCTTAATCCACTTGTTTGCGCAGCCGGCATCTCTTCTGTCTACATCTGTGAGGAAAAGGACCTGTGGTGACGTCACTACATGCATCACATGGTCCATCACATAATCCATTACCATGGTGATGGTTTATGTGATGGAACATGTGATGAGAGTAGTGACGTCACCAAAGGTCCTTTTCCTCACAGATGAAGACAGAAGAGATGCCGGCTGTGCGAACAACTGGATTAAAGTGAGTTAATAAATGTTTTTGTTTTTTTTAACCCCTCCAGCCCTATTTTGCTTAGCATTCTGTATTCAGAATGCTATTATTTTCCCTTAGAAATGAATAGGTCCGGATTCAGTGTGGGTGCAATGCGTTCACCTTACCAAAAAACATTGCTTGTAATGTTTTTTGTCTGGCCGAAACCCAGCATTTATGCCGGAAATCGGACGGATCACCTCGAGACCTCATTGCAGTCAATGGGGATCTGGCGGTGAAGTAGAGGGTTTGGCAACACTAGATACGGCAGGCTGTTCCAGGGATCTTCTATGTCAGATGTGAACAAGACCTTAAACACAGATTAGACCTCCTGGTGGCTCCTATTACACTACATTAATCAAGTGAAAGAGTTTTTCAATAATTAGAAAAACATGGCTGTTTATTCCACAAACAGTGGCACCTGTGCAGGGGTTGTTTCTGATATAGCTGCTCCACTTCATTGAAGTGAGTGATCTGCAATACCACACACAACCTATGGAAAGGTGTAGCATTGTTTTTGCTAGAAAGCAATTATTTCCAATTCTGGAGAATCCTTTAACTGTGTTTTCAGAGATTTTGATATTGATCGCCTATCTTCAGGATATGTTCTCAGCTTTAGGCCTCATGCACACAACCGTTGTTTTATTCCGTGTCCATTGCGCTGTTTTTCGTGATTTTCAGCGGACCCATTGATTTTCAATGGTTCAGTGGAAAACTCGGCTTATGCACTGTTTGCCATCCACGTCAGTGATCCGTGGTTCCAGTCCGTCAAAAAAATATAACCTGTCCTATTATTTTCGTATAAAACGGTTCATTAAAGTCGCTGGGACCGCTAAAGAACGCAGAGGCACACAAGATTGTCATCCACATACGCGCGTCCGCGTCCGTTTTTTTCCTATCATTTGCATGGCAAACCTGTCTTAGACTTTTTTTTACTTTTCTTTATGTCTGGTGGTCCTCCAAAAATAAAGGAAGACACACGGAAACAAAAACGGAAACGGAACATGGAACAACGGAACCTCATTTTGCGGACCGATAAAAACAACTGTCGTGTGCATGAGGCCTTAGATTGGTGAGGTCTGACTCCCTGTACCCCAGCTAATCAGCTGCTTGTGCTCTGGTAAGCACTGAGGCCTCTTCCTAGGCCAGTGACATCATATTCATTGGCCATGTGGCCTTGACACAGCTCAGTCTTATTCAAGTGAATGGGCCTAAGTTGTAACACCAAGCACTGCTGCTATACTATGTATGGTGCTCTGCTTGCTTAGCATAGTGCTCACCGTAATTCCACATCCTCTTCATACCGATTGGCTGGGGTGCCGGGAGTTGGATCCAAAATAGGTTATCAATATCAAAATCTCAGACAATCCTTTAACATAGTATGTAAGGCATGGATGAAACACAAAGACTCCAATGCATTTTTTGCATATTTGTTGACCTTTATCTTGAAAATAATCCTAGTGAGCTATACAGTAAATGCCACCCTGGTGTTCTCAAGTAGCTGAAGCATATAGCCAGAGTGCTGACATCAGGACTGAAGGAGGGCGCACAAACTCTGTTCATTAGAGGAGAGCATAGAGACAAGCCTCATCTTTACATGTTAGAGCATGTAGGCCCTCCCTTGTGGCCCCAGGTCTAAGTGTTCAGCTGCTGATTTCATAGTCAAACAATTATGTAAATCTGGTGAAAATCAACAAAATGTATGTAAATGGATTCAGGACGAGCTAGGCCAAGGTTTCATAAATAATATAGATATGTAATTGAACCCGTTCTTGTGTGTGTGTGTGAGCCTTTGAATGTAAATTCATTAGTGGTAAATAAAAATCTAAGCAAGTTAGAAAGCTGAGTAATGTTTGTGGTCTGGCTTACAATATGAAAGTGGAAACCAGTACTGAATTATTAGCTCACAAATAGGAGGAGATTTATACAACTTCCTATAAGAAAAGCTTGTTGCCCATAGTAACCAATCTCAGCACACCTTTCATTTCTCAAAGTGCTCTGGAAAAATGAAATCTGTGTTGTGATTGGTTGCTATGTGCAACCAATTCACCCGGAGTCTTTTGCTTGCTGAATGTGGCGCTGATTCTGCACCATAAAGCTGCCTTGCATTGTGTTCAATTGTAGGCCACGCTACAGTTCATGTAGTCTCAGTTTCTAGTCACAACCATATCAAGAAAGGTCATGTGCTTTCTTGGCACAGTGTCCGCATGGACACCATTTAAAACCGCACATGGTTTAGCTCCATTCGATGAGGCTAAATTGTAAGTTGGTTTGTACCATTCAAACTGAAAAATTTCAAAAGAAAGCTGAGGAGGGGTTTCTGCAAAAAAATGTGTGGTGGATTTTGCCTTTGCAAATTCCCCCAACGGTAACTAGCCCTTTGACATATTTTATTACTGTATTTATTTTTTTATCCCATGTTTTTATCCTCACTTAAAGGCTATGTACACCTTTGGGGGCATTTTTTATTATTGCACTGTACTCATTTTGACTTAATATATATATTTTTTCAATTGGTCTTTACTTAAAAAAATGTAACCACTGTCTTTGTGCAGCCTTGAGACTCTCTAGTAGCAGGATCTGTGTTTTCACTCTGTTCCGTCAGGCAGCTCAGCTAACGGCTCCTTGTCTCCGATCTCTGACCTTATAAACACTCATTATGGCTCAATTCTTATTTTACTGATAAGAGGGCAACTTAAATACGTGTTTATGACCTCTTAGTAATTTAAAAATAAGGTTTATTAGATGACCGGCACAAAGTGAAAGTAAAAAGTTAAATTTTCACAGAGTTAGAAAAATATTTAACCCTTTGTGACAAAACTGTAATATTTTTAATAAAGACCATTTGAAAAAAAAAAAATGATTTGTAGCCCAAAATGAGTATAATGCAATTATAAAAATAAATTGCCCCAAAGGTGTACATAGCCTTTATAGATGTGGGTGCTCCATGTCACTTACATATTAGTATGAGGCATTTGCATGTATGGTCAACCAAAATATGTCTCCAAAATCATATTCAAAGCTAAAATGCCTGGAAAACCATGTAAAACTACCAAAAATATCATCACATCCCATAAAAAATCTAGTTTCCTGAAATTCATTATTAAAAAGACTGCAAGAAGAAGTAAATGTTAAGATAAAAAGTGCCAGCACCACATATATCACATCAAACAATATTTTCCTTTAAAAGCAAATGTCCACTAATCTGATATTCAACTCCTATATGCATATCCACAGCACATTAGTTCCGTTCCCCTGAATGGGGCTTGCAGAAATCCTGGTGCCTCCCACCAAAACATCACTATTCCGATGAAGGAATGCTGCTAAAAACATTGTAGGCACTCATGATGGCTCCATTGGGTACATTTCGCAAAGTCCAAATGATCATTAAATGGGTCCATGGCCGTGATTGGGCCCAGCAGCATTGTCCCCAACAATCTAACAGTTACCCCCTATCAGTGGAAGGAGGATAACTTGTTCTAACTGGAGTACCCATTAAGGTTTCCAGCAGCAGGATACACCAGGTCTAGAGATGAGCGAATTAAAGTTGACAAAGTGGAATTCAATCCGAATTTCAGGAAAAATTTGTTTTACACCGAATACAAATTTTCTCATGCTTCGTGGTAATAAATCAAATTTTTTCCTAAAATGGCTGCTGCATGTGCGAGGACATGGAGCAAGGAACTCTGGGAAGGTGGGATCACCCACAATGCCATGCATGCAGCCAATCAGCAGCCTTCCAGCCCTGTGATGTCACAGCACTATAAATAGCCTCAGCCATCTTGGATTCTGCCATTTTCCAGTGTACTTAGTGCAGAGAGAGACATTAGCAGGCACTAGGGACAGTGGTAGAAAAAAATTAATTGTGCTAAAAAAACGATTTACAAGTTCAGGGAAAGATTATTCAAAGTGCAGGGAAAGGATAGGGAGGAATCATTCCACAGCATTTATGTTAAACAGGGTTCAGTAGGGGAGTTTACAGCCTGAGTAATAGGAACAATCATATTACACCTTGCTGCACTGACTGGGGATACAAATTGCCATTATACAGCTCTGTAATTCCAGCAAACTATTCGTGTTATTGTGGTGCAAGTGCTGCTTGATACAGCTATTAACAGGGTTTATTACAAGGAAATATTTCTAAGTCTTATTTGCCCTTGTGCGGTGCAGTTATATGTTCTAAAGCATTTTTTAGCTTGTATTAGTGGGGAAAAAAGGGCTTATTAGCCGTTGTATGGTGAAGTGCTAAAATTACAGCCCTTTTATTGTATGTATTAGTGGGGAAAAAAGGGCTTATTAGCCGTTGTGTGGTAAAGTGAGAAAATTATAAAGATTTTTTTGGGGTGCTTTAAAGGGAACCTGTCATCAACTTTATGCTGTCCATAATAACGGCAGCATAAAGTAGATACACGTGAGTTGATTTCAGCGGTCTGTCATTTAAAAGTTAAAAGTAAGTGGTTGCCGAGAACCAACATCACAAGGTTGGGCCTGCAAAAGAGCCACGGCCACCTGAGAAGAGTCATCGTTATTCATGAATTCTTACTTTACTTGACCACCTGCTAATGACTGACAGTCTCCTACCTAGTATTCTCCCTTTCTCTCTAGGAGAGAACTGCCAATCATCAGCAGATGGGCAGGAGGAGCAGGAGATTATGCATAACCATGCCTCTTCTCAAGTAGATTTAACTCTTTTCAAGGCTGCAATGTTTATGATGCTGATTCTTGGCAACCACTTACTTTTAGCTCATAAGGGACACTACGCTGAAATCAGCATTTCTGTTACTAGTTTATGCTGCCCTCAGTGAGGTCAGCAGAAAGTTGATAACAGGCTCACTTTGATTTCCTTTTTATTTATTTATTTGATCTAACAGTATGTCAGACAGAGAAGTTACAGGCCCTGCACAGGGGAGTGGCAGAGGCCTAAATGTTTCTGGTGCAGGCACAGGTAGCAGCAGAGTAAGGGGCCGTGGCAGGGGTCACTTCAAGAGGCCTGAGCTCCAAGTGTCAGCTAGCGGTCGTGTCTTGACCAGCAACCCAGCGGTGCTTAAATGGTTGACTCAATCTTCGAATTCATCGCAAGTGACATCAGACACCCCTAGCCAAGTGTCGGTGGATTTGTCAGACACAACCCTTAGTTGGCATGGTCCGGGAACAGGCCCTGTGCCCTAACCTGTCCTCAACCTGCCTCTGTCCTTTTCTGTTCCCTCAGCCAGAGAAGTATTGTGTGCTGTGGGCTCAGCTCCACTATACAGTGAGGACGAGCTACTAGAAGACAGTCAGCAGCTACCGGCAAGACAAGATGTGGAGGAGACATCTGCCGCTTCCTCCACTAGGCGGGCAAGTAGTGATGAGGAGAGTGGCGTGGGAGCTGGTGTTGCGAGCGGTCAGGCTCCTGAACCAGAGACGGTTGAGGAGGACATCAGTGACATGCAGACAGTACTCAATGATGATGATGTAGCTGATCGCACTTGGGAGCTCGGTGGCGAAGGGGCTTTATCATCATAGGGAGAAGAGGGTGGCAGTTTGCGCGTGAGGCAGCGGCGGAGCCAGCAAGTCGCTAGCGTGGCCGGGAGGCAGCAGGGTGGCAGCAGTGGGAGGTTGGGATCCAAAAGTGCCCGGGGTAAACCGCCCACTTTGCCAAAAAGGCAGTAGCAGCCCTGCACACACATGTAGAAGAGAATGTGGACCAGTCCTTGAGCCTGTCGGTGTCTGACAAAGTGCATGTCAGCGCCGACGTGTGGAACTGTAACTACGGTCAGGGACAATAAATGTTATTTTCGGCCCACTGGGTGAATGTGGTTCCTGCCCAGCCACACCAGCAACTTGGCCAGGTGACACCGCTTTCGCCTCGACTTTGCCACACCATTGGTCCAACGACAATGTCCGCCTCTACCTCCTCATCCTCCACCGTGTCCTCAGCCTCCGCTGCAGGGACTATTCACAGTGCCCCTCCAGCATACCACATGTGCAGGGCATGGCGGTGTCACGCTGTTCTGCACCTCGTTTGCCTGGACAAACGGAGTCACACAGAGGAGGAACTGCTCAGTGTCCTTCATCAATAAACCGAATCCTGGTTTTCTCTGCGAAAACTCAAAATCGGAACTATGGTGACCGACAACGGGAAGAACATAGTGTCGGGGCTGCAACAAGGAGGGCTAAGCCATGCGCCCTGCATGGCACACGTGTTCAATCTGGTTGTCAAGTGGTTCCTGAAGTCTTCCACCCATCTGTAAGACATCCTAAAAATGGCCAGGAAACTTTGCACGCACTTCATCCAAGCACACTCTTCTTGAGCTGCAGCGGCAGAACAGCATCCCCCAATATAGGCTGATATGCGACGTTTCCACGTGTTGAAATTCCACCCTCCATATGTTGGATCGACTATACGAACAGAGAAAGGCCATAAATGATTTCTTATTGATCCAAGTGGACAGGAGTACTCCCCTGAGTAACTTCGATGTCAGCCAGTGGCAGCTCATGCGTGACACCTGCCGTTTGCTCAGGCCCTTTGAGGAGGCCACGTTATTTGTCAGTTGCCAGGACTATGGAATAAACAACGTTATTCCACTGCTTCATGTCCTGGAACAGATGCTGGTAAATCTGGCTGGTCAGGGGACTGGAGATGTGGCACCTAGATCTCACGGCCACATGAGCCCTGTGGGGGCTGAACTGGACAAGGAGGAGGAGGACATTGGAGCACAAGCAATGTGTAGTGAAATGGGTGGTTTTTCTACACAGGTGACAGGAGATGAGGAGCAGGAGCTGCCACAGAAGCTACAGGGAGATGAGGAAGACAAGGCAGAGGACCCGGACACACAGTGGCAGTATGCAGTGGAGATGGATGCAGATAGTCCCTCCAAGTCACTTGCACAATTGGCCTGATGCATGCTCACTTTCTTGCGTATTGACAGCCGAATTGTCACCAGTCGACAGAGGGATGACTTCTGGCTCTCCACCTTGTTGGACCCTCTCTACCAGTCCAAAATGGGAGCCTTTTTTACACCCACTGAGAGGGAGGACAAACTGAACTACTATAGAGACATTCTATGTAGTCAGTTGGCTGCTTCCTATCTGTGCCATTGTCCATCCTCTTGCAGGGCCCTCTGCGCTCACATTCCTCTGCCATGGCTGCTGTGGCAGGGAGGGGGTGTAGGAGCAGTTCCAGCTCCATCAGCAGCAACTTGGGCCTAGAGTCGTGGACGAGCAGCTTTTTTCACACGCCTTGTGAAGAAACTACTTAACAGCAGCAGCTAAACCTGAAGCAGGACCTGAAACAGAAGGTGGTGGCATACTTGGACAGCATTGAAGATCCGCTGGACTACTGGGCAGCTAAACTGGATTTATGGCCACAACTGGCAGAGTTTGCCCTGAAAAATCTGTCCTGCCCGGCCAGTAGTGTGGCATCAGAGTGGGTGTTTAGTGCGGCGGGGGCCATAGTTACCCCAAGAAGAACTCGCCTGTTCACCCAAAATGTGGATAGACTGGCCTTTGTCAAGATGAATCAGGCGTGGATCAGCCAGGATTTCTACCCACCAATACCCGATGCATCAGACTAGATCATCCATGGTGCCACACCAACACTTTGAAAAAAGAGACCGGTTTCTTCTGGCTACCTGCCTCAGCTACTATTCTGATGCTGCCACCCGCCTGATGCCACACATCTGATGCCAAGTGCCCCTTTTTTTACCCATCTTCAGCTGGTACTGGTATTGTCACCCACTTCCACACTATGTCACCTTGCCACTCTGTGGTATCCCGATGCTGCTGCCACCACCACACTATGTCACCTTGCCACTCTGTGATCTCCTGATGCTGTTGCCACCTCCACACTGTCACCTTGCCACTCTGTGGTCTCCTGATGCTGCTGCCACCTCCACACTATGTCACCTTGCTACTTTGTTGTCTCCTGATGCTGATTTCACCTCAACACTATGTCGCCTTGCCACTCTGTGGGGTCCAGATGCTGCTGCTGCCACCTCCACACTGTCATTGTGTCACCCTGTGGCCTCCTCCTGATGCTGCTGCCGCCACCTACACACTGCAATATTGCCACCCTGTGATCTTCTCCTGATGCTGCTGCCACCTTCATACTCTGTCATTGTGCCACTCTGTGGCCTCCTCCTGATGCTGCTGCCACCTCCAGACTCTGTCATTGGGCCACTCTGTGGTCTCCTCATGCTGCTTCTACCTCACTACTATGTCATAGGGCCACTTTGTGGACGTCTCATGCTGTTCCCACCCTCCCCACTTCATGACTGGACCCTATTTTGCCTTTCGGCCTGGCTGACATCATCATTTATTTGACCCTTCTTCTGATCTGTCAGAAAGAAGGAAAAATGAGACGCACAAGGGATCCTGCCTATGTAGCAGCTGTAAGGCCTGCATGACAAGGTCCCTATTTTGCATCAGAATTGGCCTATGATTTGGTAGCCAAAAGCAGGAGTGGGTGCAAAACACAGAAGGCATGCAAATATTCCATTCACATGTCATCTCTGTTTTGGATCCACTCCTGTTTTTTTTGGCTTCAGCAATACTGATGGATTACTGACCAAATGCTGACCGAGTTAAGACGGATGCTCCACAGACAGTTTCAGTTTTTTAGGGGTTTTGTTCTGACGGATCAGAGGAAGGGAAAAATAATCTGTGAAGTCAACACAAACTTACTGCTGACACCCTCTCCACTATCTATCAGGGGGCTCTACTTGTATTAAAGTTTAAATAGAACAGGTTCTGTAGACATCTATGTGGAATCGGCTGCGGGCGGTGTAAAAGGAGTGCACTTCTCCTTGACGCTAACAATGACCTGTAATGCTGAGTTCGCAAAGTTATTTGTTCAGTTTTGGCCCCGTAACTGCCCAAATAAGTGAAGTGTGCAGTGATTCTAAGAGCGACGCCTGTCATCTGTATGTCATACTGACTCACAGTATTATTTCACTACCAGAGCAGACTCCCTATGCGTGTTACTGCAAGACAAGTGTTCTACATCACTATACAGGCTCTCTGCAGCCAGGAAATAGCCGTTTTAATGTGATTCGCTATAAATTAATTTGTATCGAACCGGCGAATCAATTTTTTTAGAAATTCGCTCATCTTTAGCCACATGCTACTATGATGTGACAGTCAGATTTTTTTTGCATTGAAACACCATTGAAATACATTACAGAAAATGTCGCCATACCCTAAAAAGTACAAAAATATAAATCTTAACTGATTCTGACACAGTATTTTTTCATACATTGCCCAATCCTCTGCTCATTCTACTCATAATGAGCAAAAAAAAAGATTCAATGAAAAAAATAAGATTCAAAAAAAGATTGTGTGTGGTCCCTTAAGATTCCCATCAACCAGTAAAACCATTTTAAGACCTCCAGCACATATTTTTTCCAGCATATTAGTTTTTTTCAATTGCAAGTGTTTTTCATAACAATTTTTACATGCATTTTAGTGGATTTTTTTCCAATGAATTACTTCTATAACGCATTTCTTCTCTGCTGTTTATAAAATTCCAGGAAAAAAAAAATGAGAACACAGAGTTTTTCTGAAAAAAAAAAAGAAAGGTAGAAACACAAAAAACTCTACTAACACTCCACAAACCAAAACACATTGGGAGAAATTCATTAAGAATGGCATGTACACTGGTCTCAATTTTTCCTGTTCTCTTGTGAGATGCTCCACAATTATTAAGAGGCGCATACCTCTTAATTAGAGATGAGAGAAGTATTGGAAAATTAGATTCAGCTGCTTTGCCAATTTTTTTAAAACAAAATATACTTAGTGACGAATTGACGAATTACTGCGTCATGAAGCGCATTTCTTTGTAAGTAGCGGATCCAATGATAGGGGATGGCGCAATCGCCACTCCCTATCATTGTACCCCTCAGATGCCACTTTCATACATGATTGCAGCATATGATGTACATAACACTGTATAAAAAAAAAAAAAAAAAATCATACTAACCTGATCCATTTGCTTGTGACGGGCCGGCCACCACCATATTGCTTAAAGATCTGGAGTAAAACCTCACGCGGCCCGACGTGGTGACTTCATACTTCACTGTGCATGGGATTTCGGCCAAGATCTTCAAGCAAGATGGTGGCGGCCAGCCCGTCACGAGCAAATGGATCAAGTAAGTATAATTTTTGTTTTTGTTCTTCTTGCACATTTCAGGTTAAATCGATTTGCTACCATAAAGCACAAGGAAATTTGGCTTTGCAGCGAATCAAATTTATCGTGAAATTCGGAACGAAGTCGCTCAACACTACTCTTAATAACTGTGGCAGAGGAGCTGGATTAGATTTCATGTGCACCAGTTTTCTGGAGCACATGATGTTAAATAAGTTGGGCCATAAATTCACACCTGCAGCCCACCTCCTCCTGCCCACTCACTGTCTACATTTTGGAAAAGTGGCAAGGGTATCGGAGAAAGTTAAAAAGTCACAAATTTTGTTGCGAACCGGCACTTACGTAGACCCATAATAAATCTCCCCATTATTTGTAGCACATTTTACTACAGACGTCCATGTAACATCTGGCCCTCCGGTTTTGGGTGAGAACAATTGTATGAAAAAAAAGCACGAAAAACCTTTTTGTACCTCATTTGGATTGTAAAATAAAATGATCCTAAAGTGTTGCGATCATTAAAGGACCAGAAACAGGAATGAACTGCTGCATCTGTTCCGAATTCTGAGTTCACCTGAGGTCATGGCTTAGGCTGGAATCTCACATTCAGTTTTAGTGACAGATTTTTGATGCAGTTTTGAATTGAATTGCATTAGAATTATAGCCAAAATTGGATCCAAAAGTATAAAGGAACGACTGATACTTCTCTCTCTCGTATCCACTTCTGTGTTTGCCTTTAAAATAGCACCAAAAACTGCCACCAAAACTGTATGTGTGATTCCAGTCCTACAGTTGCATTGAAAGCAAAGATAAAGTATGCGGTTAACCGTTTACTAGTGCGACCAAAATGTTTGGATATTCTTCTAAATCGTAATTATTGCTTTGAAATTACATTAAAAAAGTGAACTGTATACATTCTGAATAATACAGCTTTCAGCTAATGGACATCTGCACATCTAAGGCATCCGATACTGAGTCATTGGGTGCCAATTTCTCTAATATTTTAATATTACTGCAAATACAAAGCTTCAGCACTAATGGATAGCTACAGCTCTAAACACACAGTGGAACTTATAGCTGAGAAGAACATCAGAGCAGACCTAATTGTGTCTCCTTTTTAAGGTCATGCATCTGCATTCCCATCTGCACCCATCTCTGCATCTTTTGCACTAGACTAGAAAACAATCATGGCTAATTGGAGCCCAAAGCTAAAGTTGTAAAAAGCTGCAGCACATAATTTACAACATACTAGATTTCTTCCTAAATTAAAAATCACAAGTAAATTATGTTCTATAATTATGTTCAGCTATATCTCTCTATGGGAAAGTTGGGTGGTGATGATGAATATGGCCACATACAATGTTAAATCTGCCTTATGCAAAATACTGTATATATTGAGTAGGCAGAATCACCTCTGCTGGGTGACCACTTCTGTGGAAGCTGCAATGGTAAAAACCAACATATTACAATAAAACAATACCAACTTGACATAAGAGGGCAGCTCAAGGACTTACTGTCTATTTAATTCTGTTTTTCTAATGGAGAAGATGTCTACAAGAAGGTGAATACTCAAAGAGCTTTCCCTACTTCCTGCTCCCCAAAATTATGAATAGCGATGCGCAAATGGAATCCCCCAAAGTGGGATTCGATCCGAATTTCAGCATAAATTTGATTCGCCTAGAAGCCAAATTTCCTCGTTCTTCGTGTCAGCGAATCGATTTAACCTGAAATGGTGTAAGAAACCCAAAAAATCAAGCTTACCTCCTCCATTTACTGGCGCGGGGCCGCCAGCCTCCATCTTGCTTGAAGATCTCGTCCGAAATCCCGTGCTGCGCAAGATTACATAATCACGCTGGCCGGTGTAATGACGTCATACGTCACTACGCCAGGCGGCATGATGACGTAATCTCGCGACGCACAAGATTTCGGCTGATATCTTCAAGGAAGATGGCGGTGGCCGGTCCGTTGCCAGCAAATGGAGGAGGTAAGCTTGATAAAAATAAATAAAAATATTGTTAATTTTACACTAAGATGCCGCAATCATGTATGAACGCTGCATCTGAGGGCTAGAATGACGGGGGGCGGCACTATCACAGCTCACTGTCATTGCACCCGCTACTTACAAAAAAAAATGCGCTTTGTGACGAAGCAATTCGTCACAAAGCAAATGTTTGGGTGAAATTCGGCAAATCAGCCGAATCGAACTTTTAAGAGATTCGCTCATCTCTAAATATGAATGTACAAGCGATATATAGTGTCATGATATAAGAAGTGGCCACTATTGATTAGATATAAAATGCATTTGACAAATATGACCAAGCACGTGTATTAATGTGTCAAACTCTAGAAATATTATGAAATTAGCTTTCTCTACTGTATTAATATCACCAAGAGAAGCATAAAAAGCTAATTTTTAGTACTAACATACCACTGGCCCAGGGCTTGAGGCCATGCACCACCTTAATACTTCATGCAGCCATGTATAGATCATAGATTTTATACAATATATCATCTTCTATTTTATAAATAAACATTTATGATATTAGTAAACAGTCAGTTTTTACACCTGATTAGTGATTACCATGCAGGAATGGAGGCTGCACAGAGATAAGGCATAATGGAAAGATTTGCAAGGTTTTTGACCCGCACCTGGTTTTGGTTCCCAATAACTGATCAAACACTGACCAGACCACTGACAGTGTGAAATCTGCCTGACTCTTTATGTTATAAACCTGTGTCATTTCTTTACTGAACTGGTGTCATATACTCATCACTTTGTATAGAGCGCATGCATATTTTTGGCTTCCAGACTTGGAGACCTGAAATTAGCAAAATGCTTCAGGGTGCCATGGTTACTAAATTTTCGGTTTTTATGTGTGGTACGGTATGTCTTTTATTTGCATGAACAGATCAGCAATACCATGTCGGTCCAAAAGAAAGCATTCCTTGCCAATGCCACCATCCTCCTCTTTTATCTATAGCCACAAGTGCACAATGAGGTGAATAAAAAGGGGAAATAATTCATCCTTGACCTGTGCTGACTTCACATTAGTGAAACCATCATTTATGTGCTCACTAAAGCCTATGCTTCACAGGAGCTTCTCTCGTTCTCTCTCTATACACATAGCAATATATATTTATAGAAATGTAATATATAAATTACCCCAAAAGTTCCATTCTCGGAATCATACTGGACTGAAATGAACACATATGTTTCCACAATCTATTATTCATTATATCCCAAAGCAAAACAACTTAGCATCTGGCAGTGAGATAGAAGAAGATAGATGCTTATAAGAAATACTATTTGAAGTGTTATTACTTTTTGCTTTCGTTAACCTTCCTTAAGAGCACGGTACGTTCTATATGCCAAGGAAAATTTACCAGTTAAGTGCAGTTGTTTCACGGCCATACACTTATATCAATGGAAGTGATAACGTATCCAGAAACTGTACATACTATATGGAATTAAGTAGCTCTAAGTACATTGATGGGATGATAAAATGCACACACATAATCTATACATACCCAAGAAACAATGTCCAGATGAGCGATAGGGTGACGTGACTTTATCAGCAGGAGCCCTTCCTCAGTGTCGGTCTCAGTGCAAACTGAAAAGATATTTCAGCACCATAAAACAGACTTGAATTTGGACTGTCTTTCTTCAGCTAAAGTGCATTTTAGGATGAAGTCGTCCACAGTGTAAGCATCCTCCTGGAATGGTACCCTTTTAAATCTTCGCAATCAAGGCTTTGGCCTTTAAAGTTGACTACAATGTTAGAGTGATGCCAGAAAAAAAAAAAAAGAAGAAAAGAAGAAAAAAATTAATGAATGTTTCCTCTTTAAATCCAGATGCAACAATATGAGCCCATAGATAATGGGGGGGTGCCAAGGACACCCTGTTCTGTGGTCCAACACAGGAGAGCGTGGATAATATCGCTCCACTTTACTACACAGAAAATTGCAGCACCATCAAATGCAATCACACTTGGCTGTCTGCGGTGCCTCATTTGAATGTATTTTAAGATAAGATAAGATAAGACTTTATTGTCATTGCAATTTCTTACGATGAAAAGTGTTGCCTCCAAGGAGGCAAAAATACATGGAGAGTAGGACAGCAGAGCTCGTAATCCATGGGAAAATGGCTTATTCCTGGTGAAATGATGTGTGTTTCATCCCTACTTAGATCCACGAATGGTTTTAAGCAGTCTGGCTCCTGGAGTACCCCCTCCCCTGTGACTGCCGGCAGACTTGCACTCCCTCTCTGGCTGCTTTAGTCTGTTGATGCTTTTGTAGTGTAGATTAATCGGGGAGAGAGGAACAAAGAGAGTGCCTACCTTCCTCCCAAATATACTGTGGCCAGTCTCTTCTTTCGCTTTGCAAGCCGTTCTCTTCCACCACAGAGAACAGTGAGCATTCCAGCACCTTGGACAGCTCCTGCTCATCAGGCCCATTGGAAATGTGTGGAGAACAAGCAACCCAAGAAATAAGCGGCTGAGCACAGCACCATCGTTCCACCCTTCGCCGTCCTCTTCAGTGAGGCATCCCAGATCAGCCGTCTGCTCAGTCAGGGCTCAGATAACACAGAAGACACATTCACAATGACAGGGATTCTCCCATTCCCCTCCAGAACCCAATGTGTAGGATAGAACAAAGACTGCGGTGGGAAGGAACCCTTAGCCCATGATGTCCCTACAGAAAACCAGCAGGCTATGAGCTAGAAGGTGCATGGCTGAAGCTCAGAGGGCTAGCCGGCCTCCCTGGCATGGCTTGTGCACTCTCTTCCTCATTGTACAGCAGTGCTATGCATACAGATCCTGCTGACGTGGATCAGGTTGCTGCTGCTGCTGGGGTAAAGATGGGAGGAGCACATTAACCTCGTCAAAACAACCCCCCACCACCTGCTCCCACCGCCTGCATGGAGAAGGCTGCACACATCCCATGTGCCCGGGCACTTCTGGATGGAAGGACAGGGCAGACGCTGATTTCATGGCTTCAAATGACGTCCTTCTATCACTTTACACACAAGATACTTCTAGCAAGCAACAGATATTCTTGTATCATTACTGAATTCTCTACAGACGCAGCACATGGAGCGTCCCATCTATTCCTGGTCTTTACTTCTCTTTAGCTTTTGTTTATTGCTAATGAGATGTCTCTGCTTTTTTAGTAAAACAACAAGGATTTTCTATTTTTATTTATATTGTAAAATTATCACATGTCAAATATTTAAACAAATATTGTAATATTATGCAAGTATGTAGATGGATAGATAAATATAGATATTAGGTAGATAGATAGATATATTAGGTAGATAGATATGGATATTGGGTAGATAGATATAGATATTAGGTAGATAGATGGATAGATAGGAGATGGAAAGAGATAGATATATTAGGCAGATAGATATGGATATTGGGTAGATAGATATAGATATTGGGTAGATAGATATAGATATGAGATAGATAAATAGATAGATAGATAGACAGCTAGACAGATATGAGATAGATAGCTAGATAGATAGATAGATAGACAGATATGAGATAGATAGATAGATAGGAAATAGATAGATATCAGGGGCATAGCTATAGTGGAAGCAGGGAAAGGGAAGTGGCTGATTTGGGGTGCGCACTCAGAACAGGCTCACCCAGAATGAGGACTGTAAGCTTTTATTGTCAGGGCCCCCTCAACAGTATTATAAAATAACATTATATACAGTGACGCTATAGGAAACGGCCGTGGTGGCTGTTGTGTCTTGTCTGAAAGAGAAGTGGGGGTTGCATAGGAGGAAGGGGTGGCAAAGAACCTGCTAGAGGGGGCCCCATTCAAAAGTTTGCTGTGTGGCCCAGTCATATCTAGTCATGCCACAGATAGATGTATAGATAGATAGACAAACAGATTATAGATAGATAGATAGAGATACAGTATGTCACAAAAGTGAGTACACCCCTCACATTTTTGTAAATATGTTATTATATCTTTTCATGGGACAACACTGAAGATCTGACACTTTGATACAATGTAAAGTAGTCAATGTGCAGGCTTGTATAACTGTGTACATTTGGTATGCCCTCAAAATAACTCAACACACAGCCATTAATGTCTAAACCGCTGGCAACAAAAGTGAGTACACCCCTAAGTGAAAATGGCCAAATTGTGCCCAATTATCCATTTTTCCTCTCAGATGTCATGCGACTCTTTAGTGTTACAAGGTCTCAGGTGTGAATGGGGAGCAGGTGTGTTAAATTAAAGTTATCGCTCTCACATACTCACATACTGGTCACTAAAGTTGAACATGGCCCCTAATGACAAAGAACTCTCTGAGGAGCTGTAAAAATAATTGCTTCTCTACATTAAGATGGACAAGGCTGTAAGAAGATTGCCAACACCCTAAACTGAGCTGCAGCACGGAGGCCAAGACCATACAGGTTCCACTCAGAACAGGCCTCGCCATGGTCGACCAAAGAAGTTGAGTGGACGTGCTCAGAGTCATATCCAGATGTTGTCTTTTCAAAATAGACGTATGAGGGCTACCAGCATTGCTGCAGAGGATAAAGGGGTGGGGGGTCAGCCTGTCAGCGCTCAAACCATACGTCGCACACTACATCAAATTGTGTCAAGCGTGTGGTGGCAATCATGAGAGGAGTACAAAGACAAGGGTGTCTTGCCTACAGTCAAGCATGGTGGTGGAAGTGTCATAATTTGGGGCTGCATGAGCTGCCGGATGTGGGGAGATACAGTTCATTGAGGAAACCATAAATGCCAACATGTACTGTGACCAGGGGCGTAACTACCATAGCGGCAGACCATGTGACTGCTATGGGCCCCAGGGCAAGAGGGGGCCCAGTCTTAGTTGGGATTATCTCCTCTTCTACTGGAGGTGAAAACTTGGTAAGGGATCTACCCCCTAAATTTTTTAGCAAATGAAGCAGTGGAATTTTTTTAGGCAGAAACCCTTCTGTCCGGTGTGGGGGCCTGGTTTGATCCTTGCTATGGGGCCCTTACTTTTCTATGTACGCAACTGACTGTGACATACTGAAGCAGAGCATGATCCCTCTCCCTTCGGAAACTGGGATGCAGGACAGTATTCTAAAATGATAACGACCCCAAGCAAACATCCAAGAAGACCACTGCCTTGCTAAAGAAACTGAGGGTAAAGGTGCTGGACTGGCCAAACATGTCTCCAGATATTTGTGGGACATTTGTGGGGCATCCTCAAATGGAAGGTGGAGGAGCGCAAGGTCTCTAACAGCGACCCGCTCCGTGATGTCGTCATGAAGGAGTGGAAGAGGATACCAGTGGCAACCTGTGAAGCTCTAGTGAACTCCATGCCCAAGAGAGTTAAGGCAGTACTGGAAAGTAATGGTGGCCACACAAAATATTGACACTTTGGGCACAATTTGGCCATTTTCACTTAGGGGTGTACTCACTTTTGTTGCCAGCGGTTTAGACATTAATGGCTGTGTGTTAAGTTATTTTGAGGACACAACAAATGTACACAGTTATACAGGCTGCACACTGACTACTTTACATTGTGTCATATCTTCAGTGTTGTCCCATGAAAAGATGTAATAACATATTTACAGAAATGTGAGGGGTGTACTCACTTTTGTGAGATACTGTAGGTAAATAGATAGATAGTGAATAGGGAGATAGTGGATAGAGAGAGATAGATATACAGACAGACAGTCAGGTACAGTAGGTAGTGTGTGCACAGGACTATTTTGAAGTAACAGTTTCACATGTGAAGTAAGTCCCCGCAGTGCAGCCTACATAGAGCAGATATGGGGCATCGCTCAGTTGAGTATAGCTCTGAACATTTACCTGAAGTTCTTAGCAAAACAAAAACACATTACAAATGACCTATTTGTGCCAAATGAGATAAACTCTGCTCTTCTTCACCGTTTCCAACTGTGAGAACAGTAAGGCAATGTTCACACTGCATTCAGCACCAAACATATCCACAGACTTCTACGTGCTGTACATATGTGGAAAGAGCATCCTATTGCAATATATTTTAAGTGTATTGGGAAGCATAATGGACAACACTTTCCAATACAAAAAGATCCCACTTAGCAGATGTATAGAAATGTAGACCTTACAACTGCATATATCCAGACTTTACATACAGGGAATACAATAGGAGATTGGGTGACACATACTTGGTGTGAATAGAGCCATATTCTCATGCCAAGATACAGGAAGATAAATAGATTGGTTAGGGAATTTCATATGAGGCTGATTGGCATGATCTCCTTTGCTGTAGTCTTCAAATAGCACATTAAGGGTTCGTTCACATGCAGGTTTTTCATAGCGTTTTTGTGCACTTTTGTGTTTTTAGTGGTGTTTTATGCAGCTGTGGTTTTTGGTACATTCTTTTGAGATAAAAAAGCCGTTCCAGGTGTTAGCATGAAGATCTATGGGAAATATGATATTCAGCACATATGTGTTTTTGCTACACGCATTTTTTTATGCTGAAGCTTTTGGCGCTTGTTTCTGGCAGTTTGACATGTTTATGATACAGAAAAATAGAAAAAAAAACACGGTTCACACAATTGTTTAGTAATAATGCTGCTAAAAAAAAAGCTCCATAAAACAGCATGTGGTTTTCAAAAAACGGGAACGTTTTGTATAGATTTTTGTTTTAGTCGTGGGAAAAACAGCAAATCCGTTTCATGTGTTTAGGGCCCTCAACAGTCACATTAATAACTGCAGTGTTTTTTTTCTGCCATTCAGAAGAGAAAAATGCAACTGTGTCACTTTCCTTTGACAGACACTGGTGAATGCTGAGGTACGGTATAATTAGCTACGTTCAGGCAAAGGGAAAAGGTTTCAAGAAGAAAGGTTTCAAGGTCATTTTCAATATCAAATATCGTACAGATTGAGCAGTAGATTCAATTGTTAGTCTGGTTTATAAAGCCTATTTTCGGAATTAATATAGGAGCTCCCCTGTTCAGGACCCCTATCTATTAAAGTGGTGAGTACCATCTTTTACTCTGGAGGATATAGTACATTCATGAATTACATGGCTAATACACTGATTTCAATGGGAACTGTGCAGTATTTTGTTTCGCCTGGGGTGGTGCCTCGCCCTCTCCGCATTGATTGACAGGGCCAAGCAGTGTAAATGTGATCATGCCTGGCCCTGTCAATCAAATTGGAGAGGGAACAGCAATTTTAGAGAGATCAGAGCCTCTAGGAGTAATGGCAACGCCCCCGTTGCTCCCAGAGGGCCATTTGCATATATTAAAACATCATTTTTCTCAGCAATGTGAGCACATATGAACATGGAACCAACACAGATGCCTTCAGCTGCCGAGGACACATGTAACAGGTCAGCCAGCTTCATGACACAATGACATTTTGTGCGGTCATCTCCAAGAGGTTTAATGTATAACCTCTTTGTATGCTATTTGCAACCAAAAGCACAGGAACTTTGAGATAGAAGCCTGTGAATTCTACAGAAATTCAAGCAAACCGTATATCTTAAAGGTAGTCTGTCAGCATGTTTTAGCATATTAACCTAATCGGGGTGCCATGTGGCGTTGAATATACAAGTTACAGAATACCTTTTTTTGGAGATCTGTTGGAGCATTTAGCAGAAAAAACTATGTAAATTATAGGTTCAGAGCACCAGGTCCTAGACCTTCAGTGTACCAAAGTTCTGGCCCTCTTCTCAGTAAGCCCCTTTTTTCCCTAGTTGATTGACAAGGCCACTCGTCTCTATTCTGCTTAGGCTACTTTCACACTAGCGTTCGGGGCTCCGCTTGTGAGTTCCGTTTGAAGGCTCTCACAAGCGGCCCCGAACGGATCTGTCCAGCCCCAATGCATTCTGAGTGGATGCGGATCCGCTCAGAATGCATCAGTTTGGCACTGTTTGGCCTCCGCTCCGCAAAGCAGGCGGACACCCGAATGCAGCTTGCAGCGTTTTCGTGTCCGCCTGGCCGTGCGGAGCCAAACGGATCCGTCCAGACTTACAATGCAAGTCAATGGGGACGGATCCGTTTGATGTTGACACAATATGGTGCAATTTCAAACGGATCTGTCCCCCATTGACTTTCAATGTAAAGTCAGGAGTCCCTATTAATATACCATCAGATCGGAGTTTTCTCCGATCCGATGGTATATTTTAACTTGAAGCGTCCCCATCACCATGGGAACGCCTCTATGTTAGAATATACCATCGGATTTGAGTTACATCGTAAACCTCAGATCCGACAGTATATTCTAACACAGAGGCGTTCCCATGGTGATGGGGACGCTTCATGTTAGAATATACTGAGAACTGTGTACATGACTGCCCCCTGCTGCCTGGCAGATGCTGCCAGGCAGCAGGGGGCAGACCCCCCCTACTCCTGTAATTAACTTATTGGTGGCCAGTGCGGCCCCCCCTCCCTCCCCAGTATTAATTGTAGCCAGTGCAGCCCCCCTCCCTCTATATTCATCTGTGGCCAGTGCAGATTCCCATTATTAAATATGACCAGTGCGGCCTCCCCCTCCCTCCCTCCCTCCCTCCCCAGTATTAAATATGACCAGTGCGGCCTCCCCTCCCTCTATACTTATTGGTGGCCAGTGCGGATTCCAAGTATTATGACCAGTGAGGCCTCCCCTCTCCCCCCCCTAATTAAAATCCCCCCCCCCCATCATTGGTGGCAGCGGAGAGTACCGATCGGAGTCCCAGTTTAAATCGCTGGGGCTCCGATCGGTTACCATGGCAACCAAGACGCTATTGCAGTCTTGGCTGCCACGGTTACTTGGCAATAAATACAAGCATTATACTTACCTGAAGAGCTGCGATGTCTGTGTCCGGCCGGAGCTCCTCCTACTGGTAAGTGACAGGTCTGTGCTATAGGCAATGCGCCGCACAGACCTTTCACTTACCAGTAGGAGGAGCTCCGGCCGGACACAGACATCGCTGCTCTTCAGGTAAGTATAATGCTTGTATTTATTGCCAAGTAACCGTGGCAGCCAAGACTGCAATAGCGTCTTGGCTGCCATGGTAACCGATCGGAGCCCCAGCGATTTAAACTGGGACTCCGATCGGTACTCTCCGCTGCCACCAATGATGGGGGGGGGGTGATTTTAATTAGGGGGGGGGGAGAGGGGAGGCCTCACTGGTCATAATACTTGGAATCCGCACTGGCCACCAATAAATATAGAGGGAGGGGGAGGCCGCACTGGTCATATTTAATACTGGGGAGGGAGGGGGAGGCCGCACTGGTCATATTTAATACTGGGAATCCGCACTGGCCACAGATGAATATAGAGGGAGGGGGGCCGCACTGGTTACAATTAATACTGGGGAGGGAGGGGGGCCGCACTGGCCACCAATAAGTTAAATACAGGAGGGGGGGGGTCTGCCCCCTGCTGCCTGGCAGCATCTTCCAGGCAGCAGGGGGCAGTCATGTACACAGTTCTCAGTATATTCTAACTTGAAGCGTCCCCATCACCATGGGAACGCTTCTGTGCTTAGAATATACTGTCGGATCTGAGTTTTCCGAAGTGAAAAATCAGATCTGAAATAAACAGTTATGCAAACGGATCCGTTTTGAACGGATGCAAGCGTTTGCATTATAGGAGCGGATCCGTCTGTGCACCAGACGGATCCGCTCCTAACGCAAGTGTGAAAGTAGCCTTAGATCTGTAGTTCAGTGTCTGCACTTGGCACCTGGATTTCAGCACATGCTTAGCACAAGTTTTCTCTCCTGCGCAGGAACGAGATGTTGTACTTAGCAAGGGCCAAAATTCTGAAGCAAATGTGATATTAAGGGGCCAGGCAAGAGCAAGATACAGATGCCTGTCCCTGTCAGTCTACTAGAGGAGGGGCTTACAGAGTTGAGTAATGGAACTTTAGTGCTTCGAAGGGCTGGTCCCACCCCAGGTGCTCCGAACATCAAATTAGCTTTTTCTGCTAGATTGTGCAACATAGCTCCAAAGGAAGAGTAATGCGGAAATTGTATATTGAAGTTCTACATGCCACTCTCCTTAGCTTAATATGCTCGAACAAGCTGATAGATTCCCTTTAACCTCTTTGTAACCAGCCTGTTTTAGGGAATGTTTTTCATTTTTTCCTGATTGTATGCCAAGAGCTATAGCTTTTTTTATTTTTGATGCCAATGTAACTATAAGAGTTTGTTTTTTGCAGGACAAGTTGTAGTTTTTAACGGCACCGGTTTGGGGTACACATAACTAAGGCTACGTTCACACTAGTTGGCAGCCTTCTCTGGCAGGCTGTTCCGGAGAGTTAACAGCCTGACGGATCTGTGTTGCCACTAGTGCACGCGTGCCACTGGAGGTCCGCTCCAGCTCCATTGACTACATGGCATAGTTTTTTTCCGTCCGTCTCTGCGCACGTTTGCCGTGCTGCCGCTGGTACTCCAGTTCGCCCCCATTATAGTCAATGGGGCTGGAGCGGACCTCCTGCAGCATGCGTGCACTACCGGCAGCACGGCTCCGGCAGGCTGTCCACCCGCTGGAACAGCCTGCCGGAGAAAGCTGCCGCTAGTGTGAAAGCTTTGCTGCGGTGATGGACACCATAAAAACTCCCTGACACCTGGTCAGACATGCCTTAAAAACCCAGTATACCCCAGACAACACTACGGTAGTTTTTGCACTACATTTTTGTACTATTGCCCGCCATAGAGACTTTAGCAAGATAGAGAACAAAGAGGGCTATAAATCCCATCCTTGCCTAAATCCATAAACTGCTACCTGGGACAAAATTGCACTGTGTGCAGTTGAAACTGTGTTTGCTATAATTGGATGTACTACTACTCACATTTAGCACTTGAGTAAAGAGAGACTGTAGTCAGCATGCCCTGCCTTGCACCCATTCAAACACCCAACATCAACGGCGCCCCAGCTGCGTGCCATCAGGCAGAAGCCCCAGAATCCAAAGGAGTAATTCCAAAGGTGAAGCCCACAAGTGATTAAAATTATTAGTAGAAAAACTCCTTTACGTTAATAGATATATGGTAGGGAATTGCTATATATATAAGACTGATTTATATTCAGGACTACACATAAGCACAGAGTAGCTTATATAATGTCCTACATTATTTTAAGAGTGATGTTTCTTCAGTGAACAGTTGTGCTATAGAATGTAGTCAAAGCAGCTACATAGTAACATAGTACATAAGGCCGAAAAAAGACATTTGTCCATCCAGTTCGGCCTGTCATCCTGCAAGTTGATCCAGAGGAAGGCAAAAAAACCTGTGAGGTAGAAGCCAATTTTCCTCACTTTAGGGGAATAAAAATTCCTTCCCGACTGCAATCAGGCAATCAGAATAAATCCCTGGATCAACGACCCCTCTCTAGTAGCTATAGCCTGTAATATTATTACCCTCCAGAAATACATCCAGGCCCCTCTTGAATTCCTTTATTGTACTCACCATCACCACCTCCTCAGGCAGAGAGTTCCATAGTCTCACTGCTCTTACTGTAAAGAATCCTCTTCTATGTTTGTGTACAAACCTTCTTTCCTCCAGGCGCAGAGGATGTCCCCTCGTCACTGTCACAGTCCTGGGGATAAATAGCTAATAGATCTCTGTACTGACCCCTGATATATTTAAACATAGTAATTAGATCTCCCCTCAGTCGTCTCTTTTCTAAAGTGAATAATCCTAATTTTGATTATCTTTCAGGGTACTGTAGTGTCACGACCATGGTCATGGTCGTGACTCCTTGAGACCCGCATGCATTTGCCCATGGTCTGGTATTGTTGTCAACCACAGGTGAGGGCTAGTATCTTGCCTCACGTGTGGTTGCCGCTGGCAACTTGTGGTTGTTGGGCAGTGGAGCAGCCTGAGCTGGTTGCTAGGCGGCTCGCTGTCCATGCATGCGGTTGTCTTTGGCAACGTGTGTTTATGTGTGCACTTTCCTTGTCTGGTGTGCACGGGGTTTATTGTGTGTATTCCCCTTTTAGTTGCTGTCTTCCCTTCCCTGGTGTGTGAAGGGTTAATTCCCTTCCTAGTCTGTGAGCACTGGGTGTGTCTGCGTGGGTGTGGCTACATGGGCTATAAAGCCTCAGTTTAGACCTGAGTTCTGAGGGGTACTCCAGCCTTGTAGTAAGCTGGAGGCACTCTCCTGGTACCATATACCATCCGCCAGTGAGGGCCACCCTTGTGGTCATAAATTGTTATACAATATGTTTATGTGATGTTAAGTTTATGTCTATGTGGTGTCTGTTATTATTGCAGCTATGGTTCTGGGTCCCTGTGTGTTTATGTGTGCTGTGTCCTTTTATGTTTGTGTGTGGACAGCCAGCACTTGTGTCCAGGGATCCAGTCAGTGTGTCTGTGGCAGGTAGAGGTGGAAGTCTTTCACTCTCCTGCCATACCCATAGACTGTTTATGTGTATACCCCATTGCAGCTCGGCCAGTTTAGACTTCTGTTTCTCCGCATCCAGAAGGAACAGGTGGTCTACCCAGCTCCTAGTTCAGGGATCGGCAGAGGGTGAGTAGGGATCCGAGGTTCCTGAGCATGGGCCCTCCGACCTTCAAGGTCGGCTCATGCAGCTAGGAGTTAGGGTCGGATTAGGGATGCGTTAGGAGGTGACCTGCTCCCTAATTCTGTCGTCCTGGCCGAGCAGCCACTAACATCTCATGGCATCACACGGCTGAGGGTTTTCCCCATCCTCAGCCGTGACATGTAGTTGCCCTCCTCTGGACCCTCTCCATCTCTGCTATGTCTGCCTTGTTCACAGGAGCCCAGAACTGTACACAGTACTCCATGTGTGGTCTGACTAACGATTTGTAAAGTGGGAGGACTATGTTCTCATCACGGGCATCTATGCCCCTTTTGATGCAACCCATTATCTTATTGGCCTTGGCAGCAGCTGCCTGACACTGGTTTTTGCAGCTTAGTTTGCTGTTTATTAAAATTCCTAGATCCTTTTCCATGTCAGTGTTACCGAGTTTTTTTTACCATTTAGTATGTACGGGTGACTTGCATTATTCCTTCCCATGTGCATAACTTTACATTTGTCAGTGTTAAACCTCATCTGCCACTTATCTGCCCAAGCCTCCAGTCTATCCAGATCGCTCTGTAGTAGTATACTGTCCTCTTCAGTGTTACTTACTTTACACAGTTTAGTGTCATCTGCGAAAATTTATATTTTACTATGCAAGCCTTCTACAAGATCATTAATAAATATATTGAAGAGAATAGGGCCCAATACTGACCCCTGAGGTACTCCGCTAGTGACAGTGACCCAATCTGAGTGTGTACCACTAATAACCACC
The DNA here is from genome assembly GCF_014858855.1 of Bufo gargarizans. Lineage (NCBI taxonomy): Eukaryota > Metazoa > Chordata > Amphibia > Anura > Bufonidae > Bufo > Bufo gargarizans. Next base: position 140,302,409 of record NC_058083.1, on the reverse strand, counting down.
CTCTGTTTTCTATCCCTCAGCCAGTTACTTACCCACATACAGACGTTTTCTCCCAGTCTGAGCATTCTCATTTTATATACTAACCTTTTATGTGGTACAGTGTCAAATGCTTTGGAGAAGTCCAGATACACGACATCCATTGATTCACCGCTGTCAAGTCTAGAACTTACCTCCTCATAGAAACTGATTAAATTAGTTTGGCATGATCGATCCCTCACAAAGCCATGCTGATATGGCGTTATTTGCTTATTTCCGTTGAGATGCTCTAAGATAGCATCTCTCAGAAAACCTTCAAACAGTTTACCCACAACAGATGTTAAACTTACCGGCCTATAGTTTCTGGGCTCTGTTTTTGGACCCTTTTTGAATATTGGCACCACATTTGCTATGCGCCAATCCTGTGGAACACTCCCTGTCAGTATAGAGTCTGCAAATATCAGAAATAAGGGTCTGGCTATGACATTACTTAATTCCCTTAGGATACGGGGGTGTATGCCATCCAGTCCTGGCGATTTGTCTATTTTAATCTTTTTAAGTCGCTGTTGTACTTCTTCCTGGGTCAGACAGGACACTTTTAATGGGGAATTTATTTTTCCATTCAGTTTATTTTCCTCAGTAAATACATTGGAGAAAAAAATATTTAACAGCTTTGCTTTCTCCTCGTCGACTCCCCCCTAATTACTCTTTAAAGGGCCGACACCTTCAGATTTATACTTTTTAACATTTATATAATTGAAGAACATTTTAGGGTTAGTTTTACTCTCGTTGGCAATTAATCTCTCGGTCTCTAGTTTGGCCGCTTTTATTTTGTTTTTTACATGTTCTATTTTTTTCCTTATAGTTTTTCAGTGCTTCTGTGCTACCCTCTTGTTTTAGTGTTTTATATGCTTTCTTTTTGTCATTTATTGCTTTCTTTACAGTTCTGTTTATCCACATTGGTTTCTTTTTGTTCCTTAACCTTTTATTCCCATACGGTATGTACCTCTCACAATAAGATTTTAGGATGCTTTTAAAGATATCCCATTTTGTGGCTGTATTTTTATTTTTGAGGACTTTGTCCCAGTTAGTTAGGCCTAGGGCCTCTCTTAGTTGGCTAAATTTAGCTTTTTTGAAGTTTGTTATAAACCACAGAGGATGAATGATTATTCTTCATTTTACCTATCCTATATATGCTGTAGAGATAAAGCACATGCAGATAGCCGTGTTAGTCAAACATAATTATAAAAACTTTGATTATACTAATACAGCATAATGTTGGCAGAACAAAAATCACATGCTGGTGTCAGGTGGAATTACTTTGCATGGCGACATGAACTGCAATAAAATATGTTTTGCATGTGTTGTCTATATATAATATAGAGAGCTTTAAGCAAGTGCATATCCACCATAGATTGTTTCATGTCTTATATTGTAAGAATCAAAATGAAGCTGATGGTTAAGATTCCAACAGAAAGCAGAAAAGTAATCATTTAATATCAATAAGAAAATCCATTCAGACAAATATTAAACGTAAAATAATTACAGGCATAATGGTTCTCCCCTAGCAGTCAGTTTTTATTAGAGATTTTGGGGGTCATTTATTATGATTCCCTACATCAATTTTGGTCTAATAAAAAGTCACTCAACTTTTTAAACATCTGTGCAGCTAAATTTAGGCGAACACTGCCTTTTTTTATGCCGCCCTCAACACTGGGGAGTGGCAGGGGAAGTGTGGCGGAGTAGCTGGGGCTGGGTCTTCAACCCTGGCAAATTCACTAACATTTATGCCAGGAAACAGTGAAAATGATGCACAAAGTCTTTTCCAGCCAGCCCTGTTTTCAGTGAAAGCTTACATAACATTAGCTGACAGAGGTCAAAACAGTGTCCTTTTGGCTTCCATCAGCTTCAGGCCGGTATATGTGAGCATGCCTTTTCTTTATTTATTTTTTTACAGTATTAAAAGTGTTTTTGTATTAAAAGGCATCTCTAAAAAAAACATGGTATACGGTACATTTATTCTACAGTAGAATTGAAAAAAAAAATTATGCCCATGTATGTCTATGTAGTGACATGTGTTCGAGCCTTCCATTGGAGGTATAACTCAGACAATACTAATCCCAATGTATATATCTCAAAGTTGGCTCAGACATGATGTGAACATAGCCTTAGCATTGCCCATCTGGACGCTGCAGTACTTTCCCATTATTCTTAGCAAAACTGTTGGTATGAATGGTGACAGCGAGTGGACTGCTATATGTCCAGATACAACTTCACAGTTGCATTTGGCCATTCCAAGATATACTGTAAACATTCATGTTTTTTGGCTTCATATTTGGGCTTGTTGAAATGCAAATCTTCTAAGACATACAGTAATTCTCTTCTGGGGTGGATTGACATTGAAGTTAGGGCAGTGCTGTAGACCTGTGGCCAGAGGGGTCCCACTCATTAAGTGCAAAGCCTGCAAAAACAAGAAAGAAATAAAAAGTTATGAGTGTCCCTTAAATACATCTTATTATCACACAGTGTATCATCAGGGGCGTAAGTAGAAAAGGCAGGGCCCCATAGCAGTTTTTGAATAGGGACCCCCCAGCAACTTCCCTGCAACCCCCTAGTTTAGACCACCAACGATTGTAATACAAACCCCACCCACTCAGTAGTGATGCCCCCTTAGAGTCCCCTTCACAGTAGCATGCCCCTTTAGTGTTCTCTTTACAGCAGAATGCCGACTTAGTGCTCCTTCACACTAGTTATGCCCCCTTAGAGTCCCCTTTACAGTTGTTATGTCCCTTCAGTGCCCACTTGCGTTTTTGAAGTGTTAATAAAACAATAAACACTAATACTTACCTAGCCCCATTTCCCCTTTATGAACACAGCAGATCCCACTCTCCCCAGTAGTTGTTATGCAGTGACAGGGGTGCACCTAGCCTTTCTGCTGCCTAAGGCAAAAACTGAAACGGCACCCCCCACAATGCCAGTTTCTCAACGTAACCCCTTTGCCACAATGAACGTGCTCATTTCCCATGGCCCTTCCGCTGCACCCCTCTTGCCACTACCTGGTGCTGCCTGAGGCAATCGCCTTACCTGGCCTCATAGGTGGTGCACCCCTGTGCAGTGATGTCAGATGTCATTGAGCCTGCTGGGCTAAAGACCACAGAGGCAGGAAAATGATCCTCAGGCTGTTCGCTCTTCTGTTCAGCCCAGCAGGTGCCATGATGTCAGTGCATCGTGCCGCTATGGTGGCAGTTACGCAACTCTGTATTATGGCCATCGTTTTTTAAGGAGCTCATGACTTCTAGTATAATCTTCATCAGTGACATATTCTTACAAGCTTTAATTATTGACTTAAAGAGGATGGGTCACCTGTCCTGACATGTCCGTTTTGGTAGCTACTTGCATTCATTAATGTAATACGGTTTTTACAGCATCATTTCATATAACTGTATGGTTTTATGCTCCTCAATTATTGCTGCAAAAAGTTTATAAATGAATCTGTAACTAGGTATTACCACTGATGAGCTATGTCTTCACACTGTCTCATATTGGCAGCACTGATTGGCCAATGTCAGACTGTCCAGAGGCAACCCCACAAATGGTAACAACCAAGGAAAATACAATTTTTTATAAAACAGGCATGTTGGGAATGGTGGTCTTCTTTAAAGGGAACTTCTCATTACAGACAACCCCATTGAGATTACAGCTGCCATAGAGTGTAGCTGATTTTGCTGGGGTAAGGCATTTCCTCTGTGGGGGCATTATGGACAGCCACTTAAATTGTTCAGTGACTTAGAAATGCTTGTGAACATCTCCTGACTAGTAACCCAATTACAGAGCTATTTGAGATGTTGTGTTGACTTTATGGTGCCATTTGTCACAAAAAATCATCAGCTGCAGTTTTTATAGCAGTTTTAAATGCAGTTTTTTTAATCAGATACTGAAGTGCACAAAAAAGAGACGTATCGATCTTTACTTCTGCACCCGAATACCATAGTTTCTTTAAAAATTATGGCTGCACACAAGTGGCGTCACGTTGACTAATCATGTCAGTCCTAATGGTATTGACTCCCATTGTGGTGTCCTCGTGTAGCCAAAACTCCAGCCACCCACATGCAATGGCCAATGGTTCCGCATTTATTTGTTGTGACAAATAAACTCAACACAGCTTCTCCGGTGTACCACTCAGGTCTCTAACATCAGTACAATTGTAGCACGCTGTTCCGCAGGGAGAAGAGTGTGGGACTGGAGAGGATAGGAGTGGTGGTAGTGGCAATGAAGGTGGTCGTAGTCCACATAGTGGCTAATCCATATTCCAGCACTCCCTGGGCTGCGGGTACAGCAAAAATGGTGAGAGGTGCAACCTTTCTTCCTCCCGGGGCACACCCAGGATTTTGGGGTCTCCTGCCTGGTAGTGGCTGTGGTGCCCTTGATATTGGTTGAGTGGGTGGTGGGTGCAAGGCAGGAGAGTAAGAAAGAGAACCCATTTTGGATATGGAGACTAATGACCAGGCCAGTTTGACTATGGTAAAATAAAGTCTCTCTTTTGCTGAGTAGATTATGGGTGTCACAGTGAAAATTAGCAGGCACATTTCTAAAGTATTTCACAAGGCAGGCGTTTTTTTCCCCAAAAGGCTTTGTATAAGGGATAAGTGATATGATGGTCCCCACTAAGTCTCTCTCTAGATATAGTTTGCAATCTTCCCAAATAACCAAATGTGTGCAAAGTCTCAATATTTCTCTGCATTGCCCATCTGCAGGGTGCAGTCCTTGAATGAATGGCCAGTCCGTCTCTGTGTGGCGGGCATCAGAAGCAATTAACCCTAACCACATGCAGTGAACCACCTATACTGTCTTGGTCCACCCATGCTCCTGGTCCCCAACCTTCTATAGAAATGTAATGCTTCTTTCCCTCAGTTCTTGGCTCCTAGGAAAGTTGCTGTACTGGCAGCTTTACATCACACAGGGATGGTGTCTTTCCTGGATAAGGATCCTTTCTTGGCCGGCTTGGCAGCAGCGCACACTAGACACGTCCTCTCTCGTGTATGCTCAGCTGCAGACTCTCTAACCAGAGGATATATGACCAGCCCAGTACCTGGCAACTATCATTAAGAATTGCCCAGTTAACAGTTTACTCACCCATACATAGCCTTTTGGATTGCATAGTGCATACCATAGATTACAGCATCTCAGAAAACACCCTAACAACTTTTAAAGTGAACCATGACACTAACCCTTGATTAGTGAAACAGCAGGGCACTTCACAATACTTGACCTTTGCATTACTAGGGTTTGTAATAATAGAATTGAATCAATTCGTTCAAGATGAAGAATCGCTATAAAGATCCACTCAACTTTCATTTAAAATGTAAAAGCAGAAGTCCACAAGAACATGCAATAACAATTAGTAATTATAAAGTTAATTTAAATAATTTACTACAAAAGTCCTTGGGGATATTAATAACTTTTATTTAAGCTGAATGCACTGCAGGAAGAATGTACAGAGGGATTTAAATACATAATGTATGCTTTTTAATGTATTCTAACGCACATTGGAAACAATGGCTAAATGTACGGTATAAACTGAAGCACTCACTGTAGTCTCAGCATATAGAGACCTTCATCACACACACACTTTTACTTCACGCACTGCCCACCCTCCCCCAGTTATCTTTGTTAAATATATCAATGGGCACACGGCATACACATGTTCATAATATTTATATAGAATTTTATATTTTATATACCATGCATTACTATTAATGCTATGTGTATTGCGATTTAATTTACAGACTCTGAGTTTGTCAATAAAGACTACGGTCCTTGTTAGGTTGGTAATAAAGTAAATCTCAAGGTTTGATATTTAGTTTTTTGTTTTTTTCAATTAGATCTTAAAAGTGAGCGACTCCTTGAATATGATTATTATTGATATGATTGTTTTAATTTTAACTTTGAGTCTTGTGATTGTTAATAAAGACTACGGTCCCTACTGGTTTACTAATAAAGAATCTTTCAAGATATATCATCATTGTAATATGCGTACACAATAACGTAAAATATACTTACTGCATAATGTGCATGTTTATTAATGATATGTACTTTATATTATGTATATCGTTATATGTATACATGTATACTGACATAAATGACTTGTATGCCTGTTATTTATGAAAAATTTTCAATAGAGAAAGCATAGGGGAAATGCCATATGCTTGATGTATTTTAATAGCATTTTCCCAGTGTTTTAGGTAGTTTTAGTTTTTTGAGGTGCATTTGCCCATATATTGCTTTTTAGTTCTGTTTTCAGTTTTTATTTTATTTTTTTCAGAGGAAAGTATGTGCCACTTCCTCTGGAGAGCTGTGAACACTATTAAAAACTGTCATTCAAAACATTAGATAGTGTTCTTTTTATTTATTTTTTTAAGCAGCAAAAGCAAAACAAAAAAAACTATGGAGGTCTATGGGAGAAAAAAACAGCAAGGGAAAAAAAGCCATTGACCCAAAAACACACATCATGGATGAACAAATGACACTACAAAAATGAGGTACATTTGATATTTTCCATAGACTTCTTTACAACTTCTGGAGCTGCTGTTTTTTACCCCCAAGAATGTGGCAAAAAAGCCAACAAAAACAACCAAATCCCCAAAAACCTATGTATGACACCAGCCTAAGGCAAAGAAGCCAGGAAAAGAAACACACATGGGGGGGATTTATCATACTGGTGTAAAGAAAACTGGCCTAGTTGCCCATAGCAACTAATCAGATTCCACCATTAATTTTTCAGAGCTCCTATGGAAAATGAAAGGTAGAGCCTAATTGGTTGCTATGGGCAACTATGCCAGTTTTCCTTTACACCAGTTTTCATAAATGCCAAATTTTGAGAAAACTACAGTATACAGACTCCAAAAACCAAAACGCTACAGTCTGAAATACAAACGTGAAATACACTTTTGAAAAATCCAATGTGCATTTTCAGTGGAATTCTTGGCAAAAATCTGAGGTTGACCCTTGAATTTTTTGTTACGGTTTGTCAGATCCAACCACGATTACTATGCATATCTTTCTCAGATTCTATATCAAGAAGTGACATGCATGAACTATGATAATAATTCCTATTTAAAGAAATTTGATGCTGAATGCATGCATTGTTCATGTGAACTTTGGAATGGAATGTGGGTCGGAATTTGAGTAAAAAAAATACAGTGTGTGAACACACCTATAAAGTAACATCTGACTGTAGCATTTTTGAACTATTAAAAAAACAACTTAATCTCAGAAAACCCTAACGAAATACATCATAACTGTGTGAGAAAACGGCCTAAAGCCTATCTAGAGTATATCATTTAGGGGTGAGTTTAATAGGCAATCATCCCTAAATGATCCAATTCAGAATGCAGATTTAAATGCTCTACTTCTTCAAATAATGGCTTTCAAGCCCTCATTTCTTGAAATGGGAGTGAAACTGACTCACACCAACAAAAAGCTCTTTCTGGGTGATTATCCTGGCTTTAGCTAGATAAGAGGCTTTGTTGGGAGTCTGGGGGGTACGCTTTCTCATTATAGAGAGCATCTAGCATGTGTGAGACATACTGTAGGCCAGACAACGCTGCTGTGGGTTTCTAAGGAAAATATATATGCAAATGAGCACATCATAACATCTACTGGTATCAGAAAGGCTTATCATTCCTTTCCTTTTGGAAGTAAAGATAATTTGAATATCTTTGTGTTTTTAAGAAAAATATGCAAATTTGCTTTACTTCCAAAAGGAAAGAAAGATAGGCCTTTCTGATGCCTAGTTTGCATATATTTTCCCCAGAAACCCAGAGCACCTTGGCCTATAATACTCCTCATGCATACTACGTGCTCTCTACAATGAGAAAGAGAACCCCCCAGGCTCCCAACAAAGGACTCTGAGCTAGCTAAAGCCAATTTTTATCCGCTTTGATGAAGGGTAACTCAGAAAGAGCAGTTTGTAGATGTGAGACACTTTATTTAAAAAATATCCAAAAACTATCGCTTTTTGTCTTCTGACCAGTAAAACAGTGGCTGCCATTTTGAGCAATTCATCTGAAAAGAATTGCATTATTGCAAAATGTTTAGATTTGCTAGAACCCAAAACTTTGGGGAAATTTGTTGCCAATTCAAATAGTTTAGAATCAATTCACTTATCTCTTTTAGTATGTTATTTCCCCCCAGGAGACCACTGATCAGAGACCCTGAAAAAGGTAGAATCATGGTGGATACGGATATTTTTTTTGAGGGTATGCCCCAAGAGGAAAACTTGGTGCTAAAATATATTTTGTAAAAGTTAAGAATATATGAAAACACAATTTTGGAATAGAAGTAAAACAGTTTTAAGTCATTAGCAGTAAAAATCCAAATATTTGTGTAAGAATGCTGCCTTCAGTGTATTATGCTCGACTTCCTAGGGCTCAGAATGTTTCCCTTATGGTGGCTGGTTCATGGCTGGGCTCAGACGGCCATCTGTTATAATGAGTTATTTAATCAAACACATATAATTGACTGAATGCTGTTCCAAAGAGATTGTTGGAAGTCTGCTGTGCATGGCTGGCTAATTTGGAGTGTTGCTGGAAGCTGACTTGATATGTAGAGAGTTAAAACCCTACTATGTAGAATACATTATTATTATTATTGTCTACAGTCATACATGTAGTAATAAGGAGATATTGTAGTTCACAATGCAGATAAGGGACTGCACAGTGAGTTATTGTCAATTGGAAATGCCCCATGGATCATCATTGTCATAAACTGATTTTAATATGAAGTTTGCAGATCAATCTGAGCTTTGAATAAAACATGTCTATGTCTGTTGATAAAGTTGAATGGCACCTGTGATGATGAAAGTGTATTGCAGCCTGTAGACAGCAAGGTATAGAACAGAAGGAGCTGAGCTGAGTAAAAATTGTATTTTATTCATTTAACCCCTTAAGGACATAGGACGTACCGGTACGCCCTATTCCCCGAGTCCTTAAGGACCGAGGACGTACCGGTACGTCCTGAATTAAAATCGTAATTCCGGCGCCGCGGGGGTTAATCGGAACGGGATTTCGGCTGAAATCATTCAGCCGGCATCCCGTAACAACACAGGGGGGGGTCATTGGACCCCCCCCCCCCCGTATCGGCGATCGCAGAAAACCGCAGGTCAATTCAGACCTGCGGTTTTCTGCGTTTCAGGTCCATTCAGGTGTCCTGTGACCCGATGAACCGGAAAAAGACTGCGATCGGTGGCGTAATTATACACCACCAATCGCAGTCCGAGGATTTGGAGAGGTGGTGCTGGCCCTGGTGCTGAACACTGCTGTCCAGGGTGCTGATTGGTGCAGGGGAGAGAGGCGCGAGATTCAAACTTCCTGCACTCCTCTCTCCCCTCCTCTTCCTGTCCAGCACCCTGACCGTGCAGCATCGTCCAGCACCAGCTCCTGTGTCCCCCTAATCGGCATCCATCACCCTCCTGCACCCATCGCCACCCAGGTAGGTTAGGGTCAGTGAGGGAGAGGCACCGTTAGGCAGGGAAAGAAGGGAAAAGTAAGTTAGGAAAAAAAAAGTACTTTTATTCCAAACTTCCATCTATCCATCTAACCCTAACCCAGACCCCTCCTGCCACCTACACGCACACACACCCATGGCCCGCCGGGTGTTCTCGGCCGAGGAGGCATACGCCCAGATTGCCTCCGACTCTGAGAGCCCCAGTGAGGATGAGGATGACCCCACATTCCTTTTATCATCCGCATCCTCCTCATCATCATCGGATGACGATGAGCCACCAAGGCGGCGGAGACGCCGCCAGGCGGAGCCAGGGGCCGCACATGCTAGGGATCCTGTGGCCCACCCTAGTACGAGCCGCCCTGGGATTCGTACTGGTTTCCCGGCCCACTAAATAAGTCCACCGGAGCCCCCTGCCGATGAACTTAGCTAGTGTCCCCCAGTGGACTTTGAGCCTGAGATTCCGGATTTCGCTGGCAATCCTGGAATCCAGATTCCCACAGTGGGGTTTACTGAAATAGACTATTTTAGTTTTTTTTTCAGTAACCCACTGGTGAATTTGATGGTGGAGCAGACGAATCTGTACGCCCAACAGTTCGTCGCTCAAAACCCAGGCTCAGTTTTGGCTAGACCCGGTGGCTGGACGCCGGTCAGTGCAGCCGAAATGAGGACATTTTGGGGCCTCGTGCTGCATATGGGTCTAGTCCAAAAACCCAGTGTCAGGCAATACTGGAGTGGGGACGTCCTGTACCAGACCCCACTGTACAGTATGGTCATGACACGTCACCGGTTTGAGGCCATCCGGAAATGTCTGCATTATTCCGATAATGCAGCATGTCCACCCCGAGGTGATCCTGCCTATGACCGGCTGTATAAGATACGGCCGGTCATCGATCACTTTGGGGCCACATTTCAGCAGGCCTACGTACCTGGAAGGGAGGTCGCGGTTGATGAGTCTCTCGTTGCATTCAAGGGGAGACTCAGTTTCCGCCAATATATTCCCACAAAGCGGGCGAGGTATGGCGTGAAGCTATACAAAATTTGTGAGAGTACCTCAGGGTACGCTTACAAATTTCGTGTGTACGAGGGGCGAGATTCCCGTATTAAACCCCAGAATGTGCCCCCACTCTGGGTGTTAGCGGGAAACTCTTGTGGGACCTTATGTACCCACTGCTGGATAGTGGTTACCACTTGTACGTGGATAACTTTTATACCAGCATTTCCTTGTTCAGGTCCCTTGCCGCCAGATCCATGTTCGCTTGTGGGACCGTGCGGAAAAATCAACGCGGCCTCCCTGCCTACCCCCTCCAGGTACCTATCCCCAGGGGTGAGACCCGTGCACTTACCAGTGGAAACCTGTTGCTGGTCACGTATAAGGACAAGAGGGATGTCCTTATGCTGTCCACAATCCACGGTAACAGCACCACCCCAGTCCCTGTGCAAGGTACCGCAGCAACGGTCCTCAAGCCCGATTGTATCGTCGACTACAATCGGTATATGGGAGGAGTTGATCTCTCTGATCAAGTCCTCACGCCATATAACGCCATGCGCAAAACCCGGGCATGGTACAAAAAAGTTGCGGTCTACTTGGTGAAGGTTGCCATGTACAACTATTTTGTACTATCCCGAAGCGCTGGCAGCACAGGGACGATCCTCCAATTCTATGAGGCAGTCCTCAAGGACCTGATCTTTTCGGACCGGAAAAGAGCAGGCCGGAGTACCTCGGGAACTGGAGGCGCCCGGATCGTCCCTGGCCAACACTTTCCAAGTGTGGTCCCCCATACTGGAAAGAAGGGACGAACCCAAAAAAAGTGCAGAGTGTGTCACAAGAGGGTGATACGGAAGGACACCACTACTCAATGTGACACGTGCCCCGATCATCCGGGCCTCTGCATTATCGATTGCTTTAGGGAGTATCACACTTCCATGGAGTACTAAATTTTTATAATCCCCAACAGTTCACTAGAGAACATAAAACACTATGACTCTCAGACTTTGGAGACACGAAAACAATTTTTCTTTCCCCCAAAAATATTAGTTTTAGTACAGGCATCCTCAAACTGCGGCCCTCCAGATGTTGTAAAACTATAACTCCCAGCATGCCCAGACAACCTACAGCCATCATCAGGGCATGGTGGGAATTGTAGTTTTACAACATCTGGAGGGCCGCAGATTTAGGATGCCTGCTTAGTGTCTCCAAAGTCTGAGAGCCATACATATTGGGCATCGTCGCGTGCGTAAAAGTCGTCGCTATAAAAATAACTTTTGACCAAACGCCTCGGATGAACGGTGTTAAAAATATAAAATAAAAACGGTGCCAAAACACCTATTTTTGGGCAAAATTTCAATTTAAATCCATTTTGCCGGTAATAAAGCAAGGGTTAACAGCCAAACAAAACTAAATATTTATTGCCCCGATTCTGTAGTTTGCAGAAACACCCCATATGTGGTCGTAAATGGCTATATAACCGCACGGCAGGGCATAGAACGAAGGGAACTCCATACGGTTTCTGGAAGGCAGATTTTGATGGACAGTTTTTTTTTTTACACCATGTCCATTAGAAGCCCCCCCTGATGTAGCCTAGACTAGAAACTCCAAAAAAGTGACCCCATCTAAGAAACTACACCCCTCAAGGTATTCAAAAGTTACTTTACAAACTATGTTAACCCTTTAGGTGTTCCACAAAACTAAATAGCGAATGTAGAAACAATTTTAGAATTTAATTTTTTTGTTACGTTGCCTCAAAAAAGAGTAATATAGAGCAACCAAAAATCTAATTTACCCCGAAAATAGTCCCAAAACAACAACCACCTTATCCCGTAGTTTCCTAGATGGGGTCACTTTTATGGAGTTTCTACTCTAGGGGTGCATCAGGGGGCTTGAAAAGGGTACATGGTGTAAATAAACCAGTCCAGGAAAATCTGCCTTCCAAAAACCATATGGCGTTCCCCTTCTTCTATGTTCTGCCGTTTAGCCAAATAGTAGTTTACCACCACATATGGGGTGTTTCTGCAAACTACAGAATCAGGGCAACCCATTTTGAGTGTTGTTTGGCAGTTAACCCTTGTTTTACTCCTGGAAAAAATTTATTATATTGGAAAATGTTCCAAAAAATAGAAATTTCAAAATTGTTTCTCCATCTGCCATTAACTCTTGTGGAACACCTAAAGGGTTAACAAAGTTTGTAAACCCAGTTTTGAATACCTTGAGGGGTGTACTTTCTTAGATGGAGTCACTTTTTTGAAATTTCTATTCTAGGGGTGCAACAGGGGGCTTCAAATGGGACATGGTATAAACAAAACCAGTCCTGCAAAATCTGCCTTCCAAAACCCATATGGTGTTCCCCTCCTTCTATGTGCTACCGTTCGGCCAAACAGTAGTTTACGACCACATATGGGGTGTTTCTGCAAACTACAGAATCAGGGCAACCCATTTTGAGTGTTGTTTGGCAGTTAACCCTTGTTTTACTCCTGGAAAAAATTAATTATATTGGAAAATTTTCCAAAAAATAGAAATTTCAAAATTGTTTCTCCATCTGCCATTAACTCTTGTGGAAGACCTAAACGGTTAATAAAGTTAGAAAAAACTGTTTTGAATACCTTGAGGGGTTTAGTTTCTAGAATGGGGTCATTTTTGGGAGGTTTCTGTAGCGGAGAGCTGATATTCCACAGCCAATCTCCACCTAAGATCCCAGTGAGGCTCAGGAACAAGTATCATAAATCCATAGAGTAGTAATTCCAGCAGGCAAAATAGTCCAATAATATCCCAACAGCAATCCCAATGACTGGACGACACACAGCATCAGGAGCAGAACTAACTTTATTTGGACATGGCACACACTTTAAACCCCCCAACAGCCTTATTTACATACAATGGGGCACATAGATGACCATGGTACAAGGAAGGGTGGGGACAGACAATAGCAAGGGCTGATGGGAGATGGAGGAGGGACAGAACAGCTAGATTACTGGTCTCCCAGTGTCCCTGAGACCACACCCTGCTGGGAAAAGAATGGGACAGGAAAAATAAAGGGGGAAGGGAGGAGGCACAGAAAAGCAATGCATCCAACACAGTAAACATTACAGTTTACAATACATAGCCATACAATCAACCGAATGTCGTCCTACATGATCCAAACAGGCCAGGCTAAATACAATCCGCTACAGTTTCTATTATCTAAGCCTCACAATATGACTTCAAACCTGAACTGGTCCATAAAAAGTGGGATTTTGAAGATTTCTCAAAAATTTCAAAATTTGCTTCTAAACTTCTAAGCCTTGTAACATCCCCAAAAAATAAAATATCATTCCCAAAATGCTACAAACATGAAGTAGACATATGGGGAATGTAAAGTCATCACAATTTTTGGGGGTATTACTATGTATTACAGAAGTAGAGAAACTGAAACTTTGAAATTTGCTAATTTTTCAAAATTTTTGGTAAAAAATGTATTTTTTTATGCAAAAAAATTAACTTTTTGGACCCAATTTTAGCAATGTCATGAAGTACAATATGTGACGAAAAAACTATCTCAGAACGGCCTGGGTAAGTCAAAGCTTTTTAAAGTTATGAGCACTTAAAGGGACATTGGTCAGATTTGCAAAAAATGGCCTGGTCCTTAAGGTGAAAATGAGCCTGGTCCTTAAGGGGATAAACCTCTGTTCTTTTGATGCGTCTGAGTCATGTGGCCGGTACACACATGGAATGCTGTCAATCACTGAGTAGGACCGCCCAGTTGAGGCTTAAAAAGGATATTGGCTTAAATATATAATATCAGTTACAGGTTTTAGTGGCTCTTTTCCCACAAAAGTATATATCAATTTGCTCAGTGTCCCCTGCTCTCTAACCTGCTGCCTGTAGATAGCATTGCACTTGTTTCCTTTAACGAATGTCTATCATAGCAAGAAAGAAATTTGGCCATGTTGGATTTTAACATGTCCAACGTTTTGCTCCCCTGGGAGGTGAGTACCAGAGGTCAGAGGTATCAGAGTTTCAAATTAATAGGCCACAGCACTCTTTTCAAATAATGGCAGGGGTGGGTGCACGTCCGGGTTGTGTTCTGTAGATCCACCTCAAGAACTGTAGATATCGCACAAATATTTAGACAGCACTCCGTGATGATGATAAATAGTGATTTATTTCATATTATTTCAGCCAGAGTCAGTGGTATATCAGTTGCGTGCAACGTTTCGTGCTAACATATGCCCTTCATCAGGCGCTATCGAGACCACAATGTATATACAGCCGGCGCCGGCTGTATATACATTGTGGTCTCGATGAAGGGCGTATGTTAGCCTGAAACGTTGCACGCAACTGATATACCACTGACTCCGGCTGAAATAATATGAAATAAATCACTATTTATCCTCATCACCACGGAGTGCTGTCTAAATATTTGAGAGGTATCAGAGTGATTGCAGTGGCTTATTTCCCCTGTTCCAGCTGAAAAAAAAAACAAAACATATGCAAGAGAGATACTGTACAGTAGGCATAGACAGCATGGGAGAGAAAGCTGTCATCCAAATGATCATACCATATGCGTATATGCCCAGGTTTAGGCATCTTTAACCACTTAAGGACCACAGGTTTATACCCCCCTAGTGACCAGGCCCTTTTTTACAAATCGGCACTCCACAACTTTAGCGGTTTATTGCTCGGTCATGCAACTTACCACCCAAATGAATTTTACCTCCTTTTCTTCTCACTAATAGAGCTTTCATTTGGTGGTATTTCATTGCCGCTGACATTTTTACTTTTTTTGTTATTAATCGAAATTTAACGATTTTTTTGCAAAAAAATGACATTTTTCACTTTCAGCTGTAAAATTTTGCAAAAAAAACGACATCCATATATACATTTTTCGCCAAATTTATTGTTCTACATGTCTTTGATAAAAAAAAATGTTTGGGCAAAAAAAAAATGGTTTGGGTAAAAGTTATAGCATTTGCAAACTATGGTACAAAAATGTGAATTTCCGCTTTTTGAAACAGCTCTGACTTTCTGAGCACCTGTCATGATTCCTGAGGTTCTACAATGCCCAAACAGTAGAAAACCCCCACAAATGACCCCATTTCGGAAAGTAGACACCCTAAGGCATTCGCTGATGGGCCTAGTGAGTTCATAGAACTTTTTATTTTTTGTCACAATGATGATGATGATTTTATTTTTTTTATTTTTTCTTACAAAGTCTCATATTCCACTAACTTGCGACAAAAAATAAAAAATTCTAAAAACTTGCCATGCCCCTCACGGAATACCTTGGGGTGTCTTCTTTCCAAAATGGGGTCACTTGTGGCGTAGTTATACTGCCCTGGCAATTTAGGGGCCCAAATGTGTGAGAAGTACTTTGCAATCAAAATGTGTAAAAAATGACCGGTGAAATCCAAAAGGTGCACTTTGGAATATGTGCCCCTTTGCCCACCTTGGCAGCAAAAAAGTGTGACACATCTGGTATCGCCGTACTCAGGAGAAGTTGGGGAATGTGTTTTGGGGTGTCATTTTACATATACCCATGCTGGGTGAGAAAAATATCTTGGTCAAATGCCAACTTTGTATAAAAAAATGGGAAAAGTTGTCTTTTGCCAAGATATTTCTCTCACCCAGCATGGGTATATGTAAAATGACACCCCAAAACACATTCCCCAACTTCTCCTGAGTACGGCGATACCAGATGTGTCACACTTTTTTGCTGCCAAGGTGGGCAAAGGGGCACATATTCCAAAGTGCACCTTTCAGATTTTGCAGGCCATTTTTTACACATTTTGATTGCAAGGTACTTCTCACACATTTGGGCCCCTAAATTGCCAGGGCAGTATAACTACGCCACAAGTGACCCCATTTTGGAAAGAAGACACCCCAAGGTATTCCGTGAGGGGCATGGCGAGTTCCTAGAATTTTTTATTTTTTGTCACAAGTTAGCGGAAAATGATGATTTTTTTTTTTTTATCTTTTTTCCTTACAAAGTCTCATATTCCACTAACTTGCGACAAAAAATAAAAAATTCTAGGAACTCGCCATGCCCCTCACGGAATACCTTGGGGTGTCTTCTTTCCAAAATGGGGTCACTTGTGGCGTAGTTATACTGCCCTGGCAATTTAGGGGCCCAAATGTGTAAGAAGTACCTTGCAATCAAAATGTGTAAAAAATGGCCGGTAAAATCCGAAAGGTGCACTTTGGAATATGTGCCCCTTTGCCCACCTTGGCATCAAAAAAGTGTGACACATCTGGCATCGCCGTACTCAGGAGAAGTTGGGCAATGTGTTTTGGGGTGTCATTTTACATATACCCATGCTGGGTGAGAGAAATATCTTGGCAAAAGACAACTTTTCCCATTTTTTTATACAAAGTTGGCATTTGACCAAGATATTTTTCTCACCCAGCATGGGTATATGTAAAATGACACCCCAAAACACATTGCCCAACTTCTCCTGAGTACGGCGATACCACATGTGTGACACTTTTTTGCAGCCTAGATGCGCAAAGGGGCCCAAATTCCTTTTAGGAGGGCATTTTTAGACATTTGGATCCCAGACTTCTTCTCACACTTTCGGGCCCCTAAAAAGCCAGGGCAGTATAAATACCCCACATGTGACCCCACTTTGGAAAGAAGACACCCCAAGGTATTCAATGAGGGGCATGGCGAGTTCCTAGAATTTTTTTTTTTTTTGCATAAGTTAGCGGATATTGATTTTTTTTTGTTTTTTTCTCACAAAGTCTCACTTTCCGCTAACTTAGGACAAAAATTTCAATCTTTCATGGACTCAATATGCCCCTCACGGAATACCTTGGGGTGTCTTCTTTCCGAAATGGGGTCACATGTGGGGTATTTATACTGCCCTGGCTTTTTAGGGGCCCTAAAGCGTGAGAAGAAGTCTGGAATATAAATGTCTAAAAATGTTTACGCATTTGGATTCCGTGAGGGGTATGGTGCGTCCATGTGAGATTTTATTTTTTGACACAAGTTAGTGGAGTATGAGACTTAGTAAGAAAAAACAAAAACAAACAAAAAATTTCCGCTAACTTGTGCCAAAAAAAATGTCTGAATGGAGCCTTACCAAGGGGGGGGGGGGGGGGGGGTGATCAATGACAGGGGGGTGATCAATGACAGGGGGGTGATCACCCATATAGACTCCCTGATCACCCCCCTGTCACTGATCACCCCCCCTGTAAGGCTCCATTCAGACATCCGCATGATTTTTTACGTATCCATGGATACATGTATCGGATCCACAAAACGCATGCGGACGTCTGAATGGAGCCTTACAGGGGGGTTATCAATGACAGGGGGTGATCAGGGTAATCAGGGTGATCACCCCCTGTCACTGATCACCCCCCCTGTAAGGCTCCATTCAGACATCCGCATGATTTTTTACGGATCCATGGATACATGTATCGGATCCACAGAACGCATGCGGACGTCTGAATGGAGCCTTACAGGGGGGTTATCAATGACAGGGGGTGATCAGGGTAATCAGGGTGATCACCCCCCTGTCACTGATCACCCCCCCTGTAAGGCTCCATTCAGACATCCGCATGATTTTTTACGGATCCATGGATACATGTATCGGATCCACAGAACGCATGCGGACGTCTGAATGGAGCCTTACAGGGGGGTTATCAATGACAGGGGGTGATCAGGGTAATCACCCCCCTGTCACTGATCACCCCCCCTGTAAGGCTTCATTGAGACATCCGCATGATTTTTTACGGATCCATGGATACATGGATCGGATCCACAGAACGCATGCGGACGTCTGAATGGATCCTTACAGGGGGGTTATCAATGACAGGGGGTGATCAGGGTAATCAGGGTGATCACCCCCCTGTCACTGATCACCCCCCCTGTAAGGCTCCAATCAGACATGCGCATGATTTTTTACAGATCCATGGATACATGGATCGGATCCACAAAACGCATGCGGACGTCTGAATGGAGCCTTGCAGGGGGGTTATCAATGACAGGGGGGTGATCAGGGAGTGTATATGGGTGATCACCCGCCTGTCATTGATCACCCCCTGTAAGGCTCCATTCAGACGTCCGCATGTGTTTTGCGGATCCGATCCATGTATCCGTAAAAATCATGCGGACGTCTGAATGGAGCCTTACAGGGGAGTGATCAATGACAGGGGGTGATCAGGGAGTGTATATGGGTGATCACCCGCCTGTCATTGATCACCCCCCTGTAAGGCTCCATTCAGACGTCCGTATGCTTTTTGCGGATCCGATCCATGTATCCGTGGATCCGTAAAAATCATACGGACGTCTGAACGGAGCCTGACAGGGGGGTGATCAATGACAGGGGGGTGATCAATGACAGGGCGGTGATCAATGACAGGGGGGTGATCAGGGAGTTTATATGGGGTGATCATGGGTGATCAGGGGTTTATAAGGGGTTAATAAGTGACGGGGGGGGGGGGTGTAGTGTGGTGTTTGGTGCGACTGTACTGACCTACCTGAGTCCTCTGGTGGTCGATCCTAACAAAAGGGACCACCAGAGGACCAGGTAGGAGATATATTAGACGCTGTTATGAAAACAGCGTCTAATATACCTGTTAGGAGTTAAAAAATTCGGATCTCCAGCCTGCCAGCGAGCGATCGCCGCTGGCAGGCTGGAGATCCACTCGCTTACCTTCCGTTCCTGTGAGCGCGCGTGCCTGTGTGCGCGCGTTCACAGGAAATCTCGCGTCTCGCGAGATGACGCCTATTGGCGTTAGTGTGACCTGGGAGCGCCGCAGCATTGACGCCTTTCGGCGTTAGTGTGACGGGAGGAGGTTAAAGAGGTTTTTCAGGGCAGAATATTAATGAACTATCCTTAGGATACATCATTAATATCAGCCTGGTGGGGGCCCCACTCCCTACACCTGACTGTTTAGCTGCTTGAACAGGCTGCTATGCTCGGGAACAGGCACTGGACCAACAAAGCTCCATATGCAAAAAGCTCCTGGGGGGAGCCATAGCAGAGGATGGGAGTGGTAGTGGCCTGATGAGATGTATCACAGTGTGTTCTCTTTAGGCCATCGCTCCCTGGGGATTGGTGCAGTGAAAAGATGGTATAAGAAATCAGGCCAGGAGCAAAAGAACACAAGTCTATCTTTACTAAATGCAAGATTATAGCAATATCTTTCCCCAGATGATAAGGTATGGTGGTTGATGATGGCACTCTGAGTATGCTAGCCAGCAAAAGTCTATCTTTCCTGATTCTCTAGCTAACAGCAATAAGCACTTTTGGCTATAGGTGTCCACTTTTGAAATGCACGCTTTTAAGTGTGCCTGTCCTAAACTGTGGAGATGAGTGTCTTAACATGTTTCCCTTCACCTGCAGTGGAGTCTGTATAGCTGTACTGCTGGGTGGTGGCTATGAACAGCACTGCAGCACAGTTCTGTACATTGGGTAGTGGTTGTGAATGGCACTGCTGCACAGCTCTGTACACTTGGTAGTGGTTGTGAATGGCACTGCTGTACAGCTCTGTACACTGGGTGGTGGCTGTGAATGGTACTGCAGCACAGCCCTGTATACTAGGTAGTTGTTTTGAATGGCCCCGCAGCACTGCAGTATTGATCATGGCCACTAACAAGTGTACTGAGCTGCACTGTACACTTCAGAAGGCATAGGCACATTAAAACATCTGACTGGTGAAGGTGCCAAGAATCAGAAGCCCAGAAATCTGATATTGAAAAATTATCCTAAGAATATGTCATCAGTATTGCAGTTCCAGAAACCCCATTTAATGATGTGGTAAACTTAGATAACCCATTATTATATGCATCAGGGCTTGCTGTGTTAATACAAGAGGATCTTCAAATTGCAATATACTTACCCCGCTCCCTGCACCGCCGCTGCTGCTTCTCCCTGTACACGGATGAAAACATCCATTGTCGGGGGGGCATCCAAGGGCAGACGTGGACGAAGAAAATATCTAGTGTCCCCACGATGCAAGGTAGGCTTGTCCCCTCCTGCCATTGGCTGTCCCCCCCCCCCCCCCGACACTGGATGTTTTCATCCGTGTACAGGGAGAAAAGGACAGAAAAGAACAAGTGATTATGTAGCTGGAAGTATATTAGGCGGATAGTGGATAACAATTTTACTGCAGGCCAGTGGAGTACAGGCCCCAAACATTAGGCATTTACTGGACAGAAAAGAACAAGTGATTATGTGGCTAGAGGTATATTAGACGGTCAGTGGATAACAATTTTACTGCAGGCCAGTGGAGTACAAGCCCCAAAAATTATGCATTCACCTAACAGAAAAGAACATGTGATTAAATGGCTGGAGGTATATTAGGCAGTCAGTGGATAACAATTTTACTGTAGGCCAGTGGAGTACAGGCCCCAAAAATTATGCATTTATCTGACAGAAAAGAACAAGTGATTATGTGGCTGAAGGTATATTAGGCGGTAAGTGGATAACAATTTTACTGTAGGCCAGTGGAGTACAGACCCCCAAAATTATGCATTCACCTGACAGAAAAGAACAAGTGATTATATGGCTAGATGTATATTAGACGGTCAGTGGATAACAATTTTACTGTAGGCCAGTACAGGCCACAAAAATTAGGCATTCAGCTGACAGAAAAGAACAAGTGATTATCTGGCTGGAGGTACATTTGGCATATAGAACCCCATGCTCAGTATTTTGTGGAAACAAGTATATAGAACACCTGAATCAATATTTGGTGGAAGCAGGTATATCAAACCCCTTATTCAGTATTTTGTGGAAGCAGGTATATTGCACCCTCAATCAGTATTTTGTGGAAGAAGGTATATCGCACACCTGAATCAGTATTTGGTGGAAACAGGTAGATAACACCCCTTAATCAGTATTTTGTGGAAACAGGTATATAGAACCCCTAAATCAATATTTGGTGGAAGCAGGTATTTTTCACCCCTTAATCAGTATTTTGAGGAGACCTCAATCAATATTTGGTGGAAATAGGTATATTGCACCCCTCAATCAGTATTTTGTAGAAGCAGGTATATTGCACCCCTTAATCAGTATTTTGTGGAAGCAGGTATATGGCTCCCCTCCATCAGTATTTTGTGGAAGTAGGTATATCGCACCCCTCAATTCGTTTTTTTGTGGAAGCAGGTATATAGAACCTCTTAATCAGTATTTTTTAGAAGCAGGTATATCACACCCCTCATTCAGTATTTTGTGGAAGCAGGTATATAGAACCCCTTAAACAGTATTTTGTGGAAGTAGGTATATGGCACCCCTCAATCAGTATTTTGTGGAAGCAGGTATATCGCATCCCTCATTCAGTATTTTGTGGAAGCAGGTATATAGAACCCCTTAATCAGTATTTTGTGGAAGCAGGTATATGGCTCCCCTCCATCATTATTTTGTGGAAGTAGGTATATTGCACCCCTCAATTAGTTTTTTTGTGGAAGCAGGTATATAGAACCTCTTAATCAGTATTTTTTAGAAGCAGGTATATCGCACCCCTCATTCAGTATTTTGTGGAAGCAGGTATATAGAACCCCTGTAATGGACCGTTTCAGCAGACAAGGGGTTAAAATCCGTTTAGGCGATATGCCCCTTTCTGAGAGACAGGCACAGCTACTGCAGAACACCAACCTCCCGAACTGGATACAAAATAGCACTCCAAACTGGAACCTCGCAAATAGCTGTCAGCAGGCGAACAGGAAAAGCATTCAGTCGGCTTACACTCCTGGCAATCAGTCTCCAACAGCATACAGGGAATCCCCCCAATAACGAGACAAGGCTCCGTCTTGAGGGTCAGCAGTGATCTGACTGTACTTCAAGTACAGCCTCTTTTATTGATAAAAAACATACATAGTACTGCCCACAGGGTTTTGAAATCCAACCAATCAGTAATTCACAACACACACAATGTAAATACAGCAACCAATCGTTCCCGCCTTCTAGAGGACCAGAAGGGAGACTGCGACACAGGACAGATACAACATATCCCCACAATGCATCATGGTTTTCTCCTCTCTGCCTGGGAGACGACCGAAGACAATCCAATTATCTCTCAGGACAAAGGGGTGTCATGGAACCATGAACCAGACGTACAACAAGAGATAAGTGGAAAATAAGAAGGTTTTATTGAAGAGCAAGCCGTAAGCAAAGTCCGAACGGATGGCTAAACCGAAGCAGGGTCTTGCGGAGACAGAGGTCAGGAACCAGAAGGGTAGTCAGACGAAGCCAGGAACAGGAACCAACGGGGTAGTCAGACGAAGCCGGAATCAGGAACCAACGGGGTAGTCAGACGAAGCCGGAATCAGGAACCAACGGGGTAGTCAGACGAGGCCAGGATCAGGAACCAGAAGCAGCAGAAGTCTTGGAAGCATGTGAACACAGGAGGACCAAGCAAGGAACTGAAGCCACAGACCTCCTATATATATGAGCTGGGCATCCAGCTCCTCCCAGTGGGAAGGAGGAGCCGCAGGGTGGGAGGCTACAAGAAAACCCAGAAACCAAGATGGCCGCCAGCACATGTCAAACGAAGGGAACAGCAAGGAGGTAAGACCATGACAAGGGGAGATCGCCAATACACATGTGGAGACAACAGGACAGACATCACCATTTAAACACACAATGGCACAATGGGACAATAGAACCACACCCAGCATATTCCTCCCAAGCTGACAAGTTACACTTATTATAAGTTGTTACAACTTTGTAAGGTTACATTGTCCATACATATAACTTACATCAATTTAAACAGTATAACTTGGGGGACAAACCTATCCAAAATTCCCTGGAATAGGTTCAGGGGTTTAAAAGTTACTATGGGCCATAATCCTGAGGCAAGAGGCTTTTAAACAGCCCCCTCCAAAACCCAGTGGCGAGGTTGGTTTCGCCACACATCTCCCCCCCCCCAGGGAAGACTAACCAGATACCTGACCTCACGCCGGTCGGTACCTGAGTTAGTTTGGCAGCCCACCCACAACCCAATACTGGACCTGCTGAATTTCGTAGCCTGTCTCTGTCCAGTGAATCCACCAAGATTATATTTGTAGCTGGTACTCCCGGTCTCTGAGTTGCTCCCTGGCTTGGAGTGGAGGTTGCTTTGTGGGCAGGGATCAGCGGTACTCTGCCCTGGTGCCAGCGTTACCACGGAAGAAGCCTGGTTGGAGTCTGGTTGTTGGAGGGGGAAACTGACTGTCTCCCCTTTGGCTAAACAGCCCTGTTGCTGGGGGACAGGGCCGACTGTCCCTACCCCCTGTGCTGTAAGTGCAGAGACCAAGGTCCCATCTGCAGAGTTGTGGGGTTTACTGTCTCCCCCTGGTGCGTTAAGCTGCCGCTGGGGGGAGGGGGTAACGAGCTCCTCTCCCATACATACTTCCAGCCGCTGGGGAGGGCGACCGACCGCCTCCGCTCCCAATACAGTGTCCTGCTGCTGGGGAAAGGAGACTGGGCTCTCTATTCCCTGTAGGACACTCTGCCGCTGGGGGACAGGACCGACTGTCTCTGCCCCCTGTAACTCCCTCTGCCGCTGGGGAATGGAGACTCGGCTCCCAATTCCCAAAAAATCATGCTGCTGCTGGGGGGCAGGAACAACTACCTCTGCCCCCTGTAACTCAGCCTGCCGCTGGGGAGGGAGGCCGTTGCTCTCCTCTCCCTGCATTTCACACTGCCTTCCCGGCATATCACTCTGCTGCTGGGGGGCAGGAACAACTACCTCTGCCCCCTGTAACTCAGCCTGCCGCTGGGGAGGGAGGCCGCTGCTCTCCTCTCCCTGCACTTCACACTGCCGCTGGGGAATGGAGACTGGGCTCCCACTGTCCCGCAACCGTAACTTCCGATGGAGGTCCACCCAACGTGGCAGCTGACCGTCACCTTCTGCCCGATATAGTAGGGTCTTAGACACTAGACTCCTCACGAACTTCACGTATTTCTCAGCTGGATTGGGTCCGAAGAAGTTCAGCCGCAACCACATCATACGGTCAAATTCCTCCACAGAGTATCTGTACTCCACTGCTGGTTCCATCCTGGTGCTTTTAGGGTCGCTGTACTGAGACATGCGTTGCCCTTAAATTATAGAATCCACAGAAACGGTGTCTCCTGTAGCTGTCCTTCTGGCTGTAGGAACGATCCCACTGCTGCCACCAATGTAACGGACCGTTTCAGCAGACAAGGGGTTAAAATCCGTTTAGGCGATATGCCCCTTTCCGAGAGACAGGCACAGCTACTGCAGAACACCAACCTCCCGAACTGGATACAAAATAGCACTCCAAACTGGAACCTCGCAAATAGCTGTCAGCAGGCGAACAGGAAAAGCATTCAGTCGGCTTACACTCCTGGCAATCAGTCTCCAACAGCATACAGGGAATCCCCCCAATAACGAGACAAGGCTCCGTCTTGCGGGTCAGCAGTGATCTGACTGTACTTCAAGTACAGCCTCTTTTATTGATAAAAAACATACATAGTACTGCCCACAGGGTTTTGAAATCCAACCAATCAGTAATTCACAACACACACAATGTAAATACAGCAACCAATCGTTCCCGCCTTCTAGAGGACCAGAAGGGAGACTGCGACACAGGACAGATACAACATATCCCCACAATGCATCATGGTTTTCTCCTCTCTGCCTGGGAGACGACCGAAGACAATCCAATTATCTCTCAGGACAAAGGGGAGATCGCCAATACACATGTGGAGACAACAGGACAGACATCACCATTTAAACACACAATGGCACAATGGGACAATAGAACCACACCCAGAATATTCCTCCCAAGCTGACAAGTTACACTTATTATAAGTTGTTACAACTTTGTGAGGTTACATTGTCCATACATATAACTTACATCAATTTAAACAGTATAACTTGGGGGACAAACCTATCCAAAATTCCCTGGAATAGGTTCAGGGGTTTAAAAGTTACTATGGGCCATAATCCTGAGGCAAGAGGCTTTTAAACAGCCCCCTCCAAAACCCAGTGGCGAGGTTGGTTTCGCCACAACCCCTTAATCAGTATTTTGTGGAAGCAGGTATATGGCACCCCTCCATCAGTATTTTGTGGAAGCAGGTATATCGCACCCCTAAATCAGTTTTTTGTGGAAGCCGGTATATAGCACCCCTGAATCAGTATTTTGTGGAAACAGGTATATAGAACCCCTAAATCAATATTTGGTGGAAGGAGGTATATCGCACCCCTTAATCAGTATTTTGTGGAAGAAGATATATGGCACACCTCAATCAGTATTTGGTGGAAACAGGTATATCGCACTCCTCAATCAGTATTTTGAGGAAGCCGATGTATCGCAGGCCTCAGTCAATATTTGGTGTAAGCAGGTATATTGCACCCCTCAATCAGTATTTTGTGAAAACAGGTATATAGAACCCCTAAATCAATATTTGGTGGAAGCAGGTATATCGCACCCCTCAATCAGTATTTTGTGGAAGCCGGTGTATCGCAGGCCTCAGTCAATATTTGGTGTAAGCAGGTATATTGCACCCCTCAATCAGTATTTTGTGGAAGCAGGTATATCACACCCCTCAATCAGTACTTTGTGGTAACAGGTATATAATACACCTGAATCAATATTTTGTGGAAGCTGGTATATCGCACCCCTTAATCAGTATTTTGAGGAAGCCAATGTATCGCAGGCCTCAATCAATATTTGGTGTAAGCAGGAATATTGCACCCCTCAATAAGTATTTTGTGGAAGCAGGTATATGGCACCCCTCCATCAGTAGTATTTTGTGAAAGCAGGTATATCGCACCCCTCAATCAGTATTTTGTGGAAGCAGGTATATAGAACCTCTTAATCAGTATTTTGTAGAAGCAGGTATATCGCACCCCTTAATCTGTATTTTGTGGAAGCAGGTATATCAACCCCCTTAATCAGTATTTTGAGGAAGCAGGTATATCACACCACTCAATCAGTATTTTGTGGAAGCAGGTATATAGAACCCCTTAATTAGTATTTTGTAGAATCATGTATATCGCACCCCTCAATTAGTATTTTGTGGAAACAGGTATATAGAACCCCTGAATCAATATTTGGTGGAAGGAGGTATATCGCACCCCTCAATCATTATTTTGTGGAAGCCGGTGTATCGCAGGCCTCAATCAATATTTGGTGAAAGCAGGTACATTGCACCCCTTAATCATTATTTTGTGGAAGCAGGTATTTAGAACCCCTTAACCAGTATTTTGTAGAAGCAGGTATATCCCACCCTTTAATCAGTATTTTGTGGGAGCAGGTATATCAAACCCCTTAATCAGTATTTTGTGGAAGCAGGTGTATCGCACCCCTCAATCAGTTTTTTTTGGGTCACAGGTATCACACCCGTTGCAAATAGTTGTTCAAATAACGCTTGTCCCTCTATATACCTGCGGTATCGCAGCAGAACCACACACAACTGCTGCACAATACAAATGCACTATAATATGCTTTCTATGTTAGAAAGTATATTATAGGTATATCACACCCCTCAATCATTTTTTGGGGGGGCATAAGGTATATTACACCAGTTGCAATTAGTTATTCCAATAGCGTTTGTCTCTCTATATAGCTGCAGTATTGCAGCAGAACCGCACACAACTGTTGCACAATACAAATGCACTATAATATACCTTCTATGTAAGAAAGTATATTTTAAGTATATCACACCCCTCAGTATATCACACCTATCGATAGCACACCTATACCAGTCCTTAAAAGGACTTTTGTGGCCCTATTAGCTAGCGTTTGGTGTCCCTAACAGTCTGTCCCTGCTCCACAAAGCAACCTCTCCCTACACTGGCAAAACACAGAATGTAAAATAGCTGCCAGATCAGCTTCTGTTATAGGGTGGGTGTGTGTCCATGTGCGGAAATATCTCAATTGGCTGTCCTGTCCCACCTGATGGATGTGTCATGGGTCAAAGTTCGGCACAATGCAAAAGAATATGGCGCATGCGAACATCGCCATTGGTTCGCATGTTCGGCGACTCGCGAATGAGCAAAGTTTGCTGCGAAACGACTGCCGGGCGAACCACAAGGCCATCTCTAGTGGTGACCACTATCCATATTTAATTCTTATCTTTAATTTTTTATTTTTTTTGCCCTATTTGTCCCCTGAGTCTGGGGCAACCATCCCTTACGAAACGCTTTGGAAAAGCCTTTTTGATAATACTATTGATTATGATTATTTTGACCCTGACAGGCTGTATGTTAGGGCTTCATAACAGGGTCAGGTTCCGGATGGGCCTCCATTATAAGAGCGATGTCTCCGTATTTAGGAGGTCATTAGGGTACAATAGACCCGATAGGGCATTTCAGGGAAATAAATCACAGTTTTCCCCTTCCCCCGAACCGGGATCTATCCAAATCAGCCCACAATCAAGTGTCTATCAACCATCCGTTTATTTATCGGCATACCGGTAAGATCGTTCCATTTTTTTAGTATTTTTGTTATCTGTCTTTGTTTTTACGACCAGATTAAAAATTAAGTTTTAATTCTTTGATTGCACTTCCCCTTCTTTGTGGTCCTTTTGAAATACGTGAGGAAGTATATGACGTATACATCATTAGCTGCTTGTTATTTAGTCCACATTTTTGGTTGTCATATGTCACTGCCCTAAGGCATGATGGGACAGCAGACACATGACAAACCAGGAAGTAGGATTCAAGCATGGGGGATAAGAGAAAACTGCAAATGAGGTAAATAAAAAAAATAAAAAAGGAGGAATGGGAGCTAGAGTAATTGATGGAAATACATTTGGGTTCTGTGGGATGGAAAAGTGTAGTTTAAGGCGCTTTGCATCCTTTTTTCCCAATGTATAAATGTAGGGCGCAAATGAGATGTGAACCCACCCTTAGAGGGAAAAAATATGGCATAACCCTTTAAATTGCTAGCGATAATGTAAGATAAAATGAAAAGTACTGTACCTGACATCTTCAGAAATAAATGTTATAACACTGAATAGTCCAGTAAAAGTGCCAGCTGCAGTGGTACTGCTCCACGGCTGCCATGTTCAATACTTCTAAATGGAGAAACCTAATTTCTTATTACATAATACAGAGTGGTGTGCATTAGCCGCTGGTTTCTGAACCGACAAAAGGCTGCAGGCACATGGCTCATATCTTCTGATGGGACACATGACACTGGGAGTCACTGGGGACTTCAAGTACTATCAACTCAATTATAACGTTCAGCTTCTCATTGAAAGCAGAAGATATGAACTGAGCTCTATCACTGTCAGCGCAGTCAGGTGTCCTGGATATATCTACTAGGCTAGACTGTGTTATTTCAGATAGGAACTCTAGAGGTTTCCTCACATTCTGCATGGTGTAGGAGCAAATGTAGTAGTAAAAACGATCACACTATTCAATATCAAACAGGTTATCGACTTATATCGTTTTGGAAAAATCTGATTAGTAATGCAGGTTGAGATGGGGAATCCTCTGACAATGCTTGTTTTTAATGAAAGTACAGTCGGCATTCCGTATTCTCGGTGGCGTGGTGTATGTGTCTCGGGGCAGCCTCCCATATACGTTTATGCAAGATAAGACCGGCACTCACTGGATGCAATATCTTTTCTTTATTGGTCATATAAAAAACGTTTTTTTATATGACCAATAAAGAAAAGATATTGCATACAGTAAGTGCCGGTATTATCTTGCATAAATGCTAGTTTTCTGTCACTATACTGCGAGTTCAGCTCTGAGGATGGTTGCTAGAGATACAATGGGACATTTGCAACGGCCCGATTCAGCGTCTGGGGTATCCCTTGCTCCTTAGGAGGTTTCTGCGAAATATGTCCCTCTTATAGAGCAAGTAAACGTGACGCCAGCTGCGGTTAAGCAGCGGAAACTCAAGGCTCCTTTTGTAGATGGTAATGTTGGTACCCAGAGGTAGGATTGCCAGAGTGGTGCAGGGTGGCCTACAGTCTCTGTAGATGTTATATACACATGTTGCAGTGTTCCTACCTAGATATCCGTGGATCCCAGATGTGATGTGGTCCGAAGCAGTGCAAAAACCGTAGTTGAACTTAGATGATGAGTAAGTAGAATAAATGGAGTCCAGACTAGTAGTAACGTTGAACAGTTGCTTTTACTTGGCAAAAATTGGTAATCCAAACAGCTTCCAAACGATATCTTGGTCATCAGCAGGTATAGGCTTAACTTTGGCAGGGAAATACTTCTCTGAAACAGTCTCAGCTCTGCTATGCGGTAGCTCTCTCAACCCTCTTATGCTTGGCTGGATGAATAGGAAATTCTTCCTCTTCTACTGGAACTTAAGTTAGCTGTAGTCTGTCTCTTACTTATAATCCTAGGAACTTATTCTCCTGGCAACGAGTATCTCAAGCTTTGGTTCAGCTTGATGAAGGCAATGCAAGCCCAGGAAGGGACAAGCAACCATGTTGATATCGCAGGTAGGGCCTGCAGGCCAACACACAGCCTCTCCCTAAGGAGGGTGGACTAGACATGACATCTCCCCACGGAGGGGAAGGCTAAACAGCTCACTAACTTACTAACGCCTCCCTCTCTAGAGAGGGCTAGAAGGGAACAAGGAAGTTCATCTCCAGGGAAGCTAATACTGCCAATGTTGCCGCCATCTGCTAGTAGACCAGGTAATTGCATGAACATAACAGTTTCAGGAATGAATATGCACATTATTAAGTGATGAACAAAATACATTAGATGTCATACATTAGCACATGGGAGACGGTAGCAAGGTGTATGCACTCCGGGTCATTACACATTTATCGATCAAAAGTGGTGATTTGTTTTGCCTATCAAGAGACACACATCACTTGTAAAATTTGACTTTTTTTAAATATAAACTTGACTATTCACCTATTTCCCTTGATTTGCAACATTTTAATGCCAATTGCACTAAAATTTTTAAACAGAAATGTGCCATTTCAGCCAACCCTGCCAGACTACACTTGTGACTTTTGAAACATATTTGCAACTTTTAAAGCATATTTGCGACATTTTCACTGGTAAATTGCTACTTTTGTCTCAGACTCGGGATGTTTAGTTATTGTTTTGTTTTTGTTGAATGTCAATTTACTGACAAAACCCTGCTGTTTATGTCATTTCTATTAGATAAAAAGAAATGCCTCCTGTTTTAATACTTAGGCTTCGTTCACATCAGCGTTCAGCCTTTCCATGCTCCTACTCTGTTATAGGGGCAGAAAAAACAGAAAGAACGGATTCGGCACATAACTGAGCCGAACGGAGCCTATGGACCCCATAGACCCCCATAGACTATAATGGGGTCCGTTAGATTAACGCCCAGAGGAAGATTTTTGAAGTGGAGATAAAAATCCTGCATGCACTACTTTTGTCTCCGCTCCAAAATCCTCTTCTGAGCGTAAACCTAACGGACCCCATTATAGCCTATGGGGGTCTATGGGGTCCGTAGGCTCCGTTCAGCTCAGTTATGTGTCAAATCCATCCTTTCCGTTTTTTCCTGCCCCTATAGCAGAGTAGGAGAATGGAAAGGCTGAATGCTGCTGTGAACGAAGCCTTACCTATCACTTGTTCTCACAACGAGTTGGTTTTCTTTTCATAAAAAGTGTTGCAACAATTTGAGCCATTTCTGCCGATAAGAGAATGATAAATGAGGAGCGAATTATGATAGCTCCACCAACTTTGACATTTATAACTCATTTCTGGCGTGACGCATTCTAAAACAGTTGATATATTTGGCGCAAATCAAAACGCCATTCTTTTTGGCGCATGTTATACCATAATTCTAGTGCAACATGCTTAATAAATGTCCCCTAGCCTGCTTTTTATATATAGCATTTTCAAGTGCATCCATAGCAACTAGTCTTTCCCACATTACCGAGGTCTTCAGTGAATGACAAAGCATGGAGATTTCACTGTATTGGAGCCACACTTTTCGTTATCACTTACTAATATTGGTCCTAGGCTGCATGATATTACACATATATGATTGCACTTTGCCAGTTATAGTGGACTGCAATATTGCACAGTATCACTGCTAATATTCTCCTATGTAGCAGGGGGTATCTGCAAATAGCTTGTTATTAGTGTTATGTAGTATAATGTTATGCTATGTATTGCCACTTCATGTATTATACCCAGTATAGCTGTGTATGACTGGCGAACCCAGGGTTAACAGTCCTGGTTCAGCACTTTGCAGGAGGTTGGGTGAGGATCCAAGATCCACCCCCAACTCATTCAGTTCTAGGAAGGGGCTGAGAGAGGAAGGGAGCTGTGCCTTATGCTCCTTCTTCTTAGGCCTACAAAATTTCAGAGAAAGATCTCTGGGTGAATTGCTGCAAGATGAACACAAAGAGCGATAGAGGATAACTTAAAACCTGTATGGCCAAGCATTGAATTCAGCAAGGTAATCTGTGATTCTGCCATTCAGACTTTGCTGCCATGGGGATACTGTTAAATTAAGACAGACACACATCGTGGCCAGATGTGCCTTTAAAACCCTGTATCCTGCAGTTGACTGCTCAGGATAAGTCATTAAAGGGGTTGTCTCACTTCTTTTCTTCAGCACGGCAGGCATGGTAGACTATGCGAGCTCACTCCCGTAATCCCGGCCACCAGAAATGCATTATTTATTTTCAGTGTATAAAGACAAGGAAAATAATGAGAAGAAAGATCAGGCAGCATTATTTTTAACATAAAGCATATTAGTAAGTTACTTGTATTAGGTTGGTACACATCATAAATGTCACTTCATGTGATGAGACAACCGGTTTAATATCTGATCGGTGAGGATCCAACACTCGGCACCCCTACTCAGGGCCGGACTGGGACAAAAAATAGGCCCGGGCATTTTTGACTGAGCAGCCCAATCACATGACACCCAACAGGCCCCACCCCCTTGCAGTCTAGGGGTGGAGCCAAAACCGGAAGCACAATTGACTTTGTTTTCCGACTTGCATAACAGGAACCAGATGGATCTGTTTTGATTCCCATAGACTTTTATGAGGACGGAGAGCAAACTGAAAGCCTCTTGCAGAGTCTGCACTGTACAAGAGAGAGATAGCAGTGGCTGTGAAGGGAAAAGTTCCAGAGCACAATGACAGCCCCAGAGCCTCTCTGCTGCCTGACCAACCGTATGCTGCCACAGCGCCAGCCTGCAGGACATCAGAGAGGCCTGGGGTCCACATTATAGCACCACTACATTTACTTACTACATTTATAATAAAACAATTTACTTACAAAAGAAGCTATTAAGTTGTCTGCTTTGCCGTCCTCTGCTTGCTTCCACTGATTATTTGCCCTCCTTTCTGTCTCTCCTCGCAGGCGCACTGTTATGGGGGATCTGTGGATGACACACTGTTATGGGCATCAGTGGATGACACACTGTTATGGGCATCAGTGGATGACACACTGTTATGGGCATCAGTGGATGACACACGGTTATGGGGGCATCTGTGGATGACACTGTTATGGGCATCAGTGGATGACGCACTGTTATGGGCATCAGTGGATGACGCACTGTTATGGGCATCAGTGGATGACGCACTGTTATGGGCATCAGTGGATGACGCACTGTTATGGGCATCAGTGGATGACGCACTGTTATGGGCATCAGTGGATGACCCACTGTTATGGGCATCAGTGGATGACGCACTGTTATGGGCATCTGTGGATGACGCACTGTTATGGGCATCTGTGGATGACGCACTGTTATGGGCATCTGTGGATGATGCACTGTTATGGGCATCTGTGGATGATGCACTGTTATGGGGGCATCTGTGGATGACACTGTTATGGGCATCAGTGGATGACGCACGGTTATGGGGGCATCAGTGGATGACGCACGGTTATGGGGCATCAGTGGATGACGCACGGTTATGGGGCATCAGTGGATGACGCACGGTTATGGGGGCATCAGTGGATGACGCACGGTTATGGGGGCATCTGTGGATGACACTGTTATGGGCATCAATGGATGACGCACTGTTATGGGCATCAGTGGATGACACACGGTTATGGGGGCATCTGTGGATGACACTGTTATGGGCATCAGTGGATGACGCACTGTTATGGGCATCAGTGGATGACGCACTGTTATGGGCATCAGTGGATGACGCACTGTTATGGGCATCAGTGGATGACGCACTGTTATGGGCATCAGTGGATGACGCACTGTTATGGGCATCTGTGGATGACGCACTGTTATGGGGCATCTGTGGATGACACTGTTTCTGTGGATGACACTGTTATGGGGACATCTGTGGATGACGCACTGTTATGGGGGATCTGTGGATGACACACTGGTATGGGCATCTGTGGATGACACTGGCATGGTGGCATCTGTGTGGATTGTGGAATGATGGAATCTGACACAGATACCGGGGGGGGGGCATCTGTGGATGACACTGTTATGGGTGGCCGGGGGGATCTGTGGATGATACACATATATGGCAGCGCAAGCATCTTGTGCTATATAAATGTGTCATCATCCACATATCACATCTCCCCCCCCCCCCATAACAGTGTCCCTCCCTATTGTAAGACGTCTGTTCCTTATGTAAGTGAGCTATTGAGCTTGTAAATAAACTTGTGCAAAGTATATGAGTAGTTAGTAACTAAACTACTCATATACTTTGCAGTTTGCACAAGTTTATTTACAAGCTCAATAGCTCTCTCACTTACATAAAGTTACTATCTAATAATCTATCACTATCATCACTAACTTACCAAAGCCAGTTGGGCACTAGTACTGGGGCAGGCGGGCAGGCAGAAGCTGGTGGGCTGGTGCGGTGGTGGCTCCAGTTCAGTCCCGCTCTTCAACATTCAAACTAGGCGGCCGCGTAGCGTAACGTGCCGTCACTCACTACGTCACGTCGCACGCTCCTCCCTCTTTATTAATGAAGGCGGAGCAGGCGCGTGACGTCTGAGTGACGTTACGCTGCCGGCCGCCGGAAGATGGAGTCACAGAGGCCGGGCACAGGAGGCGGAGCAGTGGGGGTGGACTCACACAGTGAGTAAGTATGAGTGTGCGGCCGGGGCTGGCAGGAGGCGGAGCACAGGGAGGGGTGTGATTAGGCCATACCGGCACACCCACTCGAGCCCTGAGGCGGCCCGGCCCTGATCAGACAGATTATTAAGATGTGCGGCCGGGGCTGGCAGGAGGCGGAGCACAGACAGACAGGGGTGTGATTAGGCACACCCACTCGAGCCCTGAGGCGGCCCGGCCCACCGGGCAAATGCCCGGTCTGCCCTATGGCCAGTCCGGCCCTGCCCCTACTGATTAGCTGTTCCTTGCAACCTCTGGTGCTGGAACTAGCACTGTGAAAGATACAGCTCTGTTCAAAGTGTAGTGGCTATGCTAGGTTACTGCGGCTAAGATACCATCCGACGGTCCTCACCGCAAAAAGGTAGTGCATGCACTACTTTTTTGCGGTGCAGAGGCAAGGCCAGAAACACCACGGAAGCACACTGTAGTGCTTCCGTGGGGTTCCGATCTGTGCTTCCGCACTGCATCTCCAGTTTTGCAGACCCTTTCAAGTGAATGCGGGGTGCACACGGCCGGTGCACAGTGTATTGCGGCCCCGCCGTATGAATACGGCCATGGCGGGGCAACGGTCGTGCGCATGAGCTCTAAAGGGAGTGGGGGGTGAGCTGCAGCAAACCAGCAAAGCCACTACACTTTGAACAAAGCTATATTTACAGTTCAAGTGCTAGTTCCAACGCAGGCTGCAGGGAACAGCTGATCGATGAGGGTGCGGTGTGTTGGACCCTCATTGATCAGTTTTATTGACGTATCCTAAGAATTGGTCATCAATATAAGGAGCCTGGAAAACCTCATTAACCCCTTCAGCACCGAGCCACTTTTCAACTTAAATCCCAGGCCGATTTTTATAAATCTGACACGTGTCCCTTAATGTGGTAATAACTTTGGAACTCTTTTACTTATCCAAGCCATTCTGAGACTGTTTTCTTGTGACACATTCTACTTCATGACAGTGGTAAATTTGAGTCAATATATTTCACCTTTATTTATAAAATAATCCAAAAGTTACCAAAAAGTTGGAAAAATTCAGAATTTTCTAAATTAGAATTTTGCTACTTTTAATGCAGATAGTAAGTCCTCATACAATAGTTATCAATTAGCATTCCTTATATGACTGCTTTATGTTGGCATTATTTTTTGTAAATGTCATATTTTTTTTTTTAGGACGTTAGAAGGCTTAGAAGTTTAGAAGCCATTTTTCAAGTTTTCAACAAAATTTCCAAAACCATTTTTTTAAGCAACAATTTAGTTATAAAGTAATTTTGAGGGGCTTACATAATGGAAACCACCCATAAATAACCCTATTTTAGAAACTACACCCCTCAAATTATTGAAAACTGATGTTACAAACTTTTTTAACCCTTAAGGTGTTCCATAAGAATTAAAGGAGAATGGAGGTGAAATGTAGAAATTTAACTTTTTTAGTCGATTTTTTGTTAATATATATTTTTTTTTTGCAACACAGCAAGGGTTAACAGCAAAATAAACCTTAATATATATTACTCTGATTCTGCAGTTTACTGAAATACCCCATATGTGGTAGTAAACCGCTCTATGGGCATGCAGCAGTGGTCAGAAAGAAAGCAGTGCCATATGGATTTTGGAGGCAGATTTTGCTAGAATAGTTTTTAGACACCATTTTGTATTTGAAGAGACCCTGACGTACCCCTACTGTGGAAACCCTCAAAACGTGACCCCATTTTGGAAACTACACCTTTAAGGCCTCTTTCACACGGGCGTCATGTTTTTTGCCCGGATAAGATGCGGGTGCGTTGCGGAAAAAATGCGCGATTTTTCAGCGCGAGTGCAAAACATTGTAATGCGTTTTGCACGCACGTGAGAAAAATCGGCATGTTTGGTACCCAAATCCAAACTTCTTAATAGAAGTTCGGGTTTGGGTTAGGTGTTCTGTAGATTGTATTATTTTCCCTTATAACATGGTTATAAGGGAAAATAATAGCATTCTTAATACATAATGCATAGTACAATAAGGCTGGAGGGGTTAAAACATAATAATATTTAACTCACCTTAATCCACTTGATCGCGCAGCCCGGCTTCTCTTCTGTCTTCTTCTTTGCTGTGCACAGGAATAGGACCTTTGATAACGTCACTGTGCTAATCACATGGTCCAATCACATGGTTCATCACCATGGTGAGGAACCATGTGATTGGATCATGTGATGTGACATCACCACAGGTCCTTAGCCGGCAGCTCAACATTACAGAAGAAGACAGAGATCCACAACTACGCGATCAAGTAGACTCGGTGAGTTAATTTATTTTTATTTTTAACCCCTCCATCACTTTTATACTATGCATTCTGTATTCAGAATGCTATTATTTTCCCTTATAACCATGTTATAAGGGAAAATAATACAGATTGGGTCCCTAGCCCGATCGTCACCTAGCAACAATGTGTGAAAATCGCACCACTTTCGCACTTGCTTGCGGATGCTTGCGATTTTCACGCAGACCCATTCACTTCTATGGGGCCTGCGTTGCGTAAAAAACACAGAATAAAGAGCATGCTGCGATTTTCATGCAACACACAAGTGATGCGTGAAAATCACTGCTTGTGTGCACAGCCCCATAGAAATGAATGGGTCAGGATTCAGTGCGGTTGCAATGCGTTCAACTCACGCATTGCACCCGCGCGGAATACTCACCCGTGTGAAAGGGGCCTTAAAGAATATATTAAGGGGTTACTGAGCACTTTGACCCCCTAAGTATTTTACAGAATTTGGAAACACTTGGATGTAAAAAAGAAAAGTTTCATTTCTTCTAATAAAATGTTGATTTAGCCCCAAATTTTCACGAGGGGTAACAGGAGAAAAAGCACCCCATAATTTGTTACCCATTTTCTCCTGAATACTGTAACACCACATATGTGGTGGTAAACTGTTGTGGGGGCACATGGAAGGACTCAGAAGCGAAGGAGCGTCATATGGCTTTTGCAGTGCAGATTTTGATGGATTGGTTTACGGGTGCCATTGGTTTTTATTTTTAAGTGATTGTCTTATGTGGGGGCTTATTTTTTGCATGATGAGGTGATCTTTCCATTGGTACCATTTTGGGGTACATAAAACTTTTTGATCGCTTGGTATTACACTTTCTGTGAGGTAAGGGGAAAAAAATGGCTGTTTTATAATCCTTTTTTTTGTTTTTTTTATAGCATTCACCTGAGGGGGCATATAATGTGATATTTTCATAGAACAGGTTGTTACGGATGCAGCGATACCCAATATGTCTATCATTTTTATTTTTGTTTTACGTTTGAACAGATTAAAATCTTGTTTTTGTGTTGTCATTTTCTGAGAGCCATATTATTTTAATTTTTGGGCCGATTGTCTTAGGTATGGTCTCTTTTTTTTCATGATGAGATGACAATTTGATTGGTACCATTTTGGGCTAAATACGCCTTTTTGATCACTTGGTATTACACTTTTTGTGAGGCAAGGTGACCAGAAAATGACGGCATTTATCTGACGGGGTGGATCATGTGATATTTTTATAGAGCTGGTCGATACAGACGCGGCTATACCTAATATGTCTACTTTTCTCTTTTTCCCTTTTTTTTACATATTTTTTAACTTATTTTGGGAAAAGGATGCTTTTTATTACTTTATTTTTTGTCCACTCTGGGACTTAAACTTTTGGGGTCTGATCCACTTTACAATGCATTACAATACTTCTGTATTGTAATGCATTGGCTGTAAGTGTATTACCAGTGTAATACACTTACAGCCTTCCTGCCTGTGAGATCCAGGGGGCTGGGGTCCCCATCACAGCAGCGCGGGGACCCGATGGACACCCCTCACCCGGCAGGATACCGCACATGCAAGGGTTAATGCACTGACATCGGATGGCTGTATGGCGCTGGGATTTGTGACCCTGTTTCCAGCACCATACATGTACAGGGCTGGTATCCTACAGGTTAAACGGGTATTCTGAACATATACATTTATAAAATATCCATAGCATAAGCATTATCAAAAAGAAATACACCTAAATTAGGTGTATTTCTGGCACAGATTGTGGCGCTAAGGTCCTTTGCACCGCAATCTGCGACTTCTCCATGCTTAATCCAGGTCTAAAAAAGTGTGCATGGTGTGGGCGGAGAAGGGGAGGTACCAGTAGTATGCTGTTACACAGTAAATATTTACATTAACGTACATGGGAATTTATATAGTTTATTCTTTGAACCATTTCCTATGGATATTTAAATGGTTAGTTATATGGTGGCCTTTTTTGGTAATACACTTATTTTTTTCCATGTTCCCCTCCCTGAGATCTATGACACATTTCCTTGTGTGATGCTCCACCCTTCTTCTGGAGTACAGCACTTCCTCTATCATGGATGCAGCTAACAAGCCTCATGTAACAGGGACACATGTATTCTTCATGGTACGCTAAAGAAAGTATCATCTTTTGACTGCATAATACTGAGATCCATTAATTCTGCTGTATCCTGTTGTCTGATGTACAAAATAAAGCAACTTTGTGGATGAACACAGTATTGGTGAGTTCAGCTATCTGATGAGGATTGTCCGCAGTGATTATATCTGCTTATATAGGCCAGGCATAGAAGTCTTACAAGGGATAGATCGCTATCACACAATCAGAGTCAGAATAAGTAGGCATAGAAAAGGGTCTAAATGTAAGACAGCTAGGAAGGTGTCTTAAATTTAGAAGTGGCCGAATATTTGCCAAAGTTATGTAGAGGCTGGCACTTCTACATAAATGCAGCATATCTACCACCAGTGCAGGCGCCACCGCCCCTAAATGTTTGATACAAGAGATCTCACGTCTGAGACCCTGCCTATAATGAGAACGTTGTCCTATTACCTCAGTTTTACACCAGAAGCCTGCTGAAAGCATCCAAAATTAGGAGGAACATTAACGTATGCCCACACATGCAAGTAAACCGCCTTCACTATTGTAGTCTATGGGATCCTATGTATATAACATCCTTTTGGGCTTCTATAGCATATCCGATTATAATAAGAACTGGGAAATACTGTGTGGAAATGGCAAAAAAGAAGGCAAAAACAGTCAACTAACTAAGGCTACTTTCACACCATCATGGATCAGCAAAAACGCTTCCGTCATGATAATACAACCGTCTGCATCCGTTATGAACAGATCCGGTTGTATTTTCTTTAACATAGCAATGACGGATCCATCTCTTAAACCATTGTAAGTCAATGGCTGACGGATCCGTTTTCTTTTGTGTCACAGAAAACGGATCCATCTCCAGGGAGCACTCAGAAACGCTGCTTGCAGCGCTTTTGTGTGCGTCATGGGAACACAATGAAACGGATCGGAATAGATTCTGGTGCCCTATGTTCCCTTCAGTTCAGTTTGTCCCCATTGACAATGAATGGGGACAAAACTGAAGCCTTTTTACTCGGCTATTGAGATCCTATGACTGATCTCGATACAGGAAAGGGAAAGCACTGGTCTGAAAATAGCCTAATAAATATCATGTATACACTGGTTGTTGTCTTTTATTACCTTTGGCTACTTTTCTTCGGACTGTGATTCATATATGTGGAGTACTTGTTTGTGTATAAAGTACACAGTAATAGCTTTTTATTTTCTAGTGCCTCTTCATCAAATAGTACATTCAATTCAACTCCCTAAAATAGTGTTCAGTAATTGGAGAATAGATATTACAACCGATATATATATATATATATATATATATATATATATATATATCTTACAGCAACCACTCCTTTGGAGAGGTTTGACTCCAGCTTTTGTAGTGTCTGTGGACATTAGGCTCTGTACACATCATATTAAATCCCTGAGTTTGGCATGTATGCTGCTAAAGCCCCTGGCTCAAATGTTTCCATAGAGCTCCATGGACACATCCAACTGCCTGTTATATGTCATTTTACTTTATTTTTCTGCTAGGCAAATAGATATTCTATGTAGAGACAAGTCAAAAAATGTATACTTTTTTTTTATACATGTAGCACATGGGTGACATACACCTCTGTATCCCCCCTATACAGTAGCATGCAGCATCAGGGAATTCTCCTGACATTATATGTCCCATGGATTGCTCACGTGTCTATACATCCAAAAGAGCATTTGTGAGGTCAGGCACTGTCAAACCTCACAAATGTTGAAGTTCTGGCTCATATCTGGCACCTCAGTCCATCTCAGAGATGTTAAATGGGGTGGAGGTTACTCACATTTTTACACACCTTTGTGCACTGGAGCACAGTCATGCTGAAACAGAAAAGGGCCTTCCCTAACCTGTTCCCACAAAGTTGGAAGCATACCATAATGTAAAATGTAATGCTGAAGCACTGAAGAAGACCTGTCGCCTCTCCTGACATTTCTTTTCCTATAACTCTGTGTTGTCTCATCCCTTTATTATCCCTTTTAGAAGTTTATGAATGAACTGCCAGCAGTCTGAAATAAATGTCCACCTGGGTGTTACCAGTTGGGGGCATGTCCCTGCACAGTCTGACAACATCCAATCAGTGCTGCCAGTGTCAGACTGTGCAGGGACACATACCCCAACTGGACATACCTATATAAACCTTTATTACAAACATGGGTGGACTGGCCATAGACCCTACCAGGAAAATTCTTCCTCTTGGCCGCCAGTCAGGTACATAAAGATCTGATACTCTCAGCATTAAGGAATATCAGAGCATCAGGCACTTGTGCACCTGGCCAGTGGGCGCAGGAGCCCTCCTGAATTCAACTGTATTGTGGTCCTCAGGACAATGGTACTAGTTTCATACTGCAGCGGGGGTGGCAGTATTTTGTGCTGCACTGTCATATTTAGTTTTTCTGAGGCAGTGTTTTGTGTTGCGCTGTGGTATTTGGTTCAGCGGGGGCAGTATTTTGTGCTGCGCTGTGGTATTTGGTTCAGCTGGGGCAGTATTTTGTGCTGCACTGTGGTATTTGGTTCATCTGAGGCAGTGTTTTGTGTTTTACTGTGGTATTTGGTTCAGCTGGGGCAGTATTTTGTGCTGCGCTGTGGTATTTGGTTCATCTGGGGCAGTATTTTGTGCTGCGCTGTGGTATTTGGTTCAGCTGGGGCAGTATTTTGTGCTGCACTGTGGTATTTGGTTCAGCTGGGGCAGTATTTTGTGCTGCACTGTGGTATTTGGTTCACCTGGGGCAGTATTTTGTGCCGCACTGTGGTATTTAGTTTTGCAGAGACAGTATTTTGTGCTGAACAACAGTATTTGGTTCAGCTGGGGCAGTATTTTGTGCTGAACTGTGGTATTTGGTTCAGCTGGGGCAGTATTTTGTGCTGCACTGTGGTATTTGGTTCAGCTGGGGCAGTATATTGTGCTGCGCTGTGGTATTTGGTTCTACTGGGGCAGTATTTTGTGCTGCACTGTGGTATTTGGGTTACCTGGGGCAGTATTTTGTGCCGCACTGTGGTATTTAGTTTTGCAGAGACAGTATTTTGTGCTGCACAACAGTATTTGGTTCAGCTGGGGCAGTATTTTGTGCTGAACTGTGGTATTTGGTTCAGCTGGGGCAGTATTTTGTGCTGCACTGTGGTATTTGGTTCAGCTGGGGCAGTATATTGTGCTGCACTGTGGTATTTGGTTCAGCTGGGGCAGTATATTGTGCTGCACTGTGGTATTTGGTTCTGCTGGGGCAGTATTTTGTGCTGCACTGTGGTATTTGGGTTACCTGGGGCAGTATTTTGTGCCGCACTGTGGTATTTAGTTTTGCAGAGACAGTATTTTGTGCTGCACAACAGTATTTGGTCTGCTGGGGCAGTATTTTATTCTGCACTGTGGTATGTGGTTCTGCTGGGGCGGTATGTTGTTCTGCACTATGATATTGAATATATAGAATAATATGAAAAGATGCGCCAGAATCGTTATTACATGGGGATTGCTAGTAATTACATGTCAGGAGAGGTAACAACAGGTCCTCATTCACATTTCTCACCACTGAAGATAAGAACCCTAAAAAATCCACCAAAATTTACAGTAGGCAATATGCATGCTGCCAAACTCAGACTCCTTGGCAGTATTCATCACCCACTGTTCCAGAGACCACTGGCGGTGTGCTTTACACCACCTTAGCTGATGCTTGGCAGAATAAACGCAGATCTTATGCTTCTCTGCAGGCTTAGGCTTGGTGCTCTATAAGCAGTGAGCAAAATCAATAAGTAAACTGATCAGGTTGACAATTAATTTATTCACGTAAATGCAGCATTTGGAGTGACATGGGTCATTTGCTGAAGCACATTTTGTGCCCAAGCCACTTTAGAAGGCAGTCTACCACCAGGAACTTCTCTGTGAAACCAGACATAATGCCTTGTAGGACTAGCTCAGCTGAATGTAATGATACCTTTCAATGATCCTTTGCTTCATTCTGGAGAAAGAGTACTTTTAATCTATATGTAAATCAGCTGATAAGTGCGCTGAGGGCGGGTCTAGGTCACTCGGTGCACTCTTTCTCCTCCTGTTTCCCCTGTCAGCCCTTCCCTCTCCTTTTTAAATGACAGGGCCCAAAAAATTACAATGCAGGAACCTGACCCTGGCAGTCACAGAGAGGGAGGTGCCAGTGCAGCATCCCACTACCCTCGTGGGTACTGCAAAGTTGTTGTATTATGTTTTTATGCCTTATATTGCCTGTTATACTGCAATGTGTCCTTGTGCATAATTCCTGTTAACAGGTGTAGTAGAATGCATTTACACTGAGCTTACCGCTAGGGGGGATAATACCTCCAATATACACTCACCTAAAGAATTATTAGGAACACCTGTTCTATTTCTCATTAATGCGATTATCTAGTCAACCAATCACATGGCAGTTGTTTCAATGCATGTAGGGTTGTGGTCCTGGTCAAGACAATCTCCTGAACTCCAAACTGAATGTCAGAATGGGAAAGAAAGGTGGGCTACAACAGCAGAAGACCCCACCGGGTACCACTCATCTCCACTACAAATAGGAAAAAGAGGCTACAATTTGCACGAGCTCACCAAAATTGGACTGTTGAAGACTGGAAAAATGTTGCCTGGTCTGATGAGTCTCGATTTCTGTTAAGACATTCAAA
The DNA here is from genome assembly GCF_014858855.1 of Bufo gargarizans. NCBI lineage: Eukaryota > Metazoa > Chordata > Amphibia > Anura > Bufonidae > Bufo > Bufo gargarizans. The sequence goes on along the minus strand of NC_058083.1, from coordinate 140,258,950 downwards.
TGGTAGAGTCCGAATTTGTCGTAAACAGAATGAGAACATGTATCCATCATGCCTTGTTACCACTGTGCAGGCTGGTGGTGGTGGTGTAATGGTGTGGGGGATGTTTTCTGGGCATGCTTTAGGCCCCTTAGTGCCAATTGGCCATCATTTAAATGCCACGGGCTACCTGAGCATTGTTTCTGACCATGTCCATCCTTTCATGACCACCATGTACCCATCCTCTGATGGCTACTTCCAGCAGGATAATGCACCATGTCACAAAGCTCGAATCATTTCAAATTGGTTTCTTGAACTTGACAATGAGTTCACTGTACTAAAATGGCCCCCACAGTCACCAGATCTCAACCCAATAGAGCATCTTTGGAATGTGATGGAACGGGAGCTTCGTGCCCTGGATGTGCATCCCTCAAATCACCATCAACTGCAAGATGCTATCCTATCAATATGGGCCAACATTTCTAAAGAATGCTATCAGCACCTTGTTGAATCAATGCCACGTAGAATTAAGGCAGTTCTGAAGGCAAAAGGGGGTCCAACACCGTATTAGTATGGTGTTCCTAATAATTATTTAGGTGAGTGTATATATAGTTCAGCTCAGGCTTAGCCAGTTTAGTCTAGTTTCCAGACAACTTCCTGTTGAGACTAGAGTTGCAGTTGAGCACACCCTAGCAGTATTGCAGTCTGTCATCTTAATCCCTCAGCCAAATCTCAGCCCAGAGCTGAAGTACCTTTATCTACTCAGAAAACATTACAAAAAGGAGACCCCCAAAGGGTTATGGACACATCTTATTAGTGCCTTAGGACCTTTGGACTCTACCGTGAAGGATTTACCAGCCTTTGGCAACTTCACAAGCCTGACCCAGGATCACCAGGACCATTCTTGAAGTCCTCTATCAGTAAGGCTACAATTTCCTATTATTTAACATCTAGAGAGGGACATTTACACCTGTCAGCAGAGGACCAGCAGCAGTGATATCTCTGTACTGAGACTGTTTAAATACTTTGGATGTACTGTTATCAGAAGTCATCTTCAGTAAAGTTCCACCTTGAATTTCATTCTGCTCGCCTCAGTCTCAAGTTCCTCTATTAATACTATGGTAAATGGTTGTACCATACACACAAAAACAATTGGATTGATAGACGTTCCTATAATACTTAGATAATCACAGCCTGATGAACGTTTAAAATAAAAAAACAAAGCTTTATTTAAAGTCTGTTTAAAAAGAGGGTGGGGAAACCCATATGTCACAATCTGTGACCATCAGGCAACTAATCTTAGAAATGTATACAGAGAGGGGAGCAAATATCTCTGCACATTAAGAAGATTAGGGTAAGACCCGACTTGCTAGCTGGAATAGCTATGTATCTGCAGGTCGGGATAAATGGACACTAAAGTCAGTGTGAATGGATGCACTATGTGTGTATCATCGGTGATCCTGTAGGATGTATATACACAGATAAGGTTGTGCCACCTGGTATATGTAACCAGGAATGTTCAATACATTAGATCGCACTGCCTCTGTCAAATAACAGTCTCAAAGGACTTGCAACCACTAAATGTAGTGCAGATGACAGATCAGTCTTTAATGTGTATTGCTGATGGTATATACCTAGGTCACAGCCTTATATCCGCAGCCAGTATTGGCTAAATACAACCACTCAGAGCCAATTGATTAAGCTCCATTCACACACATAAAAGCCAGTATATTTTGGCTCATCCATCCATCACATGCATACTCCAAGGCTGACTAAAGGGTTAAATGCATCTAGTGCAGTCCTGCCTAAAGAGCTGTATCCTGATACAATGTATTAGCTCTACGTGTTTCCACGTGACCTGTTATTATCACGCATCTTCAGGAGCTTATTGTTTGCTAATGTCAAAACAGTAGAGCCGCACTGTGGTGTGCTATGGCTAATGGCGCTGTAATGGCCGCCTAAATGGTTGTACCTCCATACAAAAGGTACTGGCGTCACGACTACAACGGACCTTGCCCCTGGCACATTAATACAGACCATCAGGGGGACCTCAAACCACCATCTGGCCAGTGTCCCTTACACCAGAGTGTGCCCCAGAGAATCCTTGTGCCGTTCTCCTTTTCACTTATGCGAGCTGCCCAGGGACGATGTAACCGTGAGTAACCAGAACTGTATTTACCTCGGCCCACTTTTTGGCCACCGTGAGCTCACATATAATTCCCCTGCAAGGCCTGGCATACCGCACCAGCAGAGGAAGTAGGAGGACCAAGGGTGCCTAGAGTGGCTTAGGCCCGGCCTTGGTGCCCTTAACTGTTTATTTGCATATGGATTAAAAATACTCTTTCTCCAGAATGAAACAATTGATCACAGTGAAAGGTGTCATTGCATTCAGCTGAGCTAGTCCTACAAGACACTGTGCCTGGTTTAAGATTCTCACACAGTATCTTAGAAAATACAGTGTTTAAATGTATCTTAGATGTGAAGGCAGTGCTTAGTGAAACACATGGTTATCTATCATCTTACATTAATGGTCCTGTTATAATAAATTAAAAACTGGTTTTATTGCATTCCAATATTAGATTGAAAGGGTGTCATGTTCTGGATTATTACTTTCTCAGCTGGCTTCATTAGCACAAAGCAGACAGAGCTGAGATATGTTGGTGACAAGCAACGCTTTTTTATTCTCATACACCTTTTCAAAGATCTTGTCATTTTTACACGTTTTACACCTAGAATTGTAGGTAAGATAAAGCCACTGGTGATGATAGCACTATTCAGTTACATAGTTGATCTAGAAACTATTAAACCCTGTAAAACAAGAGTCAAACTCCCCTACAAGAGAAAAAAGCTCCCTACTTAGCACATAGGTTCTTATGACACTAGATTTCTTCTCCTCTTTATTGAATCCACTCATGGTTTTGGCTTGAAAAACTGCCTCAGAATTTTGCATCTTTAGGATTGAAGATATGGAAACAGCCAAGACATAGCTTGGCATATAAACACACTGATTTTTTTTTTTCTGGTCTGGTGGGGGTGGAGGAGCAACTTGTAGATACCTCTGGTTCCACAAATGGTAAAGGAAATGGATTATCTGAAATCCAAAAATTAAAACTGTTAGTTCCTAAAAGTGAGCACCCAAAAGGTTATCCCAGTGTTTCTTGTATATAACTGCACATTGGATACAACCATAGTTAAAGGACCTTGTCATGGTCCATTGGATATTATTGTGGTGCCCATCTTTTTGCCAGGAAAAATAGCACTGCACGAAATAGTAGTTCTCCCATAAAACATAATGGAATCTCCGGATATAACCTTTTTATTTCCAAAGAATATATATGATTCTATAAATTTTGTATAAAACTACACACACATTTCCATTTCTACCTTCTATGGATTATTTCTATGGAATAGAGGCTACAGCTACTACCTATTCTATATGCCCATATCACCAAGTCATCAGGAGAACACGTCATTTGGATGTTCAGTACTGAATGAGGAGTCAGACTGCAAACACATCATGTACAAAAAGGTAGGGGCAGATTGGCCACAGACCTTACAGGGAAATTTCCTGGTGGGCCAATGCCCAAGGGGCCGCCTCAGCCCTTCTCACAGCCGGCCAGTGGAAGTTTTTGAAGATGTATTTTGTGCTGATGGGGGCAGTATTTTGTGACGGACTGTGGTATATGGTTCTGTTGGGGTGGTATAATGTGCCATAATATGGTATTTCTGACCCCGCCTATTTGTGTTGGCGCTGCCTTCCATCAATTTGGAGCCACTTTTAGTATTTTATTCCAGGGCCACTTTAAGTTCCCAGTCTGCCCCTTCAAACAGGATACATGTGGCTATAGTCATATAATAATCATCCATGGAAATGGAAATCGGAATGACTTTACCACCATGCTATAATGTATTTCTATATTTCTCACTTGGAAAGTAAATGTAGAAAGAAAATGCAAATAGTTTTTTTTACCAAAACTGCATGGGATGAGGCAGAGCACTGGCACATTAATTTGTTTTACTCAGTTATTGTGCCACCTTCCTGAGCTAATCACAATTAGCCTATTTTAGAAAGCACTTTCTGTAGGGGGGCTCATGCTGCAGAGCTGAATTTTAAAGAGAGTGCTGGTTTAGGCCTGGATTTTAATCCTCATAAGAGACCGTTCTCAGTGGAAAGAATGAATTCCATTATCTGTTATTAGAATAGTGTCTGACACTCTAAAGACTTTTCCATCGTACAGCCTTCTGTGCTATGTGTATACATTCATACATACATAGTCATATACACATAGTGTAACAAACAAAAGTCATAGTCCTGCACATACAGTGGTCCCTCAGGATACAGTGGCCTCAGGATACAATATTTCCCTCTTGTCCTCCGGCAGCACACCATGGGTTAACCCGACCTCATCAGATCCTTGGACCGCCCACCTAGTTAGACAATTAGAGATAGTTAGTTAGTACCTATATAGCCGGTCATCTAGCCGCATCCCCTTGTGTTTTTTCTATGTCCTCAGCAGACTAGCCGGCACTCTTGCGGCCAGTTAGGACCGTGCCCGCCTGATTGAAGCTTCTTCTGTGCGCCATGTATGGTCCCTGGCGCTTTTTTCTCCACATTCCAGCGGCGCCCCGGCAGTAACGAAGGGACCGGAAGTCTTGTCCCTAACTTCCGGTGCGGTGGAACGCACCATGTGGAACGCAGGCGCTGGGCGTCTGACGTCACAGGAAGTTCCGGTTTGGGCGCCAAATTTGAATTATATAAGCTAGGTAAGCCTCTAGCTCACTGCCCTTGTGCCTGGCAGCAGAGCTTTTGCGGTTTTTAAGGTAAATTGCCTGTCCTGTGTCAGGCAGCCTTCTCCTCCTGCAAATTTAAGACTATAATTTATTTCTTTTTTGCAGATGTCCAGCTCCAGCAGTAAGAGGTCTAGGAAGACCAAACACAGGCTCTGCCGTGCTTGTGAACAACCCCTTCCTGATAAGTGCTTGGAAGATGTGTGCGTCGACTGCCTGGAGAGCTCCCCTTTAAGGTCCGCAAAAAAACCTAAGAAGCAGGTTCTATGCATTTCCTGTATCCAGCCGCTCCCTGAGGATGCTGTGTCTAACATCTGCAAGAACTGCTCTCATTCTGATGAAGTATCGGATTCTGATACCAGAAAGCTAATGTCCTTACTCAAGGCCTTTTTAGAAAAGTCCAGTAAGAAAAAGCAGAAATCAAAGCGTTATGTTTCTCCAGCTTCTTCTGATCAAACTTCCCGGTCTGAAGGAGAAGTATCGTCAGATTTGGATCCAGAGTTGCCAGTGTTAGAGGACAATTTCTTGTTTAATAAAAATGATGCTAACCTCCTTATTAAAGAGGTCAAGAACATCATGGAGTCCAAAAAAGAGAAACCCTCTGAACAGAATGAAGAGAACCTCTTCTACTTCCCTAAAAAGAAAGCTACGGTTTTTCCCAGCCATCCAGTGCTGAACTCTATTATGCACAAGGAATGGGAACATCCTGTCGGAAAAATCAACCTAGGATCCAGATTCAGGGCCGCTTATAAAACAGATCCGGCTGAATCCACAAGCTGGGAAGCCCCCGCTAGAGTAGATCCTTCCGTTACAAGGCTTGCTAAGAAATCCTTCTTTCCTAGCGATGACTCTTCCTTACTAAAGGACCCTATGGATAAGAAGGCAGATGGCCTCCTGAAGAGGCTTTATACTTATATGGCCTCCCTGAATAAGGCAGCTATGGCCGCGGTTCCGGTGGCACGTGCTCTGCGCGTCTGGCTGAGTCACCTTGGAAGGGATATTGAGGATGGAGTTTCCCGAGACGAATTACTCCAACAATTGCCGACTCTAAAACTGGCTGCGGAATTCTTATGCGATTTCCCTGTTGACTCCCTGAGACTGACAGCAAAGAATATGGCCCTGGCTAACTCCGTAAGAAGAGCCACATGGCTGAAGTTGTGGTCTGGTGACCCTGCGTCTAAGAGCAACTTGTGTCCCTTGCCCTTTGAGCCTGGCAAGCTTTTTGGCTCCCATCTGGACAAGCTCCTGGAGTCCAATACTGAGGATAAGGTCCTCAACTTCCCTCAAGTTAAAAGGAAAGAAAAAGCTAAGTTTTTTCGTCCCTATAAGGGCCAGGATTATAGAAGATCCAGCTTCAGAGGACGCCCTCGCAGGGGAAGATCAAGCAATAGGCCGGGTGCAGAGGGATATAGGAAGAAGTCTGATGATTCCAAGCAGCCCAAAACCGAATTCTGACGCCAAAAGTCAAGTAGGAGGCCGATTGTCCCATTTTTATTCAGAATGGAAGCAAATAACGTCAGACATCTGGTCTCTCCAGATAGTAAAGGAGGGATACGATTTAGAATTCTACCGGTCTCCTCGAGATCGTTTCGTCCTGAACGAGAAAAATCAATGTCTCTTCCATCTTCTGCAGGAGTTCCTGGAAAAGGGTGCTCTAGAACCAGTACCCTTCAGTCAAAAAGGGAAAGGAGTATACTCCAGAATATTCGCTGTCCCCAAATCGGACGGGGGAAACAGGCTGATTATAGACCTACGGTACCTGAACCATCACATGAAGAAGATACACTTCAAGATGGAAACAATAAGGTCCATCACAGCAGTACTCAAACGGAATCAATTCTTGGGGTCCTTGGATCTCAAGGACGCATATCTCCATATACCAATAAAGAGCTCGGCGAGAAGATTCTTGAGGGTGGCAATCCAGGTCAAGAGGAAAACCCTTCACTTTCAGTTCAAGGCACTTCCGTTTGGTCTGTGTTCTGCACCAAGAGTATTTACGAAGATGGCAGTCGTCATAGCAGCAGAGTTACGCCTTCAGGGAATCCTCATCTTTCCCTACCTGGACGATTGGCTCATTGCAGCAGATTCCAGAGACATTCTGCAAGCACATCTCAAGACAGCAATAGAGCTTCTTCAATCCCTGGGCTTCTTGATAAACTGGAAGAAGTCGGACATCACCCCCTCTACCTCCAAGAAGTTCCTCGGTCTCCTAATAGATACAGACTCCATGATGTTATACCTAACTCCAGCGAGGGTAGAAGTCTTGAGAAAAGAAATAAAGACCCTAATGACCCTACGTTCCCCCTCTGTCCGCAGGGTTATGAAGACTTTAGGCCATATGACAGCAACATCGGATGCGGTACCATGGGCCTTGATACACGCCAGAGACCTTCAGCAGGATATGTTGAGAACCTGGCATTACACTCGGCACAATCTAGAGGCGAGAGTAAATATAGGAACCTCAACTGTTCAAGGTCTAAAGTGGTGGCTTTCATCCAGGAATCTCTCCCGGGGGAAAGTATTCCTATTCAGGTCTCCGGTGGAAATCACCACGGATGCCTCCAGCAGTGGTTGGGGAGCACACTTTCAGGACAAATGGATCCAGGGGGAATGGTCGACGCATCAGAAGAAGCGTTCTTCAAACTACAGAGAGCTGAAGGCAATATTTCTAGCCCTGCTCCACTTCCAGCCGTTTATCGAGAGAAAATGTGATGATTCGTTCAGACAATCTTCCAGCGGTGTTCTACCTGAACAAACAAGGAGGTACAAGGAATGCTGCGCTTCTGAATCTGTGCAAGGAGATATTCCTTTGGGCAGAAGTGCATCTCTCAGAATTAAGAGCGACGCATATAAAAGGTTGCTTGAATACTTGAGCGGATCTCTTGAGTCGGAAGAAGATCAGGCAGTCGGAATGGGAATTGAATCCTGTTATATTCCAACAAATCGTAAACAGATGGGGTTGTCCGGATTGGGATCTCATGGCATCCAAGGAAAACAGGAAATTGACCAACTACTGCTCCCTAAACAGGAGGGATCGGCCCACAGTAGTGGATGCGTTCTCCATCAGTTGGAAGCACCTATTCGTCTATCTCTTCCCACCTGTTCCTCTCATCCTGAGGGTTCTGAGGAAGATCCTGCTGGAGAGACCCCAAGCCATCCTAATAGCCCCATTCTGGCCCAGAAGGTCCTGGTTCCCTCTCCTGCTTCAAATGTCGAAGGGAGAATACTGGAAGCTACCGCTAGTTCCCAACTTACTTCTTCAGAACGGCCTGTACCATCAACATCTGGACAGGCTACACCTTACGGCCTGGAGACTGAGAGAACCAGACTAGAACAGGAAGGTCTTACAGAATCGGTGATTTCTATCCTATTGTGCTCACGCAAAAATTCCACTAATATGAAATATGCGAGAATCTGGAAAAAGTTTGTGACCTGGTCAACAGAATCTAACTATCCAGAGGTTACAGTCAAGTCCATTCTACAATTCCTCCAAGAGGGTTTCCAGAAGGGATTTAAGCCCAATACTTTAAAGGCTCACATGACAGCGATCAATGTGATGACAGAGAATACATTTCTTAATCATCCTCTCATATCCAGATTCTTCAAAGCCATAAGGAAACTGAAGCCAACCTTGAGAGAACCTGTCCCCGTCTGGGATCTCTCCCTGGTCCTTAGGAAGTTGTTGACTCCGCCTTTTGAACCCCTTCAAGATACAGACCTTAAATGGTTGTCATACAAAGTATTATTTCTGGTGGCTATTACCTCAGCAAAGCGCCTAGGAGAGCTACAGGCCTTATCCTCAAGACATCCCTATCTAAGATTCCTGCCTGACGGTGTATTGTTGCGTACCATGCCCTCCTTTATACTGAAAATCTCTTCCACGGACAATGTGAATAGAGAAGCTTTCCTACCTGTATTTATTCCTGACCCTGCTAACGATCAGGAGGAACTCTTACATACACTAGATGTTAAAAGAGCCATTGAAATCTATTTAGAGAGAACAGCAGATTTCAGGAATGCAGAAAGCCTATTTGTGTCTTTTTCAGGATCAAGGAAGGGTCATCAGCCATCTAAAGACACCCTGGCTAGATGGATAAGGTCTACGATTATAGAAGCATATGAATTAGAAGGTCTCTCTTCTCCGTTCCCTCTAAGAGCACATTCAACAAGAGCTACCGCGGTCTCCTGGGCGGAACAAGCGCAAGTCTCTATCCAAGACATCTGTAACGCTGCGTCCTGGTCCAAGTCTCTCACCTTTGTCAAGCACTATCGGCTGGACATCAACGCTAAAAGCTCAGCCTTCGGCACTGGAGTGTTGAATGCAGCCTTGCAGATTGATCCCCCCCCCCCTCCCCTTCGTGATCTATAAAAATCCCATGGTGTGCTGCCGGAGGACGAAGAGGGAAAGGAAAAATACGTATCTGGGATTTTACTTTCCTTGAGTCCGGAGGCAGCACATGTATACCCTCCCAAATAAAGATCTTTCATTAGCATGAATTTTTTGTCTGAATCTATTTTTTTAAAACACAAGGGGATGCGGCTAGATGACCGGCTATATAGGTACTAACTATCTCTAATTGTCTAACTAGGTGGGCGGTCCAAGGATCTGATGAGGTCGGGTTAACCCATGGTGTGCTGCCTCCGGACTCAAGGAAAGTAAAATCCCAGGTACGTATTTTTCCTTTCCAACATACAATGGTCTTTTCTGACCCATCGTCAGTTGAAACTAGATTCAACATACAATGCCTCAGACTCAGATCCAACCAATGAAGGCCACTTCTCTGGTACAATAGCTGGATTAGTTGCTATTTAGCAGCTATTCCTGACTGTTATATGTAAGGACATGTTTAATCTGTCTTAGTTATCTGCTTATTTTTCTTAAATATTCATTTTCTGTTATCTTGGATGACATTTTGGGGCTTAGGAACCGATTACTCAACTTAGAATGGTTTCAACATACAATGGTTGTCCTGGAACCAATTAATATTGTAACTTGAGGGACCACTGTGCATTGTCACAAACAAACATGTATGACCGCAGGCAGGCATAATAATATGATAATATGAGCAAGGGCCTCTCTCCTACCATGTTTACTTTCAAAATAAACCCAGACCCAATGGATACTTGTTCACTAGATGGAAGTTAGCCACAGCTTTTATTATTTAACTGCATGGAACAGGGTTCAACAAGGAAGTTTTTGAATTAAGACAGCATAGCTTTGTAGCAGTATGCAAACCATCAGACTTCCTTAGCAGCTCCTTCTCAAACCACAAGGGTCTGAAACACCACTTAGCTATGACTTAACTTCAAGAATAAAGTAACTCATGGAGACATTAAAACAGAAAAAAGAAACATCAATAACCACATACAACAGCATGGACACCTGAAAACAAGTTATTCAAACATAACGCATGCACTCAAAGAGAGGGCCTCCCCAGGATTCCACAGGAAGAGCAAGCTCTAAGGTAAATACGGGGAATAAATAAACTACCAGATGGGAAGGGGAAGAGCAGAATATTACTGAATAATCCCATGGGTGGCACCCTTATGCTGCAGTCCAGTCTAGGGAGGCAATTAGATTTTAAATGGGGCAAACACACATTGTATGCACTGCCATAATCACTAGAAAAGAAAGTTTCCCCATCCCAACAGTCAGTGTGCACTCTCCCTACCAAGTTGGGTGGCTCTTTAAACAATATGGTGTAAAAGTAACCTATCAGCTATGCATTCTGTAGGTTATGTGGATTAAGTGGGGGTGGAGTAATGTGTCTGTGCATATTTTGGAGCAATCCAGCACAATTAGGGCTTCTACAGTTTTTTTCTGAATTGCTCAAAAGGGGTGAGGCTTAGCAGGAAAGGGCTGGAGCTTTGCTAGAAGGGGCATGGTCTAAGATGAGCTATTTGCCCCACAATTCCGGCCTAATATTCTGTATGAAAGTAACTCAAGCAATAGTTGGTAGAGAGCTAGAGCAGTCTGACTAATGTTAATGTACAGGATTAGTAAATCTGGGCCATTGTGCTAGGGTGCCCTTACATGTTTGTTAAAACAATAAACAGTCAAATAATGCTATACCACAATGTTTTGCACTAATGGACATAAATACAAAAAAAAAATGTCAAAAATATCTTCTTTTTTTTTGTCCACAGAGAGGTGTTATAACCATAGAGGTAGATCCATTAAAGCAGCGGTCCCCACCCGTCGGGCCGCGGCACAGGACCGGGCCCTGGAATATTGTTTGCCGGGCCGCGGCGATCAGGGCCGTCTTTAACGTGGTACTAATGAAGTGCTTCCATTATGGAAGCGCTTCGTTAGTACAGGAGGACCAGGAAGTGGTGAAGGATCTGTACTCACCGCTTCCTGGTCCTCGGCTCGGCTATCAGCTGTGCAGGGCTGCACACAGTGTGAGGTCGCTCCAGCCGACAGCAGGATGAAGAGGATTGCAATGGTGAGCAGGAGAGGTAAGTGTTTTTTTTTTTTTATTTGCGCTGGGGGATGACATAAGGGCTGGGAGCTGACATGGGGGACTTATGGCTGACATATGGCTGATGGCTGACATAAGGGGCTGATGACTGACATGGGGGCTTATGGCTGACATGGGGGGCTGATGGCTGATATAAGGGCTTATGGCTGACATGGGGGGCTGATGGCTGACATGGGGGGCTGATGGCTCACAGGGGGTATATGGCTGACATAAGGGCTGGGGACTGACATAAGGTGCTAAGGGCTGATGGCTGTCCTAAGGGGCTGATGGCTGACATGGGGGCTGATAGATGGCTAAAGATTGGGGGATTGATCTGAGGTATTGGGGGTCTGATCTGAGGTCTGATCAACATTAGGGGTCTGATTGCTGGTCTGACCTGAGGTGTAATGAAAAATATTTTTGTCTTATTGTTATACTCTAAAACCTAGGTGCATCTTATAGGGCGAAAAATATGGTACAGTGCAGCAGAGACCAGTGCAGCAGAGACCAGGTGCAGCATAGACCAGGTGCAGCAGAGACCCTAGTCAGTTTATAAAGTTATTATATAGTGTATTTTAATATGCACCTTGTGTTTTGTTATGTGTGTGAATCAGTCAATGCCGACTAGCACCCCCAAGCCCCGCCCACCTCATAAGCCCCGCCCCGGAACCCCTGCCCGATCCCTGGGAAAATTGTCTTGCATAATACTGGTCCTTGGTGCAAAAAAGGTTGGGGACCACTGCATTAAAGGCTCCATGAAATTGATGCCTTTCTTCCATTTTGTTCAGTTTCATGACTCTATGGTAATCCCCTGTGTTTTACAGTTTTTTCTATAGCATCTGGGCTCACCTTCAGTCTGTGTGACCCACTTCCTGAAGCCTACAACCTTGCTTCTTCCATGTCCCACAAGAAAGATGCCCTCCTAGATGATCAACTCCCTGGTGGCGACACTGAGTAGTAGGAAAAAAAGAAGGTGCAAACAAGAAGAAATTCAGAAGATAGCAGTAGGAATAAGGGTTGTAAGAAAAATTAAAATGATGCAATTGTTTCAATAGCAGGGTTTTTCAGCAAAGAAAAAAAATACTGAAAAACATGTTATACATAAGCTGTTAAATGCCTTTAATCATATTAGCTCATTTTGTCTAGGGGGCAATCAGTGGAGGTGTAAAGATGGCCACTGTCAGATTCCTGGACATGGAATCCGTCCTCCTAATGACACTGCAATGAGAAAGCAGAGCATATAGCAGAAACCCTTGGCAAGCTCCGTTCTCTGCCTGTATGAGCACTGTGAAGCACGAAATTATGTGCAGATCACAGCTGAAATAAGGGCTTATCTATCTGACTCCCTCAGAAGAGAGCTGAAGTCACCTCACCTCAAATAAACAAGCTAAAGTGTCACCTCCCCCACAGCAGTGTGTGTTTGATCCTCATTCATACACTTCAGCTTGTAAGTACGAGGTGAGGTGAACTGTGTTCCGAAGCATAGTACAAAGTTTCAGCATAAGACAACAATATTGTTCTGTAAGCACTATTAGATAGGAGTAACTTCTGCACATCAGAGTCAAGTCGAATAGGCTATATGTAAATAATACATGAAAATTATAACAGCAAGTCATAGGCTCCAAGACTGCATAAATTTATGTTGTCTTCTGCTATAAGTGAGGTTATTCTATAAAACTGAAGCTTTCAACCACTGATATTGGAATACTTCTGGCGAGTCTAGATCCAAAGACTGGTCTATTCAAGGAGATTCAGCACTCTACCTAAACTGCTTCCAAAGCATTGCACTGACCCAGCCAGAAGCAACCCTAAACATCTGTCTACAGATGGATATATGGCTTGGCTATATTACCTTGTAAAATCCTAAGGCTTGGAGGAAAGATTGATCTTGACTCATAGGGAGCCACTTCCAATAGGTGGCTTTGGTAAGATGGTTCTCTCTTGGGAGATACCTCTTTGCATATGTATTTCCCATGGTGCATTGCCAATAAGTCTCCATACAGGACTGGTCTCTTCCAGGAGATTCAAACCCTTCCTAAACCACTTTAAGTAATTTTGGATGCCATAAAAAGTGGTTACTCTTTTTGTTTCCCTCATGCCTTCAGAATGGCCCCACTAGATTGCTGAACTTCTTAAAATGTATTTTGTGTCCAATACGTAAATTTTTTCAAAAACTTAAATTGCATGCCTTTGGCAGGCTGCTGTTTCCAGTGGCCTATTTGCTTTATCCCTGTTTCTTTGCCTGCAGCATGTGGCCCTGTTGTTACAATGGCGTGGACCTGCTCCTGCAATATCTGTTCAATGGGTAACGTGCGCCGCCGCCCAGGCCACACATCACCAGTCAGTGAGAATCGAGCTCCAGCTCATCCTTTCTGGATGCTTGCCGAGCTGCCAGCTAGTAGTTCTGTGCATGCAGAGCTAACATAGCTCTCCCTACTTCCTAACTTACCCGCGACACCACAACTATTGCCCTCAGAGCCCTTCATCCCGGATGTGGACATGGATGATTGAAGGAAAAGTGCCCTCCACCGTCTTCCACTACCCGAATCCAATCACCAGTCCCACTGGAAAGAGTCAAGACCAACTGTCTCTCTGCCTAGACTTCCAGTGAACACTGCATCTCCATGCATGTTCCTTCATCTGCTGCTTCTGGTAAGTCAAACACTGACTTACACATTGAGAGAAGGAGGTGGAATTGGGGGGTCGGGGGTCGGGTCAGACTAACTAGCTGCAGCATCTTTTAGTAGCAGTGGGGGGGGGGGGGATAGCTGTACTAGTGCTGAAATTTGTAGTAATTCAGTAATTTTTCAAAAGGCTGGGGCAGGGGGTTGATTAACTGTAGCAGTCTAAAGGGGATGTTCATCAAAGTGTCACTTGACTTATAGGAGACACTTCCCTGCTGTAGCCAGTTATTGACTGCAGTGGCCACATGATCCACGTCAAACTGGATGTTGATGTGGGGAGACTAGAGATCTGCAATGCCAGGGAAGGAGTAGGAACCCAGCACTGGGAATAGGATATGATTTCCTCCACAGATGTACCAAATTGGGTGTCTGTCGGAAAATCGTGAAAAACCCTGTTTAAGTAGTTTTCAGGGACAACTAGCTGCCCTGCAGGAGATTCTGGCTACATGCACATGGCAGTGTTATTTATGTGGATTTTCTGCACAGATTTACGCTGCGTTTGCACCAAAACCCTCATGTGTTACTTGTGGATTTTGTTGCGAGTTTGACCCAGATCTCGCCCTTTGCATTGCAAAATGTTTAATATGCACTGAAAATCTGCATGAACAATGAGCATGCTGCATATTTAAAAATCCACATTTCAGGTCAATTTTTGGCAGAGAATGTCTGCACTGTGTGCATGACATTTTTACATCTCATCCACTTAACTGCTATGGTAACCATAATATTCTGTGGATTTTCTGCAGCAAAATATGTTTGAAATATCTGTGCATAATCCGCACCATGTGCATAAATATACCAATTAGCAGTTTTGGTCAGGTGGGTTCGGGGCCAGGGGCAGACTAACTTCAGCAGCTTTTTGTAGTTTGGGAGAGGAGAAACTAGTAGGCTTACAGCAGCTTTAAGCAGTTTTCTCTCTAGGGTGCCATGACCATTGAGGGTGATTATGTACTGTAACGGGGTGTTTTAGATGAATACTACAGTCTAATGTGAAAGCCAAATTTGGATGTGGGCTGCCAGTGCTGCATTTTGGTTCCAGTCTAGTCTTTGGTGTGAATAAATTCTACTCAAATCAAAAGTGCTCCAATTGTCATGAAAATTGGTATATGGTATGCTGAGGTCTCCTGGAACTGTAGACTTTTTCTATCTTCTCCTTTTTTTATTTTATTTTTTCAAAATTTTTAAATTATGGCCTAGTCTTCATCTGTACGTGTGAGATACACCCTTTAGATACTGTTATTCTGCTACAAAAAAAAAAAAACATTTAGCAAAAAACTTTCCCAGACGTGCCATCCCTTCCCTGCACAACAAAGTGCGGGACAAAATCAGGTGTGCACTGTGCAACGCCATCTGTGGCAAGGTGCACGTCACTACGGATACATGGACCAGTAAGCACGGTCAGGGACGTTATATCTCCATAACAGCACACTGGGTAAATGCAGTGGCGGCTGGGCCTGAGGCGGATAGCAGTTTGCCGCATCCCTTCCACCACCAAGGATTACAGGGCGCTTCAGTTTGCCTCCTGTTGCTTCCTCCTCCTACTCTGCTTCCTCATCTTCTACCGGCTCCTCATCCGTTCAGCGTTAACACTTTCACCACCAACTTCAACACAGCCAGGGGTAAACGACAGCAGGCAGTTTTAAAACTTATCTGTTTGGGGGACAAACCCCACACCGTGCAGGAGCTGCGGACAGGCCTTAAACAACAGACCGATGAGTGGTTGATGCCAGGCATAGTGGTGTGCGATAATGGGTGAAATCTCGTAGCAGTTTTGGGACTAGCCGGTTTGATGCACAACCCTTGCCTGGCGCATGTGTCGAATTTGGTGGTGCAGAGATTCCTTAAAATTTTCCCTAATATGTCAGAGCTTCTGCATAAAGTGCGGTCCGTCTGTGCGCGCTTTCGGTGTTCTCACCCTGCTGATGTTCGCCTGGCAGCGCTGCAGCGTAACTTCGGCCTTCCCGCTCACCGCCTCATATGCGACATTCCCACAAGGTGGAACTCCACCTTGCAAAGGCTGGCCAGACTGTGCGAGCAGCAGCAGGCGATAGTGGCGTTTCAGCTGCAGCACGCACGGGTGAGTCGCTCTGCGGAACAGCACCACTTCACCACCATTGACTGGGCCTCCATGCGAGACCTGTGTTTCTTGTTGCGCTGTTTTGAGTACTTCACCAACATGGCACGTGCCGATAGCGATACTATCCCACTTCTATGCCTCCTTGAAAAAGCGCTGCTGGCGATGATGGAAGAGGATGTGGTACAGGAGGAAGAGGAGGAAGAGGGATCATTTCATAGGGTTTCTGGCCAGTCATTCACAAGTGGCTCGGAGGGTGGGTTCCTGCACCCACAAATACTAGGTACACAATTGTCCACCCAGAGCACAGTTCTGGAGGGTGACGAGGTGGAGGATGAGGAGATGGAGGAGGAGGAACCTTGTTCACAGCAGGGTGGCACCCAGTGTCATGGTGGGGAGTGGGGGAAACCCCCCCACCGCACAATGTAAGGTATAATAGGGAAGCAGGTAGGCCAGGATGCCAGGATCAGGGAGCAGGTCACCTCCTACAGCGTCCCTAATCCTACACATACTGAATGACGGGTCTGCCCCTTCAACTTCTGGGTCTCCAAATTGGGCACATGGTCTGAGCTTTCCCTTTACGGCTTGGTGGTGCTGGCCTGCCCTGCAGCCAGGATATTATCTGAACGTGTGTTTAGCACGGCAGGGGGCATTATCACAGACAAGCCCAGCCGCCTGTCCACAGCCAATGTGGACAAGCTCGCGTTCATTAAAATTAACCAGGCATGGATCCCACAGGACTTGTCCGTACCTTGTGCAAAATAGACATGTATACCGGCACTAAGCAGCCATTGTTATACTGCAGTGCAATTTCTCATTCTTGTATTTTGGATATTTCACACTCTTTTGGAGTGTACCCTAATTAAAAAAATATATATATAAATTATAATTTTTTTGTACGTATTTTATTTTATGTCATTTCACTAATTTGTCTGTTAAATTTTCGGATGAAATTCACCAATTTTTGGGTGTGATATACCACTACTCTTCCTAGTAGACAGGTTAAAAAAATTCACTAATTTGTCTGTTACATTTTCAGGTGAAATTCACCAATTTTTGGGTGTGATATACCACTGCTATACCTAGTTGACAGCTTAATAAATTTCACAAATTTTTCTGTTACCAATAAACCCCTGCTCTGCATAGGTGACCGGGACCGGAATTTTTAAAAAGAATCTGCTCTGCATAGGTGACAGGGACTTAAATTTCTAAAATTTGTATTTAATTGGCCCTTTTATTCGATCCTTCTGCTTTAACAACTTGTCCCAAATTTCCGCTTCATCCCATTGCAGCCATTGACCTCTCTTGGATGAGGTCTCCCTTTCTCACACTCCCTTTCCGGCGTAGAACTCTGATTCGCCGACACCTGTGATCAACATGGTAGGCTCAGAAAAGAACATCGAAAGTTGATAGAGAAGATATCCAAATGGATCATGGACGTCACAGGGACGTGCGTTCAGGCAGAAGTTATCTAGAGTCAACAAAGCGGCAGCAGGGCCTCTCCTGGCTAACATTTCCAAATCCAAAATTCCCCAGTGACATTCCCTATAATTTTTTATTAATCATTTGAATAACAGGGCATCTTAAAGGGCGTCATCCCCCAAAACTAATTTTTAATTTTTGGGCATATTAAAATCCTTATTGGACGACTATTCCCTATATAGGGCTCTTACCTTGTTCTGTGGCTTGGTTTCACTAAAATTCAAGCTTTTTAAATATGCAAATGACTTCACTACCAGCAAGTAGGGCGTCATTTTACCCTGGCCTGAGCCCGTTGAACAAAAAAAAAACTACTTTTATAATTCTGTTAGTTAGGTGGGCGGCGGCGGCGGCGGCCATTTTATGCAAGCTCAGTGCGCCAACACTGCATCTGAGCCTTTGGGACATTGCAAATCATCATTTTTTTGGGCAAACTACAACATCTTGATTAGTCAGTGCAATTTAAGCTAGAAATACACCCATCATTTTCTGGGGTTTGAAAAAACACACATTTTTTTTCTTCAAAAAACTGTATTTTCCAGATCTGCAAGTGTTAAATTCAAGTTTAATATATACAGCTTTCATATTCTGTTACCAAAAAAACACTTTTTGGCAATCTACAACATCTTGATTAGATGCAAGTTAAGTTAGAAATCCACCCATTATTTTCTGGGGTTTGAAAAACACACTTTTTTGACAAAAAACACTATTTTCAGGCCTTGCAGCATAAGCACATGTGAAATTACAGGCTTATATACTGCTGTCAAATTCAGTTGTTAAATAAACACTTGTTTGGGCACCAAAAATTTAGTTGGCAGCCTTTGATGGAGATGTCATTGTGAGATACACCCTTAATACATTTGGGTTACATTTGGAGATTTTAAATACCGCCATTTGGTGCACCAATATTGAATTCAGGCCTACACTAGTTCAGGCCATGTGAGATACCCCCTCTACATATAGGGGTTGGATTCAGGCATTTGAAATACAGACATTTGAAATGCAGTCATTTTGTGCAAATAAATATTTAATTTAGGCCAACACTGGTTCAGGCCCTGTGAGATACCCCCTCTACATACAGGGGTTTGATTCAGGCATATGAAATACAGCCATTTTGGGCAAAGAAATATTTAATTGAGGCCTAGTCTGGTTCAGGCCGTGTGAGATACACCCTTTACATACTGTCATTCTATTTTACTATTAATTAAACACCCATTTAGGACAAGATCCTAAATTCGAAAAATATAAGGAGAGCGTCAAATAAGGGACGTGGCCCAGGTCGTGGTGCTGCTGGTGGAGCTCCTGTTGCAGGGAGAGGACGTGGTCGATCTGTGCCAGTTACACGCACAAGTGAAACCCCTTCCTCAGGTGTGAGTAGGCGACAAAACCTGCAGCGGTATTTGGTCGGGCCTAATGCTGCTCTATGAATGGTGAGGCCTGAACAAGTACAGGCGATAGTAGATTGGGTTGCTGACAGTGGATCCAGTTCCTTCATATTGTCTCCTGCTGAAAGACCACAGTTGGCACCTGCAGCCGATGTCCATCAGTCTTTCACCTCACCTCCTTGCAAATCAGCCAAGTCATGCAGCAGTCTCTTCTGCTTTTCTATGACTCTGTTAGCAGGGTTTCCCAGGGCCATCCACCTAGTATTGCCACAGAAGTGGAAGAGATTGAGTGCACCGATGCCCAACCAATTATCTTTCAAGATGAGTACATTGAAGGACCATCGCAGCATGTCTCGGATGATGATGAAACACAGGTGCCAACTGCTGGGGCTTTCGAAAGTGTGCATACCGACAAGGAAGGCAGGGGTGAAGACTGGGTGGAAGATGATGTGGAGGACGATGATGGAAGAGGATGTGGCACAGGAGGAGGAGGAGGAAGAGGGATCATTTCGTAGAGTTTCCGGCCAGTCATTCTCAAGTGGCTCCGAGGGTGGGTTCCTGCACCCACAAACCCAAGGTACACAATTGTCCAGCCAGGGCACAGTTCTGGACGATGACGAGGTGGAGGATGAGGAGGAGGAGATGGAGGAGGAGGAACCATGTTCACAGCAGGGTGGCACCCAGACCAGCTCATGGCCATCACTGGTGCGTGGATGGGGGGATACAGAGGACACTGACGATACACCTCCCACAGAGGACAGCTTGTCTCTGGGCAGCCTGGCACACATGAGCAATTACATGCTGCAGTGTCTCCGCAACGACCGCCGAGTTGCCCACATTCTAACTTGTGCTGATTACTGGGTGGCCACGCTGCTGGATCCCCGTTACAAGGACAACGTACCGTCCTTAATTCCATCACTGGAGCGTGATCGTAATATGCGTGAGTACAAGCGCACACTGGTATACGCGCTGCTGGTGGCATTCCCACCTGACAGCGGGGGGCACAGTGGAAGCACAAGGCGAAGGCAGAGGACGAGGAAGAGGTCGCCAACGCAGCTGGGGCACCACCAGTACCTCAGAAGGCATGGTTAGCATGGCCGAAATGTGGAAAAGCTTTGTCAGCACGCCACAACAACCAGCACCACCAGCTGATATGGAACATCTTAGCAGGAGGCAGCATTTCACCAACATGGTGGAGCAGTATGTATGCACACGCCTACACGTACTGAATGACGGGTCTGCCCCCTTCAACTTCTGGGTCTCCTAATTGGGCACATGGCCTGAGCTTGCCCTTTACGCCTTGGAGGTGCTGGCCTGCCCTGCAGCCAGTGTATTATCTGAACGTGTGTTTAGCACGGCAGGGGGCGTCATCACAGACAAGCGCAGCCACCTGTCCACAGCCAATGTGGACAAGCACACGTTCATTAAAATGAACCAGGCATGGATCCCTCAGAACTTATCCGTACCTTGTGCAGAATAGACATGTATACCGGCACTAAGCAGCCATTGTTATACTGTAGCGCAACTGCTCATGTTTGTATTTTGGATATTTCAGACTCTTTTGGAGTGTACCTTAATTTTTAAAAATTATAATAAAACCCAAAAACCTGTGTTGGCTATCTCGTCCTCCTTCACCGCCGCTTCCACCTACTCCGCTACGTCCACCGCCTCCTCAAACTCCTACTCCATATGGAACTCCACCTTCAAATTATTTTTTTTTGTACGTGTTTTTTTTTATGTCATTTCACTACTTTGACAGTTAAATTTTCTGGTGAAATTCAGCAATTTTTTGGTGTGAAGTACCACTGCTATACCTATTAGACCGGTAAAAAAAATAATAACATTTGTCAGTTACATTTTAGGGTCAAATTCACAAATTTTTGGGTGTAATCCTCTACCTAGTTGACAGCTTAATAAATTTCAATAATTTTTATTTTACATTTTCGGGTGACAATAAACAATTGTTTTCTGTCATAGACCCCTGCTCTACCAAGTAGACAGGTTAATTAATTTCTGTAATTTTTCTGTTACATTCTTGGGTTGACATTATACAATTTTAGACGTGAATAAACCCCTGCTCTGCATAGGTAACAGGGAATAAAATTTCCTAAATGCTTCTTTAATTGATGCGCGCCACCTCATTTGATTCAAGTTGTACCACATTTAAGCTTTAATATTTTGTCCCACATTTCTGCTACACTCTTTTGGCCAACATTTGCGCCTCAATAGCTTTTCCCACAATTTTGCTTGACTCTTTTGGCAAACATTTGGGCTTCTGCAATTTGTCCCACATTTGTGCCTCAATAGGTTTTCCCACATTTCTTCTCGATGCCAATTTTTTAAAATAAATTTATCTCCCTTAAATTTAGTCGATTTTTCTCTGCGGCCTGGAACCCTGATTCTCCGCCACCGGTAATGACCATGGTAGGCGCATAAAAGAACATCGAAAGTTCATAGAGCAAATATCAGATTGGATCGTGAACATCACAGGGACGTGTGACATTGTGGGGCAGTAAGTATGCACACACCTACATGAACTAACTGACATGGTTCAGCCCCTGCAACTTCTTGGTCTCCAAATTGGGCACATGGCCTGAGCTTGCCCTTTACGCCTTGGAGGTGCTGGCCTGCCCTGGAGCCGGTGTATTGTCTGAACGTGTGTTTAGCACAACTGGAGGGTTACATTTCCCAATGTTTTGGGGTGTACCCTAATTTAAAAAATAACAATAAATTTTAAAACAAAAAGCAGTGTAGGCTACCTCCTCCTCCTCCACCGCCACTTGCACCTACACCACCACATCCACCGCCTCCTCAACCTCCTACTCCATATGGACCTGGTCCTCCTAGATCAAGATTATATATTTTTTTATTTTTACGTATTTTATGTTATTTAAAGTCATTTCCCTATCCACATTTAATTGCAGAGCCCTTGCCATGCTGTTAACCACATTTTGACGACATTTGCAGCCCTCTAGCCCTTTCCATGACATTTTTACAGCCATTTTAGTGCTCAAAAGTTCGGGTCCCCATTGACTTCAATGGGGTTTGGCGTCAAGTTCGGGTCCCAAACTCGAACTTTTTTCCGAAGTTCGGCCAAACCCGTCGAACCCGAACATCCTGGTGTCCGCTCAACTCTAGACAAGTCCTTTTTTGGGAAAATTTGATGAGTGAATGTACACTTTCTTCTGTATGAACTGAATTCCATTATCCTTTCGGTAGTGAAATTTTATTGAGACACGCCCTTTTTTGGGAAAATGTGATGGGTGATTGTACACTTTCTTCTGTATTAACCGAATTCCATTATCCTTTCATTGGTGAAATTTATTGGGACACGCCCTTTTTTGGGAAAATTTCATGGGTGAATGTACACTTTCTACAGTATGAACCGAATTCCGTTATCCTTTCATAGGTGAATTTTTTTTTTTCAAAATTGTTGTTTTAGGTGAAATTGATGGGTGACTGAAAAACTCCTTTTGCTGTATGGACCGAATGACGTCGTGTGAGGTTGTGTGATGTCTGAAAGTGTGATGAAAATATATATATTTTGAGACAACAATTATACAAAAAGTACATGAAAACAGTGACAACCTTCTGATTTTGCAGCCACCTCTGTCATTGTGCCACTCAGTGGCCCTCTTCTGATGCTGCTGCAGCATCCGCCACCTCCAGACTCTGTCATTGTGCCATTAAGTGGCCTTCTCCTGATGCTAAATTTGGATTGAAGCAAATTTTTCCAAAAACATTTCTCGAACCGGTGAATCGAATTTTTGAAAAATTCACTCATCTCTAAAAATGATACATACAGTACAGACCAAAAGTTTGGACACACCTTCTCATTCAAAGAGTTTTCTTTATTTTCATGTCTATGAAGGCATCAAAACTATGAATTAACACATGTGGAATTATATACATAACAAACAAGTGTGAAACAACTGAAAATATGTCATATTCTAGGTTCTTCAAAGTAGCCACCTTTTGCTTTGATTATTGCTTTGCACACTGTTGGCATTCTCTTGATGAGCTTCAAGAGGTAGTCACTTGAAATGGTCTTCCAACAGTCTTGAAGGAGTTCCCAGAGATGCTTAGCACTTGTTGGCCCTTTTGCCTTCACTCTGCGGTTCAGCTCACCCCAAACCATCTCAATTGGGTTCAGGTCCGGTGACTGTGGAGGCCAGGTCATCTGGCGCAGCACCCCATCACTCTCCATGTTTAAATAGCCCTTACTTTTAAAGTTTTCCCAATTTTTCGGACTGACTGACCTTCATTTCTTAAAGTAATAATGGCCACTCGTTTTTATTTACTTAGCTGCTTTTTTCTTGCCATAATACAAATTCTAACAGTCTATTCAGTAGGACTATCAGCTGTGTATCCACCTGACTTCTCCTCAATGCCACTGATGGTCCCAACCCCATTTATAAGGCAAGAAATCCCACTTATTAAACCTGACAGGGCACACCTGTGAAGTGAAAACCATTTCAGACTACCTCTTGAAACTTATCAAGAGAATGCCAAGAGTGTGGAAAGCAGTAATCAAAGCAAAAGGTGGATATTTTGAAGAACCTAGAATATGACATATTTTCAGTTGTTTCACACTTGTTTGCTATGTATATAATTCCACATGTGTTAATTCATAGTTTTGATGCCTTCAGTGTGAATCTACAATTTTCATAGTCATGAAAATAAAGAAAACTCTTTGAATGAGAAAGTGTGTCCAAACTTTTGGTCTGTACTGTATGTCTCCTCATGAATTCCATTCCTACAGAGATTCAGCTGAAGATCTTATTAGCTGTATTTAGGATCATAATCCCAGACAAGCAGAGCAGAGAGGAGGATGAGGCAGCTCTTTAGCTCAGTGTCCTGAAGTAACTTGTTTTACTGTGTGATTAGGACAGGTTTTGTGTGTACTAATAGGATTTAATTTCTGATGAACTGCTTTCTTGCACATAAATGCATTTTTTTCACGATAAGTATAAAAAATTAGTTGTTCCATGATATCAGGCACATCAGTTGCAATATGCCTGTGCAGTCAATTGCAGAGGGTAACTGTGGCTGATAGAATGTAAGTTGATGTTAGTCCTCCACCAGCCCCAATATTATAGTAGCAAAGGCTGACAGTTTTGTCTGTCAAAGGCCCCAAGAGCTGTCCTGTGACAATGCTCCGCTGCCTCTGACAAGTAGAGAAGAAGCATTACCAGACTGGAAAATGTGCAGGCCCGAGCTAGAGATAGCAGACCAAGATGAACAGTGCATGCATGTCCAGTCCACCATATCCTAATTACACACCTATCTGAAGTGAACAAAAAAGGTAGCTTGCGCTACCAATGCCACCAATGTAAATTATCACAACACACAAAACATTTTTAATCTCTTCAGGACACATGACGTACCAGTACGGCATGTTGTCCTGGTACTTAAGAAAAACATGTATAGTTCCGATCACCACCCGCCGGGCAGGCACCTTGGCTAAATGCGCGGGGGGGTCCCTTGACCCCCCCCCCTTGTCGGCGATTGCCGCAAACAGCAGGTCAATTCAGACCTGTGGTTTGCGGCTTTTACCTGCGGTGCCATCGGGTCCCCATGCAGCTGTAGGGGGGACCCGATGGCATGGAAGGCAGCGAGATGCCTAAAGAAGGCATTGCGTTGCCTTCTGGTGACGAGCGTGTGAGATCCAACCCCCTGGATCTCACAGGCCGGAAGCTGTATGAGTAATACTCACTGTATTACTCATACAGCTAATGCATTCCAATACAGAAGTATTGGAATGCATTATAAAGGGATTAGACCCCCAAAATTTGAAGTCCCAAAGTGGGACAAAAAAATAAAGTGAAAAAAAGTTGAAAAAATAAAGTTTTCCCCCGCAAAAATAAAATTTTCAAGTAAAAATAAAGAAAAACGTCATTATCCCCAAATAAAGTTAAAAAAAAAAACTTGTAAAAAATAGGGTGGGAAAAAAGTATACATATTAGGTATCGTCGCATCAGTATCAACCGGCTCTATAAACATATCACATGACCTAACCCTTCAGATGAACACTGTAAAAACTAAAAAATTAAAGCTGTGCTAAATAAACAATTTTTTTGTCACCTTACATCACAAAAAGTACAACAGCAATCGATCAAAAAGGCGTTTGCCCACGAAAATAGTACCGATCTAACTGTCACCTCATCCCGCAAAAAATGAGCCCCTACCTGAGACAATCGCCCAAAAACTAAAAAAACTATGGCTCAGAATATGGAGACACTAAAACATAATTTCGTATAATGTAGAGAGAATCTGAATCGCACCTCCTCATTCCTATACTAATGACTACTGTACGTATTTTGCAGCATTTCTATTGATAAAACATGGCTATACAGCACAAGTATCAAACATTTGCTGTGCCCTAAAAGAGGCATTAGTATACAGTTTGATCAAAGAGCATAGGCCCACTTACCGCGACAAGGTTGCCTCTTGTTAAGTGGGAACCTACTCTATCCATAGCGCAGTACCGTGTGGCGACCACCGCGCCTCCACACTGCACCAGCAGGCAACGGGATCCAGCAGCCACAATGCGGCCCCACCGTGAGGCAGAGCCACCTAGGCCTCGGATCCCGTCACTCCACCAGCACGGCACAGAAGCAGCGGCGGCCACCGTCCAGCGCCGCATGTGAACTAGTGCAAAGGGATCACCTGTTCACAGCTTCTCAGGAACTTCAACTGAGATGGGGTAGGAATTATTTGACCCTTTGCAGACTACTGCTAAATTAAAAGCACCTGTGCCACATGGGGAGGAGTGCTGACTCAGAGTCGGAAGAAAGTGGATACAAAATATAAAGTGATGGGATCCGAGGCCTAGGTGGCTCTGCCTCACGGTGGGGCCGCATTGTGGCTGCTGGATCCCATTGCCTGCTGGTGCGGTGTGGAGGCGCGGTGGTCGCTGCACGGCACTGCGCTATGGATAGAGTAGGTTCCCACTTAACAAGAGGCAACCTTGTCGCGGTAAGTGGGCCTATGCTCTTTGATCAAACTGTATACTAATGCCTCTTTTAGGGCACAGCAAATGTTTGATACTTGTGCTGTATAGCCATGTTTTAACAATAGAAATGCTGCAAAATACGTACAGTAGTCATTAGTATAGGAATGAGGAGGTGCGATTCAGATTCTCTCTACATTATACGAAACTAAAACATAATTTTTTTGTTTTAAAAAAGCTGTTATTGTTTAAAACTTACATAAATAAAAGAAAGAATACATATTAGGTATCGCCGCGTCTGTTTCGACCGGCTCTATAGAAATATCACATGACCTAACCCCTCAGATAAACACCGTAAAAAATGAAAAATAAAAACTGTGCTAAATAAACCATTTTTTGTCACCTTACATAACAAAAAGTGTAATAGCAAGCGATCAAAAAGTTATATGCACCACAAAATAGTGCCAATCAAACCGTCATCTCATCCTGCAAAACATGAGACCCTACCTAAGATAATCGCCCAAAAACTGAAAAAACGATGGCTCTCAGAATATGGAGACACTAAAACATGATTTTTCTTTTGTTTCAAAAATGATATTATTGTTTAAAACTTACATAGATAAAAAAAAAGTATACATATTAGGTATCGCCACGTCCATATCGACGGGCTCTATAAAAATATCACATGACCTAACCCCTCAGGTGAACACCGTCAAAAAAACTTAATTAAAAACTGTGCTAAATAAACCATTTTTTGTCACCTTACATCACCAAAAGCGTAATAGCAAGCGATCAAAAAGTCCCACGCACCCCAAAATAGTGCCAATAAAACCGTCATCTCATCCTGCAAAACTCATACCCTACCCAAGGTAATCGCCAAAAAACTGAAAAAATTATGGCTCTCAGACTATGGAAACACTAAAAAAATGAAATCATTGTGTAAAACTTACATAAATAAAAAAACTATACATATTAGGTATCGCCGTATCCGTGACAACATGGTCTATAAAAATACCACATGATCTAACCTGTCAGATGAATGTTGTATATAACAAAAAATAAAAACGATGCCAAAACAGCTATTTCTTCACAAAAAGTTTAATATAGAACAACCAAAAATCATATGTACCCTAAACTAGTACCAACAAAACTTCCACCCTATCCCATAGTTTCTAAAATGTGGTCACTTTTTTGGAGTTTCTAGTCTAGGGGTGCATCAGGGGGGCTTCAAATGGGACATGGTATAAAAAAAAACAGTACAGCAAAATCTGCCTTCCAAAAACCGTATGGCATTTCTTTCCTTCTGCGCCCTGCCGTGTGCCCATACAGCAGTTTAAGACCAAATATGGGGTGTTTCTGTGAACTACAGAATCAGGGCCGTAAATATTGAGTTTTGTTTGGCTGTTAATCGTTGCTTTGTTACTCGAAAAAATGGATTAAAATGGAAAATTTGCCCAAAAATTTAAAGTCAGAAATGTTATCTCCATTTGCCAATAATTCTTGTGGAACACCTAAAGGGTTAACAACGTTTTTAAAATCAGTTTTGAATACCTTGAGGGGTGTAGTTTCTTAGATTGGATCACTTTTATGGAGTTTCTACTCTAGGGGTGCATCAGGGGGGCTTTAAATGGGACATGGTGTCAAAAAAACCAGTCCAGCAAAATCTGCCTTCCAAAAACCATATGGCATTCCTTTCTTCTGCACCCTACCGTGTGCTCGTACAGAAGTTTACGACCACATATGAGGTGTTTCTGTAAACTAAAGAAATCGGGCAATAAATATTGTGTTTTGTTTGGCTGTTAACCCTTGCTTTGTTACTGGACAAAATGGATTAAAATGGAAAATTTGCCAAAAAATTTAAAGTCAGAAATGTTATGTCCATTTGCCAATAACTCTTGTGGAACACCTAAAGGGTTAACAACGTTTGTAAAATCGGTTTTGAATACCTTGAGGGGTGTAGTTTCTTAGATGAGGTCACTTTTATGGAGTTTCTACTCTAGAGTTGCATCAGGGGGGCTTCAAATGGGACATGGTGTCAAAAAAAAAAACAGTCCAACAAAATCTGCCTTCCAAAAACCGTATGGCATTCCTTTCCTTCTGTGCCCTGCCGTGAGCCCGTACAGTAGTTTACGACCACATATGGGGTGTTTCTGTAAACTACGGAATCAGGGACATACATATTGAGTTTTGTTTGGCTTTTAACCCTTGCTTTGTAAAAGTAAAAAAAAAAAGATTAAAATGGAAAATCTGCCCAAAAAGTGAAATTTTTTAATTGTATCTCTATATTCCATTAATTCTTGTGGAACACCTAAAGGGTTAACAACTTTTGTCAAATCAGTTTTGAATACCTTAAGGGGTGTAGTTTCTTAGATTGGGTCACTTTTATGGAGTTTCTACTCTAGGGGTGCATCAGGGGGGCTTCAAATGGGACATGGTGTCAAAAAAAACAGTCCAGCAAAACCTGCCTTCCAAAAACCGTATGGCATTCCTTTCCTTCTCCACCCTGCCGTGTGCCCGTACAGTAGTTTATGACCACATATGGGGTGTTTCTGTAAACTACAGAATCAGAGCCATAAATATTGAGTTTGATTTGGCTGTTTAACCCTTGCTTTGGAAAATCTGCCAAAAAAGTGAAATTTTTAAATTGCATCTCTATTTTCCATGAATTCTTGTGGAACACCTAAAGGGTTAACGACGTTTGTAAAATCAGTTTTGAATACCTTGAGTGGTGTAGTTTATGGAATGGGGTCATTTTGGGTGGTTTCTATTATGTAAGCCTTGCAAAGTGCTTCAGACCTGAACTGGTCCCTAAAAATTGGGTTTTTGATTTTTTTTTACAAATTCTAAGCCTTGTAACATCCCCAAAAAATAAAATATCATTCCCAAAATGATCCTAATATGAAGTAGACATATGGTGAATAGAGTTGAGCGAACACCTGGATGTTCGGGTTCGAGAAGTTCGGCCGAACTTCCCGAAAATGTTCGGGTTCGGGATCCGAACCCGATCCGAACTTCGTCCCGAACCCGAACCCCATTGAAGTCAATGGGGACCCGAACTTTTCGGCACTAAAAAGGCTGTAAAACAGCCCAGGAAAGGGCTAGAGGGCTGCAAAAGGCAGCAACATGTAGGTAAATCCCCTGCAAACAAATGTGGATAAGGAAATGAATTAAAATAAAAATTAAATAAATAAAAATTAACCAAAATCAATTGGAGAGAGGTCCCATAGCAGAGAATCTGGCTTCCCGTCACCCACCACTGGAACAGTCCATTCTCAGATATTTAGGCCCCGGAACCCAGGCAGAGGAGAGAGGTCCCGTAACAGAGAATCTGGCTTCATGTCAGCAGAGAATTAGTCTGCATGTCATAGCAGAGAATGAGGCTTCACGTCAGCCACCACTGCAACAGTCCATTGGCATATATTTAGGCCCGAGCACCCAGGCAGAGGAGAGAGGTCCCGTAACAGACAATCTGGCTTCATGTCAGCAGAGAATCAGTCTGCATGTCATAGCAGAGAATGAGGCTTCACGTCACCCACCACTGCAACAGTCCATTGTCATAAATTTAGGCCCAGCACCCAGGCAGAGGAGAGAGGTCCCGTAACAGACAATCTGGCTTCATGTCAGCAGAGAATTAGTCTGCATGTCATAGCAGAGAATGAGGCTTCACGTCAGCCACCACTGCAACAGTCCATTGGCATATATTTAGGCCCAGCACCCAGGCAGAGGAGAGAGGTCCCGTAACAGACAATCTGGCTTCATGTCAGCAGAGAATCAGTCTTCATGTCATAGCAGAGAATCAGGCTTCACGTCACCCACCACTGTAAGAGTCCATTTTCATAAATTTAGGCCCAGCACCCAGGCAGAGGAGAGAAGTCCCGTAACAGAGGATCTGGCTTCATGTCAGCAGAGAATTAGTCTGCATGTCATAGCAGAGAATGAGGCTTCACGTCAGCCACCACTGCAACAGTCCATTGGCATATATTTAGGCCCAGCACCCAGGCAGAGGAGAGAGGTCCCGTAACAGACAATCTGGCTTCATGTCAGCAGAGAATCAGTCTGCATGTCATAGCAGAGAATGAGGCTTCACGTCACCCACCACTGCAACAGTCCATTGTCATAAATTTAGGCCCAGCACCCAGGCAGAGGAGAGAGGTCCCGTAACAGACAATCTGGCTTCATGTCAGCAGAGAATTAGTCTGCATGTCATAGCAGAGAATGAGGCTTCACGTCAGCCACCACTGCAACAGTCCATTGGCATATATTTAGGCCCAGCACCCAGGCAGAGGAGAGAGGTCCCGTAACAGAAGATCTGGCTTCATGTCAGCAGAGAATCAGTCTTCATGTCATAGCAGAGAATCAGGCTTCACGTCACCCACCACTGTAAGAGTCCATTTTCATAAGTTTAGGCCCAGCACCCAGGCAGAGGAGAGAGGTCCCGTAACAGACAATCTGGCTTCATGTCAGCAGAGAATTAGTCTGCATGTCATAGCAGAGAATAGGCTTCACGTCAGCCACCACTGCAACAGTCCATTGGCATATATTTAGGCCCAGCACCCAGGCAGAGGAGAGAGGTCCCGTAACAGACAATCTGGCTTCATGTCAGCAGAGAATCAGTCTTCATGTCATAGCAGAGAATCAGGCTTCACGTCACCCACCACTGTAAGAGTCCATTTTCATAAATTTAGGCCCAGCACCCAGGCAGAGGAGAGAGGTCCCGTAACAGAGGATCTGGCTTCATGTCAGCAGAGAATTAGTCTGCATGTCATAGCAGAGAATGAGGCTTCACGTCAGCCACCACTGCAACAGTCCATTGGCATATATTTAGGCCCAGCACCCAGGCAGAGGAGAGAGGTCCCGTAACAGACAATCTGGCTTCATGTCAGCAGAGAATCAGTCTGCATGTCATAGCAGAGAATGAGGCTTCACGTCACCCACCACTGCAACAGTCCATTGTCATAATTTAGGCCCAGCACCCAGGCAGAGGAGAGAGGTCCCGTAACAGACAATCTGGCTTCATGTCAGCAGAGAATTAGTCTGCATGTCATAGCAGAGAATGAGGCTTCACGTCAGCCACCACTGCAACAGTCCATTGGCATATATTTAGGCCCAGCACCCAGGCAGAGGAGAGAGGTCCCGTAACAGACAATCTGGCTTCATGTCAGCAGAGAATCAGTCTTCATGTCATAGCAGAGAATCAGGCTTCACGTCACCCACCACTGTAAGAGTCCATTTTCATAAATTTAGGCCCAGCACCCAGGCAGAGGAGAGAGGTCCCGTAACAGAGCATCTGGCTTCATGTCAGCAGAGAATTAGTCTGCATGTCATAGCAGAGAATGAGGCTTCACGTCAGCCACCACTGCAACAGTCCATTGGCATATATTTAGGCCCAGCACCCAGGCAGAGGAGAGAGGTCCCGTAACAGACAATCTGGCTTCATGTCAGCAGAGAATCAGTCTGCATGTCATAGCAGAGAATGAGGCTTCACGTCACCCACCACTGCAACAGTCCATTGTCATAATTTAGGCCCAGCACCCAGGCAGAGGAGAGAGGTCCCGTAACAGACAATCTGGCTTCATGTCAGCAGAGAATTAGTCTGCATGTCATAGCAGAGAATGAGGCTTCACGTCAGCCACCACTGCAACAGTCCATTGGCATATATTTAGGCCCAGCACCCAGGCAGAGGAGAGAGGTCCCGTAACAGACAATCTGGCTTCATGTCAGCAGAGAATCAGTCTTCATGTCATAGCAGAGAATCAGGCTTCACGTCAGCCACCACTGCAACAGTCCATTGGCATATATTTAGGCCCAGCACCCAGGCAGAGGAGAGAGGTCCCGTAACAGACAATCTGGCTTCATGTCAGCAGAGAATCAGTCTGCATGTCATAGCAGAGAATCAGGCTTCACGTCATCCACCACTGCAACAGTCCATTGGCATATATTTAGGCCCAGCACCCAGGCAGAGGAGAGAGGTCCCGTAACAGACAATCTGGCTTCATGTCAGCAGAGAATCAGTCTTCATATCATAGCAGAGAATCAGGCTTCACGTCACCCACCACTGTAAGAGTCCATTTTCATAAATTTAGGCCCAGCACCCAGGCAGAGGAGAGAGGTCCCGTAACAGAGGATCTGGCTTCATGTCAGCAGAGAATCAGTCTGCATGTCATAGCAGAGAATCAGGCTTCACGTCAGCCACCACTTGCAACAGTCCATTGGCATATATTTAGGCCCAGCACCCAGGCAGAGGAGAGAGGTCCCGTAACAGAGGATCTGGCTTCATGTCAGCAGAGAATCAGTCTTCATGTCATAGCAGAGAATCAGGCTTCACGTCACCCACCACTGCAACAGTCCATTGTCATAAATTTAGGCCCAGCACCCAGGCAGAGGAGAGAGGTCCCGTAACAGACAATCTGGCTTCATGTCAGCAGAGAATTAGTCTGCATGTCATAGCAGAGAATGAGGCTTCACGTCAGCCACCACTGCAACAGTCCATTGGCATATATTTAGGCCCAGCACCCAGGCAGAGGAGAGAGGTCCCGTAACAGAAGATCTGGCTTCATGTCAGCAGAGAATCAGTCTTCATGTCTTAGCAGAGAATCAGGCTTCACGTCACCCACCACTGTAAGAGTCCATTTTCATAATTTAGGCCCAGCACCCAGGCAGAGGAGAGAGGTCCCGTAACAGACAATCTGGCTTCATGTCAGCAGAGAATTAGTCTGCATGTCATAGCAGAGAATGAGGCTTCACGTCAGCCACCACTGCAACAGTCCATTGGCATATATTTAGGCCCAGCACCCAGGCAGAGGAGAGAGGTCCCGTAACAGACAATCTGGCTTCATGTCAGCAGAGAATCAGTCTTCATGTCATAGCAGAGAATCAGGCTTCACGTCACCCACCACTGTAAGAGTCCATTTTCATAAATTTAGGCCCAGCACCCAGGCAGAGGAGAGAGGTCCCGTAACAGAGGATCTGGCTTCATGTCAGCAGAGAATTAGTCTGCATGTCATAGCAGAGAATGAGGCTTCACGTCAGCCACCACTGCAACAGTCCATTGGCATATATTTAGGCCCAGCACCCAGGCAGAGGAGAGAGGTCCCGTAACAGACAATCTGGCTTCATGTCAGCAGAGAATCAGTCTGCATGTCATAGCAGAGAATGAGGCTTCACGTCACCCACCACTGCAACAGTCCATTGTCATAAATTTAGGCCCAGCACCCAGGCAGAGGAGAGAGGTCCCGTAACAGACAATCTGGCTTCATGTCAGCAGAGAATTAGTCTGCATGTCATAGCAGAGAATGAGGCTTCACGTCAGCCACCACTGCAACAGTCCATTGGCATATATTTAGGCCCAGCACCCAGGCAGAGGAGAGAGGTCCCGTAACAGACAATCTGGCTTCATGTCAGCAGAGAATCAGTCTTCATGTCATAGCAGAGAATCAGGCTTCACGTCACCCACCACTGTAAGAGTCCATTTTCATAAATTTAGGCCCAGCACCCAGGCAGAGGAGAGAGGTCCCGTAACAGAGTAATCTGGCTTCATGTCAGCAGAGAATTAGTCTGCATGTCATAGCAGAGAATGAGGCTTCACGTCAGCCACCACTGCAACAGTCCATTGGCATATATTTAGGCCCAGCACCCAGGCAGAGGAGAGAGGTCCCGTAACAGACAATCTGGCTTCATGTCAGCAGAGAATCAGTCTGCATGTCATAGCAGAGAATGAGGCTTCACGTCACCCACCACTGCAACAGTCCATTGTCATAAATTTAGGCCCAGCACCCAGGCAGAGGAGAGAGGTCCCGTAACAGACAATCTGGCTTCATGTCAGCAGAGAATTAGTCTGCATGTCATAGCAGAGAATGAGGCTTCACGTCAGCCACCACTGCAACAGTCCATTGGCATATATTTAGGCCCAGCACCCAGGCAGAGGAGAGAGGTCCCGTAACAGACAATCTGGCTTCATGTCAGCAGAGAATCAGTCTTCATGTCATAGCAGAGAATCAGGCTTCACGTCAGCCACCACTGCAACAGTCCATTGGCATATATTTAGGCCCAGCACCCAGGCAGAGGAGAGAGGTCCCGTAACAGACAATCTGGCTTCATGTCAGCAGAGAATCAGTCTGCATGTCATAGCAGAGAATCAGGCTTCACGTCAGCCACCACTGCAACAGTCCATTGGCATATATTTAGGCCCAGCACCCAGGCAGAGGAGAGAGGTCCCGTAACAGACAATCTGGCTTCATGTCAGCAGAGAATCAGTCTTCATGTCATAGCAGAGAATCAGGCTTCACGTCACCCACCACTGTAACAGTCCATTTTCATAAATTTAGGCCCAGCACCCAGGCAGAGGAGAGAGGTCCCGTAACAGACAATCTGGCTTCATGTCAGCAGAGAATCAGTCTGCATGTCATAGCAGAGAATGAGGCTTCACGTCAGCCACCACTGCAACAGTCCATTGGCATATATTTAGGCCCAGCACCCAGGCAGAGGAGAGAGGTCCCGTAACAGACAATCTGGCTTCATGTCAGCAGAGAATCAGTCTTCATGTCATAGCAGAGAATCAGGCTTCACGTCACCCACCACTGCAACAGTCCATTGTCATAAATTTAGGCCCAGCACCCAGGCAGAGGAGAGAGGTCCCGTAACAGACAATCTGGCTTCATGTCAGCAGAGAATTAGTCTGCATGTCATAGCAGAGAATGAGGCTTCACGTCAGCCACCACTGCAACAGTCCATTGGCATATATTTAGGCCCAGCACCCAGGCAGAGGAGAGAGGTCCCGTAACAGACAATCTGGCTTCATGTCAGCAGAGAATCAGTCTTCATGTCATAGCAGAGAATCAGGCTTCACGTCACCCACCACTGTAAGAGTCCATTTTCATAAATTTAGGCCCAGCACCCAGGCAGAGGAGAGAGGTCCCGTAACAGAGATCTGGCTTCATGTCAGCAGAGAATTAGTCTGCATGTCATAGCAGAGAATGAGGCTTCACGTCACCCACCACTGCAACAGTCCATTGTCATAAATTTAGGCCCAGCACCCAGGCAGAGGAGAGAGGTCCCGTAACAGACAATCTGGCTTCATGTCAGCAGAGAATTAGTCTGCATGTCATAGCAGAGAATGAGGCTTCACGTCAGCCACCACTGCAACAGTCCATTGGCATATATTTAGGCCCAGCACCCAGGCAGAGGAGAGAGGTCCCGTAACAGACAATCTGGCTTCATGTCAGCAGAGAATCAGTCTGCATGTCATAGCAGAGAATCAGGCTTCACGTCACCCACCACTGCAACAGTCCATTGTCATAAATTTAGGCCCAGCACCCAGGCAGAGGAGAGAGGTCCCGTAACAGACAATCTGGCTTCATGTCAGCAGAGAATTAGTCTGCATGTCATAGCAGAGAATGAGGCTTCACGTCAGCCACCACTGCAACAGTCCATTGGCATATATTTAGGCCCAGCACCCAGGCAGAGGAGAGAGGTCCCGTAACAGACAATCTGGCTTCATGTCAGCAGAGAATCAGTCTTCATGTCATAGCAGAGAATCAGGCTTCACGTCACCCACCACTGCAACAGTCCATTTTCATAATTTAGGCCCAGCACCCAGGCAGAGGAGAGAGGTCCCGTAACAGAGATCTGGCTTCATGTCAGCAGAGAATTAGTCTGCATGTCATAGCAGAGAATGAGGCTTCACGTCAGCCACCACTGCAACAGTCCATTGGCATATATTTAGGCCCAGCACCCAGGCAGAGGAGAGAGGTCCCGTAACAGACGAATCTGGCTTCATGTCAGCAGAGAATCAGTCTGCATGTCATAGCAGAGAATCAGGCTTCACGTCAGCCACCACTGCAACAGTCCATTGTCATAATTTAGGCCCAGCACCCAGGCAGAGGAGAGAGGTCCCGTAACAGACAATCTGGCTTCATGTCAGCAGAGAATTAGTCTGCATGTCATAGCAGAGAATGAGGCTTCACGTCAGCCACCACTGCAACAGTCCATTGGCATATATTTAGGCCCAGCACCCAGGCAGAGGAGAGAGGTCCCGTAACAGACAATCTGGCTTCATGTCAGCAGAGAATCAGTCTTCATGTCATAGCAGAGAATCAGGCTTCACGTCAGCCACCACTGCAACAGTCCATTGTCATAATATTTAGGCCCAGCACCCAGGCAGAGGAGAGAGGTCCCGTAACAGACAATCTGGCTTCATGTCAGCAGAGAATCAGTCTTCATGTCATAGCAGAGAATCAGGCTTCACGTCAGCCCACCACTGCAACAGTCCATTGTCATATATTTAGGCCCAGCACCCAGGCAGAGGAGAGAGGTCCCGTAACAGACAATCTGGCTTCATGTCAGCAGAGAATCAGTCTGCATGTCATAGCAGAGAATCAGGCTTCACGTCACCCACCACTGCAACAGTCCATTGTCATAAATTTAGGCCCAGCACCCAGGCAGAGGAGAGAGGTCCCGTAACAGACAATCTGGCTTCATGTCAGCAGAGAATTAGTCTGCATGTCATAGCAGAGAATGAGGCTTCACGTCAGCCACCACTGCAACAGTCCATTGGCATATATTTAGGCCCAGCACCCAGGCAGAGGAGAGAGGTCCCGTAACAGACAATCTGGCTTCATGTCAGCAGAGAATCAGTCTTCATATCATAGCAGAGAATCAGGCTTCACGTCACCCACCACTGTAAAGTCCATTTTCATAAATTTAGGCCCAGCACCCAGGCAGAGGAGAGAGGTCCCGTAACAGAGGATCTGGCTTCATGTCAGCAGAGAATTAGTCTGCATGTCATAGCAGAGAATGAGGCTTCACGTCAGCCACCACTGCAACAGTCCATTGGCATATATTTAGGCCCAGCACCCAGGCAGAGGAGAGAGGTCCCGTAACAGAGGATCTGGCTTCATGTCAGCAGAGAATCAGTCTTCATGTCATAGCAGAGAATCAGGCTTCACGTCAGCCACCACTGTAAGAGTCCATTGTCATAATTTAGGCCCAGCACCCAGGCAGAGGAGAGAGGTCCCGTAACAGACAATCTGGCTTCATGTCAGCAGAGAATCAGTCTTCATGTCATAGCAGAGAATCAGGCTTCACGTCAGCCACCACTGCAACAGTCCATTGGCATATATTTAGGCCCAGCACCCAGGCAGAGGAGAGAGGTCCCGTAACAGACAATCTGGCTTCATGTCAGCAGAGAATCAGTCTTCATGTCATAGCAGAGAATCAGGCTTCACGTCAGCCACCACTGCAACAGTCCATTGGCATATATTTAGGCCCAGCACCCAGGCAGAGGAGAGAGGTCCCGTAACAGACAATCTGGCTTCATGTCAGCAGAGAATCAGTCTTCATATCATAGCAGAGAATCAGGCTTCACGTCACCCACCACTGTAAGAGTCCATTTTCATAAATTTAGGCCCAGCACCCAGGCAGAGGAGAGAGGTCCCGTAACAGAGGATCTGGCTTCATGTCAGCAGAGAATCAGTCTGCATGTCATAGCAGAGAATCAGGCTTCACGTCACCCAACATTGGAACAGTCCATTGGCATATATTTAGGCCCCGGCACCCAGACAGAGGAGAGGTTCATTCAACTTTGGGTAGCCTCGCAATATAATGGTAAAATGAAAATAAAAATAGGATTGAATGAGGAAGTGCCCTGGAGTCCAATAATATATGGTTAAGGGGAGGTAGTTAATGTCTAATCTGGACAAGGGACGGACAGATCCTGTGGGATCCATGCCTGGTTCATTTTTATGAACGTCAGCTTGTCCACATTGGCTGTAGACAGGCGGCTGCGTTTGTCTGTAATGACGCCCCCTGCCGTGCTGAATACACGTTCAGACAAAACGCTGGCCGCCGGGCAGGCCAGCACCTCCAAGGCATAAAAGGCTAGCTCTGGCCACGTGGACAATTTAGAGACCCAGAAGTTGAATGGGGCCGAACCATCAGTCAGTACGTGGAGGGGTGTGCACATGTACTGTTCCACCATGTTAGTGAAATGTTGCCTCCTGCTAACACGTTGCGTATCAGGTGGTGGTGCAGTTAGCTGTGGCGTGTTGACAAAAGTTTTCCACATCTCTGCCATGCTAACCCTGCCCTCAGAGGAGCTGGCATTGACACAGCTGCCTTGGCGACCTCTTGCTCCTCCTCTGCCTTGGCCTTGGGCTTCCACTTGTTCCCCTGTGACATTTGGGAATGCTCTCAGTAGCGCGTCTACCAACGTGCGCTTGTACTCGCGCATCTTCCTATCACGCTCCAGTGCAGGAAGTAAGGTGGGCACATTGTCTTTGTAGCGTGGATCCAGCAGGGTGGCAACCCAGTAGTCCGCACAGGTTAAAATGTGGGCAACTCTGCTGTCGTTGCGCAGGCACTGCAGCATGTAGTCGCTCATGTGTGCCAGGCTGCCCAGGGGTAAGGACAAGCTGTCCTCTGTGGGAGGCGTATCGTCATCGTCCTGCCTTTCCCCCCAGCCACGCACCAGTGATGGACCCGAGCTGCGTTGGGTGCCACCCCGCTGTGACCATGCTTCATCCTCATCCTCCTCCACCTCCTCCTCATCCTCGTCCTCCTCGTCCTCCAGTAGTGGGCCCTGGCTGGCCACATTTGTACCTGGCCTCTGCTGTTGCCAAAAACCTCCCTCTGAGTCACTTCGAAGAGACTGGCCTGAAAGTGCTAAAAATGACCCCTCTTCCTCCTCCTCCTCCTCCTCCTCCTCCTGGGCCACCTCCTCTTCCATCATCGCCCTAAGTGTTTTCTCAAGGAGACATAGAAGTGGTATTGTAACGCTGATAACGGCGTCATCGCCACTGGCCATGTTGGTGGAGTACTCGAAACAGCGCAACAGGGCACACAGGTCTCGCATGGAGGCCCAGTCATTGGTGGTGAAGTGGTGCTGTTCTGTAGTGCGACTGACCCGTGCGTGCTGCAGCTGAAACTCCACTATGGCCTGCTGCTGCTCGCACAGTCTGTCCAGCATGTGCAAGGTGGAGTTCCACCTGGTGGGCACGTCGCATATGAGGCGGTGAGCGGGAAGGCCGAAGTTACGCTGTAGCGCAGACAGGCGAGCAGCAGCAGGATGTGAACGCCGGAAGCGCGAACAGACGGCCCGCACTTTATGCAGCAGCTCTGACATGTCGGGGTAGTTGTGTAATGAACTTCTGCACCACCAAATTCAGCACATGCGCCAAGCAAGGGATGTGCGTCAAATTGGCTAGTCCCAGAGCTGCAACGAGATTTCGCCCATTATCACACACCACCAGGCCGGGCTTGAGGCTCACCGGCAGCAACCACTCGTCGGTCTGTTGTTCTATACCCCGCCACAACTCCTGTGCGGTGTGGGGCCTGTCCCCCAAACATATGAGTTTCAGAATGGCCTGCTGACGTTTACCCCGGGCTGTGCTGAAGTTGGTGGTGAAGGTGTGTGGCTGACTGGATGAGCAGGTGGAAGAAGAGGAGGAGGAAGCCGAGAAGGAGGAGGTGGCAACAGGAGGCAAAGAATGTTGCCCTGCGATCCTTGGCGGCGGAAGGACGTGCGCCAAACAGCTCTCCGCCTGGGGCCCAGCTGCCACTACATTTACCCAGTGTGCAGTTAGGGAGATATAGCGTCCCTGGCCGTGCTTACTGGTCCACGTATCTGTGGTTAGGTGGACCTTGCTACAGATGGCGTTGCGCAGTGCACACTTGATTTTATCGGATACTTGGTTGTGCAGGGAAGGCACGGCTCTCTTGGAGAAGTAGTGGCGGCTGGGAACAACATACTGTGGGACAGCAAGCGACATGAGCTGTTTGAAGCTGTCTGTGTCCACCAGCCTAAATGACAGCATTTCATAGGCCAGTAGTTTAGAAATGCTGGCATTCAGGGCCAGGGATCGAGGGTGGCTAGGTGGGAATTTACGCTTTCTCTCAAATGTTTGTGAGATGGAGAGCTGAACGCTGCCGTGTGACATGGTTGAGACGCTTGGTGACGGAGGTGGTGGTGGTGGTGTTGGTGGTACATCCCCTGTTTGCTGGGCGGCAGGTGCCAACGTTCCTCCAGAGGCGGAGGAAGAGGCCGAGGCGGCAGCAGCAGAAGAGGCCGAGGCGGCAGCAGCAGAAGAGGTAGCAGGGGGAGCCTGAGTGACTTCCTTGGTTTTAAGGTGTTTACTCCACTGCAGTTCATGCTTTGCATGCAGGTGCCTGGTCATGCAGGTTGTGCTCAGGTTCAGAACGTTAATGCCTCGCTTCAGGCTCTGATGGCACAGCGTGCAAACCACTCGGGTCTTGTCGTCAGCACATTGTTTGAAGAAGTGCCATGCCAGGGAACTCCTTGAAGCTGCCTTTGGGGTGCTCGGTCCCAGATGGCGGCGGTCAGTAGCAGGCGGAGTCTCTTGGCGGCGGGTGTTCTGCTTTTGCCCACTGCTCCCTCTTTTGCTACGCTGTTGGCTCGGTCTCACCACTGCCTCTTCCTCCGAACTGTGAAAGTCAGTGGCACGACCTTCATTCCATGTGGGGTCTAGGACCTCATCGTCCCCTGCATCGTCTTCCACCCAGTCTTGATCCCTGACCTCCTGTTCAGTCTGCACACTGCAGAAAGACGCAGCAGTTGGCACCTGTGTTTCGTCATCATCAGAGACATGCTGAGGTGGTATTCCCATGTCCTCATCATCAGGAAACATAAGTGGTTGTGCGTCAGTGCATTCTATGTCTTTCACCGCTGGGGAAGGGCTAGGTGGATGCCCTTGGGAAACCCTGCCAGCGGAGTCTTCAAACAGCATAAGAGACTGCTGCATAACTTGAGGCTGAGACAGTTTCCCTGGTATGCATGGGGGTGATGTGACAGACTGATGGGGTTGGTTTTCAGGCGCCATCTGTGCGCTTTCTGCAGAAGACTGGGTGGGAGATAATGTGAACGTGCTGGATCCACTGTCGGCCACCCAATTGACTAATGCCTGTACCTGCTCAGGCCTTACCATCCTTAGAACGGCATTGGGCCCCACCATATATCGCTGTAAATTCTGGCGGCTACTGGGACCTGAGGTAGTTGGTACACTAGGACGTGTGGATGTGGCAGAACGGCCACGTCCTCTCCCAGCACCAGAGGGTCCACTAACACCACCACGACCATGTCCACGTCCGCGTCCCTTACTAGATGTTTTCCTCATTGTTATGGTTCACCACAACAACAAAAATATTATTTGGCCCAATGTATTGTATTCAAATTCAGCGGGATATAAATTTGAGGCCTAGTATTTAGGCGCTGGGTGACCGGTATGGATTTAGTGACAGAATTAGACTTGGAAATGCACAGTAGCGTGTGTGTGAAGTTATTCTGAATGACCCTATGTGCACCTTGAATATTATATACCCTTTTAGGGATAGATTTCAAATAGCTCTGATATAGCAGAAACCACTAAATTATGAAATTGCTAAATTGGGAATTGTATTTCAACCCAGAACAAAAAATGTGCTTTGACGGACACTAAATAACTTTCCCAGCCACAACAGGACAGCGGTAACGAGAGATTTAGCGGGATATAAATTTGAGGCCTAGTATTTAGGCGCTGGGTGACCGGTATGGATTTAGTGACAGAATTAGACTTGGAAATGCACAGTAGCGTGTGTGTGAAGTTATTCTGAATGACCCTATGTGCACCTTGAATATTATATACCCTTTTAGGGATAGATTTCAAATAGCTCTGATATAGCAGAAACCACTAAATTATGAAATTGCTAAATTGGGAATTGTATTTCAACCCTGAACAAAAAATGTGCTTTGACGGACACTAAATAACTTGCCCAGCCACAACAGTACAGCGGTAACGACAGATTTAGCGGGATATAAATTTGAGGCCTAGTATTTAGGCGCTGGGTGACCGGTATGGATTTAGTGACAGAATTAGACTGGGATATGGCCAAAAAATAACCACACTATTGCTGGTTAAATGCACTTGGTGACACTACTGAGGGTTAAATGCACTTGGTGACGGGCGCAGCTTGCCCCTGATTTAGTATGGCCAAAAAATGAACAGACTATTGCTGGTTAAATGCACTTGGTGTGATAGCTTGACCAACCACACTACTGAGGGTTAAATGCACTTGGTGACGGGCGCAGCTTGCCCCTGATGTAGTATATGGCCAAAAAATGAACAGACTATTGCTGGTTAAATGCACTTGGTGTCACAGCTTGACCAACCACACTACTGAGGGTTAAATGCACTTGGTGACGGGCGCAGCTTGCCCCTGATGTAGTATATGGCCAAAAAATGAACAGATTATTGCTGGTTAAATGCACTTGGTGACAGGCGCAGCTTGCCCCGATTTAGTATATGGCCAAAATGAACAGACTATTGCTGTTAAATGCACTTGGTGTCACAGCTTGACCAACCACACTACTGAGGTTAAATGCACTTGGTGACGGGCGCAGCTTGCCCCTGATGTAGTATATGGCCAAAAATGAACAGACTATTGCTGGTTAAATGCACTTGGTGTCACAGCTTGACGAACCACACTACTGAGGGTTAAATGCACTTGGTGACGGGCGCAGCTTGCCCCTGATGTAGTATATGGCCAAAAAATGAACAGACTATTGCTGGTTAAATGCACTTGGTGACGGGCGCAGCTTGCCCCTGATTTAGTATATGGCCAAAAAATGAACAGACTATTGCTGGTTAAATGCACTTGGTGTGATAGCTTGACCAACCACACTACTGAGGGTTAAATGCACTTGGTGACGGGCGCAGCTTGCCCCTGATGTAGTATATGGCCAAAAAATGAACAGACTATTGCTGGTTAAATGCACTTGGTGTGATAGCTTGACCAACCACACTACTGAGGGTTAAATGCACTTGGTGACGGGCGCAGCTTGCCCCTGATGTAGTATATGGCCAAAAAATAAACAGACTATTGCTGGTTAAATGCACTTGGTGTGACAGCTTCACCCTGATGTAGGCTTTAGCCAAAAAACAACCACACCATTGAGGGTTAAATGCACTTGGTGACAGGCGCAGCTTGCCCCTGATGTAGTATATGGCCAAAAAATAAACAGACTATTGCTGGTTAAATGCACTTGGTGTGACAGCTTCACCCTGATGTAGGCTTTAGCCAAAAAACAACCACACCATTGAGGGTTAAATGCACTTGGTCGCAGCTTGTGCTGGCGCACCACAAGACACAAAATGGCCGCCGATCACCCCAGAAAAATGTGACTGACAAACGGTCTGGGCAGCCTAAAAACAGTGAGCAATTGAGTATCAGCAGCTCAATGACCCACAGCTGCAGATCGATCAATAATCAAGTCCTTTGGAGGAGTTAATCTGCCTAATCTCGCCCTACTGTCGCAGCCGCAACCTCTCCCTACGCTAATCAGAGCAGAGTGACGGGCGGCGCTATGTGACTCCAGCTTAAATAGAGGCTGGGTCACATGGTGCTCTGGCCAATCACAGCCATGCCAATAGTAGGCATGGCTGTGATGGCCTCTTGGGGCAAGTAGTATGACGCTTGTTGATTGGCTGCTTTGCAGCCTTTCAAAAAGCGCCAAGAAAGCGTCACAAAAGCGCCAAGAAAGCGACGAACACCGAACCCGAACCCGGACTTTTACGAAAATGTCCGGGTTCGGGTCCGTGTCACGGACACCCCAAAATTCGGTACGAACCCGAACTATACAGTTCGAGTTCGCTCATCCCTAATGGTGAATGAAAAGTAATAACTATTTTTGTAGGTATTACTATGTATTATAGAAGTAGAGAAATTGAAACTTAGAAATTTGCAATTTTTTGGTAAATTTGGTATTTTTTTTATAAATGAAAATACATTTTTTTTACTTTATTTTACAAGTGTCATGAAGTACAATATGTGACGAAAAAACAATCTTAAAGTGACACTGGTCAGATTTGCAAAAAATTGCCTTGTCCTTAAGGTGAAATAAGGCTGTGTCTTAAAGGGGTTAATAAATTAATATGTTTCAGTATCTTTTTAATTTTTCTGTTGATGTAACTGTATGATGGTTTATTTTTCAGTGGAACAAGCTATAGTGTTTAATGTACCATTATGGTGTAAACACAATTCATTGCTTAGCTTTTATTAACTCTTTCTGTGGGGAATAGAAAAAAACAGCAATAGCATCAATAAAGTCTATTTACGTTGTAAATTTTGCAATATTCTCTATGGGGCATAAATGGCATGATAATATTATTCTGTATATCAGTATGCTTACAGCAATACAAAATAATTTTTTTTTGTTTCACTACTTTTGCACAATAACAGTCATTTAAAAAAAACAAAAAACAGTTCTTGCATTGTGCATCCCAAAACGCACGACTTTCTATTTTTCTCTCTACAGAGCTATATCACGGCTTATTTTTTTTTCAATTGGAAACCAATTTTTCAGTTAAAAGGGGTATATGTATGTGTTTTAACTTGAAGATTTTTTAAATAAAACTTTATGTAATTCTTCATTTTACACTTTTAGTTCCACAAGGGGAATTTGACATGGGATCCTCTAATTGCTTTCATAATGGTGACAGAGAGAGCCCCCTCCCTCTAAAACTTCTTAGATTCCAAGGTCACTATTGACTGCGGCATCTAATGGGTTAAATGGCCTGGATAGG
The DNA here is from genome assembly GCF_014858855.1 of Bufo gargarizans. Lineage (NCBI taxonomy): Eukaryota > Metazoa > Chordata > Amphibia > Anura > Bufonidae > Bufo > Bufo gargarizans. The sequence continues at coordinate 140,214,582 of NC_058083.1, read as the reverse complement.
CAATTCTGCAATCTTGGCAGTTAGAGTAGGAGCCCAGCTGTCATGAGAGAGCTCGGCTCCTGCTCTTTGCTGCATTAGCAATCCGTGCAACACTTAGACTCGACCGCTATAAAAAGGAGGCCTAGACTAAAGCCTCTTTTACACGGCTGTGTCATGGCTGGGTCCATGCTGCAGACCGCAAATTGCGGTCTGCAATGCATGGGCACAGACCGTGGGGCAGCCGCATGCAGATCGCGGACCCATTCACTTGAATGGGCTCCGTGATCCGTCCGTTCCGCAAAAAGATAGAATAAGTTCTATGTTTTTGCAAAACGGAAGCGGTCCGCAGTGGTTCCATTCCGCACCACATCTCCAGATTTTTGGACTTCTTCAAGTGAATGGGTCCGCATCCATGATGCGGATTGCACACGGCTGGTGACCCCTGTATTGCAGAACCACCGTATGCAGCCTTCAATACGGCCGTGTGAAAGAGGCCTAAGACCCCTTAGTAACCACCATAAAAAGGTGCATTAATGGTCACTAAGGGGTTAATAATAGTGTTGCTCAAGCATCGCTATGCTCGGCTGAATACTGTGTATACTCAAGCACAATTAAACACAACGAAAATCAATGGGCGACCTGAGCATTAAACCAGGCACCCCCTGCTCTGAAGAAGAGGGTTTCTGGTTCACAGAAAAAGTTGCTTCATAACTGTTGAATGGCTTGGGTGGACCTGCACACCTAGATCATTATCATTTGGGTGACAAAAAGTTTTATGAATGTCCTAACATAATATTCAATAACCTTTCTATGCAAATTTGTCACTGTAAACTAATTTGCATAATCGTGAGCATATGCAAATTAGCTGAATCTGCTTGTTTTTCACCTGAAACACTATTTGCATGGAAAATTAGCGATAAAAATAGAATATTTGCGATCAATACTATTCATGAACAGCGCCATCTATTGGATTCATAGTCTTGTCCTGAGACTATGAAACTAATAGATGGTTCTGTTCATGACTTATAAACAGCGCCATCTATTGGTTTCATAGTCTTATGACAAGACTATGAATCCAATAGATGGCGCTGTTCATGAGAAGTGTTAATCGCGAAAAATTTATTTTTATCGCAAATATTCTATTTTAACTCTTGAACAGCGCCATCTATTGGTTTCATAGTCTTTTTTTATACATTTTATTATGTTTTGATACAATTTCTGCATTTACATTCAAAGGCACATATTGGATCAAATTACAGGTCATAGTCCTTTTTTTACAGATATGTGCAGTGAAAACAAAGATAAAACACATATAAACAGTGCAATAATCCTTCCTTTCCCTAAACATTTCCCTTCCCCCCTAACCCTCCCACCTTCTATACAGGTGATGTGGTTTAAAGTTTTCTTTTTATTATAGGTATTTCTGGAGGTGTACAGAGTCTCACTTGGATTTATTGTCGATGATGCTTTATATGTTATTGGTTTCATAGTCTTATGACAAGACTATGAATCTAATAGATGGTGCTGTTCATGACTCATAAACAGCGCCATCTATTGATTTCATAGTCTTATGACAAGACTATGAATCCAATAGATGGTGCTGTTCATGACTCATAAACAGCGCCATCTTTCGGTTTCATAGTCTTATGACAAGACTATGAATCCAATAGATGGTGCTGTTCATGAGTAGTCTAGATCGTGAATATTGTAGTTGTGAATATTGTAATCACAATTACAGTTGAAAAACTAGGCAGATTCTGCTCATTTGCATGTCTTTACCATATGCCCATGTTTTTTGCAAATTAGTTTACATGACAAAACTGTATAAAAAGGTTATTGCATATTATGTTAGGACAATCAGAAAACTTGTTGTCACCCTAATGATAATGATCTAGGTGTGCAGGTCCACCCAAGCCATCCAACAGATATGAAGCAACTTTGAAGCTTATTGGCTCTCAGTCAGTTGAGAGATGGTTTTGAATGTCTCATAGAGCACAAGGCTGCCGTTGTAAGGTGTGCTGACTGTGTCTGTCTCATGGATAGATTGTTGGCTTGCACATACCTGTTTTTTTGGCTGATAGCATTTGTGTGGTTGTCTAATGTATGTCATAGGTAATAGGAGTCCAAGATGCATCCAGATGTCCTCCCCATGCTGTTTCCAAAGCATTTTGGTAGTGTTTCCATCAATTTCTAACCTTTTTCTGTAAACCAGATACCCTCTCCTCTTCAGAGCAGGGGGTGCCTGGTTTAATGTTTGGGGACATCCATTGTGCTCGGTAGAGCACCCAAGCATCCCGATGTGTTCGGCCCAAGCACTTTGGTGCTCGATCAACACTAAGTTAATAATATTTTCCATGAAATAACACTAGTAAGGAACAGCCAACGTAGCTGACGTAATGTCTACTATTAAGCTAATATTGCTGTCTGACCCAAAAGCATTTTTACACACACTCCGATATAAATTATTTAGCACATAAAACCTAGGCAACAAAATGTTACAACGAGACAAACATAATCTAGCTTTGATGTAGAAAGATGTAATCATAAAGCTTTTCTGTTAAATCAGGCTGTGCCACTGTGTGCAGTACATCCAAGCCTTAGAGGGGTTGTCCAAGATAATTAAACTCTCAGACAAGTCCTCCATTAGCCTAGAATAGTGATGCTACAAGCACCCCTCTATCTGGCTCAGTTCTCTGTGGAAATAGTCCACTCCTCCTGCTGCTGCATGTGACAGCTGCAGCCAATCATGTCTTTAACAATCTAACACTGAGTGGATTGATTGGCTGCAGTGGTCAAGTACAATCAGTGGCGAAGAAGACTGGACCAGTTCCTCAGAGAACGGTGTTGTAGAAAGAGGTGCATATAACATCATTTGTTATTTTAGGTTATAAAAGGGCTTGTCTGAGATTTTTAATGATCTAGGACAAGCCCTTTAATTGTCCCACCCACAGAATGAGTATATGACCAAATGTGACTTTGTTGACAAATGATCTGCTAAAGCAACTTGAATGAAAGCACTAAGACAGTATATACAGTACAGACCAAAAGTTAGGACACACCTTCTCATTCAAAGACTTTTCTTTATTTTCATGACTATGAAAATTGTAGATTCACACTGAAGGCATCAAAACTATGAATTAACACATAGGGAATTATATACTTATCAAAAAAGTATGAAACAACTGAAAATATGTCATATTCTAGGTTTTTCAAAGTAGCCACCTTTTGCTTTGATTACTGCTTTGCACACTCTTGGCATTCTCTTGATGAGCTTCAAGAGGTAGTCACCTGAAATGGTCTTCCAACAGTCCTGAAGGAGTTCCCAGAGATGCTTAGCACTTGTTGGCCCTTTTGCCTTCACGTCTGCGGTTCAGCTCACCCCAAACCATCTCGATTGGGTTCAGGTCCGGTGACTGTGAAGGCCAGGTCATCTGGCGCAGCACCCCATTACTCTCCTTCATGGTGAAATAGGCCTTACACAGCCTGGAGGTGTGTTTGGGGTCATTGTCCTGTTGAAAAATAAATGATGGTCCAACTAAACGCAAACCGGATGGAATAGCATGCCGCTGCAAGATGCTGTGGTAGCCATGCTGGTTCAGTATGCCTTCAATTTTGAATAAATCCCGACAGTGTCACCAGCAAAGCACCCCCACACCATCACACCTCCTGCTTCACGGTGGGAACCAGGCATGTAGAGTCCATCCGTTCACCTTTTCTGCGTCGCACAAAGAGTCCAAAGATCTCAAATTTGGACTCATTAGACCAAAGCACAAATTTCCACTGGTCTAATGTCCATTCCTTGTGTTCTTTAGCCCAAACAAGTCTCTTCTGCTTGTTGCCTGTCCTTAGCAGTGGTTTCCTAGCAGATATTCTACCATGAAGGCCTGATTCACACAGTCTCCTCTTAACAGTTGTTCTAGAGATGTGTCTGCTGCTAGAACTCTGTGTGGCATTGACCTGGTCTCTAATCTGAGCTGCTGTTAACCTGCGATTTCTGAGGCTGGTGACTCGGATAAACTTATCCTCCGCAGCAGAGGTGACTCTTGGTCTTCCTTTTCTTTGTAGCGCTTGATGGTTTTTGTGACTTCACTTGGGGACACTTTCAAAGTTTTCCCAATTTTTCGGACTGACTGACCTTCATTTCTTAAAGTAATGATGGACACTCGTTTTTCTTTACTTAGCTGCTTTTTTCTTGCCGTAATACAAATTCTAACAGTCTATTCAGTAGGACTATCAGCTGTGTATCCACCTGACTTCTCCACAACGCAACTGATGGTCCCAACCCCAATTACAAGGCAAGAAATACCATTTATTTAACCTGACAGGGCACACCTGTGAAGTGAAAACCATTTCAGGTGACTACCTCTTGAAGCTCATCAAGAGAATGCCAAGAGTGTGCAAAGCAGTAATCAAAGCAAAAGGTGGCTACTTTGAAGAACCTAGAATATTACATATTTTCAGTTGTTTCATACTTTTTTAATAAGTATATAATTCCACATGTGTTAATTCATAGTTTTGATGCCTTCATTGTGAATCTACAATTTTCATAGTCATGAAAATAAATAAACTCTTTGAATGAGAAGGCGTGTCCAAACTTTTGGTCTGTACTGTACCTCTACAGGCGCTTGTTCTCATATTTCCTGACTTCTCTCATTAGCTCATCTTATGTTTCTGCAAATACTATGTAAACCGGCAAAAACAGACCTGAGGAAGAACCACAAATTGGGAGGCCTTTATCATTTGTTTGGTAACATCTAAATTGTATATCTTGAATGATATCTTACAAGTTTCCACACGTTGCGCACAGTGGCAGATTATAATTGGGACGTTTGGGTCTGTAGCCCCGGGCCCAGCATCACTGGGGGGCCCAACACCGACCCAAACGCCCGCAAACTACGGTGGGGCACGGGAGCGCATAGTTCCCTGCGCCACGATCACCGTCTGTGCCCTGCCTACCACCTATGAGTGAGCGCAGACTGGGACACAGGTAAGTATTAGCTTTTATTTTTATTTTTTTTATGCCAACTTTGGGGGACATTACTGGGGGGCACAGGAGAATATTACTGAAGGGACAGTGGGGGGCAAATTATATTACATCATCACCTCTACAATCTAGATAGAGTGCAGGTAAACATTGAAGATGATGCACCGCTTGCACAAGCACTGTGGCCTCTTCAACCAGCTGATCATCTGAGGTGCTGGGTGTCAGACCACCGGTGATCTGATATTGATGACCTATACTGAGGATAAGTCATCAATATCTTGATAATACACAAACCCTTTAAAATTTATGTAAGAAAGCTTTACAAATGTTTTTATTGTTTTTGGTGCTAAATTAGGACTCTAACACACTTAACAGCAAGGCAGCAAATCTGGTCGCCATGGTCATCATCCACAAGCATCTAAAGTTAAAAAATTAATTAAAAATGTAAAAGACATAAAATATCTTACAATTCTGAGTCTACTGCTCCTATGAAGACCTATATGTCTCAATTAGTGATGAGCGGCAGGGGTCATATTCGAATTCGCGATATTTCGCGAATATTTTTTAGAATATTCGTCGAATATTAGAAAAACGAAAATTCGCGATTTTTTTTCTTGAAAAAAAAAAAATCGGCAAGGTAATGATTGGGTAATATGCGAATTTTCGGATTCTAATTTTTTTTATAGCGAATTTTTTAACTTACAACTATTAGACAAAGATTATAGCACTATATTAGCTAAATTGCTCTATATTCGATTTTTTGAATATTCGCTATATTGCTATAACAGTTTTTTCGAATATTCGTAATAGCAATATAGCGAATATTCGAAAAAAACGAATATAGAGCAATTTAGCTAATATAGTGCTATAATCTTTTTTTTATAGTTGTAATTTTTTTCCAATCTGAACTTCAGATGAGAAAAAAATTACAACCATTAGACAAAGATTATAGCACTATATTAGCTAAATTGCTCTATATTAGTTTTTTTCGAATATTCGCTATATTGCTATAACTTAGTTTTTTCGAATATTTGTAATATTCTAAAACAAGAATATATAGCAATATAGCGAATATTCGAAAAAAAACGAATATAGAGCAATTTAGCTAATATAGTGCTATAATCTTCTTTGTCTAAAAGTTGAAAAATTCGCAATAAAAAATCAAATCCGAAAATTTGAATTACGAAAATTCGCATATTACACAATCATTACCTTGCCGATTTTCAAGAAAAAAAAAATCGTGCATTTTCGAATATGACCCCTGCCACTCACCACTACTCCTAAAGTCAAGTATATTGCAGCCTTCTTATTGGCCCACAAGCTAGAAGCAGGAAGGGATCATGTCTACTGATTAAAAAAAAAAAAAAAAAGGAAAAAAAAAACAAATATTCGAAATTACGAATATATATAACTATTCGAAATATTCGCGAATTTTCGAAGTACCTATATTCGCGATAAAAATTCGAAATTCGAATATTCGTGATCAACACTAGTCTCAATATCCAAAAAGAAATCGACCAAGAAATCCCTCTAATCTTCATTGGTTCACACCTATACCCCTATTTTAAATAGATGAGCACCACATATAACTATCCTTGTTGTACCTTCTCAGATATTCCAATAAACCAGTTTCCTAGGGCTCATCCAGGAGACAGTGACTCCCCCTTCCTCTCCTCCCCCATCAACCTCCTCCCCTCAAATCTCTTATCCCTTCCTTCCTTATTCTCTCTAGTTACGTGTTTCTAATGTTCTACTAGTTCTAGAGTGTCGAGACCTGTTATGACAAAATTTCTACCTTACTTTGAAAACAATTAACAGATTTTGAAAAGAAAGAAATCGTCCAACACCATTGTAAATATATTAAAATACCTTCAGCAATAGGTCCATCAGACAGTGATGCTTATGCGTTTTAGATACTATTATTGGCTATAAATGAAGATTGTAGTATCCAAAGTAAGCGTTGCAGCTTTATTTGTCCAGCAGAAGCCCGGCATGTATTCCAGAAAGCCATCAGATCTAAGTCAGACACCATTATGGTAAATGGAGATCCTGTGGTGTGGTGTGTTATCTGGCTATGCTGGATATAATAACTCGAGTAGTCTGTTCCTCTGCCGGAACAGACTACCAGAGTGAATTGCCAGAGATGTAAACCTACCCTTAGCTAATCTTTTGTTGCCTGATCCTGAAGTCAAACTTGAACCCTAATTTCAATAGTTTCATGACACTGTCAACCTCCCTAGGAGTGTTTGTCCGTGGATTACGGCAATATGCTGCAGTGCTTCAAGTTACACTACATTATATTCAGTATTACTCTCACCCTCACATTTCTAAAGGAAATCAGTAAAATAATTTTCATTTCTTACTCATTTTCTTTTCCCTAACCTCTAACACTATAACAATATTCTGCTAAATGAAAGGCATTTGTATGACAATAACAAGCTTTCCATTAATCATTTACCAACGTATTTGCACTTATATTAAGTTACAATTATAATACAAATTGCTATCTGTATGCATGGTTATTTACTTATTAAATAAAACCTTGGTACAGTGAAACCTCTGCAGATCACCTCTTTTCACAGTCCCCCATCACCAGAGCAGATTTTATATAACACTAGCAGAAGAACCCGGCTTTGCACGGGCATATTTCATTTATTTCATTTAATGTTTGTGTGTCGTTAAAAGATATCGACAGTATCCCCCATAACAGTGACATCTACAGTACCCTGCCACTTTAACAGTGACCTCCACAGCGGACTGCCACTTTATTAGTGACCTCCACCGTACCCCGTCTCGTTAAGTGATTTCCACAATAACCCTGCCCCCTTAACAGTGACCTCTACAGCACCCCAGCCCTTAACACTGACCTCTATAGCGGACCGTCCCCTTAACTAGTGACCTCCACAGTTCCCTGTCCCCTTTAACAGTGACCTTCACAGCATCCCACCCCCTTAACAGTGACCTCTACAGCAGCCCACCCCTTTATTAGTGACCTCCACAGTACCCCATCTCCTTAACACTGACCTCTATAGTGGACCGTCCCCTTAACTGTGACCTCCACAGTTCCCTGTCCCCTTAACAGAGACCTCCACAGTGCCCACCCCTTTGACAGTGACCTCCACAGCATCCGACCCCCTTATCAGTGACCTCCACAGTGACCACCCCTTTAACAGTGACCTCCACAGCATCCCACCCCCTTAACAGTGACCTCTACAGCTTCCCACCCCTTTATTAGTGACCTCCACAGTACCCCATCTCCTTAAAGGGCTTCTGTCAGCCCACTAAACCGTTTCTTTTTTTTTTTTGGTTAATATTAATCCCTACACTGCAAGCTCCCTGTACATATGCTAAATATTCATTTTTGTTCAGTAGATTTAGTTAAAAATCAAGTTTTATAATATGTAAATTACCTTGCTACCAGCAAGTAGGGCGGCTACTTGCTGGTAGCAGCGCATCCTCCTCTCATCATGACGCCCCCTCCGCCGTTTGATTGACAGGGCCAGGGAACGGGATCGTTCTCTGCTGGCCCTGTTCGAATTCAAAATATCGCGCCTGCGCCGTACCTGTCTTTAATCGGCGCAGGCGCACTGAGAGGCGGCCGCTCTCTCGGCCGCTCCATCCTCAATGCGCCTGCGCCGGGTGTAGATGTGACGTCATCAGCGCAGGCGCATTGAGGATGGAACGGCCGACAGAGCGGCCGCCTCTCAGTGCGCCTGCGCCGATGACGTCACATCTACACCCGGCGCAGGCGCATTGAGGATGGAGCGGCTGGGAGAGCGACCGCCTCTCAGTGCGCCTGCACCAATTAAAGACAGGTACGGCGCAGGCGCGATATTTTGAATTCAAACAGGGCCAGCAGAGAACGAACCCGTTCCCTGGCCCTGTCAATCAAACGGCGGAGGGGGCGTCATGATGAGAGGAGGATGCGGCTGCTACCAGCAAGTAGCCGCCCTACTTGCTGGTAGCAAGGTAATTTACATATTATAAAACTTGATTTTTAACAAACTCTACTGAACAAAAATGAATATGGCTAGAGGTACGGTTTTAGCCTGGACAGTCCAGCTTTCAGACTCCCTATCCTCCATCTGGCGCAGTGCCTGGACGGACACAGGGATGTTCTTTTGAACAGCTCACTCTCAGACAGCAGCACTGTGCTGTTTGAGTGTGAGCTACAGGGAGAAAGTCACCCTCCCTCCCACCCCTGCAGCTGACAGAAGTTGATTTTTTACCTTCATTTTTTCAATCCCCATCAGCTGCGAAGTGGGAGGAGGCATGGCTTAGCGGGACCTGTGGGTGAGGTTTTTAAGTCCGTCTTTTGAGGGTGGTCTAAATGGCCACCCTACCTGCCCCTGAACTGTGACCTCCACAGCACTGCGCTCCCTTTTAACAGTGTCATCTACAGCAGTGGTCCCCAACCTTTTTTGCACCAAGGACCGGTTTCATGCAAGATAATTTTCCCAGGGACCGGGTGGGGGGGGAAAGGGGGGGGGGTATGGGGCGTGGCTTAGGGGGGGTGAGGGGCTGACCGATTCACGCGCATAACAAAACACAAGGTGCATATTAAAAAATATAACACTATATAACGACTATATAAACTGACTATGGTCTCTGCTGCACTGGCCTCTGCTGCACTGGTCTCTGCTGCACTGTACCGTATTTTTCGCCCTATACGATGCACCTAGTTTTAGAGGAGAACAATAAGAAAAACATTTTTTTCATTACACCTCAGGTCAGACCAGCAATCAGACCCCCAATGTTGATCAGACCCCCAAACCTTTAGCCATCTATTAGCCCCCAATGTCAGCCATAAACCCCCCAATGTCAGCCATAAACCTCCCCAAAGTCAGCCGTAAACCCCCCTCAATGTCAGCCATAAACCCCCATTAGCCCCTCATGTCAGCCATAAGCCCCCATTAGCTCCTCATGTCAGCCATAAGCCCCCATTAGCTCCTCATGTCAGCCATAAGCCCCCAATAGCTCCTCATGTCAGCCATAAGCCCCCATTAGCCCCTCATGTCAGCCATAAGCCCCCTTTAGCCCCTCATGTCAGCCATAAGCCCTCATTAGCCCCTCATGTCAGCCAAAAGCCCCCATTAGCCCCTCATTTCAGCCATAAGCCCCCCATTAGCCCCTCATGTCAGCCATAAGCCCCCCATTAGCCCCTCATTTCAGCCATAAGCCCCCCATTAGCCCCTCATGTCAGCCATGAGCCCATTAGCCCCTCATGTCAGCCATGAGCCCCCCATTAGCCCCTCATGTCAGCCATAAGCCCCCCATTAGCCCCTCATGTCAGCCATAAGCCCCCCATTAGCCCCTCATGTCAGCCATAAGCCCCTCATGTCTGCCATAAGCCCCCATTAGCCCCTCATGTCAGCCATAAGCCCCCATTAGCCCCTCATGTCAGCCATAAGCCCCCATTAGCCCCTCATGTCAGCCATAAGCCCCCCATTAGCCTCTCATGTCAGCCATAAGCCCCCCATTAGCCCCTCATGTCAGCCATAAGCCCCCCATTAGCCCCTCATGTCTGCCCAATGTCCCCCATTAACCCCTCATGTCTGCCCAATGTCCCCCATTAGCCCCTCATGTCAGCCATAAGCCCCCCATTAGCCCCTCATGTCTGCCCAATGTCCCCCATTAGCCCCTCATGTCTGCCCAATGTCCCCCATTAGCCCCTCATGTCTGCCCAATGTCCCCCAGGTCAGCCATCAGCCCCCAGTGCAAATAAAATAAAAAAAACACTTGCCTCTCCTGCTCCTAGTCACCATCGTGATCCTTTTCATTCATTCTGCTGTCGGCTGTGTATCGCAGCGCACGGTGTGAGGTCACAGAGAGACCTCACGCTGTGCGCAGCCATGCACAGCCGATAGCCGAGCCGAGGACCAGGAAGTGGTGAGTACAGATCCTTCACCACTTCCTGGTCCTTCTGTACTAATGAAGCGCTTCCATAATGGAAGTGCTTCATTAGCACAGAGTTAAAGACTGCCCTGATCACCGTGGCCCGGCAAACCATCCTCCAGGGCCCGTTCCTGGGCCGCGGCCCGGCGGTTGGGGACCGATGATCTACAGGGACGTGCCCCTTTAAAGCTGACCTGCAGCAGTGAAGAAAAATGGCTGGGTTGTTATGGAAACCTGGTGTAAAACTGTGTGTATGTGGAGACTAAGGTCCTGCAAGTTTCTATTGGCTGATAAGGGTCATGTGACCGTGTGTATGGCAGTTGGGATATGAAGTTGGGATATGAAGAGAAAGACCTGCAGGCTTCTAATGGCTAATGTCATGTGATGTGCCATATTTGCATATTTTGGGAATATCTCAGGAACGGTACGTGCTAGACAGCTGAGACCCGGTCTAAAACCTTCCCGGACACCTGATGTACCTGTGTGCCGAATTTCGTGATTGTCCTTCAGCGGGCATACTGTACATACATACACACACTCAGCTTTATATATTAAATATTTTTATTGTAGGCTTTATATATACTGTCCCCTTTGACCAACCAATGACACTATTTACTCACCACTTTGTTGCACTGTCCCCCTATTTACACAATAAGAAGTTTGCATCTAAGTATTTACAGTAGTATTAGTTTCATGATAATGCAACTAAAGGGGCTTTCTATTTTTGTACATGGTTGGTGGGACCCTGCTCTGATGCAGTAATGTACCCCTAATGCCATGAGGCAATTAAGGAGAAAGCTATTCAACTTGAAGCTACTTCAGAGCCAATCACTTACCACAAGTGTATATGTCTTATGCAATTAAATTAGTAGTGGATCTGCACATTGCCTGTATAGATTGATGGTGTACCCTCAGAATCATTCACTCCAGTGGGCCCAAGGACCCCAGTTTAACACTGATTGGGACAGAATTATTAAGATATGCAGTATACATCAGGGATGTACAACTTTTTCTGGTTGGAGGTTTTTCTTGTCAGACTGAATCACTCGCAAGAGTCTTAATTAGAGATGAGCAAAATGAATCCAACGAAGTGGAATTTCATCCAAATTTCAGGATAAATTCAATTCACCTCAAAGCTGAATTTCCTTGTACTTCGTGGTAGCAAATCAATTTAACCTGAAATAATGTAAAAAACAAAACAAAAAAAAAAATCATACTTACCTTCTCCATCTTGATTGAAAATCCTGCCTGGTGTGACAACGCGTCAGATCTTCAAGCAAGATGGCGGCGGTCAGCCCGTTGCAAGCAAATGGAGGCAGTAAGTATGATTTAATTTTTTTTTCTGTTAATTTTTCAGTGATTTTACTCTCAAATGCCGCAATCATGTATCTGAGGGGTACAGTGATGGGGAATGGTGCTACCGCAGCTTCCTGTCATTTTACCCGCTCCAGTCACATGCATGGAAAAGGATGATGCTACAGTGACGGTGGACGCCATCCTCGTCCGTGCATGTGACTGGATCGCTCCTGACCTAATCTAACTAGACTATCTGCCCTCTTACTGTATTCTACATAGGTGTATGTCACTGATGGCCGCCGCTTTCTGCATGGCAATATCTTATACACTTTGACATCATACCGTCGACACGCAAGTAGCAATTATATCACTAACAGAGGGGTCTCTGGTCTGTTCATCCTATCTGGACATATACAGTACAGACCAAAAGTTTGGACACACCTTCTCATTCAAAGAGTTATCTTTATTTTCATGACTATGAAAATTGTAGATTCACACTGAAGGCATCAAAACTATGAATTAACACATGTGGAATTATATACAAAACAAAAAAGTGTGAAACCACTGAAAATATGCCATATTCTAGGTTCTTCAAAGTAGCCACCTTTTGCTTTGATTACTGCTTTGGACACTCTTGGCATTCTCTTGATGAGCTTCAAGAGGTAGTCACCTGAAATGGTCTTCCAACAGTCTTGAAGGAGTTCCCAGAGATGCTTAGCACCTGTTGGCCCTTTTGCCTTCACTCTGCGGTCCAGCCCACCCCAAACCATCTGGATTGGGTTCAGGTCCAGTGACTGTGGAGGCCAGGTCATCTGGCGCAGCACCCCATCACTCTCCTTCATGGTCAAATAGCCCTTACACAGCCTGGAGGTGTGTTTGGGGTTATTGTCCTGTTAAAAAATAAATGATGGTCCAACTAAACGCAAACCGGATGGAATAGCATGCTGCTGCAAGATGCTGTGGTAGCCATGCTGGTTCAGTATGCCTTCAATTGTGAATAAATCCCCAACAGTGTCACCAGCAAAGCACCCCCACACCATCACACCTCCTCCTCCATGCTTCACGGTGGGAACCAGGCATGTAGAGTCCATCCGTTCACCTTTTCTGCGTCACACAAAGACATGGTGGTTGGAACCAAAGATCTCAAATTTGGACTCATCAGACCAAAGCACACATTTCCACTGGTCTAATGTCCATTCCATGTGTTCTTTAGCCCAAACAAGTTTCTTCTGCTTGTTGCCTGTCCTTAGCAGTGGTTTCCTAGCAAATATTCTACCATGAAGGCCTGATTCACACAGTCTCCTCTTAACAGTTGTTCTAGAGATGTGTCTGCTACTAGAACTCTGTGTGGCATTGACCTGGTCTCTTATCTGAGCTGCTGTTAACCTGCGATTTCTGAGGCTGGTGACTTGGATGAACTTATCCTCCGCGGCAGAGGTGACTCTTGGTCTTCCTTTCCTGGGGCGGTGCGCATGTGAGCCAGTTTCTTTGTAGCGCTTGATGGTTTTTGTGACTGCACTTGGGGACACTTTCAAAGTTTTCCCAATTTTTCGGACTGACTGACCTTCATTTCTTAAAGTAATGATGGACACTCGTTTTTCTTTACTTAGCTGCTTTTTTCTTGCCATAATACAAATTCTAACAGTCTATTTAGTAGGACTATCAGCTGTGTATCCACCTGACTTCTCCACAATGCAACTGATGGTCCCAACCCCATTTATAAGGTAAGAAATCCCACTTATTAAACCTGACAGGGCACACATGTGAAGTGAAAACCATTTCAGGTGACTACCTCTTGAAGCTCATCAAGAGAATGCTAAGAGTGTGCAAAGCAGTAATCAAAGCAAAAGGTGGCTACTTTGAAGAACCTAGAATATGACATATTTTCAGTTGTTTCACACTTTTTTGTTATGTATATAATTTCACATGTGTTAATTCATAGTGTTGATGCCTTCAGTGTGAATCTCCAATTCTCATAGTCATGGAAATAAAGAAAACTCTTTGAATGAGAAGGTGTGTCCAAACTTTTGGTCTGTACTGTATATGTTATGCTATTCTTTCCCTCCATCAAGCCAGGCTGATCAGCCCCTCTCTGAACCTTATACAGGCGTACTTAGCATATCAAGCTGCCCCTGTGTGGTAACATCTGACTTAGTCTGGTACTACACAGACACATAAGTAGCAACCATAGTACTAAACTGAAGGGGCTCTGTATATGTTTGGTTTTCTGACAGTCTGTTTTTTCAACTCCACAGTTAATGTGTTTATTGACACTGATAGGTATTAGTTTCTATATGACACCTTTTGGTGTCCCCTGATGAGCCCTTCAAGTGTCTGGGCAAAACGCGTTGGGACAGGGACATGTGTATCCCACACTTCCCACGATATTACTATGAAATAACTGTGGTACTTTTCAAAGTGACCTAATGACTCATCCCTTGCTGATAGATAGTTGATATGCACATATCGGTGTTATTATGTGTTCTTGCATAGCAAGACCACATATTGTTATCTCACATATATATTCTTATTATGTGTTCTTGCATAGCAAGACCACATACTGTTATCTCACATATATATTCTTATTCTTATTATAGCCAAATTTGCCACCCTAACTCCTCCCACAGTTTTTACACTACATAGACAAAAATTTACCAAAACGTGCAGATTGTACCCGATCGGATTGCTATTACTTTGTGGAGCGATCCCACCCCCGGGGCCCCCGTGGCGAGCCCCGGAAGCCCCCTTTTTTCCCATAGACTTTGACAGGGTAAATTTTCAAATCGCTCCCACTCGCCAGGCTTTGACGCTAAAGTCACCAAACTTGGGTCACTTAGTCATGGAGTCAACCCGAAAATTTTGGGCACATTTCGGGGACCCCAAAAAGTGGGCGGGGCCATACAGAACCAATCAAAATCTCCCCATTGACTTTAATGAGAACTTCAAATTGCTACTCCTCCCACATTTTTAGGAGTACAAATTCCAGACTTTGCAGACTTGGTCGGCACCCACCCGAGTACCTTGCTTTTGCTTTGTTACCCGATCCCACCCTCCGGGCCCCTGGGACAGGGCCCCCAAAATCCATGTTTTTCCCATTGACTTTGACAGGGACAATTTTCAAATCGCTCCCAGTCGCACAGATTTTAAACTAAAGTCACCAAACTTGGGTCACTTAGTCATGGGGTCAACGCGCAATTTGTTAGCACATTTCGGAGACCCGAAAATGTGGGCGGGGCCACACAGAACCAATCAAATTCTCCCCATTGACTACAATGAGACGTTCAAATTGCTACTCCTCCCACAGATTTAGGAGTATAAATACCGAACTTTGCACTCTTGGTCGGCACATACCCGAGTATCTTGCTTGTGCTTTGTTAACCGATCCCACCCTCCGGGCCCCTGGGGCGGGCCCCCGAAAACCTCTTTTTTTCTCCCATAGAGTTTTATTGGAAAAATGCAAACGTTTGTCACTCATACAGCTTCGGAGTGAAACTCACCAAACTTGGGTCACTTAGTCATGGGGTCAACCTGAAAATTTCTGTCACATTTTGGGGACATTAAAAAGTGGGCGGAGCTACAAACAACCAATCAGATTTTCCCTATTGACTTCAATGAGAAAATTTTAAATTGCTGTCATTCTCACAATATTTAAGCCAGAATACCCAAACTTGGCACCGTAGGTCATTGGGTGACTGGATTCAAAAATTTATAAAAAAGTGGGCGGAGTCTACAACGGCCAATCAAATTTCAGCCATTTGTTTAAATGGGAAAAATTCAAACTGCCGCTGCTCTTAGACTGTTAATGGCAGGTTCCCCAAACTTGGTACAGTTGGACAATTTAGGATTAGGATTAAAATTTTGAAAAGTGGGCGGGGCCAAAAACAACCAATCAGATTTCTTTCATTGATTTCAATGTGGAAAAAAAAAAATGCTGAAAATTGAAAAATGCTTCCATGATTGATGTCAGGGGCTTCAAATCTCTGAAATCAGGTGATAGATTAATTTGGATTCAAAAATTTAAAAAGTGGGCGGAGCCAACAACAACAAATCAGATTTTCCCTATTGACTTCAATGAGAAACCTTTAAATTGCTGTCATTCTCACAATATTTAAGTCAGAATACCCAAACTTGGCACCGTAGGTCATTGGGTGACTGGGGTCAAAAAAAATTAAAAAGTGGGCGGGGTCTACAACGGCCAATCAAATTTCAGCCATTTGTTTAAATGGGAAAAATTCAAACTGCCGCTGCTCTTAGACTGTTAATGGCAGGGTTCCCGAAACTTGGCACAGTTGGTCACTGGAGGACTGTGCCAATGTATATCTCATTTTGGGGATGCTAAAAAGTGGGCGGAGCCACAAACAACCAATCAGATTTTCCCTATTGACTTCAATAAGAAACCTTTAAACAGCTGTCATTCTCACAGCACCCAAACTCGGCAGGGTGGGTCAGTGTGAGACAAAGGTCAAAATTTATAAAAGTGGGCGGAGCCTACACTCCACCCAGTTACTCCGCCCACTCCAGTTGTAAGCTACTGGTGGAGGCAAGAACACATCACACAATTTCCCCAGAAATTGTACCTTTTCTAGTTATTCTTATTATGTGTTCTTGCATAGCAAGACCACATAATGTTATCTCACATATATATTATTATTCTTATTATTATGTGTTCTTGCTTAGCAAGACCACATATTGTTATCTCACATATATATTATTATTCTTATTCTTATTATAGCCAAATTTGCCACCCTAACTCCTCCCACAGTTTTTACACTACATAGACAAAAATTTACCAAAACGTGCAGATTGTGCCCGATCGGATTGCTATTACTTTGTGGAGCGATCCCACCCCTGGGGCCCCCGTGGCGGGCCCCGGAAGCCCCCTTTTTTCCCATAGACTTTGACAGGGTAAATTTTCAAATCGCTCCCACTCGCCAGGCTTTGACGCTAAAGTCACCAAACTTGGGTCACTTAGTCATGGAGTCAACCCGAAAATTTTGGGCACATTTCGGGGACCCCAAAAAGTGGGCGGGGCCACACAGAACCAATCAAAATCTCCCCATTGACTTTAATGAGACCTTCAAATTGCTACTTCTCCCACATTTTTAGGAGTACAAATTCCAAACTTTGCAGACTTGGTCGGCACCCACCCAAGTACCTTGCTTTTGCTTTGTTACCCGATCCCACCCTCCGGGCCCCTGGGACAGGGCCCCCAAAATCCACGTTTTTCCCATTGACTTTGACAGGGACAATTTTCAAATCTCTCCCAGTCGCACAGATTTTAAACTAAAGTCACCAAACTTGGGTCACGTAGTCATGGGGTCAACCTGAAAATTTCTGTCACATTTTGGGGGACATTAAAAAGTGGGCGGAGCTACAAACCACCAATCAGATTTTCCCTATTGACTTCAATGAGAAACTTTTAAATTGCTGTCATTCTCACAGTATTTAAGCCAGAATACCCAAACTAGGCACCGTAGGTCATTGGGTGACTGGGGTCAAAAAAAATTAAAAAGTGGGCGGGGTCTACAACGGCCAATCAAATTTCAGCCATTTGTTTAAATGGGAAAAATTCAAACTGCCGCTGCTCTTAGACTTTTAATGGCAGGGTTCCCGAAACTTGGCACAGTTGGTCACTGGAGGACTGTGCCAATGTATATCTCATTTTGGGGACGCTAAAAAGTGGGCGGAGCCACAAACAACCAATCAGATTTTCCCTATTGACTTCAATAAGAAACCTTTAAACAGCTGTCATTCTCACAGCACCCAAACTCGGCAGGGTGGGTCAGTGTGAGACAAAGGTCAAAATTTATAAAAGTGGGCGGAGTCTACACTCCACCCAGTTACTCCGCCCACTCCAGTTGTAAGCTACTGGTGGAGGCAAGAACACATCACACAATTTCCCCAGAAATTGTACCTTTTCTAGTTCTTCTTATTCTTATTATAGCCAAATTTGCCACCCTAACTCCTCCCACAGTTTTTACACTACATAGACAAAAATTTACCAAAACGTGCAGATTGTGCCCGATCGGATTGCTATTACTTTGTGGAGCGATCCCACCCCCGGGGCCCCCGTGGCGGGCCCCGGAAGCCCCCTTTTTTCCCATAGACTTTGACAGGGTAAATTTTCAAATCGCTCCCACTCGCCAGGCTTTGACGCTAAAGTCACCAAACTTGGGTCACTTAGTCATGGAGTCAACCCGAAAATTTTGGGCACATTTCGGGGACCCCAAAAAGTGGGCGGGGCCACACAGAACCAATCAAAATCTCCCCATTGACTTTAATGAGACCTTCAAATTGCTACTTCTCCCACATTTTTAGGAGTACAAATTCCAAACTTTGCAGACTTGGTCGGCACCCACCCAAGTACCTTGCTTTTGCTTTGTTACCCGATCCCACCCTCCGGGCCCCTGGGACAGGGCCCCCAAAATCCACGTTTTTCCCATTGACTTTGACAGGGACAATTTTCAAATCTCTCCCAGTCGCACAGATTTTAAACTAAAGTCACCAAACTTGGGTCACTTAGTCATGGGGTCAACCTGAAAATTTCTGTCACATTTTGGGGGACATTAAAAAGTGGGCGGAGCTACAAACCACCAATCAGATTTTCCCTATTGACTTCAATGAGAAACTTTTAAATTGCTGTCATTCTCACAGTATTTAAGCCAGAATACCCAAACTAGGCACCGTAGGTCATTGGGTGACTGGGGTCAAAAAAAATTAAAAAGTGGGCGGGGTCTACAACGGCCAATCAAATTTCAGCCATTTGTTTAAATGGGAAAAATTCAAACTGCCGCTGCTCTTAGACTGTTAATGGCAGGGTTCCCGAAACTTGGCACAGTTGGTCACTGGAGGACTGTGCCAATGTATATCTCATTTTGGGGATGCTAAAAAGTGGGCGGAGCCACAAACAACCAATCAGATTTTCCCTATTGACTTCAATAAGAAACCTTTAAACAGCTGTCATTCTCACAGCACCCAAACTCGGCAGGGTGGGTCAGTGTGAGACAAAGGTCAAAATTTATAAAAGTGGGCGGAGTCTACACTCCACCCAGTTACTCCGCCCACTCCAGTTGTAAGCTACTGGTGGAGGCAAGAACACATCACACAATTTCCCCAGAAATTGTACCTTTTCTAGTTCTTATTCTTATTATAGCCAAATTTGCCACCCTAACTCCTCCCACAGCTTTTACACTACATAGACAAAAATTTACCAAAACGTGCAGATTGTTCCCGATCGGATTGCTATTACTTTGTGGAGCGATCCCACCCCCGGGGCCCCCGTGGCGGGCCCCGGAAGCCCCCTTTTTTCCCATAGACTTTGACAGGGTACATTTTCAAATCGCTCCCACTCACCAATCTTTGACACTAAAGTCACCAAACTTGGGTCATGGAGTCAACCCGAAAATTTTGCGCTCATTTCGGGGACCCCAAAAAGTGGGCGGGACCACACAGAACCAATCAAAATCTCCCCATTGACTTTAATGAGAGCTTCAAATTGCTACTCCTCCGACATTTTTAGGAGTACAAATTCCAAACTTTGCAGACTTGGTCGGCACCCACCCGAGTACCTT
Organism: Bufo gargarizans; assembly: GCF_014858855.1. Taxonomy (NCBI): domain Eukaryota; kingdom Metazoa; phylum Chordata; class Amphibia; order Anura; family Bufonidae; genus Bufo; species Bufo gargarizans. The sequence goes on along the minus strand of NC_058083.1, from coordinate 140,194,857 downwards.
GCTTGTGCTTTGTTACCCGATCCCACCCTCCGGGCCCCTGGGACAGGGCCCCCAAAATCCACGTTTTTCCCATTGACTTTGACAGGGACAATTTTCAAATCGCTCCCAGTCGCACAGATTTTAAACTAAAGTCACCAAACTTGGGTCACTTAGTCATGGGGTCAACGCGCAATTTGTTAGAACATTTCGGAGACCCGAAAATGTGGGCGGGGCCACACAGAACCAATCAAATTCTCCCCATTGACTACAATGAGACGTTCAAATTGCTACTCCTCCCACAGATTTAGGAGTATCAATACCGAACTTTGCACTCTTGGTCGGCACATACCCGAGGATCTTGCTTGTGCTTTGTTAACCGATCCCACCCTCCGGGCCCCTGGGGCGGGCCCCCGAAAACCTCTTTTTTTCTCCCATAGAGTTTTATTGGAAAAATGCAAACGTTTGTCACTCATACAGCTTCGGAGTGAAATTCACCAAACTTGGGTCACTTAGTCATGGGGTCAACCTGAAAATGTCTGTCACATTTTGGGGACATTAAAAAGTGGGCGGAGCTACAAACCACCAATCAGATTTTCCCTACTGTCTTCAATGAGAAAATTTTAAATTGCTGCCATTTCAACATTGTTAATGGCAGGGTTGTTAAACTTAAATAATTCGGTTAATAGGTGACTAGAATTCAAATGGTTTAAAGTGGGCGGAGTCTACAACGGCCAATCAAATTTCAGCTATATGTTTTAATGGGAAAATTTAAAACTGCCGCTGCTCTTAGACTGTTAATGGCAGGTTCCCCAAACTTGGTACAGTTGGACAATTTAGGATTAGGATTAAAATTCAGAAAAGTGGGCGGGGCCAAAATCAACCAATCAGATTTCTTTGATTGATTTCAATGGGAAAATAAAAAAATGCAGAAAATTGAAAAATGCGGCCATTTTTGATGTCAGGGGCTTCAAATCTCTGAAATCAGGTCATAGATTACTTTGGCTTCAAAAATTGAAAAAGTGGGCGGAGCCAACAACAACAAATCAGATTTTCCCTATTGACTTCAATGAGAAACCTTTAAATTGCTGTCATTCTCACAATATTTAAGCCAGAATACCCAAACTTGGCACCGTAGGTCATTGGGTGACTGGGGTCAAAAAAAATTAAAAAGTGGGTGGGGTCTACAACGGCCAATCAAATTTCATCCATTTGTTTAAATGGGAAAAATTCAAACTGCCGCTACTCTTAGACTGTTAATGGCAGGGTTCTGAAACTTGGCACAGTTGGTCACTGGAGGACTGTGCCAATGTATATCTCATTTTGGGGACGCTAAAAAGTGGGCGGAGCCACAAACAACCAATCAGATTTTCCCTATTGACTTCAATAAGAAACCTTTAAACAGCTGTCATTCTCACAGCACCCAAACTCGGCAGGGTGGGTTAGTATGAGACAAAGGTCAAAATTTATAAAAGTGGGCGGAGTCTACACTCCACCCAGTTACTCTGCCCACTCCAGTTGTAAGCTACTGGTGGAGGCAAGAACACATCACACAATTTCCCCAGAAATTGTACCTTTTCTAGTTATTTATTATTTTTGGTACATTTATTTTCATTTGGTAAAGACTAACTAACTGTAGTTTGCTCTATACTCCCTGATGTGGGCCATCCTAGGGCGTCCAGGAGGTTCCTGATACGGGATCGCCCCTATCAGGGCGGCAATTCCGTTTTAGGCAGGGCAGAACGTAGATAGGGTCATCTCTAGGGACAGTCCCCCAAATATTGTTCATAATACAAATTCCTGCCTTTTCTTCGCCCCCATCATTGTGAGGATTGTCTCTCCTACAAGAGTAATTTTGTTTTGTTTCTTGTTTTGTCTCCTTGTTTTCTTTTTTTATGTATTGGTCTATTAGGGGTACTTTATGTGTTTTTTACTTTTTATAATAATAAAGGCTAAGTTTTATAAGATAGTTATCTGTGATTATACTTATTCTCATTAGACCATCACAAATTATATTACCCTCTGACGGTTTACAGCCTGTACTGTGATCTTTACATGACGGCCAAGCCCAGAGAATGGCAGGTAACAGGGCTGCAGTGCTTAAACAACAGTACTGCAAACAGGTGATTTTTTTTTTTTATATGGGCACAAGGTTGGAGGAATGGTAAAGTCTACTCCTAGGACCGGACAACCCCTTTAATCAGATATGTCAGAGGCACTAACTGGTTCTCTCTAAGCAGCCACTAACACCAAAGACCCTAATCGACAATGTTTATATATTGTGCTGTAATTTTAATGGAATAACAGTGACCAGGTTTGGACTGGCCCGCAGGGGAACAGGTGAATCCCCCGGTGGGCCCCTGAGTAAGGCGGGCCCCTAGTCCCCCACCTCCTGCAGAAGAGGCACAGTATATAGACTTCACAACTATTAGATAGGAAGTTTATTATTATAGATGATTATGAGATGACTTCTAGGCACATAGGGAGGCTAGTTAATATCCATTTTTCCATGTCCTGCCTTCCTAAAATCACTGCAAGGACCCTCATAATCAATCGTTTTCAGCATGTTGCTGCTACATGTAGCTGTACAGAGGGCCCCCAGACTGAATTTTACTGGTGGGCCCCAGGCACTCCAGTCCGCCATTGACAGTGACCCTGTATATGTATGGAAGCAAAAATAGGAGATATCTGTGTATTTTAGCGATGTTATTGATTTGGTGCATGATTTACAGTAATACAGAAAGAATCCAGATACTGTACTTCCCCATGTCCTTAGATAAACCGCTCCATGCAGAAAGGTCGAGTGATATGTTAATTGCTTGTGTGTACAGCCCTTTTAAAGGATTAGGAGACACAATCTGCAGCCCGACTATCAATTCAATGTATTATTTTAATGTATTTATTAGATCTGAATGTTTTAAACATGTAAATGGATTTGCTTCTGTGCTCAGCTTTAAAATGAGATTTTCTGGCTGCACTCCAAGTCTTTAATCATATTTCTAATGGAAATGTCATGGTGCAGCTTCTGTCGAGATGCAGACCACATGACCTCATGCTTAAAGCTATTTTTATAATGCATTCCACTTTTTGTGTTGAGGGCAGCAAATAAAATAGACATTGTGATCATAATCACTAGTCTCATGCTGGAAAACAAAGGGAGCCATGAAGGAGCTGCCTAGTCGGCTATCTGTTGGACACTGCTGCAAGCCCAGGTTTATATCTCTGACAGTTTATGAACAAGGCCTCAGATTGTCCCTGCTTAATAATCATTATACAACCATATCATCCGCAGAGTACATTTACAGTAAAAATACACGCATTTATACATCTTGGCATGCTATCAATAAGACTATTAATGGTTGTCTGAGGAATGTTCTCCAATGCTGAATCATCAAGATCCGCTGCTCGCACCTCCTTATGCAATTGCTGACCAATGACTTACCAGATGTGCTAGATGGAAAACCGGAGACGCTTCCGGCCATGGTAGCATGTCTAGGCCACGCCTGCTGCTCACAGTAGCATGAACAAGATGGGGTCTGGCTTTGCCCTGTGGAAAACCACCTCCTGGTGTCACAGTGTGTTCATTGTGACACTGTGTTGCCGTGTAGGCTGGCTGCCGGCGCTGTTGTGTTCTGGCTGCGCTATTGTGTGGATATGTGTCTATGGCCACGCGCTGTTACAGCAGTACATGTCCTCTTTTAGTGTATACTAGTTGGTGTCGTGCGTGCTGGCTGCGGTCTTCAGCGGCTGCTTTCTGCAACGGTTAGGCCTCTTTCACACGGCCGTTGCGGAAACATGTGATGCCCACTCGCGTGAGAAAAATCGTGCATGTTTGGTACCCAAACCCGAGCTTCTTCACAGAAGTTTGGGTCTGGGATCGGTGTTCTGTAGATTGTATTATTTTCCCTTATAACATGGTTATTCTGTATTCAGAATGCTATTATTTTCCCTTATAACCATGTTATAAGGGAAAATAATAATGATCGGGTCTCCATCCCGATCGTCTCCTAGCAACCGTGCGTGAAAATCGCACCGCATCCGCACTTGCTTGTGGATGCTTGCGATTTTCACGCAACCCTATTCTTCACTTCTATGGGGCCTGCGTTACGTGAAAAACGCAGAATGTAGAGCATGCTGCGATTTTCACGCAACGCACAAGTGATGCGTGAAAATCACCACTCATGTGAACAGCCCCATAGAAATTAATGGGTCGGTATTCAGTGCGGGTGCAATGCGTTCAACTCACGCATCGCATCCGCACGGAATACTCGCCCGTGTGAAAGGGGCCTTATTCCTTGTGTGCTCTGTTTGTCTGCCACTGTTCTCCGTGACCTTATATACTGTGTGAGCTAGTCATTTGAATGTGTACTGGCAGCGCATAGTTGGTTGCGCCATTGCTACTGTGTTGGCTGGTTGCCAGAATCATGTGTCTGTGTGGCATATTCTCTGTGGTCCGTGTGTACTGGCAGCGGTGGCTTGGTTTGTAAAAAGTGTCTGTCTAGTTTTGTCTGGTCAGTGTTAGGTTAAATCCCCAGTCGGCATTCCTGTCTGTTTCTGAGTCTGCTGGGTTAATTCCCCAATCTGAATCTGTTGCTGTCTTAAGCCTCATGCTCACGACTGTGCCGTTTTTTGAGGTCCGCAAACCGCGGATTCGCACAAAAACTGAAGCCCCCCGTGTGCCTTCCGCAATTTACGGCATGGAACGGGAGGCACATTGTAGAAATGCCTATTCTTGTCCGCAAAAAAGGACAAGAATAGGACATGTTCTATTTTTTTGTGGGGCCACGGAACGGAGCAACGGATGCGGACAGCACACATCTTTTGCGGCCCAATTGGGGTGAATGGGTCTGCATCCAAGCCGCAAAAACGGCGGATCGGATGCGGATCCAAACAGTCGTGTGCATAAGGGCCTTAGTCACCTGTATGTCATATGCTCGGTTGTTTCCCTATTTAGTCCCTGGGTTGTCTCAAGCTGGTTTTTTTTGGAATCCTGTTTTCATTTTGTATCCAGACCCTAGCTGTGCAACATTGCAGAAAGTTGCATTTCTGTAGCCTGATCAGTTTCTTTTTTTCTTTGTCTTTTATCCATCTGTTTCTGCCTTCTCTGTGTCTGTGTCTGCCAGTTCTGCCTAGGCTGTTGGCCAGTATGTTCAGTGTTCTTTTTTTTCTGTCTCAACAGTGTCCTATGGTCGTATGTCTCTTTGGATTTCTGTTCTGCTAGTCTGCCTGTGATACATGTTTTGCGATATGCCTGAACTGCTGGTGGTTTTTACCAGCATCTCTGTTTCCTTGCAGGTCAGCTGCCATGTGTACTGGGGACATCCCAGGAGGTAGCAGTTCGGTTGCTCCCCTGCAGCGAAGACCAGATCCCTGTATAGGGTTAAAGGGTGATGCCGATAGTGTTTGGTCTTCTTGGTGTTGCAATTTTCACTGTTGAGGGGTGTATTTAAGAAAAGTACAACTAGCAAACCTCTATTGCAATGTTTCAATGTTACAAAATATGCAATAAATTACTTAGAAGAAAGGACGCTACAGAAAGAATCATACTGCCCCTTCCCCCCATCGAACCAGGTTTAGTAATTTATTCTGCTTATAAAGACAGCTAATGCAAATGACTCTGATACAGGATATAGAAATATGGTTGACAACCATAGCGCTGCTGCATGACACATTTTTATGGTTCCAGTTGAAACAGTAAACAAATTAATGTTTGAAAAAACACATGCAGCAAGTCTGACTTCTCTAATGTGGTGCCGCCTACTCCGTTACCATGGTAACCAGCCCAGCTGACAGTGAAAGATCAGCCTATCAGAAAGCAGGGACGCCGGGCCAATCAGGCTTGCTGACGATTTTCTGTGCTTCCTGTCCTGGGGGGTATTTAAATAGGGAACTGCTGGCCACAGTTGCTTGTGATTGGCCTTCCTGACTCACAAGGTTTGTTGTATGCTCTCTGGATTCTGGATCTTTGAACTGCTGCCTAATTTCAACCTTGCCTCTGTCTGCTAACTTTGCCTCTGCCATTATCTTCTGGTTTTGACCCTGCTTGGTATTTGACCCTTTGTGTAGTCTTTGGTTCTGTGATTTAAATCACTCAGGCTTAGACTACCCCTTTACCCAGATTAGGTCATGTACACTTAGTCAGGGTAGGGGCCTTCGCCCAGTTGGGGGACACTATTTAGGGTGGATTATCCAAGTATTTAGGGACATTGGTCTGTTGGAGTGTAGAGCTGCACTGTTCCCTACCTCATGTGACACTAGATTTGTGTGCTCAGACAAAATAAAAGACCCCAGCTGGGGACCTCTTTATGAGCCAGATCATTCTCCACCTTGATGTGGCCATGTGAGGCCACCTTACCAAGCAAGATGTGGGTTGGAGAGGGCCTATTTCTGGAGAACTGAAATGGATGTCTAAGATGAGAATACCCTTCTAATTTCCAGGCCAATCATTTCTAGAAATGTACCTAGAACTGCTTGTATAGGTATGTACCCCAAGTGCACATTTGACCATTTTTATAAATTATAAAGAAATGCAAAGAAAAATTGTATAAAAAAGAGTGAACTAAAGTGTAATAGGCTATGACTTCAAAGGCACCTCTGCAAACAAATTGTAAAAACATAATACATCAGGATACATGGTACAATTACTTCAGAAATATGGTGAATATCTCTTACATGTTCTTCCTAACACAAATTACTTCACTTTTATGGTATATTTAATTGGGTGAACATGTCCAGTATTTGGCATACTTTTAGGTCAGAGTTACAGTCATGACAAGCGGATCAGTACCAGGTAAGCCTGAATAAATGCAAGGGTCCACTGAACTTCAAGGCTGCTATCGTGATCTGAGTAAATAAATTATAAGCTTTTTGAGCAAAGGGTGGGAGAGACAGGAGGCCCACTGTGGCTCTGGTACTTAAGGGTCCAGATACAATTGAAGCAACCCTGGACATGATACATTGTGATAAGTATAACTTTGATTCTCTCAAAATAACTTGCTAATTGGTAGTGATGAGCGAATTTCCAGAAAATCGATTCAGATTTGATTCGGCCAAATCGGGTGAGCGGTTAAATTCAGGTCCAAATAAATTCAACCTGAATTGAAAGTGTTCCAAAAGTTGTGGAAAACATTCTGAGGTCTCCTAGGTCTGTATGCAACTGATTTCAAGCTCTTTAAAGCAAACCCAGCATTAGTCTTAAAGGGTTTCTGTCAGCAGGAAAATGGTTATTAACCTGGCTTACGTTAGTGATGTACTAATGTCAGCTGAACATAACTATATTAGTGCCATTTCACTGTGTGTCATCGTTACTGAGAAAAAAATAACTTTTATAATATACAAATGAGCCTCTAGGTGCAGTGGGAGGTGTTGATCCCGCTCCTAGAGGCTCCGTTCTCCCACCTCTGGCCGCGCCCTGCTATACTTGATTGACAGGGCAAGGCACTGTTGGTCTCCGCTTGCCGGCCCTGTCTCCTGTGGAAATCTCACGGCTGCGCCGTCCTGTTCGGGATTCGGCGCAGGCTCAGTGAGTGAAGCCGGCAGTGACATACATGGCTATGGGTAAAAACATGGCTGCAGGTGTTAAAGGGGTTGTCTGGTTTCCAATATTGATGATCTACCCTCTGGATAGGTCATCAATGTCAGGCCAAGGGGGTCTAACTCCCAGAACTCCCACTGATCAGCTGTTTGAAGAGTCCACAGCTTTTGTAGGAGTGCTGCGTTCTCTTCACTGTTTACCTGCTCATCATCGACACTGCAGTGGTGAGCAGTGGAATTATAGCTCTTCCGTCCCATGCATTTGAATAGGACAGAGTGTAACTACAACTGCTGATCAGTGGGGGTTGGGTTGAACCCCCACCGATTTGACATTGATGACTTTTTCTGAGGATAGGTCATCAATATTGGAAACTGGACAATCCCTTTAACAAACAACCTGGTTAAAAACAAACTGCACTGTAGATTTTTTTATGTTTAAAGTTTTGCTATTTGGTGACCAGTTTGGTAACCAGTATATACACACACTGTCTTCGGTCATGTTGTCCTCCTTTTTTCGTTTTACCTGTTTATTGGGCTAAAGTGGCTAATGCCATTTTGAGATATTTATCCAATTTGAATCAAAAATTTACATTTAGAACTAAGCAGAATTTTGGGAAAATTCAGTTTGAATTCGATTAATTTAAATTTGAATCACTCATCAGTGTTAATTGGCCGGTTGACATGTCACATATATTTATGTTGTATTAGAAGATTCTGCACATTTATTGTTTTCTGGATCTGCTTTGTATCATTTCTAAATGGCGCCAAACAAAAGCAGGGATAGTTACAAATAGACATATTAATCCTGAAACCAGCTGTCATCTGCTCGTGGCCTTTGATCTCTGCCTTGCAGAACATGATATGATTTGATTTTAAACCTGCTGCATTTTTTCAGTTTCTAGCTTAGCCTTATGATAATTCATTTTCAATGTTTTGCTCCATTTAAACCAGTCAGACATTATGTTGTTATGTTGCAGAGTTTCTTTTAACCGTGCTATTCTAGGCCAACACTTTAAATAATTGATCTATGCCACATGCCGAGTATTGAAGTAGCAATGACAGTTACTACTATTTTAACAGACCTAAATTACTAGTGACAGTTTTATACTACTTTTCATTCCATTGCTTACTGAATGTTCTTGCGTTCTATATGTACTCTAGGTTTCCCTTAAAGGGGTTCTCCGGTCTACCTAAAAAATTACCCCAGAATCTAACCTGTGGAGAGAAGATTAGAGCAACCATACTTACACACATCAGCTGTAGTGTTCCCAGGATACTCTTCACGGTTCCTCACCATCTTCTTGCCTTCCTTCCTTCTGCAGGAGACGGTGGGTCATCACTGACATCATCACATTCTGCCAGCCTTCCCTTTTCCGCACGCCTGCACACTACTGCGCATCCGCTGGGACCGCCGGCCGTCTTCTGAGTGTACAAGCTTCTGTGTGAAGCCTGTACTGACTCATACACAGCACGATGTAAGCGCTGTGTATGAGTCACACAGCCTAGCGATCAGCCTCTGTGGCTGATCGCTATGCTGTGGATGGCACTGGGGGGCACTGTGGGTGGCACCTGGTGGACCGCTGTGTATGACACCTGGAATCACTGTTGATGGCACCTGGGGGAGCACTGTGGATGGCACCTGGGGGGTACTGTGGATGGCAATGGGGACTGTGGATGGCAATGGAAGCACTGTGGATGGCAATGGGGGGGCACTGTGGATGACACCAGGGGCATTAGATGGCAATGGAGACACAGTGGATGGCAATGGGGACACCATGGATGGCAAGGGGACACTGTGGGAGGCAATGGGAAATGTGGACACTGTGGATGGCAATGGGGGCACTGTGGATGGCACTAGGGACTCTGTGGATGGCAATGGGGCACTCTGGATGGCTATGGGGGCACTCTGGATGGCACTATGGACACTGTAAATGGCAATGGGGACACTGTGGATGGCACTAAGGGCACTGGATGGTAATGGGGACACTGTGGGTGGCAATGGGGCACTGTTGATAGCACTGTTATGGAGGCACTGTGAATTTCTCTTATGGGGGGCTGCGGTTGTCACTGTTATGGGATGCTGGGAATGTCACTTATGGGGACACTGTGCATGTCACTTATGGGGAGCACTGTTGATGTCACTTAGAGGGGGCGCTCTGGATATCACTGTTATAGGGGCGATGTAGATGTCACTGTTATAGGGACACTGTGGATGTCACTTATAGGGGGGGCTGCGAATGTTGTCTCAGCATGCATGTTGCTACCTGCATTCCCTGAATTTAATAGAGGCCATTTTGGCACCAAAAGTGACAAACATTAAGGTGGGCCCAGCATGTATGTAGAACCTACACTCCCTGAATTTTATGGTAGCCGTTATGGCACATAACAGGTAGAACTTAGTTTTAGGTTACCGTCTTACAGATTGCCTTGACGTGTGGCAGACGGGCCCAAATAATTTTTACAAAATGTATTTGCCAAGAATCTCAAATTTACTTAATAAGCATAGCATTAGCATTAGAGTACTTGTTTGTACTTTATTTGGTTTGCAGAGTGCTGTTGCATTGTATTTTTTTCGCTGCGGATGTCACTGTTATGGATGATAATCCCCGAAATTAATGTCCTAGTCCATGTGTCAGCCAAATTTCTCAGGCAGACCACGGCTTCCCCGACCTAAACTGAATGTATCATAGTAATGTATGATATATCCAGTCTGTATCTGACCACGGGGCAGTTGTAGTGCACTAAACTCATCATTTGTCCATACCCCCAATCAGATAAGAGACCAGCTATATCATACATTACTCAGTCAGCCTGGGAGATGTGACCAGCACATGGATCGTGTTCTTGTCATGGAACCATGAACCAGACGTACAACAAGAGATGAGTGGAAATAAGAAGGCTTTATTGAAAATAAAGCTGTAAGGCAAAAGTCCAAACGGATGGCTAAACCGAAGCAGGGTCTTGCAAAACCAGAGATCAGGAACCAGAAGGGTAGTCAGATGAAGCCAGGATCAGGAACCAACAGGGTAGTCAGACGAAGCCAGGATCAGGAATCAGCAGGGTAGTCAGACGAAGCCAGGATCAGGAACCAGAAGCAGCAGCAGTCTTAGAAGCATGTGAGCACAGGAGGACCAAGCAGGGAACTGAAGCCACAGACCTCCTATATATATGAGCTAGGCATCCAGCTCCTCCCAGTGGGAAGGAGGAGCCACAGGGTGGGAGGCTACAAGAAACCCAGAAACCAAGATGGCCGCCAGCACATGTCAAACGAAGGAGAAAAGCAAGGAGGTAAGACCATGACAGTACCTCCCCCTCAAGGGCCCCTCCTCCGCGGAGTAAGGAACGGTTTCTGAGGGAAGCGTGCGTGGAAGGCTCGGAGCAAGGCAGGAGCATGGACATCTGCGGAGGGAACCCAGGAACGCTCCTCTGGACCATAACCACGCCAATGGACCAAAAACTGCACCCGGCCGCGGACCAGGCGTGAGTCCAGGATATTGCTCACCTCATACTCCTCACGATTGCCCACTTGGACCGGACGAGGCCGAGGAATCGAGGAAGTTAAACGATTACACACCAGTGGCTTCAAGAGGGAGACATGAAACACGTTGGAGATCCGCATGCCAGGAGGAAGCGCAAGGGCATAGGCTACCGGGTTTACCCTGCGAAGCACTCGGAAGGGACCAACAAAGCGAGGCGCCAGCTTGGGAGTGGGCACTCGAAGGTTGAGGTTGCGGGTGGACAACCATACGCGGTCTCCGACCTGGTAGGAAGGAGCGGGCGCTCGTCTGCGATCAGCCTGGAGTCTCTGGCGCTGCGCAGAGACCTCAAGGGACCTCTGGATCTGTACCCAAGAAGCACGTAGGACGGAAAGGTGATCCTCCACAGCCGGAATATCCTGGGGAGAGAATACCTCCGGTAACACGGCAGGTTGGAACCCATAATTGGCCATGAAGGGAGACGTCCCAGAGGAAGAGTTCACCGCCGTGTTCCTGGCAAACTCAGCCCAAGGCAAGAGGTCAACCCAATTGTCTTGGTGATCGGAGACATAGCAACGAAGGAATTGCTCCAAGGCCTGATTGGATCGTTCTGCGGCCCCATTGGACTGAGGGTGGTAGGCCGAGGAGAAAGAGAGATGAATCCCCAACTGGGAGCAAAAGGCGCGCCAGAACCTGGACACAAACTGACTCCCCCGATCCGACACAATCTCCTTGGGCAAACCGTGCAACCGGAAGACCTCCCTGGCAAAAATCGAGGCCAACTCTTGTGCAGAGGGTAACTTCTTGAGAGGTACACAGTGGCACATTTTGGAAAACCGATCCACTATCATGAGAATGACCGTATGGCCTCGGGATGCAGGGAGGTCCACAATGAAATCCATCCCCAGGTGTGACCATGGACGCTCCCCGGTGGCTATGGGTTGCAAAAGGCCCAACGGAAGGTGCCGAGGGGACTTACTCTGGGCACAAACGGAGCATGCCGCTACATATGCGGCGATGTCGGAACGTAGAGAAGGCCACCAGAACAGACGTGAAACAGCCCAGGACAGCTGATTCTTTCCAGGATGCCCCGCGGCCTTGGAGTTATGGTAGGTTCGCAACAACCGAGTGCGCAACTCCTCAGGCACAAAACACCTGCCGTTGGGTCTCCCAGAGGGAGCACCAGATTGAGCCCCAAAATCTGCTCACCCAGGGGAGAGGTCAGGCTGGTGCGAATGGCGGCCAGGATCTGATTCGGAGGTATGACCGAAGTCGGAATCGACTCCTCCCCGGACAGCTCGGAGTACTGCCGTGATAAGGCATCCGCTCTGATGTTCTTGGAACCGGGTAGGTAGGAGACCACGTAATTAAAACGTGACAAGAACAGAGCCCATCTGGCCTGACGTGGTGTCAATCTCTTGGCCTCAGAGAGGTAGGTCAGATTCTTGTGGTCCGTCAGGATGAGAACCGGAACCACCGAGCCCTCGAGCAAGTGCCTCCATTCTTTAAGGGCCTGCACGATGGCCAATAACTCTCTGTCACCAATCTGATAGTTGCACTCCGCGGAAGACAGTTTCCGGGAGTAAAACCCACAAGGAAGCAGAGGACCCTCTGGTGTTCTACGCTGAGACAGGAGGGCGCCTACTCCCGTCTCAGACGCGTCCACCTCGAGGACAAACGGCAACCCAGGGTTGGGATGCGACAGAATCGGAGCCGACACAAAGGCGGACTTTAGAGCCTCAAAAGCTCGGATGGCCTCGGGCGGCCAGACCTGGGGATTACTGCCCTTCCTGGTCAGATCCGTGAGAGGCTTGGCTAGCATGGAAAAGTCCCTGATGAACTTCCGATAATAATTGGCGAAGCCCAAAAAGCGCTGCAGGGCACGAAGACCACTGGGCTGGGGCCACTGTAAGACAGCCGAAACCTTCTCAGGATCCATGGAGAACCCCTCAGCGGAAATGATGTAACCTAAGAAGGTTACCTGGGATCGGTGAAATTCGCATTTCTCAAGCTTACCGAACAGCTTGTTCTCTCGTAACCGTTGCAACACTCGTCTGACATCCAGAATGTGAGCCTCCATGGATTCAGAATATACCAAGATGTCATCCAAATAGACCACCACACACTGCTGCAACAGGTCACGGAAAACATCGTTGATGAATTCCTGGAAGACTGCGGGCGCATTGCACAACCCAAAGGGCATAACCAAGGATTCATAATGACCGGTCCTGGTGTTAAACGCGGTCTTCCACTCATCGCCCGCCTTGATCCTTACCAGGTTATATGCCGCCCTCAGGTCGAGTTTGGTAAAGACCGTGGCCCCTTTGAGGCGATCGAACAGCTCGGAAATCAAGGGTATCGGGTAAGCGTTCTTGATCGTGATGCGATTGAGACCCCTGTAATCGATGCAAGGCCTCAACTCACCGCCCTTCTTTTTCACAAAGAAAAATCCAGCCCCTGCCGGGGACGAGGATTTGCGAATGTGTCCGCGTGAAAGCGCCTCCCTCACGTACTCCTCCATGGCCTCATTCTCCGCTACCGACAGTGGATAGACTTTGCCACGAGGAGGAACGGCACCAGATTGTAACTCTATGGCACAATCGTATGGGCGGTGCGGAGGTAGGGCAACCGCACGCACCTTATCGAATACATCCCGGTACTCCTCGTATTCAGGAGGCAACAGAGAGTCCGAGGAAGTACACAGCAACTTGACAGGCCCATGGATGCAACTAGCCCCACACTGCGGTGACCACGAGAGGATCTCGGCCGATTTCCAATCGAAAGTCGGATTATGCTTCTGGAGCCAGGGGTACCCCAAGACCACCGAGTAGTGTGGAGACGAAATAACCTGGAGACAGACCGACTCTCTGTGAACGGCACCAATGGCCATCCCCACTGGAAGGGTCTCATGAGTCACGTGTGGCGGCAGAAGGGGTCTGCCGTCTATCGCCTCAAGAGCCAGTGGGGAACCTCGAGGCTGCAGAGGAATGGAATTGGCGGCAGCGAACACACTATCAATGAACAAACCACCAGCACCAGAGTCCACCAACGCCTGGGTCGTCACCGAGCCCCCGACCCAGGAGAGGACAACAGTAATCAGTGGTTTGTCAACACGGGAAACCGGGGACGAGGAGACTCCACCCAAGATCTGCCCCCGACAGGATCTCAGGTGCGAGCGTTTCCCGGACGGTTCGGGCATGCCAACCGAAAATGCCCACCGAGACCACAGTACATGCATCGGCCCTCGCGTCTCCGGAGTACCCTCTCCCCCTCGGACAGGCGAGCAAACCCCAGCTGCATGGGTTCACCCCCAGACAAGTCATCCCCAGGAGGCGTGGGAGGAGAGGGAGGCACGGGTGGGACAGCAAACGTAGGCGCCAATCTGTTAGAAGGCCTCCGCAGGCTCTCCTGAAAGGAAGGTCTTTCCCTGAGTCTGGTGTCAATCAAAATCAGGAAAGAAATAAGAGACTCGAGCTCCACAGGTAGGTCCTTAGCTGCAACCTCATCCTTCAAGGCATCCGAGAGACCATGAGAGAAAGCAGCGACCAGAGCCTCATTATTCCAGCCCACCTCTGCTGCCAGGGTACGAAACTCAATGGCGTATTCAGCTACGGATCGTGAACCCTGTCTGATGGACATAAGGAGCTTCGCAGCAGAGGCAGCACGAGCCGGCACATCGAATACCTTCCGAAGAGAAGCAACAAAACCGGAAAACTCGGCAACCACCGGATTGTTGTTCTCCCATAAAGGGCTGGCCCAGGCCAAGGCCTTGTCCGAGAGCAGCGAGATCAAGAAGCCCACCTTTGATCTCTCAGTAGGAAAGGCATGTGGCAGCAACTCGAAGTAAATGCCCACCTGGTTAAGGAAACCTCGGCACTGAGTTGGCTCTCCCCCAAAGCGCTGTGGAAGGGGGGCAGAACCGGTCATACCCCGAAAGACCGCAGGCGCAGCAACAGGTGTCGGGGTAGACTCTGGCGCAACAACCGGAGCGGCAGTAGGAGCGGGCCCAGGAGCGACAACCGACCCATCGGCAACGGAAGCTAAATGAGCCGTGCGTTCAAGCAGGGTTTGCAACGCCACAGCGAACCGACCCAACAGGTGATCCTGCTGATCAAGTCTGGCAACCAGCGTAGGTAGCGAGGATGGCCCTGTACCGTCAGAATTCATGGCTTGGTCCTAATGTCATGGAACCATGAACCAGACGTACAACAAGAGATGAGTGGAAATAAGAAGGCTTTATTGAAAATAAAGCTGTAAGGCAAAAGTCCAAACGGATGGCTAAACCGAAGCAGGGTCTTGCAAAACCAGAGATCAGGAACCAGAAGGGTAGTCAGATGAAGCCAGGATCAGGAACCAACAGGGTAGTCAGACGAAGCCAGGATCAGGAATCAGCAGGGTAGTCAGACGAAGCCAGGATCAGGAACCAGAAGCAGCAGCAGTCTTAGAAGCATGTGAGCACAGGAGGACCAAGCAGGGAACTGAAGCCACAGACCTCCTATATATATGAGCTAGGCATCCAGCTCCTCCCAGTGGGAAGGAGGAGCCGCAGGGTGGGAGGCTACAAGAAACCCAGAAACCAAGATGGCCGCCAGCACATGTCAAACGAAGGAGAACAGCAAGGAGGTAAGACCATGACAGTTCTCCAGGCTGATCATGGTTATATTACACGTGTATCACACAGGATAAGCCAAGATAAACACATCAGCAGGCAGCACCAAAGAGATAGGATTAGGCCTCATGCACACAACCATATCTACTTGCAATCTGCAAGTTGTAGATCTGCTAAATAAGAATACTGTCTGTGTGCGATCCGCATCATGAGAGAAGGAAAGTGTTACAATGTATCTGTTTGTGCTGAGCTTCTCCTCTCCACCCCGCCCACTAGAAGGTTCTAGTCTAGCTAAGGGCTCTTTCACACCTGCGTTCTTTTCTTCCGGCATAGAGTTCCGTCGTCGGGGCTCTATGCCGGAAGAATCCTGATCAGGATTATCCTAATGCATTCTGAATGGAGTGAAATCCGTTCAGGATGCATCAGGATGTCTTCAGTTCTGGAACGGAACGTTTTTTGGCCGGAGAAAATACAGCAGCATGCTGCGCTTTTTGCTCCGGCCAAAAAAACTGAAGACTTGCCGCAAGGCCGGATCCGGAATTAATGCCCATTGAAAGGCATTGATCCGGATCCGGCCTTAAGCTAAACGTCGTTTCGGCGCATTGCCGGATCCGACGTTTAGCTTTTTGTGAATGGTTACCATGGCTGCCGGGACGCTAAAGTCCTGGCAGCCATGGTAAAGTGTAGCGGGGAGCAGCATACTTACCGTCCGTGCGGCTCCCGGGGCGCTCCAGAGTGACGTCAGGGCGCCCCACGCGCATGGATGACGTGATCACATGGCAAGTGGAGTACACGCCGAATCCGGACAACGCAAGTGTGAAAGAGGCCTAAAACTGTATATAAGGAGAGCAGTCAGAGCCCCTAGTGTTCTGCAGTTAGGTAACAGTGCTTGGAAGAGGAGGCACATGCCAGTCTGCATGAGGGACCAGAAAGAGATGCTGAGATGGGGACGGTGAGCCACAGACCATAGGTCACCAAACCTGTGACAAAGGAGCCACCTGGACTACTGAGCTACGGACCGTGGGCCGTTGACCAGGATGACAGTCTTCTGAGAGAGAGAGAGGGATAGCTAGCTTTGGCCTTTCCTTAGCATCGAACCCTTCTTCTGCCAGGGAGGAGACTGGAGAAGCCAACCCTATGCCCCGCCTGTATTGTTTTGGACCTGAGTTCCTCTAGTAAAGAAGCATCCTGGTTTACTGCAGACTCTGACTCTCTGGCCTTATTTCCCATTGGGGTGCACAATGCCTTACCATCCCTTCCAGAGAGAGCAGCAACACATTGTAAAACCTTGACTGTGTCCGGGGGAGCCAGCGTAGCCTCTGCAAAGGTCCACTTTTTGAAGACCAAAATAGGACATACAGATGTGCAAAGCACAAAAGATAGAAAGTGTCCTAATATGGTCCTCAAAATGCAGACCTTGAACCCACAGAAGTCAATGGGACTGAGAAAGAAATGGTATCCTTGTTTAGTGGATCCACAACTTGCAGACCACAAAATACATACAGTTGTGTGCATGAGGCTCTATATACAGACTTCAGCATCATACAAGATAGGTTTAGATCCACAGCTCAGCAGGCAGTATTATACAAGATAGGATTAGATCCACAGCTCAGCAGGCAGTATCATACAAGATAGGATTAGATCCACAGCTCAGCAGGCAGTATCATACAAGATAGGATTAGATACACACTTCAAGAGGCAGCATAACACAAGAGAATCTTTGACACAGGAAAAATAGACTATCGCAGATGATAGAGGCACACTAGACAGTGTCATACAAGATGTGATTAGATACACAGTTCAGCAGGCAGTGTCACATACAACAGGCTATGTATCAGGCTCGGCAGGATGTATTGTACATGATAGGATTAGATACAGATGTGTTTGGATGTGCTTGCTGTTTAGTGCACTCTGGAGGTATTGAGGGAAGAGCCTGTGGACTGTCAGTGATCCTCCAGGATAGTCTGATGCCAGGAGGAAGGAAAGTTCATACTTGTAAAACAGGTATTAGGGGAATATACACTCACCTAAAGAATTATTAGGAACACCATACTAATACGGTGTTGGACCCCCTTTTGCCTTCAGAACTGCCGTAATTCTATGTGGCATTGATTCAACAAGGTGCTGATAGCATTCTTTAGAAATGTTGGCCCATATTGATAGGATAGCATCTTGCAGTTGATGGAGATTTGAGGGATGCACATCCAGGGCACGGAGCTACCGTTCCACCACATCCCAAAGATGCTCTATTGGGTTAAAATCTGGTGACTGTGGGGGCCATTTTAGTACAGTGAACTCATTGTCATGTTCAAGAAACCATTTTTCCAGTCTTCAACAGTCCAATTTTGGTGAGTCCGTGTAAATTGTAGCCTCTTTTTCCTATTTGTAGTGGAGATGAGTGGTACCCGGTGAGGTCTTCTGCTGTTGTAGCCCATCCGCCTCAAGGTTGTGCGTGTTGTGGCTTCACAAATGCTTTGCTGCATACCTCGGTTGTAACGAGTAGTTATTTCTGTCAACGTTGCTCTTCTATCAGCTTGAATCAGTCGGCCCATTCTCCTCTGACCTCTAGCATCAACAAGGCATTTTCGCCCACAGGACGGCCGCATACTGGATGTTTTTCCCTTTTCACACCATTCTTTGTAAACCCTAGAAATGGTTGTGCGTGAAAATCCCAGTAATTGAGCAGATTGTGAAATACTCAGACCGGCCCGTCTGGCACCAAAAACCATGCCACGCTCAAAATTGCTTAAATCACCTTTCTTTCCCATTCTGACATTCAGTTTGGAGTTCAGGAGATTGTCTTGACCAGGACCACAACCCTACATGTGATTGGTTGACTAGATAATCGCATTACTGAGAAATAGAACAGGTGTTCCTAATAATTCTTTAGGTGAGTGTATATATGCATGGTAAGGGGTATTAGGTGCACATAGAGACCAGACAACCTCTTTAAGAGGCATGTTACACTGTAGATTAATCAGACTTCCCTCTCTCATAATGCCTCAAAAAGAGCTGTATTAAGATTTTTGGTCATGGGGTAAGTAAATGCTAAATTCAGAAGAGAAAATCAAATGGAAATGCGGCAATCAAAACACTTCAAGGGTATTTAGGTAAAATTAAATGGATTAAGTCTTAGTCCAAACTATGCTGGAGTAAGTTGCGACAAATTTATTAAGCGGCGCAGGCCTCCTCATAGATTAAGCACATCTATGACTGTCCACATCGCAGACAATCAAGTCTATGTTGCTTATGAGCTGCAGTAGATATGTATTATATTTTACATTGCTTTCTGACACAAAGGGCATCTGTCAGCAGATTTGTAGCTATGAAACTGACTGACCTGTTGCATGTGCACTTGGCAGCTGAAGGCATCTGGTTCTGGTTGGTTCCATATGCAAATGTACCTGCATTGCTGAGAGAAATAATGCTTTAATATATGCAACTGAGCCTCTAGGAGCAACGAGGGCATTGCCATTACTCCTAGAGGCTCCCTTCTCTGCAGTTGCCACACCCTCTGCACGTTGACAAGGCCAAGCAGGCGTTATGATGTTCTAAACCTCTAGGTGTAACGGCAGTGCCACCATTGCTCCTAGAGGCTCACTTGTATATAATAAAACATAATTTTTCTCAGCAATGTGGACACATATAAACATGGGACCAACACAGATGCCTTCGGCTGTCAAGCACACATGCAACAGGTCAGGTAATCTTATAGGCACAAATCTGCTGACAGATGCCCTTTAAATTATGATAAATCTATTGTGCACAGGAGATCAAGCCCCTTCTACTTTGCAGCTCCTGATTTTCAGAAAAGAACTGTGAAAAATGCAGAAAAGTCACAAATATGTT
Organism: Bufo gargarizans; assembly: GCF_014858855.1. Taxonomy (NCBI): domain Eukaryota; kingdom Metazoa; phylum Chordata; class Amphibia; order Anura; family Bufonidae; genus Bufo; species Bufo gargarizans. The sequence continues at coordinate 140,175,414 of NC_058083.1, read as the reverse complement.
GCACAAATGCATAAAGCCATCGATATAGTCCACAGGAAACTACGCCAAAATATGCTCCATATTTTGGCTTTAGAATTAATAAGTTATAGGCAATGCCCCTGCTTGTAAAACAACCACAGTTTCCCTATAATAAATGTCTTAGGTATAAAAAGATGTTATATGCACCATTTTCTCCACCACCATTCTCTGCTTTGCTGGTCTGTTTCTCCTAAAGCAGTGACATGCCAGTAGACCACTGAGAACAGTGATTGGCTGCAGAGGTCAAGTGCCATATCATTTGTATACAGAAAAAGAGGCAGGAGAAGCGGGCCAGCACCACAGACAACTGTGCTGGAGGAAGGGGTAAGTATAAGGCCTCATGCACACTGCCGTGTTTCACAGCCGTGTGCGGGCCATGGAACCGCGGCCTGGATCCCTCCTGAGAGCAGGAGCGCACGGCGTCACTGGTTGCTATGACGCCGTGCGCTCCCTGCTGCCGCCGCAATACAGTAATACACTGGTATGATCTATACCAGTGTATTACTGTACTGTGCCGGCAGCAGGGAGCGCACGGCGTCATAGCAACCAGTGACGCCGTGCGCTCCTGCTCTCAGGAGGGATCCAGGCCGCGGTTCCACGGCCCGCACGCGGCCGTGAAACACGGCAGTGTGCATGAGGCCTAAGGGTTTTATTTGTTTATTTTGAAGCCATTTTAGAGCTTGTCCAGGATTTGTAATTATCACTGACAGCCCCACAGAGAGCAAATGTGTGCCAAAATAAAATTGCACTAAGGTTTCCAGAATAAACTGCTAACACAATAGTTTAATAGATTTAGCGAAATTCTGACTCTAACATCTGAATGTGAGATTTATTGTTATTATTTATTTGAATTTTTAGATTTATCAAACCAGTTTTTATTAATCTGTTCCCAGTATATACATACTTTTAGTTCTTCGATACAGGACCTTTGCTGCTGTAGTCCATTCACTTCAATAATCAGTGTCTTGTGCATATACAGTCCTGATGAAAAGTTTAAGATCACTTGAAAAATGACAAAAAATAATATTTTACATTGTTGGATCTTAACAACAGAAAAAAAAAAATCCAGCTTCTTGTGGAGTAAAAAATAGTTCTTTATTGGCTCATCATATAAAATCCACCAAAATCACAGGAAAAAGGTGTAGTAACATGTTTCGGGCTACAGAATACAGCCCTTCATCAAGACACCATGTCACACCACCTTTTTCCTGTGATTTTGGTGGATTTTATATGATGAGCCAATAAAGAACTATTTTTTACTCCACAAGAAGCTGGATTCTCTCTTTCTGTTGGATATTCTATTGGGCCCAGTTCTGGCCTTTTTCCGTGCTTCGTGGATTAAAGTCAGAGGTGAGAGCTGCAGCCATTTCTATCATTGTTTTGGATCTTAACAAGGTTCCAAGTAGAGCTTCAACATGCAACAAGAAGAAATGAGAATGAAGCAAAACATTTTTTGAGCATTCAATTAATTGAAAATAACGATTAAACTGAAACAGGCTGTTTTTCAGCTGATCTAAATTTTAGGACCACATGCCTTTAACCGCCTCCGGACCGCCTAACGCAGGATCGCGGTCCGGAGGCGGCAGCTCTGCGCACAGTGACGCATATACGCGTCATCTCGCGCGAGCCGAGATTTCCTGTGAACGCGCGCACACAGGCTCGCGTGTTCACAGGATCGGAAGGTAAGCGAGTGGATCTCCAGCCTGCCAGCGGCGATCGTTCGCTGGCAGGCTGGAGATGCGATTTTTTTAACCCCTAACAGGTATATTAGACGCTGTTTTAATAACAGCATCTAATATAACTGCTACCTGCTCCTCTGGTGGTCCCTTTTGCTTGGATCGACCACCAGAGGACACAGGCAGCTCAGTAATAAGTAGCACCAAACACCACTACACTAAACCCCCCCCTGTCACTTATTAACCCCTTATTAACCCCTGATCACCCCATATAGACTCCCTGATCACCCCCCTGTCATTGATCACACCCCTGTAAGGCTCTATTCAGACATCCGTATGATTTTTACGGATCCACGGATACATGGATCGGATCCGCAAAAACATACGGACGTCTGAATGGAGCCTTACAGGGGGGGGATCAATGACAGGGGGGTGATCACCCATATAGACTCCCTGATCACCCCCCTGTCATTGATCACCCCCCTGTAAGACTCCATTCAGACGTCCGTATGATTTTTACGGATCCACGGATACATGGATCGGATCCGCAAAACACCTACGGACGTCTGAATGGAGCCTTACAGGGGGGTGATCAATAACAAGGGGGTGATCCATATAGACTCCCTGATCACCCCCCTGTCATTGATCACCCCCCTGTCATTGATCACCCCCCTGTAAGGCTCCATTCAGACATTTTTTGGGCCCAAGTTAGCGGAAATTGTTTTTTTTGTTTTTGTTTTTGCTTTTTCTTCTAAGTCTCATATTCCACTAACTTGTGTCAAAAAATAAAATCTCACATGAACTCACCATACCCCTCACGGAATCCAAATGCGTAAATTTTTTTAGACATTTCTATTCCAGACTTCTTCTCACGCTTTAGGGCCCCTAAAATGCCAGGGCAGTATAAATACCCCACATGTGACCCCATTTCGGAAAGAAGACACCCCAAGGTATTCCATGAGGGGCATATTGAGTCCATGAAAGATTGAAATTTTTGTCCCAAGTTAGCAGAAAGGGAGACTTTGTGAGAAAATACAAAAAGAAATCTATTTCCGCTAACTTGTGCCCAAAAAAAACATTTCTATGAACTCGCCATGCCCCTCATTGAATACCTTGGGGTGTTTTCTTTCCAAAATGGGGTCACATGTGGGGTATTTATACTGCCCTGGCATTTTAGGGGCCCAAATGCATGAGAAGAAGTCTGGGATCCAAATGTCTAAAAATGCCCTCATAAATGGAATTTGGGCCCCTTTGCCTACCTAGGCTGCAAAAAGTTGTCACACATGTGGTATCGCCGTACTCAGGCATAGTGAGCTCATGGAAGTTTTTATTTTTTGTCACAAGTTAGTGGAATATGAGACTTTGTAAGGAATAAAAAAAAAAAAAAACATAATTTTCCGCTAACTTGTGACAAAAAATAAAAAATTCTAGGAACTCGCGATGCCCCTCACGGAATACCTTGAAGTGTCTTCTTTCCAAAATGGGGTCACTTGTGGGGTAGTTATACTGCCCCGGCATTTTAGGGGCTCTAATGCGTGCACCTAGGCTGCAAAAAAGTGTCACACATCTGGTATCGCCGTACTCAGGAGAAGTTGGGCAATGTGTTTTGGGTTGTCATTTGACATATACCCATGCTGGGTGAGATAAATATCTTGGTCAAATGCCAACTTTGTATAAAAAAATGGGAAAAGTTGTCTTTTGCCGAGATATTTCTCTCACTCAGCATGGGTATATGTAAAATGACACCCCAAAACACATTCCCCAACTTCTCCTGAGTACAGCGATACCAGATGTGTGACACTTTTTTGCAGCCTAGGTGGGCAAAGGGGCCCACATTCCAAAGAGCACCTTTCGGATTTCACCAGTCATTTTTTTACAGATTTTTATTTCAAACTACTTTGCACGCATTTTGGCCCCTAAAATACCAGGGCAGTATAACTACCCCACAAGTGACCCCATTTTGAAAAGAAGACACCCCAAGGTATTCGGTGATGGGCATAGCGAGTTCATGGAAGTTTTAATTTTTTTGTCACAAGTTAGTGGAATATGAGACTTTGTAAGAAAAAAAAAAGAAAAAAATCATCATTTTCCGCTAACTTGTGACAAAAAATAAAAAGTTCTATGAACTCACTATGCCCATCAGTGAATACATTAGGGTGTCTACTTTCCGAAATGGGGTCATTTGTGGGGTGTTTGTACTGTCTGGCCATTGTAGAACCTCAGGAAACATGACAGGTGATCAGAAAGTCAGAGCTGCTTCAAAAAGCGGAAATTTACATTTTTGTACCATAGTTTGTAAACGCTATAACTTTTACCCAAACCATTTTTTTTTACCCAAACATTTTTTTTTATCAAAGATTTAGATTTAGAGAGAAATTTATATATGGATGTTGTTTTTTTTAAAAAATTTTACAACTGAAAGTGAAAAATTTCTTTTTTTTGCAAAAAAATCGTTACATTTCGATTAATAACAAAAAAAGTTAAAATGTCAGCAGCAATGAAATACCACCAAAAGAAAGCTTTATTAGTGAGAAGAAAAGGAGGTAAAATTCATTTGGGTGGTAAGTTGCATGACTGAGCAATAAACGGTGAAAGTAGTGTAGTTTAGAAGTGTAAAAAGTGGCCTGGTCATTAAGGGTGTTTCAGTTGAAGTGGTTAAAATGCCAAATCTGTGCAAAGATGTGGATTCATTGTCATTTTCTGTGAGGTAGTCACACGTTGTGATGGCAAAGGCAAAAAAACTCTCCCTTTTTTAACGTGGTCGGGTTGTTGAACTGCATAAGCAGGGTCTCTCACAGCGCGCCATCGCTGCTGAGGTGCGACGCAGTAAGACAGTCATTTGGAATTTCTTAAATGATCCTGAGGGTTATGGAACAAAAAAGTCAAGTGGAAGACCCAACAAAAATTTCATCAGAACTGAGCCGGAGGATACAATTGGGTGTCCGTCAAGATGATCCTCGACCCAAATTAAGGCCCTTACTGGTTCTGACTGCAGCCCCATAACCATCAGACGGCATCTAAGACTGAAGGGCTTAAAAAAAAAAGTCTTCAAAGACCTCGTCTCCTTGAACGCCACAGAACTGCTCGTTTGGATTTTGCAAGAGAGCACCAAACATGGGACATTCAAAGGTGGAAGAAAGTTTTATTCTCTGATGAGATTTTTTTTTACCTTGATGGTCCTGATGGTTTCCAACGTTACTGGCATGACAAGCAGATCCCACCTGAGATGTTTTCTACGCGCCACAGTGGAGGGGGCGCCATAACGGTCTGGGGTGCTTTTTCCTTCAGTGGAACAATGGAGTTTCAGGAGGTGCAGGGGCGTCAAATGGCCGCTGGCTATGTCCAGATGTTGCAGAGAGCATTCCACATGACTGAGGGTCCTCGTCTGTGTGGTAATGACTGGGTTTTTCAACAGGACAACGCTACAGTACACAATGCCCGCAGGACAAGGGACTTCTTCCAGGATAATAACATCACTCTTTTGGCCCATCCTGCGTGTTCCCCTGATCTAAATCCAATTGAGAACCTTTGGTGATGAATGGCAAGGGAAGTTTACAAAAATGGACAACAGTTCCCGACAGTAGATGGCCTTCTTGCGGCCGTCTTCACCACTTGGAGAAATGTTCCCACTCACCTCATGGAAACGCTTGCATCAAGCATGCTGAAACAAATTTTTGAAGTGATAAACAATAAAGGCGGAGCTACTCATTACTGAGTTCATGTTTGGAAGTTGGATTTCTGTTTTGGGGAGGTTTAGTTTTTTTTGGAGGTGTGGTCCTAAACGTTTCAGTTTATTCAATGTTTTTTTATTAAATTGAATGCTCAAAAAATGTTTTGTCTCACTCCCATTTCTTCTTGATGCATGTTGAAGCTCTACTTGGAACCTTGTTAAGATCCAGCCATGCTAAATATGATTTTGTGCCATTTTTCAAGTGGTCTTAAACTTTTGATCAGGACTGTACTATAAAGATGTTCTTCTTACCAGAGTTGTAACACTGTCTGGCACTTTCCATCAGCTTGATCCTAGCCTGGTCATTCTCCTCTCTTTTAAAAGGTGCTTTTGGTCACTGAACTGCATGCTTTTCATTTTCAAATTATTTTAAACCCTAGAATCTGGGCTAGAAAATCTCATGAAGTCAGCAGTTCTTGTAAAATCACAGCTGATACTTGAGTGTCCCGTTTTTGGGATGCCAGTAATCAACAGTAAAGTGTGGGAAGAAAAAGCTTTAAATAGATTGCACTGAAAACAATGGGATGTCTGTGTAATGCACAGACAAACGATAAATGCCCTTTATTGCTAACCTCCACTGTGGCTAACAAATGAGGTTCCTGAATTGGTCGGAAATCCCTATAGAATGTTTGAAGGGAGTGTAGATAGAGGAGGTGTGCTTGAGGAGGTCCAGAGACCCTGTTACGAACAACAGTGATCTCTATCTGCTTAGTTTGTTGTTTGTTGGGAGGTTTTCATTTTATTTTTATTTTTTTGTTATTTCTTCTGTGCCTCTTTTCCAGGTATAGTGATAACTCTGTGCAGTTGTTCCCAGACTCTTGAATACTGGTCCATTGACTTTGTGATTATACATTCTTATATTTGTCTGCATTGTAAATGTGTTTGTTGTGAGTTGAGCTTTTTGTTTATTGTTTGGGTTTTGTTTCACCATTGTCTTATTGGACTTAGAAATTAATGGTCAATTTCTGTAGATTTAATTCCTCTTACCTACTTTCATTTCTTTCTACCTGTACTCCATTGCTGTTTGCCCATTGATTCATTGCTGGACTCCATCTTCCTCAATTGTTGCCACTGTCATCTAGTTTTCTGTCATCTACCAGTAAATTTTTATTCAGTATTTGTTGCTTGTCCATTTTATAGGTGTTTTGGATTGAATATCTTTTCTGGGGGCTGTCCTGTTCTGTAATTTTGCTCTACTCAAGTCCTTGGAGTATCTGAGTACTAAGAGCCATAGTTAGGACTTGGGAAAGGCGACTGCTATAGGTGAAGTAAAGTTCTACAGTCTTGAAAGCAACCAGCTTACCTTAGTTGCAACTACCTACCATGTCAAAGATAATGGGATATTGGGAATCCTTGGTATTTTTGCATTTGGGCTCAGATGCTTCAAGTTATACCTTGGGTGTTTCAAAGGGGGCTTTCTGAATTGCCACTAGATAAGATAGATAGATAGATAGATAGATAGATAGATAGATAGATAGATAGACTGGGACTGACTATTGCCGCAGATACTGTCTTTTTATTTAGGTTGACAACAGTTTAAAAGTATTGACAATTACAAATAGATGTGTTTTTATTACTTCATTTTCTACCAAATGTTCTGACAGAATAGGGACATAATCTATTTCATGTAATAATTTTACCATTTTTACAGTAGCGGTCTAGAGGCATGCAGTAAATCAACATAAGGTTAAATAGAAAAACTGATGTAATCACAGTGAACTGTACAACAACATCCACTGTAATGTTTAATGCATCTTTAAAAAAAGAGATATGAAAGTAATATGTGTGCTGTCCTGGGTTTAGCACTTGGAAATCAAATGTGGTTCAAAGTATCTCTCATTTACAGATTAAACATTGATGGCCTATGCTAAATGTTCTGGAGAACCCCTTTAACCAACTAACTGTTTTTCCCAAGTCCAGCTCGGGCAGTGGGAAAAGTAGCTAACTGGAGGTGGGAGGACTGCTTTAGATGCTGCGATCTCCTAAATGGTCTTGTTTGATAGCTGACATTCCAGGCTTTCATACAAGACCAAAATGACAGCTAAAGTCCAAGCAACAGAGGAGAAATCACTGTTAGATATCGAGTCGGGAATAATTGACAGTAAAATCTGCTTTTACTTTCACTTTCAGCTGCATTCACAGCATCCCGATTTCTATCCGTCATTTCTACCCTGTTGTCACTGCCTGCCCTGTGAGAGATCTAAGAAGATCAGATAGACTTGCACCACATGAGTCTATCTGACAGGTTCTAAGTGTTTCCTTCTGTTTGTTGTTGTTGGCGGGATCCCACCTCTCCACTGGTTCTGCTCGTTTGCTGGTTAGAGACTCTATTTTAGTCTGCCTCTGACTTCTCACTGTGCAGTTGATATTTCCTTCTGGAGTTCTTGATGGTTGTTTGTTGATCCCTTGTTTCTCACTCTTCCCAATCTGAACTTCCGCTTTTCCTCTGTGTTGTTTGTGTCAGTCTAGGTCTCAGGGAGACGCTGGCCCCTTCACTGTGGAAAGGTGCTGGCAGTCTCATTCCCCGTTACCTAATCTAGGGTTTGCTACAGTATTAGCAGAGTCCAGGTTCGAGTGTATGTGATCGTCCACCATTAGGGCCTGCACATACTGTCAGGAGTCAGGGAGAGACTCAGGGATTGCTAGGAAGTAACCATCTCTCCCTCACTAGCTTGTAGGCCTAGACTGTTATCCTATGCTCTCTGTTTGTCTGGTGTACCTGTTATCCACATTACCCCGTGACACCTGTACTGAACAGATTGCTGATATTTTCTGAAATCCTGGAATGTCAGATTGTTAAACAAGACCAGTTGCATGTTTCTAGCTGCTACCTGTCAGATCGATGAGGGTCAAATTCCTGGCACCACCGCCGATCAACTGTTGGAAGGGGCTGTGGCACTAATGTGAGTGATGTGTCCCAGTGTTTAGAATATCAGAGGCACCATATAATGGTCTACAGAGGGCCTACATGTTTTCAAACAGTGGTGGTGTGCTGACGTCCTGGAAATCTTACCTGCTTAGTGCAGAGATTGGCTGCAGTGGTTACATCACATGCAGCCACGTCACCTCTGTTGTTTGTCAAAAAATAGTGTGAGGAGCACCAGTGCTCCAGAGAATGAGGCTGGAAAAGCCAGTCAGTTACTGGTTTCTTTATTCTAAGCTATTCAAGGGGTTGTCTTGGATTTTGAGTATTTCAACAATCCCCTTTAGGCTACATTCACACGTCAGTATTTTTCTATAATCCGAATTTCGGTCCGTTTTTTGCGGATCCGTTGTTCCTGAAAATGTTTCCATATGTCATCCGTTTTTTGCAGATCCGCAAAAAACGGAAACATGTATACATTTCAATAATCAAATAAAGTTGTTTGGATTTCTTTGAAAAAAAATTGAAAAAATAAAAATAAAAAAAATTGTTATGTGTTTCCAGGAATGGATTCCGCAAAAAACGGATGACATACGGAATAACATCCGAATGTCTTCCGTTTTTTGCGGATCCATTGACTTTGTATTGTACCAGGATCCGAATTTTGCGGAAAAGAATAGGACATGTTTTATATTTAAACGGACATGCGGAATGGAACAACGGAAACGGACAGCACACATTGTGCTGTCCGATTTTTTCCAGCACCCATTGAAAATGAATGGGTCCAGATCTGGTCCTGATCTGTTCCGCAAAAAACGGAACAGATCAGGAAAGAAAAAACGGACGTGTGAATGGACCCTAAAGCAACTACACAATGTGGGTGGTAAGAGAAGCAAAAGGTTAATACATGCAAAGGGACTGCTTCCATATGACCCAAGGTAAGAAAGCATTTTCTTGCAGCCTTATTCTCTACAGAAAGGCATTCACCCTGTTATAGTGCTCCTTCCAATCCCACAAATTCGCAAGCCACTCTCAGCAGTTAAAGGGGATGTCTGGTAAAAAAAAAAAAAAAAAATCATATATCCTATTATAAAATTCTAAAGTTAAGCAACCTTGAGAATGGACCATGGGGAAGTGGAATACAGCCAACCTCACACATAGGTCTCTCAGTACAAGAGTTATATTTCTAAAGGTCCCTTTAGATGGGCCAGATGAACTCTTGATCCTGATAATTGGTCAATGTAAAGATGCTTCCATTCACCAAATAAACGATCATTGGGCTAAAGCATTGTTGATGTGGCACCCAAAATCATTGTTCCTGGAAAGCAAGTTGTTCTATGTAAACAGGGATCTGCTGCCCAGAAACAATAGTTCTCTATGGGGAATGATCACCAATCCCCATACAGAGGAGATAACTGCTGAATGTAAAAATAAAGCTCTCACCTTGTCTGACAAGCAGGCAATTATTGGGAATGTGTGGTTTATTCGTAAAATTGCCTGCTCAGTTTGCCCAGAACACAAAAGATCTTTACTAGCCTACCTGATCTCTTCACTTCCTGATTCGGTAACTAAGTAGCCGATAGACATTAAATTATTTGGTCTGGGTCTATCGATTCTTGAACTAAAGGAATTTATAAGATGATGGTTGGATGTGAGGTTGGATGGATATATAGATGGACAGATAAATTATAGTAGTTGCTGTCTTTTCTGACTAGATTCTGCTAATAAGAAAGAGATATAAATAGAGCTTCAGCCTAGGACAATGAGTGACAGCTTGCAAATTGCAATTGATTCACAATTTTGTTTTGCATAACCATTGTTGAAGTTGCACCTATACAAGCAGGAAAAGCCGTTCATCCTTAGGGTCATTTGACAAGCAAATAACTTTCAAACTGCATTTATCAGAACACATGGTGTCATCTTCTACAGTACGTGTCTAAATGAGCATAAAAAATGCATATACAGTACATGCATATCTAGCTGCTTCAGTGTCCGCATACCTTATCATAAGATCTGCTGAATGAATTAAATGCATGATCTTTTATAACACAGTAATGGTAATTATATGAAATGATATTAATGGATGTGTATTATATCGTAACGAAAAAGGATCATTGAACAGGAGGCATCAGCAGAAATATAATCAGGCTTCAGAGCCAGAAATGTTCAAGGAATTTCCCCTGTGTAGACAAGAGACCTGGGCAGATTGCTGTTTGGAAAAGCCTTCATGTCAGTGCTATGTTTTCATGGTAAATTGAGTTAATAGGATAAATCAGTGGAGCATTCTGAGATTAAAACCACAGTAGCTGTGTCCTTACGTTAGGCAGTTTAAGTAAGTGGCTAGCTAATCCTTCATTTGAGAACCCTACAAGTAGTACAAAGGTGAAACTGACTGCGATAGCATAAAGAGAAAGCGACAGCACTGAAAATGACCTCATTGTGTCTCAAGTGCGCATCAATATATAAATTACCATCAAATGTTTATGTAGCGTTCCTATTTCCTAATGCCTGAAAGCCATTTTACTCTTCAGGTTTAGGTTTCATTATGACTTTTTAAAACAGAAAATAAAAAAATATCCAAGCAATTCCTTTCTTCATCTCCACCTTTCTCTTAGTCCTATTGTTTCTTATATTAAAACTGAAAAATGTATAAAGAATTGTTCTCTGTGTCTAGAAGGTCATCCATGTCCCCCCTCATCCTTACAGTCCTGTGAAAAGCTGTAAGACCAGTGACTGGAGCTGGAGTATCTCTGCTCTGCCCCTTCACCAAGCTCTGCCCCCTGTGTTGGTCTCCAACCATAGATGGAGCAAATCAGCAGATTACCCCTTTTGTTCTCTGTAGGATTCTGTTTGTGTCAGAATCATGCAGAAAGTGCTGTAGGTTGACAGACAAGGCAAGCAACTATATTCTTGTTTATTGTTAGAATTCAACTATGCTGGAGAGGTGTCACTTCCCTCCAGAAAAGAGTAGTGCTGACACTCAGATGCCACTACCCCAAACAACATGATCAACACAGGTCCTTTACCACATGAAGAGAATAAATGTGCCAGCCCCAGTGGCAGGTGAAGATAGTGAAGGTCTAGGAGCAAGGACTGGTAAATAAATGCTACGGTTTGGGGTTTATTTTTATTTAAGGAGTCTCATCTGAGGTTTGAATTTATTTACGGGTTTGGTCTAAGGTCTGAAGTAATTTTGGATTCTGGTGCGCAATGTAAATTAATTAGGGAGGGGTCTGTATTAATTTAGAGGTCTGGGAAGAGATCTGTATTAATTTTCAGGTCTGATCTGTGGTTTGTATTTGTTTAGGATTTTGGTTTAGGGACTTATACATTTTTGGGCCTTGTCTAAGGTTTGAATTAGTGTTGGGATTTTTCTGAATAATTTTAAATCTGTGTACAACTCTGCAGAAAATGTAAGCACTATATACTGTAAGTGAATAAAATATACCGGTAGATATTTTGGGGTCATTTTGCCCAATCCACACTGGATGATAGTCTGTGTGATATGTTTTTCCAACCTCCACCTAAGCGTTATTCCTCTGAGCAACACATTACAGCAGGCAGCCAGTCTGTAGAGCCTAAAGAGAAGAAGAGCACACCAACATGAGAAAAAGCCTGATATAGTAGGTACAGAAAGCTTTTTTTTTTTTTTTCTTCCTACCGATTGACTTCGTTTTAATGCTGTACTAAGTCCTGTGAGACTTCGGTGATAACGAATTTCCCTCGCTGGAACCCATACAATATTCTATAGAGACAAATCTCCGTATAGCATTCAAAGTTTTGAGCAAAGCGACTTTGGATCTTGGAGCCAAAGCTCAGTTCGCTCAACGCTAAGAGGTAGAGTAGGGTGGGGGGAATAAGGAAAGTAGCCTGAAGTAGTCTGAAGTGGAGAAAGATGCATTATTTCTCCAATATTATAGATTACACAGTGTCTTATCTTTGATTATACTCGTAAGAATACAGTAGTGAGAAAGAAATGCAGGGTCAATGACCAGGAGCACCAGCAAACTAAATTTGCTACCCACCTTTCTTTCTTCAACACTCCAGTTAATAGATTTGAGGCTACTCCTAAGCTTCCACCAGAGCCTGGTGCAAGGCCAGATGGACTTGCCTACCAGGCACCCATGATACATCTGCAGACTAAGAAGCCAAAACAGAAGACAAGAAGTTAATCTAGAAAAAAGATGAGTAGTCAAAGCCAGGAGAATCAGGAGACAACGGGTCAATCAAGAAACAAACCAAGATAATCAGAATCCTACTTAGCAAACAAGGGGAAAATCCTGAAACGACCCATAATCATCCAGGGGTAAGCTGTTCATCAGGGTTTAAGTATTAAAACCTATTGGAAATTCCTTTGCTTAAAGGCGATATCAGACAAACAATATCAGGAGTAATGGACACCATTATTTAACCATATGAGTGCAAAACAAAAATGTGGTGCTCCAGTATTATTTTCACCTTTTATAGTCTACTTACTCATGTGTCGTCACATAAGACAAACAAGCACCTGCATCTCCCAGAAGTGCAGTACAATGAGTTCTTGTTAACCCTCTTTCCTGTCTCCCCTGCATAGAAATAAAGGTGAAACTCGAAAAATTAGAATATCGTACAAAAGTTCATTTATTTCAGTAATGCAACTTAAAAGGAATTGCATTAATGCAGCTTAAAATTAGAATATTGTGAAAAGGTTCAATACTCTAGGCTCAAAGTGTCACACTCTAGTCAGCTAATTAATCAATTTTCCCTGAGCAAAGGGTACCTGAGATTGTGACTTTGGGGTTTCATAAGCTGTAAGCCATTATCATCCAATTTATAACAAATAAAGGCTTGAAATATCTCGCTTTGCATGTAATGATTCTATCTCTTATATTAGTTTTACCTTTTAAGTTGCATTACTGAAATAAATGAACTTTGCACGATATTCTAATTTTCCGAGTTCCATCACACACAGCCGCAGTGATTCCATTAATAAATAGCACTATGCAATCGCCCCCCCCCCCCCCCCCCTCAATTTCCTTCCCCAGTGTCTAGACAGAGAAGATAGCTTTATATTTCTATGAAATTAGAATTAGGGATTAATGAATGAAAGGTGTCTGGCCAGTACTGAGAGGAGAAGGGGAGTAGCGAAGCTACAGAGCATGTCAGGCCACCGCTGAACACCTGAGAAAGTGAGACAGAATTTCAACCACAGTAGAAACAGCAGGAGGCGCTACCAGAGTGGAAATATAATGTACATAAAAAAAAGGAATATTTTATTACATGTACAATTCAATAATATTTCATCTGAAAATGCCTTATTCATTGCTTAGAAATACTTTCAGTGAAATAACCCATTAAAACTGTCTAAAAGCTTTAGGGTGCATTCACACAACAGTAATTCTGGGTCCGTATCCGTTCCACAATTTTGCAGAAAGGGTGCTGACCCATTCATTTCAATGACACCATTCCGTCCTGCGGCACCGCAAAAAATATAGAGCATGTCCTATTCTTGTCCGCAATTGCAGACAAAATTATGCATTTTCTTTATAGCGCTCGCCATGTGCGGTCAGCAAAATGCGGAACGCTCACGGCCGGTATCTGTGTTTTGCGGATCTGCAATTTGTGGACCGCAAAACACTTAAGGTCGTTTGAATGCACCCTTATAAAGACATAAATGCAGCAGATGTCCCAAAGAAAGCCTATTTGGTGACCGCCCGTGATGAATCCAAAGGGGAGGAGAGACAGCAGGATGCGGATGCGGTGCGATTTTCACGCACAGTTGCTAGGAGATGATCGGGATGGAGACCCGATCATTATTATTTTCCCTTATAACATGGTTATAAGGGAAAATAATAGCATTCTGAATACAGAATGCATAGTAAAATAGCGCTGGAGGGGTTAAAAAAATAAATAAAAATATTTAACTCACCTTAGTCCACTTGGGGTGAGCATTAATTACATGAACAGGACCTGTGATGACGTCACTCCGGTCATCACATGTTCCATCACATGATCTTTTACCATGGTGATGGATCATGTGATAGAACATGTGATGACCAGAGTGACGTCATCACAGGTCCTGTTCATGTAATTAATGCTCACCCCAGGCCCTGTTCAGCAAAGGAGACAGACGGAGATGCCGGGCTAGGCCTAAGTCCTGCTAGACCAGACATCCCATTTAGCAGACGTACACTGAATTATTGTGCCTCCCAATTTTAAAACAATATTTAGATTGGAAAATAACTTTCTAAATCATGTAGACTGTATCTCCAGTAGTCTGCAATTAGTTGCAATTGCCATAGGTGCCAGCAGTCACTGTATAAAAGTAATGATTTAGCTGCTTTTTATACTGCACATAAGGCCTGCAACCGCAGCAATGTGTGCATACTGGTATTGATGGGGAAGTAGCTGGAACCCAATGAATAACAGATGTTGTATACAGTACAACTTCTCATAAGTATAAACTTTGTGAAGTACTGTATATACTATAATTATAGTATATAGCATATACTATAACTAATGTAAGCAAATCATTTGGCAGTGCTATGTAAGCACAATCCCTATTGTAAGATTAAATAGTATTAGGCTACTTTCACACTTGCGGCAGAGTGATCGGCAAGCAGTTCCATCACCAGAACTGCCTGCCAGATCCGGCAATCTGTATGCAAACGGATATCATTTGTAGACGGATCCAAATCCGTCTCACAAATGCATTGCAATACTGGATCCGTCTCTCCGGTTGTCATCTGGAAAAACAGATACGGTATTTATCTTTTTCACATTTTTAAAGGTCTGTGCATGGGCAGACCACAAAACCAGATCCGGCATTAATGCATTTCAATGTAAAATAATGCCAGATCTGGCATTCCGGCAAGTGTTCCGGAATTTCGGACGGAGAATGCTGCGGTATTTTCTCCGTCCAATAACCATACAGTGACTGAACTGAAGACATCCTGATGCATCCTGAACGGATTGCTCTCCATTCAGAATGCATTAGGATAAAACTGATCAGTTTTTTTCCGGTATCTAGCCCCTAGGACGGAACTCAATAACGGAAAAGTTTAAAGCAAGTGTGAAAGTACCCTTAGATGGGGAAAACTGGAGACAGTGGCGAGCTATGTATTGGTTGCAGTTTACAGTCAAATTGATCTAAATATACCTAGAACTGTAACAGCAACAAGGAATCATCCTTGATATCTATAGGCAAGAAGCTTTGTACCCTAGGGTTACTGTAAGAGCATTAGAGGAAGAGGTGGTGAAGGTGAACTCAGTCAG
Source organism: Bufo gargarizans (assembly GCF_014858855.1). Taxonomy (NCBI): domain Eukaryota; kingdom Metazoa; phylum Chordata; class Amphibia; order Anura; family Bufonidae; genus Bufo; species Bufo gargarizans. Next base: position 140,159,873 of record NC_058083.1, on the reverse strand, counting down.
GGTTTAAAAGGGGCCTGGACGCATTCTTTAATGCAACAATATTTTAAGTTATAATTACTGGCTTTAAATAACTCAATGTTGTTAAGGCCCAGATGAAACATTATTGCTTTGCTCAGTGACTTCCATCAGTGACTGTTGGCCAAAACCAGGAGTGGAGCCCATGCAGAGACAAGGTAGAAGGGAAACATTTGTGCAGATTTTGTGTTTTTGAACCGCACCTGGTTTTGGCTAACCTCAAAATATGATTCCTCAATCTTTTTTATTGTAATGTGTGAAGATTGGTAACACTTCAGCTGATGACATCACAACTGATTTCATAATGTTGGCTAGCTACTAGATTGGACAACCAGTTTACCAATGTTTCTAAGGTCCTAGAAAGCCTACATGCAGGAGGACCCAAGGTATCATAAAAATACATCTTCTCTTTTATTGATAGGCGCTGGAAACAATTCCCTTCCTTCCTGCTGAGTACTTGTGTTCTCACCACTGCCAAAGGCATTAAGGCACGCCCTACACACACTCTCACTACTGCTGTCTGAAGTAACACTCTCCTAACCTCCTCTCACCACTCTAGATGGTGTCTCTTCAATTCTTCCTGCTGATAGATGGTTCTGTTTAGTCAGTACAGTAGGGTTTTTTCCCCAGCCGGTAAACCAACTGCACAGCTGGTGTTCAGACCTGGAGGCCAGGCCTGGTAGAAGTTTTTTTTTACAGGAATTATATTAAACTGCTGGTATTATGCAGAAGCACTTGTTTCCAATGCATCCACATCCTCAGGGGGTGAATACAGATGTATACAATGGCAAAAACATTCACCCTGTGACTAGTGATTTGGTGCAGGCATGTGACATCATGGAAACTTTGCACTGTATGGGGGTCACAGAAGGAGGGGGTATAATACATAGAAACATAGAATGCGTCGGGAGATAAGAACCATTTGGCCCATCTAGTCTGCCCAATATACTGAATACTATGAATAGCCCTTGGCCCTATCTTATATGAAGGATGGCCTTATGCCTATCCCATGCATGCTTAAACTCCTTCACTGTATTTGCAGCTACCACTTCTGCAGGAAGGCTATTCCATGCATCCACTACTCTCTCAGTAAAGTAATACTTCCTGATATTACTTTTAAACCTTTGCCCCTCTAATTTAAAACTATGTCCTCGGGGGGGCGCATGCGCGAGGCTTGCGGAGCAGACATGTCTCTGTGAGCTCCGCTCCGACCGCTGGCATTTACCCGTCATTAGCGACGTTCAATCGTCTCCACAAGCCCTGAGTGAACATGCAAGGGTCGCAGAAGGCCTGCCGAGGCAAGAGGGGACCGAAAATACCGGGAACCCCGGCTGCATCACAAACCATACCGGAAATTTTCCGGACCACGAGGCAATCCATCATGGCCGACGGCGCAGCTTACCCGGTGAGTCCAGCGTCTTCAATTGAAAACGAAGCACCTGTGGATGCGGGTTCCTCACAAGTGGGTCAGGCGGACCTCTATGCTAATATTGCTGCGCTATTTAAAACTGAACTGTCTCAGGCGGTTGCCGAATTCTCCCGCCAGATTGGTGACCTGGGCAATAGGGTCTCGGACCTAGAGTCCAGAACAGACGAGCTGGCAGACGCCATGGGCTCCGACAGGAGAGACATTGACGCACACTCGCTCCAGCTACAAGCTCTTGAAGCGAAGATAGAAGATCTGGAAAACAGGTCTAGGAGAGGGAACTTGCGCATCAGGGGCTTACCGGAGTCCTTCCAGGACCTATCGGGCACGGTAGGAGCGCTATTCTCGGCCCTACTCCCTCAGTCTCCGCCTAATCAACTGCGGATGGATCGTATCCATAGAGCCCTGGGGAAGCCACGTACTCCCGATATACCTCGGGACGTTGTTTTAAAATTGCACTATCCAGAGGTGAGGGACATGATCTTGACTGCAACGCGCAATATGGCGGCTCTACCTGATCTCCCGCCGGAGGTCCACATCTACGCGGACCTGGCCCCCACAACGCTCCGAAAGCGCAGAGAGATGAAGCCGGTTACACAGGCACTACAACAAGCGCAAATACGCTACAGATGGGGGTTCCCATTTGCCCTCTCTTTTCAGCTTAATTCGCGTTTGCACACGATTCACACCCCGGATGAGGGGATCGAGAAGCTTCGTCAAGCCGGATTAAAGGTGGATGCTCTGGACAGATCGACGGTACCCCCGAAACCGCAGCGTCCAGCCAGAGTCTGGACTCAGGTGCCCACCAGTGCCAAGTCGCCGGCCCATTGAAGGTGCAGTTATGTTTTTTTTTTGTGTCGACAGGGCCACACGCTGCATTCTTTGTATGTCTCGATGCTGAGATGTACCGCTTTTGACCCATTGCTTGAATAAGACTCAGGACATATGCTTGGGTCCCAGCGATTCGAACTGTCATGCTGACCTCCGATACTGAGCCTTATCGTGTGGAGTTAGGGATGGATATTGTTCCCCTGACTTTCGCAGTAGGCTCACGAGTTACTGCAGGCCACATTAGGCCTAGCCATCTTTGTTGCTTTACAACTCTGTTTTATATGTTTTTGTTGTTCAGTTCTAAGGTGCACTTGGAGAATCTATTTCATATGTTTGATGGCCCACTACAGCGTAGGCGGCCAGCTATGTTGAGCTACTCTATATAATGTTGGGATAATGTGTAAACTATTGTCGCATAATGCTCGAGGCTTAAACTCCCCAGGTAAACGTAAAATGGCTCTCTCAATGTACCATAGGCATAAACCTGATGTCATATGTATACAAGAGACACATTTTACCCCTTCTTCGCATCCCAAATACTTTCACCCTCAATACTCAAGATTTTTCTCCTCCACTTTCTGTACCAAAAGTAGGGGAGTGATTACTTTGCTGCATAATTCATTTCCGTTCCAGGTTACTGACCAGTTTATAGACCAGGAGGGACGATATGTTATTTTGTTAGGGGAGTATAAAGGGAAAGCTATGTGTTTAATTAATGTATATGCTCCTACTGAAGATCCAATTGCTTTCTTTGGCCACATGCACCAGCTAATAGAAGCACTACGGTATGATGAGATAATCTGGGCAGGGGATTTTAATTTTGTAATGAATCCTTCAATGTACCGATCCTCCCAGCTCAGAACCCCACGATCAGCTGCGTTGGGCCGCCAGATTACGAATGTCATGATGTCTCTTACATTAGCAGATTCCTGGAGGGAATATAATGGTACTCAGAGAGGATATACTTACTATTCTCCCGCCCATCATCTTTATACACGCATTGACATGATTCTGATCTCCTCCTCCCTCTTGCCACAGTTGGCTTACTGCAGGCACCAGGTGATGTCGTGGTCAGACCATGATATGGTTGTAGCGGATGTTACCCCATCTACCCCTACCAGCAGATTGTTTACGTGGAGACTTAATGAGTCACTATTGACCAGACCTGCTATAAGGGATAGGATCCAAGATGAATTGAGACAATTCTTTTTAGATAATTCTGACCCCGACGTAGACCCCGTACTAACATGGCTTTCCCACAAGGCCTTTATAAGGGGTCAATTCATTAAGGAAGCTTTGCGTCTGAAAAAGGAAAGGCAGGCAACGTTGTTGAGTCTTGAGTCCAAGCTTAGCAGATTGGTAAGAGCACACCAGAGGGTGCCCTCGTTATATTTAATTAGAGAAATTAACAGTACCAAGCTCCAAATAAACATGATCCTCACGGATCGAACAGAGAAGGCACTAAGATGGACTGAATCCTACTACTATAGGTTCGCCAACAAACCTGACAAAATGCTGGCCCGACAACTTAAGGCAAAGCAAACCATTAATCAGGTATTTCAGATTCGGTCACAGGCTGGCCAAATATCCTCCAACCCCGAGACCATCTATCAGACCTTCCATGCATTTTACCAAAAATTGTATGCTAAACCTAGCGGTATCCAGAACCAGAACCTTAGTGACTTCCTAGTCTCTGTTGGATTGCCACGGGTCTCTCCGGAGGCGGTGGGAAACCTAAACAGACCGGTAGTTAATGAAGAAGTAGAATTCTCCATCAAATTGTTGAAACTAGGTAAAGCCCCAGGACCGGATGGGCTATCTGCCCTTTATTATAAAAAATTCACTCCCATCCTAACGCCGCATATCACCAAATATTGCAACCATGTAATGCAAGGTAATACTCCGCACCCTGATTTTTTGGTTGCTAACATAACGGTAATCCCAAAACCCAAGAAAGATCACTTATCTCCCTCCAACTATAGACCAATTTCCTTGCTGAATTTGGACACCAAGATTCTCACGTCTATACTTGCTCGGAGACTCAATTGTCTACTCCCAAATATTATTGGTAGAGATCAGGTAGGGTTTATCCCAGGTAGGGAAGCCCCTGATAATATCCGCAAAATCCTCAACCTGATTCAAGTGGCAAACAAAGGTAATACACCATTAGCTGTTTTGGCCCTTGATATAGAGAAGGCCTTTGATTCTGTCACGTGGGATTACTTGCACTCAGTTCTCCGGTCTATGGGTATTGAGGGCCCATTTGTACAAGCGGTTAGGGCTTTATATTCGAATCCAGTAGCATATCTTAAACTCCCGTCCCTAAATCCTGCCCCGATCCAGATTCTTAAAGGTACACGCCAGGGGTGTCCCTTGTCTCCAGCACTTTTTGCCCTGGCTATGGAACCCCTAGCCATATCCATTAGAGAAGACCAGAATGTGACGGGTGTTAAGGTTGCAGGTAAGGAATACAAGCTGAGCCTATTCGCCGACGACCTCCTCCTTTCTATAACTAACCCCCTTGTCTCCCTACCAAACCTACTACGACTTTTAGACAACTTCTCTAGGGCCTCCGGACTCCGGATAAATCATCAAAAATCCGAACTTATGTTATGCAATACTCCGTACCCCCTAAAATCAACTCTCTTAAAAAACTTTCAGTTCCACTACCAACCGAGTCATATACCATATTTAGGCACAATTGTTCCCACTCTTCCGCACCTAATGTATAAAATGAACTATGTCCCTATGTACCGGGCTATTAGAGCAGACCTTAAGACTTGGAGCACATTGCCGATATCCTGGATAGGCAGGATACATATAGTCCGGATGGTGGTGTTATCTAGGCTTTTATATTTATTCCGGTCAATACCGTTACCGGTCCCGAGTGGGGATCTCCACGACTTACAGAGAGATGTGCTGAAATTCATATGGGGTAACAAGCGTGCCCGTTTAGCTCGGGCTACAATGTGTCGGCACAAAACTCAGGGAGGCCTTTCAGTTCCCGATTTTTTAAAATACTACAGAGCCGCTAGATTGGCCCAGCTCTTTCTGACACATACAAAACCTGAAACTCATCCAATATGGGTCTCGATGGAACAGTCGCTCTTCTCTCCTTGGTCGTGGAGGGCTCTACTCTGGTCTACACTTCCCATTCCGAAGAAGGTTCGCTCTAACTCGCCATTATCATATCAGGCCCTCCTATTATGGAGATCAGTCAGATTTAAGTATTCGTTGCAATCTAAACTTTCTCCACTTTTACACCTGATTGGTAATCCTGCCTTTTCCCCAGGACTGAAGTCCTCTAATTTTAAGTGGTGGATTGATAATAACTGCACAAGTCTACACAGATTCTTGGTCAGGGGAAGACTGATTGCCCTGAGTGATTTTAGAGACAAATTTGGCCTCCCTGGTAGTGAATCATTCAGGGCCAATCAGGTCTTTTCATTTCTTCACTCACTACGGATTGCTGACCAGATTTTAGATTTTGCCCCCTTTGAGCGATTTGTGAACTTCTCTCTGTATAGGCAGGGATTATTATCTAGACTATACAGCATGCTGGACCTTTCACCCGAAGGAGTTCGACTCCCATATATGTTAGAATGGGATAGAGATACACAGTTAGACTGTTCATTGTCCAAATGGTTCTCTCGCTCCCAGACGCTGACAAAGACTTCGTGGCAGACCACATTAGCGGAGACTTCTGTAAAGATTCTCCACAGAACTCATCTAGTTCCTTATCGATTACATCGTATATATCCGGATATGTCGCCTCTCTGCTTTAGAGGGTGCACCGAGGATGGTACAGTATACCACATTTGGTGGACGTGTCCACTTGTTCAGCAATTCTGGTCCAAAATTGGGAGACTACTCACTACAATTTTGGGATGCCCTTACCAAATTACACCCACCTCCTGCCTCTTAGGAGACAAACCTTCTGAACTACCCTTTGCTAAATTTAAACTGTCGCAATACATCCTAATGGCTGCCAGAATTCACGTAGCGTTTAAATGGAAGTCGAGTACATTAAGCTTCCAGGCAGTCTTAGACAGAGTCAATAGGATCTTACTCTATGAAAGACTCTCAGCAATTAGGGCGGATACTTTCGAGGCTTTTGAGAAGTTATGGGAGCCTTGGACTACCTCGGCCTACTCCGCCAATGTGCAACGTAGTCTAACACTGTGATATTTCATGTGTCTCTATAGCACTATTTTGGAACAGATTTATGCCATATGTCTACCTGTGTTTTTTTATTAGGTTGTTGCCTCTTATATCTCGAGCTGCTGATTGCCGCTAGATTCTCCACTGATGTACGTTTTTGTTTTTGTTGTACTATCTCTATACTTAATGTATGACCATAATACATTTGTTATTCTAAGAGTGATTGCTACTCAAAATGCTTATATGATGACGAATATATATATTCAATAAAGCATTTGAAACATAAAACTATGTCCTCTTGTAGCAGTTTTTCTTCTTTTAAATATTCTCTCCTCTTTTACCTTGTTGATTCCATTTATGTATTTAAAAGTTTCTATCATATCCCCTCTGTCTCGTCTTTCTTCCAAGCTATGGGAGCGACACAACAGGGGGCACTATATTGTGTAAGGGGTATATCAGGGGCATCATAAAGTGTGAGGGGCACATCAGGAACATCATACTGTGATGGAGGCATATAATGGGATATTATATTGTGTGGGGGCACACAATGGGGCATTATACTGTGTGGGGGTACACAATGGGGCATGTTACTGTGTGTTTTTTTTTTTTTACTGACTTTTAGAAAAGTACAAATTATGAAAAACCTTTAGTGTCAAATAACCAGGGCTGCACAACCAATCAAGCCACAACACAAAACCACACTCTCTTTTGACCTGTGCATACTTGGGTTATTGTTGTTGGGAAATATGGCAACCCTCCATTGCAGCCTAATGTATGACATCTGATAGAAGACCCAGCTACTGAATCCATTGCTAGACACAATACACTAGCTGCTGGGGATCCCAGAGAACCTGACTACAGAGGAGACTGTTAGTACTCAGCATCTACAAGTAGTTAGGTTATGTTCTCATGCCATTCATTTGGCATTGGGAAAGTACTAGTTTTACAATAACAATTGCTGATCTTTAATCATCTAATCTCCATTCTCTCCTTTCCTCTCATATCAAGATCCTTTTGAAAATCTCTCAATTAACCAGAGATAAGTGCAATATTTTTTTGGCTTTAATTCAGCCCCAAATAAATTAGGTTGGAACAAAGATGATGCTCATTAAAGGTTTTTTCCCGGGAGAGCAATATTGATGAATTAGCCTTAAGATAGTTTATCTATATCAGATCAGAGGAAGTCCAACCACCGGCACTCCCGATGGTCAGTTGTTTGAAAAGACTACAGTGCTCAGACGAGTGCTGCAGCCACTTCACAGCACATCAAACACAGCTTGAATGGGACTGAGCTACAAATAGCCCCTGTGACCAATGAACATGCCCGCAACTTTGAAGATGTTGTTTTTTTTATTTATTGTAAAGCAAACAACAAATAAGACAAAATAACAGAAAAAGTCAATGAGCATAACTATTCACCCCCCTTAATTCAATACTTTGTAGAGCCACCTTTTGCGGCAATCACAGCTCCAAGTCACTTTGGATAAGTCTCTATGAGCTGGCCACATCTTACCACTAGGATTTTTGCCCATTCCTCCTGGCAAAACTGCTCCAGCAACTTAAAGTTGGATGGTTTGTGCTTGTGAACAGCAATTTTTAAGTCTGACCACAGATTTTCTATTGGATTGAGATCTGGGCTTTGACTAGGCCATTCCAACACATTTACGTTACATTTATGTTTCAAGTGTTGCTTTAGCAGTGTGTTTGGGGTCATTGTCCTGCTGGAAGGTGAACCTCCATCCTAGCCTCTAATCACGCACAGAGTGGTACAAGTTTTTCTCAAGAATATTCCTGTATTTATCACCATCCTTCCCTCAACTCTGACCAGTTTCCCAGTCCCGGCTGCTGAAAAACATCCCCACACCATGATGCTGCTACAACCATGTTTGACTGTGGGGATGGTGTTCTTTGGGTGATGTGATGGGTTTGCGCCAGACATAGTGTTTTCTTTGATGGCCGAAAAGTTCAATTTTAGTCTCATCAGACCAGAGCACCTTCCTCCATACATTTTGGGAGTCTCCCACATGCCTTTTTGCAAACTCATAACGGGCCTTTTTGTTTTTAGCTAAAAGTAATAGCCACTCTGCCATAAAGCCCAACTCTATGGAGCGTACGGCTTATTGTCGACCTATGTACAGATACTGCGGTCTCCGCTGTGGAACTCTGCAGCTCCTCCAGGGCTACCTTAGGTCTCTGTGCAGCCTCTCTGATTAATGCCCCCCTCGTCCGGACCGTGAGTTTTGGTGGGCGTCCGTCTCTTGGCAGGTTTGCTGTTGTGCCATGTTCTTTCCATTTGGTTATGATAGATTTGATGGTGCTCCTGAGCATCATCAACGATTTGGATATTTTTTCATAACCTAACCCTGACTTGTACTTCTCAACAACATTGTCCCTTACTTGTTTGGAGAGTTCCTTGGTATTCATGACAGTGTTTGGTTAGTGATGCCTCTTGCTTCAGGTGTTGCAGCCTCTGGATCCTTGTAAAAAAGATGTGTATATGTAATGACAGTTCATGTGACAGTTTGCTCACAGGTGGACATCATTTTACTAATGATGTGACTTCTGAAGGTAATTGGTTGCACCAGAGCTTTTTATGGGCTTCCTAACAAAGGGGGTGAATACATACGCACATGACAATTTTCTGTTTTCTATTTCAAAACAATAGTTTTATTTATATATTTTTCTTATTTCACTTTACCAGCTTAGACTATTGTGTTCTGATCCATCACAAAAAATTCAGATTAACAAAACATTGAACTTAAGGCTGTAATGTAACAAAATATGAAAAAAGTCAAGGGGGTGAATAATTTTTCAAGGCACTGTATGTTTATATAATGCCATAGCAAAATAGCTTTTTTTTCCAAGATTATATTGCCATTCTTGGCTTTCACAGTTGGATGTTAATGCGTGAGCAAACTGAACATACCCAGAGTGGTTTACACATTTATTCTAATACATTAGCTTTTATGTCTTTCTATTTTGGTGCACTGCTAATATGGACTAACTGAGATTTCACAAGGTGTAACTGACTTCTTGTTTTAATTGTTCTGCAGTGTAATAATATTGCGTGTTTCCTGCTGTGCACCTTGTCAAAAAGAATTTCATACTCACACAAGCATGTGTACTAAAGTAGTAATTTAAAATGATTAGAGCTGTTTGTGAAGTGGTCAACATACACTATGAACAGTTGGACATTGCAAATGATGTATTATTGCAGTATACATGCAATAAAAATATTATAAGGTTTTTTATGTACATTACATTTTTCTCTGTGGTAGCGCTCCTGCTGTTTCTCCTGTGGTCACAATTCTGGTCCACCTTCTCATGCATTCAGAGGTGGAATAGCATTTTCAGTAGCTTTCCTGCTCCCTCCCTTCCCTCAGTGCCGGTGTAGTAATCTCATAATGAAGCAGGTGAAGTGGTCAAGACGCCTTTTATTCATTCATCACTACTTTTAAATTCATAGAACTATATAGAGCTATAGCTCTCCAGACCGGGGGTGCACAACCTGCAGCACCAAGATCACATTTGGCCAGGGTCAGACTTGTCCACTAGAGTACAAGAGGATTATCTGGTGGGCCCCCCATGTTCTGACATAATAATGGAGCCTGTGCAATCACAATGGGACCCAGTTCAAAAACGGGTGTACCACATCTTACCAAGGAAACAACAATGATTCTTAATGTATACTTAATTATTATTCTTGAACAGGGGCCTTTTAAAGTCTATGTCTGCGTCTCAATTAATTATCTTATTAAAAGGGTTTTCTGATATTTTCATATTATGGCCTATTTTTTGATTAGGTCATCAATGTGAGATTGGCAGGGGTCCGACATTCAGCACCCCCACCAATCAGTTACTTGAGGAAGCTGCGGTGCACTGATGAGCACTGTGGTATCTTCACAACTTACCAAGCACAGTGATGTCCATTTAAAAATGTCTGTGCTTAATATCGCAGCTCAACCCATTCACTTGACATCACATGGCCTAGGAAGAGGCCTAAGAACTCAAAAGAAAAGCTGTCATAAAAGCATCTTTACTAACAGCCAACCTCTAGTGGAGAGAAGAACCTTCAATAGAAGGTTTAGGGCCATTAAAGGGATGGTGCATGTCAAGAAAGTCAGTGAAAGGTAAGGGACATCTATGGCTGTAGACTTCACTGCACGTGGTTTGGGTTATATTGCTTCCGGTGCCTGACACATTACTAAGATGGACTGGTCATCTGTTGAAGGACCGGATTTCACAGTTGAGCATTGCAGAGATTTTGAGCAGGAAATTCCAATCCTTTGGTCAGATGGGAAGATTGCATTAAATAGCTAACTGTTCCCATTTCCAGCCCCCATACTCAGCCTTTGAGAAAAGCATACCTTGTAATATATCGAAGGACTGTGCCTATTATTTACATCATGCCATCCATCATCCATTCCGTAAAAGAGAGAATATATTTTGCTTTCACCAAGTTAGTCTGGTCATTTGTCCACCATTTGGACCTGGGCCCCGATATCCTGCCTTGCACCCCGCTATCCATTTAACACCAGGGGCCAACAGCCACCACCAAGAAAATGCTCCCAAATCCACGGTGTGCCCCAAGGGGAAGAAGGGTTGTGCCCCTTCACTCAAAACATGCCTGGCCTATGGGGATCTGGAGCAGGGTTAGCCACCGTGAAGATCACAACCACTCTCAGTGCCAAAGCCACCTCTCCCATCCTCTCTGTCTCCTGCCTCCCCTAGGGACAGGTGCACCTCAATACCTGTCTTTTTATTTCTGTTCTTCTGGTGTGGTTCCAGCCACACTGCTTTCCACTTCCTGATCTCAGCTACAAACATAGCTAACATTAAACCATTCTGGCCCTTTTAAAACAAAATTCTCCCCCAGAAAATCAGAGGTTGTCCAGGAAAACATTTAACTGATGCCAGCAGCCTACATCTGCTGTTGAAAGATTCATACTTACCTCCTCCTCGCCACATTTCTCCTGACTCTAGTGTGTTTTGCCACTGCCACGTACATGACAGCCACTGACTAGCTAGCATCCCCTGCTCCTCCTGGTGTAATATCCTTTTGCCTTTTAGAGGAATTGGGCAGCTTGGGAAACCTACTTTGCAATGAGCCGCAGGGGAGGCGCAGGCCAAAGAGGATGGGAGTGGCGGTTGTGTTCCTGAGTTGGGTAGTAGTACTCACAATTAATTGTGGCAGTCTTCACTTTTGCGCTCCCCAGGCCGTGCACAGTGCATGGAAGCCAAACTATTTCCTCAGGACACTCTCTGTATTGGGTCACCTGTCTGATGGTGTTCAGGATGCTCTTGATGGTAGATAATTAGCTGGGTGCAGGGCAGGAGGACAGATGTAGAGGCTAGTAGATAAATGATGGAGTCAACTATCAGGCCCAGTTTAGCTCAAACAGATAACAGTCTCTTTACTAAGGATGATGATAGTTGCAGTGCAAACAGCAGCAACATACATGGTTCCTAGGTACAGTACACTACAGTGAAGTTTTCAGCAACAAAGATGGTGGTAGCAGTCCAAGATCCTCCTTCTAATGATGCTTTAGAGTCTTTACGAATAGGCAATAATCCATTACACAGCAGCAAAGTCTCAGTGCCATAAAGGAGCAAATACATTGCTGACTATATCTTGTATGACCTTTATAGTTCTGGACCTTCTATAAAGTATGGTCTCCTTTCTTCAGGAGTACTCTGGTAGTAGATTTACTCCTTTGGCAGCTGTAGTCCCAGGGACAGAGTTTCTCTGGACTTGGGCCTGGTCTGCAGGAACTCTCTTATACACATCCTTATTATACTGTAGCTCAGACTAGCTCCTCAACTAACCAGGGGTGGGCTAAGTCCATCACCCTGATAACCTAACCAGTCTGCCAATATTAACCTTATATTGCCTATATATCACTATTAGATTCACAAAATGCATAGAAAGATAACTGTTTTTACAAATGACAACATTTAACTTGGCAACATTTTATTAACTCAATGGTAATAATTAACCCTTTGCATTAGTCCTTTAGGGTACAGTACCTTGGCCAAACTAGTGGCATGCAATGTAATGTTACAGCAATGTGATTCTTTCAAAAGTTCCTGGCTGAACTTTTTTGCCCCCTTGGAAATTTTCTGCCTTAAACAAAACTGCTCTAAAATATACACTAAGCATTGCATGAAAGGGGCCTAAATTGCAAATAATATTTCCCTTCGAAGAAAATATAGATTCATTCAGAAACTGTCACTGTGGTAGCTAAGAAAGACCCAACATAACACAAATGTATTTTGTATCCCAATATGACTTGATGAGAGTTTCCTCAAATGATAGGCCTTGCTGATTCAGATAACCTCAGTTGGATCATGTGATGCACTTCATGCAGTGGAATAGAAGCCTGTAGACTGATATCCTGCAGGAAGCAAGTGATTGCTAATGGTTTCCTGTGGAGCAAGATGTTCAGCATGAATTGACTGCAAGGGAGTGTGTACAGTGCATTCTGAAAGTCTTCAGACCCTTTCACTTTTTTCACATTTTTTTTATGTTGCGGCCCTATGCTAAAATAAAAAAAGTTTACATTTTTTCCCTATTATTCTGCACTCAACATCCCATAATGAGAAAGTGAAAATAGAATGTTCAAAATGTTTACTAATTTGTTGAAAAGGAAAAACAAAAATATTATATTGACCTAGGTATACAGACCCTTTTTCATTACTTAGTTGAAGCATCTTTGGCAGCGATTACAGCCTCCAGTCATCTTGGATATGTTTACACACCTGATTTGGGGATTTTCTGGAATTCTTCTCTGCAGATCCTTTTAAGCTCTATTAGGTTGTATTGGGGATGTAGGAGGACAGCAATTTTCAGGTCTCTCCAGAGATGTTCGATTGGGTTTAATCAGGGCTCTGGCTGGGCCACTCATGGACATTCACGGTAGTACCTAAGCCACTCCTGTGTTGTCTTGGCTGTATGCTTAGGGTTATTGTCTTGTTGGAAGGTGAACCTTCAGCCCAATCTGAGGTCCAGAGCACCCTGGATCATGTTTTCATTAAGAATATCTCTGTTCTTGGCTCAATTCAGATTTCCTTTAACCCTAGCCAATCTCTATGTTCTAGCCTGCTGAAAAACATCCCTCAGCATGATACTGCCACTACCATGCTTCACTGTAGAGATGTTTTGGACAGTTCCTGGTTTCCTCTAAACATGACGCTTAATGTGTCTTTTACTGAGGAGAGGCATCTTTCTGGCCACTCTGTCATAAAGCCCAGCTTGGATGAATGCTGCAGTGATGGTTGACCTTCTGGAAGTTTCTCCCATTTGCACACAGGATCTACGGAGCTCAGCCAGAATGACTATTGGGTTCTTGGTCATCTCTATTATCAAGGACCTTTTCCCCTGATTGCTTACAGTAGTTTGATGGGGCGGCCAGCTCTAGGAACCGTCCGGATTGTTCCAAACGTCTTCTAAAGAGATTATCCTGTAAATTATATCGGTAACCTATCCTTACGATGGGTCATCAATATCAGATCAACAGGGGTGTGACATCTGGGACCATGTTAGAAGACGGCAGGAGCTCCATGAGCGCCACGGCCTTTTCTAAGGCCATATGATGTCACTGTACATCGCTCACATGACCAATTGGCAGCTCTGCCTGCACCATTGAAGTGAATGGGTCTCGGCTGCAATACCAAGCACAGCTGTGGAAAACTTTTTTTGTATTTTTTTTTTTTTTAGCACAAGACCACAAGTTAACAGAATGTAAATAAAGTGAAAGGGTCTGCAGACTTTCCAAATGCACTGTATATTATATGTGATTTCATTCTGTGATATAAATCTATAATATAACAGTGATGATAGAGACAATATACAAAATGGGAGAGAAATAATAGAATGCATAGAGTACCATATTAATCTAGACTATCAGATAGTTTCTTTACATGTTCGCATTTTTCTTGGCGTTTTCCTCTGTTTTTGCTCAAAAACACTGTTTTATGCACTGTTTTGTGCTGTTTTTCTGCTCTTTTGATGTGCTTTTTAGGTGCTTGCTATTTTCTTCAAAACACAGCCTGCTTTGGGTAAGATGTTTTTTTTTTCTGAGGTATTTCCCATCAGTTTCTATATTAGACTTGAAAAACACCAGGAAAAATCAAGCTAAGCCTGCAAAAAACACAGGTTATTTGAGGCATTATTCAGCACCACTTTAGTGGTGTTTTTTTGCTTCACGGGGAAGTGGCATGGCCTAAGATGCACTGCATAAAACTCTGTGTCACAGTAAGCCAATAGTTGGTATAGAGTCAGAGAAAAGTGTGTATGCCTGCACCACATTTATCATTTAGTCTGAGATCCTGTGTTAAAGGGGTTATCCAGGGAAAGAAATATATGACTTATCCAGGTTATCAGTATCAGATCTGCGGGGGTGCGACACCTGGGACTCCCACCGATCAGCTGTTAGCACTGCAGCCTCTTCCTAGGCCAGTGACATCATTGTACATAGGTCATGTGACCTAGTTGCTGCTCCGCCCCATTAAAGTCAATGGGGCTGAGTTGCAATACCAAGCACTGTCAGAATAGGATGTACGGCACTGTCCTTGGAAAGCTGCCGGGAGCTCCGGTGAGCGCAGCTGCCCCCTTTAATCTATTTATGCCATCTATAGGTAAATCTTGGCCTTACACTCTATCATGTTTCACCTATCTAAGGCTACATTCACACAACACACTGACAGTAGTGTTGAGCGAATTGATGTGAAACAAATTGACTTCAATCCAAATTTCTGGAAAAATTTGATTCACCATAAATCCGAATTTCCTTGTGTTTCTTGGTAACAAATATTTTTTTTCCTAAAATGGGGGCTACACGTTTTGAAAGCCAGCTTTTAATTGTAGAATATTGGATAGGGACAGTGCAGGGACAGTGTAGGGAGATTGTAGGGAGAGTTTTTAGACACTGTAGGAAGAGCATAGGGAGACTGAAGGGACAGTGCAGGCTCAATATAATCACCCTGTGCATCTTGTTCACCTGCTGCACCATTCATTCTTAATTTGTTCTGTTATACATATACTTACTTTGCATCAGACTCATTGTCTGGTCTAATATATAGGCATGTTTTTCTAGTTCATCTGTGGCATTTATACTTAATCTATTCTGTTATACATAGACTTATTGTTTATCAGACTCATTGTCAATGGGCAGTCTAATATATAGCTGTGTTTATCTAGTTAAGGGATGCTCAATCTGTTGCCCTCCAGCTGTTGTAAAAATACAACTCCCACCATACCCTTCTGTAGGCTGATTGCTGTAGACTGTTGAGGCATGCTGGCAGTTGTAGTTTTACAACAGCTGGAGGGCCGCAGGTTGGGCATCCCTGATCTAGTTCATATGCTGCACCACTCATACTTAATCTGTTCTGTTATACATAGACTTACTGTGCATCAGACTTAGTCTCAACAGGTGGTCTAATATATAGGAGCTTTTATCTATTTTCCTTGCTGCACCATTAATAGGTAATCTGTCCTGTTCTAGATAGGCACATTGATTAATAGATAAGCAATTATTTTAGGCCCCGATTCACATATTGGGGTGATACACCTGTCTCATTCTACTGTTTGTGGCATGTCCACATTGATTAATAGATAAGCAATTCTATTAGGACCTGATTCAAATACTGGGGTGATACAACTGTCTCATTGTACCTTTTATGGTGTGTCCACATTGATTAATAGATAAGATAGATAAGCAATTCTTTTAGGCCCCGATTCACAAATTGAGGTGATACACCTGTCTCATTTTACTGTTTGTGGCATGTCCACATTGATTAATAGATAAGCAATTCTATTAGGCCCCGATTCACAAATTGGGGTGAGACACCTGTTTCATTCTACTGTTTCTGGCGTGTCCATATTGATATTTAACCGCTTCTGTTAGCCAGTTACTGTGATTTAGTGTTACAGAGCCATCTTAACCGCCTCCGGACCGCCTAACGCAGGATCGCGTTCCGGAGGCGGCAGCCCTGCGCACAGTCACGCATATATGCGTCATCTCACGAGATGCAAGATTTCCTGTGAATGCTCACACACAGGCGTGTGCGTTCACAGGGTCGGAAAGTAAGCGAGTGGATCTCCAGCCTGCCAGCGGCGATTGTTCGCTGGCAGGCTGGAGATGTGATTTTTTTAACCCTTAACAGGTATATTAGACTCTGTTTTGATAACAGCGTCTAATATACCTGCTACCTGGTCCTCTGGTGGTCTCTTTTGTTTGGATCGACCACCAGAGGACACAGGTAGCTGTGTAAAGTAGCACCAAACACCACTACACTACACCCCCCCTGTCACTTATTAACCCCTGATGAACCCCTGATCACCCTATATAGACTCCCTGATCACCCCCCTGTCATTGATCACCCCCCTGTCATTGATCAACCCCCCTGTAAGGCTCCATTCAGACGTCCGTATGATTTTTACGGATCCACGGATACATGGATCGGATCCGCAAAACACATACGGACGTCTGAATGGAGCCTCACAGGGGGGTGATCAATGACTGGGGGGTGATCACCTCATATACACTCCCTGATCACCCCCTGTCATTGATCACCCCCCTGTAAGGCTCCATTCAGACGTCCGTATGATTTTTACGGATCCACGGATACATGGATCGGATCCGCAAAACACATACGGATGTCTGAATGGAGCCTTACAGGGGGGTGATCAATGACAGGGGGGTGATCACCTCATATACACTCCCTGATCACCCCCTGTCATTGATCACCCCCCTGTCATTGATCACCCCCCTGTAAGGCTCCATTCAGACGTCCGTATGATTTTTACGGATCCACGGATACATGGATCGGATCCGCAAAACACATACGGACGTCTGAATGGAGCCTTACAGAGGGGTGATCAGTGACAGGGGGGTGATCACCCCATATAGACTCCCTGATCACCCCCCTGTCATTGATCACCCCCTGTAAGGCTCCATTCAGACGTCCGTATGTGTTTTGCGGATCCGATCCATGTATCCGTGGATCCGTAAAAATCATACGGACGTCTGAATGGAGCCTTACAGGGGGGTGATCAATGACAGGGGGGTGATCAGGGAGTCTATATGGGTGATCACCCCCCTGTCATTGATCACCCCCCTGTAAGGCTCCATTCAGACATTTTTTTGGCCCAAGTTAGCAGAAATTATTATTATTATTTTTTTTCTTACAAAGTCTCATATTCCACTAACTTGTGTAAAAAAATAAAATCTCACATGAACTCACCATACCCCTCACGGAATCCAAATGCGTAACATTTTTTAGACATTTATATTCCAGACTTCTTCTCACGCTTTAGGGCCCCTAAAATGCCAGGGCAGTATAAATACCCCACATGTGACCCCATTTCGGAAAGAAGACACCCCAAGGTATTCCGTGCGGGGCATATTGAGTCCACGAAAGATTGAAATTTTTGTCCCAAGTTAGCGGAAAGGGAGACTTTGTGAGAAAATACAAAAAAAATCAATTTCCGCTAACTTGTGCCCCAAAAAAAAAAATTCTATGAACTCGCCATGCCCCTCATTGAATACCTTAGGGTGTCTTCTTTCCAAAATGGGGTCACATGTGTATTTATACTGCCCTGGTATTTTAGGGGCCCGAAAGCGTGAGAAGAAGTCTGGGATACAAATGTCTAAAAATGCCCTCCTAAAAGGAATTTGGACCGCTTTGCGCATCTAGGCTGCAAAAAAGTGTCACACATCTGGTATCGCCGTACTCAGGAGAAGTTGGGCAATGTGTTTGGGGGTGTCATTTTACATATACCCATGCTGGGTGGGATAAATATCTTGGTCAAATGCCAACTTTGCATTAAAAAAATTGGAACAGTTGTCTTTTGCCAAGATATTTATCTCACCCAGCATGGGTATATGTAAAATGACACCCCAAAACACATTCCCCAACTTCTCCTGAGTATGGCGATACCAGATGTGTGACACTTTTTTGCAGCCTAGGTGGGCAAAGGGGCACACATTCCAAAGAGCACCTTTCGGATTTCACAGGTCATTTTTTACACATTTTGATTTCAAACTACTTACCACACATTAGGGCCCCTAGAATGCCAGGGCAGTATAACTACCCCACAAGTGACCCCATTTTGGAAAGAAGACACCCCAAGGTATTCCGTGAGGGGCATGGCGAGTTCCTAGAATTTTTTATTTTTTGTCACAAGTTAGCGGAAAATGATGATTTTTTTTTTCTTACAAAGTCTCATATTCCACTAACTTGTGACAAAAAATGAAAAATTCTAGGAACTCGCCATGCTCCTCACGGAATACCTTGGGGTGTCTTCTTTCCAAAATGGGGTCACTTGTGGGGTAGTTATACTGCCCTGGCAATTTAGGGGCTCTAATGTGTGCGAAGTAGTTTGAAATCAAAATCTGTAAAAAATGGCCGGTGAAATCCTAAAGGTGCTCTTTGGAATGTGGGCCCCTTTGCCCACCTAGGCTGCAAAAAATGTCACACATCTGGTATCGCCGTACTCAGGAGAAGTTGGGCAATGTGTTTTGGGGTGTCATTTTACATATACCCATGCTGGGTGAGATAAATATATTGGTCAAATGCCAACTTTGTATAAAAAAAATGGGATTTCACCGGTCATTTTTTACAGATTTTGATTTCAAACTACTTCTCACTCATCTGGGCCCCTAAAATGCCAGGGCAGTATAACTTCCCCACAAGTGACCCCATTTTGGAAAGAAGACACCCCAAGGTATTTTGTGATGGGCATAGTGAGTTCATGGAAGT
Source organism: Bufo gargarizans (assembly GCF_014858855.1). Lineage (NCBI taxonomy): Eukaryota > Metazoa > Chordata > Amphibia > Anura > Bufonidae > Bufo > Bufo gargarizans. The sequence continues at coordinate 140,140,678 of NC_058083.1, read as the reverse complement.
TTTTATTTTTTGTCACAAGTTAGTGGAATATGAGACTTTGTAAGAAAAAAAAAAGATAAAAAGAAATCATCATTTTCCGCTAACTTGTGACAAAAAATAAAAGTTCTATGAACTCACTATGCCCTTTAGTGAATACCTTAGGGTGTCTACTTTCTGAAATGGGGTCATTTGTGGGGGGTTTCTACTGTCTGGGCATTGTAGAACCTCAGGAAACATGACAGGTGCTCAGAAAGTCCGAGCTGCTTCAAAAAGCAGAAATTCACATTTTTGTACCATAGTTTGTAAATGCTATAACTTTTACCCAAACCATTTTTTATTTTTTTTTACCCAAACATTTTTTTTTATCAACGACATGTAGAACAATACATTTAGCAAAAAATTTATATATGGATGTCGTTTTTTTGCTAAATTTTACAACTGAAAGTGAAAAATGTCATTTTTTTGCAAAAAAATTGTTAAATTTCGATTAATGACAAAAAAGTAAAAATGTCAGCAGCAATGAAATACCACCAAATGAAAGCTCTATTAGTGAGAAAAAAAGGAGGTAAAATTCATTTAGGTGGTAAGTTGCATGACCGAGCAATAAACGGTGAAAGTGTAGTGCAGAAGTATAAAAAGTGGCCTGGTCATTAAAGGGGTTCTTCACTCTCATTTAACTGATGATCTATCTTCTGGATAGATCATCAGCTTCTGATAAGCCGGGGTCCGACACCCAGGACCCCCGCCGATCAGCTGTTTGAGAAGGCAGCGGCGCTCCAGCAGCGCCGCGGCCTTCTCACTGTTTACCGCCGGGCCGCCCGCCCACTGACGTCACGACTTGTATCAACTAGAGTGGGCGCGGCTAAGCTCCATTCAAGTGAACAGAGCTTAGCCGCGCCCACTCTAGTTGATACTAGTCGTGACGTCAGTGGGCGGGCGGCCCGGCGGTAAACAGTGAGAAGGCCGCGGCGCTGCTGGAGCGCCACTGCCTTCTCAAACAGCTGATCGGTGGGGGTCCCGGGTGTCGGACCCCGGCCGATCAGAAGCTGATGATCTATCCAGAGGATAGATCATCAGTTAAATGAAAGTGAAGAACCTATTTAAGGGTGTTTCAGCTAGGGGGGTTGAAGTGGTTAATTAACACCCCGTGGACTGTGCAAATAAATTGATTCTTCGCACAGCAGACTTGCCCACAGGTCATTTTTTGTCTGAAATTTTTTTATTTTATCTGAAAAATTATTCCATTAGTCTTGTAGTGAAAAAATGAGTCTTTTAGTGAATAAATTAGTATTTTACCAAATAAATGAATCTGCTCCAGTATTACAATCCCTGATCCCTATGATGAACAACAATGAGCAGGTAATCCGTACTTGTTGGCAAGTGGTAGACACATGGCGACCCCTTCATTGCAGACATGTAAGGACATCACAGGATAACACAGAAATTGGCCCTCCAGGAAGTTGGATGCTGAATGCCTGGGGTCAAATAATTCCTTGTATTAGGGTTAAAACCAGTTGGGCCGAACTTGCTGTATAGATGAAAACGAAGACGAATTTATTGAAGAACTTTGGCGAATCGTCCGAAACTTCGCTCATCTCTGTCAGTTTTTCATGGCCATTTCGCATTAGTGTGTGAATCCATCATTAAAACGGATGTAGTTTTTTTTTTTTTTTTTTTTTAACAAACCCAACCCCACCGTGCCCTTAGTATAAATAATTTCCCCCATAGTGCCCCCTGGACAAAGCCTCCCTTGGTGCCCTCCAGTATGAATAATTCACCTCTTAGTGGTCCGCAGTATATATCTCAGTGGCCCCTAGTAAAGTTAATTCCCCTCTTAGTGGCACCCAGTATATATAGTGCCTCTTTAGTAGATCCCAGTATATATAATGCCCTCTGAGTGTCTTACAATATATATAATGCCCCTCCCCTCTTAGTGGCCCCCAGTATTGTTAATGCTTCTCTTAGTGGCCCCTAGTGTTGTTAAGCTTCTCTTAGTGGCCCCCATTATAGTGCAGACAAAAAATACTCACCTCATCGACTTTCCCAAGCTAGAACACCGCCTCAAGTAAGGAGGTATGATTTTTATTTTTTATTTTAACCTATGGTATTTAACCTATTATAATCTATTTTTCCAGTGCACATGTTTTTAACGGCCATTAGACAGTTACACTCCTGTCTAAACGGAAGTTTAAAAAAGTCCCATTGATTTTATTTCAATAGGGTCCATCTGGCCTATTTTCTTGACTCTTGCTATTCATAGGCCTTTAAAAGATGGCCTTGAGAATACAGTAGCTCCATAGACTTTAATTGGTTCAAAAAAATGGCTGTGTGATGATAACCGTTCCAAAAATAGGAATTTTTCTCTGTCATGTGAATGAGGCATAAGCTGTGCAGCTTAAAACTGCAAATCAACAATTTTCTATAAAACCATATGCATTGTTTTTGTTTCTTAGCCATGTGATACATATTGTGGTGATGTGTACAGTATAAGTGCTGGGAGGCGTGTATATCCCACCCAGATACCTCAGCTAGGTAAGATAACTGAAATCCAGAAAGCTGCAGTGGTTTCAGCAAAGTGTAGTTTGCTGAGACAGTTTTGTCTAGATGTTGTTCTGGGCTGGATTTCATGTGGACTGGGGGATAGGTTTGGTAGTGGGGTCTGCCAGTCCACACCCTTCCACTACATGTATTGTCTTGCGCCGGAGGTGATTGCAGGTGAGGCCTGCTGCTGTAATCAAGGAGGGATAAAATAACCCTCTGTGTATGACTTGGAGGTAGAAAGTCTGAGGAAGCATGAGAGGCTCTGTGTGGTCTCAGCCAGGAGGGATGAGGGGCCACGAGGCTTTGTAAAGCCTGAAGTTTGGGATGCTCAGCGATGCCTACGGAAAGAGGGTCGCGTGGTCAGAATCGGGAGGACTTCTGGACCATCTCCCCCCAAGGGTGCTGGTGTGGTCACAGCCTGGAGGCTGATGGATTGTATATGGCTGAGGAATCTAATCCCGTGTGTGAATAGCGCTCTATAGGTGAGGTAGAGACAACACGTGTATTACGTAGAGCCCAAACGATGTTTATGTGTGTGATGGTGCTGAAGTGCCCAAATAAAGCACCTTTTGGACTTGAACCCCTTGTCACAGGAGAAGTCTGTGATTGAGACCCCCTGAGAGAGAGCGATCCCTTACAATATGGACAAAGGCGGTACAGACCAGGTCGTTAATTCACTACTCTAGTGGGAGTTGTCTCGAAGCTGCTGCAAAGGAAAATTTGAGTAGTGGCCCACGGTAGTCAATCAGGTCCCTGCTTTCATTTCCAAAGGGCATCTTTAAAATAAAAGATGGAATATGAATGGTTACCATGGTACAGTACTATCTGCTAAGCAAAGTTATGTTTTTACATAAATGCAGTCCTGATCAAAAGTTTAAGACCACTTGAAAAATTGCCAAAAATCATATTTAGCATGGCTGAATCTTAACAAGGTTCCAAGTAGAGCTTCAACATGCAACAAGAAGAAATTGGAGTGAGACAAAACATTTTTTGAGCATTCAATTTAATGAAAACAACAAATAAACTGAAACAGGCTGTTTTTCATCTGATCAAAGTTTAGGACCACACCTCAAAAAAAAAACTAAACCCCCCCAAAACAGAAATCTAATTTCCAAACATAAACTCAGTAATGAGTAGCTCCGCCGTTATTGTTTATCACTTCAAAAATTCATTTCGGCATGCTTGATGCAAGCGTTTCCATGAGGTGAGTGGGAACATTTCTCCAAGTGGTGAAGACAGCCGCACGAAGGCCATCTACTGTCTGGAACTGTTGTCCATTTTTGTAAACTTCCCTTGCCATCCATCCCCAAAGGTTCTCAATTGGATTTAGATCCGGGAAACACGCAGGATGGGCCAAAAGTGTGATGTTATTCTCCTGGAAGAAGTCCCTTGTCCTGCGGGCATTGTGTACTGTAGCGTTGTCCTGTTGAAAAACCCAGTCGTTACCACACAGACGAGGGCCCTCAGTCATGAGGAATGCTCTCTGCAACATCTGGACATAGCCAGCGGCCGTTTGATGCCCCTGCACTTCCTAAAGCTGCATTGTTCCACTGAAGGAAAAGCACCCCAGACCATTATGGCGCCCCCTCCACTGTGGCGTGTAGAAAACATCTCAGGTGGGATCTGCTTGTCATGCCAGTAACGTTGGAAACCATCAGGACCATCAAGGTTAATTTTTTTCTCATCAGAGAATAAAACTTTCTTCCACCTTTAAATGTCCCATGTTTGGTGCTCTCTTACACTCCAAACAAGCAGTTCTGTGGCATTCAAGGAGACGAGGTCTTTGAAGACATTTTTTGTTTTTGAAGCCCTTCAGTCTCAGATGCCGTCTGATGGTTATAGGGCTGCAGTCAGCACCAGTAAGGGCCTTAATTTGGGTCGAGGATCGTCCAGTGTCTTGACGGACAGCCAATTGGATCCTCCGGCTTAGCTGATGAAATTTTTTGGGGTCTTCCTCTTGACTTTTTTGTTCCATAACCCTCAGGATCATATAAGAATTTAAGAAATTCCAAATGACTGTCTTACTGCGTCCCACCTCAGCAGCGATGGCGCGCTGTGAAAGACCCTGCTTATGCAGTTCAAAAACCCGACCACATTCAAAAAGGGAGAGTTTTTTTGCCTTTGCCATCACAACGTGTGACTACCTGACAGAAAATGACAATGAATCCACATCTTTGCACAGATTTGGCCTTTTAAAGGCATGTGATCCTAAACTTTTGATCAGCTGAAAAACAGCCTGTTTCAGTTTATTCATTGTTTTTATTAAATTGAATGCTCAAAAAATGTTTTGGCTCACTCTTGTTTCTTCTTGTTGCATGTTGAAGCTCTACTTAGAACCTTGTTAAGATCCAGCCATGCTAAATATGATTTTTTGCCATTTTCTCAAGTGGTCTTAAAATTTTGATCAGGACTGTACTGTACTTTTGAGCATAGACAAAGACAGTGTAGGAATAACTGGAGGATACACAGTAAGAATATTTAATCAGTTCCATATGTAAATCCTGATGACAGGTCCCCTTTAATATGTTTGTTTCTCTGCAATATTTCATTTTATCTGTACACATAATGTCTGATTCATGAAGTGTTGAGGAATATGTTGGTGCTTTATGTATATATAGATTATTATTATATTGTATATGCTTCCCTAGTTGAATAAAACCCTGTGTACAATTTTTAGGCTTTTCCCTGGCACAGAGACTTGTCCATGCATAACACATTAGCCCACTAATTTGAATGTTCACAATGTAATGCTTCATATCTCCTGTGGTGGCGCTGCAGGGGAGCTAACACTCCTCTTAACAAGCTGATTTTCCCAGCTGATTACAGCAGACTGTTGGGGGTCTTAACAGTGGTACACACTGTGATGAGCTTATTTTGGAGGAATCCTATTTATGTGTTGCCCATGACACATATTTTTACCAACATTATTTTATTTTTGTTATTGTTGTTTTTTTTGTTAAAAGACATCTGTCAGCAGATTTGTACCTATGAAACTTGGCAGCTGAAGGCATCTGTGTTGGTGCCATGTTCATGTGTGCCTGCATTGCTGAGAGAAATGTTTTATTATATGTAAATGAGCCTGTAGAAGCAATAGTGGCGTTGCCTTTACACCTAGAGACTCTGCACTCTCTGCAACTACCGCCCTTACTCCGTCCTGATTGACATTGCAAGATCCAAAGTCGCTTTGCTCCAAAATTGTTTTAATTCTGTCTTCGTACAGCATTAAAATGTATGCGCTCCTGCAAGGCGAACTGAGTTATAACTTCAAGATTTGATTTTTGAATTTGAAAACCATTTTAATACTTGGTTTCAAAGTCAGTTTTGGTACTGAAGTACCAATCGGTACCGAAATCAACTTCGGATACCTGTTTTGAAATTGTTTTTAAGTTAAATAATCAAATGCCGAAGTTATTCACCGAAGTCCTGCAAGACTTCAGTGATAACTCACTTTGCCTCGCCAGAGCGCATACTTTTTAATGCTGTGCGGAGACGGATTTCCGTACAGCATTAAAATAAATTTTAGAGCGAAGCGACTTTGGATCTTGCATCCAAAGCTCGCTTCACTCATCCCTAGTTATCACACCTGAAACTGACTGTTCCTAAAGTCAATAAAAGTGTAGAGGGCGCAGCAGATGCAGAGAGAGCTGAGCCTCTAAGTGTAATGGCAACGCCCCTGTTGCTCCTAGAGGCTCATTTGCATATATTAAAACTTTATTTTTCTCAGCAATGCGAATATGGGGCAGCACAGATGTCTTCAGCTGCCAAGCGCACATGCAACAGGTCAGCCAGTGTCATAGGAACAAATCTGCTGACGGATGCCGGTTAAGATACTAAGTTAGAGTAAAATATAAACTTCATTATATCTTTTATAAGCTGATAGAAATCTTTTGTGACTCATGTTGAGTTTAACTTTTTGAGCTCAGATGCATTTAAGCATAGCACACCCAATAGTTCTTTAAAATCCTACATTAAAGATAAATATCAAATAAGCGCTGCTGTGCTAGAATGGATTTATTCATGCTGTTAGATAAATGAATATAGTGCTGTCAAATCCCCCAAACAATTATATATTTTATTTATGTTCCTCGCTATGAACACAGGATAAAAGATTTTGTATTTCAGAGAAAACAAATTTTCGTATTTTAATTTTAAAAGACTGCTTAGGGTTTCACCAATATGCTGACAGTCTGATTGATACAAGATAGTGTTTCTGAAACCCAGATCTCATTTATTTTTTATTTTTGTTATATTTTTTTCTTTCCCACTTCCCAAAAGTAGTTCTTACCTGTCCTTAAGATTCCTGGCTTCCTGGCTGCTCCAGTCAGTGGCCGTTGCCGCTTCTGACGACTTCCGTGCTCATGGAGCATCTGTCATGGCCATGGTCATGGTCGTGACTCTTGAACCGCATGCTGTTGCCTGCGGTTTGTATGTAGGTGTTCAACCACAGGTGAGGGCCGCTAGTGTGCTGCCTCACTTGTGGTTGCCGCGGGCAACAAGTTATGTTGTACTGTTGCAGCATAGCAGCCTGAGCTGTTGTTAGGCAGCTTGCTGTAAGTGCATGCGGTTGTACTTGGCAACTTGGTTTGTATGTGTGCACTTTCCTTGTTTGGTGTGCACGGGGTTCATTTGTGTGTTGTTCGTTTGGACACTTCCCCTTTAAGTGGTTTCACTTCCCTGGTTAGTCTTGGAAGGGTTAATTCCCTCTCCTTGTGTGTCTGAGTGTGGGTGTGGCCGCTTGGGTTATTTAGCTTCCGGCTGGATGGCAGAAGCTTGGGGAGTACTCCAGGCATGTTGCTGGAGTCGTCCTCCTGGTATCCTGTTACCATCCTTCCAGTAAGGGCCACCCTTCCGGTCATAAAATCCCTATCCCTGATGTTTAGTTGATGTCCTTTTCCTTTGGTTTTTATTGCAGCTATGGATGTCCTGGTTCCTGTGTGTCCTTATGTGTGTGCTGTTTGCCTTATGTTTGTGTGGACAGCGTTTTCTTAGCACGGGTTCCAGTCAGCAAGGCTGTGGCAGGTTAGTGTGGAACTGTTAGGGTTCACCTGTCATATTCATAGATCTGTTCATGTTCCCCTTCTTTCATGCTGCTTGGCCAGTGAGACTCCTGCTCCTCCGTGCCTAGGAGGAGTAGGTTGTCTTACCCTGCTCCTTAGTTCAGGGCCATCCTGAGGGCTTGTAGGGACTATTAGGTTCCGGGGTATGAGCCCTCCTACCACCAGGGTCGGCTCATACGGACAGGAGACAGGGTCAGTGTTAGGGATGCAGTAGGAGGTGACCTGCTCCCTAATTCTGTTGCTCTGACCCAGCAGCGACCGGACATTTCTGAGCATCGCACGGCTGAGGGTTTCTCCCATCCTCAGCCGTGACAGCATCACCATGGGAACGTCTCCATAGTAGAATGTACTGTCGGATTTGAGAATTACGTTGAAATCGAAATTCGATTAATATAACTGGAATTAATTGCATTGCGATTACAACTTAGCACTGCTATATTCCATATTAGTTAGTTCTAGCCTAATATGGAATATAGCACTGCTAAGTTGCAATCACAATGCGATTAATATAACTTGAATTAATCGCATTGCGATTTCAACTTAGACCTGGTTTACTATGGTTGGCTTGGTAGAATTAGCAAATATGACGAATGTATTCGTCATATTCCTCAAAACGAAGATAGCGAAGTATTCTCCATCTTCGTTTTAGCTCCATATTCGTCAACTTTGCTAATTCTAGCAATCAAATAGAAAAGTTGACTATAGAGACAGCTGTGTTTAATTCACTATGTGACTATATTACTTTTTTTTTATAAATAGAATATTTATAATAACTATCAAGTATTATAATTATTCTATTTATTTAAAAAAAAATCTAAGTAATATAATCGCATAGCGAATTAAATACAGCTTTCTCTATAGTCAACTTTCCTATTTGATTGCTAGAATTAGCGATGTTGACGAATATGGAGCTAAAACGAAGATGGAGAATACTTCGTTATCTTCGTTTTGAGGAATATGACGAATACATTTGTCATATTCGCTAATTCTACCAAGCTAGCCATAGTAAACCAGGTCTAAGTTGAAATCGCAATGCGATTAATTCAAGTTATATTAACCACTCCAGGACCGCCGTACGCAGGATTGCGTCCTGCCGGCGGCCCTGCTCTTCTGGGTGGACGCATATACGCGTCCTCCCGCGAGAGCCGAGATTTCCTATGAACGCGCGCTCACAGGAACGGAAGGTAAGCGAGTGGATCTCCAGCCTGCCAGCGGCGATCGCTCGCTGGCAGGCTGGAGATCCGAATTTTTTAACCCCTAACAGGTATATTAGACGCTGTTTTGATAACAGCGTCTAATATACCTCCTACCTGGTCCTCTGGTGGTCCCTTTTGTTAGGATCGACCACCAGAGGACACAGGTAGGTCAGTAAAGTCGCACCAAACACTACACTACACTACACCCCCCCCCGTCACTTATTAACCCTTTATGAACCCCTGATCACCCATGATCACCCCATATAAACTCCCTGATCACCCCACTGTCATTGATCACCCCCCTGTCATTGATCACCCCCCTGTCAGGCTCCGTTCAGACGTCCGTATGATTTTTACGGATCCACGGATACATGGATCGGATCCGCAAAACACATGCGGACGTCTGAATGGAGCCTTACAGGGGGGTGATCAATGACAGGCGGGTGATCATGCATATACACTCCCTGATCACCCCCTGTCATTGATCACCCCCTGTCATTGATCACCCCCCTGTAAGGCTCCATTCAGACGTCCGTATGATTTTTACGGATCCATGGATACATGGATCGGATCCGCAAAACACATGCGGACGTCTGAATGGAGCCTTACAGGGGGTGATCACCCATATACACTCCCTGATCACCCCCCTGTCATTGATTACCCCCCTGTAAGGCTCCATTCAGACGTCCGCATGTGTTTTGTGGATCCGATCCATGTATCCATGGATCCGTAAAAATCATGCAGACGTCTGAATGGAGCCTTACAGGGGGGGTGATCAGTGACAGGGGGGTGATCACCCTGATCACCCCCTGTCATTGATAACCCCCCTGTAAGGCTCCATTCAGACGTCCGCATGTGTTTTGCGGATCCGATCCATGTATCCATGGATCCGTAAAAATCATGCGGACGTCTGAATGGAGCCTTACAGGGGGGTGATCAGTGACAGGGGGGTGATCACCCTGATCACCCCCTGTCATTGATAACCCCCCTGTAAGGCTCCATTCAGACGTCCGCATGTGTTTTGCGGATCCGATCCATGTATCCATGGATCCGTAAAAATCATGCGGACGTCTGAATGGAGCCTTACAGGGGGGGTGATCAGTGACAGGGGGGTGATCACCCTGATCACCCCCTGTCATTGATAACCCCCCTGTAAGGCTCCATTCAGACGTCCGCATGTGTTTTGCGGATCCGATCCATGTATCCGTAAAAATCATACGGACGTCTGAATGGAGCCTTACAGGGGGGTGATCAATGACAGGGGGGTGATCAGGGAGTCTATATGGGTGATCACCCCCCTGTCATTGATCACCCCCCTGTAAGGCTCCATTCAGACGTCCGCATGTGTTTTGCGGATCCGATCCATGGATCCATAAAAAATTATACGGACGTCTGAATGGAGCCTTACCAGGGGGGTGATCAATGACAGGGGGGTGATCAGGGAGTCTATATGGGTGATCACCCCCCTGTCATTGATCACCCCCCTGTCATTGATCACCCCCCTGTAAGGCTCCATTCAGACATTTTTTTTGGCACAAGTTAGCGGAAATTTTTTGTTTGTTTTTGTGTTTGTTTTTTCTTACTAAGTCTCATATTCCACTAACTTGTGTCAAAAAATAAAATCTCACATGATCTCACCATACCCCTCACGGAATCCAAATGCGTAAACAATTTTAAACATTTATATTCCAGACTTCTTCTCACGCTTTAGGGCCCCTAAAAAGCCAGGGCAGTATAAATACCCCACATGTGACCCCATTTCGGAAAGAAGACACCCCAAGGTATTCCGTGAGGGGCATATTGAGTCCATGAAAGATTGAAATTTTTGTCCTAAGTTAGCGGAAAGTGAGACTTTGTGAGAAAAAAACAAAAAAAATCAAAATCCGCTAACTTATGCAAAAAAAAAAAATTCTAGGAACTCGCCAGGCCCCTCATTGAATACCTTGGGGTGTCTTCTTTCCAAAGTGGGGTCACATGTGGGGTATTTATACTGCCCTGGCTTTTTAGGGGCCGAAAGTGTGAGAAGAAGTCTGGGATCCAAATGTCTAAAAATGCCCTCCTAAAAGGAATTTGGGCCCCTTTGCGCATCTAGGCTGCAAAAAAGTGTCACACATGTGGTATCGCCGTACTCAGGAGAAGTTGGGCAATGTGTTTTGGGGTGTCATTTTACATATACCCATGCTGGGTGAGAAAAATATCTTGGTCAAATGCCAACTTTGTATAAAAAAATGGGAAAAGTTATCTTTTGCCAAGATATTTCTCTCACCCAGCATGGTTATATGTAAAATGACACCCCAAAACACATTCCCCAACTTCTCCTGAGTACGGTGATACCACATGTGTGACACTTTTTTGCAGCCAAGGTGGGCAAAGGGGCACATATTCCAAAGTGCACCTTTCGGATTTCACAGGCCATTTTTTACAGATTTTGATTGCAAGGTACTTCTTACACATTTGGGCCCCTAAATTGCCAGGGCAGTATAACTACCCCACAAGTGACCCCATTTTGGAAAGAAGACACCCCAAGGTATTCCGTGAGGGGCACGGCGAGTTCCTAGAATTTTTTATTTTTTGTCACAAGTTAGCGGAAAATGATGATTTTTCTTTTTTTTTCTTTTTTCCTTACAAAGTCTCATATTCCACTAACTTGCGACAAAAAATAAAAAATTCTAGGAACTCGCCGTGCCCCTCACGGAATACCTTGGGGTGTCTTCTTTCCAAAATTGGGTCACTTGTGGGGTAGTTATACTGCCCTGGCAATTTAGGGGCCCAAATGTGTGAGAAGAACTTTGCAATCGAAATGTGTAAAAAATGACCGGTGAAATCCGAAAGGTGCACTTTGGAATATGTGCCCCTTTGCCCACCTTGGCTGCAAAAAAGTGTCACACATGTGGTATCGCCGTACTCAGGAGAAGTTGGGGAATGTGTTTTGGGGTGTCATTTTACATATACCCATGCTGGGTGAGAAAAATATCTTGGTCAAATGCCAACTTTGTATAAAAAAATTGGAAAAGTTGTCTTTTGCCAAGATACTTCTCTCACCCAGCATGGGTATATGTAAAATGACACCCCAAAACACATTCCCCAACTTCTCCTGAGTACGGCGATACCAGATGTGTGACACTTTTTTGCAGCCAAGGTGGGCAAAGGGGCACATATTCCAAAGTGCACCTTTCGGATTTCACCGGTCATTTTTTACACATTTCGATTGCAAAGTTCTTCTCACAAATTTGGGCCCCTAAATTGCCAGGGCAGTATAACTACCCCACAAGTGACCCCATTTTGGAAAGAAGACACCCCAAGGTATTCCATGAGGGGCATGGCGAGTTCCTAGAATTTTTTATTTTTTGTCGCAAGTTAGTGGAATATGAGACTTTGTAAGAAAAAAATAAAAATAAAAAATCATCATCATTTTCCGCTAACTTCTGACAAAAAATAAAAAGTTCTATGAACTCACTATGCCCATCAGCGAATACCCTAGGGTGTCTACTTTCCGAAATGGGGTCATTTGTGGGGGTTTTCTACTGTTTGGGCATTGTAGAACATCAGGAATCATGACAGGTGCTCAGAAAGTCAGAGCTGCTTCAAAAAGCGGAAATTCACATTTTTGTACCATAGTTTGTAAACGCTATAACTTTTACCCAAACCATTTTTTTTTTTTGCCCAAACATTTTTTTTTTATCAAAGACATGTAGAACTATAAATTTAGCGAAAAATTTATATATGGATGTCGTTTTTTTTGCAAAATTTTACAGCTGAAAGTGAAAAATGTCATTTTTTTGCAAAAAAATCGTTACATTTCGATTAATAACAAAAAAAGTAAAAATGTCAGCAGCAATAAAATACCATGAAATGAAAGCTCCATTAGTGAGAAGAAAAGGAGGTAAAATTCATTTGGGTGGTAAGTTGCATGACCGAGCGATAAACGGTGAAAGTAGTGTAGTGCCGAAGTGTAAAAAGTGCTCTGGTCATGAAGGGGGTTTCAGCTAGCGGGGCTGAAGTGGTTAATCGCATTGCGATAACAACTTAGCAGTGCTATATTCCATATTAGGATAGAATTAACGAATATGGAATATAGCAGTGCTAAGTTGTAATCGCAATGCGATTAATTCAAGTTATATTAATCGAATTTCGATTTTAACTTAGCACTGCTATATTCCATATTCGTTAACCGTTAATTCTAGCAAGCTGACCCAATAGAAACCCTGCTCTAAGTTGTAATCGCAATGCGATTAATATAACTTGAATTAATCGCATTGCGATTTCAACTTAGACCTGTTTACTATGGTTGGCTTGGTAGAATTAGCAAATATGACGAATGTATTTGTCATATTCCACAAAACTAAGATAACGAAGTATTCTCCATCTTCGTTTTAGCTCCATATTCGTCAACTTCGCTAATTCTAGCAATCAAATAGGAAAGTTGACTATAGAGAAAGCTGTATTTAATTTGCTATGCGATTATATTACTTTGCTTTTTTCAAAATAAATAGAATAATTATAATACTTGATAATTATTATAATCTATTTATAAAAAAAAGTAATATAATCGCATAGCGAATTAAACACAGCTGTCTTTATAGTCAACTTTCCTATTTGATTGCTAGAATTAGCGAAGTTGACGAATATGGAGCTAAAACGAAGATGGAGAATACTTTGTTATCTTCGTTTAGAGGCTTATTCTAGATATCAAACCAATAGGAAAGTAGCCTTAAGTTATAATCGCAATACGCGATTATTTAAATCGCATATTAATCGCGATAACTAGAATAATGACGAATATTCGATTTCGACGAATATGAAATGAATATTCTAGCGAATATTCGCGAATTTCGTTGAAATCGAATATGGCACCTACCACTAATCACTATTGGACACAGAGAAAGTTTCAAGATGAGCAGAATGTTTAACAGTTGAACAAATGTGGACATTTCTAGTCTCTATAACTGCTGGTGGCCACTGCTGGTGATTTCAGATTTTTTATTTCACAGAAATGCTGTAAGTGTCACTATACTGTATCTCTTGGACTTTTGCCATTGTTATTACTTCTTTTACTACAAGACACTTCCTACCAGGGGCGTCACCAGGTTAAAACATTCAGGAGCTTGAGCCCTGAATGTTTTGTCTGGGGTCCTGAATATTGTGACTGCAGACTTCTACACATGTATCACTGTCCTTAAGACAACGATACAGTTGAATTACTATGGCGGGATAAGGGAGCCAATGACTCCCATGCCCCATCGCTCACTCTCATAGGCGGTCGCCAAGCAACTGCTTGCGGGGTCTCTAGGATGGTGTGATGACATAATCACACATGCCTGCACCAAGGCGCAGTGCATTAACTTCAACATGACCACCAGAGTCCAGAAACTGCCAACTCTGGCAACAGAAGAGGTCTGTGGTCTGGATTACAGACGACTCTAGGAAGTCAAGTATGTTTATTTTTTATTTTATTTTTTTGCTACCTGACATTAGGAGAAGACTAAGTGTGTGTGTGTTTAACCTCAGGGGGCTCTAAAGGGAACATTTCACCTACAGGGGCACTATGTGGAAGTTGGTTATAACTACAGAGTGGCTCTGTAAGTACTGGGGCACTAAAATGGGCATTATACCAACTGGGACACTAAGCATGGGGCTTTATAACTACAGGGAGCTCTGAAAGTATTTGTGGCACTAAAGGGAATTACACCTACAGGGGGCACTATGTGAAAGTGGGCTTTATAACCACAGAGTGGCTCTGTAAGTACTTGGGGCACTAAGGGGGGCATTATTCCTGCTAAGGGCACTATGTGGGGCAGCTTTATAACTACATGGGGGCTCTATAACTACAGGAGGCAATGAAGTGGGCATTATGCCTTCTAGAGGCACTATGTGGGGGCCTTTATAAGTAAAGGGGGCTCTGTAAGTACTGGGGGCACTAAAGAGGGTATTATATCTGCTGGAGGCACTATTAGTGTGGGAAGCTTTATAACTACAGGGGGGCTCTCTAAGTACTGGTGGCACTAAATGAAGCAGTATACCTACTAGGGGCACTACGTAGCGGCATTTTTATTGGTGGAATTGTAGGGGGTATTGTTACTAATGAAGTAGAGAAATGTTGCTATTGGTGGGACTTTTATATTACTATGGGTAGGGACTATCTGTATGGCACTATAATTTTTGGAGTTTAGTATTTGAGGGCATTGGGGAGCTCAGGGGGCACCGTATACTCTTTAAGATGCTATGACTAATACATTTTGCTGTCAGGTATAATGCCTCTTTCAAATATTTCTTCTGACGTCAAACTGCAGAATCTGTCAGAATTTGGAGAAGTTGCTCATAGCAAAATATTATTTCTTCACACAATTATCTATCTTGTCAAACTGCCTGATTTTTTTCACGTTCATTTCTTTTCTTTCATTTATGAGGTAATGTTTTCAGATGACTCTGACCTTGTCTTGTAGACAACAGTCCTAAAAATAACACACAATCAGCATTATAGTCTCCTTTTACAGTTTGTATGTCTGGGCGTTCTATGGAGTCTTACTCAGCAAATTTTTAGGCCCAACATTTTTTAATAGCCTTACAGTGTCTTCTTTTTTTTTTTACTTTCATCCAATGCCGGTCTCCTACCACTTCATGGTTCTGATGGATTGTGTGTATGATCTGTTGTTACTGACATTGTTGGTGACATAACAATGGAAAAAACTAGAGATGAGCGAATTTCTTGAAATTAATTTCATGTCTAATTCTTCAAATCTTTTTTTTTTTGGTACAAATCAACTGTACCCCAATCAAAAGTGCTCCAATTAATCTGAAAATTGCTATGTGACACTCTGACATCTCCTAGGCGCAGTGAGTGAAGGACGTTCTCCTGCTGCCAGCTTCACTCACTGCGCCTGCACTGAATACTAAACGGGACGGCGCAGACGCAGGATTTTTTGGGCACAGAGGAGAACTAGGACGTCAATCAACTGGACATGGGCGTGCCAAAGGATGAGAAGATGGAGCCTCTAGGTGCTGCAGCAACGCCCCAGTAGCACCTAGAGTCTCATTAGCATATTATAAAAGTATTTTTTTTTGAGGGAACGGCGGCAGGCAGGGACTTAAAAAAATCATATAGTTATTTTCTGCTTACATTAGCACATCGCTAATGTCAGCCAGATACATAACGATTTTTCTGATGACAGAAACCCTTTAATAAAGCCCTAAGCTGGCGGTGGTTCAGCCGAAGTTATGAAGAGATGTGGGCCTCTTCATAACTTCGGCAGATCCTACGCCAGTTCTAAATGTAAGGCAGCTTTCTAGCTAAACAGGTGCAGAAAATGGTTAGACCTAGTGTGAGTGGGGAAAAATCATAGATTGCCTAATACATATGTATTTCAGCTTAATAAATGACCCCCCTAGTTTTTTCCTCTTTTGCCTTTTTTTCTAATTTTTGCTCTTTCTCCAACAATCTCCGTCGACACACACACCTTTTAATACAATGACAGCAATAGCAAATAATGAGGTAAATGCATAGTTGACAGTGTTAACAAACAACGTGTTTAAAAACACACTGCACCATCAAATTTGTTATGCTTTTTCAATATTAGAAACCTTCCAAAAATATTCCCTTTTTGAGGCAGATGGTGTTTAAACACACAAGGTGTTATGGGAAAAAACAGTGGCTTGTTGGGGACAAGTGTCCAAAAATTATGCCTTAATGGGGCATACTGTACCTGCCCCTGTTTATGCACACACAAGTGTTAATTGTCAGAAGAAACAGTGGCTTCTTCTGAACAAGCCTTGAAAAATTCTACCTTATTTTTGGAAGCAGCAACAGTATAGTGTGGATGTGGAAAGAGGGTAAGATCTAAGGTGAGTAGGGTTAGTAACAGCATGTGGCAGCAATAGTAATAGTAATAGCAAAGCATGTACAGTAACAGACAAGGCAGGATATGTGTGTGGGGCTGTTGAGGGGTAATAGTAGTAGTATTTGTGGCATTTGGGTAGGAGTAATGATATTGGCAGTAAAGGGATTAGCAACTGCAGAAGTAAGCAGCAGCCATACAGTATGAAATATGGTAGGTAGGCAGACTGTGGTAGTGGCACGATGGGGCCAACAATAAATAGCCACCATCATCAATGACAGATCTGCCTCAGCTAGAGATGTGTGAAAATCCTCAGAGATCCATGTCTCATTCATTTTGACAAATTTGATGTTTTTACACTGATGGAGAACAGCTTTGTCTGTTTGGGTGTGACAACATAATCTGCTGCACTGAAAACCCTCTCTGAGATGACAACGGAGGCTGGGCAAGACAAGGAGAGCAAACTGGCCAGTTCTAGCCACTGTTCCAATCTGGCTACCAAGGAGTCCATAGTTTTGGGGAACATGGCATTTGCAGGAGACAGAAATCACTGCAAAAAATTCACCCAAATGATATGCAATTGACAATACTAGCTAATTCCTCAGGCCAATGTTAAAAGCTGAGAACTTTGACAATCTCTTCCAGTCAGGAACATATTGGAGCCCCTCATGCACCATGTCACGGTGTCTAAGTATGGCAAGGGTCCTCCCACTCAACTGCCTGTGGTGTGTGAACAGGGTCTGAACAGTGCTAGAAACCAACTCACAGCCAGACTCTCACATGCCTCCATAGTGGTATCACCAATGCACTGTGAGGTAGGATAAAGCTGTGAGCCGCACCCACAACAGACCATGTGACACAGAAGCATGAGGGGCTCTGATATGTTCCTGACTGGAAGATATTGGCAAAGTTCTCAGCTTTTAACATGGGCCTGAGGAATTGCCTAGTATTGTCAGTTGCGTATCATTTTGGTGCATTTTTTTTGCAGTGATTTATGTATGTAATTTTTTTCATCTGCACAATGTATCATTTTGTGTAAGATGTTCTTGTGGTGCATGCGGTCCGCCCTAGCATCCTCCATTGTAGGCATTTTTTGCTGGGGATTGCTGTTGTCTGCGGACCGCGTGCGGAGGAATTGCTCCCCCGGTTATAGACACGCTACAGTGTCTGGGTTTGGAGCATTTTCACCCGTTTAGGCCACTTTTTTTTTGTGAGTATTTGCAGAAGACAGGCCACAGTCCAGGTAGGACTGAATCTAGTTGTTCAGGAGGTAAGTCTCCATTTCCTGACTTGCGCCAGCCAGGCGCAGCCCCAGAAAAATCTGCTCCATCATGTTCATGATACTGAACTAGCTGTAACTGCTAAAGCTTCTGCTGCTTGTGGTAGTGGAGACTAGTGTTTTGTGCGAATATTCAAATTGCGAATATCGCCACTTTGAGAATTTGCGAAGATTTAGAATATAGTGCTATATATTCGTATTCACAAATATTCTAGATCAATTGAACCCATGATACCTCCCTGCTTCTTGCTTGTGGGCCAATGAGAATGCTGCAGTGTCTTTGTCTGAGCTTAGCAACATCCCTAGCAACCAATAGGAAAGTTGCCTACCCCTTACTATATAAGAACCTCCCCAGCAGCCATTTTCTGCATTTTTTCGCAGTTCTGAGAGAGACAGCAGTGTCATTGCTGTGCTCTGTGCTTTGCTTTGTCATTACATTAGATAGTTAGTTAGCTTATATATATAATACAGATAGTGGGAGATAGTCAGTATAGGTTAGATAGTGATATCTAATTTATGACGAATATTCGCGAAATATCGCAAATTAGAATATTGCCCCTCCCGCTCATCACTAGTGGAGAATGCAGGAGGTTGGTGACTCGGTATTAAGAGGAGAAGGGCCTCCTTATCAGGCAGAAAGGCAGCAGACATATGCAGGCTCGATGGGCCCACATGGGTACAGGGGAATCCCCCGGTGGGCCCCTGAGCAAGGTGGGCCCCTAGTCTCCCACCCCCTGCACAAGTGGCACATAACACATTAGATTTAGTACACTACATACGTATATTCAATGTACAACACCTCAACCAGCCTATGTTCATATAAAAAACTTGTTAGATTATTTATTATATTTGAATGTATCCGTACGGTGGGCCCCCAAAATACATTTTACTGGTGGGCCCGAGGTACCCCAGTCCGACACTGGACATATGCTATCTGAAAGCCACATGGCGCTGCATCCACAGTTTATCCTGGTAATATAGAAATTTGGCTTTCCATTTGGTGACAGGAAAATATTCCCCATTTTGCTTTGATAGTGAGGGTTTAAATGGATGGCCATCCAGTAATCATCAAAATATTTCATACTAATGATACAACTGTCAATACATATGAAAGCAAGCATACCGCTTGCTATGCTTGTCAGTGTGCCAGAGGACCCAGTTCTTTCTGGCTCCACCCACCACTGCAATGTTTGTTATCATGGCTGGTGTAATCGTCATCACCATCACTCTTCTGCTCCTCCAATAACGACTTCTTTTCCAGTGGAAGCCCCTCATCCTCCTCCTCTACTTATTCATACATGGGAGTTTGTCCATGTGGGCCCCCAACAGCTACAGGGCAGCCAGCAAGATGTGTAAGCTGTTCTTTTTCCACCATCCCTTGTCACATCAGCTTCAGCCTCTGCTCTAAGATAAATATCAGGGGGATAACATTGTTGATGCCACAGTTGTCCCAACTGACAAATCTGGTGGCCTCTTTAAAGGGCCTGAGTACGGGACACAGCTGCCACCTCCTGACCTAAAAACAACACATGCCTCAATGCTGTGGTGGTCTGGTGCATGATGAAATCATTCACCACTTTACGTTGCTCATACAGAGTCTCCAGCATATACAAGGTAGAATTCCATTGAGTTAGAAAATCTAGGATCAAGTTGTGCAATGGTAGACCGTTCTGTCATTGCAGTCCAACCAGGAGAGAGTTTCTTGCCACATAAGAAAGGCTGAAATGCAAGAAAAGTCTCATGGACATGACCAGCATCTTCTGCAAGCCATGGTACATCTCCAAAAGGCATTGCACCACTAAATTTATCATGTGTGCCATGCAGGGAGCATGTGTTATTTTTCCCAAATGCAGCGCAGTTATGACGTTTCTTCAATAGTCACTGACCCCCTTGCCCAGTTGGAGTTGGCAGGGAGACAGCCAGTGGGATGTTTTCTGATTGATGCACATTAGCAACTGATTGACTGAGTAGGTACTCCTATCCAGGCTGATCAGCTCTAAGACAGCATGGCAGCGCTTCACGTTACACATATCATAGGAGGGAGGGAGAGTGGACGCAGTGTTCTGCCCTGTTTCTGTTGCGGACAAGAGGATGTCCATTGAGGAGGATGTGGTGGAAATGGATAAGTGCCTGGTGTGGGAACCAGACTGACATAAACATGGAGGTGTCAATAGTACCTGGCCTCACTAGAAAAAATTCTTCCAGCGAGGCTGAGCGGACGCCATCAGTTCTCTAAAGGCAGCAGAATCCACAAAGTTTTACGCCAGCGACTGCACTGCCAGCAACTTGGCCAGTTGGGAGTTAAGTTTGCACACCATTGGACAGTTGTTTCCTTGGCCACATATTTCATTATCGATGGCTGTCGATGAAGCAGAGGAGGAGGAGCTGTAGGCCAAGTGGGAGAAGCAATAACTGATGTTGACAATGACAAGGCAACTGTATTGCATGTGGATGCGACTTGGCTGTCTCAAAGGAGACCAGGAGAAGGAGGACACTCTTGTTTCGATTTATAAATAATAAATAAGCCTCAAAAAAGTACGTTGCTTAGTGGCGTCGCAGGTCCCAATGGTGAAGTGGGTACAGTTCACACAGGTGAAAGCGTTTCTTTTGATTGGACCACGCTGCCTCAGAAGTCACAGGAAATCCACAATCGAAGCCAGCAAGATAATCACGGACATGGGGAATCAAACAGGCCAGTCAAAGCCTCTCCTCTCCTTTCCAAGCTTCTATGGAACACCAAAATTGCATCCAATGGTGAAGTACCGTCATACAGATTGGAGTAGAAAATGGTTTTATTATACTCACAATGTACAAGTATATACAGGCAGTATACAATGGATCAATGGATCAATCACCCTTGTTTCGATAGCTAGTGGCCACCTATATTTTCCCATAGTATCTGGTGATTCCGCCTTATATGCTGCAATAGAACAATGGTACCTACATTTGTGTTTGAACACCCATGGCTTATTTTTATCCTGCAAATCTTGCACATAGCTATGTTTTTTTATGCTGGCACAAAAAAACTTCCAGACAGGAGATACTCAAACAGAGCTAGCGGTAGCTGAGCTTGGCATGAGTATGGCACATTTTGAGCCTGTGTCCACAGTATCAGCGGCATAACTAGTCCTCAAGCTGACCACAATAAAAGAAGGTCAGTCTCTGGTAGTTTTTGAGAGGTTTTGTCCATATATTGTCTCTGCTCTTTATTGCCCCTGCGGCTACCACTCTCCTTCTCTGATAGCACCTTCTCCACAGCACCCTGATCTGGCACCCAGGTCCTATCCAACACAGTATCATCACCACTTTTATCAGACTGTAATATGCCTTTGTGGGCTCCTTAGTCCCCTCTTGATTTCTTCCTCTGTATTTGCCCCAAGTACCAAAGCACAGCCATCACTGCCCCTAACACCCCCACTGTGACTATAAGTGCCACTACTACTAATACCACCAACACAGCTATGAATGGGGTCCTCTGCCTCTCCCTGAAACTCCTCCTTGATCATCAACAGAGACTATCTTGAGTATTTTCCATAGGGCATGGGGTTTTGTTGCCTCTTCTTAAAAAACAAACAAAAAAAATGCCTACTAGGAGGGGAAAGTGAAGACAACTGAAAGGCTTCTCTGGGGCTGCAAGGAGAAGGGGCAGAAGGAATGCAGAGATCCATTGCTCCAAGACACAGTGTCAGTGGTGACCTCAACATCATCCTGCTGTGATTAAGATTCCACAATTTTATCCACTTTGTCCTCAATAAAAATGTGGTGCCTATCGGAAACCAGGGATAACTGTTTCCTGCTGCTAATACTACTTCAACTGCCTGAATGGCTGGTGCTGCTACTACTGTTTGCATTACTACAGCCACTGATGTTGACAATGTCCAATGGTAATTCAATGCATGGAATGAAACTGCTATATTATTGCATTTATGGCAGCACAACATGTTCACTAAAACTGCTGACATCTTGACTAGACATTAGAGCATTTCAAAAAAATTGGTTTCGGCTGGTTCGCCAAATTATCCGAAAAGATTTGATTCGATCCGAATTTATTTGTGGTGAATCACATTAAAAAATAGCTATTTCCTGGCTGCAGAGAGCCTGTATACTGGTGTAGAACACTGTACCTTGCAGTAACATGCACAGGGAGTCTGCTGTGGTAGTGAAACAATACTATGAGTCAGTATGACACGCAGATGACAGGCGTCGCTCTTAGAATCACTGCACACTTCACTTATTTGGGCAGTTACGGGACCAAAACTGACCAAATAACTCAAGTGTGTACTCAGTCGTACAGGTCAATATTAGCGTCAAGAAGAAGCGCACTCCTTTTACACTGTTGCCAGCTGATTCCACACAGATGTAAACAGAATCTGTTCTACTAAACTCTTATACAAGTAGAGCCCCCCCGACAGAGGGGAGAGGGTGTCAGCAGTAAGTTTGTGTTGACGTCACTGATTATTTTGCCCTTCCTCTGATCCATCAGAACAATAACCCCCAAAAACAGATCCTGTCTGGTGAGCATCCTCCTTCATTTGGTCAGTAATCCATCAGTATTGCTAAAGAAAAAAAAAACAGGAGTGGATCTAAAACAGAGATGACAGAGGTGAATGGAATGTATGCATGTCTTCTGTGTTTTGTACCCACTCCTGCTTTTGGCTACCAAATCATAAGCCAATTCTGATGGGACCATGTCATGCAGGCCTTACAGCTGCTACATAGATAGGATCTGATGAGCATCTCATATTTCCTTCCTTCTGACATATAATGTCGACCAGGCCAAAAAGGCAAAATAGTGGCCCAGTCATGGAGTGGGGAGGGTGGGAACAGCATGAGAAGTCCACAGAGTGGCCCAGTGACACAGTGGTGAGGTGTAAAATCTACAAGAAAGCTACCAGACCGCATGAAAATGTCACCTTGTAACTCTGTGGTCTCCTCATGCTGCTGCCACCTCACCACTATACCAATAAAGCTTGGCCTAAAACCGCAACAAAATCAATAATTATATCTGACTAGATACATGCCTATAGCACAGATAAACTATAAAACCTACAAGAATGTGGCCCAATGTGACATAGTGTTGAGGTAGCAGCAGCATGAGGAGACCACAGAGTGGTGATTTGGACGCAGCATGAGGAGATCACAGAGTGGTGAATTGGCAGCAGCATGAGGAGACCACAGAGTGGCACAATGACAGATTGTGGAGGTGGCAGCAGCAGCATGAAGAGGCCACAGACTGGCAAGGTAACATAGTGTAAAGGTGTCGGCAGCATGAGGAGACCACAGAGTGGCCCAGACACAGAGTTGTGAGTTGGCAGAAGCAA
This sequence comes from Bufo gargarizans, assembly GCF_014858855.1. NCBI lineage: Eukaryota > Metazoa > Chordata > Amphibia > Anura > Bufonidae > Bufo > Bufo gargarizans. The sequence continues at coordinate 140,117,473 of NC_058083.1, read as the reverse complement.
GAGTAGACCACAGAGAGGCCCAGTGACAGATTGTGGAGGTGGCAGCAGCAGCATGAGGAGGCCACAGACTGGCAAGGTAACATAGTGTGGAGGTGGCAGAAGCATGAGGAGACCACCGATCGGCACAATGACGGAGTGTGGAGGTGGAAGCAGCAGCATGAGGAGGCCACAGACTGGCAAGGTGACATAGTGTGGAGGTGGCAGAAGAAGCATGCGGAGATCACAGTGTGGCCCGGTGACAGAGTGGGGAGGTGGGTGGCAATAACAGAACCCGCTGACGATGGTGGGTGTAAGAAGGAACACTTGGCATCAGATGTGTGGCTTTAGGCGGGTGGGTGAGGCAGCATGGATGATCTAATCTGATGCAGCAGGCATTGGTGGGTGGAAATCCTGTCTGATCCACGCCTGATTCATCTTGACAAAGGTCAGTGTCTCCACATTGGACAGGCGAGTTCTCCTTGGGTTAACTATGGTCCCCGCTGCACTGAACACCTGCTCTGATACCACCCTACTGGATGGGCAGGACAGCTTTTCCAGGGCAAACTCAGCCAGTTGGGGCCACAAATCCAGTTTGGCTGCCCAATATTCCAGTGGTCTTCAATTTTGGGTGGCAGGGTGGTGTCTAAGTATGCCACCACCTGCTGGCTGAGGTTCTGCTCCAGCTCTAGCTGCTGCTAGTGAGTAGTTTCTTCACTAGGAGGGTTAAGAAAACTGCTCATTATCAACTCTAGACTCAAGCTGCTGCTGATGGAGCTGGTACTGCTCCTATCCCCCCACTCTGCCACAGCAGCATTGGCAGTGGAACGAGAGCACAGGGGGCCCCCCTGGTCAGACCTGCGAGAGGATGGACAATGGCACAGATAGGCAGCGGCCAACTGACTACATAGGATTTTTCTATAGCAGTTCAGTTTGTCCTCCCTCTCAACTGGTGTAAAAAAGGCCCCCATTTTGGACCGGTAGCGAGGGTTCAGCAAGGTGGAGAGCCAGAAGTAATCCCTCTGCCGAATGGTGACAATTCGTCTGTCACTAACCAAGCTAGTGAGCATACTGCCACGGTGTGCCTGGGTCATCTGCCTCATCTTCCTCATCTCCCTCTTGCTCCTTCGACTGCTCCTGCTCCTCCTCTCCTGTCACCTATGTAGAAAAAACACCCATTTCGGTACACAATACTTGTGGTCCAATGTCCTCCTCCTCCCCCAGTTCAGCCCCCACAGGGCTCTGTGGCCATGAGATGTAGGCACCATTATTTCCAGTCCCCTGACCAGCAAGATTTACCAGCATCTGTTCCAGGATATGAAGCAGTGGAATGACGTTGTTCAAATGGCCTGAGCAAACGGCAGGTGTCACACATGATCTGCCACTGGCTGACATCAAAGTTACACAAGGGAGAACTCCTGTCCGTTTGGATCATCAAGAAATCGTTTATATCCTTTCTCTGTTCATATAGTCAGTCCAACATATGGAGGGTGGAATTCCAACGGGTGGAAACATTGCATATCAGCCTATGTTGGGGGATGACATTCTGTCGCTGCATCTCAAGGAAGGTGCTTTGTGGTGTACGAGTGGCTGAAGTGCATGCAAAGTTTCCTGGCCATTTTTAGGATGTCTTGCAGATGGGTGGAAGACATCAGGAATAGAGTTGAGCGAACACCTGGATGTTCGGGTTCGAGAAGTTCGGCCGAACATCCCGGAAATGTTCGGGTTCGGGATCCGAACCCGATCCGAACTTCGTCCCGAACCCGAACCCCATTGAAGTCAATGGGGACCCGAACTTTTCGGCACTAAAAAGGCTGTAAAACAGCCCAGGAAAGAGCTAGAGGGCTGCAAAAGGCAGCAACATGTAGGTAAATCCCCTGCAAACAAATGTGGATAGGGAAATGAATTAAAATAAAAATTAAATAAATAAAAATTAACCAAAATCAATTGGAGAGAGGTTCCATAGCAGAGAATCTGGCTTCCCGTCACCCACCACTGGAACAATTCTAGTAAGAAGCAGGGCGGCAATACCAGAGGGTTAGACGGATCGTTAGTGATAGGGATATGTGTCAAACAAGATTAGACGATATGACCAATAAATTTAGAGAGCGAGGCTACCCCCCTGATCTATTGAAAATACAGCGTAATAAAGCTGAGATTACACCACCAGATAGAACTAAGAAAGAAACAAGGATCCCCTTAGTGATTAAATACCATCCCTGGTCCCAGCGCCTTAGGACTATTGTTAATCAACATTGGCACATATTATCTAAGTCCTATCCACGGATAGGAGAGTTCCAGAGGCCACCCATGATATGCTATAAACGGGCAGAAAATATTAGGGATAAAATAGTCCGGGCGGATGTGGGAAGTAATAAAATAGAAAGAGGACAGAGTACTTTATCTACACCTAGACGGGGCACTTTTCCTTGTTTAAACTGTGTCAATTGTTCCAGCGTTATAAAGGGTTCATGTTTCTCCCACCCTCACTCAGGTGAAAATATTCCAATAAGGGGCACGTTCACTTGTGATAGTAGATTTGTGGTTTACATTCTTAAATGTCCATGTGGATTACTATATGTGGGGGAAACCTCAATGAGAATGAAGGACAGACTAAGTAAACACAAATCTACTATCCGTAAACAGAATTTATTACTCCCAATACCCCTTCATTTTTATGATAAAAAACACAACATCTCGCAGTTGAGGTATCAGATTATTGAAGGTGTATCATTACCCCGTCGAGGGGGTGACAGAAATAAATTGTTATTGAAAAGGGAGGCTTACTGGATCCATCGTCTTCAGACAATGGAGCCCAGGGGCCTCAATCGTGAGTACAATGTGTCCTGCTTCCTATAAGGCATTCGGCCTTATGCAATCTGATAAATATATTTCTTTTTTTCTTCAGCGTGATTAATCACTGCAAGAATGGACTATGTGACTGAAAATCTTCGCCAGTATAGAGTGGATATGTTTTTTGCGAATTTTCAATTGCGAATTTTCAGTTGCGAATTTTTAGTTGCGAATTTTCAATTGCGAATTTTCAATTTTCAATTGCGAATTTTCAGTTGCGAATTTTCAATTGCGAATTTTTCAATGCAAATTTTTCATTGCGATTATTTGATATGCGAATTTTATTTAATGAGGGAGGCGGAGCTTCTTTGATGATGTCAGTTCCTTTGTGTTTCATTTATGTATAAATAGCTGGAGTGTAAGATGTTTTATGCAGTCTGATGAAAGCACATCTGTGCTGAAACGCGTCACTATGCCATTTTGAATATGTGACTGAATAAATCTACATTGTGATCTACATCAGCGAAGTGCCGGTCCTTTCCTTTGAAACCACCACTGGAACAGTCCATTCTCAGATATTTAGGCCCCGGCACCCAGGCAGAGGAGAGAGGTCCCGTAACAGAGAATCTGTCTTCATGTCAGCAGAGAATTAGTCTGCATGTCATAGCAGAGAATGAGGCTTCACGTCAGCCACCACTGCAACAGTCCATTGGCATATATTTAGGCCCAGCACCCAGGCAGAGGAGGGAGGTCCCGTAACAGAGAATCTGTCTTCATGTCAGCAGAGAATTAGTCTGCATGTCATAGCAGAGAATGAGGCTTCACGTCAGCCACCACTGCAACAGTCCATTGGCATATATTTAGGCCCAGCACACACACAGGCAGAGGAGAGAGGTCCCGTAACAGAGAATCTGGCTTCATGTCAGCAGAGAATCAGTCTGCATGTCATAGCAGAGAATGAGGCTTCACGTCAGCCACCACTGCAACAGTCCATTGGCATATATTTAGGCCCAGCACACACACAGGCAGAGGAGAGAGGTCCCGTAACAGAGGATCTGGCTTCATGTCAGCAGAGAATCAGTCTGCATGTCATAGCAGAGAATCAGGCTTCACGTCAGCCACCACTGCAACAGTCCATTGTCATAAATTTAGGCCCAGCACCCAGGCAGAGGAGAGAGGTCCCGTAACAGACAATCTGGCTTCATGTCAGCAGAGAATTAGTCTGCATGTCATAGCAGAGAATGAGGCTTCACGTCAGCCACCACTGCAACAGTCCATTGGCATATATTTAGGCCTAGCACACAGGCAGAGGAGAGAGGTCCCGTAACAGACAATCTGGCTTCATGTCAGCAGAGAATCAGTCTGCATGTCATAGCAGAGAATGAGGCTTCACGTCACCCACCACTGCAACAGTCCATTGGCATATATTTAGGCCTAGCACACAGGCAGAGGAGAGAGGTCCCGTAACAGACAATCTGGCTTCATGTCAGCAGAGAATCAGTCTGCATGTCATAGCAGAGAATGAGGCTTCACGTCACCCACCACTGCAACAGTCCATTGGCATATATTTAGGCCTAGCACACAGGCAGAGCAGAGAGGTCCCGTAACAGACAATCTGGCTTCATGACAGCAGAGAATCAGTCTGCATGTCATAGCAGAGAATGAGGCTTCACGTCACCCACCACTGCAACAGTCCATTGACATATATTTAGGCCTAGCACACAGGCAGAGGAGAGGTTCATTCAACTTTGGGTAGCCTCGCAATATAATGGTAAAATGAAAATAAAAATAGGATTGAATGAGGAAGTGCCCTGGAGTCCAATAATATATGGTTATGGGGAGGTAGTTAATGTCTAATCTGGACAAGGGACGGACAGGTCCTGTGGGATCCATGCCTGGTTCATTTTTATGAACGTCAGCTTGTCCACATTGGCTGTAGACAGGCGGCTGCGTTTGTCTGTAATGACGCCCCCTGCCGTGCTGAATACACGTTCAGACAAAACGCTGGCTGCCGGGCAGGCCAGCACCTCCAAGGCATAAAAGGCTAGCTCTGGCCACGTGGACAATTTAGAGACCCAGAAGTTGAATGGGGCCGAACCATCAGTCAGTACGTGGAGGGGTGTGCACACGTACTGTTCCACCATGTTAGTGAAATGTTGCCTCCTGCTAACACGTTGCGTATCAGGTGGTGGTGCAGTTAGCTGTGGCGTGTTGACAAAAGTTTTCCACATCTCTGCCATGCTAACCCTGCCCTCAGAGGAGCTGGCCGTGACACAGCTGCCTTGGCGACCTCTTGCTCCTCCTCTGCCTTGGCCTTGGGCTTCCACTTGTTCCCCTGTGACATTTGGGAATGCTCTCAGTAGCGCGTCTACCAACGTGCGCTTGTACTCGCGCATCTTCCTATCACGCTCCAGTGCAGGAAGTAAGGTGGGCACATTGTCTTTGTAGCGTGGATCCAGCAGGGTGGCAACCCAGTAGTCCGCACAGGTTAAAATGTGGGCAACTCTGCTGTCGTTGCGCAGGCACTGCAGCATGTAGTCGCTCATGTGTGCCAGGCTGCCCAGGGGTAAGGACAAGCTGTCCTCTGTGGGAGGCGTATCGTCATCGTCCTGCCTTTCCCCCCAGCCACGCACCAGTGATGGACCCGAGCTGCGTTGGGTGCCACCCCGCTGTGACCATGCTTCATCCTCATCCTCCTCCACCTCCTCCTCATCCTCGTCCTCCTCGTCCTCCAGTAGTGGGCCCTGGCTGGCCACATTTGTACCTGGCCTCTGCTGTTGCCAAAAACCTCCCTCTGAGTCACTTCGAAGAGACTGGCCTGAAAGTGCTAAAAATGACCCCTCTTCCTCCTCCTCCTCCTCCTCCTCCTGGGCCACCTCCTCTTCCATCATCGCCCTAAGTGTTTTCTCAAGGAGACATAGAAGTGGTATTGTAACGCTGATAACGGTGTCATCGCCACTGGCCATGTTGGTGGAGTACTCGAAACAGCGCAACAGGGCACACAGGTCTCGCATGGAGGCCCAGTCATTGGTGGTGAAGTGGTGCTGTTTTGTAGTGCGACTGACCCGTGCGTGCTGCAGCTGAAACTCCACTATGGCCTGCTGCTGCTCGCACAGTCTGTCCAGCATGTGCAAGGTGGAGTTCCACCTGGTGGGCACGTCGCATATGAGGCGGTGAGCGGGAAGGCCGAAGTTACGCTGTAGCGCAGACAGGCGAGCAGCAGCAGGATGTGAACGCCGGAAGCGCGAACAGACGGCCCGCACTTTATGCAGCAGCTCTGACATGTCGGGGTAGTTGTGAATGAACTTCTGCACCACCAAATTCAGCACATGCGCCAAGCAAGGGATGTGCGTCAAATTGGCTAGTCCCAGAGCTGCAACGAGATTTCGCCCATTATCACACACCACCAGGCCGGGCTTGAGGCTCACCGGCAGCAACCACTCGTCGGTCTGTTGTTCAATACCCCGCCACAACTCCTGTGCGGTGTGGGGCCTGTCCCCCAAACATATGAGTTTCAGAATGGCCTGCTGACGTTTACCCCGGGCTGTGCTGAAGTTGGTGGTGAAGGTGTGTGGCTGACTGGATGAGCAGGTGGAAGAAGAGGAGGAGGAAGCCGAGAAGGAGGAGGTGGCAACAGGAGGCAAAGAATGTTGCCCTGCGATCCTTGGCGGCGGAAGGACGTGCGCCAAACAGCTCTCCGCCTGGGGCCCAGCTGCCACTACATTTACCCAGTGTGCAGTTAGGGAGATATAGCGTCCCTGGCCGTGCTTACTGGTCCACGTATCTGTGGTTAGGTGGACCTTGCTACAGATGGCGTTGCGCAGTGCACACTTGATTTTATCGGATACTTGGTTGTGCAGGGAAGGCACGGCTCTCTTGGAGAAGTAGTGCCGGCTGGGAACAACATACTGTGGGACAGCAAGCGACATGAGCTGTTTGAAGCTGTCTGTGTCCACCAGCCTAAATGACAGCATTTCATAGGCCAGTAGTTTAGAAATGCTGGCATTCAGGGCCAGGGATCGAGGGTGGCTAGGTGGGAATTTACGCTTTCTATCAAATGTTTGTGAGATGGAGAGCTGAACGCTGGCGTGTGACATGGTTGAGACGCTTGGTGACGGAGGTGGTGGTGGTGGTGTTGGTGGTACATCCCCTGTTTGCTGGGCGGCAGGTGCCAACGTTCCTCCAGAGGCGGAGGAAGAGGCCGAGGCGGCAGCAGCAGAATAGGCCGAGGCGGCAGCAGCAGAAGAGGTAGCAGGGGGAGCCTGAGTGACTTCCTTGGTTTTAAGGTGTTTACTCCACTGCAGTTCATGCTTTGCATGCAGGTGCCTGGTCATGCAGGTTGTGCTCAGGTTCAGAACGTTAATGCCTCGCTTCAGGCTCTGATGGCACAGCGTGCAAACCACTCGGGTCTTGTCGTCAGCACATTGTTTGAAGAAGTGCCATGCCAGGGAACTCCTTGAAGCTGCCTTTGGGGTGCTCGGTCCCAGATGGCGGCGGTCAGTAGCAGGCGGAGTCTCTTGGCGGCGGGTGTTCTGCTTTTGCCCACTGCTCCCTCTTTTGCTACGCTGTTGGCTCGGTCTCACCACTGCCTCTTCCTCCGAACTGTGAAAGTCAGTGGCACGACCTTCATTCCATGTGGGGTCTAGGACCTCATCGTCCCCTGCATCGTCTTCCACCCAGTCTTGATCCCTGACCTCCTGTTCAGTCTGCACACTGCAGAAAGACGCAGCAGTTGGCACCTGTGTTTCGTCATCATCAGAGACATGCTGAGGTGGTATTCCCATGTCCTCATCATCAGGAAACATAAGTGGTTGTGCGTCAGTGCATTCTATGTCTTTCACCGCTGGGGAAGGGCTAGGTGGATGCCCTTGGGAAACCCTGCCAGCGGAGTCTTCAAACAGCATAAGAGACTGCTGCATAACTTGAGGCTGAGACAGTTTCCCTGGTATGCATGGGGGTGATGTGACAGACTGATGGGGTTGGTTTTCAGGCGCCATCTGTGCGCTTTCTGCAGAAGACTGGGTGGGAGATAATGTGAACGTGCTGGATCCACTGTCGGCCACCCAATTGACTAATGCCTGTACCTGCTCAGGCCTTACCATCCTTAGAACGGCATTGGGCCCCACCATATATCGCTGTAAATTCTGGCGGCTACTGGGACCTGAGGTAGTTGGTACACTAGGACGTGTGGATGTGGCAGAACGGCCACGTCCTCTCCCAGCACCAGAGGGTCCACTAACACCACCACGACCATGTCCACGTCCGCGTCCCTTACTAGATGTTTTTCTCATTGTTATGGTTCACCACAACAACAAATATATTATTTGGCCCAATGTATTGTATTCAAATTCAGCGGGATATAAATTTGAGGCCTAGTATTTAGGCGCTGGGTGACCGGTATGGATTTAGTGACAGAATTAGACTTGGAAATGCACAGAAGCGTGTGTGTGTGAAGTTATTCTGAATGACCCAATGTGCACCTTGAATATTATATACCCTTTTAGGGATAGATTTCAAATAGCTCTGATATAGCAGAAACCACTAAATTATGAAATTGCTAAATTGGGAATTGTATTTCAACCCAGAACAAGAAATGTGCTTGAACGGACACTAAATAACTCGCCCAGCTACAGCACTAAGGACAGATTTAGCTGGATATAAATTTGAGGCCTAGTATTTAGGCGCTGGGTGACAGGTATGGGTTTAGTGACAGAATTAGACTTGGAAATGCACAGTAGCGGGTGTGTGAAGTTATTCTGAATGACCCTATGTGCACCTTGAATATTATATACCCTTTTAGGGATAGATTTCAAATAGATCTGATACAGCAGAAACCACTAAATTTTTAAATTGCTAAATTGGGAATTGTATTTCAACCCAGAACAAAAAATGTGCTTTGACGGACACTAAATAACTTTCCCAGCCACAACAGGACAGCGGTAACGAGAGATTTAGCGGGATATAAATTTGAGGCCTAGTATTTAGGCGCTGGGTGACCGGTATGGATTTAGTGACAGAATTAGACTGGGATATGGCCAAAAAATAACCACACTATTGCTGGTTAAATGCACTTGGTGATGGGCGCAGCTTGCCCCTGATGTAGTATATGGCCAAAAAATGAACAGACTATTGCTGGTTAAATGCACTTGGTGTCACAGCTTGACCAACCACACTACTGAGGGTTAAATGCACTTGGTGACGGGCGCAGCTTGCCCCTGATTTAGTATATGGCCAAAAAATGAACAGACTATTGCTGGTTAAATGCACTTGGTGTGATAGCTTGACCAACCACACTACTGAGGGTTAAATGCACTTGGTGTGACAGCTTCACCCTGATGTAGGCTTTAGCCAAAAAACAACCACACCATTGAGGGTTAAATGCACTTGGTCGCAGCTTGTGCTGGCGCACCACAAGACACAAAATGGCCGCCGATCACCCCAGAAAAATGTGACTGACAAACGGTCTGGGCAGCCTAAAAACAGTGAGCAATTGAGGATCAGCAGCTCAATGATCCACAGCTGCAGATCGATCAGTTAATCAAGTCCTTTGGAGGAGTTAATCTGCCTAATCTCGCCCTACTGTCGCAGCCGCAACCTCTCCCTACGCTAATCAGAGCAGAGTGACGGGCGGCGCTATGTGACTCCAGCTTAAATAGAGGCTGGGTCACATGGTGCTCTGGCCAATCACAGCCATGCCAATAGTAGGCATGGCTGTGATGGCCTCTTGGGGCAAGTAGTATGACTCTTGTTGATTGGCTGCTTTGCAGCCTTTCAAAAAGCGCCAAGAAAGCGTCACAAAAGCGCGAAGAAAGCGACGAACACCGAACCCGAACCCGGACTTTTACGAAAATGTCCGGGTTCGGGTCCGTGTCACGGACACCCCAAAATTCGGTACGAACCCGAACTATACAGTTCGAGTTCGCTCATCCCTAATCAGGAACCACTTACCAACCAGATTGAACACGTGCACCATGCAGGGCGCATGGCTCAGCCCTCCTTGACACAGCACCGACACCATGTTCTTCCCATTGTCGGTCACCATGGCTTCGATTTTGAGTTGTCGCAGAGAAAGCCAGGATTCAATTTTTTGATAAAGGACACGGAGCAATTCCTCCCCTGTGTGACTGTTCGCCTAGGCAAACGAGGTGTAAAACAGCGTGACAACGCAGTGCCCTGCACATGTGGTATGCTGGAGGAGCACTGTGAATTGTCCCTGCAGTGGAGGCTGTGGACAGGCTGGTGGATGAGGAGGCAGAAGCGGACATTTTCGCAGGACCAACGGCATGGGAACTTGCCCACCTTCTGTTCTACATATGTCTGCAGAGCTGGTACTGCCTTTTTGGCAAAGAAATTACGTCTTGGGACTCTACACCTCAGCTTGGCACAAGCCATCAGTTCTTTGAAAGGTGCAGAGTCCACCACTTGGAAATGGAGGGACTGCAGTACCAGCAACTTGACCAGGAGCATGTTCAACTTCTGCTCAGTTGGATTGCATGAATACTGTTGTCTCTTGGCGATCGATTGCTGACAGAATGACTGACGAGGAGTAGGAGGAGGAGGAGGAGCAGGAGCATCAGGACCAGCAGATGATGGGAAGGACAGACAGCTCCCTTCGGCTGAAGTGGTGGAGCCTTGACTGCCTGAAATCGGCTGCGTGCCACTGGTTGATGCAGCGGTTGCTGAGGCAGGCTGGACCACCACATCGGAGCCACTGTTCTCCCAGGCCACTTTATGGTGATGCTGCATATGTTGACGCAGAGCCGTGGTGCCAACATTGGCACCCTGGCCACATTTCACCTTCTGCCCACAGATTCTACATATGGAAATGTTCACCTCCTCCAGCGGCTTAACAAAAAACTGCCACACCGCCGACTAGGTGATTTTACCCCCAACACTATGCACTGACTGACTGCTACCACCACTGCATCCGTGAAACTGTGCAGCGCTACTTCCCAGGTAGGTAGGCTCCTGCAAAGTGGATGGTCTACCCCGGGCATGTTTGGCTCCCGAGCTCCCACTTCTGCCACCCTGCTGCCTCCCGGCCATGCTAGCGACTTGCTGGCTCCGCCGCTGCCTCACACACAAGCTTCCACCCTCTTCTCCCTATGATTATGAAGCCCGTTCAACACCCAGTTCCCAAGTGCAATCAGCTACATAATCATCATTGAGTACTGGCTGCATGTCACTGATGTCCTCCTCAGCCGTCTCTGGTTCAGGAGCCTGACCGCTCCCAACACCAGCTCCCACGCCACTCTCCTCATCACTACTTGCCCTCCTAGTGGAGGAAGCGGCAGATGTTTCCTCCACATCTTGGCTTGCCAGTAGCTGCCAACTGTCTTCTAGTAGCTCGTCCTCACTCTACAGTGGAGCTGAGCCCACAGCATACAATATTCCTCTGGCTGAGGGAACAGAAAAGGACAGAGGCAGGTTGAGGACAGGTGAGGGCATAGGGCCTTCTCCCGGGCCATGCCAACTAAGGGTTGTGTCTGACCAACCTACTGACTCTTGGCTGGGGGTGTCTGATGTCACTTGGGACGAAGTGGATGACCGAGTCAACCATTCAAGCTCCGCTGGGTTGCTGGTCAAGACAAGACCCCTGCTGCCACACCCCCTTATTCTGCTGCGATCTGTGCCTGCGCCAGAAACATTTAGGACTCTGCCCCTTCCCCTGTGCAGGTCCTTTCTCTGTCTGACATACTGTTAGATCAAATAAATAAATAAAAAGGAAATTAATACACCCAAAAAAAGGCTGCAATTTTGTCACTTCACCGTTAACAAGCCTTTTTTCCCCCACTAATACACCACAAAAAAGGCATTAAAACATGTAACTGCACCACTGAACAGCAAATAAGACATTTTTTCACTGTAATTTTGTCACTTCACCACACAACCGCAAATACTTTTTTTGTTCCACTAAAACACCACAAAAAAGGCTTTAGAACATATAACTGCACCACTGAACGGCAAATAATACTATTTTTTCCATTAATACACCCCAAAAAAGGTTGTAATTTTGTCTCATTTATCACACAAAGGCTAATAAGGCCTTTTTTCCCCCACTAATACACCCCAAAAAAAAAAGGCTTCAGAACATATAACTGCACCGCTGAATGGCTAATAAGACCTTTTCTTTTCCACTAATACACCCCAAAAAAGTCTATAATTTTGTCACTTCATCGCACAACGGCTAACAGGCCTTTATTTTCCACTAATACACCACAAAAAAGGCTTTAGAACATATAACTGCGCCGCTGAGCGGTAAATAAGCCCTTTTTTTCCACTAATACACCCCAAAATGGCTTTAATTTTGTCACCTAACCACACAAAGGCTAATAAGTCCTTTTTTCCCACTAATACACCACAAAAAAGTAATTTTGTCACTTCACCGCACAACAGCTAACAAGCCTTTTATTCCACTAATACACCACAAAAAAGGATTTAGAACATATAACTGCACCGCTGGAGGGCAAATATGTCCTTTTTTCCCACTAATACACCCCAAAAAAGGCTTTAGAACATATAATTGCATTGCTGAACAGCTAATAAAACTTTTTTTTCCCCACTAATACAACCCAAAAAAGGCTGTAATTTTGTCATTTTTTTCCCACCAATGCACCGAAAAAAGGCTTCAGAACATATAACTGCACAGCTGAACGGCTAATAACACTTTTTATCCCACTAATAAACCCCCAAAAATGCTTTAGAACATATAGCTGCATCACACAAGGGGTAATAAGACGTACAAATATCACACAGCACTTGCACCCCAATAACAAGCAAGGTTTGCTGGAATTACAGTAGTATCATCCATTACAAACCTGAAAGCAGCAGTATAATGGCAATTTGGATTCCTAGTCAGTGCAACAAGGTGTAATAGGATTGTTCCTATTACCCAGGCTGTACACTCCCCTATTGGACCCTGTTCTTTTATAATGTGGAATAATTCATCACTATCCTTTCCCTACATTTCTAATGATCTTTCTCTGAACTTCTATTCAGCCAAAAAAAAGTTTTAAAGTATTTTCTACCACTTTCCCTAGCACCTGCTAATGCCTCTCCCTGCTCTAAGTACACTGGAAAATGTATGAATCCAAGATGGCTGAGGCTATTTATAGGGCTGTGACATAACAGGGGCTGGCTGGCTGCTGGTTGGCTGCATGCATGGCATTTTGGGTGATCCCTCATACCCAGAGTTCTTTGCTCCATGTCCTAACACGTGCAGCAGCCATTTTAGGAAAAAATGCAATTCGTTACCAAGAAGCATGAGGAAATTCGGATTCGGTGCAAATCGAATATTTTATGAAATTCGGATTGCATTCCACTTCGTCAACTTCAATTAACTCATCTCTAATCTTGACGCAATACAATGCATGGAATTAAACTGCTATATTAATGTAGTTATTACAGTACAATATGTTTACTAAAACTATAGGGTATCTTGACAAAATGCAATGTGTGGGACGTCCAATGAAATTACGATATTAATGCAGTTATTGCAGAATTATGTGCTACCTAAAATTGAGTGGTACCTTGAAGCAATGCAGTGCGTTTGCGGCAGAATGTATGCTATTGATACATGTGCTGGAGGTACTGACAATAAGCCTGTAAAACACTTATGAACTGTAGAAACTAGTCCCTCCCTCCCTCTGCTTTCCTTGATAAAAACCCTGATCTACTTAATTTTATATGTCCTTATACTGTCCCTATACTCTCCCTACACCTAGATTACTGGCTTGTGTCTGTGATCCCTTTTTTGCAGACATAGCCAACACTCATGCTCTGAGATCGCAAGCTATACTTAGAATGGCGTCTCTCCAGTTCAGAGGCTGAAGGACCTTCCAAAATCTTTCCCTGATTGTCTCACAGGATGTCTGTCTTTGACTAATCAGGGCTAGTTTCTTTGCTCCCAGGGTCATGTGATCATCCATCTTCATTCTTCCTGACATTTTCCCTGACAATTTTCACTTTTAAATGGCACATTAGGAATACGAATTCCCCTTGGAGGAAATCAGTTTATCACTTGAATTTTAAAAAATTGGCCCTTTGCAAGTGGTAATGAAAGATGTTTCCTGGAGAGACACACTCAGACAGAATGCCACCTAACCCAGCGGAGGTACAGCAGCTTAAAGATGAAGAAAATATCTCATAAGCAATAACTCATCTCTAGTACAACTCACATATTAATTATTGCAATCATTGCATTCCGTATAATGTGGGCATCATAGGGATTCCAAACAGCATTCCCACATAATAAGTACCTCACCTTCTTCGACCTCTAGACTGGTCATATGTGGTATCAGAACGATCAGCCTGATGAAAATCAGCCACAATTTGGTGATCCGATCAACATTGGGTTGTGTTCTATGTCCTCCTGTCCATGGAATCAGAATGGACTCTGATTACACAATTCGTTGAGTAGTAAGAACCTTTCTGTTTTTATCCTTTTATTTTTATAACTTGTTTTGTGCTGTACCTTTTTTAGTACATTAAAGCACAACTTTAATAGTTTTGCATTGTGACCTGAATGAGCCCAGTAACCTCCATTTTAAGTATTTGAGTGCAATTTGCGTTACCGTGTATTTGCTATAAGTGTGGCCTGTGCTACTCTGTGCCTGCTTGTGAGTACAGCAAGGCTCTGTATTTTTGCTCTTTCCGTCAGGCAGTTCAGCTGATGGGCTCCTTATTTCTTATCTCTGACCTCCTAAACTCTCATTATAACTAAATTCTTATCTTATTGATAAGACTCTGGCTTAAATAAGTGTTTATGATGTATAAATTATGGGGATATGTGAGGTTTTGAGGTGTTTTGGGGAATAATGTGTGTTTTCTGCCTGTGAGTGATTAAGTTAGCCCATTATGTTTGGTAATTGTATCACAGGCAGAGCCCATTGTGTTTTGGCAATTGTATTTGGTTGATTGCGTCAAAGACAATGCCTATTCTGTTATTGAGTGTGTTACAGGCAATGCCATTGTGTTTGTTAATTGCGTCACAGGCAATGCCATTGTGTTTGTTAATTGCGTCACAGGCAATGCCATTGTGTTTGTTAATTGCGTCACAGGCAATGCCATTGTGTTTGTTAATGGCGTCACAGGCAATGCCATTGTGTTTGTTGAATATATCATTTTTGCGTTTAAACTGTAAACTGTAAAGGATTGGCTGCTAAGTTATGTCCTCAGTTCCCAACCAGGTCCACGGGGGTGGTACCCTTGTTGAAAAATGTGTATATAAGTCAATGCTTGTGTGTTCAATAAAGAGTTCCTGTTTTACCCTTCATCATGTTGAGGCTGGTGTTTGGGTAACTGATCGACACTGGGGGTTGCTATACGCTGAAGATTTGCTATACTCCCCTGGCTATAACTACTAGCTCTTGTAAGAGATGTTCCTTGTTCCTATGCTGGTATCGGTGTCAAGTGAAGTGCTTGATGTCCTCGGAAAGCACTAGGAGCATCCATCAACCGATGTACCCAGTCGGGGTGCCAGGAGATCCGTTACATTTATCCTATACAATAAACGGCGTAACAGAAAAATAATAAATGGCCAATTTGCTGGGGTTTTGTTTGGTCACTTTACCTCAAACAAAATGTGATCAAAAAGTCAAACAATCTCACAAACGTGTGCCAAAGTACGAGTAGTGGGTAGTGTACTCCTATTATGCTCCCTTTAGAATTATGCACTATCAACAATAGAGGGGCAATTCTAGTGAAAATAAAACGTAACTTTTAATAAAGTGTATCTAAAAAAAAGTGGCTAACAGTGCACAGTATTTACAAAATAGAACAGTCTTACCGGTATGCTGATGATTCAGTCAACATGTGCATACCAGGTTTTCTGGGTGAATGCCGCTGACGGGAAACATAAAGGGGAAAGCGGCAGGGATTGGGATGATACAATGCACGTATCCTGTCCCTACCTTGCCCTGTCAGGTCTATTACGCCCTAATGACCTCCTAATACGGAGTCATTGCCCTGACAAGAGTGGCCACGTCCAGAACCTTACCCTATTAACAGTCCCTAAAAGAACGCTGTTAGGGGAGGTGAATGTAGGGGTAAACTATAGAAATCCTACATACACTATACATCAAAAAAGTTCTCAAAGAGTCCCAACGCATTTCATCTAGTTTAGTTCTCCCAGACTCATCAGGGGACAGTGAGCCAAAAGTAGAAAGATAATAAATAAATAAATAAATAGTAGTAACAACCAGTGAACACCACAGTTGCAGTCTGGTGTCACTAGAACACTGCAGAAGGGTCAGTGGATTTACCTACTCCCTCTAAGTGTAATGGGGGTGGCATGGACCCGCTACATAGACGACGTCTTCGTCGTCTGGAAGGGCGATTCCTGCCAATTTAAACGTTTTGTCTCCGACCTTAACTTGAACGAAATTGGACTCCACTTTACCTTTGAATACCATCCGTCGAGTATTACCTTTCTTGACGTCAAGGTAACAATAGTGGGGGACCGACTATCGACTAACATATATAGGAAAACAACTGCAACCAACTCTCTCCTTCACTGGAGCAGTCACCACCCTATCCCCCTTAAACGGGGTATTCCCAGGGGACAATATCTCTGAGCTCGGAGGAACTGCTCCAGTGATGAAGTATTCTTTAAGGAGGCGAAGGCTCTCCAAGACAGATTTATAGCCAGGGGCTATCCACAACCGGTGCTTAGGGAAGCCTTTAAGCACGCATCGACCAGTGAGCGTAATGACCTACTCAGTCCTAAAATGAGGATCACTGACAGCCCCTAACCGTTGAGAATTGTCTCAAACTTCGACACCGCCAATCCGGATGTCAAAAAAATACTAAATAAATACTGGCCTATCCTGAGGATGGACCCCGACCTTCATCAGGTCGTGACGGAACGTCCATCTGTTTCCTATCGACGGGGCAGAAGTCTCAAAGACAGGTTGGTGGCTAGTCACTTCACACCACCTGCCAGAGTGGGTACCTGGCTGGACCGCAGACCAGTTGGTATTCATAAATGTGGTGGCTGCAAAGCTTGTGGATTTTTGAATACGGCCAAAACTATTATAGGATCAACGTCTGGTCAGACATTTCAGATACGTGACTTCATCAATCGTAGATCTAGGGGGTTGGTGTATCTGTGTCAGTGCACTTGCCCTCTAGACTATGTTGGGAAAACTATTAGAGAGTTTAGAAGGCGTATTCTGGAACACATCAATGATGTCAAAAACAAGGAAGTTACCCCGGTAGCTACGCATGTGAACGATCATCACGGGGGGGATCCCGGATGCCTTCGATTCACGGCACTTGAATTAATACATCCATCGCCACGCGGAGGGGATTGGGACAGGAGGATCCTACAAAAGGAAAGCGAATGGATCCATAGACTCCGGTCCCAATCCCCCCTCGGTTTAAATGAAAGATTGACCTTTTCCTGCTTTTTGTAACCTGTTTTACCTATTGGCCTTTGACCTATGCCAGCTATATCTAAATTCCCTTTCCCTTCCCTCCTTCCCTTCCTATTCCCTCCCTTCCCTTCCCTATCCTCTATCCCTGCAGCATATGGGCTCGGATTGACAGCTCTGTCCTTATAGACTGGGCCGGGTGCGTGAAGCACCCAAATTGTCGGTATCATAAACGGTGAATATTAACTGTTTCACTGTTCGAATTATCTTTTTTATATATACCTCGTATCTACTATTGCAACAACTCTTTGTCCTCATCATGGCCCCCTATCTAGTCATCTGCCATGGAGGTATCCTTGTCATCTATGGAACTATATACCCCCCTTAGAATATTAATCCAGAGCAACAAAAAGCTATCTTTTATCTTCTAGGTAGCTGACCTCTATCTGTTGCATGGGTATTATTTATTTTAACATAATCGTACTGGTATGGATAAGCGGCTTATAACCACCTAAGATGCGTCTGGCCGTGCGCTCACTCGATTTAGTGTGTTGCATCCGTCTTATTGGGAGGGTTATGTGTTTCACAACCCCCCAATATCGGTCTGGCCCTATGCGCTCCACTCTGGAACGCAGGGCTCAGCCTGATGACGCCGTACCTGGACGCTGGGATCGCTTTGCGTTCCACGCTGGAACGCAAGACCCTATGACGTCACATCCGGACGGCCGAACCGGATGTCCTGCGGCGTGCGCTCCACAATGGAACGCACGCCGGTCCTGATTGAGTACATACCTCAACACTAGGCGGTATCTTAACTACACACCGGAGGGGGTCACCCAGTAACAGGTAATTTCATTTATTAATTAGGGTGACATGTATAAATTAAGGGCTACTTTGATTTGACTAAGTATTGGACCCTGGGAGGCTTTGCACGACCTGAGGGACTCACCATCAAAAGTAAGTATCCCATTGCACTACGCCTAGACATGAGATGATTATCTTCGTGCATACCTGACATATACACTCTCTTGTCACTAAGTGTACTTTAACTAGTGGACGGCCATATCCTGAGGGGCCGGGCTACATTATCCAGATCACACTCTAAGGTAACTCTTCTATCTATTGTTATTATACATGGGTATTAGACAATCTGATGTTACCTTATTCGTTACTACATTATCTCCCTAGTATTTCATTATGCTGGATATGAGTTAAGCACACTGTGGATACCAGCAATAGGACTTGCCGTCTAGAGCACCACTATATTGAAGACTGCCGTTTGTACCTTTTGGCACCAACCGTGGCCACGTGTGTGCTCTATATTTTGCCCTGATCTAGTGAGTGATCTCTTATAATCTGGCATGTGCTGGTGGTGGTGTCTCACAATAATAGGTGTGTAACTGGTGTACAATTGGACGCATGTATACAGCATGTACTCTCTTTTTCTTTACAGACATCCATTTTTGATGGCCTTATGTGACATGCACATGCCCGTTATATCAAGACGTCTGATACTCTTTTTATCCCTCTAGACCTCCCAGGAATATTATCTGGTCTAATCTTTTAAATATGTATGTCTTTGACACCACCTGGTAGACGGCTATATTATGGGGATGCCAACATTGTTTGGGCCTCCACCCGTCTGACACGGTTTTTTCCTCTTTACCTTTATTGATTTATCTCATTTGTATCCACCCCCTGATGATCCCACACCGTGGGGGAAACGCGTTGGGGCTGTACACAGACTAGATCTGTGACATTACTTATTATCACTTATTTGGTGTCTTCATTTAATTGTAGTTTACTGCACCGTGTACCTGCTGGTCATTTGTATCAACAGGGCTGCATACATTGTGCATTGTTTGTTTTTGATCCTCCTTGTCCACGCCTACACCAGCCCACCATATTTAATCCTGGCCCCCAACCACCTTATTTAATAGGGCACATCAGGAGTGTCCAGTCAGGCTCGAGGACAGGGGGCCTCCACCATCAGGAGTCGCCCCTGGGCTCAGGGCCTAGTGTTAGGGTTTTTAGTTTAGGGCTATCTTAAACATCCTCTATGGCCGAATCATCTGGGTGGTCTGATGTACGCCTGGACATTTTGTGGACAATGTGTTTGTCGTAATTAGTAATAAAGTTTATTTATTTATATTTTTGCTAGGGTTATGCTAAAGCTGGACTTGATTAATGGGGGTGGCAGCTTGATAGGTTCTCTAGTGTATGATGGCAGAATGGAATGCCACACTGTGGCTTTGAATAGATACAGAGATCCCACTCCTCCTGCAGGTTCCGGCTTGCCTGTTCGCATCACTGGAATACTTCTGGGAGCATGAGGCAGCCGGAGCGCGTCACATGAGAGCATGAGGCGTGGTTGTGAGGCGCGTGTAGCGTCAGCGTTGCCAAGCAATGAAGATGCTACTCCCAGCCCCACATAGTGTAGGATGCAGTACAAGCGGCCCAGCATTACAGGTATTTAAAATAAATCACACTAAACAGGACATTTAGATGGAGGTACTTCTTCTCCATGGGACAAGCGTGATTGATGAGTACCGTATACCATGTTGGTGAATGCAACAAAGCATATTTGGGGAGAAAAGCAAACCTATATCAGAATGTATAGGCTAGGAGGAGTATAAGATATCTAAATGAGTGTGATGTAAGTAAATACTCATATTGTGAAATAAAGGCAAAAGTCATTAGAGGAGTCGGGAAGGAATTTTTTATTCCCCTAAAAGTGAGGAAAATTGGCTTCTACCTCACAGGTTTTATTTTTTTGCCTTCCTCTGGATCAACTTGCAGGATAACAGGCCGAACTGGATGGACAAATGTCTTTTTTCGGTCTTATATACTATGTTACTATGTTACTAGGAAGCAGCCAAAATTCAGCTGTTCATTTAAACCCAGGCGGCTGGGGGTCCTTAATCTGAAAATCCACCAAGATTCTCTTTGGAGGATCTTCTTATCCAGGTCCCCCCCTCTTGGTGAATGAGGGATCTTTTCAATTCCTACAAATCAGATGCTTTTTGTATCACCATTATGTACCGCCATAAAATGTCTGGCCACTGTTGTTTCTGTTTTGTTTCGAATGTCGCCAATGTGTTTGTCAACACGTCGGCGAAACTCCCTGCATGTTTTGCCCACGTATTGGAGGCCACATCGACAAGTGATCAAATAGATCACCCCTGCTGTGAGACAGTTTATAAGGTCCGGATTTCAAAAGTGTTCTCGACCACATTCCCTTTAAAAGACTTAGTGGTCTGTATATAATCACAAAAGCTACATTTGCCACAACTAAAACAGCCTAATGTAGGATTATTAAGCCACATTTTGAGGCCCTTATCTGGTTTTGACATAAAGTGGCTATGTACTAGATGGTCCCTCAGAATCCTACCCCTTCTATATGTAATAGAAGGTTGGAGACCAATGACATCACACAGATCCGGGTTCATACGAAGGATATCCCAGTGTTGGGAAATGACATCCCTCACCCACCTGTATGTGGTGTCAAAAATACCAATCAGTCTGATTATTTTTGTGACTCAATTTCCACATCTGATAGCTGTAACAATGTAGTGCGATTTTGATTATGTGCCCTTTGATATGCCAAGCGCAGAACTTCATCAGGGTAACCCCTTTCATGGAAACGTGTTCTTAATCAGTTAGCTTGGCCTACAAAGTTCTGTTCATCCGAACTGTTTCGGCGGAGTCTAAGTTACTGTCCTGTCCGTATAACTCGTTTTAGTGGGACAGGATGATTACTCTCCCATCTTAGTAGGGAGTTTGTGGCCATTGGTTTACAATAGATGGTGGTTGTGAGGTTGCCTACATCCAATCTCCTCGCAACCACCAAAAATACTATAAAAGTCATACGGTCGTGTACAAGAGGCCTTAGTGTGATTTGTGATACCCAGAAAACCCGGTATCCACGTGTTGACTGAATCATCAGCATCCCGGCAAGACTGTTCTATTTTGTAAATACTGTGTACTGTGTGTTATCCCATTTTTTTAGATACGCCTTATTAAAAGTTTTATTTTATTTCACTAGAATTGTTCCTTTATTGCAAAAAATCATACACACTCTGAAATGGTATAAATAAAATCCACAGATCGACCCGCAAAAGAAAAAAAAAGGGCCCTATACTGCTCCATAGGCATAATTATAATACCATTTGAGGGTCACGATATGGCAATCCAAAGAAAAAAATTTATCTTTTCTAAAGTTTTTTTTAAAGTATGAAAATACATAAAAACTATGAAAATGTGGAATTACTTTAATTGTACAAACGCAGAGAATGAAGTGACATGTCAGTTTTACCATATAGGTAATGATGTAAAAACAAAACCCATAAAACCATGGCAGAAGGCAGGGAGTAAAAGGCGGAAAAAAAAAAAAAAAGGAAAAACAATTGCTCCGTCAGGAAGGGGTCAATGGCTGCTGATCACAAGGGATCATTGCAAGTATCTGGAAGAAACTTCTTAGATCTTTCAAATTTGTTGCTATAAATCCACTTTGCTCAACACTGTATAGAAAGCAAATAAAAAAGATTAGAAACAGTCCTGCCAGCCAAGGTCTGTTTGGAAAAAGTTTGAGCTGCTATGAATACTGTGCATTTTAAAAGGGCTTAACTACAATTAAAGCCTTTTTGTTCTTGCTGTGAAGAAAAGAGGGCCAACAAATCATTAAAATTCTAATATTTTATGCTTGTTTAACATTTGCCAACTAACACCTTGATGATCCCCAAGTCTTTTAGAATAAAATTCTGTAAACATTTACAAGAAGTAGTAAAGCAGCCACTGGGATGATTATCTCAACATGTTCCAAGGTGGAATTCTGTTCCCGTCCTGCTGGTGATCCCCACATACTGTGATATACCAGAAGAAAAAGCAGGAAGGATCAATGTTCCTTATGAGATAGAACACAGTGGTTTATATGTTAAAAGTATAGCATTTGTGTGACGTTTTCGAAGAGGGTCCCCCTTCTTCATCAGATACATGGCGTTTTTTTGCACAAGTACTCATTACATTCACTTCTTGTGCCATCAGTATAAATCTAGCTGTCATTCTGTTAGAAATACTTTCTGAGGCTAAACAAAGGACAGGCAGACAGTCTTTTAGGTCTAACTGACCTCTGCTCGGTAACTGCACGAGCACTTAACTGAACTTTATTGAACAACTGACAAACAGGAAGTTACACAAACTGCCATCTAGTGACCATACAATATACTAGGCATATAGCAATGACATACAGTGGTTGTTGCTTATACAATACAAAACCTTGTATGCTAACACCCCCACTCAACAACTACTATCTATGTCAGTCCCATTTCTGATCTAAGATCCTCAAATCTGTTTCTAGCGAGTGGCTTTGTTCCACATTTGTTTCTCATGCATTGGCAGTTTCTGCATCCCTTTCCATGAACCTGGTTCAGTTTGAACGGCTCTGCGAGCTATGTAAGATAAACGTTCAGCTGGAACACCTTTATTGCTTCTGGTTGATCTTCTGACTGAAGGTATCTCTGGTTCAGTTTCAGCTTTTGATTTTTCTTCAGTAATTTCTATTTCTGTGTCACTTTCCTTATCCTCTTGAGTGACTGATGTTGATTCTTTTTCAGTTTGAATAGTTTGTGTCAGTTGTTCAAACTTTAAACACATAGAACTTTCATCAATAATCACACTTCTGCTGACTGTTACCTTGTTTGTGTCTTGATGTAAAATCCTGTTTCCTTTTTGAGATTCACTGTAACCCACAAGTACCCCTTCTTTTGCACATGCATCCCATTTTGTACGTTTTTCTTTTGGAATGTGGTACATAGCCTTTACTTCCAAAAATTCTGATGTGTCTTAAATCTGGTTTCTTTTTGTTCCACGGTTCATATGGAGTTTTTGTTGTTGTTTTTCCTGGCAAACGATTTTGAAGATAACATGCAGTCATGATGGCTTCGCCCCAGTATGTAGATGGCATATCAGCATCACATAGCATGCTCCTCTCACCTTCACACAGTGTGCGGTTCATTCTCTCTGCAACTCCATTTTGCTCTGGGTTATATGGAACAGTTGTTTGGAACATTATTCCATGTTTCCTGAGGATGACTTGTGTTTTACCACTTGTATATTCTGAGCCATTATCTGTTCGTAGTACTCTGGGCATCCTGCCAAATTTATTACTTACTTGGGCGAGATACTCTTCTAATTTCTCTGGCACTTCATCCTTATTGTGAAGTAGAAACACTGTGGTATATCTGGAGTAATCATCAATAAAGGTCAGAAAGTACTTTTTCTTTCCTGGAGTTTTAGTTTTCATTGGACCACAAAGAACTGAATGTATTAAGTCCAGAGGTTTTTGAGTTTTTCTGCTGGTCTGCTTGGGAAAAGATGTCCTAGTCATGTCTCCTTCCATACAGCTGGTGCAGATCATTATTTTGTCACATGGATTAATCTTAATACCACTTGCATAGTTATTCTCAACTATTTTCTTTATTGTATTCGAATTTCTGTGCCCGAATCGTCTGTGCCAAGTGTGGATGCAGTTTGAATGTTTATCCTCTTTGGCTTTTTTAACCATTTCACTGCAGTTCAGCTGATATAGTTCATCTCTGATTTTAGCCTTTGCAAGCAAGCAATCCCCTTTTGTGATGATACAACGGTCACCCTGAAATGTGACTACATTGCCTGGGTTAGTGAGTTTCTTTACTGACAAAAGGTTGCTGTCAAGATCTGGCACATACAGAACATTCCTCATCTGGATCTTTCTATTGATATCTGGAGAGATAGGACAGTATAGAAAACCATCTCCTATTCCCACTGATTTCATGAGTTG
The DNA here is from genome assembly GCF_014858855.1 of Bufo gargarizans. Taxonomy (NCBI): domain Eukaryota; kingdom Metazoa; phylum Chordata; class Amphibia; order Anura; family Bufonidae; genus Bufo; species Bufo gargarizans. Next base: position 140,093,515 of record NC_058083.1, on the reverse strand, counting down.
TCCATTAGCTGTAGTTATCCTTTCTGTTCTGCTTTCATCAAGCTGAGTGAAGAAATGTCGGTCATTTGTCATGTGGCTTGTAGCACCTGAGTCCACACACCACGCTTGCACAGAGGTGACACCATTCTTGGATCCGAATGCATACTCCTTTGTTTCTATGACATTCTTAGCTTGTTGCAATCCACTTTGTTTTTGCATTCTAGCTTTCCAGATTCTACAATCTGCCTTTAGGTGTCCTGGTTTTTTGCACACAGAGCATTCCCGCTTTTCTAGCTGCACATTACTGCTTTTATTTTTGTATTTTATCTTTAAAGCAGTCTCTGAACACATACTTGCATTACTCATGCTTTCTGTTTTGCGCTTGTATTCATCCACAAGCTTGCCCTTAACATATTCCAGTGTCAGTTCATCATCTGGACGTGCATCCAGTGCTGTGACAAGGTCTCATAACTTTCAGGAAGTCCACTTAACAATAACGCTGCAACATTGAAGTCTTTTATATCTTCTCCAATCCCTCTCAGTCTCTCCACCATTTCTAAGGTCTGTCTTATATAGTCCTGCATGTCCTGGTCTTTCTGCAGCTTAGTCTGATACAGCTTTCTAATTAAATACAGTTTATTGCTGAGATTAACTCTTTCATGCACTTTTTGTAATCCTTCTCACATGTCTTTAGCAGTTTGACAGTTACATATATGTATGATTTGATCATCGTCTATGCACAGAGAGATTGTGCTCTGGGCTTTCTGATCTCTGTCTAACCACTCCTCTGTGGGCTGTGCGGGTCTGGGTTCATCTATACATTTCCACGTACCTTCTCTTATAAGCAGCATTGCGATGGAGAACTTTGCTGAGGGGATGGTGGCAGCCATTTCTGCTGTTTGCCTTTCTGTTGATGTCTCCTGCACTCAATTGCTTTAGCTCACTGTATCTGGTTCTATCCAGAGGTAATCTGTGTTATATACAGGGCTTCTGTAGCATGTCCTGGGCCCATAACCCGTTAGAAATACTTTTTGAGGCTAAACAAAGGACAGGCAGACAGTCTTTCAGGTCCAACTGACCTCTGCTCGGTAACTGCACGAGCACTTAACTGAACTTTATTGAACAACTGACAAACAGGAAGTTACACAAACTGCCATCTAGTGACCATACAATATACTAGGCATATAGCAATGACATACAGTGGTTGTTGCTTATACAATACAAAACCTTGTATGCTAACACATTCTGTATTGTCTTTGTGTGTCTGATGAAGAAAGGGGACCCCCTTCGAAACAGGCTACACAAGGATATTACTGTACCTTATTTTCGCTCTATAACACGCACCTGACCATAAGATGCACCTAGGTTTCAGAGGAGAAAAGTAAGGAAAAAAATATTTTTCATCATACCTCAGATCAGACCCCCAATGTACCTCAGACCTCAAATCACCCACCCAATTCTCAGCAGACCTCAGATCTGACCCTCAAATTAGACCCCCAATTATCACTAGACCTCAGATTAGACCCACCAAATTAGACTCCCAATCCTTATTAGACCTCAGAATAGACCCCCAAATCAAACCATAAAACAAAGAGAAGAGCATACCTCTCCTGCTCTGGACAGTGCTACCACTCAGGAGATCCAGAGAGCTCTTCCTGCTGGGCTGCACTGTGAAACGCACATGCTAGACACAACACAGTAACCAGGGAGTGGTGAGAAAACCCAGCACCAGGAGCACAATATTCACCGCTCCCCACTCATTAGTAATCACTTCATAAGACACACTTTGATTCCCCCCCCCCCCCCACACACACACACACACATAGTTTAAGGGGATAAAATTACTTCTTATAGAGCAAAAATATGGTACATGTTTTTAACTAATAAATCAGAGTTTTATCTCTTGAGGAACACCATCCTGATCCATCCTGCTTTTTTCTTCTAGTATATTACTGTGAACAGTCAATAAAATATACCATAAATGTTTGATAGGTGCAGATCCCATCTTTGAAAACTGCTCCTATGTTGCATGCGTATTTCTTCATTGACTGCTTAATTCGGGCTTCCAAAAATAGCAAATGCTGGCTTCGCTATTTTTGGAGGTTCCATAGTAGTGAGCGGAGGTAAGGATGAGAGAAGTTTTGACCAAACCAGTTTTGGACAGCAAACAAACCTGAATATTGTCAGGTTCATTTCAGACGAATCCACTAAAACGGCGTGTAGAACCATTTTAGTGCACATGTCGGCGAGAAAAAAGCACTACAAGGAAGAAGGATTCTCACATGACACTGAAAGGAAGTTGGGGAAGAGGGCTTGCCCTGATTGGCTCCCAGGGGACAGACAGCCTGGTTGAGCCAATCAGTGCTGCAGCAGGCAGGGAAGAGCCCTAGCAGAACGAGCAGAACGTCATTCTGTGCTGGGCTGTGAATGAGGGTGGTTGAGGATAGCAATGATCTTAGGGATCTTAGGGAGTCAGGGACAATCAAAAATCAATCAAGCTTGCATTCTACTGCTAGGGACAGTGAAGGGAAAGGCTAGAATTATAAATAAAAATAAGAATTGTGTGTGTAGAATAGGGACAAGCAGGGAAGCTGTCAACCAGGGAATGATAAGTGAGAAGCTGAGGCTGAGTGTGTCTGCTAGCACAACTGCAGCTGCTGCAAACCTCAAAAGCAGCTCTCTGCAAGGAAATCCTTTAATATTTTTCCACATTTTCCCAAAAATCCTACCATCAATCTAGCCTAGCATATAGAGTATTAGTGAGAACTCTGTGTCATGTCATCTCACATATTTAATTTCTTTTTTTTTCTTTTTTTTAGTTGGGAACGCAACCAAATGGATTGAAATGCATTCTGGTGCATTCAGTTCCATTTTGTCTCTATTGACAATGAATGGGGACAAAACTCAAGCATTTTGGATCTCAATACTGGATCTCATGACGGATCTCAATACTGGAAAGGAAAAGCACAGATGTGAAAGTAGCCTAAATCTATTCATTATCTCCACAATACACACACAGTTCCAATTATTATTTTAATTTTTTTGGGGGAGGGGTGATTAATTGAATGTAATTAATCCAGTATATAGGTGATCAGTACACCAATACACATGCTAGGAAAGCAATTTACCTGTGAGTGTTAGCATGCAATTGAGCGTCAGGCCTCTATCATCCTTTTCTGTTTATTCTATATCCACATGGTTGGAATTACATTTTTGGGGGATTTTTGCAATTTAATTAAACAAATATATAGCTGATGAGTACACCAATACACAGGCTAGGGCTACAATTTACCTGTGAGTGTTAATATGAAATTGAGCATCAGGCCTCAATCATCCATTTCAGTCTATTGTATTTCCACACTGTTGGAATTTAATTTTTTCAGGGGTGTTTCAGTTTAATTAAACAAGCAAATAAGTGATCAGTACAACAAAACACAGGTTATCGCACAAAAGTATCTGTGAGTGATATGGAATTAAGGCCTAAATCAGTTTCACTTTATTTCTCCACACGTTTCCAATAAAGATTCATGCTGATTATTTTCATACCAGCATGAAAGTTATTACTACACCAATACACAAGGTATTCCATAAAATATCTGTGACTAATTTATGCCTAAATCCATCTTTGTTTAGTTCTGTATGAAATTATTAAAATCAGCATATACGTGATTACTACACCAATACATAGGGTAGAGCCCAAATATGTCAGGGCTATGGAAGTGTTCCAAACAAAAGACCCTGAGCCAGAATATTGATAGTAGCTATTGGCCACAAGTAGTAGTAGTAGGCCGCAGTTATCCCTGCTGTCTTCAGAAGGGCGCAACATTATCATTGAGGAGAAAGAGGATGAGATTGTGAATTGGATAGCTCAGTCCTCCTCTAAGTTGCAGCAGGATGATGTGGAGGTGACTTTGGAGTTTGACACCGTGCTATCGTGACAGGGGTCACAGTGATCCTCCTGCTTCTCCTCCTTGCAGCCCCAGAGATGGTTTTTAGTGGAACCCTATCAGTTTTCACTGCCCCTTAATAGTGGGATGCCTTCCTTTTTCTTAAAAAGTGGCAAAAAACAACAACACGCCCTACAGCAGATAGTCAAGAGAGTCTCCCTGTTGACAACTCGTGTGAGAGCTGTCATCATTTGGAACTGCCCTGAGGAGGAGGTCAGGGAGGAGGCTGGGGACCCCATGCATGGCTGTGTTCATGGTGGCGATAATAGTGCACCTGTATCCATGGCACTGGTTGTGGGGGCAGTGACAGTGGCAGTCAGGTAAAACACAGAGCAGGGGAGGGGAGCCAGAAGCCCACCATGAAAGTGGCTGGGAGAGTGGGGACTCCGATTAAAATTGTGTGCTGACAGGACCTGGGAGCCGGATCAGGGTGCTGAGGAGGAGGCAGCATCAGTGGAGAAGGGAGGAAGCGGCAGCAACAGCAATAAAAGCAGTGGTGAAATACCTCCCAAAGAACAGCCAGGGCCACGTCTGCTTCGGCATCTGGTGATGCCACTGACACTATGTGTGGGATAGGCCCAAAACGTGTCAGAGCTAAGCCCATACTTGGCTGCCTGTATCTTTGTGCTAGCAACTCCCATGTGGCACTTTTTCTCTACAAGGCGGGCATGGAAAACCACAGCAGTGTACAAGATCTGCAAGATAAAAAAAAGCTGTGGCCGTTCAAACACAATAAAAGCTACCAGAGGTCTATTGCACGACATGAGGTGGCATCACCAGATCCTTTGGGAAAATACAACTGGTCAGAAATTCCTAATCAGAACAAGTATGTCCTCCTTCTCCTGGTCTTCTTTGTGGCAGCCAACCTACATCCCCAAACAATACGGACTCTTTTTCATCATCATCATCACCTGCTAAAACTCCTCCCTTTCCTCTGCTCCATTATGATACATCTATAATGGAATATTTGACCATGAGAAAACTTTTCTCCACCAACAATTAGCTTGTCTACAAGCTAAACCCCCACCTGGCCATGTTGCTGTCGGTGCACTCACGTATTGGAAAAGTGTTTTGTATAGAGTTGAGCAGACACCTGGATGGTCGGTTCGATGGGTTTGGCCAAATTTGGAAAAAAGTTCGAGTTCGGGACCCGAACTTGACCCCAAATCCGAATCCCATTGAAGTCAATAGGGACCCGAACTTTTGAGCACTAAAATGGCTGTAAAAATGTCATGGAAAGGGCGAGAGAGCTGCAAATGGCGTCAAAATGTGGTTAAGAGCATGGCAAGTGTTCTGCAAACAAATGTGGATAGGGAAATTACTTAAAATAACATAAAATGTGTAAAAATAAAAAATAATAACCTTGATCTAGGACCAGGTCCATATGGAGTAGGAGGTTGAGGAGGCGGTGGATGTGGCGGTGTAGGTGGAAGTGGCGGTGGAGGAGGAGGAGGTAGCCTAAGCGCTTTTTGGTTTTAAATTTTATTTTTAAAATTAGGGTACACCCCAAAACATTGGGAAATATAACCTGTGATAACCCCCTCCAGTCATGCTAAACACACGTTCAGACAATACACTGGCTGCAGGGCAGGCCAGCACCTCCAAGGGGTAAAGGGCAAGCTCAGGCCATGTGCCCAATTTGGAGACCCAGAAGTTGCAGGGGCTGACCCCTGTCAGTCAGTTCGTGTAGGCATGTGCACACTTAGTGTCGCATGTCTCTGTGATGTTCACGATCCAATTTGATATCTGCTCTATCAACTTTCGATGTTCTTTTATGCGCCTACCATGGTGATCACGGGTGGCGGGGAATCAGGGTTCCAGGCCAGAGAGGGAGCTTGAGAAAGTGAGACCACATCCAAGGTAGGATTCATTTTTTCAAATTAAAAATTTATAGATTTGAAATATTGGAGAAATTATTAAAGCATAAAAGTGTGACCTACTTTTCAAAGTTTGAGCATTGAATGAAAAGATGTGGCGCGCATTAATTACTGAATAATATATTAAATTTTATTCCCTGTCACCTATGCATAGCAGGTGTTTATTCACGTCTAAAATTGTATAATGTCAACCCAAGAATGTAACAGAAAAATTATTGAAATTTATTAAGCTGTCAACTAGGTAGAGGAGGGGTATATTATTTTTTTTTAACCTGTCTACCAGGTTTAGCAGTGGTACTATACACCCAAAAATTTGTTAATTTCACCAGAAAATGTAACCGACAATTTGTTTATTTTATTTTTACCAGTCTACTAGGTATAGCAGTGGTACTATACACACCAAAATTGGTGAATTTCAGCCAAAAATGTAAATGAGAATTAATATCTTTTTTTAACTGGCCTACTAGGTATAGCAGTGGTACTATACACCCAAAAATTGGTTAATTTCACCTAAAAATGTAAATGACAAAGTAGTAAAATGATATTAAAAAAAACACGTACAAAAAAATAAAATATGGATTTATGAAGTGGAGTTCCATATGGAGTAGGAGTTTGAGGAGGCGGTGGACGTAGCGGAGTAGGTGGAAGCGGCGGTGGAGGAGGACGAGATAGCCAACACAGGTTTTTGGTTTTAATTTAATTTTGTAAGATTAAGGTACACTCCAAAAGAGTGTGAAATATCCAAAATACAAACATGAGCAATTGCGCTGCAGTATAACAATGGCTGCTTAGTGCCGGTATACATGTCTATTCTGCACAAGGTACAGACAAGTCCTGAGGGATCCATGCCTGGTTCATTTTAATGAACGTAAGCTTGTCCACATTGGCTGTGATGACGCCCCCTGCCGTGCTAAACACACGTTCAGATAATACACTGGCTGCAGGGCAGCACCTCCAAGGCATAAAGGGCAAGATCAGGCCAAATGCCCAATTTGGAGACCCAGAAGTTGAAGGGGGCAGACCCGTCATTCAGTACGTGTAGGCATGTGCACACATACTGCTCCACCATGTTGGTGAAATGCTGCCTCCTGCTAAGACGTTCCATATCAGCTGGTGGTGCTGGTTGTTGTGGCGTGCTGACAAAGCTTTTCCACATTTCAGCCATGCTAACCCTGCCTTCTGAGGTGCTGGCGGTGCCCCAGCTGCGTTGGTGACCTCTTCCTTGTAATCTGCCTTCGCCTTGGGCTTCCACTGTGCCCCCACTGTCAGGTGGGAATACTACCAGCAGCGTGTCTACCAGGGTGCGCTTGTACTCGCGCATCTTACGATCACGCTCCAGTGCTGAAATTAAGGACGGTATGTTCTCCTTGTAACGGGGATCCATCAGCATGGCCATTCAGTAATCAGCACAAGTTAGAATGTGGGCAACTCGGCAGTCATTGCGGAGACACTGCAGCATGTAATCGCTCAGGTGTGCCAGGCTGCCCAGAGGCAATGAAAAGCTCTCCTCTGTGGGAGGTGTATCGTCTGTGTCCTCTGTATCACCCCATCCACGCACCAGTGATGGCCATGTGCTGGTCTGGGTGCCACCCTGCTGTGAACATGTTACCTCCTCCTCCATCTCCTCATCCTCATCCTCCAACTCGTCATCCTCCTGAACTGTGACCTGGCTGGACAATTGTGTACCTTAGGTTTGTGAGTGCAGGAACCCACCCTCGGAACCACTTGGGAATGACTAGCCGGAAACCCTACGAAATGATCCCTCTTCCTCCTCCTCCTCCTCCTGTGCCACATCCTCTTCCATCATCGCCAGGAGTCTTTTCTCAAGGAGGCATAGAAGTGGGATAGTAACGCTGAGAACGGTGTTATCGGCACTGGCCATGTTGGTGGAGTACTCAAAACAGCGCAACAAGGAACACAGGTCTCGCATGGAGGCCCAGTCATTGGCAGTGAAGTGGTGCTTTTCCGCCGAGCGACTAACCCGTGCGTGCTGCAGCTGAAAATCCACTATCGCCTGCTGCTGCTCGCACAGTCTGGCGAGCATGTGCCAGGTGGAGTTCCACCTTGTGGGCACGTCTCATATGAGGCGGTGAGCGGGAAGGCCGAAGTTATGCTGCAGCGCTGACAGACGAGCAGCAGCAGGGTGACAACGCCGAAAGCGCGCACAGACGGCCCGCACTTTATGCAGCAGCTCTGATATATCGGGGTAATTTTTAAGGAATCTCTGCACCACCAAATTCAGCACATGCACCAGGCAAGGGATGTGCGTCAAACCGGCTAGTCCCAGAGCTGCTACGAGATTTTGCCCATTATCGCACACCACCAGGCCGAGCTTAAGGCTCACTGGCACAAACCACTCATCGGTCTGTTGTTCAAGGCCCGTCCACAGCTCCTGCGCGGTGTGGGGTTTGTCCCCCAAACAGATAAGTTTTAAAACTGCCTGCTGTCGTTTACCCCTGGCTGTGCTGAAGTTATTGGTGAAGGTGTTACGCTGACCGGATGAGGAGCTGGTAGAGGATGAGGAAGCAGAGTAGGAGGAGGAAGCAACAGGGGGCAAACTGAAGTGCCCTGCAATCCTCAGTGGTGGAAGGACATGCGCCAAACTGCTATTTGCCTCAGGCCCAGCCACCACTGCATTTACCCAGTGTACTGTTATGGAGATATAACGTCCCTGACCGTGCTTACTGGTCCACCTATCTGTAGTGAGGTGCACCTTGCCACAGATGGTGTTGCGCAATGCACACTTGATTTTGTCCCCATTTGGTTGTGAAGAGAAGGGATGGCTCTCCTTGAAAAGTAGTGGCGGCTGGGCACGACGTACTGTGGGACAGCCACCGCCATAAGGCCTTTAAAACTATTCTCTCCACCAGAGGGAATGACAGCATTTCAAAGGCCAGTAATTTAGAAATGCTGGCATTCAGGGCTAGGGATCGTGGGTGGGTAGGGGGGTACTTCCTCTTCCTCTCCAGCATTTGGCATATGGAGAGCTGAACGCTTCTGTGGGACATTGTGGAGATGCTTGGTGTTGCTGGCAGATCCTCTGTTTGTGGGGTGCCAGGTGGCACTGTCACTCCAGAGGTGGATGAAGAGGCAGCGACTGCAGCAGAAGATGAGGCAGGAGGAGCCAGAGACCTTTCTTGGTTTTTGAGGTGTCTACTCCACTGCAGCTCGTGCTTTGCATTTAAATGCCTGGTCATGCAGGTTGTGCTCAGGTTAAGAACGTTTATGCCTCGCTTCAGGCTCTGATTGCACAGCGTGCAAACCACTTGTGTCTTGTCGTCAGCACATTGTCTGAAGAACTGCCATGCCAGGGAACTCCTTGGAGCTGGCTTTGGTGTGCTCGGTCCCTTGCTGCGGTGGGCTGTAGAAGGCATACTGTCTAGAGGACGGCCACTCTGCTTTTGCACCCTGCTCCCTCTTCTGCTGTGCTGGTGGCTCTGTGCGACCACCGCCTCTTACTCCGAACTACATATGTCACTCGCATGACCTTGATTCTATGTGGGGTCGAGGACCTCATCGTCCTCCACATCATCTTCCACCCAGTCTTCACCCCTGCCTTCCTTGTCTGTCTGCACACTTTCGAAAGCCCCAGCAGTTGGCACCTGTGTTTCGTCATCATCCGAGACGTGCTGCGATGGTCCTCCCATGTAGTCATCTTGAAAGATAAGTGGTTGGGCATCGGTGCTCTCTTCCACTTCTGGGGCAGGGCTAGGTCGATGGCCCTGGGAAACCCTGCTAACAGAGTCATCAAAAAGCAGAAGAGACTGCTGGATGACTTGGGGCTGAGACTGCTTGGCTGATTTGCAAGAGGGTGAGGTGAAAGACTGATGGACATCGGCTGCAGGTGCCAACTGTGGTCTTTCAGCAGGAGACTTGGTAGGAGACAATGTGAAGGAACTGGATCCACTGTCAGCAACCCAATCTACTATCGCCTGTACTTGTTCAGTCCTCACCATTCATAGAGCAGCATTAGGCCCGACCAAATACCGCTGCAGGTTTTGTCGCCTACTCGCACCTGAGGAAGGGGTTTCACTTGTGCGTGTATCTGGCACAGATCGACCACGTCCTCTCCCTGCAACAGGAGCTCCACCAGCAGCACCACGACCTGGTCCACGTCCCTTATTTAAATCTCTCCTCATATTTTTCGAGTTTGGGATCTTGCCCTAAATGGGTGTTTAATTAATAGTAGAATAGAACTACAGTATGTAAAGGGTGTATCTCACACGGCCTGAACCAGACTAGGCCTCAATTAAAGATTTTTTTGCCAAAAATGGCTGTATTTCAAATGCCTTAATCAAACCCCTATATGTAGAGGGTGTATCTCACACGGTCTGAACCTGTGTAGGCCTGAATTAAATATTTATTTGCCCAAAATGGCTGTATTTCAAATCGTTGTATTTCAAATGCCTGAATCAAACCCCTGTATGTAGAGGGTGTATCTCACACTGCCTAAACCAGTGTAGGCCTGAATTCAATATTGGTGCACCAAATGGCAGTATTTCAAATGCCTGAATCAAACCCCTGTATGTAGAGGGTGTATATTACAGGGCCTGAACCAGTGTAGGCCTAAATTAAATATTTCTTTGCCAAAAATTGCTGTATTTCAAATGCCTGAATCAAACCTCTGTATGTAGAGAGTGCTTCTCACAGGGCCTGAACCAGTGTAGGCCTAAATGCAATATTTCTTTGCCCAAAATGGCTGTATTTTAAATGCCTGAATAAAACCCCTGTATATAGAGGGTGTATCTCACACGGCCTGAACCAGTGTACGCCTGAATTCAATATTGGTGCACCAAATGGCGGTATTTCAAATGCCTGAATTAAACCGCTGTATATAGAGGTTGTATCTTACATGGCCTGAACCAGTGTAGGCCTGAATTCATTATTGGTGCACCAAATAGCGGTATTTTAAATGCCTGAATCAAACCCCTGTATGTAGAGGGTGTATCTCACAGGGCCTGAACCAGTGTAGGCCTAATTAATTTTTCTTTGCCCAAAATGGCTGTATTTCATATGCCTGAATCAAACCCCTGCATGTCGAGGGTGTATCTCACAGGGCCTGAACCAGTGTAGGCCTGAATTCAATATTGGTGCACCAAATAGCGGTATTTCAAATGCCTGAATCAAACCCAAATGTATTAAGGGTGTATCTCACAATGACATCTGCATCAAAGGCTGCCAACTAATTTTTTGGTGCCCAAACGAGTGTTTGTTTAACAACTGAATTTGACAGCAGTATATAAGCCTGTCATTTTACACGTGCTGATGCTGCAAGGCCTGAAAATCGTGTTTTTTGTCAAAAAATTAGTTTTTTTTAAACTACAGAAAATGATGGGTTTATTTCTAGCTTAAATTGCACACTGACTAATCCAGATGTTGTAGATTGCCCAAAAAGTTTTTTTTTGGTAACAGAATATGAAAGCTGTATATATATTAAACTTGAATTTAACACTTGCAGATCAGGAAAATACATTTTTTGGACAACAAAAAAGTGTGGTTTTCAAACCCCAGAAAATGATGGGTGTATTTCTAGCTTAAATTGCACACTGACTAATCCAGATCTTGTCGATTGTCAAAAAAATGTTTTTTTGGTAACAGAATATGAAAGCTGTATATATATTAAACTTGAATTTAACACTTGCAGATCAGGAAAATACATTTTTTTGACAACAAAAAAGTGTGTTTTTAAAACCCCAGAAAATGATGGGTGTATTTCTAGCTTAAATTGCACTGACTAATCCAGACGTTGTAGATTGCCCAAAACAAATTGTGATTTGCAATTTCCCAAAAGCTCAGATGCAGTGCTGGTGCGCTGAACTTGCATAAAATGGCCGCCACCCACCTAACTAACAGAATTATAAAAGGTTTTTTTTGTCAATGGGCTTAGGGCAGGGTAAAACGATTGTGCCCTGCACCCACACAACTATTTCTAGGTAGATCGCTGAGTGAGATTCTCTCCTATTCTCTCCCTGAAATCACAAGTCCAGCAGCATCCTCTCCCTAAACTTGTAACAGCAGAGTGACGTGCAGCGCTACGTGACTCCAGCTTATATAGAGGCTGGGTCACATGCTGCTCTGGCCAATCACAGCCATGCCATTAGTAGGCATGGCTGTGATGGCTTCTATGGTCAGACAGTTAACCGCTTGTTGATTGGCTGCTCTGCAGCCTTTCAAAAAGCGCCAAGAAAGCGCCGAACACCGAACCCGAACTTTTACTGAAATGTTCAGGTCCGGGGTCCAAAAATCCTAAAGTTCGGTACGAACCCGAACTTTACAGTTCAGGTTCACTCAACCCTATTCAAGAGTGCAACAATCAGGGCACAGGGCAGATCATTACAGCACTGGACTGAAGTGGTGACGTTGGTGAGGACCGGTCAGGTCACAGTGCGAATAAAGTCCTAGTGGGTACTAGGCTACCAATCAGCACCAGGGTGTTACGGTAGGTAATATAAGGGAAGGAAGCAGAACAGGGCAAAGCAAACAAAACAACTGACTAGGCCCCAAATGCAAGGGAACAAAGGGGTTACCTCCTAGCAATCCCTAAAACACTTTCCCTAAGCTGCTATGCCCATGTGCATATCTCGATGGTAGATATGCACATGCCCACGTACCTAAGACTAAAACACACTGAACCGAACCCTCAGCTGTAGGGCAGAGGGAAAGAGACACCCAGCTCCTTCCACAACCGAAGGAGCTAGCATCTCCCTAGAGGATTAGTCAAAACAGACACAGAAGGAAAAAGGGAAAATGACTTATCTAGAGATGTGTTGGAGCAGATGATCCACCAAACTTCCAGAGCTATAGGGAGAGGGAGGAATAAATAGCCTCACCAATTTCCTGAAGAACAACACCTGGGAGGAGGTGGGATTCTGCCTCAAGCCCATAACAAAACAAACTGTCAGAACGAGTCACGTGCAGCAATTCTGACAGATCTCCTCAGAACACCCACAGGGCAGGGCGTGACACAGGGTTTGCTAGTAATGCTAATGCTGATTGGCAGCCCAGCAGAGAGACAACCCAGAGCACTCATCGGTACTCCAGTAGGGTGGCAATGAAGCAACTGGCCACCTCATATCTGTGCTGCAGCGGTGGTCGTAACCACTGAAAATGTCAGACTTCGGGCAATAACTTGAGAAATTAATTTCTATGGTAAAAAAACTTTGTACCGAACTCGTGTTTGGTTCCAAGGTACCACCTAGAACTGAACCAGAGTTCGGTACAAGGGTTTTTTACAGTAGAAATTAATTTCTGAAGTTATTACTCAAAGTCTCGCAAGACTTCACGAAGTAATAACTTCGGCCCATTGGTGCCAATACATTGTAATACTGTATGGAGCGCTCACTCTGTACAGTATTCTATTCTTTTATGCAAATCGACTTCAGAAGAAGCGTCCGAAGTCGATTCGCTCATCCCTACTCTCAATATTTCAACATGATCATGACCCTTAGGAAGCATCTTGTTAAACATAGGCTACAAAAATTCAAGATGTTCTAAGGAATTCTGACCTATTACTAGGAAGGAGCACCTAGGAAAGGGCCACTTAGTTCATTAGCAGCAAGGGAAATCAACATACATATTTAGGTTTAAAACTAATGTTCAGCGAATTGAAGCATCCAAAGTGGAATTCGATCCGAAGTTTAGTAAAAATAAATTTACAGAGAATCAGATTTTTTCTAAAATGGCTACTGCACATGTTACAAAGTGAAAGTATGAAGCCCGGGAACGCGATATGACCCATAATTCCATGCAGCTAGCCAATCAGTAGATAGCCATCCCCTGTGATGTCACAGCTCTATTAAAAGCCTCATCCCATGCGATCTCCGCCATTTCACTGTAAACTGAGCTTAAGGAGAGGCATAATAAGTGCTCATGCTCTAGGTATAATTTACTGCCATGTGCATGACATTCTACTCCACCGACATTCAGAGTTAGTCCATTATTTTATTGAAACAGTGAGTTAAATATTTTTTGTCAGAGTGAAGACACATAGGGATCCCTTCAGTGTAGTGCGCGTGCAGCCCCTACTAATGGCATGGCTGTGATTGGCCAGTGCAGCATGTGACCCAGCCTCTATATAAGCTGGAGTCATGTAGCGCTGATTCGTGTAGGGATAGGATGCTGCTACTGTGAGGGAGAAAATAGGAAAGAATCTTTAATCTGAAATGATGGTTAACTGAGCAATCGACCTAGATTTTGTTTTGTGGGTGCAGTGCACAATCTTTTTACCCTGCCCTGAGCCCAGTGACACAGAAAACTAACTTTTATCCGTCTGTTAGTAAGGTGGGCGGCGGCGGCCATTTTATGCAAGTTCAGTGCACCAGCACTGCATATTTGCATTTGTGAAAGTCAATTACAAGCTTGAAATACTGCAATTATATTCTGGGTTTAAAAAAATCACTAATTTTTTGCAAGACTTTACATCTGTGGCCTTTGCAGCATTTGTCAGTGTGAAATACAATCTTGAAATACTGCAATATTTTTCTGGGTTTAAAAAAGCGCCCATTTTTGACAATACCCTACATCTGGTGCCTTTGCAGCATTTGTCAGTGTGAAATATAAGCTTGAAATACTGCACAAATTTTCTGGGCTTTAAAAAACACCCTTTTTGGGCAAAATACTAAATTTGCAGCCTTTGCTGCATCTATCAGTGTGAAATACAAGCGTTAGATACCACTGTTTTATTCTGCTATTAAAAAAAACTCCCTTTTTGGCAAAATACTAGTGTTGCAGCGTTTGCTGCATCTGTCATTGTTAAATACAATAAACACCAATAAATGACTCACAGAAGTGAGTACCTGTGCCAAGCCTGCACGTAAAGTAAAACACCAAAAAAGGAGATGGGGCCAGTACAAATAGAAATGAATATAACCTTTATTACAGTCTCAACACGAGACCGGATATACAAACCGGATTCCAAAAAAGTTGGGAGACTATACAAATCGTGAATAAAAACTGAATGCAATGATGTGGAGGTGCCAACTTCTAATATTTTATTCAGAATAGAACATAAATCACGGAACAAAAGTTTAAACCGAGAAAATGTACAATTTTAAGGGAAAAATATGTTGAATCATAATTTCATGGTGTTAACAAATCCCCCAAAAGTTGGGACAAGGCCATTTTCACCACTGTGTGGCATCTCCCCTTCTTCTTACAACACTCAACAGACGTCTGGGGACCGAGGAGACCAGTTTCTCAAGTTTAGAAATAGGAATGCTCTCCCATTCTTGTCTAATACAGGCCTCTAACTGTTCAATCGTCTTGGGCCTTCTTTGTTGCACCTTCCTCTTTATGATGCGCCAAATGTTCTCTATAGGTGAAAGATCTGGACTGCAGACTGGCCATTTCAGTACCCGGATCCTTCTCCTACGCAGCCATGATGTTGTGATTGATGCAGAATGTGGTCTGGCATTATCTTGTTGAAAAATGCAGGGTCTTCCCTGAAAGAGATGACGTCTGGATGGGAGCATATGTTGTTCTAGAACCTGAATATATTTTTCTGCATTGAT
The DNA here is from genome assembly GCF_014858855.1 of Bufo gargarizans. NCBI lineage: Eukaryota > Metazoa > Chordata > Amphibia > Anura > Bufonidae > Bufo > Bufo gargarizans. The sequence continues at coordinate 140,078,203 of NC_058083.1, read as the reverse complement.
GGTGCCTTTCCAGACATGCAAGCTGCCCATGCCACACGCACTCACGCAACCCCATACCATCAAAGATGCAGGCTTCTGAACTGAGCGTTGATAACAACTTGGGTTGTCCTTGTCCTCTTTGGGCCGGATGACATGGCGTCCCAGATTTCCAAAAAGAACTTCGAATCGTGACTCGTCTGACCACAGAACAGTCTTCCATTTTGCCATACTCTATTTTAAATGATCCCTGACCCAGTGAAAACGCCTGAGCTTGTGGATCTTGCTTAGAAATGGCTTCTTCTTTGCACTGTAGAGTTTCAGCTGGCAACGGCGGATGGCACGGTGGATTGTGTTCACTGACAATGGTTTTTGGAAGTATTCCTGAGCCCATTCTGTGATTTCCTTTACAGTAGCATTCCTGTTTGTGGTGCAGTGTCGTTTAAGGGCCCGGAGATCACGGGCATCCAGTATGGTTTTACGGCCTTGACCCTTACGCACAGAGATTGTTCCAGATTCTCTGAATCTTCGGATGATGTTATGCACAGTTGATGATTATAGATGCAAAGTCTTTGCAATTTTTCGCTGGGTAACACCTTTCTGATATTGCTCCACTATCTTTCTGCGCAGCATTGTTGGAATTGGTGATCCTCTACCCATCTTGGCACTGCCACTCTGAGAAGCTCTTTTTATACCCAATCATGTTGCCAATTGACCTAATTAGTGTTAATTGGTCTTCCAGCTCTTCGTTATGCACAAATTTACTTTTTCCAGCCTCTTATTGCTACTTGTCCCAACTTTTTGGGGATTTGTTGACACCGTGAAAATTTTAATCAACTTATTTACCTTTAAAATGATACATTTACTCGGATTAAACATTTGATCTGTCATCTACGTTCTATTACAAATAAAATATTGACATTTGCCATCTCCACATCATTGCATTCAGTTTTTATTCACAATTTGTTTAGTGTCCCAACTTTTTGGGAATCCGGTTTGTAATAAAATACACGTAAAAGAAAATACTCTGGTGGGTATGGGACACACAGGAAGAAAAGCAGCACCACTAGTAATAGACATATACATATAAATATAATGTCACGGCTGAGGATGGGGAAAACCCTCAGCCGTGCGATGACAGAAGATGGTTGTCACGACTTGGCCAGAACCACAGAATTAGGGAGCAGGTCACCTCCTATTGCTTCCCTAATCTGACCCTAACTCCTAGCGACATGAGCCGACCTTGAAGGTAGGAGGGCTCATGCTCTGGAACCTCGGGTCCCTACTAGCCCTCCGCAGGTCCCTAAGCTAGGAGCTGGGTAGACTACCTGTTCCTCCTGGACATGGAGAAATAGGAGTCTAAAGATGGCCAAACTATAAAGACAGGGGAAACAGAAACAGGCATATGACAATGGCAGGTAAGTGCAACTAGTACAAACACCTACCTGCCACAGACACAGAGCCTGGGACCCAAGTATCAGTGCTGCTGTACACAAACACAATAGACAGAGCACACACACCACACAGGACACCAGGAAACCATACGCTGCACAGAATAGACATGACACACAAACACATCCTCATAACATCGTGTATAAACAATATATAACAATTTGTTTATGACCACAAGGGTGGCCTTCACTGGCAGATGGAATTACCAGGAGGGTGTCTCCAGCAAAGCATGGCTGAAGAACCCCCTCAGCTTCAGATCTCCAAAGAGGCTTTATAGCCCAAAGTGGCCACACCCACACAGACACACACAGGAGAGGGAATTAACCCTTCCAACACTAACCAGGGGGTGAAACCACTTAAAGGGGAAGTGTCCAAATGAAGATCACACTGCAGCTGTTACCGCAGGCAACGACATGGGTGGCAACCATGTCCTGGGAGTCAGCCAGAAGGCCCGAGACACTGCCACCACATGTACACATCCAAACCAAACGTTGCCACGGGCAGCCACAGTGAAGGGAAGAGTCACAGTGCACACCTAACATAAACTTTGTGCACACCAGACATACAAAGTGCATAACATACACACACACCTAACTGAGAGGTTGCTAGGTGCAACCGCATGAACATTGCCGCAAGCTGCCTTGCACCAGCTCAGGCTGCTATACTGCGACAATACCAAACGACTTGTTGCCCGCGGCAAGCACAAGTGAGGCAACACACTAGCGGCCCTGACCTGTGGTTGAACAACTAAACCAAACCGCAGGCAACCGCCTGCGGTTCAGGAGTCACGACCATGACCATGCGTGACATATAAATATCAATCTAGATATCCAGGCTAGTAGAATCATATAAATATAGCATAGTATATAAATAAATAACAAAGACCGGATATCCAAAATGGCAGGCAGAATCACAGATAATGAAACCGGGTGGAGATCCAAAAACAGTACAAAAATGTATAAAGTGCAAAGTGCCGAAATACAAAGTACAGGAATCGGATTGATGAAACATCCACAATAAAGCTATGACATTAAATACCTGAGTGGTGAACTGGATAACCCCAATGCACGTTTCGCGTTAGCTTCTTAACACCTTTCCCCCTGAAGAAGCCAACGCGAAACGTGCGTTGGGGTTATCCAGTTCACCACTCAGGTATTTAATATCATAGCTTTATTGTGGATGTTTCATCAATCCGATTCCTGTACTTTGTATTTCGGCACTTTGCACTTTATACATTTTTGTACTGTTTTTGGATCTCCATCCGGTTTCATTATCTGTGATTCTGCCTGCCATTTTGGATATCCGGTCTTTATTTATTTATATACTATGCTATATTTATATGATTCTACTAGCCTGGATATCTAGATTGATATTTATATTTATATGTCTATTACTAGTGGTGCTGCTTTTCTTCCTGTGTGTCACATACCCACCACAGTATTGTCTTTTACGTGTATTTTATTAAATTCGGTCTCGTGTTGAGACTGTAATAAAGGTTATATTAATTTCTATTTGTGCTGGCCCCATCTCCTTTTTTGGTGTTTTATTGTTAAATACAAGCTTGAAATACTGCAATCATTTTCTGGGTTTAAAAAAGTACCCATTTTTGGCAATACCCTACATCTGGTTCCTATGCTGCATTTGTCAGTGTGTAATATAATCTTGAAATACTGCAATAATTTTGTGGGTTTAAAAAAGCACCCATTTTTGGCAATACCCTACATCTGGGCCTATGCTGCATTTGTCAGTGTGAAATATAATCTTGAAATACTGCAATAAATTTCTGGGTTTAAAAAAAAAAACACCCTTTTTGGGCAAAATACTAAATTTGCAGCCTTTGCTGCATCTGTCAGTGTAAAATACAAGCGTTAGATACCACTGTTATATTCTGCTATTAACAAAACACCCTTTTTTGTTAAAATACTAAATTTGCAGCCTTTGCTGCATCTGTCAGAGTGAAATACAGCCATTAGATACCACTGTTATAATCTGCTATAAAAAAAAAATACCCTTTTTGGGCAAAATACTAAATTTGCAGCGTTTGCTGCATCTGTTATTGTTAAATACAAGCTTGAAATACTACAATAAGTTTCTGGGTTTAAAAAAGCACCAATTTTTGGCAATACCCTACATCTGGGGCCTATGCTGCATTTGTCAGTGTGAAATATAATCTTTAAATACTGCAATAATTTTCTGGGTTTAAAAAAGCACCAATTTTTGGCAATACCCTACATCTGGGGCCTATGCTGCATTTGTCAGTGTGAAATATAATCTTTAAATACTGCAATCATTTTTCTGGTTTTAAAAAAGCACCCATTTTTGGCAAAATACTAAATTTGCAGCCTTTGCTGCATCTGTCAGTGTGAAATACAAGCGTTAGATACCACTGTTATATTCTCCTACAAAAAAAACACAGTTTTTGGGCAAAATACTACATTTGCGGCGTATGCTGCATCTATCAGTGTGAAATACACACGTTAGATAATGCTGTTATCATCTTTTATAAAAAAAACACCCTTTTTTGGCAAAATACTAAATTTGCAGCGTTTGCTGCATTTGTCATAGTTAAATACAAGCTTGAAATACTGCAATAATTTTCTTGGTTTAAAAAAGAACCCATTTTTGGCAATACCCTACATCTGGGGCCTATGCTGCATTTGTCAGTTTGAAATATAATCTTGAAATACTGCAATAATTTTCTGGGTTTTAAAAAACACCCTTTTTGGGCAAAATACTAACTTTGCAGCCTTTGCTGCATCAGTCACTGTGAAATAAACGCGTTAGATACTGCTGTTATATTCTGTTATTAAAAAACACCCATTTTGAGCAAGATCTTAAATTTGCGGAGAATGAGGAGAGCGTCGCATAAGGGACGTGGCCCCGGTCGTGGTGCTGCTGGTGGAGCTCCTGTTGCAGGGAGAGGAAGTGGATTGATCTGTGCCAGCTACACGCACAAGTAAAACACCTTCCTCAGGTGCGAGTAGCCGACAGAACCTTCAGCGGTATTTGGTTGGGCCGAATGCGGCTCTACAAATGGTGAGGCCAGAACAAGTACAGGCGATAGTAGATTGGGTTGCTGACAGTGCCTCCAGTTCCTTCACATTGTCTCCCACCCATTCTCCTGCTGAAAGATCAGAGTTAGCAACTGCAGCCGATGTCCATCAGTCTTTCACCTCACTCCCTTACAAATCAGCCAAGCAGTCTCAGCCCCAAGTCATGCAGCAGTCTCTTCTGCTTTTTTATGACGCTGCTAGCACAGTTTCCCAAGGCCATCCACATAGCCCTGACCCAGAAGTGGAAGAGATTGAGTGCACCAATGCCCAACCACTTACAGGGAGTGCAGAATTATTAGGCAAATGAGTATTTTGACCACATCATCCTCTTTATTCATGTTGTCTTACTCCAAGCTGTATAGGCTCGAAAGCCTACTACCAATTAAGCATATTAGGTGATGTGCATCTCTGTAATGAGAAGGGGTGTGGTCTAATGACATCAACACCCTATATCAGGTGTGCATAATTATTAGGCAACTTCCTTTCCTTTGGCAAAATGGGTCAAAAGAAGGACTTGACAGGCTCAGAAAAGTCAAAAATAGTGAGATATCTTGCAGAGGGATGCAGCACTCTTAAAATTGCAAAGCTTCTGAAGCGTGATCATCGAACAATCAAGCGTTCAATTAAAAATAGTCAACAGGGTCGCAAGAAGCGTGTGGAAAAACCAAGGCGCAAAATAACTGCCCATGAACTGAGAAAAGTCAAGTGTGCAGCTGCCAAGATGCCACTTGCCACCAGTTTGGCCATATTTCAGAGCTGCAACATCACTGGAGTGCCCAAAAGCACAAGGTGTGCAATACTCAGAGACATGGCCAAGGTAAGAAAGGCTGAAAGACGACCACCACTGAACAAGACACACAAGCTGAAACGTCAAGACTGGGCCAAGAAATATCTCAAGACTGATTTTTCTAAGGTTTTATGGACTGATGAAATGAGAGTGAGTCTTGATGGGCCAGATGGATGGGCCCGTGGCTGGATTGGTAAAGGGCAGAGAGCTCCAGTCCGACTCAGACGCCAGCAAGGTGGAGGTGGAGTACTGGTTTGGGCTGGTATCATCAAAGATGAGCTTGTGGGGCCTTTTCGGGTTGAGGATGGAGTCAAGCTCAACTCCCAGTCCTACTGCCAGTTTCTGGAAGACACCTTCTTCAAGCAGTGGTACAGGAAGAAGTCTGCATCCTTCAAGAAAAACATGATTTTCATGCAGGACAATGCTCCATCACACGCGTCCAAGTACTCCACAGCGTGGCTGGCAAGAAAGGGTATAAAAGAAGAAAATCTAATGACATGGCCTCCTTGTTCACCTGACCTGAACCCCATTGAGAACCTGTGGTCCATCATCAAATGAGAGATTCACAAGGAGGGAAAACAGTACACCTCTCTGAACAGTGTGTGGGAGGCTGTGGTTGCTGCTGCACGCAATGTTGATGGTGAACAGATCAAAACACTGACAGAATCCATGGATGGCAGGCTTTTGAGTGTCCTTGCAAAGAAAGGTGGCTATATTGGTCACTAATTTGTTTTTGTTTTGTTTTTGAATGTCAGAAATGTATATTTGTGAATGTTGAGATGTTATATTGGTTTCACTGGTAAAAATAAATAATTGAAATGGGTATATATTTGTTTTTTGTTAAGTTGCCTAATAATTATGCACAGTAATAGTCACCTGCACACACAGATATCCCCCTAAAATAGCTAAAACTAAAAACAAACTAAAAACTACTTCCAAAAATATTTAGCTTTGATATTAATGAGTTTTTTGGGTTCATTGAGAACATGGTTGTTGTTCAATAATAAAATTAATCCTCAAAAATACAACTTGCCTAATAATTCTGCACTCCCTGTATGTTTCAAGATGAGTACATGGGAGGACCACCGCAGCACGTCTCGGGTGATGACGAAACACAGGTGCCAACTGCTGTGGCTTTCTGCAGTGTGAAGACCGACAAGGAGCGCAGGGGTTAAGACTGGATGGAAGATGATGTGGAGGACGATGAGGTCCTCGACCCCACATGGAATCAAGGTCATGCGAGTGACCTGTGTAGTTTGGAGAAAGAGGCGGTGGTCGCACAGAGCAACCAACACGAGGCCGTCCCCTAGACTGTACGCCTGCTACTGCCCAACACAGCAAGGGACCGAGCACACCAAAGCCAGCTCCAAGGAGTTCCCTGGCGTGGCAGTTCTTCAGACAATGTGCTGATGACAAGACACAAGTGGTTTGCACACTGTGCAATCAGAGCCTGAAGTGAGGCATAAGCGTTCTCAACCTGAGCACAACCTGCATGACCAGGCATCTAAGTGCAAAGCATGAGCTGCAGTGGAGTAGACACCTCAAAAACAAAGAAAGATCTCTGGCTCCTCCTGCTTCCTCTTCTGCTGGAGTCTCGGCCTCTTTATCCACCTCTGGAGTGATAGTGCCACCTGGCACCCCTCCAACAGAGGATCTGCCAGGAACACCACCACCTGGGTCACCAAGCATCTCCCTAATGTCCCACGGAAGCGTTCAGCTCTCCATCTCCCAAACACTGGAGCGGAAGAAGTACCCCCCTACCCACCCGCGATCCCTGGTCCAGAATGACAGCATTTCAAAATGACTGGCCTTTGAAATGCTGTCATTCCGTCTGGTGGTCCAGAGAGTTTCAAAAGCCTTATGGTGGTGGCTGCCCCACAGTACGTCGTGCCCAGCAGCCACTACTTTTCCAGGCGAGCCATCCCTTCCCTGCACAACCAAGTGAGGGACAAAATTAGGTGTGCACTGTGCAACTCCATCTGTGGCAAGGTCCACCTAACTACGGATACGTGGACCAGTAAGCACAGTTAGGGACATTATATCTGCCTAACAGGACACTGGGTAAATGCAGTGGCGGCTGGGCCTGAGGCGGATTGCAGTTTGGCGAATGTCCTTCCACCACCGAGGATTGCAGGGAGCTTCAGTTTGCCTCCTGTTGCTTCCTCCCCCTACTCCGCTTCCTCATCCTCTACCGGCTCCTCATCCGGTCAGCATAACACCTTCATCACCAACTTTAGCACAGCCAGGGGTAAACGACAGCAGGCAGTTTTAAAACTTATCTGTTTGGGGGACAAACCCCACACTGTGCAGGAGCTGTGGACGTGCATGGAACAACAGACCGATGAGTGGTTGGTGCCAGTGAGCTTCAAGCCCAACCTGGTGGTGTGTGATAATGGGCGAAATCTCGTAGCAGCTCTGGGACTAGCCGGTTTGACACACATCCCTTGCCTGGCGCATGTGCTGAATTTGGTGGTGCAGAGTTTCCTTGAAAATGACCCCGATATGTCAGAGCTACTGCAGAAAGTGCGGGCCATCTGTGCGCGCTTTCGGCGTTTTCACCCTGCTGCTGCTCGCCTGTCAGCACTGCAGCGTAACTTCGGCCTTCCTGCTCACCGCCTCATATGCGACATGCCCACAAGGTGGAACTCCACCTTGCACATGATGGCTAACGCCGTTCTCAGAGTTACTATCCAACTTCTATGCCTCCTTGAAAAAAACGCTTTTGGCGATGATGGAAAAGGATGTGGCACAGGAGGAGGAGGAAGAGGGATCATTTCATAGGGTTTCCGGCCAGTCATTCACAAGTGGCTCCGAGGGTGGGTTCCTGCACCCACAAACGCCAGGTACACAATAGTCCAACCAGGGCACAGTTCTGGAGGATGATGAGGTGGAGGATGAGGAGATGGAGGGGGAGGAACCATGTTCACAGCAGGGTGGCACCCAGACCAGCTCATGGCCATCACTGGTGCGTGGCTGTGGGGATACAGAGGACACAGACGATACACCATCCACAGAGGACAGCTTGTCATTGCCTCTGGGCAGCCTGGCACACATGAACGATTACATGCTGCAGTGACTCTGCAACGACCGCCGAGTTGCCCACATTCTAACTTGTACTGATTACTGGGTGGCCATGCTGCTGGATCCCCATTACAAAGACAATGTACCATCCTTAATTCCGTCACTGGAGCGTGATCGTACGATGCGCTAGTACAAGCGCACTCTGGTAGACACGCTGCTGGTGGCATTCTCACTTGAGAACAAGGAGAAGGTAGAGGAGGAGGGAGAGGTCGCCAACGCAGCTGGGGCACCACCAGCACCTCAGAAGGCAGGGTTAGCATGGCCGAAATGTGGAAAAGCTTTGTCAACATGCCACAACAACTAGCACCACCAGCTGATATGGAACGTCTTAGCAGGAGGCATCATTTTAGCAACATGGTGGAGCAGTATGTGTGCACATGCCTACACATACTGAATGATGGGTCTGCCCCCTTCAACTTTTGGGTCTCCAAATTGGGCACATGGCCTGAGTTTGCCCTTTATGCCTTGGAGGTGCTGGCCTGCCCTGCAGCCAGTGTATTATCTGAACGTGTGTTTAGCATGGCAGGGGACGCTATCACAGACAAGCGCAGCCGCCTGTCCACAGCTAATGTGGACAAGCTTACGTTCATTAAAATGAACCAGGCATGGATCCCACAGGACCTATCCGTACCTTGTGCTGAATAGACATGTATACCGGCCTTACCCAGCCATTGTTATACTACAGCGCAATTGCTCATTGTTGTATTTTTGATATATCCAGCTCTTTTGGGGTGTACCCTAATTTAAAAAATTAATAAATAAAATTAATACCAAAAACCAGTGTTGGCTACCTCGTCCTCCTCCACCTCCCCTTCCACCTACACCGCTAAGTCCACCGCCTCTTCAACATCCTACTCCATATGGACCTTCACCTCATACATCAAGATTATTTTTTTTATTTGTGCGTTTTTTATTTTATGTCATTCCACAAATTTATATTTTCGGGTGAAATTCACACATTTTTTGCTGTGATATACCCCTGCTCTACCTAGTAGACAGGTAAACAAATGTCACTAATTTGTCTGTTACATTTTCGGGTGAAATTCACCAATTTTTGCCTGTGATATACCCCTGCTCTACCTAGTTGACAGGTTAATAAATTTCACAAATTTTTCTGTTACATAGTTTAGTGACATTTACCAATTTTTGGCTGTGATATACCCCTGCTCTACCTAGTAACATAGTAACATAGTAACATAGTACATAAGGCCGAAAAAAGACATTTGTCCATCCAGTTCGGCCTGTTATCCTGCAAGTTGATCCAGAGGAAGACCCCTCTCTAGTAGCTATAGCCTGTAATATTATTAAGCTCCAGAAATACGTCCAGGCCCCTCTTGAATTCCTTTATTGTACTCACCATCACCACCTCCTCAGGCAGAGAGTTCCATAGTCTCACTGCTCTTACCGTAAAGAATCCTTTTCTATGTTTGTGTACAAACCTTCTTTCCTCCAGACGCAGAGGATGTCCCCTCGTCACAGTCACAGTCCTGGGGATAAATAGCTGATGGGATAGATCTCTGTACTGACCCTTGATATATTTATACATATTGATTAGATCTCCCCTCAGTCGTCTTTTTTCTAAAGTGAATAACTCTAATTTTGATAATCTTTCAGGATACTGTAGTTGCCCCATTCCAGTTATTACTTTAGTTGCCCTCCTCTGGACCTTCTCCAGCTCTGCTATGTCTGCCTTGTTTACAGGAGCCCAGAACTGTACACAGTACTCCATGTGTGGTCTGACTAGCGATTTGTAAAGTGGTAGGACTATGTTCTTATCACGGGAATCTATGCCCCTTCTGATGCAACCCATTATCTTGTTGGCCTTGGCAGCAGCTGCCTGACACTGGTTTTTGCAGCTTAGTTTGCTGTTTATTAAAATTCCTAGATCCTTTTCCATGTCAGTGTTACCGAGTGTTTTACCATTTAGTATGTACGGTTGACTTGCATTTTCCTTCCCATGTGCATAACTTTACATTTATCAGTGTTAAACCCCATCTGCCACTTATCTGCCCAAGCCTCCAGTCTATCCAGATCCCTCTGTAGTAGTATACTGTCCTCATCAGTGTAAATTACTTTACACAGTTTAGTGTCATCTGCGAAAATTGATACTTTACTATGCAAGCCTTCTACAAGATCATTAATAAATATATTGAAGAGAATAGGGCCCAATACTGACCCCTGAGGTACCCCACTAGTGACAGTGACCCAATCTGAGTGTGTACCGTTAATAACCACCCTCTGTTTTCTATCACTGAGCCAGTTACTTACCCACATACAGATGTTTTCTCCCAGTCCGAGCATTCTCATTTTATATACTAACCTTTTATGTGGTACAGTGTCAAATGCTTTGGAGAAGTCCAGATATACGACATCCATTGATTCGCCGCTGTCAAGTCTAGAACTTACCTCCTCATAGAAACTGATTAAATTAGTCTGACATGACCGATCCCTCACGAAGCCATGCTGATATGGCGTTATTTGCTTATTTCTGTTGAGATGCTCTAATATAGCATCTCTCAGAAAACCTTCAAACAGTTTACCCACAACAGATGTTAAACTTACCGGCCTATAGTTTCCAGGCTCTGTTTTTGGACCCTTTTTGAATATTGGCACCACATATGCCATGCGCCAATCCTGTGGGACATTCCCTGTCAGTATAGAGTCTGCAAATATCAGAAATAAGGGTCTGGCTATGACATTACTTAATTCCTTCTTAGGATACGGGGGTGTATGCCATCCGGTCCTGGCGATTTGTCTATTTTAATCTTTTTAAGTCGCTGATGTACTTCTTCCTGGGTCAGACAGGACACTTTTAATGGGGAATTTATTTTTGCATTCTGCATGTCATCTGACAAGTTTATTTTCCTCAGTGAATACATTGGAGAAAAAAATATTTAACAGCTTTGCTTTCTCCTCAGTCGCTCTCTGCGACTTCCCCCTCATTACTCTTTAAAGGGCCGACACCTTCAGATTTATACTTTTTAACATTTATATAATTGAAGAACATTTTAGGGTTAGTTTTACTCTCTTTGGCAATTAATCTCTCGGTCTCTAGTTTGGCCGCTTTTATTTGTTTTTTACATGTTCTATTTTTTTCCTTATAGTTTTTCAGTGCTTCCGTGCTCCCCTCCTGTTTCAGTGAATGATATGCTTTCTTTTTGTCATTTATTGCTTTCGTTACAGTTCTATTTATCCACATTGGTTTCTTTTTATTCCTTAACCTTTTATTACCATACGGTATGCACCTCTCACAATGAGATTTTAGGATGTTTTTAAAGATATTCCATTTTGTGGCTGTATTTTTATTTTTGAGGACTTTGTCCCAGTTAGTTTGGCCTATGGCCTCTCTTAGTTGGCTAAATTTAGCTTTTTTGAAGTTTGGTATTTTTGTTCCTCCCTGTAGAAACGCTCTTTTGAATGATAATTGGAAGGTTATTACTTTGTGGTCACTATTTCCCAGGTGTCCCCCAACCTGCACGTCTGTTGTTCTGTCAGGCCTATTGGTTAATACTAAGTCCAGTATGGCCGTCCCTCTAGTCGGGTCCTGAACCAGTTGGGAGAGGTAATTGTCTTTGGTTATTGCCAAGAACCTGTTTCCTTTATGAGATATACAAGTTTCAGTTTCCCAGTCTATATCTGGGTAGTTGAAGTCCCCCATAATAACCACCTCTTTATGATTTGCCGCCTCGTCTATCTCGTTTAGTAATAGATTTTCTGTGGACTCTGGTATATTAGGTGGTTTATAGTAAACTCAGGTTAATAAATAGTAGACAGGTTAATAAATTTCACACATTTTTTTGTTATTTTTTTGACATTTTACCATTTTTGCCATGAATAAACCCATGCTCTGCATAGGTGACAGGGACCGAAATTTTTGAAAATCATTTGTTCCATTGGTGGTTGACATTGACCCATTTCTGGCGATGAAAAACCCCTGCTCTGCATAGGTGACAGGGAATTAAATTTGTAAAATTTGTCTTTAATTGACCCTTTTATTCGATCCTTCCGCTTTAATAACTTGTCCCACATTTCAGCTCGATCACATTGCAGCCATTGACCTCCCTTGGATGTTGTCTCCCTTTCTCACCCTCCCTCTCCAGCGTGGAACTCTGATTTGCCGATAACCATGATCAAAATGGTAGGCACAGAAAAGAACATCGAAAATTGATAGAGAAGATATCCAAAAGGATGTGGACGTCATGGGGACGTGCGATCAGGCAGAAGTTATCTAGAGTTAACAAAGCGGTAGCAGGGCCTCTCCTGTCTAACGTTTCCAAATCCAAAATACCCCAGTGACATTCCCTATAATTTTTAAATAATCATTCCAATAACAGGGCACATTTCAGGCATTGACCTCCCTTGGATGTGGTCTCCCATTCTCATGGTCCCTTCCCGGCATGGAACCCTGATTCGCCGCTAACCGTGATCAACATGGTAGGCGCAGAAAACAACATCGAAAGTTGATAGAGCAGATATCCAATTGGATCATGGACATCACAGGAACGTGCGACATGGTGGAGCAGTATATGTGCACACGCCTACACGTACTGACTGATGGGTCTGCCCCCTTCAACTTCTGGGTCTACAAATTGGGAATATGGCCTGAGCTTGCCCTTTACGCCTTGCTGGTGCTGGCCTGCCCTGCAGCCAGTGTATTGCCTGAACGTTTGTTTAGCACTGCTAGAGGGGGTTTTAACAGGTTATATTTCCCAATATTTTGGGGTGTACCCTAATTTAAACAAAAAAAAATACAAAATTAAAAATAAAACCAAAAAGCAGTGTAGGCTACCTCCTCACTCTCCACCGCCGCTTCCACCTACACTGCCACATCCACCGCCTCCTCAACCTCCTATTCCTCCAAGATCAAGATTTTTTATTTATTTTTATGTATTTTATGTTATTTTAAATCATTTTCCTATCCACATTTGTTTGCAAAGCACTTGCCATGCTCTTAACCACACCTTGCTGCCATTTGCAGCCCTCTAGCCCTTTCCATGACATTTTTACAGCATTTTTAGTGCTCAAAAGTTCGGGTCCCCATTGACTTTAATGGGGTTCGGGGTCAAGTTCGGGTCCCGAACTCAAACTTTTTTGTGAAGTTCGGCCGAACCCGTCGAACCCGAACATCCAGGTGTCCGCTCAACTCTAATGATGACCAATCAGGGGCTATTGCTGGTTATTTGACTGCCTGGGGTCAAATAACAAATTCATAGGAGTTAATATGTTATTTTAGCGAAGAACATATTATTGCAAACGTTGTTTATTGCAAACTTCTATGGTCGGAACTATGATTATATTAGCAGACTAATTGCTCCATCAACTGGACCCAAATTCATCATTCCTAGCTACCACGTTCTGTTAGCGAAAATTTTATTCTGTGTCACTCTGACAGCCACAACAAATTTTAAATAAATTCTACATTACTGTCAACAAAATTTTCCTCCATAAGGTTCAGGATCCCTCCATACTATGAAACTAAAGGTATTTTGCTTTCAAAATGTATTAGGATTAAAACCAGATGGGCTGAACTTGGCTTCTGGCCATAAGGGACAAAAGCTTAAAAACTATCTGCCATGTAAGAGAGGATATTGCTGGTATGGGGTAACGGCATATGAAGGTTTAAAAGTCTACGACTGCCATTACTGCCGGTCGCAGACATTAGTGGCGGTTGTCTGCTCTTTAAAACAGCACACATCTAGTGGCCATGGTGCCTGCTGCACGTGCCAGCAGGCACCATTTTTAAATGCCCATCCGCCAATGTAAACATACTGTCGGCAGAAAGTGTTAACTTCCAAGTAGAGTTGAGCGAACACCTGGATGTTCGGGTTCGAGAAGTTCGACCGAACTTCCCGGAAATGTTCGGGTTCGGGATCCGAACCCGACCCGAACTTCGTCCCGAACCCGAACCCCATTGAAGTCAATGGGGACCCGAACTTTTCGGCACTAAAAAGGATGTAAAACAGCCCAGGAAAGGGCTAGAGGGCTGCAAAAGGCAGCAACATGTAGGTAAATCCCCTGCAAACAAATGTGGATAGGGAAATTAATAAAAATAAAAATAAAATAAATAAAAATTAACCAATATCAATTGGAGAGAGGTCCCATAGCAGAGAATCGTCCCCTGCATCGTCTACCACCCAGTCTTGATCCCTGACCTCCTGTTCAGTCTGCACACTGCAGAAAGACGCAGCAGTTGGCACCTGTGTTTCGTTATAATCAGAGACGTGCTGAGGTGGTATTCCCATGTCCTCATCATCAGGAAACATAAGTGGTTGTGCGTCAGTGCATTCTATGTCTTCCACCGCTGGGGAAGAGCTAGGTGGATGCCCTTGGGAAACCCTGCCTGCGGGTGATGTGACAGACTGATGGGCTTGGTTTTCAGGCGCCATCTGTGCGCTTTCTGCAGAAGACTGGGTGGGAGATAATGTGAACGTGCTGGATCCACTGTCGGCCACCCAATTGACTAATGCCTGTACCTGCTCAGGCCTTACCATCCTTAGAACGGCATTGGGCCCCACCAAATATCGCTGTAAATTATAGCGGCTACTGGGACCTGAGGTAGTTGGTACACTAGGACGTGTGGCTGTGGCAGAACGGCCACGTCCTCTCCCAGCACCAGAGGGTCCACTAACACCACCACGACCATGTCCGCGTCCCTTACTAGATGTTTTCCTCATTGTTACCGTTCACCACAATAACAAAAATATTATTTGGCCCAATGTATTGAATTCTAATTGAGGCCTTTTTTTACAGACACCTAACACTATCTGGCTATTTATTTATTTAGGCCTATTATTTAGGCGCTGGGTGACAGGTATACGTTTACACACAGAATTGGACTTGGAATTGCACAGTAGCGTGTGTGTGAAGTTATTGAGAATGACCCTATCTGCACCTTGAATCTTACAGGGAGTGCAGAATTATTAGGAAAGTTATATTTTTGAGGATTAATTTTATTATTGAACAACAACCATGTTCTCAATGAACCCAAAAAACTCATTAATATCAAAGCTGAATATTTTTGGAAGTAGTTTTTAGTTTGTTTTTAGTTTTAGCTATTTTAGGGGGATATCTGTGTGTGCAGGTGACTATTACTGTGCATAATTATTAGGCAACTTAACAAAAAACAAATATATACCCATTTCAATTATTTATTTTTACCAGTGAAACCAATATAACATCTCAACATTCACAAACATACATTTCAGACATTCAAAAACAAAACAAAAACAAATCAGTGACCAATATAGCCACCTTTCTTTGCAAGGACACTCAAAAGCCTGCCATCCATGGATTCTGTCAGTGTTTTGATCTGTTCACCATCAACATTGCATGCAGCAGCAACCACAGCCTCCCAGACACTGTTCAGAGAGGTGTACTGTTTTCCCTCCTTGTAAATCTCACATTTGATGATGGACCACAGGTTCTCAATGGGGTTCAGGTCAGGTGAACAAGGAGGCCATGTCATTAGATTTTCTTCTTTTATACCCTTTCTTGCCAGCCACGCTGTGGAGTACTTGGACGCGTGTGATGGAGCATTGTCCTGCATGAAAATCATGTTTTTCTTGAAGGATGCAGACTTCTTCCTGTACCACTGCTTGAAGAAGGTGTCTTCCAGAAACTGGCAGTAGGACTGGGAGTTGAGCTTGACTCCATCCTCAACCCGAAAAGGCCCCACAAGCTCATCTTTGATGATACCAGCCCAAACCAGTACTCCACCTCCACCTTGCTGGCGTCTGAGTCGGACTGGAGCTCTCTGCCCTTTACCAATCCAGCCACGGGCCCATCCATCTGGCCCATCAAGACTCACTCTCATTTCATCAGTCCATAAAACCTTAGAAAAATCAGTCTTGAGATATTTCTTGGCCCAGTCTTCACGTTTCAGCTTGTGTGTCTTGTTCAGTGGTGGTCGTCTTTCAGCCTTTCTTACCTTGGCCATGTCTCTGAGTATTGCACACCTTGTGCTTTTGGGCACTCCAGTGATGTTGCAGCTCTGAAATATGGCCAAACTGGTGGCAAGTGGCATCTTGGCAGCTGCACGCTTGACTTTTCTCAGTTCATGGGCAGTTATTTTGCGCCTTGGTTTTTCCACACGCTTCTTGCGACCCTGTTGACTATTTTGAATGAAACGCTTGATTGTTCGATGATCACGCTTCAGAAGCTTTGCAATTTTAAGAGTGCTGCATCCCTCTGCAAGATATCTCACTATTTTTGACTTTTCTGAGCCTGTCAAGTCCTTCTTTTGACCCATTTTGCCAAAGGAAAGGAAGTTGCCTAATAATTATGCACACCTGATATAGGGTGTTGATGTCATTAGACCACACCCCTTCTCATTACAGAGATGCACATCACCTAATATGCTTAATTGGTAGTAGGCTTTCGAGCCTATACAGCTTGGAGTAAGACAACATGCATAAAGAGGATGATGTGGTCAAAATACTCATTTGCCTAATAATTCTGCACTCCCTGTATATACCCTTTTAATGAATAGATTTAAAGTAGCCCTGATACAGCAGAAACCACTAATTTAGGAAATTGCTAAGTTGGGAATTGTATTTCAACCCTGAACAAAAATATATCCTTTGCCAGACAGCAGACAGTATTACAATTGGCTGGCCACAGCTGAAACACCAGATTTAGGGTACTGCTATTTTGGCAATTGTATTTCACCCCTCAATAAAATAGCAAGCACAGCCAAGCCCCTGATGTAGGATATAGCCAATAAATAACCACACTATTGATGGTTAAATGCACTTGGTGACAGCTTGCCCCTCATGTGGGATATAGCCAAAAAATAACCACACTATTGATGGTTAAATGCACTTGGTGACAGCTTGCCCCTGATGTAGGATATAGCCAAAAAATAACCACACTATTGAGGGTTAAATGCACTTGGTGACAGCTTGACCCTGATGTAGGATATAGCCAAAAAATAACCACACTATTGATGGTTAAATGCACTTGGTGACAGCTTGAACCTGATGTAGGATATAGCCAAAAAATAACCACACTATTGATGGTTAAATGCACTTGGTGACAGCTTGACCCTGATGTAGGATATAGCCAAAAAATAACCACACTATTGATGGTTAAATGCACTTGGTGACAGCTTGCCCCATATGTAGGATATAGCCAAAAAATAACCACACTATTGATTGTTAAATGCACTTGGTGACAGCTTGCCCCATATGTAGGATATGGCCAAAAAATAACCACACTATTGAGGGTTAAATGCACTTGGTGACAGCTTGACCCTGATGTAGGATATAGCCAAAAAATAACCACACTATTGATGGTTAAATGCCCTTGGTGACAGCTTGCCCCAAATGTAGGATATAGCCAAAAAATAACCACACTATTGATAGTTAAATGCACTTGGTGACAGCTTTCCCCATATGTAGGATATAACCAAAAAACAACCACACTATTGAGGGTTAAATGCACGTGGTGACAGCTTGCCCCATATGTAGGATATAGCCAAAAAATAACCACACTATTGATGGTTAAATGCACTTGGTGACAGCTTGCCCCATATGTAGGATATAGCCAAAATATAACCACACTATTGATGGTTAAATGCACTTGGTGACAGCTTGACCCTGATGTAGGATATAGCCAAAAAATAATCACACTATTGATGGTTAAATGTACTTGGTGGCAGCTTGTGCTGGCGCGCCACAAGACCCAAAAAGGCCGCCGATCATCCCAGAAAAAAGTCAATGAAAAACGCTCTGGGCAGCCTAAAAACAGTGAGCAATTGAATAGCAGCAGTTCAATGATCCACAGCTGTAGATCGATCACTGAATTAAGTCTTTTGGAGGAGTTAATCACTGCCTAATCTCGCCCTAACGTCGCAGCTGCAACCTCTCCCTATGCTGATCAGAGCAGAGTGACGTGCGGCGCTACGTGACTCCAGCTTAAATAGAGGCTGGGTCACATGCTGCACTGGCCAATCACAGCCATGCCAATAGTAGGCATGGCTGTGACGGCCTCTTTGGGCAAGTAGTAGGACGCTTGTTGATTGGCTGCTTTGCAGCCTTTCAAAAAGCGCCAAGAAAGCGACGAACACCGAACCCGATCCCGGACTTTTACTAAAATGTTCGTGTTCGGGTCCGTGTCATGGACACCCCAAAATTCGGTACGAACCCGAACTATACAGTTCGGGTTTGCTCATCCCTACTTCCAAGCCTTCACACAGAGAGGCCTGTGTATAACTGATTTATAGCGATCTGTGACAAATTATTTTGTAACGAATCTAATTTCTTGTCTAAGTTCGGCGAATCGACCAAATCGACTTTTTCAAAACTTCGTTCATCACTAGTTATAACAAAGATATACAGTATATACTTATAAACTGAAGTAAAGAACCAAAAAGAAAATAAAAGATTATAGATACAGTATAGATGTAGTTGCCGTTATTTTGACTTTGGTTTAATGTGTTATCTCAACAACAACACATTATATCAATACAACAAATAACTTTAAAGTGACCATCTTGGCATAGCTGGTGTCAAAATACCTCTGGTTACATCTGAAAAAATATAATGGCGCCCCTTTTATTGTTGACAGAGCCTGGTATTACAGCTGGAAGGCGAGTTTGGACCCTTTCAAGTGAATGGGGATCAGATGCAACACTAGGGGCTGTTACTACTAAAAGTATGGATCTGTGTTTGGTAAGTAATAGTAAGCAGTGAGATTGTTGAGAGTCAGATTAAACTGGTCAGATATTGATGGCCTGTCCTAAAGATAAGCCATTAGTATAGTAGAACCATAGTAAGATAGATTAGTAAAGCATCTATTATTCAGTTTATTCTTAAAGAAACACTAAACAGAAATGCACAAAACATTAAAAAAAAAACACGAACGTGCTGTGAAAATTGCGAATCCACAAAACACGGATGCTGCCCGTATGCGTTCCGCAATTTGCAGAAATAAACGGGCCGCCCATAATAGAAATGCCTATTCTTGTCCGCAAAACATACAAAAATAGGACATGTTCTATTTTTTTTTTGTGTGGCCCCACGGAACAGAGCAACGGAGTGCTGTCCGCATATTTTGCAGCCCCCATTGAAGTGAATGGGTCTGCATCCGAGCTGCATAAAATGCTGATGAGGAACCAAACCACGTTTGTGTGCATGAGCCCTAAAAATTTGAAATATATAAAGAAATCTTTCTGTGTCCCAGTAGCTAAGCCATGTCCCCCTCCTCCACCTCACTATCCTGTGCATGGCTTTGCTGGAGACTCCCTGCCGCATCCTACGGTAGGAAAAATAAAGTGTTAAAGGAAATGTGTCACTGAAAAAATAATTGGGCAGTTAAAACCAGATAATACATATATCCTTTTTTCTAATTAGTTTTTATTTTCTGATTGCAATTCTTTTAAATATTATTTCCTAAACTGGTTTATGGGGGCGGCCATTTTCCCTGAGTTGTTCTTAACACCATTTAAAGAGCATTAATAAATTGCTTTACAGCAGCGCCATGGGCCATAGACACAATGGACAGGAGGAGACCTCATTGACTTCTATGGGAGAGTTTCCTAGGCATGCTCTGTGCCTTGTGCAGATATCTCTGTACAAGGAAAGAATTAATAAGATTTGACCATCACCTATTGTGAATGGTGAACAGATGTGATATCATTACAGGCAGGATTAGAATAGTGTATACGGTAACTGCAGTAAAGTAATCTGTACAAACCAAGAAGTGGTGCCCATTATTAGGCTTAGTGGCCGGTGTGAAAACTGCAGGACTTGGGGGAGCTGGATGCAGTGTGCAGCAGCCGCTGTCCTCCTGAGTAACAAGAGGCTGTCGCACATTAATTCCTATAAAGCCTCTGCCTGTGGTAGGGCTCCATACGAACATAGTATAATCCCCACAGTCTCTAATGCTAATGCATTTGAGTCTATGAGAGAAGCTATCTGATTATTGCTTGCTAGAGATCCCTATGGAAACTATAAAATAGTATAACAAAAAAAGTTTTAAAAAGTATAAAAAAAAAAAAAAATATTAAAATTCAAATCAATCCCTCTTTCCTGAAATGAAAATACGTAAACAATAAAAAATACACATCATGGGCATCGCTGCATGCGAAAATTTTAATACTATTAAGATCTAAAAATATTTATCACATACAGCAAACAGCAAAATGACTTTGCTTCCCACAAAAAAAAAAAGTGATCAAAAAGTCATACATACCCCAAAATGCTACCAATAAAAAAGTCGCTCCACAAAAAATGAGCCCTCAAACAGATCCATAAACATAAATTCAATAAAGTTAATGGGGTCAGAATATGGCAAGACAAACTATACATATGTGGCAATGCTGTAATCATACTGACCCGGAAAATGAAAGTGCCATAACAGGTCAGTTTTTACCGCATAGTGATCATCATCAAAAAAAAAATAAAATATGTTGTGGATTTGTGTATTTTTTTTTTTCAATTTCACTCCATTTGGAAATTTTTCCAGCTCCTCACTTCACTATATGTAATATTAAATGTGGGGATTAGAAAGTACAACTTGTCCCTCAAAAAAGAAGCCCACATACAGCTATGTGAATGGAAAAATAAAAAAGTTATGACCCCGGAAAGGCAGGGAGTGAAAAAAGAAAACACAAAAATGAAAAAAACCTTTGACGCTCCAAGGGTTAATATTGTTTGAGACAGGCATATTGGATTTTTTAAGCAAGTCTATTTTATGTTCTGAAAGCGTCATTACTTCCTTTCAAGCTCATTATATAACCAAGAGGAATGAAATGAGCTAATGTAATTTACATGACGTTTTGTTTATGCTTAATTATAATAATAGCACTCATTACCAAGAGTGAAGTGGAACATCAGATAGAAAAGCTTTAATCAGGGAAAATAACGACTGCTTCAGTAGATCATTTAATATTTGACTAGTAACCAGCATGTCAAATGGAGTTTACTCCAAAAGTATAAAGCATAGAGAGCATCGTAGGACTATTTGAGCAATCTCCACCTGCTACTCCAACCCCCACTGCAGCTGCAACCATAGCATCATGTGCTTGGCTGCAGCGATGATGTACCTATATACACCAGACACCACTGCAGCCAATCACTGCCCTCAGTGATATACAGCACAAAACAGCTGAGGCCAGGGATTGGCAGTCACATGGAGTATAGGGGCAAGTAATCGCTGCAGTCAAACAAAGCCTAGTGTGAAGAATCGGACCGGCAGAATAAAGGCCTTTAATGCCTTTATTATCTCGCCACAATTGCTGGGTGAAGCTTTTTAATGAGTCAGACACCCCCTTTAATTATATCATTTAGCTGATAAACTGAGAAAAAGCTGAGTTTGGTTGCACTGTCTGTATATGATCTACATACTTTATAAAATAAACAATTTATAATTTATAGTTAATTATCACGGTTATTAGACCAGCATAGTATAGTCTTTCGAGTTCTCAAGAAAAGTGGCATCATAAGGCAACTGACTTAAATTTGTATGAAATCCTTTATAGTACTAAAGGGACATTTCCATCAAAATCTTTTCATCACATATTAACAGCCTAATTAACAGCAAAATTAAATACTCTATATTTTTTTTACAAATAACAGATGGATAGTTTTCTGGATATAATTTTTAAGTTACTCCATGTATTCTAATTCCCACCCTGGCTATTTGGCTCTTTAACTTCCTCTTTGTTTTTAACTTTCAGCACAGCAGACAATCTCATTTAATTTTGTTCCGTCCCACAAGCACTCCAACCAGGAGTCCCAAAGTAGTGACTCAGTTACAGCATCACACATTACACTATTCAATTCAATGTCTGTGAAGGTTTTCATTCATCCAGGTCATAGTAATAGGTCAGAGAAACTGAACTTGTAGTCTTTCTTGAAGACGTTTCGCTAGTAATCCAACAGGCTTTCTCAGAATGGCACAAGTGATGACAGGGAGGTCTGCATCTTAGACACAGAGGAGAACTGGCTCAAAAAGGTGGCAAATTAGCTATTTATATTAAAATGAGACACTAAACTTGAACAGAGATGGTGAGGGTGCAACATCTATTGTCTGGAACTTACAATGCTGCTCTAACACATCTCCCAAGGCAGTTTAATCACACTAGCACATAGCTTCAGTCATGCAAATGCAATCAACATCCTGAAAACTGGCTAATAGAGCAATGTAGACAGATAGGATGGTAAAAATATGCATTTATTGGTTGTCTACAGGGAGTGCAGAATTATTAGGCAAGTTGTATTTTTGAGGATTAATTTTATTATTGAACAACAACCATGTTCTCAATGAACCCAAAAAACTCATTAATATCAAAGCTGAATATTTTTGGAAGTAGTTTTTAGTTTGTTTTTAGTTTTAGCTATTTTAGGGGGATATCTGTGTGTGCAGGTGACTATTACTGTGCATATTTATTAGGCAACTTAACAAAAAACAAATATATACCCATTTCAATTATTTATTTTTACCAGTGAAACCAATATAACATCTCAACATTCACAAATATACATTTCTGACATTCAAAAACAAAACAAAAACAAATCAGTGACCAATATAGCCACCTTTCTTTGCAAGGACACTCAAAAGCCTGCCATCCATGGATTCTGTCAGTGTTTTGATCTGTTCACCATCAACATTGCGTGCAGCAGCAACCACAGCCTCCCAGACACTGTTCAGAGAGGTGTACTGTTTTCCCTCCTTGTAAATCTCACATTTGATGATGGACCACAGGTTCTCAATGGGGTTCAGATCAGGTGAACAAGGAGGCCATGTCATTAGATTTTCTTCTTTTATACCCTTTCCTGCCAGCCACGTTGTGGAGTACTTGGACGCGTGTGATGGAGCATTGTCCTGCATGAAAATCATGTTTTTCTTACCTTGCAGACTTCTTCCTGTACCACTGCTTGAAGAAGGTGTCTTCCAGAAACTGGCAGTAGGACTGGGAGTTGAGCTTGACTCCATCCTCAACCAAAAAGGCCCCACAAGCTCATCTTTGATGATACCAGCCCAAACCAGTACTCCACCTCCACCTTGCTGGCGTCTGAGTCGGACTTGAGCTCTCTGCCCTTTACCAATCCAGCCATCTGGCCCATCAAGACTCACTCTCATTTCATCAGTCCATAAAACCTTAGAAAAATCAGTCTTGAGATATTTCTTGGCCCAGTCTTGACATTTCAGCTTGTGTGTCTTGTTCAGTGGTGGTCGTCTTTCAGCCTTTCTTACCTTGGCCATGTCTCTGAGTATTGCACACCTTGTGCTTTTGGGCACTCCAGTGATGTTGCAGCTCTGAAATATGGCCAAACTGGTGGCAAGTGGCATCTTGGCAGCTGCACGCTTGACTTTTCTCAGTTCATGGGCAGTTATTTTGCGCCTTGGTTTTTCCACACGCTTCTTGCGACCCTGTTGACTATTTTGAATGAAACGCTTGATTGTTCGATGATCACGCTTCAGAAGCTTTGCAATTTTAAGAGTGCTGCATCCCTCTGCAAGATATCTCACTATTTTTGACTTTTCTGAGCCTGTCAAGTCCTTCTTTTGACCCATTTTGCCAAAGGAAAGGAAGTTGCCTTATAATTATGCACACCTGATATAGGGTGTTGATGTCATTAGACCACACCCCTTCTCATTACAGAGATGCACATCACCTAATATGCTTAATTGGTAGTAGGCTTTCGAGCCTATACAGCTTGGAGTAAGACAACATGCATAAAGAGGAGGATGTGGTCAAAATACTCATTTGCCTAATAATTCTGCACGTAGTGTATATCAATAGTATAGGGGAGGGTTAGGGAATATTAAAAGGGTAATAATAATAATAAAAGTAGAAATAAAAATTGCAAAATGCAGAGGTGGGCGTGCAAAATGGAGCAATGCGGTGATCGTATGATGGTGGTTACCACCTTCAATAGTTCATTGGCACTCTGGTGGATAAATGTCCCTTGTGAACAATTCGCAGTAGAAAGTGTGTATAAAATATATAAAATATTGCTGAGGCAAAAATAAATGCAGTGTTTCCCTGTTTAGGAATTGCTGTCCGGACACTGTTAGTTGTCGCAATAAAAAAGGATGAAAAAAGAAAAAAGATGGGGGTAATATACCAGTCGGGTGCTGCGCCTGGTGTGGCGTCCCACACACTGAGAAAGGCTGCACCCGGACTGTGGTTTACCTTCTTTGTGAGCATCTTTATCTAGACCTTACAAGAGAACAATAAAGCTGTTATACTGTCATCCCAATTTTATACCTATCACTATCACGAGGATTACCCTTCAGATAAAATATTACCCTCACAGCAGCAGTAAACGACAATAGATTACATATCTATACAGGGAGTGCAGAATTATTAGGCAAATGAGTATTTTGACCACATCATCCTCTTTATGCATGTTGTCTTACTCCAAGCTGTATAGGCTCGAAAGCCTACTACCAATTAAGCATATTAGGTGATGTGCATCTCTGTAATGAGAAGGGATGTGGTCTAATGACATCAACACCCTATATCAGGTGTGCATAATTATTAGGCAACTTCCTTTCCTTTGGCAAAATGGGTCAAAAGAAGGACTTGACAGGCTCAGAAAAGTCAAAAATAGTGAGATATCTTGCAGAGGGATGCAGCACTCTTAAAATTGCAAAGCTTCTGAAGCGTGATCATCGAACAATCAAGCGTTTCATTCAAAATAGTCAACAGGGTCGCAAGAAGCGTGTGGAAAAACCAAGGCGCAAAATAACTGCCCATGAACTGAGAAAAGTCAAGCGTGCATCTGCCAAGATGCCACTTGCCACCAGTTTGGCCATATTTCAGAGCTGCAACATCACTGGAGTGCCCAAAAGCACAAGGTGTGCAATACTCAGAGACATGGCCAAGGTAAGAAAGGCTGAAAGACGACCACCACTGAACAAGACACACAAGCTGAAACGTGAAGACTGGGCCAAGAAATATCTCAAGACTGATTTTTCTAAGGTTTTATGGACTGATGAAATGAGAGTGAGTCTTGATGGGCCAGATGGATGGGCCCGTGGCTGGATTGGTAAAGGGCAGAGAGCTCCAGTCCGACTCAGACGCCAGCAAGGTGGAGGTGGAGTACTGGTTTGGGCTGGTATCATCAAAGATGAGCTTGTGGGGCCTTTTCGGGTTGAGGATGGAGTCAAGCTCAACTCCCAGTCCTACTGCCAGTTTCTGGAAGACACCTTCTTCAAGCAGTGGTACAGGAAGAAGTCTGCATCCTTCAAGAAAAACATGATTTTCATGCAGGACAATGCTCCATCACATGCGTCCAAGTACTCCACAGCGTGGCTGGCAAGAAAGGGTATAAAAGAAGAAAATCTAATGACATGGCCTCCTTGTTCACCTGATCTGAACCCTATTGAGAACCTGTGGTCCATCATCAAATGTGAGATTTACAAGGAGGGAAAACAGTACACCTCTCTGAACAGTGTCTGGGAGGCTGTGGTTGCTGCTGCACGCAATGTTGATGGTGAACAGATCAAAACACTGACAGAATCCATGGATGGCAGGCTTTTGAGTGTCCTTGCAAAGAAAGGTGGCTATATTGGTCACTGATTTGTTTTTGTTTTGTTTTTGAATGTCAGAAATGTATATTTGTGAATGTTGAGATGTTATATTGGTTTCACTGGTAAAAATAAATAATTGAAATGGGTATATATTTGTTTTTTGTTAAGTTGCCTAATAAATATGCACAGTAATAGTCACCTGCACACACAGATATCCCCCTAAAATAGCTAACACTAAAAACAAACTAAAAACTACTTCCAAAAATATTCAGCTTTGATATTAATGAGTTTTTTGGGTTCATTGAGAACATGGTTGTTGTTCAATAATAAAATTAATCCTCAAAAATACAACTTGCCTAATAATTCTGCACTCCCTGTATAGGAGGCCTTATCATGTGTTTTAAATGCTAAAGAAGGGCAATATTTATTTATTTTTTCATTTTTAACACTATAGTACTGCAGAAATGAAAACCAAGAATTCTAAAAAATATTCTAAAATCTTTCTATGCATATTTATTTTTAAACAATACCCCTTTAGCATGGAAATGCCCCTTTAAAAGAAATATAGGACTCCTTTCTCTTAATAAAAAACTGCTATGACGGAGAGTTTCTCTCTACATTGAACACTGGATATTAATTAATGTATAGGGTTATGTTTGTTTTATAGGAAGATTATAGAACAATTGCTTTATAGCCTGGGACATTGATTATGGAACATTACAAATAATGTGAGATTGGATTGAATCTTATCGAATTTCAGCTGAATGCTTTGAAGGAGTTCAAACAAGTCTTATTAAAGGAAATCAATTGTGGCTACTCAGGCTGGAGTCTTTTCTATGGGAATGTTGTCTGTTTTATTTCAGCATTCCTGTATTTTCCAGTAACTGGAGCAGAAATTCCACCTTAATGTAACCAGGGGAATAGTTTTAATTTACCTTTAGTCTGCCAGTCAATGGCAAGGGAGAAAATTCTGTAGATGTGAGGCAAATACTAATTCATGGTATAAAATGCAGAATTATATCATGGCTAGTACAAAGCATTAATGGGATGAGTGATTAAAGATCTTACAGTGTTACCAGAAACATTTTACATTAACTGCTAAATTCATTTCCTAAAAAAGGACATTGATTTACCAGTTAACAATAGGACTAATGGAAATCCTACTTTTCTGGAATTTGGGAGAGACTTCACAGGGTCTCCATGTCTGTCAGCATGGTTCAAATAGATTAGTTTATGATGCATCAGAGAGAAAGAAAGACATAGATGTTTCCAAATCTCTCTCTCTCTCTGGGGAACAATGTCCTGCAGAGAATTTTATTATCAACTGACATAATTACGTGGGATTAAAGTTATCAAATCAGTGCAAATAAATACTTCACATTTACCTATTACTGTGAAGACTAGACATGATGCAAATTACATTGGATACAGGAATCATTGTACAGTATGTCCATATGGAAGGGATACACCAAATGGAAAAGGGTTTAGGAAAACTAGAGGAATGGTCAAAAATCTGGCAACTAAAATTTAACGTTGATAAGTGCAAGATAATGCACCTGGGACGTAAAAACCCAAGAGCAGAATATAAAATCAGTGATACAGTCCTAACCTCAGTATCTGAGGAAAGGGATTTAGGGGTCATTATTTCAGAAGACTTAAAGGTAGGCAGACAATGTCATAGAGCAGCAGGAAATGCTAGCAGAATGCTTGGTTGTATAGGGAGAGGCATTACCAGTAGAAAGAGGGAGGCGCTCATGCCGCTCTACAGAGCACTAGTGAGACCTCATTTGGAGTATTGTGCTCAGTACTGGAGACCATATCTCCAGAAGGACATTGATACTTTGGAGAGAGTTCAGAGAAGAGCTACTAAACTGGTACATGGATTGCAGGATAAAACTTACCAGGAAAGATTAAAGGACCTTAACATGTATAGCTTGGAAGAAAGACGAGACAGAGGGGATATGATAGAAACTTTTAAATACATAAAGGGAATCAACAAGGTAAAAGAGGAGAGAATATTTAAAAGAAGAAAAACTGCTACAAGAGGACATAGTTTTAAATTAGAGGGACAAAGGTTTAAAAGTAATAATCAGGAAGTATTACTTTACTGAGAGAGTAGTGGATGCATGGAATAGCCTTCCTGCAGAAGTGGTAGCTGCAAATACAGTGAAGGCGTTTAAGCATGCATGGGATAGGGCTATCCATAGTATTTAGTATATTGGGCAGACTAGATGGGCCAAATGGTTCTTATCTGCCAACACATTCTATGTTTCTATGTTTCCTGGCCCCCAATACTATACTAGTGTGAACTAAGTTTGTCCAGTTTGAACCATCCTATGGACATACCGTAGCTTATGAACTCTAAATGACCCTACAATAAGAGAGATGAAGTGCATATGATGTGTAAGATGTATTGTAAATGCAGAACTCATCTCATCTTTTTCTCATTTAAATTCAGCCAACTACTTCCCACTACCCTAGTGATAGTAGGTGGACATTCCTAAATCTTCACCTGTTCATTCTTCAGCTGTGTTCTGTATGTAAACAGCATCATACCTGGAAGGAGAGGTAGTACTGGGATGAAAGAAAGAACACGCTTATCGGTTTCAATTTGATGCTTATGCAGTTTCTGGACATAATGCGACAGTGAGCCACGAGTGGCTTGCAGCTGCTGGACAACCTTGTCTCGGGGATACCGCCAAAGAGTATCTTATATAGGGACAGGTTTTGTCTCCCTCCTGACATAACATAAAGAAATAGGTAAGCACTTCACCCATGACAGCTGAGTTTCCTCCATACACCTCTGAATTTTCAATTTCAGGGTGCCATTTAAATGTTCCACCTTGGCACTACTTTGGGGGTGCAGGGCATGTGGAAGGCTTATTCTATCCCTAGGGTAACTGTGGTCTCCTTCATGAGTTCATCAGTAGAATGAGTGCCCTTATTACTATATATTGCCTCTGGCAATCCATATCTGCAGATCACTTCACTCATTATTTTATTGGCCATCGTCTTGTTGTTCGCTTTGGTCACAGGACAGGCTTCAGGCCATCCTAAAAATTAAATCTACAGAGACCAAGCACTGGCGGATCCAGGTGGAAGCGCTCATCTCCATAGTCATCTGTATCGCCGTCCTCAGGACAGCGATACAGATGGCTGTGCTGCAAATGCGAACAAGCATGGGAGGGAGAGGCATCTTGTTACTGGCACATTAGGGGGGCCTCTTGTTACTGGCACATTAGGGGAGCCTCTTGTTACTGGCACATTGAGGGGGGCTCTTGTTACTGGAACATTAGGTGGGCTGCTCATATTACTGGCACATAATGGGGGGTGCTCTTGTTTCTGGCACATGATTGGGGGGCATCTATGGGGGCAGATTTTACTGGCACATTAGGGGCACTTATTACTGGCACATTATTGGGGGCACTTCTTACTGGCACATTATTGGTGGGCACTATAGGGGCATCTACTGAGGCCTCAAAGAAGAGGTATTTTATATGGGGGGCTCTGTACAGTAGCATTTTATACTGCTGCACATTATGGTGGGTACTATGGGGAAGGGGGAGAGGAGTACTATGGGGTCATCTACGGGGGGCACTAAGAAGGGGTATTTTATACTTGCAAATTATGAGGGACACATTATGGGGGGCACTAGGAGGAAGGGGGAGAGGAGCACTATGGGGGAATTTACTGGGGGCACTATACAGGGGTATTTTATACTGGCACATTATGGGGGCACTATGGGGACATTAGCTCAACTGGGGCATTATAAGGGGGTATTTTTTGCACTGTCTATTATAAGGAGAATTATTACTACTGGGGGGGGGCATTATGGTGGGCTTTATTACTCCCCCATGGTATGACCCCCTAGTAGCAGCACCAGCCTCTCCCTGCTCTGCTATCCCTTAGCCCCTTCTCCAAATCCTTATTATGAAATCTTTCTCATTAGGATAAAACACATCAGCTCCACTGAGCCCCCCAAACCAAAGTGTTGAAGTGGCGTCCGAGATCCCGTAGGGCCAAGTCAAGTAATTGTAAGTTTTCATGTGAAATATGTTTGTTATACACATTTAGCATACACTGTGCCACATAATATACAGTATACCTCTACACTGTGTAGTCTTGTGGCGGCGGACAGAAAATAATCTGGAAGTGCCCCTCCCGAGACCAGGCTCTGGATCCACCACTGAGACCAAGAAATATTCGTAAGTAACCACCTTAGGTAGCTGAATGTAGTCCACCTGCAATTTCTGAAAGGATAATCTGGTTTCAAGGTACTTTGGAACTTACATAGGCCTGCTGGGTTATACCTTACATATGAAAGGCAATCGTGCACAAACTGAGCAGCTGTATTCTAGAACCCTGGGGCAAGTCAGTTCTGCAAAAATATGGCACACATCACTCCCTTGGAGTTGTGAACCACAGAATGAGCCAGGGCAGCCATCATGGGAAAAAACAGGGCATGCAGACCTTAGAACGTACAGCCTAAAGCCCTCCTTCTCGTTGTGTGGCACCTCCCTCTATCCATACCTTTGCATCGTCGTGCCAGGTCCGCAGGGGAAAACACGTGAGGCTACGGTGGGCCTATGAGGGTTGTAGTTGTTTGTACTCACGGTCAGCAGAGCCTCCCTGGGCCGGCAGTGCAGTGGATGGGAAGACAGCACTAAATCCTCTGGGGCACTCTCTATTGCAGGGAACACCAGCCAGACGTTGGTTGAGATGCCCTTGATGGTAATTGGTGTTTAAGGTGCTTTGGTGGCTGGGCCCCTGTGTTCGTGAAGCCAGCACCGTAAGGTGTAAATGTTGAGTGTAGTAGTAGTAATGAAGAGTCAGTTGTAAAACAATTGAACATTTACTTGAATCAATAGTCTCAAGGCAGATGTTACAGTTCATCAATAAAGTGAATTCATATGGCACCAGTAATGATTCAGATGTTAAGGTAATTGTGATCCTTATATCAGGTTTAGGCAATTGTCAATGGAGGGATTTTCTAATGCTGTTACTTGACAGGCAAAGACTGAGTATATTCACTTTAAAGGGGTATTCCCATCTTTAGGATCATGTTTCAAATGTTTACACTGGTGCCATACTTAATTTTTCTAAATTGCTTCTATTATTTATAATGCACCCCTTTATAGAAATTGCATTCCCTCCTACCCCATTGTTTACACTTGGCTACCCATAGATATGGCCACCGCTCCATGGCCACATCTATGGGCCTCGCTTGGACAGACCGCACCTACTTTTCACCCAGGCAGCCGGTCATTCGCACAAGAGTGCGCACGTCTGATACAGAGCCGCGCATGCGCGCTTCTTCTTTATTCACGGCCGTCTGATACAGAGCCGCGCATGCTCTGTATGCAGCGCGGCCGTAGGGTAGAGAATTGAGGAAAATCAGCGGAGGAGCGGGGGAGCTGTCCGGCCTTTTTGATCTATTCGCAGGGTTCAGCAGCGCAGCCCTGATCTCCTCAGTGATTGGTGAGGAGATCGGGGCTGCGCTGCTGTGTATAACTGTAGGACATGAACTTGGTACCAGAGAGGCGGGGGAGGTAGTTCAGAGAGGAGATCCTGGGGAGAGTAGTTGTGCTGCTGCCACAGTCCAGGATTTTTACTGAGATATTTTTGTGGCACAACATCCTGGAAGCCTCCCTGGAAAAAATGACCCATGCACAGGCGTCCGGCTTGCCATGGTATATCTAAGCCTGATCAGGCTCCTGCTAAAGGCAGGAGTCTCACCCAGGCTGTGTAATAGAAAATACACAGCAGTACACTATACAGTGTACTGCAGTGTATTATAGAGGCATCAGACCCAATAGACCTTCAAGAACCA
Organism: Bufo gargarizans; assembly: GCF_014858855.1. Classification (NCBI taxonomy): domain Eukaryota; kingdom Metazoa; phylum Chordata; class Amphibia; order Anura; family Bufonidae; genus Bufo; species Bufo gargarizans. The sequence continues at coordinate 140,046,540 of NC_058083.1, read as the reverse complement.
AGTGGGTCTGAGCCAAAAATGTTTTTAAAAAAAATTGTACAAAAATAAAAATTAAAATCTAACATTTAGCCATATCCGCACTTTTCTAATTGAAAAAATGAGCCCCTTTCCTAAGACAATCGGTTAAAAAATAAAAAAGCTATGGCTACTAAATAATACTAAAAAAAGCTATGACCTGCTGTATATGAATAGGCAACCCGACGCTCTCTTTTATGAGGTAATAAATTGCCATAGAAGCCAAGAGGAAGCTTTTTTGGCCTCCATCAGGTGGATACAAACGCCAATTGCGTCCACTGACCGCAGTGTGAACGCAGGTTTATCAACACTTGTGCATGGTACAGAGCAGCACTTCATAAATACAGCATTTTGTCCAGAAAATTTACAGATATGCCCCGTTATTTTTCAGTTATTTGTGTAAAATGACTTGAATAAAGGGTAGGTTCACACAGAGATTTTTGGAGGAGGTTTTGAGGTAAATTTTCCTGCAGTTTTTTCATTCAAAACCAGAAGTGGGTTCGAAAGGAATCGTAAATTTAAAAGAAGGACTCAACGTCGCCTTCCTTCTGGATTCACTGCTGGCGTTGGCTGAAAAATCTGAATGGAAATCTGCTCAAAACCTGCTTCAAAAAACCTCAGTGTGAACCGTGTCCGTTCCATTTTTTTTTTCCACCCGTATATGGAACTATATATATATATATATATATATAGATATATATAAATATACAAACCGGATTCCAAAAAAGTTGGGACACTAAACAAATTGTGAATAAAAACTGAATGCAATGATGTGGAGATGGCAAATGTCAATATTTTATTTGTAATAGAACGTAGATGACAGATCAAACATTTAATCCGAGTAAATGTATAATTTTAAAGGAATAATACGTTGATTCAAATTTTCACGGTGTCAACAAATCCCCAAAAAGTTGGGACAAGTAGCAATAAGAGGCTGGAAAAAGTAAATTTGAGCATAACGAAGAGCTGGAAGACCAATTACCACTAATTAGGTCAATTGGCAAAGTGATTGGGTATAAAAAGAGCTTCTCAGAGTGGCAGTGTCTCTCAGAAGCCAAGATGGGTAGAGGATCACCGATTCCCACAATGTTGCGCAGAAAGATAGTGGAGCAATATCAGAAAGGTGTTACCCAACGAAAAATTGCAAAGACTTTGCATCTATCAGTGGTCCAAAGTAATTTTTTCGGATGAAAGCAAATTTCAATGCCTGAAATGCCAAAATGCCTGAAGTCCAGTGTCAAGTACCCACAGTCAGTGATGGTCTGGGGTGCCATGTCAGCTGCTGGTGTTGGTCCACTGTGTTTTATCAAGGGCAGGGTCAATGCAGCTAGCTATCAGGAGATTTTGGAGCACTTTATGCTTCCATCTGCTGAAAAGCTTTATGGAGATGAAGATTTCATTTTTCAGCACGACCTGGCACCTGCTCACAGTGCCAAAACCACTGGTAAATGGTTTACTGACCATGGTATTACTGTGCTCAATTGGCCTGCCAACTCTCCTGACCTGAACCCCATAGAGAATCTGTGGGATATTGGGAAGAGAAAGTTGAGAGACGCAAGACCCAACACTCTGGATGAGCTTAAGGCCGCTATCGAAGCATCCTGGGCCTCCATAACACCTCAGCAGTGCCACAGGCTGATTGCCTCCATGCCACGCCGCATTGAAGCAGTGATTTCTGCAAATGGATTCCCGACCAAGTATTGAGTGCATAACTGAACATAATTATTTGAAGGTTGACTTTTTTTGTATTAAAAATACTTTTCTTTTATTGGTCGGATGAAATATGCTAATTTTTTTAGATAGGAAATTTGGGTTTTCATGAGCTGTATGCCAAAATCATCAATATTAAAACAATAAAAGGCTTGAACTACTTCAGTTGTGTGTAATGAATCTAAAATATATGAACGTCTAATGTTTATCAGTACATTACAGAAAATAATGAACTTTATCACAATATGCTATTTGTATATATAAGAGCTGTATCTGAAGCTGTTCTGCCAGAGTGCTAGTGGGGGAGGGGAAGACAGATGTAGCAGAGCTGTATAGGAAGCACTTCTGCCACAGTGCTAAAGGGTACTGGCGAAGATAGATGTAGCAAAGCTGTATAGGAAGCGGTTCTGCCACAGTGCTAGAGGGTACTGTCAAAGATAGATGTAGCAGAGCTGTATATGCATCTATACAAAGGCTTCTTTCACACTTGTGGCAGAGTGATCCGGCAAGCCCGAACTGCCTGCCAACTGATGGCATTAGTAAGACTGATCAGGATCCTGATCAGTCAGAAAGATGCATTGAAATGACGGATCCGTCTTTCCGGTTTCATCCGGCAAAACAGATCTGGCATTTAGGTTTTTTATTTGTCTGTGCTTGCGCAGATTAGAAGGACTTATCTGGCACTAATACATTCCTATGGGGAAAAATGCTGGATCCGGCATTCAGGCAAGTGTTCAGTGTTTTTGGACAGAGATAAAACTGCAGTATGCTGTGGTATTTTCTCCGTCCTGAACAGTCATAAAGACTGAACTGAAGACATCCTGATGCATCCTGAACGGATTACTCTCCATTCAGAATACATGGGGATAAAACAGATCAGTTATTTTCCGGTATTGAGCCCATAGGACGGAACTCTATGCCGGAAAAGAAAAACGCTAGTGTGAAAGTATCCTTTAGTGTATACACAACTGTAGTAGAGCTGTAATGGAAACAAATCTGCATCAGTGCTGGTCAGTGGGGGATGGTAATATTTTAGGGGAGGCAAAAGCACAGATCATTTGGCTACTAGCTAACATGCTTCTGGGCTGATGTATAGTAGTGAATAATTGTTTTGCTGCTCAGAATGGGGGTTGTGTGTAAACCTGTATTAGAATGCAGGACATCCACATGTTACTGTCTTAGCTCATCCCCATGACTCTCTGAGTGATGATTCCCCAGCAGGGGGACACTGCAGGCTGCCAGACTGATATCTCATACTCTTCACAAGAACGAGCACGCAAGGACTGAGTTCTCAGTGTGATGTCATAAGGAGGTGTCGCCGGCCTTCACTCAAACTGCCTAAGCCCGCCCAGCCTTAGAAGCAGAAAACCATGACGGGGTATTGGTTATTACCCGCTCGCCCCTCATGATCAGTCACTTACTAACCCTTGACTCACTTACCACAAGCCCTAACCTTCTAAACTGGCCCCGTCAGAACCCCAATAAGACACGGACACCAAGTTGGATTATATCGGCCACAGCAGCCGTTTATTGGAAAGATATACATAAATAATTAACCTTTTTATTTCCCACAAAAACATCCCCATAAGATATAACCAACTTAATTCACCTGAGTAACACGGGGGAGGTCCTGGAAGCCCCAAACCTCTGAATTTTCCCAGTATCCTTTTTGAGCCGACTTGCCCCCAGCCGTTAAGCACCAGCTCGGAGGCACCACTGACGGCTCGCCCAAATTCCGCCACAACCGACCACCAGCCATAGGAGTCCAGCCCCAACCGTGGAGCCCTCCCATCCTCGTCACCTGAATCTCTCCAACTTCAAGGACCTCCCACCGCCACAGCCGCCGTGACAAAATAATTAACATTTTATTTCACTTATTCATTACACGATCACCCCACTCCGTCCCCTCCCCATCCCCCGCCATCCAACCCAGGCTCTGGAACATGAACAACAAGGGGTGGGTGGGTGGGAGCTCCGTTCTCTCCACAAAATGGCCTCCTTCATCCCGGGCCCTCACCTATTTAACCCCTCGTTCCACCGCCCCCATAACTTAAACTGACCAATCCCTCCCCAGGGGCTCCCTCAAACCAGCCCCCCGTCATGGTCGCCTCCCCTAAAGGCTGCGCCCCCCAGTCCGGCTCTGTCTTGACGGGGTATTGGTTATTACCCGCTCGCCCCTCATGATCAGTCACTTACTAACCCTTGACTCACTTACCACAAGCCCTAACCTTCTAAACTGGCCCCGTCAGAACCCCAATAAGACACGGACACCAAGTTGGATTATATCGGCCACAGCAGCCGTTTATTGAAAACATATACATAAATAATTAACCTTTTTATTTCCCACAAAACATCCCCATAAGATATAACCAACTTAATTCACCTGAGTAACACGGGGGAGGTCCTGGAAGCCCCAAACCTCGGAATTTTCCCAGTATCCTTTTTGAGCCGACTTGCCCCCAGCCGTTAAGCACCAGCTCGGAGGCACCACTGACGGCTCGCCCAAATTCCGCCACAACCGACCACCAGCCATAGGAGTCCAGCCCCAACCGTGGAGCCCTCCCATCCTCGTCACCTGAATCTCTCCAACTTCAAGGACCTCCCACCGCCATGAACGCACATGCTTGACACCTTAAGCCTGTGCGTCCCTCCACATCCGCAAAGCTGTCTCAATGCCTTCCTGTATTGCCAGACACCACATGTCAATCCCCACTGCGTTCAAGTGAACGCCGTCAGACCGCCAAAAAGCTCCAACCCCTTTTTCCAGTTCGGTATGCCGTACTACCACTGCCCCATTCCTTGCCATAAACCGCCCTATGGCCCGGTTAGCCTTTATCCTAGCCTTATTTATCCCCTCCACCGAACGCGCCCCCCTCCACACTTTGCGGGGAACAATGTCCGACCAAACGGAAATAAGACCCGGGAACAGCGCCCACAACCGGAGTAGGTCGAATTTAACGTCCTTCACCAATTCCCGCAACGGCCGCTCCCCCAAATCGTTGCCCCCCACGTGCAACACCAACACATCCGGCACTCTATCCAACCTAACAAATTTGTGGACCTCAGGTAACACGCCCCCCCACACCATACCCCTACGCCCCAACCATCTTACCACCGCCACCGACCGGTCAATCCCCAACTGTTGTCCATCCGGCCGAACCGCTGCCCGGATGGCTCCCCAGAAAACATAGGAGTGACCCATTATCCAGATTAGCGCTGGGTCCGAACCTGCAACGAAATAACAATAACAAAAGCATACCGTGCGGGATGAGACAGAATACAATGCAATATCACAACCGATCCAGACGAATATATGATCTAAAGCGAATCGATTCCCACCTTCCTATCCGCATGATCACATCCTGCCCCAATCCACGCCTGGCCGCCTCCGTCGCAGCCCCAATTCTGAAAGAATGGCTAGAGTAACCCCCAAGCGCTAAGCCCAACAGCCCTAGACACCGCTTAAAGACCGCCGTGAACTGGAAACGGGAAAGGAAAGACCCGTCCACATGCACTAAGAGAGGGGAATTCATCCCCACCACCGCAACCCCGTACTCCCTCAAGCAAAATACCGGACACATTACGCAACCCGGGACCGCAAACAAAACAACCTTCCGACCTCTCCCTTCCACATCAGTTTTTGACCGCCTAATACGAAACTCCACCCTGTCCTGAAAAAGGTCTACGTCGTCCCTAAACAAACCACCTTGTCTCTTAACCGACGGAGAAACCAACTCGCCCAAACGCAAGGCCCCAAAAAATGCCAGCGAAAAAGCCAACCGAAACAAACGTAACTCCCACGGCGAGGCACAAACGTCGACTAATTGATCCCCCAGCCTCAACAGCAAAGCAAAAGACACCGGCCTACGGTCATCCTGGCCTGACTGAGAACGCCGCCAACCCTTCAAAGCCCTCACCACCAGAAAAGACTTGGTGACGTCCGGCAGATGTCTAAGACGAAAACCGAACGCCAATCCTGAAACACAACTATTAATCCTAGAGACAGACCACCCCTCCTCCCTACAATGCCCAATGAACAATAGCAAGGGAATCTCAAAGTCATCCGACACAACAGCCAACCTGGTCTTCCAATCCTCCCAGCATTGCCATGCCCTATCATATGTCTCCCACGTACCGGGTGCAAGTGAAGCCCGTATGAGACCAGCTACGGTGTCTCCAGAAGTTCCCACAGGCCACTCGGGCAGTCCAGCCCGCGCTCCTCTGCCCCCGGGGCCAGCTGGCGGAAACGCTCCCACTGTGAACGAGAGAGAGCGTCAGCAATACAGTTATCAACCCCTGGTACATGCACTGCTACCACCCACGCATTGAGTGACAAGCACTCCAGCACCAGCCTCTGCAACAGACGCACCACCAACGGCGAAGAAGCTGACAACCCGTTAATCGCTTGCACCACCCCCAAGTTGTCACAATGGAAACGAACCTTCTTGTTCCTAAACTCCTCCCCCCATAACATCACCGCCACCACAATGGGGAACAATTCCAGCAACGCTAAATTCTTGACCCAGCCCCTCTCCACCCAGGTATCAGGCCAACCCCCCGCACACCACTGCCCCCCCCGCAATAGACCCCGAAACCGCCTCCTCCCGCCGCGTCAGAGAAAAGGTCAAAATCAAAGGAGTCTACCGCCTCACCCATAAACAGACCTCTGCCATTATAACACTCCAGAAACGATGCCCAAACTTGCAAATCCGCCCTAAGCTCCTTCCCCAATCTAATAAAATGGTGCGGCGCCGCCACCCCCGCCGTTGCCGCCGCCAAACGCCTACTAAATACCCTACCCATGGGGATAATCCTACAGGCGAAATTCAGCTTCCCCAGGAGTGACTGTAGGCTCCGCAATTGGATTTTCTGCAGTCGCCTTGCCCTGTCGACCTCCAGTTTCAAGTCCTCAACCTTGTCCAAGGGCAGCCTACATTCCATCCTCACTGAGTCAATCACTATGCCTAGGAAACTCAATTCCGTGGTCGGCCCCACCGTTTTTCCTGCCGCCAAGGGAACCCCAAAGGAATCAAACAACGCCTCCATCGTGTGCAACAGTAAAGAGCACACCCTGGATCCCGGGGGGCCAATACATAAGAAATCATCCAGATAGTGAATAAGCGATTCACATCCGGAGGAATCCACCACCGCCCATTCTAGAAAAGAACTGAACTTTTCAAAATACGCGCAGGACAACGAACACCCCATTGGCAAACAACGATCAACAAAAAACTTACCCTCCCAAAAACATCCCAACAAATGCAGGCTCTCTGGGTGCACCGGCAACAACCTAAAAGCTGACTCAATATCTGTTTTCGCCATCAACGCACCCCTCCCAAACTTCCTAACCCACTTCACTGCCGCATCAAACGAGGTATAGACTACCGAGCACAGCGTCGGGTCAATACCATTGTTGACCGACGATCCCTTAGGAAAGGATAGATGTTGAATCAGGCGAAACGTATTCGCCTCCTTCTTTGGGACCACCCCCAGAGGCGACACACGCAAGTTCTGCAAAGGTGGTTCCAAAAAAGGGCCAGCCATCCTTCCCAGTCTAACTTCCTTCTCTAATTTTGTAGTCACCACATCAGGGTGCTCCCTTGCCGACTGCAAATTCTTCTTAAGCAACACAGGCCCCGATGGAACAAACGGAATTTTAAACCCCCCCGAAAAACCGTCCCGCAACAATTGCGCAGCCCCCCTATCCGGATATCTAGCGAGAAACCGGTCCATCTCTTCCAGCCGCACTGGCGTCTCCCCCTTTTCCAGAACTCTCGCCCCCCTTCTGTCTTGCCCCTCTAAAGCAGCGCGTGGCTCCGTGAGACCCGCCACAGGTGGAACATTCGTGCTTAAATTTGCACTTGGCTCCAAATTTACACCCCCCTTCATTGAATAAAAAACACAACCCCTTCGCAGCTGCTGCCGCGAATCCGGATTGTCCCCCCGCCCCTGATTCGCTCCGAAAGGGCTGACCTGACCGAACCGGCGCCGTCACTTTGAGCCACAAAGCGATATCCTTGTGGTCCCATTTGATGCTAGGGCGTACCGCCTTCCGCTGCCTAAACTGTTCGTCGTAACGCAGCCAGGCCATACCCCCATACACCCGGTAAGCTTCCCCAATAGCATCCAGGTAACAAAAAAGCGCGGAGCAGCACTCCGGCGCCTTCTCCCCTATCACACTGGCCAATATCGCGAACGCCTGCAACCAGTTAGGGAACGTCCGCGGTATCAGTCGGTGCCTACGCTTCTCCTCGTCCTCCCGCTTACCCTCATCCTTTCGCGCCCTATCCAAATTGAACCTGTCCAAAGGGAGTAAGGAAAATATATCCACATACTCCCCTTTCCAAATGCGCTCCCTAACCTCCTGCTTCAAATGTGCCCCCAACGGGCCCTCGAAACAAACATAAACTTCCCCTTTAGCCCTATCGTCTAACCGCATTCCATCCTCCTGATCAGACCCACCTACCTGCGTCTGAACGGACGCCGAAGTCCCACATGAAACCACCGTGGGTGTATCCGAAGCTGGCGGCCCCCCAGCGACCGCCCCCACACCCCACGCCGGCAATGGCCCTGACGCTACCGCCCCGCCGACGCCACCCCCCAACGGTAACACAGGATTCCCTGCCGCCCCCAAATTTGCTAACAACCCCACCAAACCCCCCAAGAGCTGGCCCAGTCCCTTACTCAAATCTGACTGAGACCCCCCAGCCCCCCCAGACACTAACTGACATAAAGGTCCCCAAGGTGCCTCACCTGGCTGCCTGGGTGCTGTGACCCCATCAGCCGAAGGTCCTGACTCCCGCCGCTCGGTCCTCTGAGACGGTCCTGGCACAGCGAGCTCCCACGGATGTCCCCTGGCCGGGCTGGGGCCAGGGACGTGATCTTCCGGATCCTCTCTGGAAACGACTTGCGAGGCGACGACTTCCTCCCCGACTTGCCTGGCCGACGAGGGCCTGCTGCCAAGGTCCGCAGCAGCCCCGTGCCCTCTGGAACACTGCTCAGGCTGAGGGGCCTCATCCACATCAGGATCCTGGAGAGAGCCCGCCGTTCCCGGTCCCGACCACAAGGTGGCGCTGCTGCGCTGCTGATGAGGCCTGCTGAGGCCTGCCCGAGGGCTCCGCCTACTGGCTGGATTCCTTCCACGTCTGGACGCCCGGGAAGGAGCTGCACCCGGCGCCTGCAGGCGTGAAGGGTCCTGAAAAGCAGGGCTCCGTCTGCGGCGCTGAGCCCGAGGGGAGGCCATATCTGGGCTGAGGCGCGCCGGCGGCCGGGCCCGCCGCGGCCGGGATGCCCGTGGCTGAGGCGAAGCGGGAGCCTCAGCCGCCCCTCTGAGCAGCTGCTGGACCTGCTCCTGGAGCCAGCCGGGTCCCCGAGCAGCTGCTGCCGACCTGAGATCCGCCAGGAGCGACTCTACGTCCATGATAAAAGGTAAGTGAGGAGTGCACGTGTATGCAGCTCCGTTCTCTCCACAAAATGGCCTCCTTCATCCCGGGCCCTCACCTATTTAACCCCTCGTTCCACCGCCCCCATAACTTAAACTGACCAATCCCTCCCCAGGGGCTCCCTCAAACCAGCCCCCCGTCATGGTCGCCTCCCCTAAAGGCTGCGCCCCCCAGTCCGGCTCTGTCTGGAAGTGAACAGTATAGCTGGCTGCAGGTAAGGATGATGGGAAGTAGCAAGATGGGAATACCCCTTTAAGTCCTAACTATAGCACACTGGTACTAAATATGCTGTTTTCTACTTATTTTGAGCTATCTAATAAGGGTGTTCTCCCTCGTGGCAGGCATCAGTCTTCTGCTACATTATTTGCAGAATTCTCTCCTGAAGGATTCAGGTTTTCAGGTTTCCACTATATCCCGGAAGGCTTCTAGTGAATAAGGACAATTCTGTGCACTAATTAGCCATTCGTGTCCCAGCACTTGTGCTGATGAGGTCCATAAGCTAGATTTAGCTGTAACCCTCACTAGGCTTACTTCATATTTAGACATAGACTCACTGTCTGGTGCTTGGTTGCTGTGTTTGTCTTCTCCAGGCTTGATCAGGGCCCAGAGGAAAGGAAAACAGCTACATGTTGATTTAGGCCTGTTTCTTTCCTCCATGTACTTGCTTCTACTCTCTCACTGTGACTCTAACATAACATCACTTCCTTTCTACTCTCAACTAGACACACCCCAGCTATATATATTATGTGGCGCCAGCACCACCTTGGGGCGAATGGGTGAAATGACATTGCCAGCCTGATAATAGGAAATACCATACAATGCAAATACATAGGGAGATGTTTAAAGTGTCCCATCTACACACATATGTGGGACGCTGCACCTTCTTCTTTTGAGGAGATGTCTGGTTCTGGAGGGTCTGTAGCAGTTTTATGTCAACCATGGCCAGAGCTGATAGGGCAGCCACCATCAAGGGGAGTAATGCCGCCTCTTAGAGCATTTCCCATAGCTACTGGGGTTTGCTCTGTGGTATGTGCTGACACCTTCAATATGGCTGCCCGTTTATGTAATATCAATGAGTCTAATAGCTGTCGTACAGCCTCAGCATTCTTTGTAGGCTTACCTGCAGAGGTTAAGAAGTTGAGGCTCCGTCAAATGGCTCCAAAATCATGTGCTACACCAAACACATACCTCTAGTCGGAATATATGTTTGTCCTAGATTGCACACTGTAGTGAGTGTCTTTAAAGGGACACTGACAGGGCCAATAAGCATATTGAGGTATATATATGGCAATACAGGTCTTATAATGGGTATTACAATCATATAAGTATCCCCCCTGTCCACATTATACATACAGTAAACTTAGGTTTTATAACCTGCTCCAACGGTCTTCAATCTGCCCAAGGGGCGGCGTTTCACCTCTCTTGCGCCCAGCCAGCCTCCCTCAACTGCCGCTTTGAAGCGCCGCCCAGCTCATGAATATTCAGTTTGCTGTGCGGCTTCTGCGGTCCCCGCTCTGAAGCGCTGCGCTGAACAGTGCCCTGCGCATGCGCCGGATCTTGTGAAGTCGGGGACAGTAAGCGCCGCCCAGCGAAGTGAATATTGATGAGCTGGGCGGCGCTTACTGTACCGGACTTCACAAGATCCGGCGCATGCGCTGGGCACTGTTAAGCGCAGCGCTTCAGAGCGGGGACCACAGAAGCCGCCCAGCAAACTGAATATTCATGAGCTGGGCGGCGCTTCAAAGCGGCAGTTGGGGGAGGCTGGCTGGGCACAAGAGAGGTGAAACGCCACCCCTTGGGCAGATTGAAGACCGTTGGAGCAGGTTATAAAACTTAAGTTTACTGTATGTATAATGTGGACAGGGGGGATACTTATATGATGGTAATACCCATTATAAGACCTGTACTGCCATATATATACCTCAATATGCTTATTGGCCGTGTCAGTGTCCCTTTAACTCCACCCCCTGTGCTGAGCCACAAAAATACTCAGCAAAAGGATTAGTGAGACATACTGTACATAGATGATATTTTGCTAACTTTTTGGTTTCCATGTCCTTCAGTGCCTGACAATCATGCTCATATGTCATAACAAACTGGTCATCTTTATGCCATCTTTATCACTGGCCAGTTAAAAAGGTAGTGGTGTCTCTAGGTCCCCCACCCCTTTTTATCAATGTCTTTTACGATCTCCCCCATTTCTGAACCCACAGGGAGTAGCATAGATGGGTTCAGAACATTACAACATTTTATAATAACATTATTATATAAGTGCAAATTTCATTCTGTCTCTTTTTATACTCCACAATCGGTATTCAATCCAAATAAAGACAATTAATAACCAACATTTTAAGCCTTAGTTTAATCACTTACCTCATCACTGTATATCCACTTACATGTCGATTATTGTTTCAAAACCTTCCGTGGCTGTTTTCCATTTCATTCTCTCAACCAAGTTACATGCTGGGACAAAAGCAGCTACACTAAGATTATCCACACATTTTCACTGGTTCCCAGGACAGATGACAAGCCTCACAAGAACTACAAAACCTACTGGAGTCTCCCCTATAGAGACCTACTTTTTCTGGACTCCATTGTCCGCACTTCCTGTAACTCCCAGGACAGATGTTTAGCCTCGTGTTCAAGTGTTCAAAACAGGGTTTAAGGTACCAAATGTCTCTATTAAAACAGACCTAAATCTCCCCAGGCACACTGCACTCGCAAGGATATTCTTAATTCAGGACAATTTTAATAGAAGGTATCCCTTTAACTTTAAAAATCAAACAATGAAACAGTGCTCTGCAAAGACAAAAAATAAAGTAAATATAATAGTGGCAATTGAGAATAGGAAATGTACTAATGCTACATTATAAATGTGAGATTCTTGGCCAATACTTTGCGTACAAAATTATTTGTGCCTGTCTGCCAGCGTCAATGCGATCTCTTTAGGATAGTAACCTAACACTAAATACCACCTCCATACCAGCCAACATTAAATTCAACGAATGCAGGTTCCACATGCATGCTGAACCCACACAATATTATGACTCTTTTAGTGCCACAATGGCCTCCATTAAATTCAGGGAATGCAGATTCCACATGTATGCTGAACCCACACTATATTATACCAGCATGGCCCCCCTCCCCCACAGAGTCACCCCCTCCCAATAACACGAGCAGCAGAAGCCGCAGAAGCCGTTAGAGCAGGAGCCATTTCAGTCTCCTCAACATAATGGAGCAGTTTCTTTATGTACCGCGCCCAGCTAAGGCCAGTCAGCAACCAGGAGTCACTGCTTTTAGGGGAATCACTAAAAGGAAATAACTAATCTTTAATGTTTAATTCATTAAAGTTCACTAAGGGAGGGGAGGGGGGGGATTTGCAAAAATTAGCCTAGTGTATTAAAAGTAGAGGTCACCTGCTCTACACTGGTCACACAGGCCTCACAATTGGGGCTGGGGCTGATTATTTCACTTGTTTCCATGTATATGCCAATCTCCTTAATTGAGAGTATAGCGGGGGTTATGGTTTTAATGCCTGAATGGGAAAGCAATCCTGCATGTGAAGTAACAGGAGGAATGGCAGTGGTCTGCTAAGATTCCCCTCCTCCTAACAGCAAACATGCGGTTAACCAATATCTAATGTTGAATGATAGACCACCCACTTTTGGGTTACTAACAGTTGTGAGCTTGGTACAAGGGGGATATCTGCCCCTAACTGGAGGAAATGCAGGTGTGATTGCCGCAGGCTAGTCACCCCTATACTCAAATAAACACGGTTCATTGATAAAATGCCCCCTATCTAGATTCATGCTTGACGTGTTTCTATTGACGCGCAATGTCATCAGGAGCTAAAAGGAGCTGAAGAAATAGACAATTGTAAGTATGTGACTCTGCCACACTGTTCGTGCAGAGCCTCCGGCGCTGGTATGGCCGTGTCAGCAACCCGGCAGCTCCCGCCTCAATGCACAGGTTCAGGCCTACCTAAACTATGGCCAGTCTCTGTCACATACCCAGTTCTCTGACCCCATGGATTTCTGGGCAGGCAGACTGGAATTGGCAAAGCACGCTCTATTTCTTCTTTCTTGCCCTTCCTCCAGTGTCATCTCACTGCGGGGGCATGGTGACACCCAAATGGATCAAGCTGTCCTCTGCCAGTGTCCAAAACTTCACTTTTGTCAAAATGATCCAAACCTGGATTCAAGAGGATTTTCACACACCTCCGGCTGATTCCAATGTATAGACCTCATCCCCCTCGCTTTGCTGGCGGTGCCCCATCTTGCCACTGTTGCTGCCTGTCTTCCTATTATCACGTTCTGTAGGGCTGATGCTGTGGCCTGCATCAAGCTACTAATGCCTCTCAATCCCCAGTTTATGTTTTCAGTTTCCACACAGTTGAAATTTAAAAATTCTGTATGTCATTGCATACAGATAAAAATAAATAAATACATTTTGGGGGTGGGATGTGGTTAAATTTCTTTAAGGCACAGCATAAATGTACGTGATTACTGCTTCAATACCGACATTTTCCGTGTACTCACTTTCCACATGGCTGAAATTTATAAAAAAAATTTGTTGGGGGGTTAACACGGTTGAATTTTTTTTAAATTGGTTACATTTCATGAAGCGGCATATTGTATGTATGTGATTACTGTACTAATACAGAAATTCTGTCACAGTCCAGGCAGGCTTAATGCGATCAATAGACCTCTCCTTGATGCCGATCCTCCATCTTCCATTCTTGCTGTCTGTCTGTCTGCCTACCTGCCGTCAAGTTGTGTACGGCTGCTGCATGCTGCGGCCTGCATCAGGCCACTTATGCCACTTTGCGACCATCAAGTTCCCAAAATACACTTTTATTTTTTTTATCCCATAACACGTGTGTGTTTAATCATCGGCCCCCAACAAGGGACCATTTGGAAGCTTTGGAATATGAAAATTCAGTTTGTGTCCCATTCATTGAACTTTTAAAAAATTTGATTTGTGGCCAAAACGATTCTACACAAATCAAAAGTTCTGTAATTGGCCTGAAAGTTAGTATATGACACTCCGAGGTCTCCTAGGACTCAGATTTTTTATATCCTGTTGTTCTCTCTTTCTTTTATTAATTTTTTTTTACAGAATTTTTCTCTTTCTCTCCTCTTACTCCCCCTTTTAAGCTCTTTAATGATGGCAATCGGGTGCACCCTAAAGGCAGAGTAAGGCTACTTTCACACTTGCGTTCAGAGCGGATCCGTCTCAGACGGATCCGCTCATATAATGCAGATGGTGGCTCCGTTCAGAACGGATCCGTCTGCATTATATTGTTAAAATATTTCTAAGTGTGAAAATAGCCTCAGACGGATCCGTCCAGACTTTCAATGTAAAGTCAATGGAGGACGGATCCGTTTGAAGATTGAGCCATAGTGTGTCATCTTCAAACGGATCCGTCCCCATTGACTTACATTGTAAGTCTGGACGGATCCGCACGCCTCCGCACGGCCAGGTGGACACCCGAACGCTGCAAGCAGCATTCAGGTGTCCGCCTGCTGAGTGGAGCGGAGGCTGAACGCTCCCAGACTGATGCATTCTGAGCGGATCCGCGTCCATTCAGACTGCATCAGGGCTGGACGGAAGCGTTCGGGTCCGCTTGTGAGCCCCTTCAAACGGAGCTCACAAGCGGACACCGGAACGCTAGTGTGAAAGTAGCCTAAGGGAGGCCTTGCCAGCAAGCAGGTTGGAATCTGCATGGAGGGACAGAGAAGGCCCGGCTGGACCTGGCCTGAAGAAGTGAACAAAGGGAGGCAGCTCCATAACGCTGGGTACTAGGGGCGTATGGGATGTAAGCCAAACAGCAGTGTCCTCGGGCTGCAGCTGCAACAGATAGGTAGATAGATATATAGATGGAAATCGCAGTGATCCTGTGATATTAATACATTGCTGTGAAGCTCTAGCCTCTAGTTTTAGCCATTTCACCCATTTCCATATGACTCATTACATAAGAAGTGTTTTTTTTTTTTTTTTTTAGCATTTGCATACCATTCTGCAGATATATGTATGTGTATATCTAAAAAAAAAATTCAAGCCTAAGGGAGAGAGTTGCCCATAGAAACCAAGGCTCCTTTACAGCGGCCAAACATCAAGCAGATAATTTCTATTCGCAGGAACGCTCGTTAGCGATTATCTGCCGGTGTAAAAGTGGCACCAACTACCCGATGAACGAGTGAAATGCTTATTCATCGGGGGACTGGATTTTTCATGTGGACACCTAAATCATTGTTTGCCAACAGCCGATCGTGCCGTATAAACACATTCTGCTGCCGGCAAACAATGATTCTGTATAGGGGGGGAATGATGGCATTGGTGATGTAAGTGCAGTGGTCTCCACTGACGAGCAGGTGATTGTGGGGAAGGAACGCTTCCTTCCTGACGATCATCTTCTTGATTGAACAGTGTAAAGGGGCCTTTAGTCTTTTTCTAAACCCAACTTCTTACTTCAGATGGATCCGTCAGACATGGCATGTAGCAATGATTGCTTTACTGTGACAATGTGCTAATAAAACTAACAGATGGAATCCATCCAGTCGTTCTTATTTTAGTAACATCATTACAGCGATAAGCCATGAAGAGTTTCTCATTGTGCATTAGTGTGATAAGCATGAAATGTCTTGCCGATTAGTCAAACAAAGGCAAGCTGCAAACGCTAGTTTCAACAAGACAATATGATATTCCATCTAAACGCGCCCACTTTCCGCATTCAGTATGTTTATTTGTAACCACTTTGTCACAACACAGTATAATGCGACACAAACAAAGTGACAAGTCAGGAAAATAAAACATAAATACTTAACACCTCATCTGTGAGCTTAGAAATACCTGAGAGCCGCGGTAATTTTCTTACACAATACGAAGAGGGAAAAACATGGCCAGCAACTTATCATTGTGGCATTTTCTTTCATTTATGGGTGTGAATAGATGGGAAGGAGTGGTGGGGGCTTTGACAAAACATGTGCCTCAGGAGCTGCATAGATACCAGGCAGGACCAACATGCCAATCTACCATGGGCTCAGTTATTTAGATTCTGGGCTAGGGCAATGAACAGAGCTGTTTTCCTAGCTGAAGGAAATTCTAGCTACCTCGGCTTCCTATGAGCTACCTGGGGCACTTGACAATTCTAGAGTTCAGTATTAACCAACCCAAGGTATCTTGAAAGTCTTCTAAATAGCAGAGAGCAGGAGGAAACCAGACAACGTTTGTTATCCACCTGCAATAAAGAACTGGTAAGTATCTGACAGATCCGGTACTCCCGGGCTGGTACTATTTACCCGACTGCAGAGGCGACATCATATCGATAACACGTGACCACGGATGTCACTGACTGGCTTAGTTGTGTACCTCATCACTTTGTTGTTCAGGGATTTCTTGGGCCCACATCTATATCATCAATAAAGTCTAATAGGTTTTGAATAAAATAAATAGACCATAGTGGTGAGTGACTGGCTCCAAATGGGATTTATATCCTGGACATTTGGGGCCCACTATGGCTTCATAGACTCGGCCCACTGGAGGCCCTCTGGTACTCTGGTATGCCAGTCTGACCTTGCTCCACATTAGGGGAGGATGATTTCTGCATCAGTTAAACCAGTAGTAAATGGGGAATTGACGCACAATAAAGCAACAAATGAATAGGGTTAAAAAAAAAAAAAAAAAAAAAAAACATTGCTGCCATAGTAAGCACCACAGTAACACTGCCAATGATCACATTCAATGAGCCAATTAACATGATTTTATAGCCTGTTCTGCTTACAATAATCCACCATCCTATAGAAATTCTCCAAAATGTGGTAGTTAGTGATGAGCGAAGTTTGCAAAAATCTTACTTTTACTACAATACAGTAGAAGATTGAACTATTTCAAGAATGTTTTTACTTTTTTTGTATTGTGCTTTTATACTAATTAAAATTTCTCGTCATATATTTTTTGTATATTTCATTTACGCAATTATTTCTTTACGGTAAGAGCAGTGAGACTATGGAACTCTCTGCCTGAGGAGGTGGTGATGGTCAGTACAATAAAGGAATTCAAGAGGGGCCTGGATGTATTTCTGGAGCTGTAATAATGTTACAGGCTATAGCTACTAGAGAGAGGTCGTTGATCCAGGGAGTTATTCTGATTGCCTGATTGGAGTTGGGAAGGAATTTTTTATTCCCCTAAAGTGGGGAAAATTGGCTTCTACCTCACAGTTTTTTTTTTTTTTTTTGCCTTCCTCTGGATCAACTTGCAGGATAACAGGCCGAACTGGATGGACAAATGTCTTTTTTCGGCCTTATGTACTATGTTACTATGTTACTTACTTTAGAAAACACACCTGTATATAAATACACAAAATCATCAAAAAAGACTACTTGACTTCTATGGGAGAATATTCTGGGCATGCTCTGTGTTATGTTCAGAGATCACTGTTCAGGGAGCAGAATTACATCACCTGCAGTATTGTGTGATACTGTATTCAGTGGCCGGGTTTGGGGCGATCTCAAGGCTATTCAGGGTCCCCCAGACACCGCTGAAGTGTCACCAGTGCCACCAAAAGACAGAATTTTTTTGCACAGCTCACCCAAAGTCCACAAAGTCCAAAACCTCCCGATAAGTAGCAAAAAAGGCTGCATGGATGAGTCCCCCGGATCTGGGGTGATTATGAGCTTCAATTTCAAAAGTGTCTGGATCCAGTGCCTTAAATTAAAACATAACTTTTATTCAGGACACGTTTTTATTCCTCCAATTGAAGCAAGTCACCACATGTTGCTTCTCTCCTGGGGGAGCGGGGGGGGGGGGGGGGGGGGTACGTTGTGTGGACTTCAATAGGAAATAGGTCCAGAGAGTCAGGGTTTGCAGTAAACCAGTGTGCTTCTTTACTGGAGAAATTCAAGTCCAAAGCAATATAGGCAATGCACTGAGTTGGCTTCTCCAGTTTCTTGGCTGCTAGAAGAAGGTTATGTGCTGAGAAAAGGCCCAAGCTAGCTGTGTCTCTCTCAAAAGGCTGGCCCAGGGTCTGTGGCTCAGTAGCTTGGCTGGCTCCCTAATTGAAGGGCTGATGGCCTAGGGTCTGTGGCAGAGTATCATTGTCTTAATGTCTTCCTCTGGTCACTCGTGCAGTCTGGCAAAATCTGTCCTACTAAGCATTAATTCTGATCTGAAAACAACTACGGGCTCTGACTGTTCGCCTTATCAACAATTTCTAACTGTACTAGAACCTTCTGCTGGGAGAAGTGAAGCTAGGAAAACAAAGCCTAAACTGAAACAATGTTGCAATTTCAGTCTGCCATAGACTTGTATTTAGCCTCAGATAATAAAAGTTGTAAAATGTAAGAAAAAGAACTGGATCGCACATCCTCAATACTATGCTTTTATCTAAACTGCTTATGCCTCATGCACAATATACAGCATAGGGGTAGACATACGACATATTGCGATGTTAATTATGCTGAGAAGCAGTTTAGATAAAAGCATAGTATTGAGGATGTGCGATCCAGTTCTTTTTCTTACATTTTACACGTCATGTACAATCTATATTCCACTGGTATCAGCACTCCTCCCCATTTGGCCGAGGTGCTTTTAATCAGCAGGAGTCTGCATAAGGGTACAAATTCCTACCTCTCAGTTGGAGTTCCTGAGAGTATGTGATAGGATGAGTTCCATACCTGTTCACATGGTTAGTGTGTGATGGGGTTGGTTCCACACCTGTTCACATGGTTAGTGTGTGATGGGGTTGGTTCCACACCTGTTCACATGGTGCAGTACTGCACGGCGGCCATTTTTTGCTTTGGTGCTGTCCTGATTGGTTGGTGGGGCCCAGTGCCAAGGTGGCTTTGCCAGACAGCGGGGGTGCTGTTTGGCTTCTGGGTCCTGCTGCCTGCTTGTGCGGTGCTGTTGCGTTGATGGTCGCCGTGCAGTGCTGCGCCATATTTAGGTTAGTGTCCCATTCAAAGAGGCAACCTTGTCGCGGTGAGTGGGCCTATGCTTTTTGATGAAATTGTATACTAATGCCTCATGTACTATATGCAGCATAGGGGTAGGTATACGACATATTGCGCTGAGAAGCAATATTAATTATGCTGAGAAGTTCACTGTGTTTTTTCCCTCCAAAACTAAACTTTGCATATTTTCCTATAGTAATTGTGGAAAATTACTAGCATCTTAGTGCATAGGTAGAAAGTTCCAAAGTCTCTAAAGATTAGTTTATTTACCCTTTTCCACAGTGCAGTGCAAATACAGTGCGATAACAGTGCAAATGAACAGAATATATTTAAAATGTCCAACAATAAAGAAAACTGTATAAGCACACAAAACATCATAAAAGCTATTTGCAACCTCAAAGTGCAATAAAGTAGGGAGTTGATGGCTTTGTAGCAATAGGGGAAAATGTCCACAAACATCCATACTTCAAAGTACTCTTGCTCCAGGGCACTACATGTACAGTACAATATTGTGTGATCAATGCAGTTTGAACAATCCATCACAGTCCTTGGAAAGCTGGTTGACAACTGTTACAGGCCAACATTAGCAGTCCATTCCCGTCCTGCAGATGCCGACATTGGTTATTTTGCTGTCCTGGAATTTACCTAAATGCATTATACTTGCTTTGTGACCATTACAATTTTAACAATGTAAACGATAACCATTGATGTCTGCACCACATATCCCCATTTCCCAGATTTACTGATAGTGCTGCGTCCATAGAGGAATGTCAACAGCTATTATAAAAACAACACATTCACCAATTCTCCTGCTGAGAATTGAAATCAGAATATTATACATTAGTTTAATGCAATTTTTAATGAGAAACGAACATAAGAGAACGGAGATTGTCATGATGACATAAATTAGAAGAGATCTCTGAAATGAATTTAGAGGCTGCAGTTCTCTTGAGGCCAGTAGTTTTAAATATGAAATGTGATGCGTCAAGCTATATTTAACTACTCCAACACAATGGATTTAGGTTCATAGTGAGGTTCACCATCACCACATTGTGGCATCATCTATCTATACAAGTAAATAAGAAATATAAAGGCCCTTACGGTATATAAAGATAGCAAACAAAAAAATGAGGCAGCACTCAAAAATAAGTGAAAAAAAGAAGTGGACTCCCTTTATTCACCCTACTGCTTGACAAAGTCTTCATTGTTTTGGGCTAAAACGTGGCACTCGTGTTTATTCACTTATTTTTAACTTACGCCTGCTATATTAAATTGTAGTTGGGGCCGCTGGATCTATGGGCCCACTGAAGAGTGGAAGCCTACCAAGGGCAGAGAGGACCTGACAGTTATAAAAAGACAAGGAACCTCCGCCAGGAATAGTAATCACCATACCCAGCGGATGCAGTGGCTGCGCATGATGTCACAACATCGCATAGGGACGTTGTGTGTTGCCCACTAGTCCACAGAGTCCTGAGACAGAGTGAAGGCAGCTCGAAGCGCAGAAACCGGCTGCATATTTCTTGGTTGGCTGAGGGCTCTTCTGCTGCTTAGTGTGGACTCCTATTGTACAGGACAGGTGCACTAGTCTGCAATGTAAACAATTTACGGTACTACTACTGTGGGCCTCCGCTTGCCTTTGGCCCTCAGGCAGAAGTTGCATAGAGAGGCTGATCACTCTGTTAGCTGTGGTGTTACATAGGACTGCAGGTAACATTTACTATATTATCTGTACTCAGAAAGTTATCATGGTGTTATCTGTGGTGTTAGGCCGCTGCAGACAGCGACATTAGCTGCGCTTTATCTCCTGTGTAATGTGTGCGCATCCTAAAAATATCTGTAACATCCTGTGTATTTTTTCCATAGACGGTGTCCTCTGTGGACAGTGACATTAGCTGCAATACATTTCCTGTGTAACGTGTGCACATTAAAAAAATATCAGTGACATCCAGTGTAATTTTTCAATAGACGGTGTCTGCTGCGGACAGTGACATTACCTGGGGTACATCTCCTGTGTAATGTTTCCACATCTCAAATACCTGTGACATTCCCTGTAATTTTTTATTAGCCATTGGTGACAGCATTGACATTATCTGCGGTATATCTCCTTTGTGACATTTCCAAATCCCAAATTCCTGTGACATTCCCTTAAAAAATTTTTAGCCGCTGCTGACATCAGCGACATTATCTGCGGTATTTCTCCTGTGTAACGTTTACACATCCCAAATACCTGTGACATTCCCTGTAATTTTATATTAGCCTCTGGTGACATCAGCGACATTATCTGCGGTATTTCTCCTGTGTAACATTTCCACATCCCAAATACCTGTGACATTCCCTGTAATTTTATATTAGCCTCTGGTGACATCAGCGACATTATCTGCGGTATTTCTCCTGTGTAACATTTCCACATCCCAAATACCTGTGACATTCCCTGTAATTTTATATTAGCCGTTGCTGAAATCAACGACATTATCTGCGGTATTTCTCCTGTGTAACGTTTCCACATCCCAAATACCTGTGATATTCCCTGTAATTTTTGTTAGCCGCTAGTGACATCAGCGACATTATCTGAGGCATATATCCTGTGTAACGTTTCTACATCCCAAATCCCTTTTTTTATTTTTTTGCATATACACTTACAAATCCTACGCTACTGTATGTGTGACATACTTTCAAGCATATATAACATTTAATATGAAGAAGGCGAGCAGTAAAGGACAGGGAAGTGGCCATGATGCTGATGGTGCACGCAGAGGCCGTGGCCCTGGGTGCGTTGAAACTGTGCCTGCTGCCAGAGCAAAAGAAAAACAATCATCCACGATACCTAGCTTCATGTCCTAGTTTGCAGGGTGGCACAGGACAACATTCTCGAAGTCAGACCAGTGCAACCAGGTGGTCGGTTGGATTGAAGCAGATAATGCTTCCAGCTGGTTAAGCACCACCCTGTCTTCCACAAAGTCGAGTCTCAGTAGCCAAGAGTCTGGTCAACACAATCCTCACCCTGATCCTCCTTGCTCCCACCATGGAGAGTCTTGCCAAACAAGTTATCCCACACTCGGATATTCCGAGGAGCTCTTTTCAGCGCCATTCCTTCATTTGGGCCTCTTGACAAACCCACTTGTGCCCTGATTCCCAATCTATCGAGCATCCACAGTCACAACAAGATGACCGTGGGGAACGGCAATTAGTGTTTCACGAGGTGGATGATGATGATGATGAGACACAGTTGCCAATAAGTTAATGGCAATTAGTGTCTCAAGAGATTGATGATGATGAGGATGAGACACAGATGTCAATAACTGAGAAAAAAATACACTCATCCATGATACCTAGCTTCATGTCACAGTTTGCAGGGTGGTGCAGGGCACCACTCTCGATGTCAGACCAGTGCAACCAGGTGGTAGGTTGGATTGCAGCAGATAATATTTCCAGTCGGTTAAGCACCACCCTGTCTTCCACAAAGTCCAGTCTCAGTAGCCAAGAGTCTGGTCAACAGAATCATGACCCTGATCCTCCTTTCTCCCACCATGGAGAGTCTTGGCAAACAAGTGATCCCACACTCGGATATTCCGAGGAGCTCTTATCATCACAATTCCTTGATTTGGGCTTCTCAACAAGCCAGCTAGAAGAGGGACATGAGGAGATATTGTGCCCTGATTCCCAAACTGTTTAGCATCCACAGTCACAAGAAGATGACAGTGGGGACATCAATTAGTGTTTCACGAGGTGGATGATGATGATGAGAAACAGTTGCCAATACGTCAACCGCAATTAGGGTCTCAAGAGGTCCATGATGAGGATAAGACACAGTTGTCAATAACTGCGGTTGTTGTTGCTAGTTCAACAAATCAGAAGAATGACAAGAGTGAGGAAGTGGAAGAGGAGGTGCTGGACTATGAAGTCACTGACCCAACCTGGGAAAGTGGCAAGCCGAGCGAGAACAGCAGTACAGAGGGGGAGGCATCCGCAGCACCGCAACAGGATGGAAGAGGCAGTGGGGTGGCAAAAGGGAGAAGGTGGGCCACACCAAACAGGCCCGCAACTGTTCCCCGGAGCACACTCTTGCGGAAATCTCCTTTGACAAGGAGTAGGTGTTCCGCAGTCTGCGGATGACAAAAGAATTGTCATTTGCAACTTGTGCCATACAAAAATGAGCAGGGGCGTGAATAATAGCAACCTCACCACCACCAGCATGATCTTCCACATGGCATCAAAGCACAGTAATAGGTGGGCCGAAAGCCTGTGTCCACAATCTGTGTCTGCGGGTCACACCACTGCCTCCTCATCCCCTGTATTACCTGCTGGCCAAACCCCTGTCAAAGGCATAGGCCTGGATGCCTCCCGCCCTGCACCTGGACCTTCACAAGCACCATCAGTGACCACATCCACTTCCGTGTCCCAGTGCAGCGTAAAAATATCCTTACCCCAGGCATTTGAACGCAAGCGAAAATAACAAAATAGCACTAAATGCACAACTTTCCAAATTACTGGTCCTGGAAATGTTGCCATTTAGGCTTGTGGACACTGAGGCCTTCCACAGCCTGATGTCGGCGGCCGTCCCTCGTTACTCAGTCTCGAGCCGCCACTATTTTTCACTGTGTACCGTGCCTGCCTTACACCAGCATGTGTCCCATAACATCACCGGTGCCCTGACCAATGCAGTTACTGGGATTTCCCTGATGGCACACTGGGTGAATGTTGTGGAGGCCGGGAGCGAGTCGTACCCTGGGATAGCACAGGTGCTACCGATGCCAAGGGTCCTAATAACATCAGGGTTTGCGCCTGCACCTACATTAGTGGCTCCAACCCCCACTTCTCCGCCTTCTCCTCCACTTCCACCTCAGAATTATCCTCTTGCAGCACCAGTCAGCCATCAGTCGGTAGCTGGAAGCAGTGTAGCACTGCAGTGGGGAAGCTCAACAGGCCGTGCTTAAGCTAATCTGCTTAGGTGACAAACAGCACACCGCCGCAGAGCTGTGGCAGGGGATAAGAGACCAGACTCAGCTGTGGCTTTTGCCACTCAACCTACAACCAGGCATGGTTGTGTCTGATAATGGCCATAACTTGGTGGCAGCTTTGGAGCTCGGCAAGCTCACACACATACTATGCCTAGCCCACGTCTTCAACTTAGTGGTTCAGCGGTTTATCAAAACCTACCCCAATTTGTCTGAGCTACTGGTGAAGGTGCACCGCTTGTGTTCCCATTTCCGCAAGTCCTCGACAGCTTCCGCCGGTCTGTTAGCCACTTACCATCTGTGTAAAGTCTGTTAGCGCTGCAGCAGTGCTTACAATTGCCAGCTCAATGACTGTTGTACGATGTGAGCACGCGCTGGAACTCAACGTTCCACATGGTGGCCAGTCTTTGTGAGCAGCAGAGGGCAGAAGTGGAATACCAGCTGCAACATGGTCGTCGCCTTTCCAGTCAGCTTCTGCTCTTCACAAGCGAGGAGTGGGCATGGATGTCTGACCTCTGTGAGGTTTTCAGAAACTTTAGGGAATCAACACAGATGGTAAGTGGCGATAATGCTATTATCAGCATTACCATCCCACTTCTGTGTCTACTAAAACGCTCGCTGCTCACAATTAAGGATGACGCATTGCATGTGGAAGAGGTGGAAATGGGGGAAGACATTACACAAGGTGATAGCCGGACCACCCTCAGTTCGTCTTCTCAGCGCAAATTGGATGATGAGGAGGAGGAGCAGAAGACGGTTGACTCCGCTACAGAGGGTAGTACCCATGGAAGTTTAATTCCATCTGTTCAGGATGGATGGGCAGAAGAGTAGGAAGAGGATAAGGAGATTGAGAGTCATCCTCCTGATGATGACAGCAAAGTCTTGCCTGTTGGGACTCTGGCATACACAGCTGACTTTATGTTAGGCTGCCTTTCCCGTAACCCACGTGCTCTACGCATTTTGGACAACACAATTACTGGTTGTTCCCTTTTTGACCCCCACTACAAAGAGAAATTCTCATCTCTCATTCCTGTGGTGGAGAGGACGAGCAAAATGGTGCAATACTAGAAGGTCCTTGTGGAAAAATTGCTCCAAAGATTTCCAGCTGGCAACGCTGGTGGCAGAGAACGTAGTTCCTTAGGCAACCGTGGAGGGGAGACGAGGGAAACACACAGCAGTTCTAACAGAGGCAGGGCAACACTCTCCAAAGCCTGGGACAATTTCATGACACCCCGCCAGCACCCTCACCCTGATGCGCAGCCTAGTGTCAAAAGGAGGGAAAATTTTGGGAAGATGGTGAAGGAGTACGTAGCAGACCTTGTCAGCGTCCTCAATGATCCCTCTGTGCCTTACAACTACTGGGTGTCCTAGCTGGACATGTGGCACGAACTGGCGCTCTACGCCTTCCCTGCCACCACCGTTTTTCCAGAGCGGGTATTTAGTGCTAATGGGGGCATAATAACTGATAAGCCTCCTGTTAACTGGAAATGCTGACAGGTTGACTCTTATAAAAATGAACAAGGCCTGGATTGCCCCTGACTTCTCTACTCCACCAGAGGAAAGTGTCTAAACATAAAGGCACTTTAAGGCCTCATGCACACAACCGTTTTTTTTTTACGGTCCGCAAAAACGGATCTGTGCGGCGCATTGCTTAATGATCTGTCACTTACCAGTAGGAGGAGCTCCCGGCCGGACACAGACATGGCAGCTCGCAGGTAAGTATAATGCTTCTACAAATTGCTAAGTAACCATGGCAACCGGGACTGCAGTAGCGTCCTGGTTGCCATGGTTACCGATCGGAGCCCCAGCGATTAAACTGGGACTCCGATCGGTACTCTCCGCTGCCACCAATGATGGGGGGGAGATTTTAATTAGGAGGGGGAGGGAGGGGGAAGGGCCCACTGGCCACCAACGAGTTAACTACAGGGGAGGGAGGGGGGGCCGGCCGCACTGGACAACAAAGAGTTAACTACAGGGGAGGGAGGGGGGGCCCACTGGCCACCAATGAGTTAACTACAGGGGAGGGAGGGGGGGACCGGCCGCACTGGACAACAAAGAGTTAACTACAGGGGAGGGAGAGGGGGCCCACTGGCCACCAATGAGTTAACTACAGGGGAGGGAGGGGGGGGGGCAGCCGCACTGGCCACCAATGTGTTAACTACAGGGGGGGCCTGCCCCCTGCTGCCCCCTGCTGCCTGGCAGCACCTGCCAGGCAGCAGGGGGCAGACATGTACACAGTTCGTAGGATATTCTAACGCTCTGAAAAAGCTTTTATGCAGACGGATCTTCGGATCCGTCTGTATGAAAGTAACCAACGGCCACGGATCTTGTGTGCATCCGTGTTCTTTCACAGACCCATTGAAAGAATGGGTCCGTGAACCGTTGTCCGTCAAAAAAATAGGACAGGTCATATTTTTTTGACGGACAGGATACACGGATCACGGGCTCGGCTGCAAAACGGTGCATTTTCAGATTTTTCCATGGACCCATTGAAAGTCAATGGGTCCGCAAAGAAAAACTGAAAACGGCACAATGGCCACAGATGCACACAACGGTCGTGTGCATGAGGCCTAAATGTGTTTTTTATAATGTACTGAATACACTGTATTCCCATGCACCCCTCCCACCACAAAAAAGGGTATATGGTTCAATCTTCCTTTTCTCGTCCTCCTCCTCTTCCATCATATCAACATGCTTATTAGTCTGTCCTCGCTCCTAATGTTGTAGAGGGTCAGCTCAACTGCAGGCCCTCGCATATAATGTTTTAGACGGTCAGTTCACCAGAAGGCCCTCACCTACAATCTATTAGCATGCTAGCTCACCTACAGGCCCTTGCATATAATGTTTTTGAGGGTCAGCTCACCAGCAAGCCCTCAACCATAATGTTTTACAGGGTCAGCTCACCAGCAGGCCCTCACCTACAATCTTTTAGAGGGTCAGCTCACCAGCAGGCCCTCGCCTACAATCTTTTAGAGGGTCAGCTCACCAGCAGGCACTTGCCCATAATTTTTTCAATAGTCAGCTCAGCAGCAGGCACTCGCCCATCATTTTTTTGATGTTCAGATCAGCAGCAGGCACTCGCCCCTAATGTTTTCGAGAGTTTGCTCTGCAGCAGGCCCTCACCCGTAATGTTTTAGAGGGTCACCAGCAGGCCATCATTCATAATTTTTCAAGGGTGTATGATGCCCTCCTTTATGTGTAATAAAGGGTGCATTGGAGTGCCGGTTCCTTGTAATTTTAGGAAGCCCTTTCACTTAGGGCATAGGCTTTATGAGTGTAGGAGTCCCACTACCTGAACAATTGTACCACAATGTGAATGAGGCCCTCCATTATGTGAGATACAGGTTGTATTAGAGTGCCTCTTCCTTGTAATTTTTGGCAGCATTTGCACTTTATATACAAGTAAATATACAGGAAAGAATGTTTTCTAACGTACTACTCGGATACCATCGTTCCCAGCAGCAACCTGGAATTCCAAGATGCATGCAGACATCCTCCCCATGCCGTACCCAAACCATTTTGGTGGTTTTTCCATCAATTTCTGACCTTTTCCTATGAAACAGACACCCCCTCTTCAGAGCAGGGGGTGTCTGGTTTAATGCTCAGGTTCTCCTATTGACTTCCATTGTGTTTGGGTGCTCGGTAGAGCACCCAAGCATCCAGAGGTGTTCGACCCAAGCACCCGAACACCCAAGCACTTTGGTGCTCGGTTAACACTAATACTTTTGTCTTCTGCCACTGTGGAGAAAAACTGCCAGTGGGGAGATACTCGCACAGACCTAGTAGTAACCAAGCTTGGCTTAGTTATGGCATGTTTTGAGCCTGCACCTGCAGTATCAGCTACTTTCCAGCTGATAATAATTCAAGTATATCTGGCCCTGGCAGTTTTTGGGGAGGTTCTGGACATATAATATGTCGCCTCTGCTTTTTATTGCCACCACAACCACCACCCTCTTCCTCTGTTGTCACCTCCTCCTTAGGACCCAGATCCGACTTTCAGGTCCTGTCCAACACACAATCATTGTCACCCTTTCTAACACTATTATCAGACTGTGATATGTCATCGTGGGCTCCTTGGCCCCCCCTCTCAATTCCCTTCCTCTGTATTTGCCCTTAGTGCCACTGTCGCCAACACTGCCCCTACCACCACCACCATGGCTACAAGTGCCACTGCTACCACCACCAACACAGCTATGCATGGCGTCCTCCATCTCCTCCTGAACCTCCTCCTTTTGGGTCCTAAACCTCCTCCAAATGTTGACTATTCATATACAAGTCATCAACAGGGAAATTCTCTTAAATATCTTCCATAGTGCTTGGGGTATTGTTATCTCTTCTTAGAACAAAAGAAGGTGCTCCACTAGGAGGGGACAGTGAAGACAGAGACAATGCAACTGAAAGGCTTTTCTGGGGCCGCAGTGAGGAGCTTTAGGGGGAATGCTGTTACCCCTGGCTCCAAGGTATCAGACTCAGAGGTGACCTCTACATCATCCTGGTATGACTGAGAGAAGTAGAGAACATCCAGTCCACAATTTTATCCTCTTTGTCTGCAATAATAATGTGCCTATCAAAAACCATGGAGAGACGTGGCCTACTTCTACTAGCCAGGTGACTGGTACTGCTACTGCTGCTACTACCCACACTCTGACTCTCGGATGACAAAGCATGGGTCTTTGGTTTGCCATTCTTCCATTTCCTAGACATTTTATGATAAGGCCTATAAATGAAAAGTCATGGCTTTTCTACAAATGATGTGTTTGGTACATGGGTTTGGTACACACAGATTATTAAATGGTACTAGCAAAATTGCAAGTGTTTTTTCTGTAATTTAAAGATAGATATGCAGGTAAATGCCAATCCCCTTTTACAAACACACTGTTATTGACACTTTTCTTTGGTAATACAGTTTTGGGAGTAAAATGTGTTTAAACTACTCAGTATATTGCAGTAATAAAATGCGTTCATTAACATGAGTATAAAAAGGCAGTTTTTGCAGTAAAAGGTGTTTGAACTATAGGTTATATTGCAGTAATAGAATGTGTTCATTAACATGGGTAAAAAAAGGCAGTTTTTGCAGTAAAAGGTGTT
Organism: Bufo gargarizans; assembly: GCF_014858855.1. Taxonomy (NCBI): domain Eukaryota; kingdom Metazoa; phylum Chordata; class Amphibia; order Anura; family Bufonidae; genus Bufo; species Bufo gargarizans. The sequence continues at coordinate 140,017,380 of NC_058083.1, read as the reverse complement.
TAAACTATAGGTTATTTTTCAGTAATAGAATGTGTTCATTAACATGATTATAAGAAGGCAGTTTTTGCACTAAAATGTGTTTGAACTACACAGTATATTGCATTAATAGAATGAGTTCACTAAAACAGGTATAACAATGCAATTGTTGCAGCAAATGTGTTTGGACTACACAGTACTTGTATATAGTAAGCTGAGTCACTTATACCACAGCCCTGAATTATCAATATTTTGTGAAAGGTAGACATGAAAATAGGTTTACTCTGTTTGTCCGTGGACTTGTTGAGTCGCCGTTGTGGTCTGTGTGTTTGAGCACAAGCAACAGATCTCTATATGATCTTATAAGTTGCTTTCTGGGGTGTTTCATGGAAGCCACAAGTACAAGTTCATAATACAGTAATTTACCTGCTGTAGAAGAAAAATATTCAGTACCACTTACATCAGGATTGATTCAGTGAATATCAGGCATCATGCACTTGACCATATTTTTCTTCGGTGTGCAATCCATTTTTTTATGGATAGCACACTGACATTTTCATTTGTACCAGGCTGTGCACACATTTTTATGCATTCCACAAATTTAATAGCGGAACCTATCCTTGTCCTTATTTGTGGACAAAATAGCACTTTCTGTTTATGGGAGTGAGAAAAATACAGAATTCATACGAAAGGTATTCATATTTTGCAGATCTGTTTTTTAAACAGAGATACCTGTATGCCTGAGGTCTAATTATGTTTTATAAATTGAATCTAACTCCTCCAAACTGTCTACTTTCTCCAGTAGCCCAACCATAGCGCTGAAAAGTAAAATTTACCCAAGAATCACACACCAGTGGCTGTTGGTCAGATGCCTTCATCTACATATTAAATACAGGGAAGGGAGCTTTTGTTCTGTACTGGTCTCTGTTGGAGATAGTCGTATGATCCTGAAGTAGCAGCTCTTGAATTTGGCACAGTACATGTATGAATTAAGCATTAAGGAGTCTTAGGAACTCCTTAAAGGCTTCATATACTCGAACAACCTCAATTACAGTAGCTAGCGAGATAAGACAGCAGTTACAAAGAGTTGGGGAGATTTATCAAACTGGTGTAAAGTAGAACTGGCTTTCTTGCCCATAGCAACCAGATTCCACTTTTCATTTTCAAAGGAGATGTGAAAAATGAAAGGTGGAATCTGATTGGTTGCTATGGACAACTAAGCCAGTTCTACCTTACACCAGTTTGATGAATCTCCCCCAGTGTCTCTTTCCAGAGGACCTGGCACATCCTACATTGCAAAGTCAGACCATTGACTGTATGTGAACTTTACAATTTATCATTTATTCTGTAGTGATACTGGATACTGCAGGACTTGGAACATTTACAGCCAGGTTGCCCACAGATTACAGCTGACAGCAGGTCTCAGTCGTGAGCGACGCCATGATCATAATTTTTGAGGGCCCCCTTGCAACAGAAATAAAAAAATAAATGACTCATTTAATAAACGATTACAATAAAAGACCAGTTTATACTGTAGTTTCCATTTAACCCTTAGGCTCCCAGCGCCTTGCATGTACAGCACTGGGAGGTTCTTTAAACGTGGTGGCTGTTCGCGCATGCAGCAGGCACCATAGCCAGCAGGGTCTCTGCTGTTTCAAACAGCAGAGGCCTATAGCTTATGTCTGCAACCAGCAATAATACTGATCACAGTCATTTAACCCTTAAAGGGTTTCTACCACTTGCATATCACATATTTGGTGATCAGACACTAGCGATCCGCTAGTGTCTGATGTAGCTTACAAGCTAATTATTACCTTAATCCGTTCGGCGCCTGGCGCAGTGGAAATGTCTGAGCACGGAGCGGTCAGACATTGACTGCGCCTGCGCCGAATGCCTCCGAATGCCGCGACGAACGGCGCAGGCGCGGGATTTCTGAAGGCTGAAGCAGGGGGAGGATCGAATACGGTAAGAGATGGGCGTGCTGGAGCGAGGCGATGGGCGGCAAACTGCAAGGTAGACGGAGCCTCTAGGTGCTGGAAAAACGCCTGCATAGCACCTAGAGGCTCATTTGCATAAAGATATAAGTGCTTTTTTTGAGGTATGGGCCGAACGGATTAAGGTAATAATTAGCTTGTAAGCTACATCAGACACTAGCGGATCGCTAGTGTCTGATCACCAAATATGTGATATGCAAGTGGTAGAAACCCTTTAAGATGCTGTGGTCAAGTGTGATCACGGCATCTAAATAGCGAAAAACCCGGAGGTGGTAAAGACCGGCTCCCCTGTGCAGTCATTGGGGAAGACAGTCATTCATTCAAATACGCCGAGTCTCTCTGAATAGACCCAGCATATTATGGCCAACAAGTGGCAGGCCAACAAAGGATATCAGAAAATTCATCTTGTACTGTCATCCTATGGGAATATAGTATAAGATGTAATAAATCTGCATATTGTAACCTCCTAGAGGGGTTATAGAAAAGTTTTAAAAGTTTTAGAAAATATAATAAAATGGTCAGTTCACTATTTTTCATCGCTTCTCTTACCCCCAAAAAATGGAATAAAATGTCATCAAAAAGTCAAACACACTCCAAAATGGTCGGGGAAAAAAACTACAGATCGTCCCGCAAAAATTAGCATCAACACAGCTCAGCTCGCGTTTTGTAGTAATGAATCGCATTTTTCCTAAAATGGTGGCTACACATGTGAGGACATGGAGAAAAGAAGTCTGGGAAGGCGGGATCACCCATACTGACATGCATGCAGCCATCTTAGATTCTACCATTCACCAGCGTACTTAGTGCAGGGAGAGACGTGTCTGCAGGCGGTAGGGACAGTGATAGAAAGATCGTAATTCTGTTAAAAAAAAAAGATTTACAAGTGCAGGGAAAGATTATTCAAGGTGTAGGGAAAGGATAGGGAGGAATAATTCCACTGCATTTCTGATGAACAGGGTTCATTTGGGGAGGTGACAGCTTGGGTATCAGGAACTAGGGTTGAGCGAACCCCAACTGTAACATTTCTGTAAAAGTTGGGCACCCAAATTGCCATTATACAGTTCTGTAATTCCAGTTCTGTAATTCCATTTTAACCCTAAGTTCAGACCTGAGCGTTTTACAGCGCGTTCCTACGTGCTGTAAAACGCTCAACAAGGAGAAACCAATGCTTCCCTATGGGAATGGTTCTTACCCGGGCGTTTTTCAGCGCGTACGATCGCGCTGTAAAACGCCCGACGCTCAAACAAGTTCTTGAGCTTTTTTGGGGCGTTTTGTCGCGCGTTCCCGTACATAGATATTCAGGAACGCGCGACAATGTGTGTTCGCTTGTCTCTGTATGCGCGATTGTAAACGCCCGTACAATCGCGCATACAGAGCGCTCCTTTCAGAACGCTCAGGTCTAAACCCAGGGTTAGGGTGCAAGTGCTGTTTGATACAGGCATTAACAGGGGTTATTACAAGGAAATATTTCTACGTCTTATTTGGCCTTGTGCGGTGCACTTATTTGTAGTAAAGGCTTTTGTGGGGTGTTTTAGTGGAAAAAGAAAAAATACATTCGCTGCTCTGCTGTGCAGTAATTTGTTGTAAAGGCTTTTGTGACGTGCATTAGCACAAAAAGAAAAAAATACATTTGCTGTTCTGCGGTACAGTTATTTTTTGTAATGCCTTTTGTGACGTGTTAGCGCAAAAAGAAAAAATACATTTGCCGCTCTGCGGTGCAGTTGTTTCCTGTTAAGCCTTTTGTGACATGTATTAGCACAAAAAGAAAAAATACATTTACCGCTCTGCATTTCAGTAATCTGTTGTAAAAGCTTTTGTGGGGTGTTTTAGCAGTAAAGGAAAAAATATATTTGCCGCTCAGCGGTGCAGTTATCTGTAGTAAAGGCTTTTGTGGGGTGTTTTCATTTCCTTTTTATTTATTTTATCTAACATTATGTCAGACAGAGAATTGCCAGGCCCTGCATAAGGGAGTGGCAGAGGCCTAAATGTTTCTGGCGCAGGCAGAGGTCGCACCAGAGTAAGGGGACGTGGCAGTAGGGGTCACTTCGAGTGGCCTGAGCTCCCAGTCTGAGCGAGCTGTTGTGTTGCCGATCTTCGACTTCGTCGCAAGTGACATCAGACACCCCCCGCCAAGAGCCAGTGGGTTCGTCAGTCACAACCCTAACTTGGCATCGCCCTGGAGCAGGCCGTGCACCCTTACCTGTTCTCAACCCGCCTCAGTCCTTTTCTATTCCCAGAGCCACAAAAGTATTGTATGCTGAGGGCTGAGCGCCACTATAAAACAAGAATGAGGTATAAGAGGACAGTCAGCAGCTACTGCCCAGCCAAGATCTGGAGGAGACATCAGTCGCTTCCTCTGCTAGGCAGGCAAGTAGTGATAAGGAGAGTGGTGTTGCTAGCGGTCAGGCTCCTGACCTAGAGACGGTTGAGGAAGACATCAGTGACGTTCAGATGGTACTCAATGATAATGATGTAGCTGATCGCACTTGGGAGTCGGGTGACGAAGGGACTTCATAATCATCGTGAGAAGAGGGTGGCAGCTTGCCCGTGAGCCAGCGGCGGAGCGAGAAAGTCGCTAGCGTGGCCGATAGTCAGCAGGGTGGTAGCAGTGGAAGGTCAGGAGCCAAACGTGCCAGCGGTATACCACCCGCTTTGCGAGAGCTTACCTGCCCGGGAAGTAGCGGTGGAGGGGTTCAGGGAGGCAGCGGTGGTAGAATTTAGTCAGTGCTTAGTGTTGGTGGTAAAATCACCTACTCGGCAGTGTGGCAGTTTTTTCTAAAGCCACCAGAAGAGGTGAACATGGCCATATGAAGAATCTGTGGACAGAAGTTGAAACGTGGCCAGGGTGCCAATGTTGGCACTACGGCCCTGCGTCAACATATGCAGTATCGCCATGCAGTGGCCTGGGAGAACCATGGCTCTGACTGGTGGTCCAGCCTGCTGCGGCAACCACTGCATCACCCAGTGGCACACACCTGGTTTCAGGCAGTCAAGGCCCCACTACCTCAGCCAAAGGGAGCTGTCTTTCATTCCCATCATCTGCTGGTCCCGGCACTCCTGCTCCTCCTCCTCCTACTCCTCATCACTCATTTCGTCAGCAATCGATCACGATTGCCAAGAGACAACAGTTAGCGTGCACTCATCCAACGGCGCAGAAGTTGAATGTGCTCCTGTCCAAGTTGTTGGTGCTGCAATCCCTCCTTTTCCAAGTGGTGAACTCTGCACTTTTCAAAGAACTGATGGCTTGTGCCGAGCCGAGGTGGAGAGTGCCAAGCCGTCATTTATTTGCCAAAAAGGCAGTACCAGCTCTACACAAATATGTAGAACAGAAGGTGGGCCAGTCCTTGAACCTGTCGGTGTCTGGCATAGTGCACGGCAGCGCCGACGTGTGGAACTGTAACTAGGGTCAGGGACAGTAGATATCCTTTACGGCCCACTGGATGAATGTGGTTCCTGCACAACCACACCAGAAACTTGGCCAGGTGACACCGCTTCCGGCCCCTCCACATTGCCATGCCGTTGGTCCAGCGACAATGTCCGCCTCTGCCTCTTCATCCTCCACCGTGTCCTCAGCCTCCACTGCGAGGACAATTCACAGTGCCCCTTCAGCATACCACATGTGCAGGGCACGGCGGTGTCACGCTGTTCTGAACCTCGTTTGCCTTGGTGAACTGAGTCACACAGGGAAGGAAATGCTCTGTGTCCTTTAGCAAGAGATAGAATCCTGGCTTTCTCCCCAACAACTTAAAATCGTAACCATGGTGACCAACAATGGAAAGAACATTGTGTTGGTGCTGCGTCAAGGAGGACTGAGCCATGCGCCCTGCATGTCACACGTGTTCAATCTGGTTGTCAAGCGTCTCCTGAAGTCTTCCACCCATCTCCAAGATATCATAAAAATGGCCAGGAAACTTTGCATGCATTTCAGCCACTCATACACCGCAAAGCACACCATCCTTGAGCTGTAGCAACAGAACGGCATCCCCTAACATAGGCTGATATGCGACGTTTCCACCCATTGGAATTCCACCCTCCATATGTTGGACCAACTGTACGAACAGAGAAAAACGATTTCCTGAGGATCCAAACAGACAGGAGTACTCCCCTGTGTAACTTCGATGTCAGCCAGTGAGAGCTCATGCGTGACACCTGCCGTTTGCTCAGGCCCTTTGCGGATGACACGTTATTTGTCAGTCACCAGGACTACAGGATGAACGATGTCATTCCACTGCTTTGTGTCCTGGAACAGATGCTGCTAAATATAGCTAGTCAGGGGACTGGAGACATGGTGCCTAGATCTCACGGCCACATGAGCCATGTGGGGCTGAACTAGAGGAGGAGGAGGTCATTGGAGCACAAGCAATGTGTAGCGAAATGGTATTTTTTCTACACAGGTGACAGGAGAGGAGGAGCAGCCAGAGGAGCAAGAGGAAGATGAGGAAGACGAGGCAGATGACCCAGTCAAACCGTGGCAGTATGCATTAGAGATGGAGGCAAGGAGTCCCTCAGAGTCACTTGTGCAAATGGCCCTCTGCATGCTCAGTTGCTTGGGTAGTGGCATCCGAATTGTCACCATTCGACAGAGGGATGACTTCTGGCTCTCCACCTTGTTGGACCCTTGCTGCCGGTCCAAAATTGGGTCCTTTTTTACACCCGCTGAGAGGGAGGACAAACTGAACTACTATAGAGACATCCTTTGTAGTCAGTTGGTCACTGCCTATCTGCGCCATCGTCCATCCTCTCGTAGGTCTGACCGGGTGGGACCTCTGCACTTACGTTCCACTGCCATGGCTGCTCCATCAGCAGCAGTCTGAGTCTAGAGTCGCTGATGAGCAGCTTCCTTCACCAGCATAGTGAAGAAACTACTCACCAGCAAAGGCGTAACTACCATAGCTATGGGTTTGGTGGACCAAGGAAGTCCAAGAAGAACGGATAAAGTGAAGGGCGCAAATCCACAACCAATAGTCAGAGACAATTCGGTTTAATCAAAGACAACGCGTTTCGGGGTGCATGACCCCTTTATCAAGTCTGGTGGATCACAGTGGAAGCCGCTCGTTTCCCAGCACGTGGGGCGTCTGGTATGCTGTGTGGGAATACACAGCGTACCAGACGCCCCACGTGCTGGGAAACGAGCGGTTGCCCCTTATCAGTGTGGAGTAGGATTCTGGCTAACCGGGAGCAATGCCTTGGAGACTACTCAAACAAAACACCTGTCTGTGGCTGCCACCATTTTGATTGAAGATCTTGCACGAAATCCCGTCATAATTTCATTCTATATATATCTAATATGTAGTGTATTGTTAACATCACCGTCTAGCTTTCCGTTCTTCTGATCCGTCAGAAGAAGAGAGAGAGAAAAATGCATCCTGTTGCATCAGTTATGCATAGGATTGCATTGGATCCTGTTGCATCAGTTGTCATCCTTTTGAGCCGTTTTTTTCGTCTGAGATCCTTTTTTTTTGGCTACTTTCACACTAGTGGCATCCTTTTTCGGCAGCCTGTTCCGGCCGGTGAACTGCCTGCCGGATCCGTGCTGCCGCTAGTGGACCGTGCCGCCGGAAGTCCACTCTGGTCCCGTGCCGCCGGAAGTCCAGTTCGGTCCAGTCCCCAGCACGACCAACATGCCGAGAGGCGGCCGGAATAAAACTACAACATAAACAGCCCTCCAGAGAAGGTTGCCGCTAGCGTGAAACTAGCCTTAGACGGAAACAAAAGTACTGCATGCCTTACCAAGACCGATCAAATGCTGACCAAATACTGACAGTTTGAGGTACAGGATCCACTTTTTTTGGCCTGTTCTTCTGACAGATCAGAAAAACTGAAAAATAAACAGTTATATGAACACAGCCTTACTGCTGTGTCCACACAAATAAATTAGAGCTGAAGCTAACATTGACTGGTATGGCTGAGTTCACACTTCTTTTATTTGGTCAGTTATTTCCATCACTGATTGTGAGGCAAATTCAGGAGCCAAGCCTACTCTCTAATCATGAATAGGTCTGGCCCTGTTCTGTGGTTTTGACCCGCACCTGCTTTGGGCTGACAATAACTGATGAGAATAACTGATCAAATAAGAGAAGTATGAATTAAGCCTAATAGTGACGGACAGTCATTCTATAGCTAACAGAAGGGATTCAAACGCATGTGTTGGCACTGCCATAACATGTATTAAAAAAACTTTTTTTTTCTCCACTACTTTTTTGGCGCTGCCTCCATGTCCTTATTTTTTTCCACTAAACAGTTATTGAAAAACCTGCAGGGGCACACAGCATTTTTTTTTATTTATTTTTTTTGCTTTACTGAGGGATGCCATATGCTTTTTTTTGTTTGTTTAGTTAGGGGTTTGCTAGGAATGTTGGTGGCCTGCACAATGGGGTGCATGTCCATATATGTGACCTGCCTGTCATTCTGATGCACAGAAATTGTTTCGCTACCAGAAAAGACTACCTATGCATGTTGCTGTACTGCGCAGTGATTTACACCAGGATACTTTCTCCCTAAAGTTTAACTGCAGGCTGGGATAGACCTGATTTAATAAATTCATAACGAAGCACATTTAAAAAAAATATATATTTGTCAAAGCAACCAAATCAAATTTCTGAAAACTCTCTAATAATAAGGCATCAACCAGAAAGGTCTAGTACAGTATTAATAAAATAAGGGACTTTGGGAGCACTCTGGGCATTGGCCCACTGCTGGCATCTGGGCATCTGCTGGAAGTTTCTTTGTAGGGTCTACCCCTGGCTACCTTCAGTAGGTGGCACTACAGAGACAGCTTTCTTTCTCTTTGAAGGGAGCTAATCTGCATATACGATTTCAAGAAAAGGTTTGGAATGATATGGATTTCTGCACAAATTGGTCATAAAATGTGATTTGATCTTCATCTAAGTCACAACAATAGACAATCACAGTCTGCTTAAACTAATAACGCACAAAGAATTAAATGTTACCATGTTTTTATTGAACACACCATATAAACATTCACAGTGCAGGTGGAAAAAGTATGTGAACCCTTGGATCTAATAACTGGTTGAACCTCCTTTGGCAGCAATAACTTCAACCAAATGTTTCCTGTAGTTGCATATCAGAGTAATTCTTGACTATTCCTATTTACAGAACTGTTTCAGTTCAGCAATATTCTTGGGATGTCTGGTGTGAATTGCTTTATTGAGGTCATGCCACAGTATCTCAATCGGGTTGAGGTCAGGACTCTGACTGGGCCACTCCAGAAGGCATATTTTCTTCTGTTTAAGCCATTCTGTTGTTGATTTACTTCTATGCTTTGGGTCGTTGTCCTGTGGCAACACCCATCTTCTGTTGAGCTTCAGCTGGTGGACAGATCAACTTAAGTTCTCCTGCAAAAAGTCTTGATAAACTTGGGAATTAATTTTTCCTTCGATGATAGCAATCCGTCCAGGCCCTGATGCAGCAAAGCAGCCCCAAACCATAATGCCCCCACCATCATACTTCACAGTTGGGATGAGGTTTTGATGTTGGTGTGCTGTGCCTCTTTTTCTCCACACATAGTGTTGTGTGTTTCTTCCAAACAACTCAACTTTGGTTTCATCTGTCCACAGAATATTTTACCAGTACTGCTGTGGAACATCCAGGTGCTCTTGTGCAAACTGTAAACGTGCAGCAATGTTTTTTTCAGACAGCAGTGGCTTCTTCTGTGGTATCCTCCCTTGAAATCCATTCTTGTTTAGGTGTTTTACGTGTTGTAGATTCGCTAACAGGGATGTTAGCATATGCCAGAGACTTTTGTAAGTCTTTAGCTGACACTCTAGGATTCTTCTTCACCTCATTGAGCAGTCTGCGCTGTGCTCTTGCAGTCATCTTTACAGGACGGCCACTCCTAGGGAGAGTAGCAGCAGTGCTGAACTTTCTCCATTTATAGACAATTTGTCTTACCATGGACTGATGAACAGCAAGGTTTTTGGAGATACTTTTATAACCCTTTCCAGCTTTATGCAAGTCAACAATTCTTAATCGTAGGTCTTCTGAGAGCTCTTTTGTGCGAGGCATCATTCACATCAGGCAATGCTTCTTGTGAAAAGCAAACCCAGAACTGGTGTGTGTTTTTTATAGGGCAGGGCAGCTGTAACAAACACCTCCAATCTCATCTCATTGATTGTAATCCAGTTGGCTGACACCTCACTCCAATTAGTTCTTGGAGATGTCATTAGTCTAGGGGTTCACATACTTTTTCCACATGCACTGTGAATGTTTACATGATGTTTACATGGTGTGTTCAATAAAAACATGGTAACATTTAATTTGTGCAGAAATCCATATTATTTCAAATACTTTTTCTTGCAACTGTACACTAGAATTGTGTTTCCCATTATTTCATAATATGTCAGGTTCACCTATAAAATAGAGACCATACATAGAGTGACCCTGAGTTTCTTGAAATATCGCCGCTACCATCCCCTTATCTTTTATTGTATTTCTTTGTTTGAATCCACTGCAGTGCTGGTTTACTTTTACCACTGGGAGACTTTTGATAAAGCCTCCATAATACACCCGGATTTACAGTTCAACTTTCTGTATAATGATATAGGAGATAGAATGAGCATCAGCTGCATATATTGATCCTTCCTTATCCTTATTGATCTTCACTTCTTTTGCTTCCCATACTTCTATTTCATATATTCTTCTTTCTACAGGTAGTGGTAAATTTTTTTGTTTCCTGACCTTCGTTCTTACATAACTAGCAGGATAACTTTACAAGTCAATAAAATAATTGCAGCTAAATATACTTAATTCAAAGTCCATGGTAAAATTAAACAAGACAATCAGATATGTTTAAGGTACAGACAATTATATGTTAAAGGTGAATTACTATGGAGCTTCAATGTGGCCAGTAACATTAAAGCCTCATTCACACGTCAGTGTTTCACGGACGTGTGCTGTACGTGTTCTCCGCGGAAGGCACACGTCCCCATTCATTTGAATGTGTGTATTCACACATCAGTGTTTTTGCACGGTCCGTGGGTCCGTGTTTTCAGCACAGATGCATGTCCTATCTTGGTCTGTGTTCTCGAATCACTCACGCCCCTTATAGTCAATGAGTCAGTGAAAATCACGAATGCAACACGGTTGCCATCCATGTTACATCCGTGTTTTACGGATCATTAGGAAGAGATGCTTTTAAAATTATTTCTCAGCTGTTCAGTGTCAGTGAAACACAGATGCAACACGGACAGCAAAAAACGGACACATGGACCCAACACGGATCCTTCACGGACAGCTTCATGGATGCATCACTGACCACCTGGTCACGGATTTGAGCACGGACACGGACATGTGAATGAGGCTTAAGGGTACTTTAACACCTGCGGCAGAGGAATCCGGCAGGCAGTTCCATTGCCGGAACTTCCTGGCGGATCCGTCAAAACGTATGCCAACTGATAGAATTTGTAAGACTGATCAGGATCCTGATCCATCTTACAAATACATTGAAATGCCGGATCCGTCTTTCCGGTGTCATCTGGAAAAACGGATCAGGCATTTTTTTTTTCCACATTTATTTCACATTTTTATTCACGCAGACCAGAAGGACAGATCTGGTATTGCAGTATTTTGAATGACTAATAACATTCCTATGTAAAAAAAATGATGGATCCGGCATTCCGGCAAGTGGTCCGGATTTTTGGATGGGGATAAAACCGTAGCATGCTGCGGTATTATCTCCGTCCTGAACAGTCAAAAAGACTGAACTGAAGACGTCCTGATGCACACTAGTGTCAAAGTACCCTTAGGTATCAGGCAATGATGAACCAATATAGTAGCTGATCAGCAAATACATCTCTTGACTACAACATTGAAATCTGTTATTATGATCTAGCACATGTCTGTCATGTAAGGCTACTTTCACATCTGCATTTTTGCTGTCCGTTTTTAAGATCCGGCATAGGATCTCAAAACCACAGCAAAACGCATCCGTTTGAATAATACAAATGACTGTATTCATTCAGAATGGATCCAGTTGTAGTATATTGAAAATGAAGAAACCAGATCCGGCACTAAAACCACTATAAGTCACTGGGCACCGCACCCGGAAAACGGATCTGGCACCATGACTTACATGGTTTTTGGTCGCCGGATCTGGCTTCTTCAGTTTCCCATGTAGCACACAAAAACATTGCTTGCAGCAGTTTTGTGTCCGGCATGGTAATGCAACAAACCAGAACAGTATGCATCCTGGTGCACTCCGTTCCCGTTTGTCCAGTTTTGTCCCCATTCACAATGAATGGGGACAAAACTGAAGAGTTGTTCTGCGGTTCTGAGATCCTGTGCCGGATCCCAATACTGGACAGCACAACGCAGACGTGAAAGTAGCCTAACACTGTTGCTTACTGAATGTCAAGGATTATATGATGCGATGAGTGTCACATGACTGATGCTACGTTTCAGTTAGGTCTTGGATACATTACATAGGACTAACACATGTGCTATATCATTCTACTGCATGTAGAGCTCAGCTGCCTGATATAAGAAAAGTATGTATGCATAATTTTAGTTATATGAATATTAGAAAATTATATGATTTCCTATTATATAAAAAAATAAAATAAAAACTGAATACCCCTTTAAAGGGAACCTGTCACCAGTTTTATGGTGTCCTAAGGGCAACATAAACTAGTAAAAGGTGCCCTTAGCAAAACGCTGGGTCAATTTCTTTAAATAATCCAACCATTTTGCCAAAATCTTGAATTGACCAGATCCAGCACATGCCAATGAGTCCCCATATTCATGAGCTCATGGCTCTCCCCGCCCACTTGCTGCCGATTCATATGGAAAAAAAAACCTGCCAATCAGAGGCAAGGGCTCATGATAATGGGGACTCATTGGCATGTGCTTGACCTGATAGGATTTAAAAATGAGGGAAGCAGAAAGCTGCTGACAGATTCCCTTTAAGGTCACATGTCTCACAGAGACAGTTACAGTTTGAAATTTAACAGACAATTTGATGGGATATTGGGGTGAATGTTAAAGGGAACCTGTCACCTCCAAAACATCATTACCTTACAGTAGCCCCAGTGTGTTCACAATGATGTTTTTCATTCTTCCATTGGTTGCTGCCTAGAGGCTGGGATCGGGCAAGTCTCGCGCATGCCCAGTGCGCTCCATGTTACTGCGCGATCAGGGGCGTAACTAGAAGTGACTGGGCCCCACAGCAAATATTTATAAGGGCCCCCCTCAGCGCTCTTCGCACCTCCCTCCTCCTGTGTAAACCCCACTCCTTTGGCACAGTGTAGAGGTATACTGTATATTGTGGGGCACAGTGTAGCGGTATACTGTAGATTGTGTGGCACAGTGTAGCGCTATACTGTACATTGTGGGGCACAGTGTAGAGGTATACTGTACATTGTGGGGCACAGTATAGAGGTATACTGTACATCATGGATGTCAAACTCATGGCCCTCCAGATGTTGCAAAACTACAACTCCCATCATTCCCTGATAGCTGTAGTATGCCCAGGCATGATGGGAGTTGTAGTTTTGCAACAGCTGGAGGGCCACGAGTTTGACATCCCTGCTGTACATTGTGGGGCATAGTGTAGCGGTATACTGTACATTGTGGGGCACAGTGTAGGCTATATGTGTATAACATAAACATATTTCACATGAAAACTTACAATTACTTGGTTGACCCTTGGGGATCTCGGACACCACTTCCACACTTTGGCCGGGGGCTCGGCGGAGCTGATGTTGTTCTTTATCCTAATGAGAAAGATTTCATAATAAGGATTTGGAGAAGGGGCAGAGGAATAGCAGAGCAGGGAGAGGCTGGTGCTGCTACTAGGGGGTCATACCATGGGGGAGTAATAAATCCCACCATAATGCCCCCCCAGTAGTAATAATTCTCCTTATAATGTGACAGTGCAAAAATACCCCCTTGTAATGCCCCCAGTTGAGCTAATGTCCCCATAGTGCCCCCATAATGTGCCAGTATAAAATACCCCTATATAGTGCCCCCAGTAAATTCCCCCATAGTGCTCCTCTCCCCCCTTCCTGCTAGTGCCCCCCATAATGTACCAGTATAAAATGCCCCATATAGAGTGCCCCAGTAGATGCCCCTCAGTGTCCGGCCTCTGATAGGCTGCCGGCCTAGTGTCCCCCATAATGCCCCCCAATAATGTGCCAGTAAGTGTCCCCATAGATCGCCCCCCATCATGTGCCAGTATCAAGTGCCTCTCTCCCCCCCCACATGTCCCAGTATCATAGTGCCATCTCCCCCCATGTGCCAGTATCAAGTGCCTCTCTCCTTCCCACCCCCCATGTGCCAGTATCATAGTGCCAAACCCCCCCCATGTGCCAGTATCAAGTGCCTCTCTCTTCCCCCCCATGTCCTATTATCATAGTGCCATCTCCCCCCCAAAAAAAAAGAAAAAAGTGCCAGTATCAAGTGCCTCTCTCCCCCCCCATGTGCCAGTATCATAGTGCCATCTCCCCCCCCACAAAAAAGTGCCAGTATAAAGTGCCTCTCTCCCTCCCCCCTCCCCATGTGCCAGTATCAGGTGCCTCTCTCCCCCCATGTGCCAGTATCAGGTGCCAACCCCCCCTCTCCCCCCCGGGTGCCAGTATCAGGTGCCTCCCCCTCCCCATGTCCCAGTATCATAGTGCCATCTCCCCCCCCACACACAAAAAAAGTGCCAGTATCAAGTGCCTCTCTCCCCCCCATGTGCCAGTATCAGGTGCCAACCCCTCTCCCCCCATGTGCCAGTATCAGATGCCTCTCCCCCCCATGTACCAGTATCAGGTGCCAACCCCCCCTCCCCCCCAGGTGCCAGTATCAGGTGCCTCTCCCCCTCCCCCCATGGTCCCAGTATCATAGTGCCACCCCCCCCCCCCCACAAAAAAAATGCCAGTATCAAGTGCCTCTCTCCCCCCCCCCATGTGCCATTATCAGGTGCTAACCCATCCCCCCCATGTGCCAGTATCAGGTGCCAGTATCAGGTGCCAGTATCAGGTGCCAACCCCCCCCCCTTCCCCCCAGGTGCCAGTATCAGGTGCCTCCCGCTCCACCATGGCAGTAAAAGTCGGGTATTAAAAAAATTATAATAAACACTTCTACTTACCTCCATGTCAGCCATGCGATGCAGCCTCTTCCTGTGTCCCGCCCTGTATGTCTATATATGGAGTCAGTGCTTGTATTTCAGAAAAGTTTCTGCTGGGATTCAAACCCACGACCTTCTGCTTCAGAGGCAAAGCAGCTAACCACAAGACTATACCAGCTGCCTTGCTGCTGACTGAAAAAAATATGAGACTTCTACTGTTATAGCTGGCTAAGTGTACATCTATACACATGACAGCTGCTCATATATAGAGATATAGCAGAGCTGAGTGTGCTGGGACAGCTGTCATATACAGATATAGCAGTTCTAGGTGTGTTGGGGCAGCTGTCATGTGTATAGATGTACACTTAGCCAGCTATAACAGTAGAAGTCTCATATTTTTTTCGATCAGTTGTAATGCAGCCTATATGGTTGTGTGGGTTAATGCTTTGCCTCTGATATGTTGTGGGTTCAAATCCCAGACACACCAGGAGACTTTAGCAAGACAGTAAGATTAGATCCCATTAGCAGCAGCCCTGAACACGATATTTAACTAACTTGAAAATAAACTGTCACACACGCTGCCGGGGCGCTGGACCCCCTTGGCAGCCCGGGCCCCGAAGCAGCTGCTTCCCCGGTAGTTACGCCACTGTGCATGATCCCGTCTCCGGCTCCTGCAGTCAGCCAGCAGCTTTGTTCTCACTGCGCATGCGCCGGCCATTTCAGGTGTGCGCGCACGACCGGCGATCAAGCGTAAGCTTGATCACTGGCTAGCGTTCTCCTGCGCCTGAAGCCAGTGATCACGATGGCCAGCGCATTCGCAGAGAGAACAAAGCTGCCGGCTGATTGCGGGAGCCAGAGACGGGATCGCGCATTGAGCGCACCGGGAATGCGCGATCCCAGCCTCTAGGTAGGATGTCAATCAAAGTAAAGAGGACAGTATGCGCAAACCGATCCAAGAATGAAAAACATCATTGTGAACACACTGGGGGCTACTGTAAGGTGATGATGACTGTTTTATATGTGTTTTGGAGGTGACAGGTTCCCTTTAAGTGTTCCTATTTTCATAGTTGACAAGTGTCCCAAATTTGGCAGGACTGTCTCTGATTTTTTAGACAGTGAAGGAAAATTTGCACTGTCCTAGTCCAAAAATGAGCCAGGTGATCATAAACCGCACCCATAAGTAAGGGTTCCCAGAAAGGGTTGGGTAGTTCCCAGGGGCGGGGCTTATATGCCCCGAGTTTACCAACTGGTAAAGGTTGGTAAGTACGTATTTTCCCTAATTAAATTATTCTTACTGTACAAATGAAAACAATATATCTCCTTCTTCAAGAGACATAACAATTGTCCTAACAATATCTAATACAAAATAGAAAGAGCAGCGACCGGGCTGAAGGGGTGCAATATGTGAGGGTGGTGGCCTGATGGGTGTAGTAGTTGGTACTCACGTTTCTGAAACTCCCTAGGCTAGTGTTCAGTGACAGGAAGGAAGTCACCAGATTCCTTCGTAGCACACTCTGGTGTTGACGGATATCCTGCCAGATGTGGTTGAGGTGCCCTTCGTGTTATGGTTTTAGGGAGGCAGGATGCCTTAGGTTCATCTCGCCAGCACCCTTGGGTGCAAAGGAGTTGATAGAAATAAAGAGGAGTCAGTTTAAACAAATAAGGACCCTTTCACATGAGCGAGATTTCCGTGCGGGTGCGATGCGTAAGGTGAACGCATTGAACCCGCACTGAATCCGGACCCATTCACTTCAGTGGGGCTGTGCAGATGAGCGGTGATTTTCACGCATCACTTGTGCGTTGCATGAAAATCGCAGCATGTTCTATGTTCTGCGTTTTTTACGCAACGCAGGCCCCATAGAAATGAAGCAAGTGCGGATGTGGTGCGATTTTCGCGCATGGTTGCTAGGAGATTATAGGGATGAAAGCAACCCCGGACCCCGTTAAAGTGTATTCACTGTATTATTTTCCCTTATAACATAGTTATAAGGGAAAATAATAACATTCTTAATACAGAATGCTTAGTAAAATGTGGATTGAGGGGTTAAAAAATAAAAAAATTAACTCACCTTATCCAATTGATCGCGCAGCTGGCATCTTCTTCTTGCTTCTTCTTTCAGGGCCTGCAAAAGGACCTGTCAAGGTCATATTGGGGTTTGACCGTGACACGGTTGCCATGCAGACTGGTTGTTGGCAGTTTGCATGTGCACTTCCCCTTGAAGGTTTGCCTCCCTGCTGTTTGCTGAGCAAGGGGTTAATCTTCTGCTAGTGGAGATTAAGGTGTTTCCTGGGTGTGGCCGCAAACTTGATATATGTGGCTTGCTGGCTGGGTGCAGTGGTACTACAGCCTTGCTTGGTGTTGGAGCTTTGCTCCTTGCCCGGGTGTTTCTGCCCAATCCTTGAGGGCCACCTTATGGAACATAAATTGTCCTCCCTTATGTACCCTCCATGTAGCTTTACCGTCACTTGTTGTATGTGTGGTGTGGGTTCATGTTCTGGGTGTGTGTAGCGTTTTGCTGGTTGTTACATGTCTGGGCTGTTGTTGGTGTTGGTCCCTGCATGTTGCTATACGTCACCTGGTATGTTGATACCTCCGAGAGGGGGCTGGTTTCCAGGAGGGGTTAACCATTAGTCTGTATGCAGTGCTGCCTGGGGCTGCCGTGCTCCTTGCGGCATGAGGTCCAGGCAGTATCAGGAGTCCTGGATACCTGTGTGTGGTGTTGTCTGTATGATGTCCTGTTTGGTGTGTGGGCACCTGTACTTATGCTCGGGTTCCAGTCGTGGTGGCAGCGGCAGGTAAGTGAGTTTTCCGGTGTTCTTAACTGCCGATCCAGATTCTGCATATGGTCATTTCCCTTCCACCTGTTACTAGGCAGCTGAAGACTCAGGTTCGTCTGAGTCCCTGAGGAACCGATTGTCTCCTATTCCTGACCCCTATGCCAGGGACCGTCAGGGTCAGCAGGATCCAGG
Source organism: Bufo gargarizans (assembly GCF_014858855.1). Taxonomy (NCBI): domain Eukaryota; kingdom Metazoa; phylum Chordata; class Amphibia; order Anura; family Bufonidae; genus Bufo; species Bufo gargarizans. The sequence continues at coordinate 139,999,374 of NC_058083.1, read as the reverse complement.
TTCCATTGCATGAGCCCTCCCACCTTCAGGGTTTGCTTATGCGGTCAGGAGATCAGGGTCAGGATTAGGGCGGCTGTAGGTTGTGGCCTGCTCCCTTCATTGTTGTCTGGCCTAGTAACAGTCCCCATTATATGGTTTCCCCCACTCCCCACCGTGACAGGACCTTTGATTACGTAATCGTGTGAGTGCGGTGACGTCAGCGCAGGTCCTGCTCAATGAAGATAGAAGATCAAAGGTCCTTTTGCAGGTCCGGAAAGAAGGAGCAATATGACGATGCCAGCTGCGCAATCAATTGGATGAGGTGAGTTAATTTTAATTTTATTTTTTTAACCCCTCAATCCACATTTTAGTAAGCATTCTGTATTAAGAATGCTATCATTTTCCTTTATAACCATGTTATAAGGAAAAATAATAAAATGAATTGAACACCTAACCCAAACCCGAACTTCAGTGAAGAAGTCCGGGTTTGGGTTTGGGTCTGGGTACCACAGTCAGGTTTTTTTTTTCACGCGCGTGCATGACCTCTGTCTCTTGCGACCTCCCTGTCTCCATCCTTTATTTATCTGCTCCAAAACACAAGTCTACCTGGCTTAAATATGCCGGTTTCACCAAATGTGGCAGTCACCCCTGTAAAGCCTGCAGTTATGTTACTATAAGTAAGGTTTTTCATGACTCTTGCAATACGGAATATTTTCCAATCAAAAGATACATTAATTGTAACACTTCAGGTGTGGTATATGTAACAGAATGCACAGAATGTAAATGAATGTATGTCGGATGTACATCTCGTAAATTCAAGACACCATTATTAGAGCACTTAAATAACATAACCAATAGTGCATATGTGAATATCTATAATGCAGCTGAACACTTCATTTCTTTTCACAACAGAAGTCAAACTACTTTTTCAGCCTATGCTATAGAACGTGTTGTCTCCCCATATAGAGGTGGTGACCTAAAAAGATTGATCACACAAAGAGAAGCATACTGGATACTGAAATTAAACACTAGATTTCCTGCTGGATTAAATCTTAAAAAATAACTAATGTACTTCTATTGAGCCGAGCCTATGCTTATAAAAGGTGTACCATGTATATATATTTCAGTTTGTTTTCACTAGTTTTAACTTTCTTTTTATACTGAATTTATTGGAATCGTGTTCACACCTTGTGTTTTTTTCTCTCACGGCCAATGCATTATAATTGTATGTATTTTTTTTTGAAGATGTGTACTGCTGTCTACTGGCCATGGGAGTATTTACCATTATATTGAAGTTTTTATACTACTCCGATCCATCAGTATTTTTATCATTATGAATAGAACAGATGCCTGTCTTGCACTTGTGTGTGATTGCGGTGCCATATGCACCTGGATATAATCTCCTCCTTAGGTTGGGGGATGGGCCCTCTGTATGAGAGTATATATGGCCGCTCTCACATAAGCAAAACTTGCCAGTCATGAATAAGAACTTACCTGTTTGAAACGCGTAGATTGAACCAGGACCTGTGAAGTTTTACTGCCGTTTTTGTATCACTGAAAATAAAGAAAAAATATCACTCAAGATTCAAGTGGTGCTGGGACCCTCCTTTTTGTCGATATTATCAAGGTCTAACCTATATTTCCGTGCACCGGGGTGAAATACGTGCATTATTACCAAACAAGGGTGAGCTGGATATTTACATTATCAGTTATTATACACATCTGATCTCAATTGTGCTGTAATTCCAGGTAACAGGCTCAGTTATGGCATTACAGATTTCAAAGTGCTGATCCCAACAAAAGGAAACATAATAATGATATCAGAGTCTTTTATCCTGTGCTCACAAGGCAACTGGTCTGCTTCAGCCAGGTACTGGATATAATATAATCTTCTTCTCTATGTCTTTCTTCCTTTCTGCAATCTACAGGGTGGTTCTCCCTAATGGCAGGCATTCAACTTCTGCTCCATTCTTTGTAGTGGTTGCCAACAGAAATGGTTTCACACAGTCCATAGGGGACAAAACTTTGCGCTTAGATGTAAGGCTGTGTCCAGGTGCTTGAGGCTTCTCTTGGTCACTAGGTGCTGTGGAGTCCATAAGCTAAAGACTGCTGTTATCTCCACTAGACTTGCTCTATACCCAAGTCTACTCTGGTCTGTGCTGGGTAGCTTATGGTGATTCTTCCTCCTCCAACCTCCCTCACCCTGGCCAATGCCAACAACGGGGCTAAAGTGGTAGCTACATGGTGGACTATCATTTGACTCTGCCCACTGTGCACTTCCCTGGCTTTAGCCTGTCCCTTTTATAGGGGAACGTACCAGCACCATCTAGTGATGACTAATGTGATGTGGCGCTTACCAGCCTGTTAATAGGAATTTAAAGCAATATACATACATAGCACAAAATGACATTCAGAAAATACCCTCAAACATACAGGGCACCACTACTGATATGGAGTTGGACACTGCAAACTATTTGAAAAAAAGTAGGGGAGTACAGTAAGAGCTTTTCTCATTGCAAAAACTCCTTCATTATAACACATTGATCAGTTTTTCAATACAAATCCGTTTCCTTAGGCCTGGCATAAAGCTGATTTTGCTAGGAGAAAACCCATCTGCTGCAGGTAAAATGCATATGATTAGTTATACAGATTCTTGTCATGTAGCTGCATTGTTACTGTTTTGCTCCAAAAATTCTAAATTTGAATTTCTTTCAACACTGCCTGAATCCTTCTGGGCAAGCGTCTATTCCCAGGTCTACTCTACACATTCCTAATGTTGGTGCATACTGGTCGACTCACTTGGGCACAGATACAGCTTTTTCTTCAACTCTACCTATAAGTGTTCGATTGGGTTGAGGTCTGGGAGGGGGGGCAATCCATCACCTCTACTTCATTGTCATTTAACGATTTCTTCACCAATCTCGGTGTATGCTTCGGGTCATTGTCCTCCTGGAACACTATGTTGTCCTTTTCATACACATAGTACTCGAGTGTACGATGTAATCCATCTTGTAGTATACTCAAATATAGCTCAGCATTAGAAATGAGCGAATTTCTAAAAAATTTGATTCGGTTGGGTTGCCGAATTTATTTGTGGTGAAAAACAGCAGAGAGCCTGTATAGTGGTGTAGAACAGAGTGTTTGCAGTTAAATGCATAGGGAGTCTGCTGTGGTAGTGAAACAATACTGTGAGTCTGTATGACATGCAGATGACAGGTGTCACTCTTAGAATCACTGCGCACTTCACTTATTTGGGCAGTCACGGGGCAAAACTGACCAACAAACTCAAGTTTGAACTCAGCCTTACAGGTCGATGTTAGCATCAGCTGATTCCACATAGATGTCTACAGAACCTGTTCTATTAAACACTTATAAAAGAAGAGCCCACAAGCAACTTAAGCAGGGAGGAATCAAGACTTCAGATGGAAAAAAATTCAAATATTCTGCATTTTTTTCCCATCTGAAGTCTTGATTCCTCCCTGCTTAAGTTGCTTGTGGGCCAATGACTCATTGGCCCACAAGCAAGAAGCAGAGAGGAATCATGTTTTCAGATGGAAAAAAATGACAAATATCTGATATAACGAATATATAGCACTATATTCGAAATTCGAATATTCGCGCTCAACACTAACAATAACCCCCCAGAAAACGGATCTTGTCTGTTGAGCATCCACCTTCACTCAGTCAGCATTTGGTCAGTAATTCATCAGTATTGCTAAAGCCCAAAAAAATAAATCAGGAGTGGATTCAAAACAGATGAATGGAATATTTGCATGTCTTCCGTGTTTTTTACCCATTCCTGCTTTTGGCTACCAAATCATAAGCCAATTCTGATGGGACCATGTCATACAGGCCTTACAGCTGCTACATAGACAGGATCCATTGTCCGTCTCATTTTTCCTTTCTTCTGACAAATCAGAAGAAGGGTCAAATAAATGATAATGTCGACCAGGCTAAAAAGGCAAAATAGTGGCCCAGTTATGAAGTGGGGATGGTGGGAACAGCATGAGAAGTCCACAGCGTGACCAAATTACATAGTGGTGGGGTGGGAGCTGCATGAGGAGACAACAGAGTGGCCCAGTAACAGAGTGAAGAGGTGGCAGCAGCATGAGGAGACCACAGAGTGGCCCAGTAATATAGTGTGGATTTGGAAGAAGCATGAGGAGACCACAGAGTAGTGATGTGGCACCAGCATGAGGAGACCACAGAGTGGCCCAGTGACAGACTAGGGAGATGGCAGCAGCATGAGGAGACCACTGAGTAGTGATGTGGCAGCAGCATAAGGAGACCACAGAGTGCCGTCCTTGACGCAGTGCAGACACCATGTTCTTCCCGTTGTTGGTCACCTTGGTTTTGATTTTGAGTTGTCGAGGAGAAAGCCGGCATTTGATTTCTAGATGAAGGACGCGGAGCAGTTCCTCCCCTGTGTGACTCTGTTCGCCCAGTCAAACGAGGTGCAGAACCACCATGCCCCGCACATGTGGTATGCTGGAGGGGCACTGTGAATTGTCCCTGAAGTGGAGGCTGAGGACACAGTGGAGGATGAGGAGGCAAAGGTGAACATTGTCGCAGGACCAACGGTGTGAGAACGTAGAGGCGGCGTCACCTGGACAAGTTGCTTGTTTGGCTGGGCAGGAGCCACATTTACCCAGTGGGCCATAAAGGACATATGTTGTTCTTGACCGTAGTTTGGCAGACACTGACAGGCTAAAAGATTGGCCCACCTTCTGTTCTACATATGTGTGCAGGGCTGGTACTGCCTTTTTGGCAAAGAAATGACGGATTTTCTCTGAAAGGTGCAGAGTCCACCACTTGGGAAGGGAGGGACGCACATTCAGCTTCTGCGCCGTTGGATGAGTGCACGCTTACTGTTGTCTCTTGGCAATCGCTTCAGTGATCGATTGCTGACTGAAATTACTGATGAGGAGTAGGAGGAGGAGCATCAGGACCAGCAGATGATGGAAAGGATAGACGGCTCCCTTCGGCTGAGGTAGTGAAGCCTTGACTGCATGAAATTGGGTGTGTGCCACAGGAAGAAGCAGTGGTTCCTACAGCACTCTGGACCACCAAATCAGAGCCACGGTTCTCCCAGGCCACTTTATGGTCATGCTGCATGTGTTGATACAGGGCAGTGGCTCCAAAATTGGCACCCTGGCCACACTTCACCTTCTCCCCACAAATTCGGCAAATGGCCATGTTCATCTCCTCCAGTGGCCTAAGAAAAAATTGCCACACCGCTCAGTATGGCATTTTCCCCCAACATTCCATACTGACTGCCTGCTACCGCTGCCTCTCTGAACCCTTGCACCACTACTTCCTGGGCAGGTAGTCTCCCGCAAAGCAGGCGGTCTACTCCGGGCACGTTTGGCTCCCTCCCGACCTCCCACTGCTGCCACCCTGCTGACTCCCGGCCACGCTACCACCTTGCTGGCTCAGCCGCTGCCTCACGCACAAGATGCCACCCTCTTCTGTTCAGTTTTTACAAAGGAAAATGAAGGAAAAGGACCTCAGTTAGGAAGGAAGACTAATGAATCTTTTGATGCATGTGTCTTTACAGAGGAAGAGGTTCTAAGTCAGCTGTCTAAAATTAATACAAAAAGGTCACAGGGGCCTGATGGGATACACCCAAAGCTATTAAAAGAGCTTAGCGGTGAACTAGCAAAACCATTAACAGATTAATTTAACCAATCACTGGTAACAGGAGTCGTCCCAGAAGATTGGAAATTAGCAAATGTTGTGCCCATTCAAAAGAAAGGTAGTAGGGAGGAATCGGGCAACTATAGGCCAGTAAGCCTGACATCAATAGTGGGGAAATTAATGGAAACCATACTTAAGGAGAGGATTGTGGAACATCTAAAATACCATGGATTGAAAGATGAAAAACAGCATGGGTTTACTTCAGGAAGATCATGCCAAACTAATCTTATAGATTTTTTTAATTGGGTGACTAAAATAAAAGATGGAGGAGGTGCAGTAGACATCGCTTATCTAGACTTTAGTAAGGCTTTTGATACTGTCCCACATAGAAGGCTTATAAATAAAGTGCATTCTTTGGGCTTGGACTCCCATATTGGTGAATGGATTAGGCAGTGGCTGAGGGACAGACATCAGAGGGTTGTAGTCAATGGACTATATTCAGACCATGGTCTTGTTACCAGTGGGGTACCTCAGGGATCTGTTCTGGGACCCATATTGTTTAATATCTTTATCAGCGAAATTGCCTCGATGGTAAGGTGTGTCTTTTTGCTGATGACACAAAGATTTGTAACAGGGTTGATGTTCCTGGAGGGATACACCAAATGGAAAAGGATTTAGGAAAACTAGAGGAATGGTCAAAAATCTGGCAACTAAAATGTAATGTTGATAAGTGCAAGATAATGCACCTGGGCGTAAAACCCAAGAGCAGAATATACAATCAGTGATACAGTCCTAACCTCCGTATCTGAGGAAAGGGAATTAGGGGTCATTATTTCAGAAGACTTAAAGGTAGGCAGACAATGTCATAGAGCAGCAGGAAATGCTAGCAGGATGCTTGGGTGTATAGGGAGAGGCATTACCAGTAGAAAGAGGGAGGTGCTCATGCCACTCTACAGAGCACTAGTGAGACCTAACTTGGAGTATTGTGCGCAGTACTGGAGACCATATCTCCAGAAGAATATTGATACTTTGGAGAGAGTTCAGAGAAGAGCTACTAAACTAGTATATATGTCCAGCTGAATTAATGAATAATTTATGAAGGAGTCATAGAATCTGTACTTTTCCAGCAAAATTTGACCCTTTAAAACATAACTTTTACTTAATTATATTAATAGAATGACACCGCATTCGTGATTCACCCAGTGAAAAAATGTGAAACAGATGATATTAAAAGATAATCAGAGAGATGTTTAAACAGGGTAACCAACCGTTGATACGATTTGTGAAGGCTGGTGTACACAAGGCAGTAACGGGGAGCGTTGCAGTGTCTATACTATCCCTACACTCACACTAAATACATCCTTAGCCCAGGGACGTCCCCTAAGGGTGGAGACTCCCTGTCCTCGTACCTGGACTGACTGCCCTACGTACACCCTCCTCTCAGTAAACAGTAACACGGTACCCCGTGAAAACGACAAGTATTTTCTGTGTCACAGGTAGAAAATATACCTGGATAGACAACAGCCCATGTAGATGCTAGATCAAAAAATATATATATTGAGTGGCGTGGAGGGGTAGGTATCCCCTGTAGCACCACGTGAACAGGCCCAATAGGAGCGTCGTATTATAAATACGATGTTCCTGGCCTAGTTCACACCAAAACCCTGACGCGTTTCCCCTATTTCTAGGTTCATCAGGGGGTCAACAAACAGTCATGGGTCAACTGTCATCAAGATGGTAATAATAGTTGATATACTAAGTATCTTTCCTCAGATACTGAGGTTAGGACTGTATCACTGATTTTATATTCTGCTCTTGGGTTTTTACGTCCCAGGTGCATTATCTTGCACTCATCAACATTAAATTTTAGTTGCCAGATTTTTGACCATTCCTCTAGTTTTCCTAAGTCCTTTTCCATTTGGTGTATCCCTCCAGGAACATCAACCCTGTTACAAATCTTTGTGTCGTCAGCAAAAAGACACACCTTACCATTGAGGCCTTCTGCAATTTCGCTGATAAAGATATTAAACAATATGGGTCCCAGAACAGATCCCTGAGGTACCCCACTGGTAACAAGACCTTGGTCTGAATATACTCCATTGACTACAACCCTCTGTTGCCTGTCCCTCAGCCACTGCCTAATCCATTCAACAATATGGGAGTCCAAGCCCAAAGACTGCACTTTATTGATAAGCCTTCTATGTGGGACAGTATCAAAAGCCTTACTAAAGTCTAGATAAGCGATGTCTACTGCACCTCCTCCATGTTTTATTTTAGTCACCCAATCAAAAAAATCAATAAGATTAGTTTGACATGATCTCCCTGAAGTAAACCCATGCTGTTTTTCATCTTTCAATCCATGGGATTTTAGATGTTCCACAATCCTCTCCTTAAGTATGGTTTCCATTAATTTCCCCACTATTGATGTCAGGCTTACTGGCCTATAGTTGCCCGATTCCTCCCTACTACCTTTCTTGTGAATGGGCACAACATTTGCTAATTTCCAATCTTCTGGGACGACTCCTGTTGCCAGTGATTGGTTAAATAAATCTGTTAATGGTTTTGCTATTAAAAGGACCTTAACATGTATAGCTTGGAAGAAAGACGAGACAGAGGGGATATGATAGAAACTTTTAAATACATGAAGGGAATCAACAAAGTAAAAGAGGAGAGAATATTTAAAAGAAGAAAAACTTCTACAAGAGGACATAGTTTTAAATTAGAGGGGCAAAGGTTTAAAAGTAATATCAGGAAGTATTACTATACTGAGAGAGTAGTGGATGCATGGAATAGCCTTCCTGCAGAAGTGTTAGCTGCAAATACAGTGAAGGAGTTTAAGCATGCATGGGATAGGCATAAGGCCATCCTTCATATAAGATGGGGCCAGCGGCTATTCATAGTATTCAGTATATTGGGCAGACTAGATGGGCCAAATGGTTCTTATCTGCCGACACATTCTATGTTTCTATGTTTCTCCTGATAATGATGAAGCCCCTTTTTATCACACGGCTCCCAAGTGCGATCGGCTTTATCATCATCCACTACTGTCTGCACATCACTGATGTCCCCCTCAATGGTCTCAGGGCCAGGAGCCTGAACACTTGCAACATCAGCTCCCACACGATTCTCATCATCACTACTTGCCCCCCCTACTGGAGGAAGCGGCTGTTCTCTCCTCCAGATCTTGGATGGGCAGTAGCTGCTGACTGTCCTCTAGTAGCTCCTCTTTGCTGAAAAGTGGAGCGGAGCCTACGGCATATAATACTTTTCTAGCAGAGGGAACAGAAAAGGACAAAGGCAGGTTGAGGACAGGTGAGGGCACAGGGCCTGCTCCCAGGCAATGCCAACTAAGCGTTGTGTCTGAAGAACCCACTGACTCTTGGCTGGGGGTGTCTGATGTCACTTGCGACGAAGTAGAAGACCGAGTCAACCATTAAAGCTTCCCTGGGTTGCTTGTCAAGATACGACCGCTAGATGACACTGGGAGCTTAGGCCTCTCGCTGGGACATCTGCTGTCACCCCACTCCCCCTTCTTCTGCCACCTGTGACAGAAATGTTTTGGCCACTGCCCTATTCCCTTTAAATGGCCTGTCACCTGTCTGTCTGACATACTTTTTAATAAAAAAATTAAATTAAAATCAAAATAATACCCCCCAAAAAAGGCTGTAGTACAAAGTAGCTGCACCACAGAACGGCAAATAAGATGTACTTTTTTACACTTATACACACCAACAAAAAGCTGTAGAACAATGTAACTGCATCGCAGAACTGCAAATAAGGCATACTTTTTACACTTATACACCCCAAAAAAGGCTGTAGTATAAAGTAACTGTACAGCAAAACGGCAAATAAGGCTACTTTCACACTAGCGTTCGGCTGTCCGCTTGTGAGCTCCGTTTGAAGGGGCTCACAAGCGGACCCGAACGCTTCCGTCCAGCCCTAATGCATTCTGAGTGGACGCGGATCCGCTCAGAATGCATCAGTCTGGCGGCGCTCAGCCTCCGCTCCGCTCAGCAGGCGGACACCTGAACGCTGCTTGCAGCGTTCGGGTGTCCGCCTGGCCATGCGGAGGCAAGCGGATCCGTCCAGACTTACAATGTAAGTCAATGGGACGGATCCATTTGAAGATGACACAATATGGCTCAATCTTCAAACGGATCCGTCCCCCATTGACTTTCAATGTAAAAGTCTGGACGGATCCGTTCAGGCTAATTTCACACATAGACATTTTTTGACAATATAATGCAGACGGATCCGTACTGAACGGAGCCACTGTCTGCATTATATGAGCGGATCAGTTCAGAACGGATCCGCTCTGAACGCTCGTGTGAAAGTAGCCTAAGATGTATTTTTTTTTACACTTATACACCCCCAAAAAAGCTGTATAACAATGTAACTGCATCGCAGAACGTCAAATAAGGCATACTTTTTTACACTTATACACCCAAAAAAAGGCTGTAGTACAAAGTAACTGCACCACAGAATGGCAAATAAGATGCACTTTTTATTACACTTATACACCCCCAAAAAAGCTGTAGTACAAAGTAACTGCACCACAGAACGGATGAGATGTACTTTTTTTTTTTTTTTGCACTTATACACCCCAAAAAAAGCTGTTGAACATAGAAACTGCACTGCAGAGCGGCAAATAAGATGTACTTCTTTTTACACTTATACACCCCCAAAAAGGCTGTAGTACAATGCAACTGCACCGCAGAACGGCAAATAATACATACTTTTTAGACTATTAAAACACCCCCAAAAAAGTGTGTAGTACAATGTAAGAACGGCAAATAAGATTTTTTTTTTACACTAATACACCCCAAAAGAAACTGTAGAACAATTCAAATGCACGACAGAATAGTTAATATGACCTATGTATATTTCTTATAAATACACCCTGCAACACAGCACTTGCACCCCAATAACAAACAAGGTTTGCTGGAATTACACTATCATCTAGTGCAAACCTAAAAGCAGTAGTATAATAGCAATTTGTATCTCCAATTAGTGCAGCAAGGTGTAAAATAATCACTCCTATTACCCAGGCTGTACACTCTCCTATTGCACCCTGTTCTCCATTTATAGCATGGATGATGCATCCTTATGCTTTCCCTACGCCTTGAATAATCTTTCCCTGAACTTGTAAATCATTTTTCAAGCACAATGTAGTCTTTCCTAGCACTGTCCCTAGCGCCTAATGACGTCTCTCCCTGCACTAAGCATGCTGGAAAATGGCTGAATCTAAGATGGCTGAGGCTATTTATAGGGCTGTGACATCACAGGGAGTGGCTGGCTGCTGATTGGCTGCGTGCATGGCATTGTGGGTGATCCCTCCTTCCCAGAGTTCTTTGATCCATGTCCTAACATGTGCAGCAGCCATTTTAGAAAAAAATGCAATTCATTGACGAATATTCTAAAAAACAAATATATAGCACTATATTCAATATAGTGCTATATATTAGTTTTTTTAGAATATTCGTCATTTTTTTCCATCTAAGGTGAACAGTCATTGGCCCACAAGCAACTTAAGCAGGGAGGAATCATGACTTCAGATGGAAAAATGAGGACATTCAGCTTGGGTGTGAATCAAATTTCTCATGAAATTCGGATTGAATTCCACTTCGTCAACTTTAATTCACTCATCTCTACTCAGCTTCAATTTTGGTCAAGTATCCAACACCTTTGCCTGTGAAAAAAAAACATATCATCAGGCTTCCTCCACTAAACTTGACAGTTCTTTTAATTCCTAGATCCGTTGGCCCCTTTTTCACTTGTTTCTTACAGACCCATTTACAGAGCCTATTAACTTTTCTCTCATCGCTCCAAATCACCCTTTTCCAATCGTCTACTGTTCGCGCGTTTTTGTAAACTCAGGCCGGCTCTTTTTATGACGATATTGAGATGAATGTTTCCTTTTTTTGGGCCACAATTCCAGACTTGTTGCACGGTGCTTGCATAGACAACTGTGATCTCACTATTATGAAGCATACAAGCCATCTCTACTGCCGTATTTGTTGTGTCAGAACTGATAGACCTTGTGATGAGCCGATATTTTGCCACGTCTTGGCTTTGGAATGGATGGACAGACTTAATTTTGTATTCTTCCACTCACATGATGCAGTTTGTCAATTTTCTTGGACAAGATACCGCTATTAATGAGTTGGATGACGCTGTTTCTCCTTTCTTGGGAAATCTTCTTCATGGCTGTGTCACGCTTTGCCCTGTGAATGTGTGGAGGTCTGTCAGACTGGCTGCACATGTCTGACTTCTCTGTTTGTTTTGGTTTGGGTTTGAGCTGGATCCACCTTCCCTCAGGTGTACTTGGTTTGATTGCTAGTGAGGCTATTTATCCCTCCTTCCCCTAGTTGCCTGCGCGGGTTATAGTTCTTTCCTGTGAGCTCTGGATGTGTGGTGGATAGTCAGCTCCTGCTCTGCTCTAAGATAAGTCCTCTCCGTTATTTCCCTTTGTGTCTTTTATCTAGGCCTCTAGGGAGATGCTTGCTTACTCCGGGTTTGAAGAAGCAGGTCGCCTCTTCCCTTTTCCCTACAGCTTAGGGTTTTTCCAGGGTGTATAGGTTTAGGCACGAGGGCATGTGAATGGTGAAATATGGGGCCTGAAATTGAAAAATTTAAAACATTGTTACTTTTTTGCCAGTCAGTGCACAACAGTTCACACATCCTAAAAATAAGATAAACATAACCAAACCAGACAAATGAGCAAAAAATATTAGACTTGCTCATTTATTTATTGAGGAAAATAATCCAATATCACGTCTTTGAGTGCTAAAAGTATGTCAACCTTTAGGATTAGCAGATAATTTGAAGCTGAAAGTAGAATCAAGTGTTTTCAATCAATGGGATGACAATCAGATGTGAGTGGACCTCACATATGCAGAGGACTATGAGTCTTGTCATGAGTAAGGATCATATCTTAGTATCCAAAACACATAGAAGTTAACACTACACTATCTACACTGTGTTTTACTTGGATCTTATACATTTTGAAGAATAAAGAACGAATGCTTTTTATTAGAAGCTGAATTATTTTCTCTTTATTGGAAATTTGTAGAAGTGTATTATGGCAGGAACACAGGAGGATGCTGAGGACTTCAGAAGGAGAGTTTTTGACTAGTGTTGGTCGAGCACCAAAGTGCTTGGGTTACTCGGACGCTCAAGTAGAACACCTCGGGATACTCGGGTGCTCTACCGAGCAACTGAGCAAAATGGAAATCAATGGGAGGACCCAAGCATTAAACCAGGAACCCCCTGCTCTGAAGAGGGGAGGGTTTCTGGTTCACATGAAAAGGTCAGAAATTGATGGAAACACCACTGAAATGGTTCGGGAACAGCATGGGGAGCATGTCTGGATGCATCTTGGACTCCCAGGTCGCTGCTGGGAATGATGTTGTCCGAGTAGTACGCCACTTTTACAGACTGACAATGATACGCACAAAACCAAAGATAAAATCGATTTTAGAGGAAAAATTGTTAGGAAACATTCTTGTATAAACAAGAAACAGAACTGGATCGCACATCCTCAATACTATGCTTTTATCTAACTGCTTCTCAGCATAATAAACATCGCATCTCAGCGTAATTTATCGTATACCTACCCCTATGCTGCATATAGTACATGAGGCATTAGTATACAATTTGATCAAAAAGCATAGGCCGACTCACCGCGACAAGGTTGCCTCTTTGAATGGGACCCTATTCTAAATTTGGCGCAGCACTGCACGGTGACCGCCGATGCCGCAGCACCACCCCAGCAGGCAGCGGGACCCAGCAGTCAAACAGCGCCCCTGCTGTATGACAAAGCCACTGGGCCCCACCGACCCACCAGGACAGCACCAAAACAACAATGGCCGCCTTGCAGTACTGACCATGTGAACAGGTGTGGAACCAACCCCATCACACACTAACCATGTGGACAGGTATGGAACTCACCCTATCACATTACTCTCAGGAACTCCAACTGAAAGGTAGGAATATATACCCTTATGCAGGCTCCTGCTAATTAAAAAAAAAACTGGGCCGAATGGGGAGGCGTGCTGATACCAGAAGGGAAAAGAGCATAGACTCTATAAATTTTGAATAGGGTCCTATTCAAAGAGGCAACCTTGTCGCGGTAAGTGGGCCTATGCTTTTTGATCAAATTGTATACTAATGCCTGATGTCTAGCATGCAGCATAGGGGTAGGTATACGATAAATTACTCTGAGAAGCGATGTTTATTATGCTGAGAAGCAGTTAGATAAAAGCATAGTATTGAGGATGTGCAATCCAGTTCTGTTTCTTGTATTTATACATGTTAGGAAACATTCGTTCCTGTATATTTACTTGTCTATAAAGTGCAAGTGCTGCCAAAAAAATACAAGGAAGAGGCACTCTGATACAACCTTTATATCACATAAAAGAGGGCCTCATTCACATTGTGGTACAATTGTTCAGGCAGTGGGACTCCTACACTCATAAAGCCTATGCACTAAGTGAGAGGGCTGCCAAAAATTACAAGGAACCGGCACTACAATATACCCTTTATTACACATAAAGGAGGGCATCATGCCCACCCTTGAAAAATGATGATTGATGGCCTGCTGGTGACCCTCAAAAACTATTGGAGTAAGGGCCTGATGATCTGAACATCTAAAACATTAGGGGGCGAGGGCCTGCTGCTGATGTGACCATCTAAAAAATTAGGGGTGAGGGTTTGCTGCTGATCTGACCCTCTTAAACATTAGGGGCGAGTGCCTGCTGCTGATCTGACCTTCTAAAACATTAGGGACCCGGGCCTGCTGCTGAGCTGACCCTCTAAAACATTAGGGGCGATTGCCTGCTGCTGATCTGACCATCTAAAACATTAGGGGTAAAGCCTGCTGCTGATCTGACCCTTTAAAACATTAGGGGCGAGTGCCTGCTGCTGATCTGACCATCTAAAACATTAAGGGTGAGGGTCTGCTGCTGAGATGACCCTCTAAAACATTAGGGGCGAGTGCCCTCTGCTGATCTGACCATCTAAAACATTATGTGTGAGGGCCTGCTGGTGACCCTCTAAAACATTATGGGTGAGAGCCTGCTGCTGAGCTGACCCTCTAAAACATTAGGAGTGAGGGCAGCCTAATAAACATGTTGATATGATGGAGGAGGAGGAGGAGAGAAAAGGGAGATTGAACCATATACCCTTTTTAGTGGTGGAAGGGGTGCATGGGAATACAGTGTATTCAATACACCATAAAAGCCACATTTAGAGTGCCTTTATGTTCAGCCGCTTTCCTCTGGAGGAGTAGAGAAGTCAGGGGCAATCCAGGCCTTGTTAATTTTTATAAGAGTCAACAGGTCAGCATTTTCAGTTGACAGTCGGATGCGCTTATCAGTTATTATGCCCCCAGCAGCACTAAATACACGATCAGACAAAACGCTGGTGGTGGGGCAGGCCAGAACCTCCAAGGCATAGAGCACCAGTTTGTGCCACGTGTCCAGCTTGGACACCTAATAGTTGTAAGGCACAGAGGGATCATGGAGGACGCTGACACAGTCTGCTAGGTACTCCTTCAACATCTTCGCATCAGGTTGAGGGTGCTGGTGGGTCGTCAAAACTGTCCCAGGCCTTGGAGAGTGTTGCCCTGCCTCTGTTAGAACTGCTGTGTGTTCCCCTCATCTCCCCTCCTCAGTTGGCCAAGGAACTACGTACTCTGCAGCCAACGTTGTCAGCTGGAAATTTTTGAAGCAATTTTTCCAAAAGGATCTTCTGGTATTGCACCATTTTGCTCATCCTCTCCACCACAGGAATGAGAGATGAGAAGTTCCCTTTGTAGCGTGGGTCGAGAAGGGTGAACAACCAGTAATCGGTGTTGGCCAAAATGCGTACAACACGAGGGTCACGGGAAAGGCAGCCTAACATAAAGTCAGCCATGTGTGCCAGAGTCACAACAGAGAAGACTTTGCTGTCCTTATCAGGAGTATGACTCTCAATCTCCTAATCCTCTTCCTCCTCTTCTACCCATCCACGCTGAACAGATGGAATATAAATTCCATGGGTACTACCCTCCTCCTCCTCATCATCATCATCTAATTTGCACTGAGAAGACAAACTGAGAGTGGTCTGACTATCACCCTGTGTACTGTCTTACCCCATTTCCACCTCTTCCACATGGAAAGCGTCCGCCTTAATTATGAGCAGCGTGCGTTTGAGTAGACACAGAAGTGGGATGGTTACGCTGATAATAGCGTTATCGCCGCTCACCATCTGTGTTGATTCCTCAAAGTTGCGTAAAACCTCACAGAGGTCAGACATCAATGCCCACTCATCGCTTGTGAAGAGCAGAAGCTGACTGGTAAGGTGACGACCATGTTGCAGCTGGTATTCCACTACTACCCTCTGCTGCTCACAAAGCCTGGCCAACATGTGGAACGTGGAGTTCCAGCGCATGCTCACGTTGCACAACAGTCGGTGAGCTGGCAATTGCAAGCGCTGCTGCAGCGTTGCCAGACCGGCGGAAGCTGTCGATGACTTGCGGAAATGGGCACACGCTGCGCACCAGTAGCTCAGGCAAATTGGGGTAGGTTTTGAGAAACCACTGAACCACTAAGTTGAACACATGGGCTAAGCATGGTATGTGTGTGAGATTGTCGAGCTCCAAAGCCGCCACCAAGTTACAGCCATTATCAGACACAACCATGCCTGGTTCTAGGTTGAGTTGCGAGAGCCACAGCTCAGTCTGGTCTCTTATACCCTGCCATAGCTCTGCAGCGGTGAGCTGTTTGTCACCTAGGCAGATCAGTTTAAGCACGGCCTGTTGCCGCTTCCCCACTGCAGTGCTACACTGCTTCCAGCTACTGACTGATCTCTGACTGGTGCTGCAATATGATAATTCAGAGGTGGAAGTGGAGGAGGCGGAGGATGAGAAGGGGGGGGGGCCTTGCAGCCACTAACGTAGGTGGTGGCGGAAAACCAATCCTTGGCGTCGGTAGCACCTGTGCCATCCCAGGTTACGACTTGCTCCCGACCTCCACAACGTTCACCCAGTGTGCCGCCAGGGAAATGTAGCATCCCTGGCCAAAATCATTTGTCCATGTGTCAGTCATTAAGTGGACCTTCCCAATAACTGCATTGGTCAGGGTACGGGTGATGTTACGGGACACATACTGGTGTAAGGCTGGGACTGCACACCGTGAAAAATATTGGCGGCTGGGGACAGAGTAATGCGGGACGGCCACCGCCATCAGGCTGCAGAAAGTCTCAGTGTCCACAAGCCTAAATGGAATCATTTCCAGGGCCAGCAATTTGGAAAGTTGTGCATTTAGTGCTATGGCCTGTGGGTGGGTGGCTGGGTATTTGCTGGTGGTGGTGAGGTTGCTAGTGTTCATGCCCCTGCTCATTTCGGTATGGCACAGGTTGCAAATGACAATTTTTTTATCGTCCGCACTTTCCTTAAAAAAGCATGCGAAATACATACCCCTTGGCAAGGGAGATTTCCACAAGGGGGTGCTCCGGGGAATCAGTTGCAAGCCTCTTTGGTGTGGCCCGCCTTCTCCTTTTTGCCACCCCACTGCCTCTTCCCGTCTGTTGCTGTGCTGCGGATCCCTCCACCTCTGTACTGCTGTCCTCGCTCGGCTTGCTACACTCCCAGGTTGGATCAGTGACTTCATTGTCCACCACCTCCTCTTCAACTTCCTCAGTCTGGTTATTAGTGATGAGCAGCAGGGGCAATATTTGAATATGCGATATTTTGTGAATATTTGGTAAAATGTTTGTCATATATTTCGAATTCGAGATTATTTTCTTGATCACAAAAAATCGGCAAGTTAATATTCGCGTAATGCGTGCAATATACAGGCATGGGTCACTATAGCTACATTTTTCAAGCTGCTAGGAGTTTCCTGAGACTGGAGAAAATGGTTGGCGCGGCAGAACATTACAATATCTTTATATGCAGATAGAGTGCGCCAATATATTTGCGATTACAAAATCGGCACTAATGATGCGAATATTTTGGCGCAATACCTGCAACTTCACATTTTGACAGGTCTGACTACTTATTAGTGATTGGTGCACTAAGTATTGTTGTGAACTTGTGACATTACAGCACTATGTATGTATGAATGTATGTAGCGTACATACATACAGTACATACATACAGCACTATCAGCTACACTATATCACTATCTAACCTACATGACTATGTCCCAATAACTATCTGTATATATAGATAAGCAAACTAACTAACTATCTAATGTAATGACACCGGAAAGCAGAGAGCACAGCAATAACACTGCTGTCTCTCTCAGATCTGCAAAATACTGTATACAAGGCCTGCTGGGGAGGTTCTTATATAGTAAGGGGTAGGCAACTTTCCTATTGGTTGCTAGGGATGTTGCTAAGCTCAGACAAAGACATTGCAGCCTTCTCATTGGTCCACAAGCAAGAAGGGAGGTTACTGATGGAAAAAATAATCTAGAATATTCAAAATTACGAATATATATCACTATATTCAAAATATTCACGAATTCCCGAAGTGCCGTTATTCATGATTAATATTCGCTATTCAAATATTCGCGCCTAACACTACAGGTCATTCTTCTGACTTGTTGACCTAACAACAACCTCAGTTATTGACATCTGTGTCTCATCCTCATCATCAACCTCTAAAGACACTTATTGCGGTTGACTTATTGGCAACTGTTTCTCATCATCATCCACCTTGTGAAACGCTAATTGCCGTTCCCCACCGTCACCTTCTTGTGACTGTGGATGCTCAACAGTTTGGGATTCAGGGCACAAGATCTCCTCATGTCCCTCTTCAAGCAGTCTTGGCGATAGGGCCAAATCAAAGAATGGTGCTGAAAAGAGCTCCTCGGAATATCCGAGTATGGGATCACTTGTTTGCCAAGACTTTCCATGGTGGGAGGAAGGAGTATCAGGGTGAGGATTCTGTTGACCAGACTCTTGGCTACTGAGACTGGACTTGGTGGAAGACAGGGTGGTGCTTAATCGACTGGAAGCATTAACTGCTGCAATCCAACCGACCACCTGGTCGCACTGGTCTGACTTCGAGAGTGGTGACCTGCGCCGCCCTGAAAACTGGTACATGAAGCTAGGTATCGTGGATGAGTGCGTTTCTTGTGCTCTGGCAGCAGGCACAGTTTCACCGCGCCCAGAGCCAAGGCCTCTGCGTGCACCATCAGCAGCCCGGCAACTTCCCCGTCCCTTACTGCTCGGCGCCTTGCGCATATTAAATGGTATATATGCTTGCAAGTATGTCACACGTACAGTAGTGCAGGTTTTGTAAGTGTATGCGGAAATAAAGTACACAGAATATCACAGATATTTTTAGGATGTGCAAACTTTAAACAGAAGATGCAGCACAGATAATGTCCCTGTCCGCAGCGTCTATGGAAAAAGTAAACTGAATGTCACTAATATTTAGGATGCACAAATGTTATACAGGATGTATAGAGCAAGTAATGTCGCTGTCACCACCAGCTAATAAACAATTACGGTGAATGAATGTCACTGATATTTAGGCTGCACAAACATTATACAGGAGGTATAGCGCAAGTAATGTCACTGTCACCACCGGCTAATAAAAAATTACACTGAAATAATGTCACCGATATTTAAGACATCGCAAACGTTATACAGGAGGTATAGCGCAAGTAATGTTATTGTCACCAGCGGCTAATAAAAAATTACACTGAATGAATATCACTGATATTTAGGATAGGCAAACGTTATACTGGAGATGTAGCACAGGTAATGTAACTGTCCACAGCGGACACCGTCTACAGAAAAAGTACACTGGATGTCACTGATATTTTTAGGCTGTGCACACGTTACACAGGAGATGTAGCGCAGATAATGTCGCTGTCTGCAGCGGCCAAACAATTGCAAGCTATTTAGCGCAGGTTGCGCTAAAAATATATATTGCTGCCAGATACAACTATAGTCCTTAAAAGGACTTTTGGGTATCTCAAACAATTCCACGCAATTTAGCGCAGGTTGTGCTAATAATTTTATTGCTGCCAGATACAACAATAGGTTGGAATTTTGGGTCTCTAAGAAGTTTTTTCAATAAAAATGTTAGTATTTCACTCCCTACACTGTCTATTCTTCAGCACAGCTCTCCATGACTAAGAGTTGAACACATGTCATCGGGTGCTACAGTTTATAGCACCCGATGCCACGCTCCAGCCAGCCAATCACTGTAATGCCAGTATGGCTACGGCATTACAGTGAATAGCAGCCAACAAACGTGCGGGGGGGGGAGACTTGACCATCGCGCTCGAGCACACGCTCGAGTAAAATTACTGTTCAGCCGAGCATGCTCTCCGAACACTATTTTTGACGCATCTCAGGCTGGAAAAGGTTATAAAACCATCTCTAAAGAGTTTGGACTCCACTAATCCACAGATTGACTATGAACAAATGAATACCTTCCCCAGGGGTAGTCGAAAAAAAAGATCACATCAAGAGTAAGGTGTGCAATAGTCTGCAAGGTTACAAAGGAACTTGAGGTAACATCTAAGCAACTAAAGGCCTTTCTTGCAGTCCCCTAATCTGAACACTATTGAATCTGTGGATTGACCTCACAAGAGCAGTGCATGCAAGACGGCCCAGGAATCTCAAAGAACTGAAAGACTTTTACAAGGAAGAATGGATGAAAATCCCTCAAACAAGAATTAAAAGACTCTTGGCTGGCAATAAAACGTGTTTACAACATGCGATACTTGCCAATCGTGGTGCTACTAGGTACCAACCAGGCATGATGCTCAAACTTTTGCTTTGAGCCCTTTTCCTTTTTTGCTATTTTGAAAATGTAAAACATGAAAATAAAAAGTTCGTTTTTTTTCTTAAAATACAAAGGGAATGTGTCATCTTTAACTTTTTAGAGATAATTTCATCATGCTTAACTGTTGTTCACAGTAACAGTAATTCTGACAAAGGTGACCACACATTTGAATGCCTATGTATGTATGTATGTGTATATATATATATATATATATATATATATATATACCGTATATACACTGTATAATAGAGTTGATTTACATCATATCAGTTTTTTGGGATTAAAAGTAAATACAAGTTTACATAATCAGGAACCTGACACAGAAAAAGTTTCTGCACTGCTGCTGCTGAAACATCACTGCTCTACTTTTTATTTCCCAGTACCCAGAGGCCAACCTTTAATCTTTAGAAGTCTGAAAGTTCTAGACTCTGTGATACTTATGAGGCATGTCAGATATTTCTGTGAATATGCAAACAGAGAATAAGGTAATGTTAACTACTTTATAGAACTACCGTATACTATAAAAGACAACAGGTTATACTGCTAATTGGAGCGCACTACATTTGAAACAAGGGAAATACTAAAGACTCATGTATAGAACAGGGGTGTATCAAGAATGCACAGGACCAACCAGTGACACATCAGTCTTTATTCGATACAGCGTATCACCATTTAGGTCCAATAGACAATATGTTTCAGGGTTAAAACCCCATCATCAGGTCAAATGGACATATATAATATATGTCCTTTTGACCCAATGATGGGATTTTAAGCCAGAAACGTGTTGTCTATTGGATGTAAATGGTGATGCGCTGTATTGAATAAAGACGAATGTCCCTTTATCTTCCTTGGGAAGGGTGGAGTATTGCTTGGGAAGTGCACCATCCTTGGACCCCCTTTTTTTCTTCAGTTTTTCTTGAATATCTGTCCCCAAGGGTCCTCCTCAGACTGTGGGTTCCTGGTAGCTGCACCTTGCATTGTTAAGCCCAAGTGGGCCTCCATAATAAGTGACAATAGTTATGTTACACACAACCCTCTCAGGTGAGTACCTTTTATTGCAGGAAGTGGGTTATTTCACAGTACGGTCTGGATGTACTTATCTTAGGGATTTCTGCGTCATGAAATAACTAGTTATCACAACTTCATCATAAATCGGCCAAGTGTGTATGTTTATTTCAGTGGTAAAAGGGGAATAAGCCAGATCTGACCCCTCTGGTGGCTCCTGCAGGAACAAAGGATAAAGCATATTAATATCCAACATGCACTTTCCCTCTCACCACTGAAATATGCCAATGGCCAAGAGTCAAAAGTTTGCCATACACAAAATAATAGAGCAATCCCTTTAAAATTAGCAGGTTCAGATGACTTTTATCTAATGGTACAGCCAGAGTTACTCATAAATCCCTCTCTTATTATCATAAAACCTTATATTATAATGCAGAAAATACAAAATATAACAATAATTCAAGAACAAAGTATAGAAAAAAGTGAAACAGAAGGCATTTTTACACTTTATAGGGGATTGTCCCATTGCAACAACTTATCATCTATTTGTAGTATAGAAGATAAGTGCCTGATTGGTGGGGGTCTGACTGCTAAGGCCCCAATGATCTCTTGGATAGAGGTCCATGTTCCGCTGTTTAACTGGAGCAGTGGGCATGCATGCATGCGTCTGCTCCATTCAACTCTATAGGACTGCAAGATAGCCAACTGCTTGTACTCGGCTATCTCTGGAAGCCCCCATAGGTGAGGGCTCCAGCAGTCGGACACCTGCCTATCAGACACTTAGCCCCTATCCTGTGAATAACAAATGCTGTTTTTGTGTTCCATTTCTTGTGTAGGGGGCTCAATCTTTGTGGGATGAAGTGACGTATTCAGTGGTACCATTGTGGGGTACATTGTGATCATTCGTTACTACACAAAAAATAAAAACCAAAAATAGCAACAACCGGAAAGTTTATAAATTACCAATCTTTATTATCACGTGATTAAATAATTTTTTTTTACATATAATGTGCATGAGGCCTAAGCGATGTCTACTGCACCTCCGTCATCTATTATTTTAGTCACACAATCAAAAAAATAAGATTAGTTTGACATGATCTCCCTGAAGTAAACCCATGCTGTTTTTCATCTTTGAATCCATGGGATTTTAGATGTTCCACAATCCTCTCCTTAAGCATGGTTTCCATTAATTTCCCCACTATTGATGTCAGGCTTACTGGCCTATAGTTGCCTGATTCCTCCCTACTACCTTTCTTGTGAATGGGCACAACATTTGCTAATTTCCAATCTTCTGGGACGACTCCTGTTACCAGTGATTGGTTAAATAAATCTGTTAATGGTTTTGCTAGTACACCGCTAAGCTCTTTTAATAGCTTCGGGTGTATCCCATCAGGCCCCTGTGACATATTTGTATTAATTTTAGACAGCTGACTTAGGGTACTTTCACACTAGCGTTGTTTGAATCCGTCGGGCAAATCCCGTCGAGCAAAATCGTCGGGCAAAATCGTATGAAAACGCATTACATTTGAATCCTGATCAGGATTCTGATCACAATGAAAAAATGCATTTGGAAAAAACGGATCCGACATTTATGGACTTTAACTTTTTTTGCACATTTTTCGGGTTTAACATGCAAAAGCCGGATCCGGTTTGACGGAACACACAGCACCGGATCCGGCATTAATGCAAGTCAATGGGAAAAATGCTGTATCCGGCGTTCAGTCAAAGTGTTCCGGATTTTTGGCCGGAGGTAAAAATACAACATGCTACGGTTTTCTGAAAAGCCTGATCAGTAAAAAAGACTGAACTGAAGACATCCTGATAGATCCTGAATGGATTGATCTCCATTCAGAATGTATGGGGATAAAACTGATCAGTTCTTTTCCGGATTTGAGCCCCTAGGACGGAACTCAGCGCCGGAAAAGAAAAACACTAGTGTGAAAGTACCCTTAGAACCTCTTCCTCAGTAAAGACACATGCATCAAAAGATTCATTAGTCTTCCTCCCTAACTGAGGTCCTTCTCCTTCATTTTCCTTTGTAAAAACTGAACAAAAGTGTTTATTGAGGCAGTCAGCTAGTTCTTTATCTTCTTCCATATACCTTCCTTCTTTAGTTTTTAATTTGGTAATTCCTTGTTTTCATTTCCTTTTTTCATTTATATATCTGAAGAATATTTTATCACCTTTTTTCACTGACTGAGCTAATATCTCTTCTGCCTGTGCTTTAGAAGCTCTTATAACTTCCTTAGCCTCTCTCTGCCTAATCTTATAAATTTCCCTGTCATCCTCCTTTTTTTTTTTATAGTTACTAAATGCTATCTTTTTGTTTTTAATGATTTTGGCCACTTCTGCTGAGTACCACAGTGGTCTCTTCCTTACCGACAACCTCCAAATCGAAGGAATATTCTGATCAGATCAAGTTCAAGGTCATGTACCACAGAAAAAGGAACCCATCCCTGTAATATAAGAAGGTGCAAAACCTGTTTCCATATAATGACAACAGATAAGATCCGGATCCCCAACACACAGCAGGACTATAAGATCCCTGGGACATTCACATGTTCTACATCTAATGTTGTTTATCTGATTCTCTGCACTAAATGTCCTGTTGGAGGCCTCTACCTTGTAGAAACAGGACAGAAACTCAATGCAATAATGAGGTCCCACCGTCTCACCAGTCCCTTGTAGTACGCCTGATGAAGGGACTGGTGATGTCTCAAAAGCTCGCTATGTAACATCATTACTTCTATTTTTGTTAGCCATTAAAATTGATCAAACCTGTAATAGTCTTATTGTGTTTCTCTTAATGAGAGCAATAAACTACCACATAAAGAGGCACAGTCAGATTTCAAAATAGGCTTAGTCCTTAAAGGGAACCTGTCACCGGGATTTTGGGTATAGAGCTGAGGACATGGGTTGCTAGATGGCCGCTAGCACATCCCCAATACCCAGTCCCCATAGCTCTGTGTGCTTTTATTGTGCAAAAAAAAAACCGATTTGATACATATGCAAATGAACATAAAAGAGTCATATCTTACTTGTGTGACCAGAGAAGAGTCATATTTTCAAGCTCTGACTCATCTCAGGTTAATTTGCATATGTATCAAATCGGTTTTTATACACAATATAAGCACACAGAGCTATGGGGACTGGGTATTGCAGATGTGCTAGCGGCCATCTAGCAACCCATGTCCTCAGCTCTATACACAAAATCCTGGTGACAGGTTCCCTTTAAAGGAAATCTATCATCACATAGAAATGTGAAACCATCTTACATGCCAAATGTGCACTTTTCAATACATTCTAAAGGAATTGGTCCAATTTTTTTTCGGTGGCCCCATTGTGGAGAAATTAGGCTTCATATTTTATGCTAATTAGCCCTGAGGCTCTGCTTCTTTTCCCTCTTGGCTGCACCCCCAGCTCTTTGTCTGACAGGGTCAAGTAGTGAAGACAGTCTCAAGCCTGGCCCTGAACTTCTTGAAATATCACGATTGCTTGTTCTTTTCACTGTTTGGTGCAGGCACAGTGGGCTGATCTTAACAGCAATTAGAAAGCATTAAAGGGGTTGTCCAAGTTATATTTATTGATGACCTATCCTCAGAATAATTCATATAACTGATCTGCTGAACTGCAAATAGGCCCTTATTTTTTTTCCACTTATACACGCCACACAGAAGGCTTTAGAACATATATGTTATAATGCCACCATTTAATATTGCATAGAATGTAGTGGGAAAAAATTCCAAATGGGGTGGTATTTGAAAAAAACACAAATATGTCACAGTTTTATGGGTTTTGTTTTTACTGTGTTTAGTATGCGGTAAAACTGACTTGTGCTGTTTATTTCCCAGGACAGAATGATTATGGCGATACCTTAGTTTGTCTTGTGTTTTATTACTGAAAAAACTTTTGAAATTTTTATTTTTTTCTTTCATTGCCAAATTCTGACCCCCATAACTTTTTTTTATAGTTATGTCTACAGAGATGTGTGAGGGCTTATTTTTTGTGGGACAATCTTTAAATTATTTTTTATCAAATTTTTTGGGGAGGTAAGGTGATGAAAAAATGCGACTCGCCCATTTTTAGATATTTTTTTTCAGTTGCTGCTGGTCACGGAGTAGTGGGTGTCTGGTGTATGAAACAGCAGGCACCCACTAGCTATGGCGCTTGCTCTGCTGTGGACGACGCCACTTTTATAGACTCGGCATCCGCTGTACATATCTGGCGTAAGTCATGAAGGGGTTGAAAATATGTAAGACCAAAAATGTATTTAAACAAAGGATAATTTTATGATGACACATTCCCTTTACATAATTCAGCCCATTAGATAAGTCAGATAAGTCTCCAATTTAAACATTCAGTAGGCCTCCCTCTCAATAGGTAAAATTGAGCAATACAATTCATATTTTTTTTTAAAAACAATACAGTTGTGAATATAACATGTCCTACAACCTCACAGTCTTGCCAGGGTCTTAAAACTGTAATGTATGGATCCTCAGGACATCCTCACAAAATCACAGAAATGCAGTAAAACCTTTACCAAAAAGCATTTTGGAAAGACCTTCCCATTTTTACATTACTGGATCCAATTTTTTTTTTGCTACCAGTGTGTATAATACACCTACGTGAAAATACCTTTTCACAGCAAGTTGCGTCAAAATTAAGGAAAAGGGTAAGTTAAAAAAGCATTTATATAATTACCTGGATAGATAGAATCATCTGCAAATCCAAGTTTTAGGTAGTAATGATGATAGCTTATTGTTGCCATTAGTTAAGTGGATAATGTAGATGTAGCATATTTGACAAAAAACCTCCTGCCGGAGGAAAGCATACTTACCCGCCCCTGGCTTCAGCAGCGATGTGTTCCACATGTGTGAACACATGGCTGTTCAAATGAAGCTTGGAGAATGCATCATCACTGTGACTAGTCATTGGCTGCAGCGGTACATGGGATCCCTGTCCATATCAGGAGTTTA
Organism: Bufo gargarizans; assembly: GCF_014858855.1. Classification (NCBI taxonomy): domain Eukaryota; kingdom Metazoa; phylum Chordata; class Amphibia; order Anura; family Bufonidae; genus Bufo; species Bufo gargarizans. The sequence goes on along the minus strand of NC_058083.1, from coordinate 139,972,986 downwards.
CAAGAGCTAGGTGAATGTGGCAGCGGACCAAAGAGCCAGGACTGAGTTGCAGGGAGAAGTTAAAGAGGTTGGTCACCATACGCATAAAAAAACAAAATGTCCCCGGATAATAACTAAAGCCACAAGGTATTTGTATCATGAGAGATATACTGTGTACATATAATTTTTCTAATGTGTTCAGCATAGCATGCTCCCATTGATGAGAGGCTGTGTGGGTGGAGCAGCTTCAAAGTAAAAGTAAAAATCCCAGCATGCATCACAGCAAGCATCTTCACAGGAGTTGGTTACATGACATCCCTGGCCAAACAAAACAAATATTGTTTTTTCTGTGTCACCATTTTCTGAAAGCTATACTTTTTATTTTTTTTCTGTCAATCATCTTTTGCACGGTGTAATTTTTGCAGGAAGAGTTGATGTTTTTATTGGTACCATTTTTGGGTACATATGATTTTTTGATTGCTTTTTATTACGCTTTTTGTTAGACAAGGTAACCAAAAATGGCTGTTCTGGCATAGTTTTTATTTTTCGTCTTTTTACAGTGTTTATCTGACAGGGTAGATCATGTGCTATTTTTATAGAGCAGGTTGTTAGGGACACGATGATATCAAATATGTCTACTTTCTTTTTTCTTTGTTTGTTTCAGTTTTACAGAATAAAGCATTTTTGAAAAAAAATCATGTTTTTGTGTCTCCATTTACTGAAAGACATTTTTTCCCATTTTTCTGCAGATCGTCTTGTGTAGGGGCTCATTTTTTGCAGGAAGAGTTGACATTTCTATTGGTCCCAATTTTGGGTACATAATATTTTTTGATCATTCAATATTACACTTTATTGGACAAATAGACCAATAAAATTTGTTGTTTTGGAACACTTTTTTTTTTTTACGGCATTTACCTTTTGGCGGAAGAGTGTGTGATATTTTTAAAGAGCAAGTCGTTACGGACGCAGCAATGCCTAATTTGTCTATTTTTGTATTTATTTTGGCTTTACACAATAAAAGCATTTTAGGAAAAAATCATGTTTTTGTGTTTTCATTTTCTGAAGGCCATATTTTTTTCATTTTTTGGGCAATTGTCTCATGTAGGGGCTAATTATTTTTCGGGATAAGGTGACGGTTTGACTGGTACTATTTTGGGGTACATACAACTTTTAATGCCTTTTTTGGGAAGTGAGGTGGGAAAAATTTCAATTCCTCATAGTTTTTCTCTTTGTTTTTTGTTCACCGTGCGGGGAAAGTAACGTGATCAGATTGTTACGGATACAATGATACCAAACGTGTAGTTTATTTTATTTTTTAATAATTTTAATCAATTATAAATGTGTGTCAATAAGAAGAAATACAGATACAAAGTGCGATTGCATTTTGTGTTTTTGCGTTTGTATCTGTATTTCGCCATAGCAATCTGCACCTGCATAGAGTTGTGCGGGATGAATCGACCATATTTTCTTTTAGAAGACTACTCCCTTTTCCAGATCAGATTTCCTATGACAGGTTTTCACCATATATTATACAGGTCCTTCTAAAAAAATTAGCATATTGTGATGAAGTTCATTATTTTCTCTAATGTACGGATAAACATTAGACTTTCATATATTTTAGATTCATTACACACAACTGAAGTAGTTCAAGCCTTTTATTGTTTTAATATTGATGATTTTGGCATACAGCTCATGAAAACCCAAATTCCTATGTCAAAAAATTTGCATATTTCATCCGACCAATAAAAGAAAAGTGTTTTTAATACAAAAAAAGTCAACCTTCAAATAAATATGTTCAGTTATGCACTCAATACTTGGTCGGGAATCCTTTTGCAGAAATGACTGCTTCAATGCGGCGTGGCATGGAGGCAGTCAGCCTGTGGCACTGCTGAGGTGTTAAGGAGGCCCAGGATGCTTCTATAGCGGCCTTAAGCTCATCCAGAGTGTTGGGTCTTGCGTCTCTCAACTTTCTCTTCCCAATATCCCACAGATTCTCTATGGGGTTCAGGTCAGGAGAGTTGGCAGGCCAATTGAGCACAGTAATACCATGGTCAGTAAACCATTTACCAGTGGTTTTGGCACTGTGAGCAGGTGCCAGGTCATGCTGAAAAATGAAATCTTCATCTCCATAAAGCTTTTCAGCAGATGGAAGCATGAAGTGCTCCAAAATCTCCTGATAGCTAGCTGCATTGACCCTGCCCTTGATAAAACACAGTGGACCTGGCACCCCAGACCATCACTGACTCTGGGTACTTGACACTGGACTTCAGGCATTTTGGCATTTCCCTCTCCCCAGTCTTCCTCCAGACTCTGGCACCTTGATTTCCGAATGACATGCAAAATTTGCTTTCATCCGAAAAAAGTACTTTGGACCACTGAGCAACAGTCCAGTGCTGCTTCTCTGTAGCCCAGTTCAGGCGCTTCTGCCGCTGTTTCTGGTTCAAAAGTGGCTTGACCTGGGGAATGTGGCACCTGTAGCCCATTTCCTGCACACGCCTGTACACGGTGGCTCTGGATGTTTCTACTCCAGACTCAGTCCACTGCTTCCGCAGGTCCCCCAAGGTCTGGAATCGGTCCTTCTCCACAATCTTCCTCAGGGTCCGGTCACCTCTTGTCGTTGTGCAGCGTTTTCTGCCACACTTTTTCCTTCCCACAGACTTCCCACTGAGGTGCCTTGATACAGCACTCTGGGAACAGACTATTCGTTCACAAATGTCTTTCTGTGTCTTACCCTCTTGCTTGAGGGTGTCAATGATGGCCTTCTGGACAGCAGTCAGGTCGGCAGTCTTACCCATGATTGCGGTTTTGAGTAATGAACAGGCTGGGAGTTTTTAAAAGCCTCAGGAATCTTTTGCAGGTGTTTAGAGTTAATTAGTTGATTCAGATGATTAGGTTAATAGCTCGTTTAGAGAACCTTTTCATGATATGCTAATTTTTTTAGATAGGAATTTGGGGTTTTCATGAGCTGTATGCCAAAATCATCAATATTAAAACAATAAAAGGCTTGAACTACTTCAGTTGTGTGTAGGTCAATCGGCCGATAACACAGACACAATCACAAGAGCTGTATCTGAGGAGATCTGGGGTCTGCCTCAAAATAACTTTATTTTATACCCTTATGATAGGAGTAACTGGGGGTTTTCATGGCAGTTACAGTACATATGATTGCACCTTTACAGGTTACATAGTTACACGTTATACATTTGGCATTATCTTATAGTCATATAATTGTATGTACTGTATCATCATCATTTAACAACAGACAACCTTCCATCACATGAACCTTCCATTAGACCCATGAGTGAAAATACTATGTCCATTATACAACGTGATAAACGCGGACACGTGTTTTGGAGCAGCAATCTCGGTTTTACAGCAATTGCATTTTTTTTTTACACAAACACTCCCAAGTTTGTTAAGCCTCATTCCTGCATCAAGCAGATTTTTCCTTCAGCCACGGGGCTTTTCAGTCTCTCCGGCATTCATTTAGAAATTTAGGTCACTATACAAATTAGACATGCTGAAATCTTAAGGATTCTTAAGTATTTAAACTTGCTCATACTTATATCAGTTCTGCACTTAGGTAATTTCCGCTACTAGAGAATGCTGCTGGTAAATAATCTTCTTAAGAGGCAAATGAATGGCATCTGCAGCATTGATTTAGAGATTTGTGGGAAGGCAGAAACTGTGTCACAGAAACTGGTTATAACACATATTTGTGGCCGGGGCTATGTGTGAAAGAACCTACTGCCCTGAAATATCCCCTAACTAAACTGGCGGCTTGAGTTGTGGCATAACCGCTTCCGTCGAGAGTATACCTGAAAGAGGGTATACCCTATGGGAGAGTGTTGAGAATGGGGCGGGCTGGGAGGGGAATGTCGCTGCCGTCCAGTGCCACCTGAGGAGCTGTGAGACAGATATAGGCCAGGACGCCCCTCCCACAAATACAGGCCAATAAATCGGCCTTGCCACTTGTGGCCGGGGCTATGTGTGAAAGAACCTACTGCCCTGAAATATCCCCTAACTAAACTGGCGGCTTGAGTTGTGGCATAACCGCTTCCGTCGAGAGTATACCTGAAAGAGGCCAAAACTCCAGCATGAAAATACACACATGTTTATTGACACATTTACAACGCCAAATTCTGAAAGGCACAGTGAATCTCACTGACAGGGTTCGGCACATACCGGCTGTAACATGAGGACCGCCATCGGCCCAACTTGCGGATAATGTGAGCTGGTACTTGATTCTTGGAGGCGGCAGAGGCTGCCCCTATCCTGAACGAATGTCCTGAAACCGAGAGGGGGTCTAAACCCAAATTGGCCGCTAGCAAGCGTGCGTGTGCTATGAATTGGGATGTGGACAATGCAGCTGTCCCGAAGGGTAACAGTGGGGAGTCAGCCCCGTGACTGGCTAGTGCTACTGACAATTCCCGTAGAACGTGGACCGGACACCATTTGTGATAGGTGGGGAAGAACCTGATGAGGGTAGGGGGACCTGACTGGGAAGTCTTGGTGACAGGTAAGGACAGGACAAAGCCCTCTGGGCTGGGAACCAACTGTCGGCGGGATAGGAAGGGGCCGCTGAGTGACAGTGACGTAAACTCACCTGGCCTCGTGAAGCCGTAAAAGGCCAAGTAGATGGCGGCTTTGAGCACTAAGCTTTGCAGAACCCCGAAAGGCCTGAGGTCCAACAGATCGGACATGCCCCTGAACGTGGGGCCGGACACGGGCTGTCTACGGGGGTTGACACCTGGGGTGCAATTCTGTAGACCTTTCAACGTGGCCTTGACCACGTGACTGGAGAACAACGACATTCTTTCTGGCTGCGCGCGAGACAAATGATGCTGGACCCCGGCCAGATAAGTTTTCACGGTGCCGGGAGAAAGGTGCATGTGCTCGTGACAGTACCCGATGAATGCCAATATGAAGTCTATGTGGCCCAGGTCGCCTGGGGGGTGTTCCTGTTGGAACTTGAGGTACAACCGCCAGCCAGTGTTGTATGCTCTGGTGGTGTTAGCTGAGAGCGACCTGGCAAACAGCCCATGGGCCGTGTTCAGGTATCGGTTTAGCTGAGAAAGAGTGTGGCCGGACGAGGAGACGGGGTTCTCGACGCGTCGGCTTCGGGGCAAACCTGAGAAAATAGAAAGTAATTCATCTCAGCTAAAGCGTTAACTGTTGCCACTTGCGTACCACCTATGAGGGTACCACAAAATAAGAAGTTGTGTGACAGTGACAACTGCACCAGACGTCTCATCAATGACATGACTAGCTGAGATCTGGATTTGCCACTGTCGAGGATGGCCAAGGAGGCAGGACTAGCAGAAGCAAAGACCACGGTGCGGCCTGTCCACAGGTTACCCCAAGCGCGAGCTGCCGCCACTATGGGATACAAGTCCCTGGCCTCCGTTGTCTGAGAGGTTCCTGCGGTCTCGCATACCTCCCCCGGCCACGCCCCGTTCAGCCAATGGGAGCCAAATATGGCAGCGAACCCAGTGCTGATCCCGCTGCTGGAGAATATGACGGGGGAGTCACGCGAGACCGCCGGGACAAACATGGACACGCCATTCCAGTGATGCAAGAAGTGGTCCCACATGCTCAAGTCTGCTTGCGCTTGACTGTCCAGAAATACTGGGCTGTCCTGACAGGGAGCTGCTGAGAGGAGTGGTAGTAACCTACCTACAAACGACCTGCCCTGGGGAATAACGCGCATGGCAAAGTTTAACATGCCTAACAATGACTGTAGCTCAACCTTGGTGGCGACCCTCCTGGTGACAAAACTGCGAATGACTGCCTGGACCCTAGCCAGTTTGCCTTCTGGCAATTTGGCTGACATGCTTTGTGTGTCCAGCACGATGCCCAGGAAAGTGATGGTGGTTGCCGGACCATCCACTTTTTTGGGGGAAACGGGGACCCCTAGTTGGGCGAAACATGCTAACAAGCTCTGAAGATCCTTGGCCGAGCCCTGTGGAGATTCGATCAACAAAAAATCGTCCAGGTAATGTATGACGTGTTCGCAACCAAACCTGTTCTCTAGTATCCAGTGCAAGGCTTTCGCCAGTTGATCGAAAATCCACGGGCTGCTGCGGGACCCGAAAGTCAACTTGACTGCAAAATAGTAAAGAGAATTCCACTTGATCCCGTGCCACCGCCAAAGTTCTGGCCTGATTGGCATCAACTTGAAGGCGTCTGATATGTCTGCTTTGGACAAGATCGCCCCAGGGCCTGTGGCAAGGATGAGTGCAATGGCTTGATCGATGGAGGCGTACACCATGCTGACCTCCTCCGCTGGAATGAGTGAATTCACGCTGGGGGTGGATAACCCGTGTGGCGCTGACAAGTCGAATATCAGTCTCTCTTTGTGGCTGAACTTCCCCGTAACTACCCCTATAGGGCTGACCCTCCAGCGTTCGAATGGGGACGACAAGAAGGGGCCGATGACATACCCCTTGTCTAGCTCTGCCTGGAGAAGTCTATCTATGGACCCGGGGTTAAGGGATGCTGACTGCAAGTTCCTACACTCATGGGTGTGTTCCGGTAATGCCACCAGACCTGTGTGGAAACCATGGGTGAAACCTGACACCAGGAAGTCGCAGAAGAAGGCGTCCTCGTGCCCCTGTAAGTATGACTCCAATAGTTCTACATTTACCACGCTCATGCAATGTTTATCGGTTTTTAATGAGCAGGCGACTTTCGGATGGGCTCGGAAACAGTTTGCGCAAATGTGCAACAACCGACACTGACTATAATTGCAAGTGGCAAAATTGTAGTTGTTGCAAATCTGCGATCTGCCCAGATACTTGATCGGCCGGCCGAGTTTATCGACCGCCGAATTCTGCTGGATGCCAGCCGACGGACCAGGAATAGGAGGAGAAGGATTGGACCTCGGGGCACTCGCGGCATTATGACACCACTCTCCAGTATGATAGATCGACTGGCATGAAGAGCAAGCCGGTGCCTTCAGCCCCGCGAAATGCCTGCAGAATATTTCTGTGTCAATATTGGCCCAGTTAGTAGTAAACTGGAACTGACTGAGCGCAGCTGCGGCTTTGGCAGAAAAGGAGCAATGGTAGTCATAGAAGCCGAAGCCTCCGTACTTGTAGCCCAACTCCGTGACCCTGAAGAGGTATAGGTCCAACTCTTCCCTCCTATCTGGTCGTACCGAACAGATGACATCTCGGAAAAGACTGAAGGCAAGCACAAACTCCGGAATCGTCAACTTTCTACTGAGCCTAAGATCCCGTCCCTTCAGTACAACAGAAACATCGCCGCACGCAATGACCCTATTGTCCGACAAGTCACGAGTGGCAATCAGGAGGGAGGCCAGGTTCACATCTCTGCCATCGAGGATGTCCTTCTTGATGTTGGCCGGAATGAAATGAGCTGGAGTGACGTTGGGTACCGTGACAAAGTTACCTGAAGTACTGGCAACGGGTGCCGCTACAACTGGCAACGGAATGGCGGGTGAGGACAAGCCAGCGACCCTGGCCTCTACTGACTCCAATCTGGATTGTACCCCGGACACGGAGGAGGTAAGGCTGTTCAGCATGACATGGAGCTGGGATAGTGAGGTCTGCACTGTAGCCATGGAGACCTCTTGCTGAGACGGTTCTGCGGGGTTGGACACCAATAGCCTATACAACTCTGCTTTCCGGGCCCCAGCCGGGAAAGGAACGCCTCTCTTGGCTAACTCAGACATGAGTTTAGGCACAGTCCAACTACGCAGAGAAGGAATACTGACGGATTCCGACGCCCTAGAACCCAGATCTTCGCCAGAGGCATCCACGATGTCTGAGCCGTGAGACATGACCGGACTGTTGAAATAAGCAAAATGACGGACCGTCACTAACACTATTAGGTGCCAAGATAGACTAACACCCGTGCTCCGACCACCACCGCCACTGCAGAAATCAACATGCAAGAAATTGACCCTGGTGACCACCTGAGGTAAGGAAAGAGGGAGGACGTATGACAGTGGACGAATTAGGAGCAAAAACCTTACCAAACCAGACAAGACGCTGTTATGAGAAGAACGCAAAGGATCGACCGTGGAAGTAAACCTGTACGTATGAATGAACAAAATAAGGTGTTTTTTTTTCTTCTGTATGCAGATGCCCAGACTGGGCGGCGAGTCACGACTGCCTGTTTGCAGTGGTAAACGCGGGGTTGGCCGAATGGCTGACGAGCCTGTGCCAGAAACTAGAGGCTGGCAAAATGGCAAATAACCGCACCTGAAACTACCCAGCTGTGGTGGAACCACGCTTATGATGCCATGCAATGTGCCGGGTCTGGCGTGCCCCGTTAACCGAGCGCTTGTAACCGGGGGTGTGTGCCCCCAACAACTCCTCACCACCACACTGCATGGCTTGCCCCCCCCCCCCCCCCCCCCCACCACTTTTTTTTTTTTTTTTCCTACCTAACTGACAGCACGGCGGCCCGTGCCAGACTTTACCCCCACAAACCATTTCCCCCCCCTTTTTTGAAACTTGTGGTGCTGTGCGATTCCTACCAGACCCCATGCTACACCTGCCCTGGCCTTTGTCAAAACTATACATCAGCGCAACAACAGGGTATGCCCCCGAAGCAAGTGCACGCAAGTCACATGATACAACCGGTAAAACACATGGTACAAACGGTGCTCTGTCAAGTAACATCATAATCATGTGAAAAAAACATTTGACAAGAAACTCCATGGTTGCAACATCACTGAACACAGTGCAGACAGAAGTACTATGGATAAGCATGCCAGTGCTTCACTAAACACCTGAGCCGACTGCAACTGCTCCCCTGCCGACTGCGCACTGCTGTGATCACTTCCTCCCCCCTCTCTCCCGTGCCGCCGATCACTAACACTCTGAACCCCCACCAGACCTGAAAGGAGGAAAACCTGAAAGAAATCGGAGTCTCGCTGACTCCTGCAACCTAAGTGCAAGTCACGTGGGAGCGGGGCGTGCTGCCAGACTGCCGCTCCGGTGTGGGGATGTCCCTCTCTTACCTTAGAGGGACCGACCCCACCGACCGGACTGATCGAGCCGATGCTGCGCTGAGGCAGCAGCCACTTACCCGCCGCACCAGGACGCAGGACCGCCGGAGGGAGCGCGAACCGGAAGTGACGTCGCGCTGTCTAGGAAACGCTGATGCTTTGCTGTAACCAGGAATGTCGCTGCCGTCCAGTGCCACCTGAGGAGCTGTGAGACAGATATAGGCCAGGACGCCCCTCCCACAAATACAGGCCAATAAATCGGCCTTGCCACTAGTATAAACAACAGAAATGAATAAAAACACCAAAAAAGTTCGTACTACAGTTGCAACTAGAGATGAGCAAAGTTTTGAAAAATGTGATTCCAAGAAATTTGATTTGTTACGAATTGATTTGTCACAAATTGGTATAAATCAGGTATAATCACTGCGGGCGGGTTGCAGCAATGTTATGGCGAAGACCGACACGGACAATTAGCCCTAGAGTGGCCAGACGTCCGGTTTTAGGCTGGACAGTCCGGTTTTATGGCTCCCTGTCCTCCGTTCAGCGCAGGGCCTGTACAGACGCAAGGATATCTTCCTTTTCAGTAGCTCATGCTCAGACAGCAGCATTGTGCTGTCTGGGCGTGAGCAGCCAGCACAAACTGACTGACAGGCTTCTCCAACCCCAGTAAGTCGCTAGAGCTGGAGGACATGTCACTCTGTGACTGACTGAGTGGGAGAGAAACCCTCCCCACCACCCAAAGCTCGCCCAATGTTCTTCCTGTACTTTCATTTTTGCTTCACCGCCAGGGGGTGTAGCTGGTCTGGCTTTTGGGGGTGAACCAAGTGGTCATCCCAATTAGCCCGCAACTGCCTTTCATTTAATAATGAAGACCGCATTGTATACTACAAGAAAAGGTAGACTAGCACATTCATGGTCACAGGTGCATATCCATAAAGCGAGCATGCAGAAAGCTAATAGTAGTATGGCTGCACAACATTTCGCATACAAAACAATAGAACTGAGAAATTGGGATAATTCTAAATTAAAAGGGTATTATACCTACTATAAATGAAAAAATAGAAGCTCTTTGCGCACATTTTTTATCAAACGTGTGTCAGGCCCATCTACCAGTCGTCAAGGTGGCTTCCGTAGATGTGTACCTAACACAGAACAGAACTGCCTCTCTTGGACTTATGTAAGCCTACAATATTCAGGGCAGTCTACGAACTAGCTACATTTGTACTCTGCTCAGAAGCCCCTTCTTTTGCCATCTGCTTTTCCTCCTTTTCCACATCATCTAATATCGATAAGAATATGTCATCAGGAACATCCAGCTCCTCCTCTCTCTGCATCTTACAGATTTTTCTAGGACATGGAGACTTTGAAGGATGATTTGGAAGAAGTAAATCCAGAAAAAGATGAGGATGGTCATCATTAATACCTGGCCGCCCTAAGGGGTGAAAACTGGGTGGTATTGGTTGGCACGCTGACACCGGACTAATAAAGGCTTCCATCTTATTGGTATTGGATTGCATATCTTAGTTTACGGATGATGAAGAAATAAGTAAATGTAGGAATAAATAAATAAAACTGATGCAGAATAGGTCTCCCTGCACTCTCCCTCTCCGATATTCCTCTATTAATCGTTTTCAGCAACACTGTCCCAGGTGCATGAACGCATCTCACATCTCTCCCTATGCTCAAGTCCCAGTGAGACCTCTCAAGATGACATCACAGGGGATGGTGGCTGCATGGCTCATGGATGATCTTGCGTTCCTGGGCTTGTCTCCTGCACACTCAGTTTCGTGTGCAGTCAATAGTACCTTATAAAGGTATTATTACTATAATACTAGTATACAGGGATTCACTAGACATAGACCCCACCGGGATGATTCCCTATGAGCTAATGCCCAGTGAGTTGCCCAAACCCCCTGCAAACCCACCGGCCAGGTGCACAACAATCTCACGCTCCCAGTGTTAACACTGGGCGCTTCAGGTACTTATGTAAATGGCTGGTGGCCGCAGGTGCCCCCCTGAATTGATCTGTATGACTGTCATCAGGATAGCTGTGCAGTTGATACTGCCCTACCATTCACGCTCACAGGCCTCAGGCCTATGAGGCAGTACATCAATGCAGGCAGTTGCAAAGCAATGTGTCATTGCAACCACTGGCACCAGGTAGCAGGCATCTGTATTAGGTTATCGCTCCTGACTATGCCGGGAGGCAGTGCAATGACGTTGTTGCTACTGGTCATCTGCGCTAGGATGCAGGCATCTCAGGCCATGGGCAAGAAGAGGCTTGCGGCCTGCTTCCTGGACGGTGGTGGGGAATGGGACTGGTGAGTATTATTATTTTATTTTTTTCCCCTGGCCACATTGCTAGGGAGACTGCTTGGAGAGGGACATTAATGGAGGGGAATTATGGGGGTACTGTGGAGAACATTACAGGGTGACATTACTGGGTACTCTGTAGGGACGTTACTGGCAGCACTATATGGGGACACTATAGGGGAATTTGTATTACTAGAAGCATTTTAGAGGACATTATTGCTGGTTCACAATAGGGGACATTAACATGGGGGGGGGCACTATACAGGCATTATTACTGGAAGCACAATGGTATTATTATTGTTGGAGACACTATAGGGGACATTATTACTACTAGGAACACTATCGGGGGCATTATTATTACTGGAGGCATTATTAATGCTGAAGGTACCATAGTTTCATTATTATTACTGGAGGCATATTGGGGCCGTATTATTACTGCTTGCACTATATTTTAGCAGTATAGTATTTAGGGGCATTGGAGAGCACAGTGGACACAGTTTTGCGGGTGGCAGCAGGATGAAACTGTTAGGCCCCTTTCACACGGGTGAGTATTCCGCGCTGATGCGATGCGTGAGTTGAACGCATTGCACCCGCACTGACTCCCGACCCATTAATTTCTATGGGGCTGTTCACATGAGCAGTGATTTTCACGCATCACATATGCGTTGCGTGAAAATCGCAGCATGCTCTATTTTGTGTGTTTTTGATGTAACGCAGGCCCCATAGAAATGAATGGGGTTGCGTGAAAATCGCAAGCAAGTGCGGATGCGGTGCGATTTTCACGCACGGTTGCTGTGGTGACGTCACTCCGGTCATCACATGATCCATCACCATGGTAAAAGATCATGTGACGGACCATGTGATGACCGGAGTGACATCACCACAGGTCCTTTGACTGCAATCAGCAAAGAAAGAGTCAGGAGAGATGCCGGGCTGCGCAAGCAAGTGGATTAAGGTGAGTAAAATTTTTATTTTTTATTTTTTAACCCCTCCAGCGCTATTTTACTATGCATTCTGTATTCAGAATGCTGTTATTTTCCCTTATAACCATGTTATAAGGGAAAATAATACAATCTACAGAACACTGCTACTTTGAAGAACCTAGAATATGACATATTTTCAGTTGTTTCACACTTTTTTGTTATGTAAATAATTCTACATGTGTTAATTCATAGTTTTGATGCCTTCAGTGTGAATCTACAATTTTCATAGTCATGAAAATAAAGAAAACTCTTTGAATGAGAAGGTGTGTCCAAACTTTTGGTCTGTACTGTACATAACAAAAAAGTGTGAAACAACTGAAAATATGTCATATTCTAGGTTCTTCAAAGTAGCCACCTTTTGCTGTGATTACTGCTTTGCACACTCTTGGCATTCTCTTGATGAGCTTCAAGATGTAGTTACCAGAAATGGTTTTAACTTCACAGGTGTGCACTGTCAGGTTTAATAAGTGGGATTTCTTACCTTATAAATGGGGTTGGGACCATCAGTTGCGTTTTGGAGAAGTCAGGTGGATACACAGCTGATAGTCCTACTGAATAGACTGTTAGAATTTGTATTATGGCAAGAAAAAAGCAGCTAAGTAAAGAAAAACGAGTAGCCATCATTACTTTAGGAAATGAAGGTCAGTCAGTCTGAAAAATTGGGAAAACTTTGAAAGTGTCCCCAAGTGCAGTCACAAAAACCATCAAGCGCTACAAAGAAACCGGCTCACATGCGGACCGCCCCAGGAAAGGAAGACCAAGAGTCACCTCTGCTGCGGAGGATAAGTTTATCCGAGTCACCAGCCTCAGAAATCGCAGGTTAACAGCAGCTCAGATTAGAGACCAGGTCAATGCCACACAGAGTTCTAGCAGCAGACACATCTCTAGAACAACTGTTAAGAGGAGACTGTGTGAATCAGGCACTTATGGTAGAATATCTGCTAGGAAACCACTGCTAAGGACAGGCAACAAGCAGAAGAGACTTGTTTGGGCTAAAGAACACAAGGAATGGACATTAGACCAGTGGAAATCTGTGCTTTGGTCTGATGAGTCCAAATTTGAGATCTTTGGTTCCAACCACCGTGTCTTTGTGCGACGCAGAAAAGGTGAACGGATGGACTCTACATGCCTGGTTCCCACCGTGAAGCATGGAGAAGGAGGTGTGATGGTGTGGGGGTGCTTTGCTGGTGACACTGTTGGGGATTTATTCAAAATTGAAGGCATACTGAACCAACATGGCTACCACAGAATCTTGCAGCGGCATGCTATTCCATCCGGTTTGCGTTTAGTTGAACGATCATTTATTTTTCAACAGGACAATGACCCCAAACACACCTCCAGGCTGGGTAAGGGCTATTTGACCATGAAGGAGAGTGATGGGGTGCTGTGCCAAATGACCTGGCCTCCACAGTCACTGGACCTGAACCCAATCGAGATGGTTTGGGGTGAGCTGGACCGCAGAGTGAAGGCAAAAGGGCCAACAAGTGCTAAGCATCTCTGGGAACTCCTTCAAGACTGTTGAAAGACCATTTCAGGTGACTACCTCTTGAAGCTCATCAAGAGAATGCCAAGAGTGTGCAAAGCAGTAATCAAAGCAAAAGGTGGCTACTTTGAAGAACCTAGAATATGACATATTTTCAGTTATTTCACACTTTTTTGTTATGTATATAATTCCACATGTGTTAATTCATAGTTTTGATGCCTTCAATGTGAATCTACAATTTTCATAGTCATGAAAATATAGAAAAAACTCTTTGAATGAGAAGGTGTGTCCAAACTTTTGGTCTGTACTGTACGTCTTGTTTGTTGTTTCATGTCTGGGATGTTGTTGGTGTTTGTCCCTTCATGAGTGCAAGATGCTTCCCTGTGTGTGTTGTCCCTCCGGAAGGGGGTTGGTTTCCCGGAGGGGTGAACCATTTTCCTAGGATGTGCAGTTGCTGGAGTCCTGGTTCCTGTGTGTCAGTACGGACTACATCCGGAAGGTGTTTGGATGGCAGCATGTCTGTTTGGGTTCCAGGTTACTTCAGCTGTGTTTTTCTTTGGTGTCTTCCAGCAGCTGCAGCAGGTAAGTGACCAGATTTACTGTGGTTGGTTCAGTTGTCTCTGGCCACTGGTTACTTACCTGTCATTTCCTTGGTGTTGTTGTCCTTTGTTTCTAGGCCTGTGGGAGACTCTGGTTCATCCGTGTCGTGGATGAATCAGTTGGTCTCTTGTCCCTTTCTCCTTACCTCAGGTAATTCAGGTATTTAAGGGTTCTGAGGTTCTGGTGTATGGGCCCTCCTACCATCTGGGTCGATGGTATCAAACAGAGCTAAGGAGAGGGAGCATGAAGCAACAGCTTTCTCTCTCTCTGAACTATTTACAAAACTGACTGAGCTGGGGGGGGACCTGGATCTTCACCCAACCTCCTGCAAGAGCTGAGCCAGGATTGTTAACGCTGGCTCTGCCATCCATCCATATCTATACTGGACACAGCACATGGCATAACATTACAACACAATAGATAGTAAACCATTTGCAGATACCTCCTGCTGTGGGTACTGCAGATATTATTAATGATAAAATAATCATCTTTATTGGAAAAATGCAATTATTGGTAATGCATTCAACGCAGGACAGGACTGAAACAGAATCCTATAATTTGGATGTACAGATATGTATTGCTTGTGAAAGGGAATCTGTCATCATTTTCATGCTGCTAAAACTTTGGTAGCTTGAAATACCATAAGGCTCCCTCATTACAAAGAACTATGAGGGATATTTATCAAAGCAGGTGCAGAGGAAAATTGTCTCAGTTGCCCATAGCAACCAATCAGATTGATCCTATGTTCTACACTGTAATGCTGCCGTATTTTAGAGAAAAGCATGGGGAAAGAGCAAGGTACAGGGAGAAGTATACACTGGGCATTTCCCCTCCAGCTTCCCCTGCCTAGTTCCATTTAATCAACACGCCTCTCTACCTATTTGGATACAGGGTTCCCTTTATTAGTACTGATGTGTCCTTCCTTATCTTTCCGCTTGGCTGAACATGGCCTGATATGTGTGTCACAAGATAACCAGCTTTTCAAAAACAACATGATTCCATGATATTGTCTGTGAGCTTGTATCCTATATGTGTCTAAGCACGGCCACCGAGGGGTTGTGTTATGGATCGCAGTCTTTCAAGGATTTGGCTAGCATTTTGCAATATTATGTTGAATTGGTGGGCATATCTCTACGATATACCTATGAGAGCAGTGCTACATCTTAAAATGATAGTCATAATGACTTTATTTATATAAATGTTAGGGAAAGTGTCAACTACAAACTGCCGGTAGCCTAGAGAACGTAAAGGATCCCAATACACATTTTGTGCATGGATTCTTCAAGGGGGTTGTATGTATGTTGGTTTGTGTTAAATATCCATCCCCAACTAATCAAGCATCCTAATCCATATTATCATTTAGTCCGTTTACTATGGCATAGTGCCATGACATGAATGGGTCCCCATATGTCAGGAGAAGTTACTGAGGCACGTGGGCATGGAGAAGGCGACACACACTAATCTCCACAAGTGCCCTCTGTTGGAATAAGTAAGTATAGTTATTTCATACACTGTGCATGGCAGTATACTTACAAAACCACACATTAATGAAAACGCAAGAAATTACCGGTATATACATACCTGTAGGTAAATTTCCTTTTTCTTCTTCCATAACACGATCTTCTTCTTCTGCTTGTCATACCCGGAAAAAGGGAAGGAAACAATCCAGAAAGATTTTGCATGGAATACAACAAACAATTACATTTTTTGAACTCCATATTTGCTGAAATCGTTCTTGTTACTGTGCCCCATCACCACTCTGACAGACTGTCACCACCAGACATCGGAGAAGCTCTGACAGACGTCCTTCAGAACCTCCTTCTTGAGGTTCCTTTTGTTTTGCTTTCATTTTCTCATCTCGTTAGCCTCTCTCAGCTGTCATGTAGTTGCACTGATTACATCCCTGCATGACTTTGCGGTTTATATTACTTCCTGGAGTGTGTACATGCTGATGCTACTACTGAGTCTTCTACAGATAAGTTTTGGTCATTCATTTGTGTTTTCCTATTTGCTGGATCCCAGGTGACCCTGACTCCCTCCGTATCAAGTGTAGGGAGCCGGTGGTCGTGTCCCCTCACTATTATAGGGTGTTCAGGTGTTATACAGTCGAGGTACGAGGTTTTTGAGATTTTCGCATAGGCTGAGCAGTTAGGGAGAGAGCCAGGTCTGTTGCAGGGCTCCCCCTTTTGTTCCTTAGTTTTGGATCCAGTCAGTCGGATCTTCATTTTGTGTCTTCTAGTTTTCTGTACACCTTCCGTGACATTATAAACCGCCAAAACCGTCTCAAGCATGGATCCGGTTTCACTTTTGACTGAACACATGCAGGGTCTTTCATTGGAGGTAGCATGATCTCCGTAAGACTCTTTCTCAGTTTCAGGTGACCGGTTCAGCTTGCGTTCATGGAGTTTGTTCTGAGCCTAAGATCTCGCTCCCGGATACGTTCTCCGGGGGTAGTGAGAATTTTGTTCGTTTTAGAGAGGCTTGCAAACTCCATTTTCGCCTACTTCCCCATTCCTCTGATGATAAGGATCAGAGGCTGGGGATCATCATCTCGCTGCTCAGGGATAACGCTCAGTCCTGGGCCTTTTCGCTGCCGGTGGGGGCGCGGCCCCTCCGTTCAGTGGATGAATTTCTTTTAGCCCTGGGTCAGATATATGATGATCCGGATCGTATTGCTCTGGCGGAGTCTAGACTATGTCTTTTATGCCAGGGTAAACAGTCCGCAGAGATATACTGTTCAGAATTTCGGAGATGGGCAGCTGATACTGGTTGGAATGATGCTGCACTCCGAAGTCAATTTTGCCATGGTCTTTCAGAGGGATTGAAAGATGCATTTGCCTTTCATGAGAGACCTACCTCCTTGGACTCTGCCATGTCTCGGGCCGTTCGTATTGACAGGCGTCTTAGAGAGAGAGGAGAGATCACTCCTTCCTGTCATACTCAGTCCAAGGACAGTGCGGCGGTCTCATTCAGTGCACAGGGGTCTCAGTCGCTCTCAATCCCTTCTGAGCAGGAGCCCATGCAGCTGGGTTTGATTGCCTCTGACAATAGAAGATTCAGCCCTCATAGGAAGGTTTGTTTCTGTTGTGAGGGTATAAATCATTTGGCAAATGTTTGTCCCTCTAAGAGATTCAGGCAGTTTTTTTAGAGTAATAAAGTAACAAAAAGAAAAAAATCCTCTAAAAACGTTCCATCTGTTACTATTGGCAAGGTTGATGCGGAAATTGAAGGTTTTCCGTTTGCTTGTAGTTCCCGTTTTGTCCTACCTGCCAGGGTGGCGCTAAAGAGCAAGAACATTTTTTGTGATATTTTTGTAGATAGTGGAGCAGCTGTCAATTTCATTGATAATCAATTTGCTATAACTCATGGTTTCCAGGTATGCACTTTGGGAAAGGATATACCTGTTTTTGCTATTGATTCCATTCCACTTTCTCAGAAATCGTTAAAGGTCATAGTTCACAATATCCGTTTGATTGTGAGTGATACTCATGTTGAGGATGTGTCATGTTTCGTCCTAAGCGGGTTGCCTACTCCTCTAGTGTTGGGGCTACCCTGGCTCACTAAACATAACCCCACCATTGATTGGCAAGCGAGGCAAATAAATGGTTGGAGTGACTTTTGCAGAGAGAATTGCCTCACAACATCTGTTTCTGAGGTTTCTACTAAGACTGTACCATCTTTTCTCTCTGAATTTTCGGATGTGTTCTCTGAGAGTGGTGTTCAGGACTTGCCCCCTCACAGGGAGTACGATTGTCCTATTAATCTCACCCCAGGCGCCAAGCTGCCTAAATCTCGTTTATACAATCTCTCCCAACCTGAAAGGGTCGCTATGCGTGCTTATGTCTCTGAGAGTCTGAGAAAGGGACACATACGACCCTCGAAGTCACCTGTTGCCACTGGTTTTTTTCTTTGTTAAGAAAAAAGATGGGTCTTTAAGACCATGTCTGGATTTCAGGGAGCTGAACAGTATCACAATTCGTGACCCTTATCCGCTTCCTCTGATCCCGGACCTGTTTAACCAGATTGTTGGGGCTAAAGTTTTTTCCAAGTTGGATCTAAGAGGGGCATACAACCTGGTCAGAGAAGGAGACGAATGGAAGACGGCCTTCAATACCCCTGAGGGCCATTTTGAGAATTTGGTTATGCCTTTTGGTTTGATGAATGCTCCAGCCGTCTTTCAGCATTTTGTGAACAGCATTTTTTATCATTTAATGGAGAAATTTGTATTAGTGTATCTAGATGACATTTTGATTTTTTCTCCTGATTTCAAAACTCATAAGGAACACTTACGTCAGGTCTTGCTCATCCTGCGGGAGAATAAATTGTACGCTAAACTGGAAAAATGTGTGTTTGCGGTTCAAGAAATTCAATTTCTGGGGTTTCTTCTCTCCGCTTCTGGTTTTCGCATGGACCCCGAGAAGGTCTGCGCTGTGCTTGAGTGGGAGCTTCCTGAGAATCAGAAGGCACTGATGCGTTTTTTGGGTTTTGCCAATTATTACAGGAAGTTTATTTTGAATTATTCCTCTGTTGTTAAACCACTCACTGATATGACTAGAAAGGGGGTAGATTTTCCCTCCTGGTCGGTAGAGGCGCGTAAGGCCTTTTCTAATATCAAGGAGAGTTTTGCTTCCGCTCCCATCTTGGTACAACCTGATATTTCTCTACCCTTCATAGTTGAGGTTGATGCTTCTGAGGTGGGTGTGGGTGCGGTCTTGTCTCAGGGTCCCTCTCCTGCCAAATGGCGACCGTGTGCCTTTTTCTCGAAGAAACTCTCCTCCGCAGTGAGAAATTACGATGTGGGAGATAGGGAGTTGTTGGCCATCAAGTTGGCTTTTGAGGAATGACGCCATTGGCTAGAGGGAGCCAGACACCCTATTACCGTGTTTACTGACCATAAGAATCTGGCCTACTTGGAGTCAGCCAAGCGTCTGAACCCGAGACAAGCCAGATGGTCTTTGTTCTTTTCAAGGTTTAATTTTGGTGTCACGTTCTGCCCTGGGGTTAAGAATGTGAAGGCGGATGTCCTGTGACGTTGTTTTCCGGGAGGTGGGAATTTTGAAGACCCGGGTCCCATTTTGGCTGAAGGTGTGGTGGTCTCTGCTCTTTATCCTGAATTGGAGGCAGAGGTTCAGGTAGCCCAGTCAGAGGCTCCTGATCTTTGTCCTCCTGGGAGGTTGTTTGTGCCTCTCGCATTAAGACACAAGATTTTTAAGGAACACCACGATACGGTCCTTGCTGGGCACCCGGGGGCAAGAGCCACAGTGGATCTCATCGCTCGGAGATTCTGGTGGCCGGCGCTTCGTAAGTCGGTTGAGGGTTTTTTGGCAGCCTGCGAGACCTGTGCTCGTGCCAAAGTCCCTCATTCACGGCCATCAGGTCCTCTCCTTCCGTTACCCATTCCTTCCCGTCCTTGGACACATCTGTCCATGGACTTCATTACGGACCTGCCTCGTTCCTCGGGGAAGACTGTGATTCTGGTGCTGGTGGACCGTTTTAGCAAAATGGTGCATTTCATTCCTTTTCCTGGCTTGCCCAATGCTAAGACGCTGGCGCAGGCATTTATTGATCACATTGTCAAATTGCATGGTATTCCTTCAGACATAGTCTCTGATAGGGGCACACAGTTTGTTTCCAGATTCTGGAAGGCTTTCTGTTCTCGCTTGGGGGTTCGGTTGTCATTCTCTTCTGCTTTCCACCCGCAGTCGAATGGTCAGACAATCAGAATCTGGAGACATATCTGCGCTGTTTTGTGGCAGAGAATCAGGAGGATTGGTGTTCTTTTTTGTCCCTTGCTGAGTTTGCTTTAAATAACCGTCGTCAGGAGTCCTCTGATAAGTCACCATTTTTTGGTGCGTATGGGTTTCATCCGCAGTTTGGGACATTCTCTGGCGAGGGGTCTTCTGGTTTACCTGATGAGGACAGATTCTCCTCGTCTTTGTAATCTATTTGGCAAAAGATTCAGGATAATCTAAAGAGCATGAGTGAGAGATATAAGCGTGTGGCGGATAAGAGACGTGTGCCTGGTCCGGACCTGAATGTTGGTGATCTGGTGTGGTTGTCTACTAAGAATATCAAATTGAAGGTTTCCTCCTGGAAGTTGGGTCCTAAGTTTATTGGGCCTTACAAAATCTTGTCCGTCATCAATCCTGTTGCCTACCGTCTTGATCTTCCTCAGACTTGGAAGATCCATAATGTTTTTCATAAGTCCTTATTAAAACCTTATGTCCAACCCATTGTACCCTCGTCTTTGCCTCCTCCTCCGATTGTGGTTGATGGTAATCTTGAATTTCAGGTCTCTAGGATTGTGGATTCTCGTGTTGTCCGCGGTTCTCTCCAGTACCTCGTTCATTGGGAGGGTTATGGTCCTGAGGAGAGGATGTGGGTCCCAGTGACGGACATTAAGGCCACTCGTCTCATCAGGGCTTTCCATAGGTCCCATCCTGAGAAGGTGGGCTCTGAGTGTCCGGAGTCCACTCGTAGAAGGAGGGGTACTGTCACCACCAGACATCTGAGAAGCTGACAGACGTCCTTCAGAACCTTCTCCTTGAGGTTCCTTTTGTTTTGCTTTCATTTTCTCATCTCGTTAGCCTCTCTCAGCTGTCATGTAGTTGCACTGATTACATCCCTTTAAATCCCTTCCCATACTGCATTACTCTGTGGTTTATATTACTTCCTAGAGTGTGTGCATGCTGATGCTACTACTGAGTCTTCTACAGATAAGTTTTGGTCATTCATTTGTGTTTTCCTATTTGCTGGATACCAGGTGACCCTGACTCCCTCCGTATCAAGTGTAGGGAGCCGGTGGTCGTGTCCCCTCACTATTATAGGGTGTTCAGGTGTTATACAGTCAAGGTACGAGGTTATGCGATCATCTACCATTGAGATTTTCGCATAGGCTGAGCAGTTAGGGAGAGAGCCAGGTCTGTTGCAGGGCTCCCCTTTTGTTCCTTAGTTTTGGATCCAGTCAGTCGGATCTTCATTTTGTGTCTTCTAGTTTTCTGTACACCTTCCGTGACACAGGCTGAACCAGCTAATGCATGGCAGCAGAAGCACTGGTGACCACACTGCTGCAAATAGCCAGTAGATGGTTAGCAGGCTCTATCAAGGCTGCATTGCTGCTAGATGCCAGCAGAGGGCATGCAGTTGTGGTGTGTCATGGGTGCACCACTGCAAATACCCAGCAGAGGTTGCGCGGGCTAGAAATGTAAAAGAGTACTTCACCTGAAGGTAACTGCTTGGTGATCAATCCCAATGGCCTGTTTCCTGGCATTTTTTTTTTTTTATTTCCTTAGATTTTTCAGTGTTTGACGCAATTATGTTTTGTCTTCACATATCCATGTACTGATCTATGGCCTGAAACTGACCTTGTCTCCAGCTAGCAATTACTGTACCCGACTTTGCCTGCCTGTTGCCACCTCGGCAGAGTCATAGGCTTCACTACTTTGATTATCCTGGGGACCGGAACCTGGCAAAACATCTAACAGGGGTTAAGGGTGAAGAACAGTGAATTCCTGAGACTCTGTACCCTAGTTTAGCCTGCACCAACTCAATAACAGTCTTAATTAGCTGTTGTCCCAGACTGTAGTTCCTACTCCTTTACCTCTTTAAGTACCAGGTCCATTTTTTGTTTTGCATTTAAATATTTTCCTTGCCACATTCCAATAGCCATACATTTTAAATTTTCCATTCATTTAGCCATATGAGGGCTTATTTTCTGCGGGAAAAGTTCTATTTTTTAAGGGCACCATTTAATTTACTATGTCTGTTATTGGATAATGGGAAAAAAATATATTTCTGGGGTTAAATTGAAAAAAAAACCACAATTCCGCCAAAGTTTTTGGTGCTTTGACATCACAGCATTCACTGTGCACTAAAAATGACATGACATCTTTATTCTGTGGCTCAATACGACTACGGCGATACCAAACTTGTATAGTTTTTTGGGTTTTGCTATGGGAAGGATTTTTTTTGTTTTGTTTTCCCCTAAAATTAGGAAAATTGGCTTCTTCCTCACAGCATTATTTTTTTTTTGCCTTCCTCTGGATTAACTTGCAACTTGCAGGAGAAGAGACTGTACTGGATGGACATGTGTCTTTTTTTCCGCCCTACAAACTATGTGACTTCGTTACTTTTCTGACAGCCATGACATTTTTATATTTCTGTCCACAGAGCTATATGGGAGCAGGGTAAACTGTAGTTTTTATTGGTACCATCTTTGTGGCACATATGACTTTTTGATCACCGGTATTTAATTTTTAAAACATATTTTCATAGTTCAGACATTTTCAGATGTGGCGATACCTGATATGTTTATTTTTTTATTATTGATAAGATTTTTATATGTAAAATTGGGATTTAAACATTTAATACTTAATTTTTATTTATTTTTTACTTTCATAATAATCAATCTTTTGATCCCTTGTCCCATTCACACTAAGGGTCCATTCACACGTCCGTTTTTTCTTTCCTGATCTGTTCCATTTTTTGCGGAACAGATCAGGACCAGATCTGGACCCATTCATCTTCAATGGGTCCTGGAAAAAATCGGACAGCACAATGTGTGCTGTCCGTTTCCGTTGTTCCGTTCAGCATGTCCGTTTAAATATAAAACATGTCCTATTCTTGTCTGCAAAATTCAGATCCTGGTACAATACAAAGTCAATGGATCTGCAAAAAACTGAAGACATTCGGATGTCATTCCGTATGTCATCCGTTTTATGCGGAATCCGTTCCTGGAAACACATAACAATTTTTATTTATTTTTTTTCAATTTTTTTTCAAAGAAATCCAAACAACTTTATTTGAGTATTGAACTTTATACATGTTTCCGTTTTTTGCGGATCCGCAAAAAACGGACCGAAAATCGGGATATAGGAAAATACTGACGTGTGAATGTAGCCTAATAGAGATTTTGCCGTGGCTCCAATCGGAAGGCACAGGGAGCCACATCCCTCTGACATACCGTTACGTCACGGTGGCTGAAGGGGTTAAAAGGGTGGTCTCCAGTGAATACAAAGCACTTACTATTGCACTGTGATTGTCCATACTCTTTCGTTTCCTTGGATTACGGCCGTGGTCGTGCTTGCACACTATAGAAAAAAACATCGGCCTCTCTGGTGGCCAGGACCATGAAAGTGCACATAAGCACGCATGCGCAGGAGCTCCCATCCTGCCTGACCACCTCATATCTGCGCTGCAGCGGTGGCCAAAAATATATCAAACCAGCAAAGGAGACAATATGGACAATCACAATACATTAGCAAGTGCCTTGTATTAACTTTCTCTACATGATAAATGTCATTTGCTGAAGTGAGAACAACCCCTTTAAGGGGCACATGAACATATTTTCATTCTGTGTCCATTCCGTTTTGTTTTGTGGACCGTATGCAGAACCATTCATTTCAATAGGTCTGCAAAAAAAAAAGGAAGTTACTATGTGTGCATTCTGTTTCCGTATGTCTGTTCCGCAAAAGAATAGAACATGTCCTATTATTGTCCGCATTACGGACAAGGATAGGTCTGTTCTATTAGGGCCAGGTGTTTCGTTCTGAAAAATACGGAATGCACATGGACCTCATCCTAATTTTTTGCGGATCCGTTTTTTGCAGACTGCTAAATACATACAGTCGTGTGCATGAGCCCTAAGTCTCACCGCCTCTGAGATGTCATCTAATTTCTGACTATACCAGGTACGCTTGTAAGCTTAGAATCTGTACGGAGCATTACAGTTGTGTCTGGACATTGGCACATATCTGTCAAATGTCTCCACAGAAGTAAGAATACAGTTCATGAAATATATTTCTGATATGATTCGCCTGCATGTTGGTGCTTTCAATTTCCCATTCTGGAAGTTATCCTTTATTCATTTCACCATAAATGAATGAATTAACTAATAGAAATGTAAAAAAGATGCACAGACATACAAGTAGAATAGGCAATAATATATTAACAGTCAACCATGAATAATGTATAATACAGTGGCAGAGAAGAATATTAAAATTCCTATAAATATAAGCATCTTGCTTGAAAAGCGAGACATCAAAGAAAATTTTTCTTGCATAAACCCATCGAACTTATTAATACAGTTCGAGGTAACGCAAAGGATATTGTGACCAAATAGAGATAATATCGTATTTTAGCTCTTTCATTGGATCTGATGGTTATTACAACAAAAATTTGCCCTAAGTCTCCATAAGCAGAAGGAAAGAGACCATCCATGACACATGACTATAGATAAGAATGAACTTAATTAGTTATCTGTGCCTGTTCAGCGCTGGCATTATGTCTTATACTGTACTTAGTGGAGATGTATATTTATTACGGAAGGACTGAAAATAATCCATTAACAATTGATATTGTTTTCTTACAAGGTAACATTCTTTACTGTGTACAGAAAAATTTACGAATTCATTAGAAAAGTGTTGTTTAATGGTTTTACAATCTGTAGAATTGTAGGTAGTTAGGTTTAAACTTGGTCCCAGTGGATCTGTTTATTGAAAGGTCAGGTATCATGTTTAGGGCTCATTCAGACAGTCGCATGCGTTTTAAAGGTCTGCAAATTGCGGATCCACAAAACACCGATACCACCCCATGTGCGTTCCGCAATTTGCGGACTGCACATGGCCATCACTCTCATAAAAAGCATAGGACATGCTCTATATTTTTTGCAGAGAGGCGGAACGGAACAGCGGATGCGGACAGCACACGGTGTGCTGTCCGCATCTTTTGCGGCCCCATTGAAATGACTGGGTCCGCACCCACAAAAATGCAAAACAAAAGATACGGCCGTCTGAATGAGCCCTAAAGAATAATCAGGAATCGGTATGGACCACCTGCAGGATTCTCTATAGGACTGCTCAGTTAGAGGGTCGCTAAGGGGACACTTAATGGGCACTGTAATGCCAATTTCTAATAAAATTACGCATATTTCCCCAATAAAATATATTATAAAAGTTATTAAAATCACTGTCCCTACACATTTTTTAAGGTCGAAACAACAGTTATACACTAAGTGTGGGGAGATATAATAGCATGTACAAACGTAACATAAGTGTGTTATTGGCCTGTCCTCAGCAACAGTGACATTACAGTTTAAAGGGGTTGTCTCACTTCAGTAAGTGGCATTTATCATGTAGAGAAAGTTAATACAAGCCACGCACTAATATCTTGTTATTATCCATGTTGCTTCCTTTGCTGGCTGGATTCATTTTTCCATCACATTATACACTGCTCACTTCCATGGTTACAGACCACCCTGCAATCCATCAGTGGTGGTCGTGCTTGCACACTATAGGAAAAAGCATCAGCCTCTCTGGTGGCCGGTACCATGGGAGCGCACATAGGCTAGTGCTTTTTCCTATACTGTGCAAGCACGGCCACCACTGATGGATTGCAGGGTGGTCTGTAACCATGGAAACGAGATGGAAAAATGAATCCAGCCAGCATAGGAAGCAATATGGATAATAACAATACATTGGTAAGTGGTTTGTATTGACTTTCTCTACATGATAAATGCCACTTACTGAAGTGAGACAACCCCTTTAGCTTGGGTTGTATTGCCACCGTAACAGGATCTAAGGCAAGCTATAACAACACAAAACTGAAGAGATGCACTTTAGTTTGTAACTTTTTTTTTAACCCTCTTACACACTCCTCATTCTCTGTTTTATGTAATAGGCTGGTTTGTGCATTTTTATGAAATTCTGCTTAATCTGCTATTTAGGATCAAATCGGTCAAGATATGGAGCTCATATATTTTCTCACTTTCTGCACTGATAGTCTGTTGGTAATTCTCCACATGGTCTTTACTATGGGTCAACCACAATTTGCAGCAATCAGTGCTTCCCGGTTGAATGAGTGTATTTTGCTTTATCTATTACACACCGTGACTGCCAGATACTAATTTAATTTATTTTTTGCCAAGGAAAAATTTAAGTTCTGTTTCAAAAGCATTGATCTTTAAATGATATCCATGTAACCACAGTGTAACTCTTTCAAGCCCCCTTTAGTAGAAAATGCTGTCCGATAGTAAGCATATATAGCCTGTGGTTAACTAGCGCTCGTTATAAGCTGTCATATTGACGTGCCTTGCTTATAAAAGTACTACATGATTAGACAGTATATGTGATACACTTGTACACTACGCTATTTCTCAATATCACAGCACTATATAATGATATTTAGCTGCTTTTATTGTACAACTGCAGCATATCCAGCCCCCAGAGATCTACTCTTCACATGTCTTATAGCAGGTCATCCGCTAATCACCTCCTGGAAGTCCCTTTTGGCTTTAAAGCTATTTTAGGAAGATTATGATGATAAAACGCCACAGTCTGATGTATCTTGCATGTTGCCTAGAGCACATTTTCTGTGTTCATTCACTGTGACTCATTCTAGATTCGTATAGGAATAATTGCTCAGGATTACTGGTAAACTACAACACTAGGGCATTATGGGAGATGTGCGTTAATTTGATTAGCTGTACAGCCAGCAAGATATTCTCTATGGGGTATGTATGGATGTCTGGACATATCATGTCCTAAGTGTTCTTGACAGGACTTAGAGAATGGTCTAATCAATATACTGCATCACTAGTAAAAATGCCATAAACCATGGGCAATATATACTGTATACACTACACACACACACAGAATCCAGGTGGAGAAAAAACTGGTTGCTTACAGTTATAATAGTTTATGGTCGCTAGCACTTCTGTACACTATTTGACAATGCTGGTTTCACGGTCAGGGCCACAGCTGAGGGAAGAATTGTACATGGGTGCAGGGTTCCTAAGAGAGGCAACTATAATGTAAATAATTCTTTTTCATTGCAGCATACATATTTGCAAAAGTGACAACAGAAAGGTCTGAATTATTATTAGGGTTGTAATATTTATTTATTTATAATACTCACTTATATAGCGCTGCCATATTCTGCAGCACTTTACAGACATTAGCATCAAGCTGTTCCCAGTGGAGCTCGCTATCTAGGGTCCCTATATCAGTATGTCTTTGGAGTGTGGGAGGAAACCGGAGAACCCGGAGAAAACCCACACAAACTCCATGCAGCTGTTGCCCTTAGTCGGATTATATGGAGCTGTTTTTACAACACCTTAATTTAACCACCTCCCAACCGCTGTACGCACATATGCGTCCTGGAGGTGGTTGCTTTACTCCTCCTGGACGCATATAAGCGTCATCTCGCGAGACGCGAGATTTCCTGTGAACGCGCACACAGACGCGCGCACGCTCACAGGAACGGAAGGTAAGCGAGTGGATCTCCAGCCTGCCAGCGGCGATCGCTCGCTGGCAGGCTGGAGATGTGATTTTTTTAACCCCTAACAGGTATATTAGACGCTGTTTTGATAACAGCGTCTAATATACCTGCTACCTGGTCCTCTGGTGGTCCCTTTTGTTTGGATCGACCACCAGAGGACACAGGCAGCTCTGTAAAGTACCACAAAACACTACACTACACTACACCCCCCCCCCCCGTCACTTATTAACCCTTTATGAACCACTGATCACCCCTGATCACCCCATATAGACTCCCTGATCACCCCCCTGTCATTGATCACCCCCCTGTAAGGCTCCATTCAGAGGTCCGTATGATTTTTACGGATCCACTGATACATGGATCGGATCCGCAAAACACATGCAGACCTCTGAATGGAGCCTTACAGGGGGGTGATCAATGACAGAGGGGTGATCACCCATATAGACTCCCTGATCACCTCCGTCATTGATTACCCCCCTGTAAGGCTCCATTCAGACGTCCGTATGATTTTTACGGATCCACTGATACATGGATCGGATCCGCAAAACACATGCGGACGTCTGAATAGAGCCTTACAGGGGGGTGATCAATGACAAGGGGGTGATCACGCATATAGACTTCCTGATCACTTCCCCGTCATTGATCACCTCCGTCATTGATCACCCCCCTGTAAGGCTCCATTCAGACGTCCGTATGATTTTTATGGATCCACTGATGCATGGATCGGATCCGCAAAACACATGCGGACGTCTGAATGGAGCCTTACAGGGGGGTGATCAATGACAAGGGGGTGATCACGCATATAGACTTCCTGATCACTTCCCTGTCATTGATCACCCCCTGTCATTGATTACCCCCCTGTCATTGATCACCCCCCTGTAAGGCTCCATTCAGAGGTCCGCATGTGTTTTGCGGATCCGATCCATGCATCAGTGGATGCGTAAAAATCATACGGACGTCTGAATGGAGCCTTACAGGGGGATGATCAGGGAGTCTATATGGGTGATCACCCCTCTGTCATTGATCACCCCCCTGTAAGGCTCCATTCAGAGGTCCGCATGTGTTTTGCGGATCCGATCCATGTATCAGTGGATCCGTAAAAATCATACGGACGTCTGAATGGAGCCTTACAGGGGGATGATCAGGGAGTCTATATGGGTGATCACCCCTCTGTCATTGATCACCCCCCTGTAAGGCTCCATTCAGAGGTCCGCATGTGTTTTGCGGATCCGATCCATGTATCAGTGGATCCGTAAAAATCATACAGACGTCTGAATGGAGCATTAGAGGGGGGTAGGGTGATCAATGACAGGGGGGTGATCACCCCATATAGACTCCCTGATCACCCCCCTGTCATTGATCACCCCCTGTAAGGCTCCATTCAGACGTTTTTTGGGCCCAAGTTAGCGGAAATTTTTTGTTTGTTTTTGTTTTTTCTTACTAAGTCTCATATTCCACTAACTTGTGTCAAAAAATAAAATCTCACATGAACTCACCATACCCCTCACGGAATCCAATGCGTAAAATCTTTTAGACATTTATATTCCAGACTTCTTCTCACGCTTTAGGGCCCTAAAATGCCAGGGCAGTGTAAATACCCCACATGTGACCCCATTTCGGAAAGAAGACACCCCAAGGTATTTCGTGAGGGGCATATTGAGTCCATGAAAGATTGAAATTTTTGTCCCAAGTTAGCGGAAAGGGAGACTTTGTGAGAAAATACAAAAAAAAAACAATTTCCGCTAACTTGTGCCCAAAAAAAATAAAAAAATTCTAGGAACTCGCCATGCCCCTTACAGAATACCTTGGGGTGTCTTCTTTCCAAAGTGGGGTCACATGTGGGGCATTTATACTGCCCTGGCTTTTTAGGGGCCCGAAAGCGTGAGAAGAAGAAGTCTGGGATCCAAATGTCTAAAAATGCCCTCCTAAAAGGAATTTGGGCCGCTTTGCGCATCTAGGCTGCAAAAAAGTGTCACACATGTGGTATCGCCGTACTCAGGAGAAGTTGGGGAATGTGTTTTGGGGTGTCATTTTACATATACCCATGCTGGGTGAGAGAAATATCTTGGTCAAATGCCAACTTTGTATAAAAAAATGGGAAAAGTTGTCTTTTGCCAAGATATTTCTCTCACCCAGCATGGGTATATGTAAAATGACACCCCAAAACACATTCCCCAACTTCTCCTGAGTAGGGCGATACCAGATGTGTGACACGTTTTTGATGCCAAGGTGGGCAAAGGGACCCACATTCCAAAGTGCACCTTTCGGATTTCACCGGTCATTTTTTATAGATTTTGATTGCAAAGTACTTCTCACACATATGGGCCCCTAAATTGCCAGGGCAGTATAACTACCCCACAAGTGACCCCATTTTGGAAAGAAGACACCCCAAGGTATTCTGTGAGGGGCATGGCGAGTTCCTAGAATTTTTTATTTTTTGTCGCAAGTTAGTGGAATATGAGACTTTATGAGAAAAAATTATATATGGATGTCGTTTTTTTGGCAAAATTTTACAGCTGAAAGTGAAAAATGTCATTTTTTTTGCAAAAAAATCGTTACATTTTGATTAATAACAAAAAAAGTAAAAATGTCAGCAGCAATAAAATACCACCAAATGAAAGCTCTAGTTAGTGAGAAGAAAAGGAGGTAAAATTCATTTGGGTGGTAAGTTGCATGACCGAGCGATAAACGGTGAAAGTAGTGTAGTGCAGAATTGTAAAAAGTGGCCTGGTCATGAAGGGGGTTTCAGCTAGCGGGGTTGAAGTGGTTAAAGGGGTTCTACAGTTTGTTTAAACTGATGATCTATCCTCTGGATAAATCATCAGCATCTGATCGGCGGGGGTCCGACACCCGGGACCCCCGCCGATCAGCTGTTTGAGAATTGAATAGGGCTTAGCCGCGCCCAGGCCAGTTGATACTAGTCATGACGTCACTGGGCCTGTGGTAAACAGTGAGAAGTCCAGAGGATAGATCATCAGTTTAAACAAACAGCAGAAGCTCTTTAATGAATGGTGTCCTTCTCTAACTTAGGCTACTTTCACATCAGCGTTTCTCCTTTTCTGTACTGAGACCCGTCATTGTCAATGGGGACAAAACTGAACGGAATGAAGTGCACCAGAATGCATTCCGTTCCAGTTTGGTTGTGTTCCAATGACGGACAGAAAACTGCTGCAAGCAGCGTTTTTCTGTTTGGCATGGGATGCGGAGCAAGACGGGTCCAGCATGACACACAATGTAAGTCAATGGCTATTTTAGAGATAATAAGACCAGATCTGTTCATAGAGGATTCTGCCAGTGGTATTAACCAGGCGGAAGCGTTTTTTCTGAACCCTCCCGGATCCAGCAAAAACTCAGATGTGAAAATAGCCTTATCGTATGATTGGGTGGTGAGAAGGAGCAGGGAAGTGACTATAGGGGGATCTGGGGAACAGAGGCTCAGTAAGACAATGCTGAAAGACATGTGTGGTGCTTTGTACCAGGCACATACAACTAATAAGAGTTACTTTACAGTTAATATGGGGATTACTATGCCCTCAATGTTGCCATGTATTACAGTAGGGTAATTAGAACAGCCAGCGTCATACATGCCCTGCGATGCCTTCCATGCCATCCAAACATTCCATGCACAGCCCTATTTATGCAAATCCCTATTAAAAGATTAATAGTAAAAAATAAACAGCTATAGGATAGTGGAAATGTAAAGAAAAGCAAATCTGACATTTTCAAGAGCTGACATTTTCATTATAATTTGATCCCATTGTCTGCGTAAGTCTTCTTTAATGTGCTCTCCCAAAATGAGATCCAAACTAATGCTAAATGTGTAAAGCTCTTAATGCCTCTTACATCTGAAACAGAATCTGACAGCTAGAAATAGTTAAGAACTTCAAACAACATTTCATGAGTCATGCACAGATTTTCTGAGTTACCCTTGGTACTTTGAGTTGCGACTAGAATCATATTGCTACTTGTATAATGTTCATACTACTTACTGGAAGTATGTTTAGTCTCTTAGTGGTTAATTATTCATATCAAGTATCTCTTGTCATCTGCATGTGGCAGGCCGGATTTACATTTTCATTTATCTAGAATTACGAGGCCATTGTGAAATTAATGAAGACATTATCAGCACTTCTAGCTCTTCCTGTAAGGGTTAAAATCTGAGATGTAAACCCTATAGAATAACCTTGTATTACCTGCTGGAATTGATATAGGATTGATATCCTGCTGAGTTGAAAAGGGTGCAGAGTGCGGGCATGCTGAGCCCCTAACAATGAGAAGTTCAGTCTAACAGCAGAAATACTGGAAGTCTTGATGTTGTTAACTTCATGCTCTGACAGTAACATACAAAACAGAAGCCATGGGTGTATTACAGGCTCCCGTATTATGAACGGGTGTACTGGGCTCACTGCCATTCAACAGACTCGAACTCACAGCATCATAAGGATCTGTGATGCTGTAAGTTCAAATTAGTAAGTCCATTGTGCGATCAGGACACTTGTTCAGAATACGAGCACAAACCCGCTCTCAAACAGCAATAGAATACATAGAGAGAAATTCTCCTGGAGTCCTCTCCATTATGTGTGCATGCACAGGAGTCCTCGCAGAGCATTCCATGGCTGGTTTCAGCACACAGGGGCAGATCATACAAGTGATCCAGAACCAGTGGCAGGTATTCTTCTATTCAGATTCCCTTTATGTCTCCACCACGCCTGCATCAACATTCCCATAGCACCAAGAGGTCGCAGGTGTAACGGTCACGTACACACACACACACAGGGGGGAGGATAGTGACCACTGCGCTCCACCCTCACCCCTGGCCCTGCCTACTTGCCTCACGAGTCCTGATAACAGGGGACAACTGGACATCAGTCCCTAACTTAGAATACGTGCAGGAAGGACAGACAAGACAAATAACGGATAGTGAACGGACCGGGTCAAAACCAAGAGGACAACGCAGTACAGAGGGATAAGCAAAGAAAGGTCAGGAGAAGCCAGGGTCATAAATACCAGGAGAGTCGAGAAGTACCAAAGGAGTCCGCAAAGAATAGTCAGGTGGAAGCCGAGGTCAATATACCAGGAAGGATGCGCAGTACAGGAGGAGAAGGCAAAGAATCGTCGGGGAACAGGATCAGGTAAGTACACAGGTATCCATCAACTGCCAGGAACCTAAATTAACAGGCAACCTGTGGCCAGCAGGCTGCATGTATTTATAGTGGGGAGTGAGGGTCATATGACGTGGCCAGCGTCACATGACCAACAGACCGACCAGTCGAGCGCCGAGTGATCAGCTCGGCGGTCAAAGCAGACCTAGGAGCCTCCCAGCTTGCAAAGCCGCCCTGGGAACGAGGTCAAACACAGATCCTCGCTCCCGAAGCTAAGCAGCAGGTCTGCGGCTGATGGGAGACCAAGTGCGCCTTTGGAACCCCGTTACAGCAGGTTACTATGAGACATGACCCAAAAACCCATTGCCGCCACCTACTGGTCTACAGGAATAATTACAGCAATTTACATAAAACAGTCATAAGAAATCCAGATAATGCAACTGTAATGTCAGGTTACACAGGATGATAACACATTTACACTTTAACATAATGTAGCAGGGTGACAGAGTTTTAGTGACATACTCTGGGATGTTACACTGGCAGGTACCCAAGATCTCTCTTCAGGTCCATACCCCTTCCAGTGAATCAGGTACTGCAAGGAATTACGCACCTTCCTGACATCCACTATTTTAGACACCACATACTCGACAGCATCATTAACAAGAACCGGCAGAGGCGAGGTTTTCGATGGTACTACCGGTTCAAAATATTTTTTTAAGTAGAGATTTATGGAACACATTATGAATGTGGAATGACTCGGGCAGCTCCAACCTAAATGATACCGGGTTAATCACCTCCATGATCTTATATGGTCCAATAAAACGAGGAGCAAACTTTTTAGAATCTACCTTAAGAGAGAGATTCTTGGAGGAAAACCATACCTTATCCCCAACCTGAAAATTCACCCCCCTTGAACGTCTCCTATCGGCCTTGAGTTTCTGAGAACTTTGAGCCTTTTCTAAGTTCGATTGAACCGGGCCCAAACTGTGCAAAGTTCAGAGGAGAGCCTATCCGCCTCAGGGTTAGAGGAGGAGACGGATGACCCAGAATGAAAACGGGGATGGAAACCATGGTGGTAGGCAGAGGAAAAAGACAATGAAATTTGACATTTTTGACAGAAGGCCCTCCAGAATTTGGACACAAACTGCACACCCCTGTCAGAAACAATATTTTCCGGGATACCATGCAATCGAACAATTTCTTTCACAAAAATAGACGGCAGGGTTTTGGGATTCTGGAGTTTAGACAGGGGAATGAAATGGACCATCTTGCTAAACCTATCGACCACTAGCCAAACTACAGTCTTACCCTCCACTGGCAGTAGGCCAGTTATAAAGTCCATTGAGATATGGGACCAGGGTCTACTGGGAATGGGTAGGGGTCGTAGGTTACCAGCAGAGCGAGTCCTAGGTGTCTAGGACCTGGCACAAACCTCACAGGCTGACACGTAGGACTTGACATCCCTAGTTAGAGTGGGCCACCAATAAGACCTAGAAACCAGATCCTTAGTGCCCTCAACACCCGGATGTCCACAAAAGGCAGAATCGTGACACTCACCCAACAGCTGGAGACGAAATTGTACGGGAACAAACAACTTATCTGTTGGGGTGGATACTGGTGCCAGATGTTGTTCAGACCTAATGCGAGCCGAGATATCCTGGGTTAGAGCTGCTATGAAGATTTTTGCTGGTAGTATGGATTCAGGTGGTACCTCAGTAGGTTGAAAAGCATGGAAGCTCCGAGATAATGCGTCCGCCTTCACATTTTTACTTCCCGGCCCGAACGTAATAGAAAAATCTAAACGAGTAAAAAACAGAGCCCATCTGGCTTGACGGGGATTCAACCTCTTAGCAGACTCGAGAAACATAAGGTTTTTATGGTCAGTGACAACAGTTACACAATGCCTTGCCCCCTCCAGAAAATGCCTCCACTCCTCAACTGCCCATTTAATGGCCAGCAGCTCCCTATTCCCTATGTCGTAGTTTCTCTCAGTGGGAGAGATTTTCCTGGAGAAGAAGGCACATGGTCTCAGGTTAGTGAGGCTAGCAGGACCTTGTGAAAGGACTGCTCCTGCGCCGTCCTCGGACGCATCCACCTCCACAATAAAAGGTCTCTCCTGATCAGGCTGGATCAGAATGGGAGCACTACTGAATGCCTTTTTTATTTTTTTCAAATGAAGAAATGGCCTCAGTAGACCAATTCTCCAAATCGGCCCCTTTCTTAGTAAGGTCGGGTCAACGGTTTAGCAATTACGGAAAAATTCATAATAAATTTACGATAGTAATTGGCGAAACCTAAGAACCGTTGTAAGGCCTTTAAGGATGAAGGTCTTGCCCATTCCTTAATTGCTAGTACCTAACCAGGATCCATCTTGAAGGCGTGAGGAGTCAGAACATGCCCTAGAAACAGAATCTCCTGTACACCAAAGACACATTTCTCTTGCTTAGCGGATAGCTGATTCTCCCTCAACACCTCTAATACTTGTTTAACATGAGACACATGGGATTCGAAGTCAGGAGAGAATATCAAAATGTCGTCAAGATAGACAATAACAAATTTACCTAAGAACTCCCTAAGAATGTCATTCATGAAGTTTTGGAACACAGCTGGGGCATTGCCGAGTCCAAAAGGCATCACCTGATATTCAAAGTGTCCTGCCAGAGTATTGAACGCCGTCTTCCATTCGTCTCCCTCCTTGATTCGGATTAGATTGTATGCCCCTTTCAGGTCAATCTTGGAAAACCAGGTTGCCCCCAGAACCTGGTTAAACAAATCCGGAATCAATGGGAGGGAGTATCTATTCTGGACAGTGATTTTATTTAATCTCCGGTAATCGATACATGGCCTAAGACCACCATCTTTTTTCTTAACGAAGAAAAACCCCGCCCCCATAGGAGAGACAGAATGTCTAATATGTCCTTTACCAAGGCTCTCCTTAATATAATCTTCCATGGCCTTGCGTTCGGGCTTAGAAAGATTATAAATTCGCCCCTTAGGAAACTTGGCCCCCTCTACTAGCTCTATAGTACAATCATAAGGTCTATGG
Source organism: Bufo gargarizans (assembly GCF_014858855.1). Lineage (NCBI taxonomy): Eukaryota > Metazoa > Chordata > Amphibia > Anura > Bufonidae > Bufo > Bufo gargarizans. The sequence goes on along the minus strand of NC_058083.1, from coordinate 139,937,225 downwards.
GGGGGTATAACCTCCGGGGTTGGTGATGAGAATACATCAGAATATTCCCTAATACCAGTGGGTAAAGTATCAGACTTTACTGAGACCCCAGCCTGTACCACGGACAAGCACGAGTCACACTTAGGCCCCCATCTCACCAACTCCCCCTTGGACCAATCTATAGTGGGGTTATGTAGTCGGAGCCAAGGCAACCCTAGTACCACCTCAACCGGTAGGTTCTCAACTCTCTGAGTGGCACACACCCACGGTTAGAGAAATCTCTGAGGTACATGAGCTCACCGTACCACCAATAAGAGGAGTAAAAAAAATAAAATCACAGAAAAAACTAAGATAAAAACATCCTGCACGATATGATACAAATGTGCGGATGTCCCTGGCCATAATATTGAAGAAAACCACAGAAATAAGATAATAATGCACTTATTAAAGTAGATGCAAGCACAATATATGGACAAAGTCCTCACCCTGATATGATAATGTCTGAGACACTTAGTCAAAATATTTTGATCAAAACACATCTAAGCCCGCCTACCGAATGCCAAGGTGGTCTCAGGTCAGGCGGGTCCTACGCTAAACCTACCTAAGCCGTTGGGCTTTTATGTTCAGGAGCGCAGACGCCGCACATATGGTGTGCTGCTCCTAGTAACCTCCATGTGCATCAAGCAACCAATGGGAGGAGGAGCAAGCACAGCCATATGTACCACCTAATTAAGGCACTCTATTGGATAGGGGAGGGGGGGCAAAAGTGCAGAGGAATGCTACTCCCAAGATAATAGGTGCGCATTCACACCTATTATCTTGGGAGTAGCATTCCTCTGCACTTTTGCCCCCCTCCCCTATCCAATAGAGCGCCTTAATTAGGTGGTACATATGGCTGTGCTTGCTCCTCCTCCCATTGGTTGCTTGATGCACATGGAGGTTACTAGGAGCAGCACACCATATGTGCGGCGTCTGCGCTCCTGAACATAAAAGCCCAACGGCTTAGGTAGGTTTAGCGTAGGACCCGTCTGACCTGAGACCACCTTGGCGTTCGGTAGGCGGGCTTAGATGTGTTTTGATCAAAATATATTGACTAAGTGTCTCAGACGTTATCATATCAGAGTGAGGACTTTGTCCATATATAGTGCTTGCATCTACTTTAATAAGTGCATTATTATCTTATTTCAATAAGAGGAGTAGCATCAATAGCCATGACATGGATAGGAGTTGGTAAACCAAACATTGGAATATCCAATCTTACAGCGTACTCAGAGTCAATAAAGCTGGCCGCTGAGCCAGAATCAATAAAGGCCTTACCCGGCCATTTATCTACCCCCAGAGAAATCGTAATGGGTACCAAAAGCTTACATTTAGAAAAATCAGGGTGTACCTGGTCTTTAGGTTGCCTTGCCTTAGAAGACTTGACAGAAAGGACCTTCCTAGGACACTGGTTGATCCAATGGTCAGGATCTCCACAGTAAAAGCATTCTCCACGTCTGCGGCGAAGATTCCCTCGGGTCATGCCAACCTGCATGGGTTCCTCGGTGGAGACCTCAGCATTGTCTCTGGGATAGGCCTCTGGCTGGACCACCATCTGGGAAGAGAACTGTCATTCTCTCTTTAACCCGTCGGTCAAGTCGGACACCAAGGGTCATCATCTCCTCTAAGGTCTCTGGAAGTTGATAACTGACCAGAAGATCCTTTAAATTATCAGACAGACCTGACCTGAACTGAATCTTCAGGGCTGGTTCGTTCCATCCTGAGGGGACACACCACCTTCTAAATTGGGTGCAATAATCCTCCGGAGGTAGATTGCCCTCAACCAGTGCCTTTAGAGCCGTCTCGGCTACTAGAGCCCTGTCTGGTTCATCATAGAGGGTACCCAGGGCCTGAAAGAACCCCTCCACAGAAGTTATAGAACTGGCGCCAGCAGGTAAAGAGAACGCCCAGTCCTGGGGATCACCCTGCAGTCGGGAAATGATAATGCCCACGTGTTGACACTCGGGGCCAGAGGACACGGGGCGCAAATGGAAGTAAAGTCAGCAACTCTCCTTAAAAGAGAGAAGCTTCTTCCGGTCTCCAGAAAAGGGTTCTGGGAGCTTAATCTGGGCTCAAAATGCAGACTGGAGGCCTGAGGAGTGGAAAAACCTTGCCCTAACTCAAAAGAACTGAGTTTTATCCCCTAGCTCCTGCACCATCTGCGTCAAATTAGAGACATGGTCAGTCAGGGTCACCAGAGGATTCATTATACAGTGGTTATTGGGCCTGTTAATCTGTAACAGTCACGTACACACACACACAGGGGGGAGGATAGTGACCACTGCGCTCCACCCTCACCCCTGGCTCTGCCTACTTGCCTCACGAGTCCTGATGACAGGGGACAACTGGACGGCAGTCCTTAACTTAGAATACGTGCGGGAAGGACAGACAAGACAAATAACGGATAGTGAACGGACCGGGTCAAAACCAAGAGGACAACGCAGTACAGAGGGATAAGCAAAGAAAGGTCAGGAGAAGCCAGGGTCATAAATACCAGGAGAGTCGAGAAGTACCAAAGGAGTCCGCAAAGAATAGTCAGGTGGAAGCCGAGGTCAATATACCAGGAAGGATGCGCAGTACAGGAGGAGCAGGCAAAGGATCGTCAGGGAACAGGATCAGGTAAGTACACAGGTATCCAACAACTGCCAGGAACCTAAATTAACAGGCAACCTGTGGCCAGCAGGCTGCCTGTATTTATAGTAGGGAGTGAGGGTCATATGACGTGGCCAGCGTCACATGACCGACAGACCGACCAGTCGAGCACCGAGTGATCAGCTCGGCGGTCAAGGCAGACCTAGGAGCAGGGAGCCTCCCAGTTAGCAAAGCCGCCCTGGGAACGAGGTCAAACACAGATCCTCGCTTCCGAAGTTAAGCAGCAGGTCTGCGGCTAATGGGAGACAGAGTGCGCCTTTGGAACCCCGTTACAGCAGGTTACTATGAGACATGACCCAAAAACCCATTTCTGAAGATCACTGCTGAAGTATTGGGAATTTAAAGTATTTTTCTGGGACTCAAATATTGATGAGATTCTCCCCAGGATAGTTCATCACTTTCTGGTCGTTGGGGGTCCGACACCTGGCACCTCCACCGATCAGCTGTTGGAAGAAGCTGTAATGCTCAGGAAAGCTCTGCAACCTCTTCCATGGCCTGTGATGTCATATTTATTGGTCACACGGCCTTTGTGTGGCTCATTCTCATGTACTGTAAGCAAATTAGATTCAGCTGCAATGGAAAGAACAGCAGCTATACAATGTATGGCACAGTGGCTCCTTCAAACATCTGATTGGTGGAGGTGCTGGGAGTTGGACATCCGGCTATTACATATTGATGACTAAAGATGAGAAAATTGATTTGTAAATTCAGAAATTTGATACAAACTTTCCAAAAAGTTCTGATTCTAAGAAACCTGAATTTAGTGTGATTCGATTCAGGGGAATCATGAGAGAGAATACACTTTTGATTTGGGAGGAATGTATTTAACAAATTCGCTCTTCTTTATTGAGTTCCCAGAAAACTCCTTCAAGAGGTGAATATAAAGTTATTTTTTCACAAAAAATAACTTTATAAAGACTGAGACCTCTCAAGGCTTCACAAGCAGATCATGCAATTTGATGTACTAAGAGTTACAACTAATAAATTGGGGGAATATTTGGTAGGTGGTCAGGTACCCACAAACTCACCTGCTCTAACAATCTGTCAGGTAACAGTTGCTGATTTATAATACTATTATTTCATTTAGGGTTGATACACACACACAGCTGTTGCCCGGCCATGCCCGTATTGCGGCCAGAATCAACAAGTCCGCAATACACGGGCATCGGCCATGTGCTCATCGCATCGCGGATGCGGACCCATTCTCTTGGATGGGTCCACAATCCGGAAGGTCATGCCGAATCGAGGCACAGAACCCCACGGAAGCCCCATGAAGTGCCTCTGCACCACAAAAAAGTAGCGCATGCACTACTTTTTTGCGGTGAAAACAGATTACAGATCCATTCAAGTTGAATGGGTCTGGATCCGTCTTCAGAATCGCACATATGTTGCCCATGCATTGGGGTCCCCCAAAATTCCGGTCCCTAATGCATGGAATGGCCGATCAATGGCCGTGTGCGTGATGCCCTTTCCAGATACTGAGGTAAAGGATATTATATGAGGTTTATGCATTCTTATACTGTAGTTTGTGAATGATACATAATAAAATTCTTAGCTTTAACTTTGTACATATATTATTATACCTTTATACTTTATAACTGTAAATCTATGATAATGTGAAGGCAATTATAATTGCCGTTAATAGAAAATATGCAATGGACATAAAAATATGCAATTTCTATACAGTATATGTTTTACAGAACAGCTCCCTCAGTCATATTGCAGCTGTAGCATGAGGGGTACCGCACATAATCATGTTGTAATTTGGGAGTTATGTAAGCGGCTACATAATTTTGTAATCCGAAGAGTAATGACAATAATATAATATATCCATTTTTTTCTGTTTGTACTGGAAGAACTACATGTAATAATACAGTATTGTAGTAGTCAAACCAAACCCGTGTGACACTGGCAGCATACTGTAAATGATGCACTTAATTTATTGTTCTGCTTCAGTGATAAAAGTCTGTTAGGCCCGAGGCAAAATTTGACTGTCAACTACCTCTTCTTTGTCTGCAATCATTCACTGTTTATTGGTACAATAATATTTGCTGCGTGCCTTTTATTCTCTGCTCATGTGTCATGTTAGCACGTTAGACATACACTGTCAATGTCACTGCCCAGCACAATGCATTTTCAGAGGATTTTAAAAAATCCTATTGACTGACATCAGTCACAAGCACATAGTAGCCAAATCCCAGCATGTTATCAGAATATGTCAAATCATAAAATGTAGCATTTAAGAATTACGTTTTAAAATGGTAAATATGTGAATAACTACAAAGACAAATAAAAATGCATGTGATAACCGCATCCAGATACACAGGTCAAGTATGGAGTCAAATCTGGAACATGTATACACAAAAACCTGTGACCACACTAATGAAAACACCTAGAAATCAATAACATATCTAGAACATCAAACCTATTGGCTCTCGTAGATCAAGAGCATGAACATATATGGGTCACTAGTAATACACATTTATGGTTGCAGTCTTGTAGGTATGCATTGTACTGCTCAGTCTTTTGCTACTGGTCTGGTGAAAATGCACATTATCTTACAATTCTTTGCTGGAAAAAAAGAGAGGGATCTGGGGCAGAATGGTGAAGGAGATGTGTCCCACTAGACATTGCTAGTGGCTAGAAAGTGTATACTGGATGGTGATTTGTGTCTCGTAGCCTATTTCTGATGTTTCTGCACTGTTTTATAATGTTTTGCAATGATTTATGTCATTTGCATAGAGATTGCTGTATTATAACTTTAAATATAGGCTGTAAACTAAACCATAGATTTTATGTCACGACACGGAGGCGAGTATTGCATTCTCAATCTTTACTGAAACCATAGCAGCAAAGAGAAAAAATACATCAAATCCAGTAAACCATCCCACAAGGATAACCCCTCCCATAGTCTAGTCCATAAGTAGAACCTCCCACCGGAAATCTTCCTCTTTCTTTGCTGCTTCCATGGCAAGATAAGTGTGATTCTTTGTGACTGATATTATTTGTTTTTCATAATTTGGGTTTTGGATTTTTTCTTCCCTTCTTTTTTGTTGCTTGGTTTTTTCTGTTGTATTCTGAGTGATTTCTGTATTTATATATTCGGCTACTGCCGTTTTGGGGGTTATTGTATTAATCCTGCATTTTTTCCCTAGGTTTTCAGGTTCACTGCCTGTCCTCATCTTGTGGGGTATTCTCTGTTTGCCTGGGCTGTGCGCCGTTAGCTTCGTGCAGTCTGCTGCGCCCTCCTCCCCCCAACCCCCCCTTTCCCCCCCCCCTCTCTTTCCCCTATACCTCGTTTCGCGCCGGCGCCATTTCCTGGGCTGTGCGCTTCTTCTTCTCTTCAGCTCCCGAGATCTCGCGATAACGAGATCTCGGCGTCTTCTGCGTGTCCCGGTATCCCCAAGATTCTCGGGCGTCATCTTACGCCTCCCTCCGGCCGACTTCACTTTAGGCCGGATCGGGGGCGTGTCTAAACTTCGCACGCGCGATTTGGGGGCGGAGTTGTTTCTTTGTTCCGGTCGCCGCCATCAGCCAGCTTCGTTTGCCCCACAGGTTTGCGTCCTCTGGAGTGACTAACTCCCATCATGTCCATGCCTCAGCAGCCAGCTTCTGATGCCCCTACCCCACCCATATTGCCTGCTGCTGTTCCTACTGTTGCACAACCATGCCCCTCACCTGCCTTACCACAGGTTAGTTTACAACAGTCCATCACAGAGGCCATTAATAATGCTATGGGCTCTATGTCCTCAGTGATATCTCAGTCCATTGCTCAGGCGCTAAAGGCTCAGAACCCTGCCCCTACTCCCTCTGCTGCCACTGCCTCCAGAATTATTGAATCAGATAGCTTAGTTCTATCACAGGATCGCGTGCTTGGTTCACGCAAACGAGCCTGCACGCGCCAGGCAGAAAAAGCGCGCCCCTGGAAGTCGGCACGGGCTCAGCCCGTCCCTAGTTCAAACTCAGAGTTGGAGTCCGAGGAGGAGGCGTATAGTGATGGCCATAGTGCTTCTGACCCAGACCTAGAGGAGGTACTGGTTGAGGATGAGGATTTTGATCCGGAGATTCCTTTGTCACGCCCATCAACTAGTTCTGCCCCTGAGGCCCAAGGGTCATCCACAGCCCTTACGGACCCGCTCGGCGAACCGTTGTTCGACCCGGATACGTTATACCATCCGCGGTCAGCTGAGTGGTTGCCCTCACCACATGTGGCCCAGTATTTGGAGGACAGGGTTAGGAAGCCCCTCTCTAAGGAGACGCGCAGTAAACTAAAAGCTGAGTGCCCGCGCCCCTTAGTCCCTAATAAAGTTTGCGAAACCCCCAATGTGGATCCGAAAATGATCCAATTCTTGGCCAAGACTGGCTTTAATCCTCGCAGAGGACTTGACTCGGCACTTCGTGCCTGCCAAGATAAATTATTGGATAGCTTAGGCCCACTAACCAAAATTTTCGAATTGGCGGAATCTGCCAGATCCGACGGCACCCCCATTGACCCAGATGAACTGCGCGGCTGGGCTCAGCGCGCCATCTGTATGGTAGGAAATGTGAATGCTTCACTTTCCATGGAACGGAGGAAAGCTATCCTCATCAAAATTGAGCCGAAGTTGTCCAACATGGCTCTTACAGAATCGGGCAAAGAGGCTCAGGGCCTCTTATTTGGTGATAATTTCATCAAGGATCTGGGCAAGTTTGTAGGGGCCTTCACCGCATCGGATAAGGCTCAAAGCTCCATGCGGAAGGTCTTTCACGGACGAGTCTCTTCCAGGGCCGGCAGCTTCAGGGGCCGTCTGTCCGGCCGTGCTCACTTCCAGACCCGTGGTGGTCGAGGCTCCTTCAACCAGCGGCAGATGTTCCGGGACCAGAGGCCACAATCCTCCTTTTTCCCTTCCAGAGGTTCATCCGCTAGATCCCGGTCCTTCAGAGGATTCTCAGGAACAAGACGTCCCCTCGGTAAGTCACCAGAACCTAATGTCTTTTTCCGACCATTGCATAGGGGGCAGACTCCAGCATTTTTTGGCTGCTTGGTCTCGCATCACGTCCGACCCTTGGGTCCTGTCCACGATCCGGGGGTTTCACATCGAACTGACCGTATCCCCTCTGTTCCTTCCCTATCCGCAGCCGAGGGTACTTTCAAGTCAATCCCTAAGTTGTCTGAACACTGAGTTGTTGTCTCTCCATTTGAAGGGGGCGATAGAGCGTGCCCCTCATCCGGATGGAGGAATCGTCAGCGACATTTTCTTAGTGCAGAAAAAAGGAGGACAGTTTCGGCCGGTCATAAACCTCAAACGTCTCAACCACTTCGTACGATACCGCCATTTCAAAATGGAGGGTATTCATCTGCTCAGAGACCTTCTGATTCCGGACGATTGGATGGTAAAGTTGGACTTGAAGGATGCGTACCTGACGGTCCCCATTGCTCCGACTTCCAGGGACCTCCTTCGCTTCCTGTGGGATGGTCAGGTTTGGCGGTTCACCTGCCTTCCTTTTGGTCTGTCATCGGCTCCTTGGTGCTTCACCAAGCTGATGAAACCGGTGGTAGCTTGGCTCCGCCTCCAGGGGGTTCGTCTAATAATTTACTTGGACGACATCCTGATTCTGGCCCAATCCCCCGACATCCTTCGGTCTCACTTGCGGATGGCAGAATCCTTGCTCACGGACCTGGGATTTATCATCAACACCGAGAAGTCGTCCCTTCAGTCTTCCAGGTCCTTGGAATTTTTGGGGTTTGTGGTGGATTCGTCCACTCAGAGACTCTGTCTTCCGGGTTCCAAAGTCAGGTCTATCCGCAAGGAGTTGCGTCATACTCTGCGGCTCCCCCAGGTCTCGCTCCGTCATCTGGCTCGAGTTATCGGCCTTTTGTCGGCCTCCATCCAGGCGATTTTCCCGGCTCCGTTACACTATCGGGCCCTTCAACGACTGAAGATCGCTCACCTTCAGTCAGGAGCAGCGTATGCGGACTTGGTGACCCTGGATCAGGAGACAAGGGACGAGCTGGTGTGGTGGATTTCCAACCTCGATGCATGGAACGGCAGAGCCATCGTGGGCCCTCAACCGGATCTCATCATAGAGGCGGATGCCAGCCTTCTCGGCTGGGGTGCCCACTGCGAGGGAGTCTCCACGGGGGGTCCGTGGGCGACGGACGAATCCTTTCTTCACATAAATGCTCTGGAACTCTTGGCGGGGTCGTTCGCCATTCGCAGCTTTGCCAGCAACAGGATCTCGGCTTGCATCAAGCTCCGGATGGACAACGTATCGGCGGTCTGATACGTCAACGCCATGGGGGGTACTCACTCGGCAGTTCTGACTCAGTTGGCGAAAGAGTTCTGGACATATTGCCTGGACAATGGATTCAAAGTGGTTGCGGAATATATCCCGGGGCTTCACAATACCTTTGCGGATTGGAGTTCTCGGTACACCTGAGATTTCAGCGATTGGAGGTTGGATCCGACGGTGTTTGCCTCTATCGTTTCTCTTTGGGGCCCGTTTACCCTAGACCTCTTCGCGTCGCGATGGAATTCCCAACTCCCCAGGTTCTACAGCTGGAGACCGGACCCGCTGTCGGAAGCCGTGGACGCCCTACTGCAGGACTGGTCAGGGAGCCTTTCGTATGCTTTCCCTCCTTTCATGCTGATCCCTCGAGTTCTGTCACAGATTCGTCGCCAGTTGGCAGAGGTGGTCCTGATAGTTCCCTTCTGGCGAGCTCAGGTTTGGTTTCCTCAGCTCCTGGAACTTCTGACGGAGGATCCTCGCCTCATCCCGTTTTCCCGGAGTCTTCTCCTCGGCCCGACGGGCCAGCAGCATCCTCTCGTGTTGGACGGCTCCATCCGTCTCCTGGGATGCAGGTTATCGGGCCGCAATGGAAGGTCGCTGGAGTATCGGGAACGGCTAAGTTCCTCTTGGAGAGCGCTTGGGCGCCCGGTACCAGAAGGGCATATCAATCAGCTTGGGGCATCTGGTCTCGTTGGTGCACTGGACGGAGTTTGGATCCCGTTTCGGCCCCTGTGACCGAGGTTCTTATGTTCTTGTCCTCTCTCTTCGACGAGGGTAAAGCTTACAGGACTATGAATGTCTTCAGGTCGGCTATCTCTTCTCGCCACCAGGGTATTGCTGGTTGTCCAATTGGCCAGCATCCCCTGGTTTGTCGTCTCCTCAGGGGCTCTCGCCTTTCCCGGCCCCCTCAGCCCCGTTTCTCCTCTTCTTGGGATGTCCGTTTGGTTCTGGATTTCTTTTCGCAGTGGCCTGCCAATTCGGATCTTTCGCTCAGACAACTATCTGCCAAACTAGTGTCGTTACTCTGTCTTGTTTCTTGCAAGAGAGTTTCGGACGTCAGGGCGCTAGACTTCAATGCTCTCTCTTTTTCCCCTCATGGAGTTTCCTTCAACATTTCCCGCCGTACAAAAACTAACATAAAGTCGGTCTCTTATCCGGAGTTCCCTAATTCTCCGGCCCTTTGCCCGGTGGGTTGCCTGAGGGAATACTTATCTCGCACTTCGTCCCTCCGTTCTTCTTCTTCTTCTCCACAATTATTCATTTCTTTTCGTAGACCTTTCCGCCCGGTTGCTAGTGTCACCCTGTCCCGCTGGGTGAAATGGATCCTTACCTCATCCGGGGTGGACACTGCTGTGTTTTCTGCCCACTCGGTTCGAGGTGCCTCTGCTACCTCTATGGCGATGGCGGGGGCTCGCTTGGAGGATATCATGAGGTTGGCGGACTGGTCTAGATCTTCCACTTTCCGGGAGTTTTATTTTCGTCCAGCTCCTCACGCTTTTGAGTCTGTTATCTCTACACTTTAAACTTGCAATAGGAGCCTCCGTGTCGTGACATAAAATTGCATGATTTTCCTAGTTTATGACGTAAAGTCATGATTTTATGAACGACACGGAGGCGAGTATTGCCCCTCCCGATTTGGCTTATCTTTATTACTTCTTCCATTAATAAAGTTTTGTTCCCTCCCTGGTGTTCGGTGGTTATTATTATTGTTGTTATTATTATTGTTATTGTTGATTTTCTTATCATCGTTTTATTGTTTGTTTTTATGTTTAACATTATTCTGGTTTCTGTTGCGTGCTCTCATTTACGTTTGATCATTGATTGTTTGTTTATTTATTACAGTCATTCTATGATACCGGTGTCCTTTGATTTCTGGCGGATTACCATGTGCCCTTATATTTCCCTCTTTTAGGTTGAGGTCCTGCCTTGCTGTTGTCAAGGGTTTTTCCTGTGGTGGTTTTTGTCTGCAGCCTCCAAGGATTGTTGTTTGTGGCGGTGTTCCGGATGGTTCCTGTTGCGTTCCTGCCCGGCTCGGTTGAGTTTCCAGTTGGACCTGAGTTAAAGGTTGTTCCGGTCCGGTTTTTCTGTTTGGGAGTTCTTCATGACAAAGAAAGAGGAAGATTTCCGGTGGGAGGTTCTACTTATGGACTGGACTATGGGAGGGGTTATCCTTGTGGGATGGTTTACTGGATTTGATGTATTTTTTCTCTTTGCTGCTATGGTTTCAGTAAAGATTGAGAATGCAATACTCGCCTCCGTGTCGTTCATAAAATCATGACTTTACGTCATAAACTAGGAAAATCATGCAATTAACCCTGCCTCTGAGATGCTTTTAGAAGCAGGGTGGAGCTTGAGCTCTTAGACTTGGCCTCCCGTTGGGTTCAGTCAGTCTGAGAGTCAGTGGGGGACATTTATCAAGACTGGCGTTCCTATACGCCAGTCATGATCTCCTGTACACTGGAGTAAAATGATGCCTCTTAATAAATTTGGTGCATCTCTGGCCCTCACTGCACCAGAAACTGAAATCCACGCCAGTTAGGGGCTGATGTAGACTTGAACTATAACTTACGCTAGTTTTTGGCTTAAGTTATAGTAAATCCGGCGCACCCGCCCTCTATCCTGCCCTCTAATCTTGCATTTACACCAGACACCCTGGATGAGCCAATCAATGCTACAGCAGACAGATGGGGTTACCTAGCAGAATAAGCAGAACATCATTCTGTGCTGTCCGGTGAATGAGGGTGGTTGGGTTTACCAATGTCTGCCAAGAAAACAATCTTATGGAGTCAGAGAAAGTGAGAAATCAGTCAAGCTTGAATTCTACTGACAGGGACAGTGAAAGGAAATACTACAATTACAAAGAAGATAAAGAATTGTCTGTGTAGAATAGGGACAAGCGGGAAAGCTGTAAGCAAGGGAGTGAGAAGAGAGGAGCTGAGGCTGGGTATGCCTCCTAGCACAACTGCAGCTGCTGCAAACTTCAAAAGCAGTTACCTGCAAGGAAATCCTTTAATTTGTTTCCTTTTTTTGGGGGGTAGGAGGTGGAATAAGCAAAAACTGTAAAACACGTGTTCTACCATCAATCTAGCCTAGCATATAGAATACTAGTGAGAACTCTGTGTCAGGTCATCTAGCATATTTAATTAACTTTATGTATTTGTTTTACTTTGGAAAACTGTATACATTAGTGATTCAGCATTAAATATCAGAGATATATAGGTTTATAATCTCCACACACAGTTCCAATTTTATTTTTTATTTTTTGAGGGGGGAAGTTTAATTTAATGAAACCAGCATATAAGTGATCAGTAGTACATCAATACACAGGGATGGGCAACAATTTACCTGTGAGTGATAATGTAAAATTGAGCTTCAGGCCTGGCCCTTAATCAACTATTTTCATTTATTTAATATCCACATAGTTAGAGCAACAATTTACAGGGAGTGCAGAATTATTAGGCAAATGAGTATTTTGACCACATCATCCTCTTTATGCATGTTGTCTTACTCCAAGCTGTATAGGCTCGAAAGCCTACTAACAATTAAGCATATTAGGTGATGTGCATCTCTGTAATGAGAAGGGGTGTGGTCTAATGACATCAACACCCTATATCAGGTGTGCATAATTATTAGGCAACTTCCTTTCCTTTGGCAAAATGGGTCAAAAGAAGGACTTGACAGGCTCAGAAAAGTCAAAAATAGTGAGATATCTTGCAGAGGGATGCAGCACGCTTAAAATTGCAAAGCTTCTGAAGCATGATCATCGAACAATCAAGCGTTTCATTCAAAATAGTCAACAGGGTCGCAAGAAGCGTGTGGAAAAACCAAGGCGCAAAATAACTGCCCATGAACTGAGAAAAGTCAAGCGTGCAGCTGCCAAGATGCCACTTGCCACCAGTTTGGCCATATTTCAGAGCTGCAACATCACTGGAGTGCCCAAAAGCACAAGGTGTGCAATACTCAGAGACATGGCCAAGGTAAGAAAGGCTGAAAGACGACCACCACTGAACAAGACACACAAGCTGAAACGTCAAGACTGGGCCAAGAAATATCTCAAGACTGATTTTTCTAAGGTTTTATGGACTGATGAAATGAGAGTGAGTCTTGATGGGCCAGATAGATGGGCCCGTGGCTGGATTGGTAAAGGGCAGAGAGCTCCAGTCCGACTCAGACGCCAGCAAGGTGGAGGTGGAGTACTGGTTTGGGCTGGTATCATCAAAGATGAGCTTGTGGGGCCTTTTCGGGTTGAGGATGGAGTCAAGCTCAACTCCCAGTCCTACTGCCAGTTTCTGGAAGACACCTTCTTCAAGCAGTGGTACAGGAAGAAGTCTGCATCCTTCAAGAAAAACATGATTTTCATGCAGGACAATGCTCCATCACACGCGTCCAAGTACTCCACAGCGTGGCTGGCAAGAAAGGGTATAAAAGAAGAAAATCTAATGACATGGCCTCCTTATTCACCTGATCTGAACCCCATTGAGAACCTGTGGTCCATCATCAAATGTAAGATTTACAAGGAGGGAAAACAGTACACCTCTCTGAACAGTGTCTGGGAGGCTGTGGTTGCTGCTGCACGCAATGTTGATGGTGAACAGATCAAAACACTGACAGAATCCATGGATGGCAGGCTTTTGAGTGTCCTTGCAAAGAAAGGTGGCTATATTGGTCACTGATTTGTTTTTGTTTTGTTTTTGAATGTCAGAAATGTATATTTGTGAATGTTGAGATGTTATATTGGTTTCACTGGTAAAAATAAATAATTGAAATGGGTATATATTTGTTTTTTGTTAAGTTGCCTAATAATTATGCACAGTAATAGTCACCTGCACACACAGATATCCCCCTAAAATAGCTAAAACTAAAAACAAACTAAAAACTACTTCCAAAAATATTCAGCTTTGATATTAATGAGTTTTTTGGGTTCATTAAGAACATGGTTGTTGTTCAATAATAAAATTAATCCTCAAAAATACAACTTGCCTAATAATTCTGCACTCCCTGTAGTTGAGAATGTTAAGGTGAAATTAAGTGTCAGGCCTCAATCGTCCATTTCTGTTTATTCTATGACCACATAGTTGGAATTTTATTTTTGGGGGAATGTTCAATTTAATTAAACCAGCATATAGCTGATCAGTACACCAATACACAGGCTAGGGCAACAGTTTACTTGTGAGTGTTAACGTGAAATTGAGCATCAGGCCTTAATCATCTTCTATTCTATATCTACACAGTTGGAATTTTATTTTTGTTTTGTTCAATTTTATTAAACCAGCATATAGGTGATCAGTAGACCAATACACAGGCTAGGACAACAATTTTGCCTGTGAGTGATAACGTAAAATTGAGCATCAGGCCTGAGCCTTAATCATTCATTTTTGTTTACTTTATATCCACACGGTTGGATTTTTTTTTATATTTTTTTTTTGGAGGGGGGGTTGTTTAATTAAATAAAACCAGCATATAGGTAATCAGTACAAGAAAACACTGGATATCGCACAAAATTATCTGTGAGTTATAGCGAATTTAGGCCTAAATCTGTTTCCGTTTATTTCTGTCTTTATTTCTGGGGACGTTGTTGATTATATTCACACCAGCATATATGATTACACTAATAGCACCCAATATTATCTGAGAGGTCCAAATATGTTAGGGCTACAGAAGGGTTCCAAGCAAAAGACCCAGAGCTAGATTGTGAGTAGTAAAAGCACCAGCCGGCCATAAGTGGTAGTAATAGTACGCCACAGTTGTCTCTACTGGTTTTGCAAAGGAGCCACATTATCATTGAGGAAAAAGTGTATGAGATTATGGATTGGATGGCTTAGTCTTCTCAGTTGCAGAAGCATGACATTGAGGTGACTTTCGAGTCTGACACCATTCCATGGAGCCTCAGGTCACAGTGTTTCTCCTGCTCCTCCTGCTTGCAGCACAAGAGAAGGCTTGCAGTAGAGCCCTCTCAGTCTTCACTGCCCCTTCCTAGTGGGATGGCTTTATTTTTCCTAAGAAGTAGCAAGAAAATCCCACCATGCCCTATGACAGGTAGTCAAGAGAGTCTCCCTGTTGATAATTTGTGTGAGAGCCATCACTATTTGGGCTGCCCTGAGATGGTTGGGGAGGAGGCTGGGGACCCCATGCATAGCTGTGTATCCATGGCATTGGTGGTGGGGGCAGTGACAGTGGCAGTCAGGGAAAATGCAGAGCAGGAGAGGGGGCCCATTAGCCCACCATGATAGCTCACATTATGCTAAAGGTGGCAGGGAGAGTGAGGACTCTGATGACGATTGTGTGCTGGACAGGACCTGGGAGCTGGATCGGGGTGCTGAGGCGGAGGCAACATCAGTGAAGAGATAGTCCCACAAAGCCACCTGCAGAATTAAAATTAGCCGTGGCCATTCAAACTACCAGAGGTCTATTGCACTACATGAGGTGGCATTCCTGGATCCTTTGGAAAAATACAACTTGCCAGCATTCCCAATCAGAACAAGGATGTCTTCCTCCTCCTGGTCCTCCTTTTGGCAGCCAACCCATATCCCCAAGCAATACGGAATCTTTGTCATCATCTTCATCATCATCACTTTCTTCTTTTCCTGCTAAGACTCCTCCTTCTCCTCAGCTCAATCATGAGACATCTATAATGGAACATTTGGCCATGAATTTTTTTTTCTCCACCAGCACTTGGCTTGCTTACAAGATGAACCCCCACCTGGCCATGCTGGCAGGGTAAAAGTGCCTTGTACTCTCACGTGGCGAAGAACGTGAGCCACTCCTTGCGATTGTCGCTGAACTCCACGGTGGACAACTGGAGCAGTTGTTATGGGCAGGGACAGAATATGTCTTCCACAGGCCACTAGGTCAATGTTTTTGCAGCAGTGGAGAGACAACACCCCAGCAACATGGCCAGGTCCTTTTGACCCCCTCCCTCCCCCAGGATCGTATCGGCCAGGCTCCCACAGCAAGCACTTATCTGCTTCCTCCACCTCCTCCTCCATGGGCACGGTCCTGTCCCTAACAGCAGCAGGGGATAGTGTCGCTCACATAACCACTCCTTCCTATCACATTTGTCAAGTCAAGTGTTGACACGCCATGTTGGAGTTAATTGGCCTGGGCGACAGTTGCCACACCAGCGAGTAGACAACAACAATGAGCGCAGCATCCTGGCCACCCTGAACCTGGTGGAAATAATACATGCTCCCTGCATGGCCTTTTTTTTAAATGCACTGGCTTGCGCAATGTGCTGGCAATGTAAGGAAGATTGTCCCTCTTTTCAGCCATTCTCACATGGGGATGAGTAATGCTCTCCTTGACTACATGGGGATGAGGAATGTCTGACTACACCACTTAATCTGCCAGCTCACAGGAATTCAACATTACACATACTCGAGTGTCTGTACGAGCAGTGAAAAGCTGTGAACGATTTGGTCATGCACCAGACAGCCTCAGCAGGGAGCAAGTGTTGTTTACAGGTCAGGTAGGGGAAGCTCATGCCATTCATATTGCAGTTGTCCCTCATATGTATTTCTGAAGAGATGCTAACGCTCATGTAATAGTTGGAAAGAAGGAGGGGTAGGAAGAACAGCTAACACATCTTGTTGTCCACTTGAGCAGGAGGAAGAGGAGTTGGAGTAGCAATAGGATGATGATGATGATCATGACGGTGACACCAGACACGACACCAGGGGCGTAACTATAGGGGGTGTAGAGGTAGCAGTCGCTACCGGGCCCAGGAGCCTGAGGGGGCCCAAAGACCCTTGTGCTGCATAAAAGATACCGGTATTATAGAAAGTGCATGCTGGTCAAGTTACACCTCTGGCTGGAGGGAAGGGGTTAGGTCAAGAATTTGGCATGGGGGAGGAGGGGCTGTTTCAATTTTCGTCTCAGGCAGCAGAAAGGCTATGTGCTCCCCTGCCCCTGGCCACAAAGCCCTGAGGGAAGGGGGGCCCAAGATGAACTCTTGCACCAGGGCCCATGAGTCTTTAGCTACGCCCCTGCATGACACCCAATCATCTAAGTGGGGGCGGAGATGGAAAGAACTGGATCCTCGAGCATGATGGTCAAAATGTCGACCTGGATAGCCATGCTTTTGGACCCTCACTATTAAGGCAAATTAGGGGAATGTTTTCCTTCCTACTATAGGGCAGACAAATTAAGTTATAACTAGGAAACACACAGCTTTTCACCAGCATGTCTGAAAGGGAGGTCCCTCTCTGCACCCCGCAGATTCACCCCCTCCTGCTGCCACCAGCAGCAGAAGCCACAGCAGCAGTAGTAGGAGACAGTTCAGTCTCCTCTACATGATGTAGCTTTTTTTTAGGCTTGTTCTGTTTTTTACTCCCACTTCTCATTGATGCAGACCAGAACAAACAAAGGCCCTCTGCATGAGCCAGATATTTAGAGACAAAGGTGAGTTGCATTACCTTCCAGTGATATATCTGGTGATATAAAGGCTTTCCCCATATGTGCCATGCTTTTTGAGCCGTATTCATACACTAAACATATAGGATTCCTTTAATCATGCTGTGGTGTAACAGTTAAAAGAAAGAGCTCTTGAGATATCAACATTCAGTATGCATTTTAAATTAATAATTCTAATACTGAAAGGGACAATTTTAGTTTACATACACAAACATTTTTCTGTTATGGTGTAGTAGCTGATTAGATTCTGCATGTGCCACGAGCTGTGTCCCAGGTTTACTTGGAATGCTGAGTGGTGTGCTGCGGTCTATATGTCTTTTTATGTGTCACGGTGCTCATATATGGATACATCGGGACCCCAGGCTTTGGCTAAGTAGCTTAAAAAAATTGGAATAATTGAGGGATGAAGGAAAAATAACTTGAGTCCAGACCTTGTTGTGAAGTTCAATGGCAGCTTTACTTGAATAAACTTTCATCCAAACGATTGGCAGGCTTTGTCTTGGTTCCAGCAGGCTTTAGCATAAACTGGCAGGCAAACTTAATAACTCTGCTTTCTTTCTTTCTCTGCTATACTGACAGGTTTGCTTAAATACTTAACTTTCGTTTTTTATGCTGCACAAAACTCTGCTTAAAGGGAGCCTGTAATCGACTTTATGCTGCCCATACTAATGGCAGAATAAAGTAGAGACAGGTGAGTTGATTTCAGCGGTCTGTCATTTATAAGTTAAAAGTAAGTGGTTACCGAGAACAAACATTACAATCATTGAAGATTAGGCCTGGAAAAGAGTCATGGTTATTCGTGAATTCTTCCTCTCCCTGCCCATCTGCTGGTGATTCACAGTCTTCTACCTAGTTTTCTCCCTTTCTCTCTAGGAGAGAACTGCCAATCATCAGCAGATGGGCGGGGAGAGCAGGAGATTATGAATAACCATGATTCTTCTCAGGTAGATTTGACTCTTTTCCAGGCCCGGGCTGCAATGGTTATGATGCTGGTTCTTGGCAAAAAACTTACTTTTAGCTCATGAGTGACACACTGCTAAAATCAGCATTTCTGTCACTAATTTCCGCTGCCCTCACTGAGGTCAGCATAAAGTTGATGACAGGTTCTCTTTAAGTCTAGTTTCTGTACTTTAGGCCTGTTCTGGTATCCTTGCATAGGGTGCCTTTGGCTGTTATTTTCCTCCTGACACTTAGTAAATATATTCAGCCGAAGAACAAATTCTTCTGACTGCTACTTCTTTCAGTTCTTCTTAGCTCCAAACTGGAATAATCTAGAACTGCCACCCCTCCTTCTGGTAGCAAGCAGGACTGACCCACTTCTGCCCTAAGGGGGGAGAATGGAATGGTGAGTTTACACTGCCACCTTTTGGTGAACCAGACACATTACATGTAATAAACAGTTGCATAGCAAGATTAGGACTGCATAGTTTAGAGCAGTGTTTCCCAACCAGTGTGCCTCCAGCTGTTGCAAGACTACAATTCCCAGCATGCCCGGACAGCCTTTGGTTGTGCGGGCATGCTGGAAGTTGTAGTTTTGCAACAGCTGGAGGCACACTGGTTGGAAAACACTGGTTTAGAGGACCTGGACAAAAATACATAAGATAGCATTTAGGTTAGACCATTAAAGATAGTAGCAGGGTGTAGGAATGGTAACACCACTCTGGGGTGTTACACATGCTGTTACTTCTAGAAAACCTTCTCACCATATTCCACCTGTAAGCCCTCACAATACAGTAGAATATGATGAAAGGTGCATTTGGATAGGCGACAATTAGATTCAGGCAGTAGTTTTAGTTACAGTGGTGCTTGAAAGGTTGTGAACCCTTCAGCATTTTCTATATTTCTGCATAAATTTGACCTAAAACTACCTCAGATTTAAACTGTAAAAAGTAGATAAAAATAACCATATTAAACAAAGGAATTAAACATATTAGACTGGCCATTTATTTATTTAGGAAAATGATCCAATATCACTTGTCTGTGAGTGACAAACGTATGTGAACCTTTACAATCTCAGAGAGAATCTAAAGGTGAAATTAGAGTTGGATGTTTACAATCAATAGGATGACAATTAGTTGTGTGTGAACGACCTGTTTTATTTGAAGAAGTCTGATCTTCACAAGAAGAGACTAGAACCTATTGCTCAGGCACCTTGCACAGGGACCAGCCAGTGGCTGGTGAAGATAAGGGTGCGTGCGTTGGCCCTTTAAGAGCCAGAGGGAGCATGTGCACACCGTATGGGCAGGGCAGTAAAGTGCATAGCCTGCATGGAGCCACCCTGGACCCGCCAGAAAGAAGAGGGGAACAAGAGGCAGATCCACGTAGCCGGGACAGATGAGAAGAGCAGTGGTGGCCACGAACTGCTGCTGTAGCTAGAGTATTACTATAGATTTTTTAAAAGCCCTATATGGATGTATCCTCCATTCTAATATAAAATAAAAGCAGCTTAATGATGATAACCCACAAGCAGAGTATACTCAGGGAGATGTTCTTAGAACAGACCCATAAGTAATGTATTTGAATAAAAATCTCACTACATATGACTATTTAATGGAGTATTCATAAAATGATATGACATGCTTGTGATTGCATTTCTTCTTGTTTTCAATAGTTTCTGACATTTAAGAATTAGCGTCTGGAAATCCCAGGCAGTGTACTCAGGTGCCTCATGAACAATATAGGATTAACTTATGTGAGTGATAAATGGCAGGATGTATTGGATCAGAGAATACAAGCCAGTGCTGGGAGGTTGCTGCATGCTCCAGTGACCTCACATGTTGTATGGAAATCACCCCAGTCCCGGTTGCCTGGTGCCGCTGTGGTTGCTATAGGGATGAAATCATATAAGTATTCCACCTGCTGAAGGAAGGACAGCACGGAAATCCCAACACGCATGAAACATGAAGAGAAAGTAAGAAAATTACTCACCTAGCCATACGTCCGAACTTTTATAGAGTACGACCAAAAGCATAAATAAAAGCACATAATGTACAACACAAAAGACGTCATTACAATGAATTGTGGCTTCATATATAAACATTGAGTGCAAGCAATGAGGAGCAAGCCACTGAATCAAGATAGTCCAACCCAATAATGCAATCTCTGTTTAAATAGGGTGGACTACATATATAAACACTCTACTACTAAATGCTATTCAGGGCTAAATTTCCCCACTCAACTACTAAGAAAACATAAAACCCTTCAAACACTTGTGGGGATTCGCTTTGGTAGTTAGGACTAGCGGAGGCAGTATAGAAGCAAATAACACAGTTCTTGAATCAAACAGCGGTTAGCAGTTCAGCCTGATCAAGTCCATAGGCAGCCTGTTCGCCTTTAGAGGGGCCTGAGTCCTCCAGCCCGGCTCAAACTTCAAATCCCAGCACAGCCCTCAGTTCACAGCACACAGACTCCTGAGGTCCACTGTCGGAGGGAGGTAAATCCACACACCTGGCAGTGCTGGCTGTTTTTTATGCCTGGCAAAACCCAGCCTGGAACATAGGGAGTAGTCACCCACCCAGCAGTTTGACTAATCCCAGTAAGAGCTGTCCCGGATCAGCTATGACAGCCATTCTCAAGGTGTCAATTAGCAATAGCTGCTGCTGACACATAAAACACCGCTCTTACTTCACCAAAGCCAGGAACCTCGTGACTAGGGATGAGCGAACTCGAACTGTATAGTTCGGGTTCGTACCGAATTTTGGGGTGTCCGTGACACGGACCCGAACCCGGACATTTTCGTAAAAGTCCGGGTTCGGGTTCGGTGTTCGTCGCTTTCTTGGCGCTTTTGTGACGCTTTCTTGGCGCTTTTTGAAAGGCTGCAAAGCAGCCAATCAACAAGCGTCATACTACTTGCCCCAAGAGGCCATCACAGCCATGCCTACTATTGGCATGGCTGTGATTGGCCAGAGCACCATGTGACCCAGCCTCTATTTAAGCTGGAGTCACATAGCGCCGCCCGTCACTCTGCTCTGATTAGCGTAGGGAGAGGTTGCGGCTGCGACAGTAGGGCGAGATTAGGCAGATTAACTCCTCCAAAGGACTTGATTAACTGATCGATCTGCAGCTGTGGATCATTGAGCTGCTGATCCTCAATTGCTCACTGTTTTTAGGCTGCACAGACCGTTTGTCAGTCTCATTTTTCTGGGGTGATCGGCGGCCATTTTGTGTCTTGTGGTGCGCCAGCACAAGCTGCGACCAAGTGCATTTAACCCTCAATGGTGTGGTTGTTTTTTGGCTAAAGCCTACATCAGGGTGAAGCTGTCACACCAAGTGCATTTAACCAGCAATAGTCTGTTCATTTTTTGGCCATATACAAAATCAGGGGCAAGCTGCGCCTGTCACCAAGTGCATTTAACCCTCAATGGTGTGGTTGTTTTTTGGCTAAAGCCTACATCAGGGTGAAGCTGTGACACCAAGTGCATTTAACCAGCAATAGTCTGTTCATTTTTTGGCCATATACAAAATCAGGGGCAAGCTGCGCCTGTCACCAAGTGCATTTAACCCTCAATGGTGTGGTTGTTTTTTGGCTAAAGCCTACATCAGGGTGAAGCTGTCACACCAAGTGCATTTAACCAGCAATAGTCTGTTCATTTTTTGGCCATATACAAAATCAGGGGCAAGCTGCGCCTGTCACCAAGTGCATTTAACCCTCAATGGTGTGGTTGTTTTTTGGCTAAAGCCTACATCAGGGTGAAGCTGTCACACCAAGTGCATTTAACCAGCAATAGTCTGTTTATTTTTTGGCCATATCCCAGTCTAATTCTGTCACTAAATCCATACCGGTCACCCAGCGCCTAAATACTAGGCCTCAAATTTATATCCAGCTAAATCTGTCCCTAGTGCTGTAGCTGGGCGAGTTATTTAGTGTCCGTTCAAGCACATTTCTTGTTCTGGGTTGAAATACAATTCCCAATTTAGCAATTTCATAATTTAGTGGTTCCTGCTATATCAGAGCTATTTGAAATCTATCCCAAAAAGGGTATATAATATTGAAGGTGCACATTGGGTCATTCAGAATAACTTCACACACACGCTTCTGTGCATTTCCAAGTCTAATTCTGTCACTAAATCCATACCGGTGACCCAGCGCCTAAATACTAGGCCTCAAATTTAAATCCCTCTAAATCTCTCGTTACCCACCGCTGTACTGTTGTTGCTGGGCAAGATATTTAGTGTCCGTCAAAGCACATTTTTTGTTCTGGGTTGAAGTACAATTCCCAATTTAGCAATTTCATAATTTAGTGGTTTCTGCTATATCAGAGCTATTTGAAATCTATCCCTAAAAGGGTATATAATATTGAAGGTGCACATTGGGTCATTCAGAATAACTTCACACACACGCTTCTGTGCATTTCCAAGTCTAATTCTGTCACTAAATCCATACCGGTGACCCAGCGCCTAAATACTAGGCCTCAAATTTAAATCCCTCTAAATCTCTCGTTACCCACCGCTGTACTGTTGTTGCTGGGCAAGATATTTAGTGTCCGTCAAAGCACATTTTTTGTTCTGGGTTGAAGTACAATTCCCAATTTAGCAATTTCATAATTTAGTGGTTTCTGCTATATCAGAGCTATTTGAAATCTATCCCTAAAAGGGTATATAATATTGAAGGTGCACATTGGGTCATTCAGAATAACTTCACACACACGCTTCTGTGCATTTCCAAGTCTAATTCTGTCACTAAATCCATACCGGTGACCCAGCGCCTAAATACTAGGCCTCAAATTTAAATCCCTCTAAATCTCTCGTTACCCACCGCTGTACTGTTGTTGCTGGGCAAGATATTTAGTGTCCGTCAAAGCACATTTTTTGTTCTGGGTTGAAGTACAATTCCCAATTTAGCAATTTCATAATTTAGTGGTTTCTGCTATATCAGAGCTATTTGAAATCTATCCCTAAAAGGGTATATAATATTGAAGGTGCACATAGGGTCATTCAGAATAACTTCACACACACGCTTCTGTGCATTTCCAAGTCTAATTCTGTCACTAAATCCATACCGGTGACCCAGCGCCTAAATACTAGGCCTCAAATTTATATCCCGCTAAATCTCTCGTTACCGCTGTACTGTTGTTGCTGGGCAAGATATTTAGTGTCCGTCAAAGCACATTTTTTGTTCTGGGTTGAAGTACAATTCCCAATTTAGCAATTTCATAATTTAGTGGTTCCTGCTATATCAGAGCTATTTGAAATCTATCCCAAAAAGGGTATATAATATTGAAGGTGCACATTGGGTCATTCAGAATAACTTCACACACACCCGCTACTGTGTATTTCCAAGTCTAATTCTGTCACTAAACCCATACCTGTCACCCAGCACCTAAATACTAGGCCTCAAATTTAAATCCCTCTAAATCTCTCGTTACCGCTGTACTGTTGTTGCTGGGCAAGATATTTAGTGTCCGTCAAAGCACATTTTTTGTTCTGGGTTGAAGTACAATTCCCAATTTAGCAATTTCATAATTTAGTGGTTCCTGCTATATCAGAGCTATTTGGAATCTATCCCTAAAAGGGTATATAATATTGAAGGTGCACATTGGGTCATTCAGAATAACTTCACACACACCCGCTACTGTGTATTTCCAAGTCTAATTCTGTCACTAAACCCATACCTGTCACCCAGCGCCTAAATACTAGGCCTCAAATTTAAATCCCTCTAAATCTCTCGTTACCGCTGTACTGTTGTTGCTGGGCAAGATATTTAGTGTCCGTCAAAGCACATTTTTTGTTCTGGGTTGAAGTACAATTCCCAATTTAGCAATTTCATAATTTAGTGGTTTCTGCTATATCAGAGCTATTTGAAATCTATCCCTAAAAGGGTATATAATATTGAAGGTGCACATTGGGTCATTCAGAATAACTTCACACACACGCTTCTGTGCATTTCCAAGTCTAATTCTGTCACTAAATCCATACCGGTGACCCAGCGCCTAAATACTAGGCCTCAAATTTAAATCCCTCTAAATCTCTCGTTACCCACCGCTGTACTGTTGTTGCTGGGCAAGATATTTAGTGTCCGTCAAAGCACATTTTTTGTTCTGGGTTGAAGTACAATTCCCAATTTAGCAATTTCATAATTTAGTGGTTTCTGCTATATCAGAGCTATTTGAAATCTATCCCTAAAAGGGTATATAATATTGAAGGTGCACATAGGGTCATTCAGAATAACTTCACACACACGCTTCTGTGCATTTCCAAGTCTAATTCTGTCACTAAATCCATACCGGTGACCCAGCGCCTAAATACTAGGCCTCAAATTTAAATCCCTCTAAATCTCTCGTTACCCACCGCTGTACTGTTGTTGCTGGGCAAGATATTTAGTGTCCGTCAAAGCACATTTTTTGTTCTGGGTTGAAGTACAATTCCCAATTTAGCAATTTCATAATTTAGTGGTTTCTGCTATATCAGAGCTATTTGAAATCTATCCCTAAAAGGGTATATAATATTGAAGGTGCACATTGGGTCATTCAGAATAACTTCACACACACGCTTCTGTGCATTTCCAAGTCTAATTCTGTCACTAAATCCATACCGGTGACCCAGCGCCTAAATACTAGGCCTCAAATTTAAATCCCTCTAAATCTCTCGTTACCCACCGCTGTACTGTTGTTGCTGGGCAAGATATTTAGTGTCCGTCAAAGCACATTTTTTGTTCTGGGTTGAAGTACAATTCCCAATTTAGCAATTTCATAATTTAGTGGTTCCTGCTATATCAGAGCTATTTGAAATCTATCCCAAAAAGGGTATATAATATTGAAGGTGCACATTGGGTCATTCAGAATAACTTCACACACACCCGCTACTGTGTATTTCCAAGTCTAATTCTGTCACTAAACCCATACCTGTCACCCAGCGCCTAAATACTAGGCCTCAAATTTAAATCCCTCTAAATCTCTCGTTACCGCTGTACTGTTGTTGCTGGGCAAGATATTTAGTGTCCGTCAAAGCACATTTTTTGTTCTGGGTTGAAGTACAATTCCCAATTTAGCAATTTCATAATTTAGTGGTTTCTGCTATATCAGAGCTATTTGAAATCTATCCCTAAAAGGGTATATAATATTGAAGGTGCACATTGGGTCATTCAGAATAACTTCACACACACGCTTCTGTGCATTTCCAAGTCTAATTCTGTCACTAAACCCATACCTGTCACCCAGCGCCTAAATACTAGGCCTCAAATTTAAATCCCTCTAAATCTCTCGTTACCGCTGTACTGTTGTTGCTGGGCAAGATATTTAGTGTCCGTCAAAGCACATTTTTTGTTCTGGGTTGAAGTACAATTCCCAATTTAGCAATTTCATAATTTAGTGGTTTCTGCTATATCAGAGCTATTTGAAATCTATCCCTAAAAGGGTATATAATATTGAAGGTGCACATTGGGTCATTCAGAATAACTTCACACACACGCTTCTGTGCATTTCCAAGTCTAATTCTGTCACTAAATCCATACCGGTGACCCAGCGCCTAAATACTAGGCCTCAAATTTAAATCCCTCTAAATCTCTCGTTACCCACCGCTGTACTGTTGTTGCTGGGCAAGATATTTAGTGTCCGTCAAAGCACATTTTTTGTTCTGGGTTGAAGTACAATTCCCAATTTAGCAATTTCATAATTTAGTGGTTTCTGCTATATCAGAGCTATTTGAAATCTATCCCTAAAAGGGTATATAATATTGAAGGTGCACATAGGGTCATTCAGAATAACTTCACACACACGCTTCTGTGCATTTCCAAGTCTAATTCTGTCACTAAATCCATACCGGTGACCCAGCGCCTAAATACTAGGCCTCAAATTTAAATCCCTCTAAATCTCTCGTTACCCACCGCTGTACTGTTGTTGCTGGGCAAGATATTTAGTGTCCGTCAAAGCACATTTTTTGTTCTGGGTTGAAGTACAATTCCCAATTTAGCAATTTCATAATTTAGTGGTTTCTGCTATATCAGAGCTATTTGAAATCTATCCCTAAAAGGGTATATAATATTGAAGGTGCACATTGGGTCATTCAGAATAACTTCACACACACGCTTCTGTGCATTTCCAAGTCTAATTCTGTCACTAAATCCATACCGGTGACCCAGCGCCTAAATACTAGGCCTCAAATTTAAATCCCTCTAAATCTCTCGTTACCCACCGCTGTACTGTTGTTGCTGGGCAAGATATTTAGTGTCCGTCAAAGCACATTTTTTGTTCTGGGTTGAAGTACAATTCCCAATTTAGCAATTTCATAATTTAGTGGTTTCTGCTATATCAGAGCTATTTGAAATCTATCCCTAAAAGGGTATATAATATTGAAGGTGCACATAGGGTCATTCAGAATAACTTCACACACACGCTTCTGTGCATTTCCAAGTCTAATTCTGTCACTAAATCCATACCGGTGACCCAGCGCCTAAATACTAGGCCTCAAATTTAAATCCCTCTAAATCTCTCGTTACCGCTGTCCTGTTGTAGCTGGGAAAGTTATTTAGTGCCCGTCAAAGCACATTTTTTGTTCTGGGTTGAAGTACAATTCCCAATTTAGCAATTTCATAATTTAGTGGTTCCTGCTATATCAGAGCTATTTGAAATCTATCCCAAAAAGGGTATATAATATTCAAGGTGCACATTGGGTCATTCAGAATAACTTCACACACACGCTTCTGTGCATTTCCAAGTCTAATTCTGTCACTAAATCCATACCGGTCACCCAGCGCCTAAATACTAGGCCTCAAATTTATATCCCGCTGAATTTGAATACAATACATTGGGCCAAATAATATATTTGTTGTTGTGGTGAACCATAACAATGAGAAAAACATCTAGTAAGGGACGCGGACGTGGACATGGTCGTGGTGGTGTTAGTGGACCCTCTGGTGCTGGGAGAGGACGTGGCCGTTCTGCCACATCCACACGTCCTAGTGTACCAACTACCTCAGGTCCCAGTAGCCGCCAGAATTTACAGCGATATATGGTGGGGCCCAATGCCGTTCTAAGGATGGTAAGGCCTGAGCAGGTACAGGCATTAGTCAATTGGGTGGCCGACAGTGGATCCAGCACGTTCACATTATCTCCCACCCAGTCTTCTGCAGAAAGCGCACAGATGGCGCCTGAAAACCAACCCCATCAGTCTGTCACATCACCCCCATGCATACCAGGGAAACTGTCTCAGCCTCAAGTTATGCAGCAGTCTCTTATGCTGTTTGAAGACTCCGCTGGCAGGGTTTCCCAAGGGCATCCACCTAGCCCTTCCCCAGCGGTGAAAGACATAGAATGCACTGACGCACAACCACTTATGTTTCCTGATGATGAGGACATGGGAATACCACCTCAGCATGTCTCTGATGATGACGAAACACAGGTGCCAACTGCTGCGTCTTTCTGCAGTGTGCAGACTGAACAGGAGGTCAGGGATCAAGACTGGGTGGAAGACGATGCAGGGGACGATGAGGTCCTAGACCCCACATGGAATGAAGGTCGTGCCACTGACTTTCACAGTTCGGAGAAAGAGGCAGTGGTGAGACCGAGCCAACAGCGTAGCAAAAGAGGGAGCAGTGGGCAAAAGCAGAACACCCGCCGCCAAGAGACTCCGCCTGCTACTGACCGCCGCCATCTGGGACCGAGCACCCCAAAGGCAGCTTCAAGGAGTTCCCTGGCATGGCACTTCTTCAAACAATGTGCTGACGACAAGACCCGAGTGGTTTGCACGCTGTGCCATCAGAGCCTGAAGCGAGGCATTAACGTTCTGAACCTGAGCACAACCTGCATGACCAGGCACCTGCATGCAAAGCATGAACTGCAGTGGAGTAAACACCTTAAAACCAAGGAAGTCACTCAGGCTCCCCCTGCTACCTCTTCTGCTGCTGCCGCCTCGGCCTATTCTGCTGCTGCCGCCTCGGCCTCTTCCTCCGCCTCTGGAGGAACGTTGGCACCTGCCGCCCAGCAAACAGGGGATGTACCACCAACACCACCACCACCACCTCCGTCACCAAGCGTCTCAACCATGTCACACGCCAGCGTTCAGCTCTCCATCTCACAAACATTTGATAGAAAGCGTAAATTCCCACCTAGCCACCCTCGATCCCTGGCCCTGAATGCCAGCATTTCTAAACTACTGGCCTATGAAATGCTGTCATTTAGGCTGGTGGACACAGACAGCTTCAAACAGCTCATGTCGCTTGCTGTCCCACAGTATGTTGTTCCCAGCCGGCACTACTTCTCCAAGAGAGCCGTGCCTTCCCTGCACAACCAAGTATCCGATAAAATCAAGTGTGCACTGCGCAACGCCATCTGTAGCAAGGTCCACCTAACCACAGATACGTGGACCAGTAAGCACGGCCAGGGACGCTATATCTCCCTAACTGCACACTGGGTAAATGTAGTGGCAGCTGGGCCCCAGGCGGAGAGCTGTTTGGCGCACGTCCTGCCGCCGCCAAGGATCGCAGGGCAACATTCTTTGCCTCCTGTTGCCACCTCCTCCTTCTCGGCTTCCTCCTCCTCTTCTTCCACCTGCTCATCCAGTCAGCCACACACCTTCACCACCAACTTCAGCACAGCCCGGGGTAAACGTCAGCAGGCCATTCTGAAACTCATATGTTTGGGGGACAGGCCCCACACCGCACAGGAGTTGTGGCGGGGTATTGAACAACAGACCGACGAGTGGTTGCTGCCGGTGAGCCTCAAGCCCGGCCTGGTGGTGTGTGATAATGGGCGAAATCTCGTTGCAGCTCTGGGACTAGCCAATTTGACGCACATCCCTTGCTTGGCGCATGTGCTGAATTTGGTGGTGCAGAAGTTCATTCACAACTACCCCGACATGTCAGAGCTGCTGCATAAAGTGCGGGCCGTCTGTTCGCGCTTCCGGCGTTCACATCCTGCCGCTGCTCGCCTGTCTGCGCTACAGCGTAACTTCGGCCTTCCCGCTCACCGCCTCATATGCGACGTGCCCACCAGGTGGAACTCCACCTTGCACATGCTGGACAGACTGTGCGAGCAGCAGCAGGCCATAGTGGAGTTTCAGCTGCAGCACGCACGGGTCAGTCGCACTACAGAACAGCACCACTTCACCACCAATGACTGGGCCTCCATGCGAGACCTGTGTGCCCTGTTGCGCTGTTTCGAGTACTCCACCAACATGGCCAGTGGCGATGACACCGTTATCAGCGTTACAATACCACTTCTATGTCTCCTTGAGAAAACACTTAGGGCGATGATGGAACAGGAGGTGGCCCAGGAGGAGGAGGAGGAGGATGAGGAAGAGGGGTCATTTTTAGCACTTTCAGGCCAGTCTCTTCGAAGTGACTCAGAGGGAGGTTTTTTGCAACAGCAGAGGCCAGGTACAAATGTGGCCAGCCAGGGCCCACTACTGGAGGACGAGGAGGACGAGGATGAGGAGGAGGTGGAGGAGGATGAGGATGAAGCATGGTCACAGCGGGGTGGCACCCAACGCAGCTCGGGTCCATCACTGGTGCGTGGCTGGGGGGAAAGGCAGGACGATGACGATACGCCTCCCACAGAGGACAGCTTGTCCTTACCCCTGGGCAGCCTGGCACACATGAGCGACTACATGCTGCAGTGCCTGCGCAACGACAGCAGAGTTGCCCACATTTTAACCTGTGCGGACTACTGGGTTGCCACCCTGCTGGATCCACGCTACAAAGACAATGTGCCCACCTTACTTCCTGCACTGGAGCGTGATAGGAAGATGCGCGAGTACAAGCGCACGTTGGTAGACGCGCTACTGAGAGCATTCCCAAATGTCACAGGGGAACAAGTGGAAGCCCAAGGCCAAGGCAGAGGAGGAGCAAGAGGTCGCCAAGGCAGCTGTGTCACGGCCAGCTCCTCTGAGGGCAGGGTTAGCATGGCAGAGATGTGGAAAACTTTTGTCAACACGCCACAGCTAACTGCACCACCACCTGATACGCAACGTGTTAGCAGGAGGCAACATTTCACTAACATGGTGGAACAGTACGTGTGCACACCCCTCCACGTACTGACTGATGGTTCGGCCCCATTCAACTTCTGGGTCTCTAAATTGTCCACGTGGCCAGAGCTAGCCTTTTATGCCTTGGAGGTGCTGGCCTGCCCGGCAGCCAGCGTTTTGTCTGAACGTGTATTCAGCACGGCAGGGGGCGTCATTACAGACAAACGCAGCCGCCTGTCTACAGCCAATGTGGACAAGCTGACGTTCATAAAAATGAACCAGGCATGGATCCCACAGGACCTGTCCGTCCCTTGTCCAGATTAGACATTAACTACCTCCCCATAACCATATATTATTGGACTCCAGGGCACTTCCTCATTCAATCCTATTTTTATTTTCATTTTACCATTATATTGCGATGCTACCCAAAGTTGAATGAACCTCTCCTCTGCCTGTGTGCTAGGCCTAAATATATGCCAATGGACTGTTGCAGTGGTGGCTGACATGAAGCCTGATTCTCTGCTATGACATGCAGACTAATTCTCTGCTGACATGAAGCCAGATTGTCTGTTACGGGACCTCTCTCCTCTGCCTGGGTGCTGGGCCTAAATTTATGACAATGGACTGTTGCAGTGGTGGCTGACGTGAAGCCTGATTCTCTGCTATGACATGCAGACTGATTCTCTGCTGTCATGAAGCCAGATTGTCTGTTACGGGACCTTTCTCCTCTACCTGGGTTCTGGGCCTAAATTTATGAAAATTGACTCTTACAGTGGTGGGTGACGTGAAGCCTGATTCTCTGCTATGATATGAAGACTGATTCTCTGCTGACATGAAGCCAGATTGTCTGTTACGGGACCTTTCTCCTCTGCCTGGGTTCTGGGCCTAAATTTATGAAAATTGACTCTTACAGTGGTGGGTGACGTGAAGCCTGATTCTCTGCTATGATATGAAGACTGATTCTCTGCTGACATGAAGCCAGATTGTCTGTTACGGGACCTTTCTCCTCTGCCTGGGTTCTGGGCCTAAATTTATGAAAATTGACTCTTACAGTGGTGGGTGACGTGAAGCCTGATTCTCTGCTATGATATGAAGACTGATTCTCTGCTGACATGAAGCCAGATTGTCTGTTACGGGACCTTTCTCCTCTGCCTGGGTTCTGGGCCTAAATTTATGAAAATTGACTCTTACAGTGGTGGGTGACGTGAAGCCTGATTCTCTGCTATGATATGAAGACTGATTCTCTGCTGACATGAAGCCAGATTGTCTGTTACGGGACCTTTCTCCTCTGCCTGGGTTCTGGGCCTAAATTTATGAAAATTGACTCTTACAGTGGTGGGTGACGTGAAGCCTGATTCTCTGCTATGATATGAAGACTGATTCTCTGCTGACATGAAGCCAGATTGTCTGTTACGGGACCTTTCTCCTCTGCCTGGGTTCTGGGCCTAAATTTATGAAAATTGACTCTTACAGTGGTGGGTGACGTGAAGCCTGATTCTCTGCTATGATATGAAGACTGATTCTCTGCTGACATGAAGCCAGATTGTCTGTTACGGGACCTTTCTCCTCTGCCTGGGTTCTGGGCCTAAATTTATGAAAATTGACTCTTACAGTGGTGGGTGACGTGAAGCCTGATTCTCTGCTATGATATGAAGACTGATTCTCTGCTGACATGAAGCCAGATTCTCTGTTACGGGACCTCTCTCCTCTGCCTGGGTGCTGGGCCTAAATTTATGACAATGGACTGTTGCAGTGGTGGCTGACGTGAAGCCTGATTCTCTGCTATGACATGCAGACTGATTCTCTGCTGACATGAAGCCAGATTCTCTGTTACGGGACCTCTCTCCTCTGCCTGTGTGTGTGCTGGGCCTAAATATATGCCAATGGACTGTTGCAGTGGTGGCTGACGTGAAGCCTCATTCTCTGCTATGACATGCAGACTAATTCTCTGCTGACATGAAGACAGATTCTCTGTTACGGGACCTCTCTCCTCTGCCTGGGTGCCGGGGCCTAAATATCTGAGAATGGACTGTTCCAGTGGTGGGTGACGGGAAGCCAGATTCTCTGCTATGGAACCTCTCTCCAATTGATTTTGGTTAATTTTTATTTATTTAATTTTTATTTTAATTCATTTCCCTATCCACATTTGTTTGCAGGGGATTTACCTACATGTTGCTGCCTTTTGCAGCCCTCTAGCTCTTTCCTGGGCTGTTTTACAGCCTTTTTAGTGCCGAAAAGTTCGGGTCCCCATTGACTTCAATGGGGTTCGGGTTCGGGACGAAGTTCGGATCGGGTTCGGATCCCGAACCCGAACATTTCCGGGATGTTCGGCCGAACTTCTCGAACCCGAACATCCAGGTGTTCGCTCAACTCTACTCGTGACACATCATCCACGATGATTCTGGGTACCTTCTTACACTCTTCATGAATGTCCATTTTGTATCTTGTATGACAATTTGGGAAGGGAACATTAATTACTGCACTCCTTTTGCATCAACAACTGAAAAAAATGGAGTGTCAGGTGGATCCATTGTCTACCTAGAGCAGTGGTGGCGAACCTATGGCACGGGTGCCAGAGGAGACACTCAGAGCCCTCTCTGTGGGCACCTGCACCCTGGAAAAAGTCTATGGTGTACCAATATGCCTTTAACTTTACCTGCCATTCATCAGCACAGGGCGCACTTCGAACCGCGCAGGCAGAGCACTGAATGTAGGCAGGCTATTATAGCTAAATGATAAAGTACATGGAAGATATACCTTATTGCATGATAGTATTCAGGATAAATTGCATTGTTGGCACTATGCGATAAATAAGTGGGTTTTGGGTTGCCGTTTGGGCACTCAGTCTCTAAAAGGTTCGCCATCACTGACCTAGAGTGTTAATAGAATATGATGCATTTGAATACCGATGCAGGTACTATGTGCTTGGTACAGTAACTGAATAATGTACTAATGTCAATAAAGATGACATTCAGGTTTTACGCCATTTCTTACATTGGGATGGAATACTGAAAAGAATCACTTTTGCTCGATGTATACCAGTGCAGTCCATCTTTTAAAATTTGACTCAACGTGACCACAAAATGTATTAATATACTAAGCCACAAAAAGTCATCGCTAAAGAAGCTGGCTGTTCACAGAGTGTTGTATCCATGCATTTTAATGGAAAGTTGAGTGGAAGGAAAAAGTTGCACAAGAAACAGGGATAACCACAGACTTGAAAGGATTGTCAAGAAAAGGCCATTCAAGAACTTGGAGATTCACAAGGAGTGGACTGTGGCCGGCGCCAGTGCTTCAGGAGCCACCACACACAGAAGTGTGCACGACATGGGCTACAACTGTCGCATTATGTCTAGTTACTCATTACCCAGAGATAACAGAAGCGTCTTACCAGTACTAAGGAAAAAAAGGACTGTTGCTCAGTGGTCCAAAGTCCTGTTTTCAGATAAAAGTAAATTTGACATTTCATTTGGAAATCAAGTTCCTGGAACCTGGAGGAAGAGTGGAGAGTCACACAGTCCAAGTTGCTTGAGGAACGTGTGAAGTTTCCAGTCAGTGATGGTTTGTGGAGCCATGTCATCTTCTGGTGTTGTTCCACTGTACAATATCAAGTCCAAAGTCAATGCAGAAATCTGCCAGGAAGTTTTCATGCTTCCCTGTGATGACAAGATTTATGGAAATGCTGATTTCATTTTCCAGCAGGACTTGGCACCTGCCAGGACTTGGCACCTGCCCACCCTGCCAAAAGTACCAATACCTGGGTTAATGACCACAGTATCACTGTGCTTGATTTGCCAGCAAATTCACCTTACCTAAACCCAATAGAGTATCTATGAGGCATTGTCAAGAGGAAGATATAAGATACCAGACCCAACAATGCAGGTGGGCTGAAGGTCGCTATCAATGCAACCTGGGCTTCCATAACACCTGAGCAGTGCCACATGCTGATCACCTCCATGCCAAGCCACTCTGATGCAGTAATTCATGCATACTTTTCAGCAGGCCAACATTTCTGAATTAAAAATCATTTTTCTAAAGGACTTAAATAATATTCAAATTTTCTGAGATACTACATTTTAGATTTTCATTAGCTGTGAAACATAATCATCAACATAAAAAATAAATGTTTAAAATAGATCACTCTGTGTGCAATGAATCTATATAATATATGAGTTTCACTTTTTGAATTGAATTACCGAAATAAATTTTTTCGATGATATTCTAATTTATTGAGATGCATCTGTATGAATATGGGGGAGATTTGTCAAACTGATGTAAAGGAAAATTTTCTTAGTTGCTCATAGCATGCAATCAGATTGTGCCTTTAAAAGGAGCTCTAAAAAAAAAAAGATGGATTCTTATTGGTTGATATGGGTAACTAAGCCAATTTTGCTTTACACCAGTTTTGATAAATCTACGCCACGGTTTTCACATTAGGTCCTTCATTAGTTTTAGAAAAACAAGGGTGGTCTTCTATAATCACCTGTGCATGCAACATACCATATGTGGGTAAAACCATCCATCTACTAACATTCTGCTATCCAAATAAGCAGCATGCTTCATAATGTACTGAAATGTTCCAGATAATACAGCAAAGAAGTGCATGCTTTTCCATAAAAACGTAGATGTGCACAAACATAACTTCAAAGCATACAGACTGAAAGTCACTAAACTTATGGTTGGGTCTGTAGTGATTCACAGAACTCAGGAACATGTTATGAAAGTTCTCTACAAAAAATAGATCGGTCATCAATTGTTAAATCCTAGAGAACTCCTTAAAGGCTTTTAAAATGTTCAGATGCATTGCTATATACAGTGTCTTGAAAAAGTATTCATACCCCTTGAACCTTTCCACATTTTTTCACGTTACACCCACAAATTTAAATGTATTTTATTTGGATTTTATGTGATAGACCAACACAAGTAGCAAGTATGTGTGAATAAAAAAAAAAATGATACATGTTTTTCAAAAAGGGGTCTGTCTCTACCAGCTTTGCACATCTAAAAACTACATTTTTTGCCCATTCTTTTTTGCAAAATAGCTCCAGCTCAGTCAGATTGGATGGAGATTGTCTGTGAATGTCACAATGTAGGGGGAGGGAAGGAACACCAGAATGACAACAGAAGGAAAATGACCCGAAACTACAGTAGGCCACATGGCTAGGGAAAGGAAAAGGTCACCACCTAGGAAAACCCTAAACCTATCCCTGACACCTGTCAGTATGAATAGACCCTGAAGGTAGGAATATTCATACACCATATACCTAGGCCCTAGATACCCTGAAAATCCCTAGGCATAGTGACAGGGTCTGAGACCACTGTTTCCTTCCCAGATGAATGAACCAGCGTCTCCCTGAGGCCCAGGAAACAATGAGCAATAGGGGAAAACAAAATACAAAGGGGAGAACACTTATCTTAAATAGAAAATGGATGAGCAGAAAAGAAGAGGACAACACACCAGCTCTCCCAACTAGTCCAGACTAAATAGATGAATAGTAATCACCACAAGCTACACCTGAAACAAGAGGTGTGGTCATACCAACAACACTGCAAAGTGAAACCGAGAGGCTGTCAGATAACCTCACCTAATGCAAGTCTCTCAGATCTTCTAACCTCTGTCAGGGGAGGGATCATGACAGCGAATAGCAATTTTTAAGTCTTGTCACAGATTCTCAAAGGTATTTAGGTCTGGACTTTGACTGAGCCATTCTAACACATTAATATTATTTGATCTAAACCATTCCATTGTAGCTCTGGATACATGTTTAGGGTCGTTGTCCTGCTGGAAGTTGAACCTTTGCCCCACTCTCAAGTCTTTTGTAGCCTCTACCAGGTTTTAATCCAGGATGGCCCTTTATATATATCCATCAATCTTCCCATCAACTCTGACCAGCTTCCCTGTCCCTGCTGAAAAAATGCATCCCCACAGCTTGATGTCTAGAGATGGCCTTGCGGTTCGCTCAGTCGTCGTTTTGCGGCGGACTTTGCGCGTTTCGCCGAACATATGGCGATGTCCGCCAGCGCCATATTCTTTTGCATTGTGCCAAACTTTGACCCATGACACATCTATCAGGTGGGACAGGACAGCCGATTGAGACGTTTCAGCACATGGACACACCCCCACCCTATCACAGAACACGATCTGGCAGCCATTTTACATTCTGTGTTTTACCAGTATAGGGAGAGGTTGCTTTGTGGAGCAGGGACAGGCTGTTCGGGACACCAAACGCTAGCTAATAGTGCCAGAAAAGTGCTTTTCTCAAATGTCAGTGGTGGTGAAGGTGACGATGATGACGTGTCGATGGACGTCAAGTGGGTGCCCACAAGAGAGGAAGAGGGGGGTAGTTCAGAGGGAGAGACGGAGCAGCAGAGAGGGAGGAGAAGGAGGAGAAGCAGGCAGAGCTCGCAGGGCACAGGAGGCCAAAAGCAGACTGCAAATGTATCTGGAGCGAGCCACCCACCATGCACGGTCACTTCTGGCGCCCCCAGGACGCCGGCACATGGCTCCGCAGTGTGGGCCGTGTCAGCTGCTGACAGTGTTGCCATCTGCAGCCTGTGCTGTCAACGCATAAGTCGACGTAAGCCCAACACTCACCTAGGGACAACCTCCTTAAGAAGGCACCTGGCCTCCCATCACTGAGCCCAGTGGGCGCAACGCCTTCAGAACCCACAAAGCCACACTCCCGGCGCTCCACGTCCTGCCTCTTCTCCTTCTTCTTCTCCTCTCTCCTCCCATTTGTCCTCCATTCCACCTTCCACCGTGCCGTCGTCGCGTTCATCTGGCAGAAGGCAGGCTTCCGTGACCCAAATGTTCGAGCGTAAAAAGTTTATGATGCCAGATAACCCTCTTGCCCAACAGCTGACCACTAGCTTGTTAGAACTGCTAGCCCGCCAACTACTGTTATATAAACTGGTGGACTCGGAGGCCTTTAGAAAATTTGTGGCTATTGGCACACCGCAATGGAAGGTCCCTGGAAGGAAATATTTCTCCCAGAAGGGCATCCCAGAGCTATTTGGCCACGTTCAGTGGCAAGTAAATATATCTCTGGCACACAGTGTCGTTGCCAAGATACATCTGACCACAGACAGGTGGTCTAGCAAACACGGGCAGGTAAGGTACATAACTTTTAATGCCCAGTGGGTGAACCTTCTGACGGCCGTCAAGCATGCAACCCGTGGCTCCCGTGTGGATTTGGTGTTACAGCCATGGATTGCATGCAGGCCTGCCTCGTCTTCTCCTCCTCCTACTCCATCCTCCATCTCCTCCTCGGCTGACTCCTCCTTTTTCACTTCTACCGCCTCTTCCAAAGGACCCCCCAAGCTCCCCAGAACCTATTTGACATCCCAGGTGAGACATTGCCATGCTGTGCTGCGGCTGCTTGCCTGGAAGCCAAGAGCCACATAGGTCCTGCACTGCTTTCAGCTCGATTAGTGGCTGACCCCGCTCAATTTGACAGTTGGTAAAGTGGTGTGTGACAATAGTGCCAATCTGCTGAGCGCGCTGAAACAGGGCAAAATGACACACGTGCCGTGCATGGCACACGTCCTGAACTTAGCCGTGCAGCGATTCGTTGGGTGGAGGAGGAGAAGCATTAGAAGAGAAGGCTTTGAGGGAGGCTTTGAGGGGGACTTTAAACTTTTTGGGGATCCCTGGTGTTGTCCGTGGCTGGGGGAGGAGACCGAGGACGACATTTTCCTGGGCGATGATCAGGAGCCAGGGCGCTCCACCGCTTCCAATTTAGTGCAAATAGGGGCCTTCATGCTCCAGTGTTTGAAGAGGGACCCCAGTATAAAAAGCATAAAGGGCAAGGACCAGTACGGTGGAAATGTACTTAGACCCCTGTTGCAAACACAAAATGGTGTGGACATTTTACCAGCATCACAGAGGGTTGGCAGAATGCAGCATTTCCAGGCCTTGTTGTGAGAGATGCTGCAGAGGAATTTCCACCCACAGCGAAACAGGTGTGGGTACCAATCCTACCGTGCATGCAAGAAGAGGATGGTTTTAAGATGTGTAGGTCACTTTGGATATGAGATCATTCTTGCAGCCAACCCATCGACAGCCGCCTTCCAGATCCAGCCTCAGGGAATGCCTAGACCGACAGGTGTCCGACTACATCGGGTTAACGGCCGATGTGAACGCTCTGTGAAGCGAGGAACCCCTAGATTACTGGGTGTGCAGTCTTGACCTGTGGCCAGAGCTTGCGCCCATTTGTCATGGAACTCTTGGCTTGCCCCTCGTCCAGTGTCCTGTCCGAAAGGATGTTCAGCCCAGCAGGGGGGATCGTGACCGATAGGCGCACTCGCCTACCGCACGACAGTGTGGACTACCTCACATTTCTGAAAATGCAGGAGGCATGGATCTCTGAGGAATTCAACACATGTGATGACCACGTGTAATTGAATTTCCTCATTCCAGCCCACACATATCCACCACCACCCAGAACATAGAATGGTCCTTGTCTTATGTGTATAGAGCGGCATAAAATACCTTTTTTATCAGGTGAATGCCTAATTTTTGGGGCTTGTACTGGCCGACAGTAAAATTTGTATCCAGTGACCGCCTAATGTACCTCCAGCCACATCATCACAAGTTATTTTCTGTCAGGTGAATGTCAAATTTTTGGGCCTGTACTGGTCTACAGTAAAACGTTTAGCCAGTGACCGCCTAATGTACCTCCAGCCACACCATCACAAGTTCTTTTCTGTCAGATGAATGCCTAATTTTTGGGCCTGTACTGGCCTACAGTAAAATTTTTAGCCAGTGAACACCTAATGTACCTCCAGCCACATCATCAAAAGTTATTTTCTGTCCGGTGAATGCCTAATTTTTGGGGCCTTTACTCCAGTGGCCTACAGTAAAAATTGTATCCAGTGACCGCCTAATGTACCTCCAGCCACATCATCACTGGTTCTTTTCTGTCAGATGAATGCCTAATTTTTGGGGCATGTACTCCCGTGGCCTAAAATAATTTTTTTCTAGGCTCCAGCAGGGCACATTGTGAGAGTTTTCCTTTAAGACGCATAAAAATGGCCCCTGATTAAAATACATATTTTTTGTGGCAATGATCCCCCTCTGGTATGTCACTGTCCATGGTGTGGGACTATTTGTGCACTTCTAGTAAGTATTTGGTGGCTGCAAATATGACCTGAAGGTTTTTCAGGTTCGACTGCCATTAAAGTCAATGGGGCCTGCCGCAAACGCGCTGTTCGCGAAACGTCCCGGCCGATTTTCGTCCATCACTAATGATGCTGCCACCACCATGTTTCATGGTGGGGATGGCTTGTTCAGGGTGATCTGCAGTGTTAATTTTCTGCCACACATAGCGTTTTCCATTTGGGCCAAAAGTGAAACTTTGGTCTCATCTGACCAGAGCACTTTCTCCCAGATATTTGCTGTGTCCCCTAAATGGCTTGTGGCAAACTGCAAATGGGACTTCTTATGGCTTGCTTTCTAAAATGGCTTTCTTCTTGTCACTTTTCCATAAAGGCCAGATTTGTGGACTACACAACTAATAGTTTTCCTGTAGACAGATTATCCCACCTGAGCTGTGGATCTCTGCAGCTCCTCCAGAGTGATTATGGGCCTGGCTGCTTCTCTAATTAGTGCTCTCTTTTCCTGGGCAGCTTAGATGGACGGCCATGTCTTGGCAGGTTTGGAATTGTGCCATAATCCTTCAATTTTCAGATGATGGATTGAACAGTGCTCCGTGAGACGCCCATAGCTTTAGATATTGTTTTATAACCTAACCCTGCTTTACACTTCTCCACAACTTTATCCCTGACCTGTCTAGTGTGTTTCTTGGTTTTCATGATGCTGTTTGATCACTAATGTTCATGTCACGATGGGGAGTAGGGGAAACTCCCCACCGTAAAGTGAAGGAAGATAGGGAAGCAGCTAGGCCTAGGGACATGGAAAAGGGAGCAGGTCACCTCCTAGATCCGCCCTAATCTTGGCCCTGATTCCTAACCATATGAGCAGACCCAGATGGTAGGTGGGCTCATACACAGGAACCTCAGACCCTGAGTCGCCCTGAAGATCCCTGAAATAAGGTCAGGAGCAGGAGATGACCTGTTCACCCAGACACGGATGAACAGGAGTCTCCAACGGCCTAGCTGCAAGGGAAAGGACAGCCAGTGAACAGCCACTGAAACGGCAGGTAAGAGCCTAGAAACAACAAGCACTTACCTGCCGTCGCCACAACGACAACCGGACCCCCATGCAAACAGAAAGCATGGCAGCCCCAGGCAGAGCTGCTCACAGATTTGTGATTCTCCCTCCGGGGAACCCTGACACCCCCTTCCGGAGGTTATGCGACTCTGAGGGGAAATGTCTAGCAAACATGCTGGAAGACAGACACCCACAAGGCAGACATGTAACGACCACTAGACATACAACAGACCCCGCACATAACCCACACCAAACATAGATACAAGGGAAGGTAAAGACAAAAGGAACATAGGGGAGAAATCAAGGTGACATTGATGTCTAGCTAGGAGGCCCTCCCACTGGACAGATGGTATATCCAGGATAGGAGCAGCACTTCAGCTCACACAAAGGCTGAAGGGCCACTGACCACTGGCTCACAACACAACATATAAAGAGCCAAGAGGCCACACCTAAGACACACCTAAATCCACACCAGCCAGACAATTAACCCATCTGACACCAAACAGGGAAGGACCCAGGGGAAAGGAGGAGCCACCTACATGCTGCGCTGCAACAACATGTTGCCGGAGGCAACAGAATGCACGGCAACAGTGTCACAGCGCACACAACAGAGGATGTGACAGTTCACTAAGTAAACTCTGAGGCATTCACAGAACAGCTGTAGTTATACTGAGAATACATTACACACAGGTGGACTCTTATTACAAATTAGGTAACTTCTGAAGGCAATTGATCACAATGGACTTTATTTAGGGGTATTAGAGTACAGGGGGCTGAATACAAATGCACGCCACCCTTTTCAGATTTTTATTTATAAAACTATGTATCATTTTCTTTTCACTTCACACATACTTGCTACTTTGTGTTGGTTTATCACATAAAATCCTAATAAAATACGTTTAAGGGCTCATACACACGAACATATTTTTTGTCCGTGGACAGTCCTTTTCTTTTTTTTGCGTCCCATATGCAGACCCATTCATTTCAATGGGGCCACAAAAAATGGAAAAGACTCAGTGTACAATACGTATCCGTATTAATGCGAGTCCGTTCCGCCCAAAAATTTAACATGTCCTATTCTTGCCCGTTTTGAGGGCAAGGATAGGCATTGTTGCAATAGATCTGCAAAAAAACTGAATGCAAACACTGACGTCATCTGTATTTTTTACCTATACGTGTTTTGAGCACTGCAAAATACATATGGTTGTGTGCATGAGCCCTAAGTTTGTGGGTGTAACGTGAAAAAAGTAGAAACGTTTTTCAAGGCACTGTATTTTATCTTGTTAATAAACAAATACATATAAACTTTGAAACAAAATTTCCAAATCTTAGTTTCCTTGATCATGATATACAACTACGACCTCATGCACACGACTGTATTTTTGGTCCACATTCAATCCACATTTTTTCCCATGGGACAGCACACAGCTCTCATCCGTAAATTATAGAACATGTTCTATTCTTATGTGTTTTGCATAATACTAACCAAGGAGAGTGTGGGATGCACACAGAAGGTATCTGTATTTTGTGGATCTGTGGTTTGTGGACAGCAAAATACATACGGTCGTGTGCATGTAGTCTAAAATAGCATCTTTGGGCACAGGGAAAGATCATTGGGCACACGGAAATGGCATGTAACACCACACAACCATAACATTTAACAAACCAACTTATGCAGTAAATTTAGCCTGTGGCTGTCAAGATCTTAGGCTAAAATGTAGACACTGCAGTTGAGATCCTTGAGCTCAGCACAGAAAGGCGGGTGATATATCATCTTACAGTATATCATAAGTTATGGAGCAAAGCTGCAGAGTTGGCATTGGAGCAGAAGTATACATCACAGTTGATAAGGGATTAAGGTGTTCTTGACAAATGCGCAAACTAGGGCCACAGACAACTCTGATCCACAAGATATACTACTACACACACTTTATAGATACATTTATGAAGCTGATATTCATAACTCTGCCGCAAAAAAGTGGTGCAGATTTGACCAATTTAGGGATAGTGTAAAGTTTTTGGTTGACAGAATTCTGGAGAATTGGGACAGATTTTTGGCCCATTGAGACAGACTCTATAGATCTTGTGGACAGCAAATACAGTGATATACGCTAAGGGTACGACCATACGGTGCAGCATCCTGATTAACTTCAAATAATAACACCGGTGGTAAAGCAAATACCGCAAGCGGCTACTCAACTATATATGTCATGCAGTCAGCAGCTACGGTCATCACAATTTTGACACATCTCAATACACATCTAATTGTTTTCAGTATGAAACTGCATTTCTGTGCATTCATCTAGAGATTATTTCATCGCAGGTGGAAATCCATGCCAAGGACTGACTTGCAATGGGTTTGGATTAGCCCCACAGAATGGACCTAATCAATGTGCGGAACAACATCAATTCAAACTATAAATTCAAAGCAGAAATCCATTGCATGCGATGGATCAGTTGTATGAACATAGGGGGTCATTTACTATACTGAAATACGCCTAAACTTGAGTGACTGTGCCCTGCTCATGCCATGTCTAAAATTGTGGGCGTGGTGTGGGGCAGGCCCATCTCATTCACCATTTTAGGCATAGAAAATGGTCTTACATTTAGATCTAGCACTGGATGCGTCGGAGTTATGGAGAGGCGACTCTTCATAACTTCGGCGAATCCTCCTCTAGTGCAGGGCCTTTATTAAGACCTTATTAAGAAAGGTGAATGGTACACTTCACCTGCTTTACTATGAGATCACTGTGCCGGCACTGAAGGGGATGGAGCAGGGAAGCTACTGAGCATGTTAGCCCACCACTGAATACAGAAAGTCAAACAGCAGGGGCGACACCAGAGAGGAAAATGTATATTAAAAAATATATATATTTATTGCATGTACTGTATATTGCAGTAATACTTAATTTGAAATGCCCTATTCATTGCATAGTAATACTGTTTGCTTAGTGGTATAACCCATTTAATGTGTACAGCAGGAAACATATCTCTTCTGGTTACTTACCCTTTAAGTACATCAGCTTTCTATAACAGTATTTAACATGTCAGATTTATATTCATGGCTCTGTAAAGGCATTGCAGTGAACAGTAAGAACTGTAAAGCTTAAATCCACTATACAATCCACTATTCTGTATAAC
Source organism: Bufo gargarizans (assembly GCF_014858855.1). NCBI lineage: Eukaryota > Metazoa > Chordata > Amphibia > Anura > Bufonidae > Bufo > Bufo gargarizans. Next base: position 139,893,667 of record NC_058083.1, on the reverse strand, counting down.
GCTGGGGCGTTGCTAGGGTCTGAAAACATCCGGGGCACAAGCCCACTGTGTTGAAATTTGCATAATAAGAATTAACATACAAGCCAACGTACTTAAATAACAGATTTTATTCTTCCATATGATACAACATTCGGTAACTTTCCAATATCTGTTATGTTTCATTTCCTCACCACTGCAGAAATCTTTGCTTGGGCCCTTTAATATTGATGGGAGTGGACCCTTAGGCAACCCCACAGATCATCCCCCCAGCCCCCCTTGTACTTGTTCCACTGATCCGCTACTTGCGGGCTGCGCAGGCATGAGTTCAGTCACTTCGGTGCGCAATCCCGTCCTGCGGCCCGTGATCCCGCGAGATCCGTGACCTCCCGCAGCGGGTCTTGCGGGATCATGCGCTGCAGGACAGGATTGTGCACCGAAGTGACTGAACTCATGCCCGCAAGTAGCGGATCAGCGGAACAAGTACAAGGGGGGTGGGGGGATGATCTGTGGGGTTTCCCAGGTCCAATCAATATTAAAGGGCCCTGGAATAGTTAAATAAATAAAAAAAATGCTACCAGCATAACATTCGGGGCACTGGACAAAACATCCGGGGCTCATGCCCCACGAATGTTTTGACCTAACGACGCCCCTGGTATAATGGATTCAACATTTTAAGCAAAACCTTTAAAGGGCTTCTGTCACCCCACTAAACTGTTTTTTTTTTTTTTGTAGTTATAATCCCTATACTGCGATTTATCCATACATAATGTGATTAATCATTTTGGTTCAGTAGATTTTGCTAAAAACGTACTTTTATAATATGTAAATTACCTGACTACCAGCAAGTAGGGCGGTATCTCGCACCTGCGCCGTACCTGTCTTCAATCGGCGCAGGCGCACTGAGAGGCGGACGCTCGCTCGGCCGCTCCATCCTCAATGCGCCTGCGCCGGGTGTAGATGTGACGTCATCGGCGCAGGCGCATTGAGGATAGAGCGGCCGAGCGAGCGGCCGCCTCTCAGTACGCCTGCGCCGATTGAAGACAGGTACAGCGCAGGCGCGAGATTTTGAATGCAAACAGGGCCAGCAGAGAACGATCCCGTTCCCTGGCCCTGTCAATCAACATGCGGAGGGGGCGTCATGATGAGAGGAGGATGCGGCTGCTACCAGCAAATAGCCGCCCTACTTGCTGGTAGTCAGGTAATTTACATATTATAAAAGTATGTTTTTAGCAAAATCTACTGAACCAAAATGATTAATCACATTATGTATGGATAAATCGCAGTATAGGGATTATAACTACACAAAAAAAAAAGTTTAGTGGGGTGACAGAAGCCCTTTAACAATCTGTGGTGTGCATATACCGGGCTTCCTTTATAAAATGTGCTTTTACACATGAAATGAGGTTATATCTTCACATATACATATCAGTTCACATATTGGGGGTCTTAGTTACCGGAAAAGGCCTACTTGTCATTTAGCGGCACATTATTATAGGTTGCCATTCAAAATTCCATACATATAATTATCATTCAGCTGCTTCTCACATGCTAATGAATTATGCATGGACAAGTGCTTATTCATGCCCAGGCTTTCTAAATGGTCTATTACACATAACTTAACCCCTCATGGTCATCTCGCTATCATTTATGTATTTTATACATGGTATAGCCTGCAAAAAAACTATGTATTGAAAGACAATCTGTCATTACATCACCGCATGGCTCCTGTTATTGTAGTAATATTAATAGGCAAATCATCATATTTGTCTCGACATGTGAAAAGGTGCAGGTGAGTGAGTGGATGACAGGTGGCCACAGTAACTCTTTACCCAAACCATAAGGGCGTCTTCACACACAACAGATCTTGTTGCAGAAAATGTCTGCGACTGAATATGAGTTCCATTCGTTTGAATTGGGCCCACAGAAATTCATATGCTTCCTATAATAACGAACTCAATTCAGGAGAATGGAACTGATTTTAATTTGCAGAAATTTCTTCAACGAAATCTATTGTATGTGATGGCACTCTAACGCAAACAACTTGAATTGTGAAAATTTCAACTTCACCCAACTTCGGGTACTTTCACACTAGCATAAAAATCTTCTCGTAGGTTGGAGGAACACCGCCAGGCACCATTGACTATAATGGGACCAGGTGGGGGACTGGCCTGTTTCCGGCATAAGGCGGGATTCGTCCGGACATAAAACGGTGCTTGCAGTGCTTTTTCTCCAGATGAATCCTGGCACTAATGCCGGAAACAGGCAGATCCAATTATAGTCAATGGGATCTGGGGAGGAATGGCAGTATCCACTATGCCAGATATGATTAACTCCAGCAGAATTTCTCTATGCCGCACAGCCTGACGGAAGATTTTAAAGCTAGTGTGAAACCAGCCTAACACAGCAGGCCTTGAGTATCCAGCTGACTTCTCTACTCCCACACAGCTCCGAGGCAAACAATGGATTCTGCTGTCTGTACCTGCACATGAGCCAGACACATCCATCTACAGAACCATTTGTTACCTGCGCCGTAATGGAGGAATCTGGAACAACCTGAAGAAGTAGTCATGTGAACAAGTCAGGTGACCACCACTATCTTGTGCCCTGTGGACGTGGCAGATTCCAGCTTACTATGTTTACATCACTGATACCAGGGCCTTCACCTTCACAGCTGGGGTACAGTGCTAAATTAGTTGCCATGTATGAAAGATCAAGGGCCTTTCATATGTGTATGTACAAGTAGCCAACCCCTTTAAGGCAATGTGTCAGCAGTTTTCTCCTGCTCTATCTGAGAACTGTTGACAGAATGGAAACACTGGGTCACTTACTCTTTTGACCCCGTGAAATCCCTTGTGAGAAGTTCCAGTACGAGCCAAGCACTGAAATCCTCCTGATTTTCATAAGTTATAGCTACCCCCACCTTCTGAGAGTCTAGGAGGTCTCCCTATTTTTCCAGAGCCTTCTAGGCATTCCAGGAGTGTTGAAAAGTACTCTATACTTAGCATGGCAGGCCACAGTGGTCAATAAAAGTGTCAGCTCTGATTTCTCCATAGCATCGCCTTCCATAGCACCACCATGACCGTGTCTCTCACAGCACCACCATAGCAGCTCCTACGAAAGCACCACTATGCCTACCACAGCACCATATTAATAGTGCCTACAACATCCCCACCATAATGGTGCCTGCCACAGCACCATCATAACAACTGGCTAAATTATATTTTAAGCACACTTCTCTAGAAAAGCAAAAAGTACATTGAGTTAAAATCAAACAGCAAGGTGCAGATTGTCCTTATTCATGACATGTTCATTGCAAGCGCACAAACCATTTAAAAATATTTGTGCCATGTTAATGAACCGGCCATGAATAAGGACAAATAGTAATCATCATTTTTTTTAACCAGCTGCACTTTGCTGTTTGATTTTAACACAATGGAATGAAGTATCTACATTTTCTACTGGAGAAGCATGCTGAATGTGTAATTTATTCAGATGTTTAAACCCAAGGCAAAAATGGGGATCTATTTGTGCACTACTCCACCACTTGGAAAGCTGATACATACAGAATGCTGTAAAAAGTTGAAGGGGAGCTGAATCAATCTAATACATTTATTTATTTGTCGACTTGGCACCACCATAACAGTACCTGGCATAGTACCTCATAAAAGTGTGCTAGCCACAGTACCTGTATAACAGTGTTAACCCTAGTATGTCCATAACAGTAATTTTGTGGTTTGTACCCGAGTCATTCCTAAGGCCCTGATGAGTCAGCACTAAGCCAACCATGGTCTGTAAATACTTGTCCTGCAGAATATCATATTTAATTATAGAACAAATAATCCTAACTTACATGCAGGGGCGTAACTACCATAGTGGGAGACCATGCGGCTGCTAAGGGGCCCAGGGCAAGAGGGGGGATCATCCCCTCTTCTACTGGGGGTGAAAACTTGGTCAGGACTCTACCCTCTAAAGAAGCAACTTTTAGCAAATGAGACAGTGGAAAAAATGGCCCAAGGGTCATTGAAAGGGGTTTTGGTGGAAACCCTTCTGTCCTGTGGGGGGAGGGGGGGGGGGTGATCCTTGCTATGGGGCCCTTACTTCTTCATGTATGCCACTGCTTACAAGACATCTACTGTGCATCCATATCTGCAATCACAAGCATCTTCAAGGCATTTTCTGTCACAAAGAGAAAATCCGAAACCTCCAAAATCACCCGAAGGTCAGAAGATCTTCTGGGGCTTCTCCTATAGAAGCAACAAGTGGAGACAGGTAAGTCGTAACATCAAGTAAGAAAGGCTTTCCAGTCCATCGTACCACCCAGAAAGACAAGAGTCCTGGGTGTCACAGTGAGTTTTCCTGAATATTAATGCCCAGTAGGAATTCTAGTAGGACACAAGAACTATCCAGATCTTATGAGAAATGTATTGCTCTCTAAAATAATGGTCTTGTGCCAGCAACTGTTGGGAAACTACCGCCCCCAGCATGTGGATGTCGTGGTATGCTGAGAGTTATTTCTTCACACCATTTGTAGGTCCAGAAATTGGAGATTGCTGCTTTACATAGCATACAGATATAAAGTAGACATTTCTGGTATTGAAGCTCCTGTAAACCACTGTTTATGTCCTCACAGCAAATGTCATCAACATCATCCTAATCATTAGAGTTGAGCAAAGCAAGCTTCAGATGCTTAATCTGAAGTTGCTTGGTTCAAAATTTCCAAATAATACTGTACAGAGATTTGCCTCCATACAGTATTAGAATGTATGGGCTCCGATGAGCCGAAGTAAGTTATTCACAAAGTCGCACTTGACTTTATTGAATAACTTTGGCAGTTGATTTTTAAAACCACTTTAAAACTTGAAACTGAACTTGGCTTCAGTTCCGAGGTACTAGCCAGCCTATGGTAGTTGTATGTGGTAACATGGTTAGCAATAGCTGATTATAAGATAAGAGGGGCTAATGAGTCAGCAGACCAATAATAAAGTATGACAGCTAGGTGCACGCTAACTGTATGACGTGGGTCAAAGGAAATTAGGTGGAAAGCCTAGGAAATGGGAGTACATTAATAAGAGAGTGGGGGTACTGTAATGTGAGCAAGCTGGGCCCTGGCCAACTGTAAGCTTTAGGAGGCCAAATGAGTGGGGGTCATAGTAGCAAAGCATGACAGCTGGCTAAGTATATGCTGCCACGTCATGTGTAGCACTACTGGTATCATGGCTCCCAACACTGAGTAGTTATGATAGTAGTATGGCAAATGACTATTGATTGACTGCAGTGGTCACATGTCAGCCACTTGTAAGTAAAGACCGAGGGACTACCAGAACTTCTATGCTGGATTTGCAGGAGGTAGAAAACACAAGTAGTGTGTTATTTTTATAAACTGATCAGTTGTGGCTCTTTAAAAAGTGTGTGGTAAGATGTGAACATACGCTGCAGTTTAGCATGGCTGCCTATGAGGGGGAAGATGCTACTCAGTGACACCTTTTAGACCAGCACAGCCAAAGCCTTGGGTGCACAGTGCGATATAGTGAGAAAAGTGTCTAGTAGATGAGAGTCCTGTATGTAGAACCCCTCTCCATTAAAGGTAGTCTGTGACCTTCAAAATCAGCTTCAAAGTAAGCATACTTCCATGTAGTGTAGGTGACCTGAAACACCACCATACCTTTCTTGAGAAAATCCTGAGCAATGCTCATTTTTATTTTATGCAAATAAGGTCAACAGAAATCAATTGAATTCTTGTCAGGGGAACATGAGGGCCAGTCAATAGCTTTGATGTCTTTATAATCCAGGAACTTCCCACACACTCTGGGCTGAGCATTTTCCTTTTACCAGTAGCCCACTTGAGGTAATTTAGTAGCGCACTGACAGCAATGCTCCTCGCATACAGGAGCAGATAGCTGTCCTCTGTGACTACCATGGACCAAAATATCAATCCCTTCTTCACTGTAGACCACCAAGGTTAGTGACATTGATCCCTTTTCTTCCTCAGACCATCAGGGAAGTTTTAACTAATTTGAATCTGATTCCATCTTTCATTTTCCAAAGGAGCTGTCAAAAATGAAAAGTGGCAACTAAGCAAGTTCTACTTTACACCTGTCTGATAAATGACCCCAATAGTCCATGGACTAGAGTGGTGGTCTTTCTGGTAGTTAGCAGCCAGATATAAAACCCTTTAATCTATGACTGTAACCACACAAACTGTATTTACCTACAATAGCTGCTTGTAAAGTACATCTCCTTTGCATCCTCACATATGCAATTCTCTTCTTCGAGAGCAGGTTTTCTGAGGTTAAGTGGGGCTTCAGTAAATAAATGTTTCACCACTTTACACTTCCAACCTCATACTGATTTCCTTTATTGCATCAGATTGTAACCGATTATTCACATGGTTTTCCAGTTTCTGAGGATAGCTTATATCATATATAGTATTCCTATAATGGAATACCCTCTCCTTATGTACAGATAATATAGCAGGGATCCCTGGTTATGAAGATCTCTTTATATCCTCACATCTGTTACATCTGTTTTTTAACTTATAAAAACCTGTAATCCATAACTTTAGCTGGTTTTAAAGTGCATCTTCTTAAATCCTCACATCTGCAATTCTCTTCTTTGGGGCCATGTTTCCTGAGGTTAAATGGGACTTCAGTAGATTTGGTTGGGCGATGATCTTTTTTAAACAAGACAATGAGTCAAACACATCTCCCATGTAGGAGCTATTTGACAAAAAAAGAAGAAGCGTATCAGATGATCTGTCCTCCACAGCCACCTGACCTAAACCCAAAGACTGGAAAATCAAGAAAAAGAAGAGGACAAGTGTTCAGTATACATGGGAGTGTGCAAAACTGTTATCAAGATCTATGGATGTATATTTTACCTAGGTACATAGTTAATAAGTTATTAAACACAGGTCCATCTAGTTCAACCTATAATCCTACTGTGTTGATCCAGAGGAAGGTAAAAAACCTATGAGGCAGATACAAATTATCTCATGCTAGAGGGGAAAAAACTGAACAAATCCATGGATCAAAGTACCCATAATCAGCAATATTTTTTCTCATTCAAAAGTTTTATTGAGTTTTGAAATACAACAATGTATAAAGTAACATAGTAACAGTACATAAGGCCGAAAAAATACATTTGTCCATCCAGTTCGGCCTGTTATCCTGCAAGTTAATCCAGAGGAAGGCAAAAAAAAAAACAACCCTGTGAGGTAGAAGCCAATTTTCCCCACTTTAGGGGAATAAAAAATTCCTTCCCGACTCCAATCAGGCAATCTGAATTTTAACTCCCTGGATCAACGATCCCTCTCTAGTAGATATAGCCTGTAATATTTTTACACTCCAGAAATACATCCAGGCCCCTCTTCCTTTATTGTACTCACCATCACCACCTCCTCAGGCAGAGAGTTCTATAGTCTCACTGCTCTTACCGTAAAGAAACTTCTTCTATGTTTGTGTACAAACCTTCTTTCCTCCAGACGCAGAGGATGTCCCCTCGTCACAGTCACAGTCCTGGGGATAAATAGATGATGGGATAGATCTCTGTACTGACCCCTAATATATTTATACATATTAATTAGATCTCCCCTCAGTCGTCTTTTTTCTAAAGTGAATAACCCTAATTTTGATCATCTTTCAGGGTACTGTAGTTGCCCCATTCCAGTTATTACTTTAGTTGCCCTCCTCTGGACCTTCTCCAGCTCTGCTATGTCTGCCTTGTTTACAGGAGCCCAGAACTGTACACAGTACTCTATGTGTGGTCTGACTAGCGATTTGTAAAGTGGTAGGACTATGTTCTTATCACGGGCATCTATGCCCCTTCTGATGCAACCCATTATCTTATTGGCCTTGGCAGCAGCTGCCTGACACTGGTTTTTGCAGCTTAGTTTGCTGTTTATTAAAATTCCTAGATCCTTTTCCATGTCAGTGTTACCGAGTGTTTTATCATTTGGTATGTACGGGTGACTTGCATTATTCCTTCCCACGTGCATAACTTTACATTTGTCAGTGTTAAACCTCATCTGCCACTTATCTGCCCAAGCCTCCAATCTATCCAGATCGCTCTGTAGTAGTATACTGTCCTCTTCAGTGTAAATTACTTTACACAGTTTAGTGTCATCTGCGAAAATTGATACTTTACTATGCAAGCCTTCTACAAGATCATTAATAAATATATTGAAGAGAATAGGGCCCAATACTGACCCCTGAGGTACCCCACTAGTGACAGTGACCCAATCTGAGTGTGTACCATTAATAACCACCCTCTATTTTCTATCATTGAGCCAGTTACTTACCCACATACAGACGTTTTCCGAGCATTCTCATTTTATATACTAACCTTTTATGTGGTACAGTGTCAAATGCTTTGGAGAAGTCCAGATATAGGACATCCATTGATTCGCCGCTGTCAAGTCTAGAACTTACCTCCTCAAAGAAACGGATTAAATTAGTTTGGCATGACCGATCCCTCATGAAGCCATGCTGATATGGCGTTATTTGCTTATTTCCGTTGAGATGCTCTAAGATAGCATCTCTCAGAAAACCTTCAAACAGTTTACCCACAACAGATTAACTTACCGGTCTATAGTTTCCAGGCTCTGTTTTTGGACCCTTTTTGAATATTGGCACCACATTTGCCATGCGCCAATCCTGTGGGACATTCCCTCTCAGTATAGAGTCCGCAAATATCAGAAATAAGGGTTTGGCTATGACATTACTTAATTCCCTTAGGATACGGGGGTGTATGCCATCCGGTCCTGGCGATTTGTCTATTTTAATCTTTTTAAGTCGCTGATGTACTTCTCAGGACACTTTTAATGGGGAATTTATTTTTACATTCTGCATGTCATCCGAAAGTTTATTTTCCTCAGTGAATACATTGGAGAAAAAAATATTTAACAGCTTTGCTTTCTCCTCGTCGCTCTCTGGGGAACTATTCAAGGATTCTCTTCCTATCTACATAGTTCTTTTTGGCCCTCATTCCTGCATAGTCTAGGCAGTTAGGTTTCAGTCCTACGATCTCCTGAGGGTAGGGCATTGCCAGTACTCCCTAGAACCAAAACTTTACAAGGTTCAGTTGGCTTTCATGATCCCTTTCACAACGCATTCCCAGTCCTCCATTCCGCTTTGGGGCAGTATCCGCAATATTGAGCATCATGTCTCTGGCCTTGTCATCCACAAGATGGGTTGTAGGTCTCCTTCTGGCCTTGCTTCATACACCCTGAATTTTTCGCTCTAGATCCCTGACGCCTTGCAGTTAGCTTGGGGATTAGTTTGCACATGCCATTCGAGTTCCTTTTATACCCTACTTGGCTTGGTTTTTGCCCACTTACAGGCCTACCCATGATCATGGCTTAGGGAACACAACAAGCCATTTAGTCAGGTTAGCTAAGACACGCCTAGCTGGGTTAGGTTGTTCCCGTTGTCTCTCTCCCTAGGGTTCTTCGGAATATCTCTTGGCCGTAGCCATGACCACAAGTTGGTAAGGCTGATTAGTCAGCCTGCATTTGTGGGAGGGGCGGAGGCTCTTCATATACGAGCCACATCCTCACTCACACGTGTGTGTCCTCAGGTGCCCCACCCTTCCTCCCTTATCTTCTCATTTCCACAGGGTATGCCCACTTATAGGCCTTCCCACTATCATGGCTTAGGGCACACAACCAGCCATTTAGTCAGGTTAGCTAAGGTTGTTCCCATTGTTTCTCTCCCTAGGGTTCTTCGGATATCTCTTGGCCGTAGCCATGACCACATATATACACTCACCTAAAGAATTATTAGGAACACCATACTAATACGGTGTTGGACCTCCTTTTGCCTTCAGAACTGCCTTAATTCTATGTGGTATTGATTCAACAAGGTGCTGATAGCATTCTTTAGAAATGTTGGCCCATATTAATAGGATAGCATCTTGCAGTTGATGGAGATTTGAGGGATGCACATCCAGGGCACGAAGCTCCCGTTCCACCACATCCCAAAGATGCTCTATTGGGTTGAGATCTGGTGACTGTGGGGGACATTTTAGTACAGTGAACTCATTGTCATGTTCAAGAAACCAATTTGAAATGATTCAAGCTTTGTGACATGGTGCATTATCCTGCTGGAAGTAGCCATCAGAGGATGGGTACATGGTGGTCATGAAGGGATGTACATGGTCAGAAACAATGCTCAGGTAGCCCGTGGCATTTAAACGATGGCCAATTGGCACTAAGGGGCCTAAAGTGTGCCCAGAAAACATCCCCCACGCCATTACACCACCATCACCAGCCTGCACAGTGGTAACAAGGCAAGATGGATACATGTTATCATTCTGTTTACGCCAAATTCGGACTCTACCATTTGACTCATCAGACCAGGCAACATTTTTCCAGTCTTCAACAGTCCAATTTTGGTAAACTCGTGCAAATTGTAGCCTTTTTCCTATTTGTAGTGGATTAGTGGTACCTGGTGGAGTCTTCTGCTGTTGTAGCCCATCCGCCTCAAGGTTGTGCGTGTTGTGGCTTCACAAATGCTTTGCTGCATACCTAGGTTGTAACGAGTGGGTATTTCAGTCAACGTTGCTCTTCTATCAGCTTGAATCAGTCGGCCCATTCTCTTCTGACCTCTAGCATCAACAAGGCATTTTCGCCCACAAGACTGCCGCATACTGGATGTTTTTCCCTTTTCACACCATTCTTTGTAAACCCTAGAAATGTGAAAATCCCAGTAACTGAGCAGATTGTGAAATACTCAGACCGGCCCGTCTGGCACTAACAACCATGCCATGCTCAAAATTGCCACCTTTCTTTCCCATTCTGACATTTAGTTTGGAGTTCAGGAGATTGTCTTTACCAAGACCACAACCCTACATGCATTGAAGCAACTGCCATGTGATTGGTTGACTAGATAATTGCATTAATGAGAAATAGAACAGGTGTTCCTAATAATTCTTTAGGTGAGTGTATATATATATCTATATATCTATATATATAGATATATATATATATATATACAGTACAGACCAAAAGTTTGGACACACCTTCTCATTCAAAGAGTTTTCTTTATTTTCATGACTATGAAAATTGTAGATTCACACTAAAGGCATCAAAACTATGAATTGACACATGTGGAATTATATACATAACAAAAAAGTGTGAAACAACTGAAAATATGTCATATTCTAGGTTCTTCAAAGTAGCCACCTTTTGCCTTGATTACTGCTTTGCACACTCTTGGCATTCTCTTGATGAGCATCAAGAGGTAGTCACCTGAAATGGTTTTCACTTCACAGGTGTGCCCTGTCAGGTTTAATAAGTGGGATTTCTTGCCTTATAAATGGGGTTAGGACCATCAGTTGCGTTGTGGAGAAGTCAGGTGGATACACAGCTGATAGTCCTACTGAATAGACTGTTAGAATTTGTATTATGGCAAGAAAAAAGCAGCTAAGTAAAAAAAAACAAGTGGCCATCATTACTTTAAGAAATGAAGGTCAGTCAGTCCGAAAAATTGGGAAAACTTTGAAAGTGTCCCCAAGTGCAGTCACAAAAACCATCAAGCGCTACAAAGAAACTGGCTCACATGCGGACCGCCCCAGGAAAGAAAGACCAAGAGTCACCTCTGCTGCGGAGGATAAGTTCACCCGAGTCACCAGCCTCAGAAATCGCAGGTTAACAGCAGCTCAGATTAGAGACCAGGTCAATGCCACACAGAGTTCTAGCAGCAGACACATCTCTAGAACAACTGTTAAGAGGAGACTGTGTGAATCAGGCCTTCAGGTAGAATATCTGCTAGGAAACCACTGCTAAGGACAGGCAACAAGCAGAAGAGACTTGTTTGGGCTAAAGAACAGAAGGAATGGACAACCACCGTGTCTTTGTGCGACGCAGAAAAGGTGAACGGATGGACTCTACATGCCTGGTTCCCACCGTGAAGCATGGAGAAGGAGGTGTGATGGTGTGGGGGTGCTTTGCTGGTGACACTGTTGGAGATTTATTCAAAATTGAAGGCATACTGAACCAGCATGGCTACCACAGCATCTTGCAGCGGCATGCTATTACATCCGGTTTGCGTTTAGTTGGACCATCATTTATTTTTCAACAGGACAATGACCCCAAACACACCTCCAGGCTGTGTAAGGGCTGTTTAACCATGAAGGAGAGTGATGGGGTGCTGTGCCAGATGACCTGGCCTCCACAGTCACCGGACCTGAACCCAATCGAGATGGTTTGGGGTGAGCTGGACCGCAGAGTGAAGGCAAAAGGGCCAACAAGTGCTAAGCATCTCTGGGAACTCCTTCAAGACTGTTGGAAGACCATTTCAGGTGACTACCTCTTGAAGCTCATCAAGAGAATGCCAATATATATATACAGTATATATTTGACTTGTATTACCTTTGGTCACTGTATAGTTCTCATTAGATTTTTTCTTGCTTCCAATGACTTTACTTTTATTGAAGAATATATAAAAGGGAAAAAAAAGATGTATCCTGCCTTTTGTCTGGTACTGTCTGGTACTGTATATTAACTCTCTTATGCAATACAAATTATATTTCCAGGATAATTTCCATTTTAAATTAGAACAAATAGATGCCCTGAAATGCAAACCAAGACCAATGTTCATGCATTTTTTATTATGTCGCCACATCACCTAAGGTGGAATGTGGAAGTGTATACTGTATAACATTGTAAGTTTCAAAACTAGAAAGGAAAAGCACAAATAATGACTGATTAATTTTTATAAATATTAAATTGGTAAAATTCACCTTTCATCAGATAATGATTGAAAGCATAAAGCCAGATTAACCATCAGAATCAATGGTGGCCAAACCACCAACAGGATCTGACTTATGTTGCCAGAAAAAAATATATATAATTGAAATGTATGCACAGAGTTTTGATGTTGTGGTGCCTTGGGGCTACTCCATAAGCAAATGCAGGTCCTAATAAAATATTTTATTCCTTTTTAGATATATGGGATGTCTCGCTCTTTCTAGAACAAACCAGCAGTTAACATATAAACAGACATAGTCATAGTAACATAGTATATAAGGCCAAAAAAAGACATTTGTCCATCCAGTTCGGCCTGTCATCCTGCAAGTTGATCCAGAGGAAGGCAAATAAAAAACTTTGAGGTAAAAGCCAATTTTCCCCACTTAAGGGGGAAAAAAATTCCTTCCCGACTCCAATCAGGCAATCAGAATAACTCCCTGGATCAACGACCCTGTCTAGTAGCTATAGCCTGTAATATTATTACACTCCAGAAATTCATCCAGGCCAGTCTTGAATTATTTTATTGTACTCACCATCACCACCTCCTCAGGCAGAGAGTTCCATAGTCTCACTACTCTTAACGTAAGGAATCCTTTTCTATGTTTGTGTACAAACCTTCTTTCCTCCAGACGCAGAGAGTGTCAAATATAAAAATAATTTTTTGCTCTGTTCAGTCAACTTTTTTGTTGCACATTCAGTGTGCCAACAGGGGCATGCATGTATGGAAGGATGGGGGTAGTAGTAGTACTCTGACACTTCCTGAGCCTGTGCAGTGATGTGGAAGAGTGCACCTTTTTTCCCTTTGGGGCACACTCCTGTTCTAGGGTCACCCTGCCTGATGATGGTTGATGTCCCCTTTGTGTTGACGGTTTTGAGGTGCAAGGTAGGGTCCCAGTTTATGACGCCAACACCTTGCAGTATAGTAGTAGTGCAGGAAGCACTGAGACAATTGGGCAGCAGAACAGTTCTTTACTGAAGAATTCAAATGCAAACAGATCAGGAAAATTGCAATGGATTGACACTTGTTCACAAAATGCTATTTCCACAGATGTTACTGTACAGGCTTCACACATGCATAGGTAGTTAATAGGCCAAAGGGTCTCTTTAAAGTAGTTGTCCTTACTCTGCACTTCACTAGTTGACTTGTACACATAAGCATCTGGGCATGGGGTGTATACTTTGGGCAATGCAATGCAACCAACAGAGCAGTTCCCCCCTGACAGCAGTCAAACTTTCTGCTCCTTTTTTTTTTTTTAAACAGGTTACTGTACTTACAATATATGACCACAGAATCCACCTTGTAATGTGGCCAAATGGTTAATTAGTATGATTAGACACTGGAGGTAACTTGCGATTGTGAACATGGATGCTTTAGTGTCAATAAGTCCTTTTAGATAGGTTATCTCTACTGGGCTTTCTCTACACCTCTCTGTTACATCTGGCCTGCTTTTGTAGTTGTTCTTCTCTGGCCTTTTCCTGGTTAGTTCCTGCTCCAGGATAGGTATATATGTCAGCACTACATCTTTGCATTAGTTCTTTTTTCTGTTTGACACTGACACTGAACTGCCCATGGAATGTTCCTATAAATATACCAGTCCCATCAAGGGGTGGCTGTGGATATGGCCTATTAATTACCTAGTGTTAAGACAAGCAATATACACAAGCAAACACATTTTAACCCTCTTTTTGCACTTTGCAATGTATGGCTGTGCTGGAGTGGGATGCTGCTCATAAAAGTCATATGAAGTATGGTGGGGAATGCTCCTAAGATATACTCCACATGTATTATCCCAAAGTGCCATAACACCCATTAAGTCCCAATGTTAAAAAAAAAATATGTTTTAGCAGCTCTTGTATTCAAAACTGTTGTCAACTGTCCTTTTCAATACAGTTTTAAATAAATATATACTGGCCCACATTTACTTATGTAAGTGCACTAGTGTAAATTCCTCAAAATTCTGGTGCAATTAGTAAAATCTGCAGCAGGTCCAGTAGGGTGCATTTTAGAGGGCAGGAGTGGTGGTAGCAATGATGATGGTAGTAGTTTCTCACAGTGGCAGTCCTCAGTATGATCCCCCCCTCCCCACCGGGCCATGTAGTGATGGGAAGGGTGCACCCCTTCTTCCCCTTGGGGCATCCCTTGGCTCTGGGGCTCCTGGCTGATGCTAGCTGGGGTGACCTTGGTGTAGGTAAATTCTGAGGTGCAAGGCAGGGGTTTCGATTGTTGGCAGACAATGCAATACTGTGCATGTGTTCTTGCATGTAATAACGAGGCTGGTTTTAGTGCAAACTGTTGAATGTACTTTACTGAGGCAGTTGCGTGGTTCTCACAGCCACTTTTAAACATAAGTACAGTCCTTACAGGTAGCTTAGACAATTTCCTCAAAGGCAGTGTATGGGGAAGTGTAGGCAGTATACTAGTCCCCCTGAGTCTAACTCTCTCTGATCAGGCTTTGCCATCTCTCCAATACAGCCTAAGGGGTGCACTCTCCCTGTCTTCAGATCTTCACAGTATCCTCGGCAGGGTGCAATCATCTCACACTTGGTCAGTTCCTTTAAGAAAGCAGGGGAGTCTATAGCCCAAGTATAGGTATCCTGCATTCTCCCTTGTATGGCCACTTTCCACACTGGCTTCTGGCTGCGCACACACACACAGCCTGCACCAGATTTAAAGGGGTTGTCCCAAGAAAAATATTCTACACTTTATAAACCAGCACCTAGATCTGAATATTTTTGTAATTGCATGTAATCAAACATTTAGTATAGCTACTGAGTTATTTAATACAATGTATCTGTATTGTGCCACCTGTTTTTTTTTATTATTTATTTATTTGTCCTACTCACTGAGATGGCCACACATGCTCAGTTTCATCCTTCAACTGCCTCCTGAGCTGTTATAGGGAGAGAGTTACAGAAGAAAGACATGCCCCCTGAGAAAGGACACTCCCCTTGAACTGTCAGCTTGATACAAATCTGGTACAGCAATTGGAGTAATGAATGGGGAGATCTCTGGATCCATGTGTGGTACAAGGCTGGTTCTAGCTGTGTTAGAAAGAAATTTTCATGTACTATATGATGTCAGATTTTCATTTTTAACATTATTCATGGGATAACCACTTTAACTGCCTCTCTCCAGAGGGGTGGGATCAGCCTACACCTAGCAACTGTAACAAAGGTCCTGGCCAGCCAGTTAACTTCCTACCTCCACACACATCCCCTGGGATACAAAGTGCAAAATTTACATTACATTAATCCCTTATGCAGTGAGCTGCTGGCACACTACACATCTAAGTTTAAAGAAATTATTAGTGTTGAGCATGAGTCTGTACACAAGACGTCACTGTGCTGGCCACGCCCCCCTTCGACTGCTGCTTATTGCTCTCTCCCTGGATTCTTAACCCCTTCAGCTGCACATACTCAGGGCTGAAGGCTTTACAGAGTAGCTGCAGGCAGTGAGGAGACAAATGCTGGGCACAGGAACTCACAGACTAGAGGAGTTCTGCACAAGAACAGGTAGGGGGAAGATCCTGTGTGTATCAGCAGTGTGATTGTGCAGCTGGGACTTGTAGTCCTACACATACAACATGCTGCTAAGTCTCCCAGCAGACAGACATGTCATTAATGGCAGCACTTGTATTCACTCCCTTTGCAGAGCAGGGGGAGGGGCAGAGATTGTTGTTATTGCAGGTAAACAAAGGGCCAGAAGAGAACCAGGGGGAATTTTTTTTTTTTACTTAAAACTTGCTTAGCTCAGTTATATATTGCTGCCCATCAGATTTACAGTGCAAATTTTTTGTTTTTCATAACTCGGACAACCCCTTTAACTAATGTGTTAAACAAAACAGAAAGAAGAGTAACCAAGTATCACATTAAATGGGAGGTCATAAAAACTGTATGTTGGAATAGTCAGATACTGCATGGTCGATATTTATTATGTGCGGTGATATCAAGAAACTGATAGACAAGGTTCTGCTCTTCCCTGACAGATGGGTGCAGTATCAATTGTGTAAATATCCATCATGGATACGTGTAATCATCTAAATGTTATTAGATAATATTTATTTTATTAGTGTGGAAGTGTGAACATTTGCTTCTATTGGTCACTTGTTAACTGTGTATGTTCTGAGAAGACCATGCATCACAGGAAGATAATAGAATGACAGAAAATGGATGGGTAAATGGATAGAAGGATACTACAAGAAAATTTAGACTAATGCAATCATGGTCACAGGTGCATATTCATCAAGCAAGTTTATAGAGAACTAATAAAAGCATGGCTGCACAACATTTCACATACAAACAATAGAACTGAGAAATGGGGGTCATTGAAAATTAATGCGGTATTATACCTACTAGAAATAAAAAAAATAGAAGCTATTAGTGCACACTTTTGATCAAACGTGTGTCGGGCCCATCTACCAGGCGTTATTTTTAGTAGGTATAATACCACAATAATTTTGAATGACCCCCATTTCTCAGTTCTATTGTTTGCATGTGAAATGTTGTGCATCCATGCTTTTATTAGTTCTGGATAGAAGGATAAATAGATAGATAGATAGATAGATATGGGATGGATAGATAGATAGATATGGGATGGATAGATAGATAGATAGATATGGGATGGATAGATAGATAGCTGCTGTTCTGGCCCCCACTTCTCTCCACTTTCTGGTCTCGGCTCAACATGCTGGAAATGGCTTGGACTGCCCGTTCAGCCGATCACGGTGACCCAGTGATTGGCTACACTTCACAACACTGTATCAGCATAAAATGTATCCTACCATCAACTGTACAGATCTTATGTGAACCTATGCATTTCCACTGCAAACAAAAACTGTACGTAGTCTGGTGCTGCAGTTATACTACCTTGCTTCCGTCCCTTATTTTTAGCACACATTCAATAGCTTAGGGCCCCAGGCATGCTCAACCTGCGGCCCTCCAGCTGTTGCAAAACTAGAACTCCCATTATTCCCGGACAGCCTACAGCTTTCAGCCTACAGAAGGGCATGGTGGGAGTTGTAGTTTTACAACAGCTGGAGGGCCGCAGGTTGAGCATCCCTGGATTAGACTATGTTCACATCTGCATGCGGGATTCTGGTTTTCTGTTCCCGCAATCAGGTTTCTGATATGAATTTTTCTGTTGGAAAAATACTGCTGCATATAGCCGTAGCAAGAAGTAGGGACAAATGGAGGGAAGTATTTCTGCAGTATGTAACTGTACAGGGTCTGTTTATAGTATGTAACCAGGGAGACACATTTGAACTGTAGGCACTAAGCCACATGTTACAGATGTACCTGTCTGTGGTCCCATGATGTCTGTCTCCTCCAGCCATTGCAGCTCTCGTCATCACAGTGGCTCTGGTGGGGATGCCAGGCAATGAATGCTTACTAAGCATGGTTGTCAATCAGTCCAACACTAAGCCAATCAGAAGGTGCAGGAGGTTTACTTCCCTGGCCTTTCACCTGACCCCTCTACTGGATTAAGCCTTCTTTCTCTGTGTTAATTCTGACCTTGGACTGTTTGAGCCTCCATCTGCCTTCCACTTGTTAGGGCAGGTTCGAATTGGCGTTACAGAATTCAGTTACAGGTTCCGTAATAACATAGTATAACGGAATTTTAGGACAGCATGCAAAACGGAAGCGTTAAAGAGACATTCCATTTTGCTCCGGCCAAATACATGTCTGTAGGGACAAATAACGGTTCCGTTTGGTTCCATATATACGTGACAGGAAAAAATAGTCCTAATGGAATCTATAACAGAATTCCGTAACGCACCCTTACTCTCCTTTGACTCTGCACTGACCCTGACACAGAATTTTGTTCAGACCTGACCTCTTTAATGTCTTACTCTCTTGCTAGTAGGCTTCATTTGGTTTTTGTTCTCCACTTGTCAACTCTGCAAAACAACCAGGAAACCACCAGCGGCAAAGTCCAAATCCCCATATAACGGTTAAAGAGTGAAGACCTGGGGATTCTGTAGACTCTGCTGCCTCTAGTGGCCAGTGCAAAATCTGAAAGGGGAAGCCCAATATATACAGTAAAAGCAGGCGAGCTATCTATAAGCAATTAAGTCAATTTGGAAAATGCTTTTTTTTTTTCTTTAGATCCTTTGAAGCATGAACAAAATGGTGAACATACCTGTTTATTAAGGGAAATAACTGAATTCCCTGGTGATTTTGAATTTCCTGGAGACCTTTAATGCTCTTAGAGTGGGTTCACAGTCACAGATAGTTTGTTAATGGCGTTCTTGTCCATTTTTTTGCAGTTTTAGTGACTTTTTTTCTATAAAAACACCAGCCCCAGCTGAAAGTCTACGGGAAGTAAGAAATGCGGGACACAATAGTTTTTTTTTTTTGCTACTGGTATTTTTGCTAATTAGATGGCATTTTTTGGTCTATGAAATCTGCCACCAACGACCTCCTTATCAAACTGTTTGCATAGACACATTGCTGTACTTCACCTAATTAAAATGCATTTTTTCTTTTATTGATCTGATGCTCCATTCCCGAGTTATATTTTTATTCTTAATATGCAAATTAGGCCTTTGATGCAATGAGGGCGTTACCATTGCTCTTGTTGAGTCCAAGCTCCACTCCTTTCTGTGGCCTGCTCCTCCCTGGCTGCTTTGCCACTGCTTGGCCCTGTCAATCAAAACAGCCAAGTAGAGACTGGCCACAGAAAGGAGCTTGGGTGCAACAAGAGCAATGGTGATGTCCTCACTGCACCAAAAGCCTAATTGGCACTTTACGAAAAAGTATCATAATTCAGGAACGGAGCCTCAGATTAAAAAACAAACAAAAAAACAACAGCTTTTTTTAATCAGGTGAACCACAGCTATGTGTCTATGCAAATAGTTGGATAGGGAGGTCGCTGGTGACAGATTACCATAAAAAAAAAACTCTGTATGTTGAAGCTTTGGCATTTTTCTGGTGTTTTGAAATCTCCTTCTCTAAAGGGAAAAAACCTCAGAAAAAAAATGTGGTGCACATAGTTGTTTAGAAGGAAAAAAAAGTACCACAAAAAAAACGTAAGAAACGCAAGTGGTTTCTATGCCATTTTTTAGTGAGCAAAAAATGCCAGAGGAAAATTGTGTAGGACCCTTCTAGAAAAAACTAATAATGCAGACCTTGAAGTGCAATTTATTTCAACTTTTGATCACAATCAAGCCTTTTTTTCCAGCATTCATGTCTCCTACAAAGTTTGGACATCTGATATAAAAACAATTTCCATTGTGTGGATCCCCCTTCGGTCGGCCTGACTAAGGCATCAGTTCCATTTAGCTGCAATCGATGACAAAAAGAGGCGCAGAACAATGGAGACTTATGCACAGCGTGACTATAAATACTCCAGCAATCACATCCAGTCTTTGCCACAAGAAGCAACACAAAAAATAGCAATAGTATATAACAGTAGAAACAATCAAGCTCAGCTCTGCAGGGTTTAATTCCTCTCAATAACCAATTCTGAAAATAAACTCTACGTATTGAATTTCTCTCTGTATTGGACATCCATTATTTCCTTCAGCTGGCTTTTGTATAGGCAAGAACATTGGAACTATCATTTCTTTCTTCATGATCTATCAATACCATCAGATTTGCTTCACATTCTTTATCACCTTTTGTTCTGAACCCAAGACCTGTCTAATGTACATTTTTTTTATATATTCTTATCACTTGGTCTAGAGAAAAAGGCCATGAACTAAATGTTAATTCTGCAATAATACAATGCTTTAAAGACATCCATCCATTATTATAGAAGATAAGGAGACTCCGCTGATGGATCGTAGGGTGGTCATAACTATGGAAACGAGCAGTGTATAATGTGATGGGAAAATGAATCAATCCAGCAAAGGAAGCAATATGGACAATCACAGTACATTAGTAAGTGCCTTGTATTACCTTTCTCTACATGATAAATGCCATTTGCTGAAGTGATAGAACCCCTTTACAGACCCTTTTCCTGCAATCTAGCATATGTCTAACCACTTCTGCTGTTATTTTTCCAGCATACATAGTTCTCAATGGCTACTAGAGAGTGAACAGAAGAAGTGTCTATGCCACTGTCTCTATAGGACCCAGTGATGACTTGATCGCTGGGTGTCTCTGGCCAAAGCTCTGCCAGTGACTATGCAGAATTATGACCTCTTGGGTACATATTATGTAACAAAAGTATAAATATACACATATTGAAAAAAAAAAAATGCAAAGAGAAAAAAAAAACACCCATGCCAATTCAAACCATGCCATTGCCGCCTTACTCACTGGAAGCAAACATACAGTATTATGTATCAAAATGACCAACACAAAAAGAGAACCCATTTCCAAAATTTATTTTGGTGTAGTTTGCAAATTCAAAGAATACAAATACAATCATTTGATTCTGATTATTTAGTTTTACTTTTTATGGAATTTATGGCAAGTAAAACTAAAAACATAAAAAAAACATTTTTTTAAAATAGGTATTAATAAATAGTTCTACTGTCAACAAAATGCTGCAAAAATGAGTTTGCTAACCTGACAAATAAAAACGTTAAGCCATAAAATCGCCATATAAGCAAAGTCGCTAAAAACTCTCTAGTCATTATGGCCTTCCAGGCCTTGTCATTGAAGGGGTTTTCTCGGCTCCTGATATTGATGTCTTCTCCTCAGGATAGTCCATTAATATCTGATCAGTGATGGTCTGAAACCCCTCACCCCCACCGATCAGTCAGTCTCCAGAGCCGTAACTAGGTCTTGGGTGGAACCGGAAGCACGGCTCCATTCAAAGTGTAGTGGCCGTTCTGGGTCGCTGCAGCCCATTTCCCACTGAACTGAATGGGAGCTGGGCCGCGGTAAAGCGGCCCGACCACTGCGCTGTGAACTGAGCTGTGCTTCTTGTCCCATTCAAACGACTAATTCCAGCGCTGAACAGCTGATCAGTGCGGGGGCAAAATGTCGGAACCCATAGATCAGATATTAATTGTCACAACCAGACAGCTGAGAAGCTCTGACAGAAGCCTTTCAGAACCTCCTCCTTGAGTTTTCTTTGTTTTGAATTTCAGTTCCTCATCTCGTTAGCCTCTCTCAGCTGTCATGTAGTTGGACTGATTGCATCCCTTTAAATTCCTCCCCATAATGCATTAGTGTGCGGCTTCTACAACTTCCTGGAGTGTGTGTGCATGCTTATCCTGTTTTCCAGCCTTCTACAAGATAAGTGCTCTACGATTTTGTGTTTGCTGGATCCCAGGTGATCCTGACTCCCTCCGTGTCTAGTGTAGGGAGCCGGTGGTCGTGTCCCCTCACTATTGTAGGGTGTTCAGGTGGTATATAGTCGAGGTACGTGTATATGCGATCATCCACCATTGGGTTGTTCGCATAGGCTGAGCAGACAGGGAGAGAGCCAGGTCTGATGCAGGGGTCTCCCTTTTGTTCCTTAGTTTTGGATCCAGTGAGTCAGTGGCGTACCGCCAATATAGGCAGACCACGCCGTTGCTATGGGGCCCGCAGCGCAGGGGGGCCCGGAGCGCAGGGAAGGCCCCGCCCCCTCTGTTTATTTTAGCCAGTACTAGTAGTACACTACACACACTGTGGCGCAGGCGCAGCGGGCCCGCTGCACTTGTCTTTGACTTTGATCGGTGGCCCCGCCCCCCTCCTGTCTTGTATTAACTTGCCTCATTGCATGAAGTTGATTCTCCCGGCCAGGCTGCAGGCGTGTTCTCTTTTCACACTGGCCAATCAGCACAAGTCAGCAGCACAAAGAGGCAGCTGCTGATTGGCCAGTGTTTGCAGGCAGCAGGAGCGGGCGCCGCTTAAACCCATTCATTCTCTGACCTGACCCTGCACCAAGCTCAGCCCCAGCCTGAAGGTCTGCCTGCCTGCCTGCCCGCCCACTCCTGACCGGACACGGAGTCCCGGACGGTGGTCACCTTCTATTGATTGGTTGGTGTGCCGTTTGTTGTTCTGTATGGGAACGGGAAGGGATAGATTAAGGCAGCATTGCCTGCCACTGCCAGGTAGCAAGAGAACTCATAGGGAGGGGGCTCATAGAGGACAGTCTGCTTTCCTCCTACTCTGTCCTGTATTAGCTCCCCCCCCCCCTGAGTCCTCTATGAGCCCCCCAACCCCTAATGCCCCCCAAACTGCCCAGGGCTAGGGGAAGAGGAGTAGAAGGAAAGCACACTGTCCTGAGCATTTTGGGGGGCATTAAGGGTTTGGGGGGCTCATAGAGGACAATCTGCTTTCCTCCTATTCTGTCCTGTATGAGCCCCCCCCCTGAATCCTCTATGAGCCCCCCAAAATGCCCCCATTACCCCAAAATGCCCAGGGGGGGGGAGTAGGAGGAAAACACACTGTTCTGAGACTCCCCCCCCCCCAGTCCTCTATGAGCCTCCCAACCCCTAATGCCCCCATTACTCCAAAATGTCAAGGGGGGGGGGGGGAGTAGGAGGAAAGCACACTGTCCTCTATGAGCCTCCACCCCCCCCCTCCTGAGTCCTCTATGAGCCCCCCAAACCCTGATGCCCCCCAAAATGCCCAGGGGGGGAGAGGAGTAGAATGAAAGCACACTGTCCTGAGCATTTTGGGGGGCTCATAGTGGACAGTGTGCTCTCCTACTCCTTCCCCCCCCCCCCGGGCATTTTGGGGGGCATTAGGGATTCTTTAATGGGGTGTGGCATGGGAGGAGCCAGGACAGGAGGTGGGATGGGCTAGGGGTGGGTAGTGGGCGGGGTTAAGGGGCCCAATTCAGATGCTTGCTATGGGGCCCAGTGATTTCTATGTACGCCCCTGCAGTGAGTCATATATTCATTGTGCATTGTCTTGTTTCCTGTACACCTTCCGTGACATTAATGTCCTATCCTGAGTATAGGTCATCAATATCGGGAGACTAGACAACCTCTTGAAATAAAAGAGCAATGGAGAAATTAGATATAGTGCAACATGCAGCTCTTCAGTACACGGGTACATGTCTACAAATAGTTTTTCCATGACAAAGGTGCACATACAGCATGCTTTATGTGCACTAGTGGCCGTCATGTAGTGTACAGTATGTGCTATTGTCATTTCATGCAGTTACTTTGCATCAGTATCACCTTTCTAGTAAGTGCACTTTTATCTGTGACTGGTCTAATCATTTAAAGTTATCGTAAACCAGATACATCCCTTAATACAGTCTGATAAATGACGACTTTTCCCTTCCATTTTCTGCCTTTCAGTTATCACAAGCCCTGTTAAAAGACTCAATAAAGCATCATAAATGGTCAGCTGGTCACTATCTCTGATCGTTTATGTCCCTCATATCTTCCTTTCCCTCTAAAAGGCACTCTGTCGCCGCAGTCTTACAGAACGGATCAAGTCTATCTTTAGATATTGTGCAGCTGCCATTTTATTTATAAGCCAAGAGGAAATGTGCTGCCAAGCCTGCGCTCGTCTACACATAAAATAATCATTACTCTCTTAGAAATATGTTAGTAAATGTGTTACTCATCTCCAGCATCGCCCCAGTGCCCAGAACTGTATGATCTTATCTTCAGATGGAAATGAGTTTACTTCCAAAAAAAGAGGTCACACTGAACACAAAGTAAAGCTGTGTTCACACTACCTCCGCAATGTGCCCATTCAGATTATGCAGGAGATTCTTCTGGTGAATACATTAAATGCAGAGATGTCTGTAGACCCATGAGGTGAGCTGGTCCTACTTCCTTTCAAGGGGGGGAAGTCTTAGCTGTGAGGACTATGGAGGCACGTCCTATTGCTCCTGCTCCAAGGACCAGAGAACCAACTCATCTGTAAGACTGCTACTCCAGAGAGACTGAAGAATCCAAAAACTACAGCATTTACAGTCAGCAAAGTGACCAGCAACCATAACTATCCAGACCGTGGTAGAAGTGAGGGACTACAGCTCAGACACCCATCATCTAGATCACATCCAGGCCAGGAAAACTCGTAAAAGCCTGTATTTTCATCAAGTGGACAACTACAGACACAAGCGCCTGCTTACTGCTGTTAGCCAGGGGAGAGACATCAGCAAAATATCATTCCAGAGGTGCCTCCAAATGTACCTCAGCATCTAGGAAGAAAAATTGCACTGTATACAACTATTGCTGGATGTACTGCAACTTCTATTTTGTACTTAATAAAGAGAGACTTTTATTCTTCTACTCCTGGCCTGATTTCTTATACTATCATTTCCCTGCATCGATCCCCAGGAAGCACTGGCCTGAGGGAGTACACCATGATACAACACCTCATCAGGGCCACTATCACTCCTATCCTCCACCCCACCTTCTCAGGGGCTCACTGTAGGGACAGGCAGCCAAGCAAACACAGGCCAGTGGGGAGGATTGGAGCGACACCACTGGAACCAGTGATAGATATGTTATTTTATTGTTTTATTATTTTATCGCAAAGGCTGGCTTGGGTAACTTGGCAGTGGCATATGCTGGGTTAGCCCTCCTTGATGCAGAAGGTAAACTTCACTCTAACTAATGTACTATATAAATCATTTACATGCTGCCAGGTCTGGCTATAAACAGGGTACGAATTTAATATGGTTGAAGAATGCGCTTGTGCCATACAGAAAACCGTGTTAAGAAGTAGCTACTAGCTCGAAATGATGCCAGATTAGCGATGATTCTTTTTATTAGGTAATAGAATGAAGACAACGATGGCGCCCCGGTCTTTATATCTGTAGTAGTACAACTGACTACATTGATGTCGCTTTTAGTCCCTTATCCGAAGTTTTTATAACACACTGCTCATTAAAGCGATACTCTGAGTTATTTGTTAAAGTAGTAAAATAAATAAAAATAAAAAATGAATGCTTACCTTAGCTTCCCAAGCCCCTTCTGATCGAGGGCAGGCTGCCCCTGTGATAGCCCCTATACCACTGCAGAAAAGCACAGCAGTGTACATGCAGAAGACTGCCTAGGCTGCAGCAGTATATGGGACGTCACTGCCGGAGCCTGGGGAAAGAGGATAAAGCAGTGGTGCTGGATATGAGGGCTATCGGGAAGGTAACGTTTTTTTTTTCTCCATATTTTAACAGGCTCCCATTCACTTTGTTAAATAAAACAGAAAACTAAGTTAATTCAGTCAATGGAAATATTCTGTCTCTGAGGAAATATAATAATAATAATCCTGTGCTTCTTTTCTCCAACAGTTACCCTTTAGAGCGCCTGGGTGTCATTTTGTTCATCTTACCCTCTATGACCCTTTTCTCAGTGCGGAGCCATGCTCACGTTACTACCACTGCACCCCTCCTTTCCCACTCCATTTGCACCAGATTTATGACATTTTACATCGAAACATTTGACTTTATTGATTCAGAAATGAGCGGTGCAATCTCCGCCCAAGAGCAATTGGGTTTAATGCTTCTGTGTATAAATTTTAAATGCCTTGCTTTACTGTCACCATCAATGTAAAATACTAAATACTGTAGAACAAGTGAAAAGTATATGTAGTAATGTATGTTTTCAGTGAGAGGCACTTGCATTAACACAGTGAATCCCTTTGGTCACATTTCCTAATTTACAGTATTTCTGTAGATGCATTGCTTATAGCTGGATATATCTGTCACATCAAGTAGTTTGATATTTCATCACTAGATGGAGGAAACATCATAAAGGCAAACTCCGATTAAGTAGAAAAACAATTATACCGCAGCAATGTGCACAATAGTCATTCTCTAAATAATGTATATAGCAGATGTGGCATCTAAATAGCTGGTTGATGTCCATTCTGCTCATCACTGTGCGTCCTGCTCTGCCGCTGATGCATCAATATCCAACAATGCAGTACTATAGGATGTCATGGGATCGATAGCTCCTCTACTAAATACAGGTGTCTAGGAGTAGTCCATGCTGCTATTTAGAAGCAAAATCTGCTATAAAATATTTCGAAAAACAGCTTGTGTACACACTATAATGTACACCCAACACCATGTTTATACAGTGACTTTAACAATGGCAACGACCCTATGTCAGTGAGATGTGTGGTTTGATAAGTGTGAAGCAGGGGCAGATTGGCCATAGACCTTACAGGGAAATTTCCTGGTGGGCCGATGCCCAGGGGGCCGCCTGGGCCCTCCTCGATGCCCCCAGTGGAAGTTTTTGCCAATGTTTCTTGTGCTGCTGGCAGTATTCTGTGGTATTTGGCTCTGTTGGGGTGGTATAATGTGCCGCAATATGGTATTGCTGGCCATTCCTTCCATCAGTTTAGACCTGACTACAAAACGGGGCCACATTTAGAATTTTTTCTAGGGTCACTTTAAGTTCCCAGTCCGCCCCTGGTGTGAAGTAAGTACAGACATGATCTCTAAATCAGCCGATCATGTTTAAGAAGTTAAAGCAGTTTTGAAGGCAGATCAACGTGAGATTCAATCATTCAGTGAAGGCCTCCGTTTTGTGTCTACAGCTCCTATTCTGGACTACTGTAAGTGTGGTGGGGACCTAGGTTCACATCAATAGCGCCATCTATATGCACAGTAGCTTGTATGTTCTCCTGTTTTCTTGTGTGTATTGTGGGGATTCGCTCTGGCAGTTAGGATAAGCGGGCGCAGTACAGAAGCAAAATCCAAGTTTGTAATTCAAACTTCAGTGTTTACTCACACATGATGCCAAAAACAAAACATCACTTTTGCAGTGTTGGTGTTACTTCACACCCAATGGCAAGTTAATAAAAACAAAAGTCACCTTGGTGGCAGTTCTGCCTCAGAAAGTTCAAATTCAGGCTTTAGGCGGCCTGTTCCCCTGACAACGGGTCTCTGCTCTCCAGCCCAGCACAGGCCTTTAGATCCCAGCGCACAGACCTCCTGAGCTCCACTGTCAGACAGAGGAAATCCTCTCCACCTGGCAATGCTGGCTGGTTTTTATGCCTGGCAAAACCCACCCAGCACTTTGACTACTCCCAGTAAGAGCCGTCCCGGATCAGCTATTACAGCCATGTTAAGTACCAAGGTGTCAAACAGCAACTGCTGCTGACACATAAAAAAACGGCTCTTACTCCACTAAGGCCAGGAACCTCGGTGACACGTACCTATCATCCACGATGATTCCTTGTACCTTCTTAAAGTATGCATGTGTTGGTTTCCTCCAAGTACTCTGGTTTTCTCACACTCCATAAACATACTGTACTGATAGACAATTTCACTTTGATAGGGACTGATGTGAGTGATGATAATACATCTGTACAGTGCTACACAACATGTTGGTGCTATATAAGCAATGGAAATAGATAAATCTTGCAGCCATACTCCCTTGTATCTGGCTGCTGCTACTTTCTTACATTTAGATGCACGGGAGAAATAATAAAAATTGGTTGCAAATGTGACATACCTGTTAAAGTGCAACTGCCTGTCACGAAACAGTGGGTGTAACCCACTGTGCCACGTATCCTACCTCCTCTAAGGGCATTGTCTAAGTGAACCCCTGGATCTACATAGTACCCCTGAAAGTGGGGATAGACTTTACCGAGGGGAAAACCAGGTCGCTACCTTACGAGGCAGCTGCTCCAGGCAGACCAGGAGGTACCTGAGAAATGTACCAGAGGTGCAGGACTGAAGAATGAGGCAGAGGCGTAGTCAGACAGGCAAAAGGTCAGGGCAGGTGGCACAGGTACAGGTCAGGCAATCCGGATCGGCAACAGGAGAGTCAAGGCAAGCAGGTAGGGATATACAGTTGCAAGAAAAAGTATGTGAACCCTTTGGAATTATATGGATTTCTGCACAAATTGGTCATAAAATGTGATCTGATCTTCATCTAAGTCACAACAATAGACAATCACAGTCTGCTTAAACTAATAACACACAAATAATTAAATGTTACCATGTTTTTATTAAACACACCATGTAAACATTCACAGTGCAGGTGGAAAAAGTATGTGAACCCCTAGACTAATGACATCTCCAATAGCTAATTGGAGTGAGGTGTCAGCCAACTGGAGTCCAATCAATGAGATGAGATTAGAGGTGTTAGTTACAGCTGCCCTGCCCTATAAAAAAACACACCAGTTCTGGGTTTGCTTTTCACAAGAAGCATTGCCTGATGTGAATGGTGCCTCGCACAAAAGAGCTCTCAGAAGACCTAAGATTAAGAATTGTTGACTTGCATAAAGCTGGAAAGGGTTATAAAAGTATCTCCAAAAGCCTTGCTGTTCATCAGTCTACGGTAAGACTAATTGTCTATAAATAGAGAAAGTTCAGCACTGCTGCTACTCTCCCTAGGAGTGGCCGTACTGTAAAGATGACTGCAAGAGCACAGCACAGACTGATCAATGGGGTGAAGAAGAATCCTAGAGTGTCAGCTAAAGACTTACAAAAGTCTCTGGCATATGCTAACATCCCTGTTAGCGAATTTATGACACGTAAAACACTAAACAAGAATGTATTTAATGGGAGGATACCACAGAGGAAGCCACTGCTGTTCAAAAAAAACATTGCTGCATGTTTACAGTTTGCACAAGAGCACCTGGATGTTCCACAGCAGTACTGGCAAAATATTCTGTGGACAGATGAAACCAAAGTTGAGTTGTTTGGAATAAACACACAACACTATGTGTGGAGAAAAAGAGGCACAGCACACCAACATCAAAACCTCATCCCAACTGTGAAGTATGGTGGTGGGGGCATCATGGTTTGGGGCTGCTTTGCTGCGTCAGGGCCTGGACGGATTGCTATCATCGAAGGAAAAATGAATTCCCAAGTTTATCAAGACATTTTGCAGGAGAACCTAAAGCCATCTGTCCACCAGCTGAAGCTCAACAGAAGATGGATGTTGCAACAGGACAACGACCCAAAGCATAGAAGTAAATCAACAACAGAATGGCTTAAACAGAAGAAAATACGCCTTCTGGAGTGGCCCATGAAGGGCTATTTAGATGCCACATCTGTTATATACATTGAGATGCTTTGGCATGACCTCAAGAAAGCGATTCCCACCAGACATCCCAAGAATATTGCTGAACTGAAACAATTCTGTAAAGAGGAATGGTCAAGAATTACTCCTGACCGTTGTGCACGTCTGATCTGCAACTACAGGAAACGTTTGGTTGAAATTATTGCTGCCAAAGGAGGTTCAACCAGTTATTAAATCCAAGGGTTCACATACTTTTTCCACCTGCACTGTAAATGTTTACATGGTGTGTTCAATAAAAACATGGTAACATTTAATTCTTTGTGTGTTATTAGTTTAAGCAGACTGTGATTGTCTATTGTTGTGACTTAGATGAAGATCAGATCACATTTTATGACCAATTTGTGCAGAAATCCATATCATTCCAAAGGGTTCACATATTTTTTCTTGCAACTGTAACAGGTAGCAGAGTCCAGGAATACCGATACGAATCAGGAACACGAGCTGAGAACAGGAACCTTAGCAGGACACAAGGACCTTGACACTGAGGAATCTGGGAAGGGGGCTGAGCCACTTATATATGCGCAGGAGGGCTAGGATAGGTCAGCGAGGTCACATGACCAAACTCATAAAGCCCAGGAAGTGACTCGCGCGGCCCTTAAGGAAGTGCTGCAGGAAAAATCAGCAAGCATGCTGTGGCCAGGGCTGGGAGAAAACTGTGGAGCGAATCCAAGAACAACAGCACCCACACAGACAGAGCCCAGGACTGCAGCGTTGAATGGGAAGCACTGGCCACAGATCACTGCTGAACACGAGGCAGTGTAGCTGAACACCAGCTACACTGCCATTTTACTGCCAAAAATTTAATTCCTAACATATGTGATGCTGAAGGAAAGATATTCATGAAGCTTTATTTTTAAGTTAATTTTACCTTTCTGGTGCCTTCAGCCCTTAGCAACCCTATTTATCTGTGCCTCTATTTCAACATCTTCCTAAGATGGCCTCTGCTGTACTTTCTGTGGTTATCTTTGCCATGGCCATGAGGCCATCCTATATTTCCCTCACTTCCCATACGCCCTTGCTTTCCTCACATGAACTACCAGGACCAATCAGAATGCAGATAACCTCCCCCACTACCCCAGAGCAGTGTGTATCCTCCCACATACAGCTAACCAGAGACAGACAAGACCAATCAGAATGCAGATAACCTCTGCCACTACCCCAGAGCAGTGTGTATCCTCTCTCATACAGCTAACCAGAGACAAGCCCTGCATTACATGAAAGTATTTGATTTAGCCTCTTAATAGTCACCTGTCAGCTCTGCAGCTGCTTCCCCATTCTCCTCCACACTGACAGGGAAAGGGGGGGGGGTTGCTTTAGCTGCTCATATCTTTGGTTTGGTAGCAGGTAGAGTATTATCTGAAATCGGACATTCGAAGCTTTCAGACAATAACAGAATGACAGCAATCTGTTCAGTACAGGGGAAGATAGCACTGATAGAAATCGGGATGCAGTGAATACAGCTGAAAGTGAAAATAAAAGCAGATTTTACCCATAATTATTCCTGACTTGATTTCTAACAGTACATTTTCACATGCGACAGTATTGATAACGTTTCAGCAAAAAATGCCTTCGTCAGATACTACAGAGAAAGAAAATTTGAAATCAAAATAGACACAAAGGAGATAAAATACAAAAACATGACCAGTGATCATACAAAAAAATTACATCAGGGTCATTATGGCATATGCATCACATGAAGCATCGATAATCAAGGCTGCTGTTGATTTTATTATATCTATTGGGGTGGAACCCTACAGTCAGCCTCCATACAGAGTGCACTGAATACAGATTTAATATTGATTTCTAAGGCCCCTTTCACACGAGCGAGTATTCCGCGCGGGTGCGATGCGTGAGGTGAACGCATTGCACCCGCACTGAATCTGGATCCATTCATTTCTATGGGGCTGTTCACATGAGCGGTGATTTTCACGCCTCACTTATGCGTTGCGTGAAAATCGCAGCATGCTCTATATTGTGCGTTGCGGTGCGATAATCCACGCAACGCAGGCCCCATAGAAGTGAATGGGGTTGCGTGAAAATCACAAGCATCCGCAAGCAAGTGCGGATGCGGTGCGATTTTCACGCATGGGTTCTAGGTGACAGTCTATTCATTGTAATATTTTCCCTTATAACATGGTTATAAGGGAAAATAATAGCATTCTGACTACAGAATGCATAGTATAATAGTGCTGGAAGGGTTAAAAAAATAAAAAAGTTAACTCACCTTATCCTCTTGTTCGCGTAGTTCGTTCCCGGTCTGTTCTTTGCTAGCTGTGGGCTTGGGCTAAAGGACCTGTGGTGATGTCAGATCACATGCTCCATCACCATGGTGATGGACCATGTGATTGGAGCATGTGATCTGACGTCACCACAGGTCATTCAGCCCAAGCCCACAGCTAGCAAAGAACAGACCGGGAACGAACTACGCGAACAAGAGGATAAGGTGAGTTAACTTTTTTATTTTTTTAACCCTTCCAGCACTATTATACTATGCATTCTGTAGTCAGAATGCTATTATTTTTCCTTATAACCATGTTATAAGGGAAAATAATACAATCTTCAGAACATCAATCCCAAGCCCGAACTTCTGTGAAGAAGTTCGGGTTTGGGTACCAAACATGCGCGATTTTTCTCACGCGAGTGCAAAACGCATGACAATGTTTTGCACTTGCGCGGAAAAATCAGGCATTTTCCCGCAACGCACCCGCCTCTTATCCGGGCAAAAAACATGACGCCCGTGTGAAAGAGGCCTAACAGTGATTTATCCTCTGTTGCTTTAGCTCTCATTCTGGTCTTGTATACCACTTGCATGTTTCTAGCTGCTACCATTCAGGAGATAGCAGCATCTAAAGCAGCCCCCCCCCCCCCCCTCCACTTTCTGCCCGAGCCCAGGCACTCAGGGCTGCGCTCCTCCTCCCAGTGCTCTCCCCGTCTCTTGTTTATAGTACAGAGGAGACGGCTGCACATGACTACGCTGTCAGAAGAGGCTGCACACATTTGTGGGAGTTATTATCAGGTAAAACTGAAAATGATTAAATTTAAAAGCACAAAAGCATTTATACAGCAGGGTGTACTATACCATTAGGGTATAAAAAATAAAACGGCAGTTACACTTTTAACCTCTTTTTATGTGAAAATACTGAATCAGTTCATAAAAGAACTACACTATATGGACACAAGTATTGGGCAATACGAATTCAGGTGTTCATTCAGTCCCATTGTCACAGGTTTATAAAATACAGGCCCTATTCGCGCAGTCTGCCTTTACAAACATTTGTAAAAGGATGGGTCATTCTAAACAGCTCACTGAATTCCAGCATGGTACTGCAATATGATATCACCGTTACAAGTCAGTTTGTGACATTTCTTTCCTACTACGGTACATATTCCTCCATCAACTGTGAGAGGTATTACCGCAAAGTGGAAGCATTTAGGAACCGCAGCAACTCAGCCATGAAGTGGCAGACCACGTAAGGTTATAGAATCGGATTGTTGAGTGCCAAGCTGTACTGTGCATAAAAGTTGCCAATGCTCTGCTGACTTAATAACTGCAGAGTGCCAAGTCTCCTCTGGCATTAACATCAGCACAAAAACTTTGCATCTGGAGATAATGGCATGGCCAAGCCAAGCAGCATATGAAAGCCTTACATCAACAAGCACAAGGCCAAGTATTGGATGGAGAGATGTAAAACACGCCACCACTGGTATTAGGAGCAGTAGAAACGTGTTCTGTGGAGTGACAATCAAGCTTCTCTTCCTGGCAGTCTGATGGATGAGTCTGGGTTTTAATGAATGCCAGGAAAAGGTACCTGCTTGACCTCATTGTGCCAATGTAAAGTTTGGTGAAAGAGGGATAATGCCTTGGGGTTGTTTTACAGGAGTTGGCCTAGTTCCAGTGAAGGGAAATCTAAATGCTTCAGCATGCTGAGACATTTTAAACAATTGTATGCTTCCAACTTTGTGGGAACAGTTTGGAGAAGGCCATTTTCTGTTCCAGCATGTCTGTGCCCCAGTGCACAAAGCATGGTCCATAAAGAAATGTTTGGGTGAGTTCGGTGTAGAAGAACTTGACTAGTCCACACAGAACCTTGACCTCAACCCCATCCAACACCTTTGAGAGGAACTAGAACAGGGCCCTCTTGTCCAACAACAGGGTTCAACCTCACAGATGATGAATGGGCAACAATTCTCACAGACACGCTCCATAATCTTGTAGAAAGCCTTCCTAGAAGAAGGGGAGCTGTTTTAGATGCAAAGGGGGACCAGCTCCATATTAATAGTTATGAATTCACAATAGGATGTAATAAAGGCTCTTGTAGGTGTAATAGGTGTCCCAATACTTTTGTCCATGTAGTTTATATATCCCTCCTCTATTATGTGCTGTCATCAGAGTGGCACAAGAGACCAGATGAAGTTGCTTAAATTAGCTTGCTTTTGTTGACAAATCATAGTGGGTGTTACAATGACGTTTTACTTGTCGCCACTGTACCGTGTGCTCAGGAGTTGGGTTCTTGATGGAGTGAATTTGGGTCAGTTCTTGGTATGGCAATTCACTGGTGCCACTGTTCTGTGTGTCCTAGCCTCAGTTACTTGTGGGTGTGAATTAGTGTCAATGTGCTTGTATCTCTCCTCAGTCCAGTTTTGCTTTACTATGGTGTTTCTGTGCTTTCTTTTACATGTAAAAATACTGTTTTAGACAGTCAGATTATTTGGGTCGCATTTACTACTGAAATTGCGCCTGTTTTGAAGGCTCTTGCACCTCGTTCCACTATTTTGAAGTTTTAGACTAATTCAGAAGTTTTCTAACTTTTGGGCCTTTTTTCCCATCTATTTATAAAGGTGCATCTATTTTCTTCGTCAGTTTTGAGTGGTGAAGTGCGACTTTTTTGCATTAAAAGTTGCACTTTCAGGGGGACATGCAACATTTTTCTGCACAGATGCACCTTTTTTCATGAGCAAATAAATCAGACTAGTCTAAGTGAACATGAACCTGTCTAACTGAAAAAAAAAAAACACCAGAGGTCAGACTAATATTCGCTATGTACAGTACAGACCAAAAGTTTGGACACACCTTCTCATTCAAATAGTTTTCTTTATTTTCATGACTATGAAAATTGTAGATTCACACTGAAGGCATCAAAACTATGAATTAACACATGTGGAATTATATACATAACAAAAAGTGTGAAACAACTGAAAATATGTCATATTCTAGGTTCTTCAAAGTAGCCACCTTTTACTTTGATTACCGCTTTGCACACTCTTGGCATTCTCTTGATGAGCTTCAAGAGGTAGTCACCTGAATTGGTTTTCACTTCACAGGTGTGCCCTGTCAGGTTTAATAAGTGGGATTTCTTGCCTTATAAATGGGGTTGGGACCATCAGTTGTGTTGTGGAAAAGTCAGGTGGATACACAGCTGATAGTCCTACTGAATAGACTGTTAGAATTTGTATTATGGCAAGAAAAAAGCAGCTAAGTAAAGAAAAACGAGTGGCCATCATTACTTTAAGAAATGAAGGTCAGTCAGTCCGAAAAATTGGGAAAACTTTGAAAGTGTTTCCAAGTGCAGTCACAAAAACCATCAAGCGCTACATGAAACTGGCTCACATGCGGACCGCCCCAGGAAAGGAAGACCAAGAGTCACCTCTGCCGCGGAGGATAAGTTCATCCGAGTCACCAGCCTCAGAAATCGCAGGTTAACAGCAGCTCAGATTAGAGACCAGGTCAATGCCACACAGAGTTCTAGCAGCAGACACATCTCTAGAACAACTGTTAAGAGGAGACTGTGTGAATCAGGCCTTCATGGTAGACTATCTGCTAGGAAACCACTGCTAAGGACAGGCAACAAACAGAAGAGACTTCTTTGGGCTAAAGAACACAAGGAATGGAAATTAGACCCGTGGAAATCTGTGCTTTGGTCTGATGAGTCCAAATTTTAGATCTTTGGTTCCAACCACCGTGTCTTTGTGCGACGCAGAAAAGGTGAACGGATGTATTCTACATGCCTGGTTCCCACCGTGAAGCATGGAGGAGGTGTGATGGTGCTTTGCTGGTGACACTGTTGGGGATTTATTCAAAATTGAAGGCATATTGAACCAGCATGGCTACCACAGCATCTTGCAGCGGCATTCTATTCCATCCGGTTTCTGTTTAGTTGGACCATCAGTCATTTTTCAACAGGACAATGACCACAAACACACCTCCAGGCTGTGTAAGGGCTATTTGACCATGAAGGAGAGTGATGGGGTGCTGCGTCAGATGACCTGGCCTCCACAGTCACCGGACCTGAACCCAATCGAGATGGTTTGGGGTGAGCTGGACCGCAGAGTGAAGGCAAAAGGGCCAACAAGTGCTAAGCATCTCTGGGAACTCCTTCAAGACTGTTGGAAGACCATTTCAGATGACTACCTCTTGAAGCTCATCAAGAGAATGCCAAGAGTGTGCAAAGCAGTAATCAAAGCAAAAGGTGGCTACTTTGAAGAACCTAGAATATGACATATTTTCAGTTGTTTCACACATGTGTTAATTCATAGTTTTGATGCCTTCAGTGTGAATCTACAATTTTCATAGTCATGAAAATAAAGAAAACTCTTTGAATCAGAAGGTGTGTATGTCTGGGTTCCTGAAGTCCGTATATCTGAGTTCCTGAAGTTTGTCCATCTGCCAGTGCTCCATATCTCTTGCGTATAATTGTGTTTGCCTTGTATTAGCCTGTATTTTGCCCGGTTCTGAATTAGTGTCCAGTATGTGCCTTAGTGAACTTAGGGTTAGACCCATGCCAAGCCAGTTAGTTCTCACAGTGGTTAAACTACCATTGTCCGTACTAGCGGGAAAACATTTGGAATTTTTTAAATGCTTGCAATCCAAGGAGGTAAAAATAATGTCCTTCAACTGTGCTAGTGGTAAACCACATGTGGCCACATGGCACACTACTATACCATGACCACATTATGGGAACCTGTCCTTAATTTAAAGATTAGAACATAACCTGCATCCATCATTTTCATCTATGTGTCTTTTCTGTACTACATATTGCTATGGAGTTGGGCATTTGTTTTCTAAGAGTGGCTGACAAATAGCATGCCTGATATTTGCTGCGAGCTGTAATAAGCATATTAAATTGCTGATTCCACAGTGAGAACATTCTGGACAGAAACACATTTACAACTGATGTGTACTCATTTTCAGCTACATTAATTTTCTATTAAGTAGTCTATGGTTTGTCCTAACAATTTAACTGGGGATATCCCAAGAGAAAACCGTTATTATGCTTTATTACTTTTCCGGATATCCATTTTTCTTTCTTTAAATACTTACTCCAATCCTCCATAAATTGAAAGGTAGTAGCTATATTCTGGTGTATGCCACATTAGTTAAATACAATATGACACCAGAAAGCTCCTTGGTTTGAATAAAAAGATAAAACGTTAGATATTTGTGAAAGATTCAGACAATCTGGTGGCTGGGACCATGGGAGCACACATAGGCTAGTGCTTTTTCCTATAGTGTCCAACCACTGATGGGTTGCAGGGTGGTCTGTAACCATGGAAGTGACCAGTGTATAATGTGATGGAAAAATGAATCCAGCCAGCAAAGGAAGCAATATGGATAATCACAATACATTGTGCCTTGTATTAACTTTCTCTACATGATAAATGCCACTTACTGAAGTGAGACAACCCCTTTAATGTAAGTGTAAAAAAGGAACAGTTTTTCAAAATCGAAACAAATTTTGAAAAAATATATAAAAATTCCAATCATCCCCCTTTCCCCATAATAAAAAAAAATAACAATTAAAAAGACCATTTGCACCACCACATTCTAAAACGCCTGAACCATTAAAATAGAAATGTATTTATCCCTTATTTTTACTTCACGTATGGCTCCAGGAAGGCAGGGAGTAAAAAATGAAAACTCAAAATCAAAAAAATTCCAGAGTCTTGAAAGGATTAGTCTACAGGGAGTGCAGAATTATTAGGCAAGTTGTATTTTTGAGGATTAATTTTATTATTGAACAACAACCATGTTCTCAATGTAACATAGTAACATAGTACATAAGGCCGAAAAAAGACATTTGTCCATCCAGTTCGGCCTGTTATCCCGCAAGTTGATCTAGAGGAAGACCCCTCTCTAGTAGCTATAGCCTGTAATATTATTAAGCTCCAGAAATACGTCCAGGGCCCTCTTGAATTCCTTTATTGTACTCACCATCACCACCTCCTCAGGCAGAGAGTTCCACATTCTCACTGCTCTTACCGTAAAGAATCCTTT
The DNA here is from genome assembly GCF_014858855.1 of Bufo gargarizans. Taxonomy (NCBI): domain Eukaryota; kingdom Metazoa; phylum Chordata; class Amphibia; order Anura; family Bufonidae; genus Bufo; species Bufo gargarizans. The sequence goes on along the minus strand of NC_058083.1, from coordinate 139,855,782 downwards.
TCTATGTTTGTGTACAAACCTTCTTTCCTCCAGACGCAGAGGATGTCCCCTCGTCACAGTCACAGTCCTGGGGATAAATAGCTGATGGGATAGATCTCTGTACTGACCCCTGATATATTAATATCAAAGCTGAATATTTTTGGAAGTAGTTTTTAGTTTGTTTTTAGTTTTAGCTATTTTAGGGGGATATCTGTGTGTGCAGGTGACTATTACTGTACATAATTATTAGGCAACTTAACAAAAAACAAATATATACCCATTTCAATTATTTATTTTTACCAGTGAAGCCAATATAACATCCCAACATTCACAAATATACATTTCTGACATTCAAAAACAAAACAAAAACAAATCAGTGACCAATATAGCCACCTTTCTTTGCAAGGACACTCAAAAGCCTGCCATCCATGGATTCTGTCAGTGTTTTGATCTGTTCACCATCAACATTGTGTGCAGCAGCAACCACAGCCTCCCAGACACTGTTCAGAGAGGTGTACTGTTTTCCCTCCTTGTAAATCTCACATTTGATGATGGACCACAGGTTCTCAATGGGGTTCAGATCAGGTGAACAAGGAGGCCATGTCATTAGATTTTCTTCTTTTATACCCTTTCTTGCCAGCCACGTTGTGGAGTACTTGGACGCGTGTGATGGAGCATTGTCCTGCATGAAAATCATGTTTTTCTTACCTTGCAGACTTCTTCCTGTACCACTGCTTGAAGAAGGTGTCTTCCAGAAACTGGCAGTAGGACTGGGAGTTGAGCTTGACTCCATCCTCAACCCAAAAAGGCCCCACAAGCTCATCTTTGATGATACCAGCCCAAACCAGTACTCCACCTCCACCTTGCTGGCGTCTGAGTCGGACTGGAGCTCTCTGCCCTTTACCAATCCAGCCATCTGGCCCATCAAGACTCACTCTCATTTCATCAGTCCATAAAACCTTAGAAAAATCAGTCTTGAGATATTTCTTGGCCCAGTCTTGACGTTTCAGCTTGTGTGTCTTGTTCAGTGGTGGTCGTCTTTCAGCCTTTCTTACCTTGGCCATGTCTCTGAGTATTGCACACCTTGTGCTTTTGGGCACTCCAGTGATGTTGCAGCTCTGAAATATGGCCAAACTGGTGGCAAGTGGCATCTTGGCAGCTGCACGCTTGACTTTTCTCAGTTCATGGGCAGTTATTTTGCGCCTTGGTTTTTCCACGCGCTTCTTGCGACCCTGTTGACTATTTTGAATGAAACGCTTGATTGTTCGATGATCACGCTTCAGAAGCTTTGCAATTTTAAGAGTGCTGCATCCCTCTGCAAGATATCTCACTATTTTTGACTTTTCTGAGCCTGTCAAGTCCTTCTTTTGACCCATTTTGCCAAAGGAAAGGAAGTTGCCTAATAATTATGCACACCTGATATAGGGTGTTGATGTCATTAGACCACACCCCTTCTCATTACAGAGATGCACATCACCTAATATGCTTAATTGTTAGTAGGCTTTCGAGCCTATACAGCTTGGAGTAAGACAACATGCATAAAGAGGATGATGTGGTCAAAATACTCATTTGCCTAATAATTCTGCACGTAGTGTAGTTTCATATACATGGCAAGAGATCCAGCAGGCTGTTTCGGCAGAGAACTGCCTGCCAGAGCTCTCTGGATCCGGTATTGGTGGACGGTACCGGAATGCCCCGGAGTCTGGAGGAAATCTGGCCGCTACCTGGCAAATGTGCCAATAATCGGCCTCGTCAAAAACTACCGCGCTGCCGTACCGTCCAGCATTGCCTGATCCAGAGAGCTCCGGCAAGCTGTTCTCTACTAGAAAAGCCTGCCAGATCGCTTGCCATGTATGTGAAACTAGCTGCAATTGATAAGTCTGGCTTAAAGCAGCTTGACAGACTATTTACAAAAAATGCTGCACTACAATGGTAGATGCAATTGACAATATATGGCTAAACCCTCACACTGATATTAAAATGAGACTTTCGCTAATATATTGTTATATCAAGAACATACCGGAGCCCGCGCACCCTGTCAAGGTCTCTCAAAGTAGCACGGGACCTAAGGCTAACCTACACACAGCGAACAGCTCCCAGTTACCTCCAGCGTTAAATCACACATACAATGGGAGGAGAGAGGAGACTGTGAGTCCCACCTACCACTGACTCATGTGACGCAGGCCGCACAGGTGCACCTAAATGTTCCCCATAAATCAAAATCAAGGCACATTGAAACCTGGAGTTGCCACACCTCCAGTCATGCATGTACAAACAGAATAAAGTGGTCTTAAAAGGCAGAAAATGCTCAAAACCCCATATGCTGTTGCGCATTTCTAACTGGGGCAGCAAATCAGTGATAGGTCGGACTCACAACCTTCTCCCTCCTCCCATTGTATGTGTGATTTCACGCTGGAGGTAACTGGGAGTTATTCACTGTGTTTCGCACCTTATGCCCCTGTAATTGCCCATATGGCACAGGTAGGTTAGCGTTAGGTCCTGTGCCACTTTGAGAGACCTTGACAGGGTGCGCGGGCTCCGGTATGTTCTTGATATAAGAATATATTGGCGAAAGTCTCATTTTAATATCAGTGTGAGGGTTTAGCCATGTATTGTCAATTGCATTTACCATTGTAGTGCACCATTTTCCGTAAATTTCAGTTTTTTTTTAAATTAAATCTCTTTATTGAAATGAGAATTCTCACAGGTTATGCATTCCAACCACAGATCATAGATTACAATTCGTTACAGACTAGTGATGCATAGAACAGCAGGCATCTGTACAATTATTCTCAAATCATCCACATTTTCATTTTCAACCCAAAACCTCCCCCCGAATACCCCTCCCCAACCCCCAACCACCCCCCCCCCCTTTGCAACCCATCCCCTGCACTCTCATCTGGGACCAAGTCGGTATATCCTCTCCGGTTGTAGCCACAGATTGGCGTCCAGTGGGGTCTGTCTAGGTGTCAAGCTTCCCTAGTTTATTAGCTAGTTGCGCTGCCAAGTACCATTTGGTCATCTTAAAAGGAGCCATCAGTTCCTGAATTTTGCAGTGTGAAAGTCGCTTCTCAATGAACTCTCTCCACTTCTTAATAAATTTTCCAAGCAGTCCCTCCTTATCCCGTTCCACCTCCAACCTTTCCAGGTACAAAACATTTTTCATTATCCCCAGCACCTCCGACCATGCCGGGACTCCCTCCTCCAACCAATGCCTCAGAAGAGCCTTTTTAACTGCCATTAGCATTATGTGTACCCCCCCTTAGCTACCACCGTTCCTAAATCTTCTTCTTGATTTTTTGGGACGTAATGAAAAATGCATTGTTGAGGCGATGCCCTCACTTCCTCCCCCCAGATTTCCTTTATCGCGACTATTGCTTTTTCCCACAATGGCTTCACCTTTGGGCATTCCCACAAAGCATGAAGGAGTCCCGCCTTTGAGAGGGTACACTTGGGGCAATGTCGCAGGTAGTGGGCAGGAGCATCCTGATAGGACAGATTAAAGGCATAGGTCGCCCTGTGCAAAATGCGCAGCTGTGTTTCTCTCCATTGTTCATTGCAAACTGCCTTCCGCACTAATTCCAGGCCCTCCCTCATCTTTCTCGCTATGGCCTGGTCGTTCAGTTCCCTAGCCCAAGGTTTAAAAGCCTCCTTTACTACCCCTATCATCTGTATGCTATGTAGCCTTTGATATAATTCCGAGAGGGACATATGCGACCCGTCCTTGCCCAACAACGCTGTGAACCAAGTGAGCCTGTCCGGATCACCCAGCGAAAGTGCCTGTGCCCTACAATAACTCCGAATTTGCAGGAAAGGGAAGTAGCTAGTCTCCGTTAGATCATACCGTCCCTTAACCTGCTCCCAGTCCAGCAGTTGGCAACCGTCGACTCTCAATAAGTCATTAAGTGACATAATATTCTTTGCCCTCCAACTTTGGAACAATACATTATCCCTGCCCTGGGGGAATGATGGCAGTGACCATAGTGGCATCCTAGATGAAACATAGTAAGGAAGTCCATAGATTTTCCTGATTGACTTCCACGCCACTATGGTGTCCCTCAGCAAGATAGACTTCCTGATCGATGCTGGAAGGTCTTTTAGTTTTGTATGTAGAAGAGCGACCAGGCTCCATGGACCAACCAAACCTTGTTCTATCTTGATCGCCGAGTGATGCCCCGTCTCCCATACCCAGTCCCTGACGTGCCGGAATAAGGTCGCCAGATTATAATGGCGGACATTTGGCATCTGAAGTCCTCCTTCCCATTTTGGCATAGTCAATTTCGCATAAGCAATGCGCGGTCTTTTGGCTTTCCACAGGAAGCGATTGAACGCTCTCTGAATCCTATTGGTGTCAGTGTGCTTTAACAATAGCGGGATTGTTTGGAGCGGGTAGAGTAGCTTAGGAAAGCTCACCATTTTAATCAAGTGTGCTCTGCCACACAAGGACAGGGGTAACTCCTTCCATTTCTCCAACTCACTCTCGATCTTTGATAACAGCGGAGGGTAGTTCAATGAATATATCGACTCTGGGGTACGCCCTATTTTGATGCCTAAGTAAGTTAGGTAATCTTTTCTGATTTCCACCCTAGACTGTATCCGGCTTCCCTGGTTAGTCCCTCGCCCCAAAAACAACATTTGGCTTTTGTCCAATTTCAGTTTTATATAGCCAATCATATCCGCACATTTGGCTATCCTGTGTAGGATGTCTTCGTGGTACATGTGGTCCGCTGCGGGCATCCTCCATTATATGCATTTTTGCTGGGGATTGCAACAGATCACATGTACAGGATTTGCTCCCCCGGTTAGCATATTGGGTTTTGATTCATTTTCTACCTTTTAAGACCACTTTATTCTGTTATTCAGCTTGACAGACTAACCACAGCCATGTTCCTGCCCACTTTTAAGAACCGAAGTGAATAATGTAAGAATGCAAAATGTTGCTTTTTTGTGTGCAAATAAGCCCAATTTTGTGACATTTAAAACTAGAATTCTGGGGTGCAGGGAGTGATAAATCCCCCCCCCCCCCCCCATGTTGCTCTGGTAACTTGCATTATGCTAAACATGTCTTTACACCATTCTCTTTACATTAATCTGTAGTTGAAGATGTAAACTGTCCTACTGCCTCTAATGAGTTTTGAGCTTGTTTCCTGTAGACAACCCCTGTCCATATGCCCTACTCAGCAACTGCAGGGAAAGTAAGACCAAAAACAGCTTCCCCTAGTGATACCAGCTGTTCGGCAGAGTTAGAGAAGCCTGACCTGCAGCAATCAGCTCATCCTCGTGCTGGATGCGTTTTTTGCAGACCCATTGAAATGAATGGGTTTGCATCCTATCTGCAGAAAAAACGGACACGGAAACAAAATACGTTTGTGTGCATGAGGCCTAAGGATGTATCTGATGAAATGCTTGACCAATAGAAATATAAATAAACGGATAAATTTGTATGCAGGACAGCTACATTTTTCACTGTATAGTCTGGGGAAATTTATCACAGACCAGCATATGATGCCAGAGGCTGTGCCTAATTTATGACAAGGCTCACGCCTCATTATAAATTAGGTGCAGCTCTAGCAGTTTGTGTGCCTAAGGCTACTTTCACATTAGCGTTTTTTGCGGATCCGTCATGGATCTGCAAAAACGCTTCCATTACAATAATACAACGCATGCATCCGTCATGAATGGATCTGGTTGTATTATATCTTCTATAGCCATAACGGATCCGTCCTGAACACCACTGAAAGTCAATGGGAGACGGATCCGTTTTCGATTGTGTCAGAGAAAACAGATCCGTCCTAACACAATCGCTCCGCACCACATCGCGGACAGAAAAACGCTCCTATATGTAGTTATAAAATTGGATAACACTTCATATTCGAAAACGATAACGCCCCCATACTCCAGAGAAAGAAGAATGGAAGCTGTATGTCATTATACAGTACCTTCACAGGGACACAGTTCTTTTCTAACTCTTTAGAAAGAGTTAACCTTCTTGAAAGTAAGTCTACTTTCACACTGGCGTTTTGGCTTTCCGTTTCTGAGATCCGTTCAGGGCTCTCACAAGCGGTCCAAAACGGATCAGTTTTGCCCTAATGCATGCTGAATGGAAAAGTATCCGCTCATAATGCATCAGTTTGCCTCTGATCGGTCTCCATTCTGCTCTGGAGGCGGACACCAAAACTCTTCCTGCAGCGTTTTTCTGTTCGTCTGACGAAGCGGAGCCAAACGTGGACGGATTCGTTTTCTCTGACACAATAGAAAACTGATCCGTCCCCCATTGACTTTCAATGGAGTTCAAGACGGATCCGTCATGGCTATAGAAGACATAATACAACTGGATCCGTTCATGATGGATGCATGCGGTTGTATTATTGTAACAGAAGCGTTTTTGCAGATCCATGACAGATCCACAAAAAACGCTAGCTTGAAAGTAGACTAACATAGTGTGATGTTCCGCTTATACTGCAAGATGTGTCTATGATACTCCCATTAGTGCCTCAGGTACAATTATGTAAAGAAGCCCCTTATTGACAATGTTTGGTTACAATAATTATGCTCTGTGAAGCGAGCGTAATAATCCACAGTATATAAGGTACAGTAGCAGGCAACTAATGCTTAGAAAATAAATTATCGCGACTAATTGTACTTTCCCAGAGTTTATGAATTATGTTTTATATTGTTGATGCATTTTCTGATCAATGCTAGAGTTGCATTTTTATTTTGCTAGCCAAAAACAAATACTGTATTTTTCGCCCCATAAGACACACTTTTTTTGCCCCCAAACTGGGAGAAAAATGCCCCTGCGTCTTATGGGGCGAATACTAATAAGCCCTTCCATTATGGAAGCGCTGATTAGTACCGGAGGACCAGGAAGCGATGAAGGCTCTGTATTCACCGCTTCCTGGTCCTCGACTGTCAGCTGTGCAAAGGCTGCGCACAGCGTGAGGGCGCTCTGTGACCTCATGCTGTGCTCGCCAGTTCACAGCACAGCCGACAGCAGGAGGAAGAGGATCGCGCTGGAGGAGAGAAGCGGCGGCATCTAGGAGCAGGAGAGGTAAGTGGTTTATTTATTTTGTGATCCGAGGCTGGGGGCTGCTGATATATATGTATGGCTGGGGGCTGATTATATATATATGGCTGGGGGCTGATTACATGTATGGCTGGGGGCTGATTAGAGTCATGGAGGACTGATATGAGGCATTGGGGGTCTGATCTGAGGTCTTATTGGGGTCCTATTAACATTGGGGGTCTGATTGGTGGTCTGACCTGAGGTGTAATGAAAAAAATGTTTTTCTTATTGTTTTACTTAAAAATTTAGGTGCGTCTTATGGGCCGGTGCGTCTCATAGGACGAAAAATGTGGTAATTCAAGCTCACAACAAGAATAGATGCAATAATTGTGGCGACTATATAATGTACACAAGGATCAATGTTTTACTGGCCAGTTCTTTATTAGTAATTCTTCGTTGTATTAATTATAGTATGGCCTCGATTGAAAATCACTTAAACAACCATACGTATCATGAGATTGGCCAAAAAGCTTCACATGATATTGACAGCGTGGAAATCTTCTCTGCCTTGTACACCTGCAAGAACATTTGCACTAGAATGCAACTACACAGGTCCCTATGACAGCATAATAGTGGCTTTTTAGTGGGTATTTACTCAGGATATACAGTATACAGTAAGACTGGAGGGCCACATTGAGCTGCCAAGCTCTACGAAAGACTAGAAGACTGTGGCCCAAATGGCCTTATGCTTTATCCTACTACAATACTGGTCTCTGTCTCTTTTAAAATCACTTTCTTGCTTCATTCGATTCCATATAGACTGACTAACCCATCCTAATTGACTAACTCAGAGCCCACATATTAGTTATACCTAAGGATGGCAAAGACCAAACTCAATGTCCCAACTATAGACAAATTTGCTTTCTTAATATTGACCTAAAATGTTTTATAAAAGTCCTCTTAATCTGCGTTATTCCCCTTTTCTTCAAGATAACATTCATCAGGATCAAGTGTGCTTCATGCCTTCCAGAAAGGCTGAGGAGAAAACCACACAAGCTATCAATGCAGTAAACTACATATCAACTAACTCTATCTTTGTCCTCCTTCTCTAAACCAACATTGAAAAGGGATTTTATTGGGTGGACTGGGGTTTCCTCACTTGAACCCTCATTGGATAGGAAGCCTATATTTGGTTCCCTTCAAAGCTATTAATACTAATGGAGTCCTCCCAGACTTATTCACAATCATGAATAGCAATTGTCAGGGATGTCCAGTATCACCCCTTATCCTCATATTCACTTTGGACCCCCTTTTGCCCCATATACACAGTAACTGGGACATCAATTGGATTCAGTTAGGGGGCTCAGAACATAAGGTCATGCCCTTCGTCAATGATATACTATTTTTCATTTTATTTTCTAAATAAAAATAATGGCTCATTGACCTTGCCACATTTTAGTAAGTCTCCACCTTCTTCTTCTACCTAATATTCCTACAGTTTCACATGTTGTATTAGTTTATAGTTCATACAGTATGTGCAGGGACTATTTGTCCCATTATTTATACTTGTTTTGGGGGGATGTTACCCCTCGTTATATCTTTCCAAAATGTTAAATAAAGAATTATGTAACAAAATTACCTGTCCGGGCCCCCTCGTCACCCGTCACCCGTCACCCAATGCTCTGTTTCTCCCTGCAGTGGGCTTTTGCTGGGGGAGATCAGCAGTGGGCTGATTGCTCAGCTGCTCTATTACTGTGTACTAGTGTTTCTGACTAATGGAGCGCCGAGTCATGGACCTATCAGGTTCTGATCCAGGGACTCGGTCCTCTATTTAAATCCCTTGCTGGCCATACAACAGTGGCAGTTATAGTCTGACTAGCTGTGTTCCTGCTCCTGTGCTTATTTGGATTGCTTATGCTTCTGACTACTCTCGGTCTCTCGTTTGGTACTATATAGTCCATCTGGTTCTGATCTCGGCTTGTCTTCTAACCACTCTTTGTCTCTCGTTTGGCACTGCGTAGCATGACTGGTTTTGACACATTTACAGTACTTACTACTCAGTATTGTGTTTGTCTGGTTTTGTTAGTCCGTCTCTGCACCTACATAGCGTCGGGACTGTTGACCAGTTGACATCTAGCCATTGAGGGCTTGTACTGCAAGTAGGTCGAGAAAGCAGGCTGGGTGCTAACTTTAGGGTTAACTGTCCTTTCTGTCCCTATGTACAATATAATTAAAGAAACAAAGAAACAAAAAAAACATTGTGCACTTGTGGTATCAGCATAACTAGAGCTTAGTATCACAGTGAAATTACTAGCATGTAATACCAGGGTAAACACAATAGGAAAAGAAGCAGCACTCTAATAGCAGGGGAAAAAATGCAACTTTATTCATCCATGGTCCTCCATGGATACATTTAACATGGAGTAGATTGGGAACTTTGGAATTGGGTCCCTGGAAGCTCTGCATCCACCTGTGCATGAGGCCTTAAATGGTCACTGTACTTTCAACAAACTTTGCATAAATCAATAGTACAGGTAAATGTTAGAAACTTTGTAATGTATCTTATCAGAGAAAAATGTAATAAAAAAAATCTTCTAAAATACAGTCTAAAATAGATGCAACTTGTTAATCAGTTCAGATCACCTTTCAGCAGTCATCTAATTGTTACAGACACGTTTAGAATGTTAGCTATCACTTATATATACATATGTGATATTAAGAATGCAGTAATGCAAGCCTGACAGTCAATGGGGTCCGTCAGGCGCTGTCAGTGTACTTGATATGACAGACCCAGCCCTTTCGATATTTTTGTTGTTCTATTCACATGAAGTACAATGAAAGCACCTCTGATGTGAACAAACCATTACACTGCTATGGTTCTGGGTTGATAGTATTGCCAACCTAAAGATGCCAATGTAGGCAGGTGGTATTGATATGCCGGGGGTATTCTGTACCTTGCCCCTACTCTGACGAATAGTGACTTGCAAGTCTTAGAAATACAAGGTTATTGCACTAAATACACTATGCACTTGCAAATGTTTCACATATCGAATCAATAGACCCGGTAGAAAAGGCCAAAGCAATGTCTTGGCAAGTGTGACATTTATACCAAAAACAAATAGGTTCCTATTAAAAAAACTGCTAGGAGACATTGTAATTGAAATGCTGCAGGAAGAGTACAATTAAGGAAGCATATAGGGAGAACTAACACCTGACTATGTATTTGTATTACTACTACAATTTGCAGCTTGTTACATATAGTATTTTGCCAGGTTACAGCCCACTCATCACATTTGGCAGCCACATTACAATTTCTGACTAATAGACTCGGCCAAGAGTTAAGTGCTCTCCTTAATTCTGCAATGAGTGCAATATTGTCCTGTGAGTCCCTCTAGGGGTGAAGTTCTGCTATTATCACTATCATGCCATCAGATTACTGTGATCACCTTGTAGCACAAAAGGTCCCTTCACACACAGCTTTTATGTGGCGTTTTTGGCCCAAAAAACACCTGTCTTGATCAGCATTTTTGTAGTGTTTTTGATGCGTTTTGATGTTTTTGCATGCCGAGATTTTTTAGAGGAAAGTATTAGTAATGTTACTTCCTCTGCAGAGCTGTATGAGAAAAAGCATTGCTAACAAAAAAAAACATTAAAGGAAGACATGTGCAGTGCAATGGGGGAAAAAGACAGATCCAGGCCATACTGCCATTGGAACAAATGTCACTGAGACAAATAATGCACCACAAGGGTGACAAAATGCCACTACATATACTTCCATGCAACATCTGGAAGTGGCATTTTTCTGCCTAAATAAAACACCAGTAAAAAACGCACCAAAAACTGCCTGAGATTTTGGGCTGTAAAAATGCCTGATACAGCACAGTTTATTGGCATGTTTTTTTTTTTGTCTTTTTGGGGGATTATTTGGAAACAATGGGGGAGATTTATCAAACTGGTGTAAAGTAGAACTGGCTTAGAACAGAAACCAATCAGATTATACCTTTCATTTTCCAAAGGAGCTGTGACAAAATGAAAGGTGGAATCTGATTGGTTTTCCCCTATATATTAGCAGATGTCCAAGTCTGAAAAAAAATCACGATCTATAGCAAAGTATAAGAAAGTATTAAAAAACACCACCTAATTAACACATAATTGTGTGTCCTGTGTTCATATTTCCCATAGACCTGCCACATAGAGCTGGCACATGTTTTACAGGCTAGGGCAGCACTAAAGCCCGCCCATTAGTGCCGATGATGTCATCAGCCTCCACCTAGCATGCCCATGGAGAGCCTGGTACGTTACTTTATCTCACAAAAATTCCCTTGACCGGTGCTATTCAGCGCAGGGCAAGGGAGAGCATCAGAGGATGAAAGGCTCCGATGCTCATGTCAGAGGGGCTGCCTGGGTGAAGAAGGGGATATGTCAGGGTTCAGCTCTGAACCTGGACAACCCCTTTAAGAGAGTGCAGCAGAGGGCGGAGCAGACTAGTTGGATGTCCAGGAATTGTAGAAAATGACTTTCTAGTGAAACATTCACAGGGCTGGACCATACCAAGCAGTCATTTGTAACTAAGCACAGTACTTGTGTGACCACCAAAATTTTGCCTTAATTGTGTCAGCCCTGTGTGATCATTACAATTAAAGAACCTCTATGGCAGTAAAATCTGTGATTAATTCATTTAATTATCTTATTATATTCCTTAGCCTGTGCAGTTTTATAAAAATCTGTTGTTTCTTGTATGCAGCCAATTAGGTTGGGGAGAAAGGCATTTCCGAAATAATCCTGCCCAATGATCACAACATCTCATTAGCTGATATATTGTGGCTCTTGGCTCAGACATAAAGAAGCACTCTTATGCTCTTGTCAACTCTCCTGGAATATCTGGGAGACACCCGGAAAAAAGTTGGCAAATCTCCCGGCTGTCACACATACTCACCCCTATCCTTCTGCCTTCTTGTGCCTCCCTCCATCTGCAGGCCTACAGTGTCAGGACATTTTCTGTGTTGCCCCAGGGAGTAGAATGAATCACAGAAATGGACAGAGTACAGTACCTGCCTGGTCTGAGGTCTTTAACGGGGTACTTAACTTTCCTGCGTACAGACCCTTGATCAGATCATTTATGGATCCCAAACTGTTTGGGATCGTTATAAAGGCCTCGTCTGGGATCTGTATACAGGGAAGACTGGGGTTTGTAAATGCGGTCCTGTAACAAGGGGGCCTGGCTTGGGGTTTGTATACAGGAAAGGCATTGGTGTCTTTAACCACCTCCCGACCGCCTAACGCGCCGATGCGTCCGGGAGGTGGTTGATTTACTCCTCCTGGACGCATCGGCACGTCATCTCGCTATACCCGAGATTTCCTGTGAACGCGCGCACGCAGGCACGCGCGCTCACAGGAAAAGAAGGTAAGCGAGTGGATCTCCAGCCTGCCAGCGGCGATCGCTCGCTGGCAGGCTGGAGATGTTTTTTAACCCCTAACAGGTATATTAGATGCTGTTTTGATAACAGCGTCTAATATACCCGCTACCTGCTCCTCTGGTGGTCCCTTTTGTTTGGATCGACCACCAGAGGACACAGGCAGCTCAGTAAAGTCGCACCAAACACCACACTACACTACACCCCCCCCGTCACTTATTAACCCCTTATAAACCCCTGATCACCCATGATCACCCCATATAAACTCCCTGCTCACCCCCCTGTCATTGATCACCCCCCTGTCATTGATCACCCCCCTGTCAGGCTCCGTTCAGACGTCCGTATGATTTTTACGGATCCACAGATACATGGATCGGATCCGCAAAACACATACGGACGTCTGAATGGAGCCTTACATGGGGGTGATCAATGACAGGCGGGTGATCACCCATATAGATTCCCTGATCACCCCATGTCATTGATCACCCCCCTGTAAGGCTCCATTCAGACGTCCGTATGATTTTTACGGATCCATGGATACATGGATCGGATCCGCAAAACACATGCGGACGTCTGAATGGAGCCTTACAGGGGGGTGATCAATGACAGGCGGGTGATCAATGACAGGCGGGTGATCACCCATATACACTCCCTGATCACCCCCTGTCATTGATAACCCCCCTGTAAGGCTCCATTCAGACGTCCGCATGTGTTTTGCGGATCCGATCCATGTATCCATGGATCCGTAAAAATCATACGGACGTCTGAATGGAGCCTTACAGGGGGGTGATCAATGACAGGGAGGTGATCACCCATATACACTCCCTGATCACCCCCTGTCATTGATCACCCCCCTGTAAGGCTCCATTCAGACGTCCGCATGTGTTTTGCGGATCCGATCCATGTATCCATGGATCCGTAAAAATCATACGGACGTCTGAATGGAGCCTTACAGGGGGGTGATCAATGACAGGCGGGTGATCACCCATATAGATTCCCTGATCACCCCATGTCATTGATCACCCCCCTGTAAGGCTCCATTCAGACGTCCGTATGATTTTTACGGATCCATGGATACATGGATCGGATCCGCAAAACACATGCGGACGTCTGAATGGAGCCTTACAGGGGGGTGATCAATGACAGGCGGGTGATCAATGACAGGCGGGTGATCACCCATATACACTCCCTGATCACCCCCTGTCATTGATCACCCCCCTGTAAGGCTCCATTCAGACGTCCGCATGTGTTTTGCGGATCCGATCCATGTATCCATGGATCCGTAAAAATCATACGGACGTCTGAATGGAGCCTTACAGGGGGGTGATCAATGACAGGGAGGTGATCACCCATATACACTCCCTGATCACCCCCTGTCATTGATCACCCCCCTGTAAGGCTCCATTCAGACGTCCGCATGTGTTTTGCGGATCCGATCCATGTATCCATGGATCCGTAAAAATCATACGGACGTCTGAATGGAGCCTTACCAGGGGGGTGATCAATGACAGGGGGGTGATCAGGGAGTCTATATGGGTGATCACCCCCCTGTCATTGATCACCCCCCTGGTAAGGCTCCATTCAGACGTCCGTATGATTTTTACGGATCCATGGATACATGGATCGGATCTGCAAAACACATGCGGACGTCTGAATAGAGCCTTACAGGGGGGTGATCAATGATGGAGGTGATCAGGGAGTCTATATGGGTGATCACCCCCCTGTCATTGATCACCCCCCTGTCATTGATCACCCCCCTGTCATTGATCACCCCCCCTGTAAGGCTCCATTCAGACATTTTTTTGGCCCAAGTTAGCGGAAATATATATATATTTTTTTGTTTGTTTTTTCTTACAAAGTCTCATATTCCACTAACTTGTGTCAAAAAATAAAATCTCACATGAACTCACCATACCCCTCACGGAATCCAAATGCGTAAACATTTTTAGACATTTATATTCCAGACTTCTTCTCACGCTTTAGGGCCCCTAAAAAGCCAGGGCAGTATAAATACCCCACATGTGACCCCATTTCGGAAAGAAGACACCCCAAGGTATTCCATGAGGGGCATATTGAGTCCATGAAAGATTGAAATTTTTGTCCTAAGTTAGCGGAAAGTGAGACTTTGTGAGAAAAAAACAAAAAAAAATCAATTTCCGCTAACTTATGCAAAAAAAAAAAATTCGATGAACTCGCCAGGCCCCTCATTGAATATCTTGGGGTGTCTTCTTTCCAAAGTGGGGTCACATGTGGGGTATTTATACTGCCCTGGCTTTTTAGGGGCCCGAAAGTGTGAGAAGAAGTCTGGGATCCAAATGTCTAAAAATGCCCTCCTAAAAGGAATTTGGGCACCTTTGCGCATCTAGGCTGCAAAAAAGTGTCACACATCTGGTATCGCCGTACTCAGGAGAAGTTGGGGAATGTGTTTTGGGGTGTCATTTTACATATACCCATGCTGGGTGAGAAAAATATCTTGATCAAATGCCAACTTTGTATAAAAAAATGGGAAAAGTTGTCATTTGCCAAGATATTTCTCTCACCCAGCATGGGTATATGTAAAATGACACCCCAAAACACATTCCCCAACTTCTCCTGAGTACGGCGATACCAGATGTGTCACACTTTCTTTTTTGCAGCCAAGGTGGGCAAAGGGGCACACATTCCAAAGTGCACCTTTCGGATTTCGCAAGCCATTTTTTACACATTTTTATTGCAAGGTACTTCTCACACATTTGGGCCCCTAAATTGCCAGGCCAGTATAACTACGCCACAAGTGACCCCATTTTGGAAAGAAGACACCCCAAGGTATTCCGTGAGGGGCACGGCGAGTTCCTAGAATTTTTTATTTTTTGTCACAAGTTAGCGGAAAATGATGATTTTTCTTTTTTTCCTTTTTTCCTTACAAAGTCTCATATTCCACTAACTTGCGACAAAAAATAAAAAATTCTAGGAACTCGCCATGCCCCTCACAGAATACCTTAGAGTGTCTTCTTTCCAAAATGGGGTCACTTGTGGCGTAGTTATACTGCCCTGGCAATTTAGGGGCCCAAATGTGTGAGAAGTACTTTGCAATCAAAATGTGTAAAAAATGGCCTGCGAAATCCGAAAGGTGTACTTTGGAATATGTGCCCCTTTGCCCACCTTGGCTGCAAAAAAGTGTCACACATCTGGTATCGCCGTACTCAGGAGAAGTTGGGGAATGTGTTTTGGGGTGTCATTTTACATATACCCATGCTGGGTGAGAAAAATATCTTGGTCAAATGCCAACTTTGTATAAAAAAATGGGAAAAGTTGTCTTTTGCCAAGATATTTCTCTCACTCAGCATGGGTATATGTAAAATGACACCCCAAAACACATTCCCCAACTTCTCCTGAGTACGGCGATACCAGATGTGTCACACTTTTTTGCAGCCAAGGTGGGCAAAGGGGCACATATTCCAAAGTGCACCTTTCGGATTTCGCAGGCCATTTTTTACACATTTTGATTGCAAAGTACTTCTCACACATTTGGGCCCCTAAATTGCCAGGGCAGTATAACTACCCCACAAGTGACCCCATTTTGGAAAGAAGACACCCCAAGGTATTCTGTGAGGGGCATGGCGAGTTCCTAGAATTTTTTATTTTTTGTCGCAAGTTAGTGGAATATGAGACTTTGTAAGAAAAAAATAAAATAAAATAAAAATCATCATTTTCCGCTAACTTGTGACAAAAAATAAAAAGTTCTATGAACTCACTATGCCCATCAGCGAATACCTTAGGGTGCCTACTTTCCGAAATGGGGTCATTTGTGGGGGTTTTCTACTGTCTGGGCATTGTAGAACCTCAGGAAACATGACAGGTGCTCAGAAAGTCAGAGCTGCTTCAAAAAGCGGAAATTCACATTTTTGTACCATAGTTTGTAAACGCTATAACTTTTACCCAAACCATTTTTTATTTTTTTTGCCCAAACATTTTTTTTTTATCAAAGACATGTAGAACTATTAATTTAGCGAAAAATGTATATATGGATGTCGTTTTTTTTTGCAAAATTTTACAGCTGAAAGTGAAAAATGTCATTTCTTTGCAAAAAAATCGTTACATTTTGATTAATAACAAAAAAGTAAAAATGTCAGCAGCAATGAAATACCACCAAATGAAAGCTCTATTAGTGAGAAGAAAAGGAGGTAAAATTCATTTGGGTGGTAAGTTGCATGACCGAGCGATAAACGGTGAAAGTAGTGTAGTGCCGAAGTGTAAAAAGTGGCCTGGTCATGAAGGGGGTTTTAGCTAGCGGGGCTGAAGTGGTTAAACAGGGGGTTTAGTGTGGGGTATGTAAACAGGGTGTTCTGGAGTCTGTATTTTAAGGATGTCTAGGGTCTATTTTAAGTGGTTTGGGGTCTACATTTATTTAGCAGGTCCTATATGGAATGGACTGGACATACTGTGCATGTTGCTTTATTTTTGCCTCTTTGTACACTGACATCCCTTCTCAAATACTGGAACAGATGGGGCTCCCTTTAGGCCAGGAGAGTTTCCTTACTTTTTATCCTGCTTCCCCTTCTCACATTTCACAGGCCGTGCATCAATCCCAGTAGGCCGGTGCAGAACCTCTATGATTATCGGAGCTGTGATTGTCTGATGATGCACGATGGCGCCAGCAATAACAGATGATCTGCAGTGGAACCTCCTGTGACCATCTAGTTGTTATGGGTAGTTGTAGAAGCAGCACACCAGAAATTATCAGACATAGAAAAGAATGAAGAGGAAGGTGAGATCAAGGAATAATCTCTGTATACGTCTATGCAAGTCAGTGACAGCGTGGCCAGAAGGCTCAGTAGGAAGTACAGCTCTGGAGCTGAAACTAATACTAATAAAAGTGAAACACTGTGCAGAGTAAAGATGAGAAAGATTCCTGAGCAAAGCATTAACGAGGTCATACTAATAAGGCTGAAGAGTGTGCCGTCTTTATACTATCACAATTTTGTCAGTGCTGTTCAGGAAATGTTCCCTAGGTAGAAAAGAAAAAACAAAATGAATGTGGTGAAGCTTTCAGGCTACTCCTTTTCCTGTTCAGAGAATAAGCAGCCAAGTCAAAATATGTCATTTTAATTCTTTGAAAACTACTACATGTCCTCTTGGTTTAACACCTTAAGGACAAAGCATTTAAGTCCTTAAAGTGGGGTTGTCTGAGATAATTAAGCCCCACTTCTCCAATCGTCTGTATTCTGACTCCGATTGTTGCAATATCGATCTATCCCTTGTAAGACCTCTATGCCTGGCCTATATAAGCAGATATAATCACTGCGGACAATCCTCATCAGATAGCTAAACTCACCAATCCACAAGTTGCTTTATTCTGTACATCAGACAACAGGATACAGCAGAATGAATGGATCTCAGTATTATGCGGTCAAAAGATATACTTTCTTTAGCGTACCATGAAGAATACACGTGTCCCTGTTACATGTGGTCTGTTAGCTGCATCCATGATAGAGGAAGTGCTGTACTCCAGAAGAAGGGTGGAGCATCACACAAGGAAATGTGTCATAGATCTCAGGGAGGGAACATGGAAAAAAACTAGTGCATTACCAAAAAAGGGCCACTAGATGGCAGCATATAACTATTAAAATATACCCAGGAAATGGTTTAAAGAATAAACTATATAAACTCCCATCTACATTAATGTAAATATTAACTGTGTAACAGCATACTCCCCATCTGGCATTGTAAATGTCACTATTTATACTATAATGGTAGTTATACAAATGCAAATTAACAACAGGGCAATTTGCTTATAAGAGAACATGCGTATAATGCAACAACTATAACGTAAGGCTTCAAGTTGTATCAATTAAGGTTCAAGACACTTCCTTCTTGAAGTCACAGGTAGGATCCAGCAGCATACGCAAGCAAGTTCATTATCCAAAGGTAAGAGCAGAATAAGTTCCGTGATGATAGGTATGATAAAAGTCTTTATAGTCCCTTGACCTACAACTTTTACCTCCACCTTGCGTACCTTACCGTCATCACTAGGAATGCTCTTTACAATAAGTCCCATAGGCCACTCAATTCTTTCAGCTTGCTTGTCCTTGAGCAGAACGAGATCTCCAACTTGTATGTTAGGGTTCAGGCGTTGCCATTTCCTGCGTCCTTGCAGAGTAGAAAGATACTCCATCTTCCAACGATTCTAGAAGCAGTTGGCGAGGTGTTGTACTCGCTTCCACTGGTCAAAGCACAGATTTCCTGCTTTAAAGTTCCCAGGTGGAACAGGAACGTACACAAGCTTCTGGGTAAGCAGGGTAGCTGGAGTAAGGATAGTTGGGGTTTCTGTAGACACTGGAACAAGTGGTCTTGAATTGATTATGACAGATGCTTCTGCCAGGAAGGTAGTTAGAATCTCATGGGTAAGTCTTATGGAGTTCAAGTCCATAAGCATAGAGTCCAGTATTTTACGTGTGATGCCTATCATTCTCTCCCATAAGCCAGCCATGTGGGAAGAATGAGGAGGATTGAAAATTCATGCACAGCCTTTTTCAGCTAAAAGATCTTGGATTGGCCTAGAGTTGAGCTGTAACTCTTGACAGGCTCCAACGAAATTAGTTCCACAGTCAGATCTTAATGTCTTGACTGGTCCTCTGATGGCAAGAAAACGTCTTCGAGCATTGATAAAACTTGAGATATCCATATCCAATTATATTACTTCAATGTGAACTGCACGCACATTCATGCAAGTGAACAGCACTGCCCATCCTTTACTATTTGCTTGGCCACTTCAAGTTCTGCAGGCTATTACCATTCATGGTCCAAAGACATCCAGAGATTCCAGATCAATATGAGTGAAACGTGGGTCAGTACTTAACCTGTCAGCTGGCAAATCTGACATTTGCTGTTGTTGATGTTTACCTCTTAGTTTACAGCACTGAACACAGCTGTGCAGTGTAGCTGTAATCTGTATTTTTGCTCCTATAATCTAAAGGCCTGCAGCACTTATGGCACCTTCTGTGAAGTGTCTACCTTGGTGCTTAACCCCTTCATGGTAGTGCCATATAAGCAGAGTGACGATGTGATGGCGAGCAGGTATAATGAGAGGATTCTGTTCTTGCTCTCCCAATTCAGCCTTGTTTAAACATCCACCAACCCTTAGCATGCCATCATTGTCAATGAATGGGTTCAGGTTAGCAATTGGACTGTTTTTTGGAATGTCCCTTTTGTCACGGATACATTTAATTTCTGAGCCAAAGGCATCCTGCGCACACTGCGTATTATGATCATTTCCCCTTCAGCAATGTCCTTTGCAGAAAGAAGCTTTTGGCACATGTGCCAACTCTGACATTGAACATTGGTGGGCTTCGTGTGAAAGCAGTTTGCAATATGGACTAACCTTGCGATGGTGCGTACAAGCCTTATCCACTTGGAAAAAAGTTCAAAGCATTGACAGCCCAAGACAAGTCTTTGTTCAGTTCTGCTGACAAGGGTTTTAACTTCAGGACGAATCTCTGGATCTTTGTCAGGTTTTAGAAGACTGAAGACATCAGCTATTGTTTCTTTTGGATGACCCAGCAGGAATTCAGGACCTGTTAACCAGGAAGAATTTGCAGGAACTAACCAGGAACACTGACAGGATTCATTTCAGATGGGACATAATGCCATTGTTCAGGTTTAGATGATTTCCTGATTCTTTCTACACGGTTGCTGACATACACATAGAAACGTTTAGTCAACTTTGCTGTCTGTGTAGAATTTGGTGTCATCTATCTGAATGTCTAGCTCACGCAGTATGAAAGCTGCAATTTCTACAGCTAGCACAGTCCTACAAAGTACAAGCCTAGGAATTGTGTGCTCAGGCTTAGGTGCTAAGCTTTCCCAAACAGAAACGCTATGTGGGTTTGATTAAAGGGGGCTCTCACCTTGAGGTAGGCCACAGCCGCTATGGCCTCAGTAGATGCGTCTGAGATGTGAAGAGTCTTTTCTCTGACTTGTAGCAAGCTGATGTGTAGAAGCATGGTATACGGATTCCATTTCAGGCATGTAGAGATTGCTTCCAGGACTCCCACTTTGAAAGCTTGTCTGATGGCAGTAGAACGTCCCAATCTTTAATAGACTCTGAGAACTGTCTAAGTAAGGCTTTACCTTGTATGGTGATGGGAGCCACAAATCCACTGGATCGTATAGGCTTGGTAAATGGCTTGTCTGTAGATCTGACTTGGAAGCCGAATGTGTCTTTTAATAAGTCCCACCTTAGGCCCAGACTTCTCTGCACAGGTGGCATATCCATTCCCAGATTTAAGTCTTTAAACCCTGTGGCATGATCACCAGGTTGAAAGGCTTTCATAACAGCAACACTATTTGAGGCAATCTTGTGTAGTCTGAGGTTAGCCTCAGAAAGCATACCTTGTGCCCTTTGGAGCAGGTCTATGGCTTCTTCGTCTGTAGGTAAAGACTTAAAGGGAACCTGTCACCGGAATTTGGGGTATAGAGCTGAGGACATGGGTTGCAAGATGGTCGCTAGCAGATCCGCAATATCCAGTCCCCATAGCTCTGTGTGCTTTTATTGTGTATAAAAACCGATTTAATACATATGCAAATTCACCTGAGATGAGTCAGAGCTTGAAAATATGACTCTTCTCTGGTCACACAAGTAAGATGTATGATAATATGTTAATTTGCATATGTATCAAATCAGTTTTTTTACACAATAAAAGCACAAAGAGCTATGGGGACGGGGTATTGCTGATGTGCTAGTGGCGATCTAGCAACCCATATCCTCAGCTCTATACCCAAAATACTGGTGACAGGTTCCCTTTAAGTTCATCGTCAACATAAAAGTCTCAACGAAGTGTCGAGCATCCACTCCATACTCCTTTTCTCCATAAAGGGCAGTCCTTCATAAACCGTATATTGCAACAGCGGGACTATTTCCAAAAACATATACCTGTATATGGTATTCAATAATCTCATTGTCTATGTTGTTGTTACGATGCCACAGAAACCTTAGGAAGTTCCTATGGTCTTCGCGTACAATGAATTAATGAAACATTTGCTCAATATCAGCAGTTATGGCAACTGGCTCTCTTCTAAACCTCATAAGTGCACCTACAAGGTTGTTGGTTAGATTCGGGCCGGTGAGAAGAACATTGTTTACGGATACGCCTGGATACTTGGCACTGGAGTCAAGTACTACCCTGATTTGTTTTGGCTTACGTGGATGATACACTCTGAAGAAAGGCAGATACCAGCACTCATCGTGTCTTTGAAGTGGTGGCGCTGGTTCGGCGTGATCATTGTGGAAGATCCTTTTCATAAAAGCGATGAAATGATCCTTCATTTCCGGCCTGTTCTTTAGTGTTCATTGAAGTGAGTTGAATCTGGATAAAGCCTGTTCACAATTGGTTGGGAGTTTGGCCCTTGTAGCACAAAGAGGTAATGGTGCAACCCAGCTGTTAGACTCATCATGGAAGAATTCTTTGTCCATTAATTTGATGAACTCTCTGTCTTCAACTGACAAGAATATTTTGTTGTCATCACTTGTAGTACAAAACACTGTGGTACCTAGGTTGTTATCACAAAGGACAGGAGTAACATCAGGTACTTGGATGATGTCAAGAGGCTTCTCCTTTACTTCATAATGGTGAGGGCACTGTTTGAAGTGGGATGCACATCCGTTTCCCAACACGTAAGTCTTGAAGGAGTGGATCTCACATGACGTACGCATCCTGGCCAAGCATACATCGCCCACTATTACCCAGCCTAGGTCAAGTCTTTGTGCATAAGGGGCATGGTCAGGTCAATCGCACTGGTCGTGTACTTTATGTACTCTGAGAATGTCTCTTCCTAGCAGGACTAAGATTTCAGCACTCATGTCCATTGCAGGAATCTCATCAACAAGGTGCCTTAAATGAGGATTGTGATATGCAGCTTCTGGAGTAGGAATCTCTTCCCTTTCATCTGGTATCTGTTCACCCTGAACGAATGTTGGTAGGGGTATGCCCTCTCCCCGTTGATATGAGAGACCATGAACCCATCGACCCTTGTGCCGAAGGTCTCTACACGACCAGAACAGGTTCTGAGAGTATACGGTATGGCGTGACCCTCTATGCCAAAGATCTCAAAAAACTTAGGCTTAACCAGGGATATGTAGCTCTGTTCATCTATTATGGCATACATCCTAGCAGCTTTCTCAGGATGATCCTTTGGGTTTATCTTGACTAGGCATATCTTGGCACAGCATTTGTGATCCATGCCTTCTCCACAGACTTCTGTGCATGAAGAAGAAACATTATCTTTGGCTCGGTTATGACTTTGTTGCTCCCCGCCATAGCTACTATGTTATTTAACCTTGATGATGATGATGATGAGGATGAAGCAGGCAAGTTTGGTTCACTGAAGCTGAAATTGTTTCTCGTCCAGGCTTGATCACTAATGAACCAACAAAAGTATGAGAATGGAGAAAAGGATATGTTATAGTCTCTTTTGTACCTTAAGCCCTGTTGTGCCCACTTCTCTTGCAGGCCAAATGGCAATTTAGATACCACTAGGTTAAAACCATGAGCGGTGTCCAGGAAGCTTAGTCCAGGTAGACATGGGTCTGTCTTTGCCAACTCTAGCTCCATAAGGAGATCACTTAGATCTTCAAGCTTGCGATAGTCTTTGTTCCCTATTTTTGAGAAGTTTTGCAGTCTCTTGAATAGAGCGCTTTCTATGTCTTCAGAGCTACCATAGGCTGGCTCAAGTCTTGCCCATGCAGCAACAAGACCTGCATCTGGGTGGTCAACATGTACTGTTCTCACTCTTTTAACACGATCTGCAGATTCTGGCCCCAGCCACCTTATGAGCAATTCAAGTTCCTCCTTAGTAGTAAGAGATGAGAGTTGAGATCAGCAATGGCACCCTTGAAGGTTGATCTCCAGGCCCTGTAGCTCTCTGGACAGTCGTCAAACCTTGAGAGGCTGGTGTTAATGAGCTCATTGCGTACCATATAGCTGGCAAAGTCGTTCAAGTCTGATCTCTCCCTCTTTGGTGCCAAAGTAACTTGTGGAACCCCTTGGGTGTGAAAGTTCTCTGGTGATGTAGGGTGAGGTTTACCAGGGTAAAATGATGTCGCATGAGCGTTTAACTGCGGTGTAGTATCTAAGGCTTGTGCTGGCTGTGGCTTGAGCTGCGGCTTATCACTGGAAGTCACCTTGTTGTTGGCATGAGTTGATATGGTTTACTGTGTAGATGTACTTATGTTGTAGACTTAAAGAGGCTTAGGCATATAGAGCTGAGAGGTCTAGCTGACAGTGTTGTTAGTAGAAGGTATAGAGAGATGACTCTATCTTTGCAAATGTTGTGCTTTAGTACTTATTCAATGGTGCGTTCAACTGGATCTTTCAGTTCTGCTGGGACAAGGCAATCTGAATTAGTACTTTGTCCCATTGCTTGTTCAAGGACTTTCAGCCTTGCTAGGGAAGCTGCTTCCTCCCCTTCCATTTGCAGAATCTTTATTTGCGAATCTGACTCTGCTTGTTAAGCTACCATTTGTGCTTCCATCTCTGCTTGTTGAGCTACCCTTGCGTACTTATACCTCTGCTTGCTTTCTGGTAAAAGAGCTTTGCGCTTTTTTTGATTCGGCATCAGTTCAGGCCTCTATTAGCTTGTCACTTAATGTAGAACTTCTGGAGCGAGAGGATTTAGAAGAAAGTGCAGTGCGCTTGGTTGAGGTGTATCTGTGAGATTTGGTCTTCTGCAGTTGAGTAATGTGGGGTTCTGCCTTAAGCTTAGCATTTTGCACTGTGAGATCCCTTTGTTGGTTCAGCGCATCAGTCCTTGTCAGTTCTGCTGAAGAATCTTCTATATTAGAGTCCTGCAAGAAAGCTGAGTATTTTGCAGACAGCCGCTGGTAGCGTTCATACACAGCAAATAGGCGATTTATAGAGTCTCCTAATTCAGCTGGTTGATCATTAAAGTGTGACAAAACTGACATGCAGTGTGAGGTTCTGCCCCAGAGGTCGGACAGATTACTGAAGAACTCATCTCTAGTGGCTTCATAGTTTTCTCTCAGTGTCGGTTTTATTGTACGTTTGGGTCTTACACTCTGGTAATATCTGCAGAATCTGCTCCCTGTGCGTCTGCCAGTTCAGAGACATGATGTATCTGCGTTGGTTCGGCTATAAAAAAGTGTTCAGAGCCTTGCCTAGACATTTTTTACGCTTTTGCGAAAAAATGGTACTATCTCTTTAAGAAGACGAACAGCAGCTTACACATTTCAATGTAGAGTAACAGTTTCCAACATTCACATGAAGTGCAGTAAGCTTGTGCGACAATGTGCTTTCACAAGATGGCACCGAGCTTGATTGCAGATTAGGCACACACACATATACACAGCAGGTTGTAGGATTTCTATGCATCGTTTGACTATTCTGACTCTGATTGTGTGATAGCGATCTATCCCTTGTAAGACCTCTATGCTTAGCCTGTATAAGCAGATATAATCACTGTGGACAATCCTTATCAGATAGCTGAACTCACCAATACTGTGTTCATCCACAAGTTGCTTTATTTTGTACATCAGACAACAGGATACCGCAGAATGAATGGATCTCAATATTATGCGGTCAAAGGATGATACTTTCTTTAGCGTACCATGAAGAATACACGTGTCCCTGTTACATGTGGCCTGTTAGCTGCATCCATGATACAGGAAGTGCTGTACTCAAGAAGAAGGGTGGAGCATCATGCAAAGGAAATGTGTCATAGATCTCAGGGAGGGAACATGGAAAAACCAAGTGCATTACCAAAAAAAGGCCACTAGATGGCAGCATATAACTAACCATTGAAATATCCATAGGAAATGGTTGAAAAAATAAACTATATAAACTCCCATCTACATTAATGTAAATATTAACTGTGTAACAGCATAGCATGAAATAAAAAATAATGTTATACTCACCTCTTTCTCCAGCACCATTCTCTGTGCCGCAGCTCTGGTCATCCTGCCGCTGCTTGTTTACAAACTGTAGCCATGGAATGCCAGTGACTGCTGCAGCCAATCACTATTCTCAGATGTGTACTGCTAAGAAGAGTGATTGCCCACAGTGGTCAAGTACCGTATAGTGGTATGTCGTCCTTGTAGGACTGGATCGGCAGCAAAGAGAACAGCGCTGGAGAAAGATGTGAGTATAACATACATATAGTGCAATAACTTTTGCACCAAAACGGCATAAAGTGTTATCCTTATTTTATAGTGAACAGCAAACTAAGCTATAAAAACCAGTGTCAGGCAGCTGCTGCTAAGGCCAATAAGATAATGGGTTGCATCAAAAGGGCCATAGATGCCCATGATGAGAACATAGTCCTACGACTTTACAAATCACTAGTCAGAACACACATGGAGTACTGTGTACAGTTCTGGGCTCCTGTGAACAAGGCAGACATAGCAGAGCTGGAGAGGGTACAGAGGAGGGCAACTAAAGTAATAATTGGAATGGGGGGACTATAGTACCCTGAAAGATTATCAACATTAGGGTTATTCACTTTAGAAAAAAGATGACTGTGGGGAGATTTACTGTATTTTTCGCCCCATAAGACGCCGTCTGGAACTAGGGGCAGGGCCCGGTGCAGTCACTGTACTCTTACACCGGGCCCCGCCGCTCACCGCAGTATTTCTAGACATTAATCCTTAACCTATTCATAAGTTTAACTAAAGCTGCGCTCTCCCCGTTCCCCTGTATCAGTACAGCACTTACTAACAAGCTTCCATAGCAGGCAGAGCGGACAGCAGCAGTAAAGTCACTCACTGACGTCACGCGCCTGCTCCTCCCACTTTATGAATGAAGCAGGCGCGCAACGTGAGTGACCTTACTGCTGCCGTCCACTCTGCCTGCTATGGAAGCGTCTTAGTAAGTGCTGTACTGATACAGGGGAACAGAGGAGAGCGCAGCTTTAGTTAAACTTATTAACAGGTTAAGGATTCATATTTATGAATACTGCGGTGAGCGGAGGGCCGGTGTATTGGGGGACACTGTTATGAGGGGGATCTGTGAATGACAAGTATATAGCAGTGTCATCCACAGATCCCCCCCATAACAGTGCCATCCACAGATCCCCCCATAACAGTGCCATCCACAGATCCCCCACCCCATAACAATGCCATCCACAGATCCACGACCCCATAGCAGTGCCATCCACAGATGTCCCTCCCCATAACAGTGTCATCCACAGATTCCCCATAAACAGTGCCATTCACAGATCCCCCATAAACAGTGCCATTAAACAGATCCCCCATAACAATGCCATCCACAGATCCCCCATAACAGTGCCATCCACAGATCCCCCATAACAGTGCCATACACATATCCCCCATAACAGTGCCATCCACAGATCCCCCATAACAGTGCCATCCAGATCCCCCATAACAGTGCCATCCACAGATCCCCCATAACAGTGCCATCCACATATCCCCATAACAGTGCCATCCACAGATCCCCCATATGACAGTGTGTCATCCACAGATCTCCCATAATAGTGTCATGCACAGACCGCCTGGGTGCGTCTTATAGGGTAAAAAATACTGTAATTACTATGTATAAATATATCAGGGGTCAGTACAGAGATCTCTCCCATCACCTATTTATCCCCAGGACTGTTACTGTGACGAGGGGACATCCTCTGCGTCTGGAGGAAAGAAGGATTGTACACAAACATAGAAAAGGATTCTTTACGGTAAGAGCAGTGAGACTATGGAACTCTCTGCCTGAGGAGGTGGTGATGGTGAGTACAATAAAGGAATTCAAGAGGGGCCTGGATGTATTTCTGGAGTGTAATAATATTACAGGCTATAGCTACTAGAGAGCGGTCGTTGATCCGCGGAGTTATTCTGATTGCCTGATTGGAGTCGGGAAGGAATTTTTCCCCCCTTAAGTGGGGAAAATTGGCTTCTACCTCACAGGGTTTTTTTTTTCCTCTGGATCAACTTGCATAATCGGCCTTATATACAGTCGTGGCCAAAAGTTTTGAGAATTACATAAATATTGGAAATTGGAAAAGTTGCTGCTTAAGTTTTTATAATAGCAATTTGCATATACTCCAGAATGTTATGAGGAGTGATCAGATGAATTGCATAGTCCTTCTTTGCCATGAAAATTAACTTAATCCCAAAAAAACTTTCCACTGCATTTCATTGCTGTCATTAAAGGACCTGCTTAGATCATTTCAGTAATCATCTTGTTAACTCAGGTGAGAATGTTGACGAGCACAAGGCTGGAGATCATTATGTCAGGCTGATTGGGTTAAAATGGCAGACGTGACCTGTTAAAAGGAGGGTGATGCTTCTCCTTGCTTGTCACCATTCACACCCATATGTAGTATTCCATATTTAGTGGAGAAAAGTTTTCAAGATGAACTGGGTCTTTGGGCGGCTTTAGGCACAGGGGCAATAGGAGACATACTGCAACAGCGGACGGTCCCTCCCATCCTCAGCCTTCAGTCGAGGTTTCCACACATAGCATGGTCTCCCCTGCACTATTCACAATTTCGGAAAATATGCAACAAGTACATAGCCTGCACACCTGACCGTCTCGATCCCTCCTGGTATGACGCAATCTTGCTTCAACAGTCTAACAAGAAAGGGATAATTTCTAAGATATACAATAAAATGCTAGATAGTGATGATTCTACTAGGCCTCTGTTTATCTCCCAATGGGAAAAGGATATGGGTACTACAATTGACTCTAACACAGTGGATAGGATTTTATGTCACTCTCACGGGTATTCCAGATGTATCCGGATTCAGGAAAATGCCTATAAGCTAGTCACTAGGTGGTATAACACACCGGCCAAACTTCATGCCATGGACTCCTCCCAGTCGGATAGGTGTTGGAGGTGCAGGGAGGGCAGGGAAACTCTATTGCACATATGGTGGGACTGCCCCTTGATTTCCCCGTTCTGGGATATGATCTCTAGACACATCCAAGAGATCAGCCATTCCTCCTCTCTACTTACCCCCATAGGAGTTCTGCTCAATTTGCCTGCGATCAATTTCGTATTAACGAAACACTCACTGCTGGCCTCATTGGTCGCAGCGGCGAAACTTTTAATCCCAATGTACTGGCTTACCAGCAAATCGCCGGCTCTGTCTGATTGGATTGATAAAGTATAAGAGATACGCCAAATGGAGGAACTATCTAGTTGGAGTTCCCTGGCCCATGACAAATATCTGAGGGTTTGGACTCCATGGCTCAAGTGGCATGAAAGTCATTGCACCACTACTAACGGAATGGGGTCTGCCCCTGCTTAGCTGTGGGACTTGGGGCAAACCACATTGCATCTACGCCTTTTTGTTTACCTGGCTTGTGGGCATGGGACTGGGTATTTCATTCCTTACTTTTGTATGCCCATACGACTGGGGAACCTCGAGTCTGTTGTTTTAAATAACGATTAAAAAGTGTATGCATATCTGCTTAGAAGTGATTAGTTGGTGTGGGAAGCAACTGTCAATATTACTGGATTTCCTTAGTTGGCTTAGCCATCTTGCTAACCCAGTAGTATCACCCATTGGAAACCGCTGTTACTGCTATTGATGCTCTTATGCTGTCTATATGCTATCTCTGTACCAGATCATGGATGTACTGTTATGTTGTTCTATTTGTCTGTTCTCAAAGTACACCTGTTTGTACGCTACTGTCATTATGATGAAAGAAAAATCGAAATAAAGATTTGATAAAAAAAAAAAAAGGAGGGTGATGCTTGAAATCATTGTTCTTCCATTGTTAACCATGGTGACCTGCAAAGAAACGCGTGCAGCTATCATTGCATTACATAAAAATAGCTTCACAGGCAAGGATATTGTGGCTACTAAGATTGCACCTCAATCAACAAATTATAGAATCATCAAGAACTTCAAAGAAAGAGGTTCAATTCTTGTTAAGAAGGCTTCAGGGCGTCCAAGAAAGTCCAGCAAGCGCCAGGATCGTCTCCTAAAGAGGATTCAGCTGCGGGATCGGAGTGCCACCAGTGCAGAGCTTCCTCAGGAATGGCAGCAGGCAGGTGTGAGCGCACCTGCATGCACAGTGAGGCGAAGACTTTTGGAAGATGGCCTGGTGTCAAGAAGGGCAGCAAAGAAGCCACTTCTCTCCCAAAAAAACATCAGAGACAGATTGATCTTCTGCAGAAAATATGGTGAATGGACTGCTGAGGACTGGGGCAAAGTCATATTCTCCGATGAAGCCTCTTTCCGATTGTTTGGGGCATCAGGAAAAAGGCTTGTCCGGAGAAGAAAAGGTGAGCGCTCCCATCAGTCCTGTGTCATGCCAACAGTAAAGCATCCTGAGACCATTCGTGTGTGGGGTTGCTTCTCATCCAAGGGAGTTGGCTCACTCACAATTTTGCCCAAAAACACAGCCATGAATAAAGAATGGTACCAAAACACCCTCCAACAGCAACTTCTTCCAACAATCTAACAACAGTTTAGTTAAGAACAATGCATTTTCCAGCACGATGGAGCACCGTGCCATAAGTCAAAAGTGATAACTAAGTGCCTCGGGGACCAAAACGTTGACATTTTGAGTCCATGGCCTGGAAACTCCCCAGATCTTAATCCCATTGAGAACTTGTGGTCAATCCTCATGAGGCGGGTGGACAAACAAAAACCCACTAATTCTGACAAACTCCAAGAAGTGATTATGAAAGAATGGGTTTCTATCAGTCAGGAATTGGCCCAGAAGTTGATTGAGAGCATGCCCAGTCGAATTGCAGAGGTCCTGAAAAAGAAGGGCCAACACTGCAAATACTGACTCTTTGAATAAATGTCATGTAATTGTCGATAAAAGCCTTTGAAACGCATGAAGTGCGTGTAATTATATTTCACTACATCACAGAAACAACTGAAACAAAAATCTAAAAGCAGTTCAGCAGCAAACTTTGTGAAAATTAATATTTGTGTCATTCTCAAAACTTTTGGCCACGACTGTACTGTGTTACTATGTTATACATCGGCATGATTATGACAATACCAAATATGCATCTTTTTTAAAAAACAAAACCACTTTTATGAAAAAAAATTAGGGCCTCACACACGAATGTGTTCGTATTTTAGTCCGCAAACCACAGATCTGTACTTTGCACTTTTTTCATTCTGTTCAATAAAATAACTATTCTCATCCTCAATGTGAACAAGAATGGCACATGTTCTATAATTTGCGGATGGCACACAAATGAAAAATATGAGGCCTTACTGTGCACAGCCTTTGGTATGTAGCCATGGCAGGCTTGGGGATCTTTGTTAAGCCCCCTCGATTGCATCGGGAACAGAGAGCGCTCCCCGCTCTAACCACCTAGGTGCCACGGTCAGTATTGCTTGTGGTATCTGAAGAGTTAAAGGGGTTGTTTCATTTGAGACATACATTTTGTCTCCCATTATACAATGCTCGTTTGTAGGCATTACAGCCACCACTGCAATCCAGCAGCAGTGGCAGGGCTTGCTCAGAAGAAGAGCCATTCTCTCTGATGACCGGGACAGCAGCTCTTGTCCTGGCCAACTCCTATCTGCACTGCTAGTTTGTGAAGAACAGCTCCAGGGCATGTGCAGTAGCCTTGGAGCTGTTCTACACATATATAGTTAGGGATAGATTGCTAGGAGAAGGTTCCCAGCGCTTGGAAGATCGCTGTAAGAACATTCTCAGCGCAGAGACAGAAACATTACAGGTCCAGGATTTGCTCAAAATAGCCCTGGACCTGTAGTACAAATTGTCAGTGACAGCTGGCAGGTCACCACCGCCGAAGCTGCTAATGATTATGATTCACTAGCAGCCTTGGGAGACAACACGCACAGGCAAGGGGATGGGATTAGATTATCCCAGCGCTGCTAACCTGTGTCACACTAACAGACACTGCTCCCCTACAGCACAGAAAGATTAGCCTAGCGACCAGAGGCAGCGCTGAAAAGGAAGACGTGAGACGACCCCTTTAAACAGCCGGGATCAGAGTTACCTCTGACTTTGACCATTGCTGCAGGATATTGGCTGTATGCAGGTAGCATCTACTGTAGATGGTGCAGACAAATTTATAGGAAGGCACAGCTAAAACTGATTTACAGTTACATCCACTTACAGGAAGTGGTTGCACCACTAACTTACAAATATTTCGTTTAACCCCTTCATGACCAAGTAAATTTTGGAGATGACGTTTTTGTTTATTCCACTTTCCAAGAGCTATAGCTTTTTATTTTTCAGTAGCCATAGCTGAATGAAGGCAGAGGCATAGCTATAGGGGTAGCAGTTGCGACCAGGCTCTTAAGCCAGGGGGCCCACATGGCCCCCCTTGTCAGTAGCATACTGCCAATTACTTATTTTTCTTATAAAGGCGAATACTAGTGAGCACTTCCATTATGGAAGTACTAATTAGTCTGCAGGAGGCAGGGGGAGTGGAGCCCTGCTAGTGCTGTACTTGTAACGGATCACCTGGCACCCCGCCCGTATTTATGCAGGTCCCCATCTGGTGGACATGCCCCCAGGGGACCAGAATGGAGACTGCGACACACCGAACAGATACAACACATCCCCACAATGCATCATGGTTTCCTCCTCTCTGCCCCAGAGACAACCGAGGGATAATCCAATTATCTCTCAGGACAAAGGGGAGATCGCCAATACACATGTGGGGACAACAGGACAGAAATCACCATTTAAACACACAATGTCACACCCTCCCAGCAACCACAGACATTTAACATATTCCCAGATAGCTCAAGTCTGAGTGCATATCATTAGGCGAATGGCACTCAGACCACACGAATACAATTAAACTAGCCATCTGGGTACCCTCACATAACAAAATACAATTCCAAAGACAGATTTAAGCTGTGCGGCTGGCCTGTCTTCTTTAAAGTTAGTATGGGCCATAATCCTGAGGCAGGAGGCTGGCAACCAGCCCCCTCCAAAACACAGTGGCGAGGTTGGTTTCGTCACACATCTCCCCCTCCCAGGGAAGACTAACCAGATACCTGACCTCACGGTCAGTACCTGAGTTAGTCTGGCAGTCCAACCACAACCCCATTCTGGACCTGTTGAATTTTGGGGCCTGGCTCTGTTCTGTATGTCCCCAGCTGTTGAGTGGGCATCTGCGACTCCTTGCTGCCTTGTGGTTCTCCAGCTTGGAGCTGTAGGTACTTGGTGGGCAGAGGCCGACTGCGCTCTGCCCATATGCCAGCTCTTCCGCTGGGGTCGCTTGTGGGGAGTCCGGCTCTGAAGAAGAGGATAGGGGAGGGCAGAGGCCGACTGCGCTCTGCCCAGATGCCAGCTCTTCCGCTGGGATGGGGTCAGGAAATCCTATCCCCAGGACCTTGTTGCAGATCGGCTGTGGAGAGGAGGAATCGCTTACCTCCCCCTCCTGGCATTCCTGCAGGGTTGGTGGGGGATCTGAACCGGCCTTCCAGCATCCCGGTAGGCCTGGTGCAGAGACCGCGGTCCCATCTGCACCATCAAAGTTAGGGGTGCCGTCCCCCTGTGGTTGGGGATAGAGACCGGTTGTCTCTTCTCTCTTTACAACACACTGCTGCTGGGGAGTCAGACCGACTGTCTCAACTCTCTGTAACGCTGCCTGGTGCTGGGTAGTGGGTGCAACCATCTCCACTCCTAGTAATGCTGGTTGCTGCAGGGACGGGGGACTGACAATCTCCTCTCCCTGTGATCCTGTCTGCCGCTGGGGAGAGAGACCGGTTGTCATCTCTCCCTGTAAGTTAAGCTGTCGATGGGAAGTCAGACCGACTGTCTGGACTCCAGATAAGGCTGGCTGTAGTTGGGGATCTGGGCCGGCTACCCAGCATCCCTGTTTGGCCGGTGGAGAGACTTTGGTCCCATCTCTACCTGCCGTCGGGAGGTCTTCCCAGAACCAGTCGATGAAGTTCCCTACTTTGGGAGTTGGTAGGGAAGCAGGGGGTATCGCCGGCAAGTCTTCCCAGTTGTAGGAGGGCAGATCTGGCTCTACTTGTCGAGTAGGTTGGGGATGAACGGAGCTGAGCAGGTGTTGGTAGGTCTGCTCCAGCTCCCACTCCCTTGTTACCAGGTGGGTCATGTCTTTGCTCACCTCCCTTCCGTCAGCATAATCATGCATGCCCATCCGGTAGTCGTAGATGTCCCAAAACCTAGACTCCTCCGTGCTGCCAAGATCAATGTCCTCCTCCAAGGCATCCCATAGTAACCCAGGTCCATCATAATCCTCACCCTCGGGTCTGTCGTGCTCAGCCATCCAGGGGGAATGTTGAATGACATGCCACCTTAGGGCCTGGTAAGCGTCCTCTAGCCAAAGCTCCTTACATACCAGGTTCTGGAGCGCTGTTACCCAGTCATCCAGGGGCTGCTCTCCCAAGAGACCCATCCGCATCGCCACACGCTTCTGTAGCCGCTGCTCATAACTGGGGAGACTCTCACCTCGCCGCCGCTGGGCATTTTCCAGGGCATCATACCAGACTTCCTTTCTGTCTGCATCCCTGTAGTCCGCGGCTGCCTCCTCCTCCTCGTCATAGAACGCTGTCCGAAGACTAGCCGATTCCATCCTGCTGTAGCCAGGGGCGCTGTACGGATACTAGCGTTGCCCTCAATATACTCCACGAACGGTGTCTCCGAGCTGCTTCTCCCCACACTAGGACGCCATCCCACTGCTGCCACCAATGTAACGGATCACCTGGCACCCCGACTGAGTGCCTCCGTTGCTAGATGCTCCTAGTGCTTTCCGAGGACTCCAAGCACTCCACTTGACACCGTACGCACTGCAGACCCCACGAACCGCCGTAGCTTGGTTGGGGTCTCACCGTCCTCCACCCACGCTGGACCTACTACAAGGCTTCAGGCGGTGAACCTCTCCTACAGCCAGAGAGCAGGAACAGCTCTTACAAGAGCTAGTAGTTATGCCAGGGGAGTATAGCAAATCTTCAGCGTATAGCAATCCCCCAGTTTGATCAGTTATCCAAACACCAGTCTCAACATGATGAAGGATAAAACAGGAACACTTTATTGAGGGCTACCCGCCCGTATTTATGCAGGTCCCCATCTGGTGGACACGCCCCCAGGGGACCAGAATGGAGACTGCGACACACCGAACAGATACAACACATCCCCACAATGCATCATGGTTTCCTCCTCTCTGCCCCAGAGACAACCGAGGGATAATCTAATTATCTCTCAGGACAAAGGGGAGATCGCCAATACACATGTGGGGACAACAGGACAGAAATCACCATTTAAACACACAATGTCACACCCTCCCAGCAACCACAGACATTTAACATATTCCCAGATAGCTCAAGTCTGAGTGCATATCATTAGGCGAATGGCACTCAGACCACACGAATACAATTAAACTAGCCATCTGGGTACCCTCACATAACAAAATACAATTCCAAAGACAGATTTAAGCTGTGCGGCCGGCCTGTCTTCTTTAAAGTTAGTATGGGCCATAATCCTGAGGCAGGAGGCTGGCAACCAGCCCCCTCCAAAACACAGTGGCGAGGTTGGTTTCGTCACAGTACTCACCCTCCTCTCTGGTCTTCTCTAGGCCGCTCTGCACTGTCCTGACTGCGTACCGTGTCAGGACATAGTGCACACACTGACCAGACGCCTCAGCCAATCAGGTGACAGTGCAGCGCGGGCCCAGAAAAGAGGCAATAATTCAGGGAAGACAGCTGGACCTGAAGAGGAGCGGTGGAGCAGGAGAGGTAAGCTAATTTATTTATTTTAAGGTCTGATCTGAGGTCTTCTATGGGGGGGCGTCTGACAAGGAGGTCTAAAAGTGGGTCTCACATAGAGGTCTAAAGGGGGTCTGATCTGAGGGGTCTGACATGGAGGTCTAATGGGGGTCAGATCTGAGGTCTGATATTGGGGAGGGTCTGATTTGAGGTCTGAAACTGGGGTCTGATATGGAGGTTTGAATGGAGGTCTAAAGGTGGTCTGAACTGGTTTATGGTATGGGGGTCTGACCATGCAGTTCTGATGGGGGTCTGATCTGAGGATCTGATATGAGGGTCTGATCTGAGGTGTGCTATAGGGGTCTCATCTGAGCATCTGATATGGGGGTCTGATTTGAGGTCTGATATGGGGGTCTGATTTGAGGTCTGATATGGGGGTCTAATTTGAGGTCTGATATGGGGGTCTGATCTGAAAGTTAAGTGGGTATTTTTTGTACTGGTACACAATATAAGGGTAGGGGGGTTTGGACGGGCACACATTTAAAGGGGCATTTTTTGTAATGGCACACATTATAAGGGGTTATTTTTGAACAGACACATATTGAAGGCATTTTTTTTACTGGCACACATTATAAAGAAAAGCATTGGTACTGGAGAGCTATGGGGAACATGATTACTAGTACGGGCACATTGGGGAATTATTACTATTGGGGGAACTGTTAACACTATGCATTCGAGGAGATAATTATTTCTGTTGGTGGGACTTTGGGGGACACCAATACTTTGATGGGCACCCTGGCACAGTATCAGCTTAGCACAATTATTTTTGGGGGACGTTATGTTTACATTATTAGTGTCAGGGACACTGTTTGCTGGGAGCAGTTATTCTTCAGGGCACTGTGTGCCAATAATCATTGAAGGAGGCACTATCTGCGTGGTACTAGTATTTTCAGGGGGACTGTTTCTGCAGTATAGTGTTGGGGAACACAGCGGACACAGTATTGGGGTGGCAGGATAGGGTGTTGAGAAGGTGAGAGCATGATGGAAAAGTAGGAAACTAAGATGTCTGTTGGTCAAACTCTGCAGAGATAAGAGATGGCAAATAGACATGATCACGACGGTCTGGTCTGAATGGAGAAGATAAGGAAAGAGAACATCTACATCAGAGGAGACGTCTCTGGATGTAAGAGGTATGTGGGCGCTGTATTACCCTGTATGTTTTGTAGCACTGTATGTAATGTTTTGCAAGTATGTCTTTAACAGAAGGTCTGGAAGGAAGGGGTTAGATTGAGAGTTTGGCATGGCGGGGGTGCCGTTTCAATTTTTGCCTCAGACAGCAGAGAGGCTAGATATACCCCTACCGCCTGCCACAAAGCACTGAGGGGAGGGGGCCCAAGCTGAACTCCTGCCTTTAGCCATGCCCCTGCATTAAGGCATGCTTTTTGTGGTACAAGTTGTTAAATGTAATGTATTTTAAAACCATAAAATAAATTTTTTCTGTGGAAGAACAGGAAAAAAAACATTGATTTTTTGGGTTTCGTTTTTACAGCTTGTATGAAGTAAAAATAACATAATAACCCTATTCTGCAGGTTTGAAAAAATAAAAAGTTTTTAAAATGCTTTGTGTCTTCATAGTCCAACACCCAAAACTTTTTTATTCTTCCAATGATTGGGATGTGGGCTTGTTTTTTTTTGCGGGGTTAGTTTTTTATTGCCACCATTTTGGGGTACATACAGTTGCAAGAAAAAGTATGTGAACCCTTTGGAATGATATGGATTTCTGCACAAATTGGTCATAAAATGTGATCTGATCTTCATCTAAGTCACAACAATAGACAATCACAGTCTGCTTAAACTAATAACACACAAAGAATTAAATGTTACCATGTTTTTATTGAACACACTATGTAAACATTCACAGTGCAGGTGGAAAAAGTATGTGAACCCTTGGATTTAATAACTGGTTTAGCCTCCTTTGGCAGCAATAACTTCAACCAAACGTTTCCTGTAGTTGCAGATCAGACGTGCACAACTGTCAGGAGTAATTCTTGACCATTCCTCTTTACAGAACTGTTTCAGTTCAGCAATATTCTTAGGATGTCTGGTGTGAATCGCTTTCTTGAGGTCATGCCACAGCATCTCAATTGGGTTCAGGACTGGGCCACTCCAGAAGTTCTCCTGCAAAATGTCTTGATAAACTTGGGAATTCATTTTTCCTTCGATGATAGCAATCCATCCAGGCCCTGACGCAGAAAAGCAGCCCCAAACCATGATGCCCCCACTATCATACTTCACAGTTATGATGAGGTTTTGATGTTGGTGTGCTGTGCCTCTTTTTCTCCACACATAGTGTTGTGTGTTTCTTCCAAACAACTCAACTTTGGTTTCATCTGTCCACATAATATTTTGCCAGTACTGCTGTGGAACATCCAAGTGCTCTTGTGCAAACTGTAAACGTGCAGCAATGTTTTTTTTGGACAGCAGTGGCTTCCTCTGTGGTGTCCTCCCATGAAATCCATTCTTGTTTAGTGCCTTACGTATCGTAGATTCGCTAACAGGGATGTAAGCATATGCCAGAGACTTTTGTAAGTCTTTAGCTGACACTCTAGGATTCTTCTTCACCTCATTGAGCAGTCTGCGCCGTGCTCTTGCAGTCATCTTTACAGGACGGCCACTCCTAGGGGGAGTAGCAGCAGTGCTGAACTTTCTCCATTTATAGACAATTTGTCTTACCGTGGACTGATGAACAGCACGGCTTTTGGAGATACTTTTATAACCCTTTCCAGCTTTATGCAAGTCAACAATTCTTAATCATAGGTCTTCTGAGAGCTCTTTTGTGTGAGGCGTCATTCACATCAGGCAATGCTTCTTGTGGAAAGCAAACCCAGAACTGGTGTGTGTTTTTTATAGGGCAGGGCAGCTGTAAACAAGACCTCCAATCTCATCTCATTGATTGGACTCCAGTTGGCCGACACCTCACTTCAATTAGCTCTTGGAGATGTCATTAGTCTAGGGGTTCACATACTTTTTCCACCTGCACTGTGAATGTTTACATGGTGTGTTCAATAAAAACATGGTGACATTTAATTCTTTGTGTGTTATTAGTTTAAGCAGACTGTGATTGTCTATTGTTGTGAAGATCAGATCACATTTTATGACCAATTTGTGCAGAAATCCATATAATTCCAAAGGGTTCACTTGTAACTGTATAACGTTTTAATAATTTTTTACTCCACATTTTTGGGGAGAGGGGTGACCAAACATGGCCATTCCACCATTGCTGTAACCTGCAATCACTCAATCGCTTGTACAATCCACTGCTTTGGCATGTACATGGATGTGAAGTTGCGCAAAGGGTTAACTCATAAAATCAGTAACGCTACTTGTGTCAATTCTTCTACAGTCCTTATCGCTAGCCTTATTTTATGACTGCACTTAGCGGGATCAAAATGAACACCTTTTCTTACAACTCTGACTGTGTCAGTACCTGTTATTGAAGTGCATGAATAAATTGCCAAGGAGATCGGTAAGGCCCATTCGTCCATTTATTTATACATTTTCAGGAGAAAAATATTATTAGCAGAATAAGATGCTTCAGAATTGATAAAACAGACACGTCAGGAGAGCAAACATTTCTCCACTGCATTTAAACAGACATTATGGAAGAACTGTAAATGTGACAGTGGTTGCGGGCGAGTCACAGTGACCTTAATGGTTCTTTATGGGAATCAAGGACATAGGCAACCTACTGACTGACAAAACGTTTGACTGCCTTTGACTTTAAGTTGCAAGGCCAACTGCAAACATCTTTCCCATCAAGAAACATTGAGGCCTTGTCCAAATGCTGATGTGTAGCACCAGTCTTAAAGGGGTTGTCAAGGAATTCTATATCAATGGCCTATCCTCAATATACAGTAGGCCATCTATATCTGATAGTAGGTAAGGGTCTGACATCACACAACCCCGCCAATCAGCTGTTCTTAAAGGGGTTATCCAAGACTAAAGGTTTTTTAACAGACCTCGTCAGAGTGGCGAGTCCCATGGTACGGTTTATACTTGAAGAAAACCACAGAAATAAGATAATAATGCACTTATTCAAGTGTGAATGCGCACCTAGTATCTTGGGAGTAGCATTCCTCTGCACTTTTGCCCCCCTCCCCTATCCAATGAGCGCCTTAATTAGGTGGTACATATGGCTGTGCTTGCTCCTCCTCCCATTGGTTGCTTGATGCATATGGAGGTTACTAGGAGCAGCACACCATATGTGCGGCGTCTGCGCTCCTGAACATAGAAGCCCAACGGCTTAGGTAGGTTCAGCGTAGGACCCGCCTGACCTGAGACCACCTTGACGTTCGGTAGGCGGGCTTAGATGTGTTTTGATCAAAATATATTGACTAAGTGTCTCAGACATTATCATATCAGAGTGAGGACTTAGTCCATATATAGTGCTTGCATCTACTTTAATAAGTGCATTATTATTTTATTTCTGTGGTTTTCTTCAATAATATGGCCAGGGACATCCGCAAATTTGTATCATATCGTGCAGGATGTTTTTATCTTAGTTTTTTCAGATATTTTTTTTTTTTTTTTACGGTTTATACTTACCTGGTCCTGGCTGCTAGATCACGTGTCTCAAAGATGACACTGCTGAGGCCAGTGATTGTCACCCGTCCACTAGGATTGTGATTCCTAGAGATGGCCGTGGAGTGATGCAGCTGGAATCCAGTGGCAGGGACCAGGTAAGTATGAACCCCACAGTAGGTTCAGCCACTGTGAAGATGTCTGTTAAAAATGTTAGCCTTGGAAAAACCCTTTAAGTAGCTTCAGAGCTAGATAGTCTATCTTAAAGGGGTAGTCCGGGTTCAGAGCTGAACCCGGACATCCCTCCATTTTCACCCAGGCAGCCCCCCTGACATGAGCATCAGAGCAGTTCATGCTCCGATGCTCTCCCTGGGCTAAATTGCGCAGGGAAAAGGCATTTTTCTGAGTTCCGGTGACGTACCGGGGCTCTCTATGGGGCTGACAGGAACCCCGGTGACGTCACGGGCACTGATGGGCGGGATTTAGCTCTGCCCTAGCCAGTAAAACGGATAGGGCAGCGCTAAGGCTACTTTCACACCTGCGTTTAGGTGCGGATCCGTCTGGTATCTGCACAGACGGATCCGCACCTATAATGCAAACGCTTAGATCCGTTCAGAACGGATCCGTTTGCATTACCATGAACATTTTTTGTTCATGATAATGCAAACGGATCCGTTTTGACTTTACATTGAAAGTCAATGGGGGGCGGATCCGTTTGAAGATTGAGCCATATTGTGTCAACTTCAAACGGATCCGTCCCCATTGACTACATTGTAAGTCTGGACGGATCCGCTTGCCTCCGCACGGCCAGGCGGACACCCGAACGCTGCAAGCAGTGTTCGGGTGTCCGCCTGCTGAGCGGAGGCCAAACGGTGCCAGACTGATGCATTCTGAGCGGATCCGCATCCACTCAGAATGCATTAGGGCAGGACGGATGCGTTCGGGGCCGCTTGTGAGAGCCTTCAAACGGAACTCACAAGCGGAGCCCCGAACGCAAATGTGAAAGTAGCCCTAAGCCCGCCCATCAGAGTCGGTGACGTCACCGAACACAATGCCGGGCGGAAGTTACCGCCCGGCAGTGTGTTATAGAAAACAAAAAAGCCTGTGCCCTGCGCGATTTAGCGCAGGGCACGGGAGCGCATCGGAGCATGAGATGCTCCAATGCTAGCCTCAGGGGGGCTGCCTGGGTGAAAATAAGGGTTCAGCTCTGAACCCGGACAACCCTTTTAAGCATAGGTCTTTAATCTAAAAATCTTGACCAACCCCTTTGATCTATATCTTTCTTCCAGTATCTCTCCCTTTTCTTTTAAACATTCTCTCTTGACCCATCTTGCACTGCTAACTACCGACCCCTCTAATCTCCACTTCATCTCTAATGTTCGGAAATGTTTGGTCTACTTTGCCTGATCCACCATCTCTCTGCTAACTCTCTCTATATGGATTCTGCACTCTACTGAACCTGACCTTACCAAGTGTCCAATCATCTCCTGCTGGCTAAGGGTACTTTCACACTTGCGTTAAAGTTTTCCGGTACTGAGTTCCGTCACAGGGGCTCTATACCGGAAAAAAAAGTTTTATCCTAAAACATTCTGAATAGAAAGCATTCCATTCAGTATGCACCAGGATGTCTTCAGTTCAGTCACTTACGGTATTTGGCCGGAGAAAACACCAGAGCATGCTGCGGTATTTTCTATGGCCAAAATTCCGGAACACTTGCCAAAATGCTGGATACGTCATTATTTTCCATTGAAATGTGTTAATGCCGGATCCGGTACCAAGTGTTCCGGAAAACCGGATCCGGTTTGCCGATCTGCACATGCTCAGACCTTTAATATCCGTTTGTCTGGATGACATCAGAGAGACAGATCCGGTGTTTCAATGCATTTGCCAGCCGGATTCGCATACGCAAGAATCCAATAACGCAAGTGTGAAAGTACCCTTATTCTACTGGCATTTATTTATTCCTGATTCTTTTTTATTTCTCTATGGCATTTGACACTGTAGACCACAAATTCCTACTCATGATGCAGCAGTTTTTCTCCGGCTGCCTCTCGGCATGTTTGCGGTGCTGTGGCCAGACACCCGGCCCGTCCCCATTATAATGAATAGGGCCGGAGCGGACTTCCGGCATCACACATGAGCTAGGGTTAGTATGGATCCCCTGCCGGAACAGCCTGCCAGACCCTAACACCAATGTGAAAGTTGCCTTAGTCATAAAGATGCAGCAGATTTATCAAACATTGTACAACTTTTGATACATCCTGTATATTGATGCCATAAGCTGTATATGGCAAGTTGTGATGTCACAGGTTTCCTGTCATAATGAGAAACCTAGAAGTGGTAGTTAGCTAGAAAGTGGAGGTGTGCAGCGCCAGTCAGGATAGCCTGGTGCAAGGAGTAGCCGCCCCGCACCTCCTAGCATACTCACCCTGGAGTGTCAGCGGACCTGTAAGCAGCCAGAACAGCCAGCTTGCCGCATGTGTGAAACGCCTGCAGATATAACGGCGTACAGTATGGTCTGTGCAGTGTTTCATGAGCAGGACAACTGGGACTTGTTGAGACACCTGTGCAGAATATGAATTAAAAAAGAAATCCACATATATCGCTGATATAGGCAGTAGCGTAGCTCAGGAAGTTCCCTTGTATACTTCCCACACAGTCCAACAACAAAAGAGCCCGCTCCATCTTCTTTATCATTATAATCAACACATACCAAAGTCCATGGAAAAACACTGACTGGTACATGTCAATGGCACTTTTTGAATAATGATGACATAACGAAGATGCTGACATAATACAGCCGGCTCTTCTGTGGCTCAGAATGTGGATTCGTGTTTGCAAACCCCACAATGTAACTTATTTATACCTTCTCTTGCTTATATGGCACTGACATATTCCGCAGCGCTTTTCCAGACTTCATCACCACTGGCTGCTGCCAGCAGAGCTCACAATCTAAATTCCCTATCAGGAAACCCTGGAGCCATATCTACATGTATGTTACATGTACAGCTTACATGCTGAGCTGTCACTGTGTACAACCCGGAGCCATATCTACATGTATGTTACATGTACAGCTACACATACTGAGCTGTCACTGTGTACAACCTGGAGCCATATCTACATGTATGTTACATGTACAGCTACACATGCTGAGCTGTCACTGTGTACAACCTGGAGCCATATCTACATGTATGTTACATGTACAGCTACACATGCTGAGCTGTCACATGCTGAGCTGTCATAGCTACTAGAGAGGGGTCTTCCTCTGGATCAACTTGCGGGATAACAGGCCGAACTGGATGGACAAATGTCTTTTTTCGGCCTTATGTACTGTTACTATGTTACTGTGTACAACCTGGAGCCATATCTACATGTATGTTACATGTACAGCTTACACATGCTGAGCTGTCACTGTGTACAACCTGGAGCCATATCTACATGTATGTTACATGTACAGCTACACATGCTGAGCTGTCACTGTGTACAACCTGGAGCCATATCTACATGTATGTTACATGTACAGCTACACATGCTGAGCTGTCACTGTGTACAACCTGGAGCCATATCTACATGTATGTTACATGTACAGCTTACACATGCTGAGCTGTCACTGTGTACAACCTGGAGCCACATCTACATGTATGTTACATGTACAGCTACACATGCTGAGCTGTCACTGTGTATACAACCTGGAGCCATATCTACATGTATGTTACATGTACAGCTACACATGCTGAGCTGTCACTGTGTACAACCTGAAGCCACATCTACATGTATGTTACATGTACAGCTTACACATGCTGAGCTGTCACTGTGTACAACCTGGAGCCATATCTACATGCATGTTACATGTACAGCTTACACATGCTGAGCTGTCACTGTGTATACAACCTGGAGCCATATCTACATGTATGTTACATGTACAGCTACACATGCTGAGCTGTCACTGTGTACAACCTGGAGCCATATCTACATGTATGTTACATGTACAGCTACACATGCTGAGCTGTCACTGTGTACAACCTGGAGCCACATCTACATGTATGTTACATGTACAGCTACACATGCTGAGCTGTCACTGTGTATACAACCCGGAGCCATATCTACATGTATGTTACATGTACAGCTACACATGCTGAGCTGTCACTGTGTATACAACCTGGAGCCATATCTACATGTATGTTACATGTACAGCTACACATGCT
The DNA here is from genome assembly GCF_014858855.1 of Bufo gargarizans. Lineage (NCBI taxonomy): Eukaryota > Metazoa > Chordata > Amphibia > Anura > Bufonidae > Bufo > Bufo gargarizans. Next base: position 139,811,964 of record NC_058083.1, on the reverse strand, counting down.
GAGCTGTCACTGTGTACAACCTGGAGCCATATCTACATGTATGTTACATGTACAGCTACACATGCTGAGCTGTCACTGTGTACAACCTGGAGCCACATCTACATGTATGTTACATGTACAGCTACACATGCTGAGCTGTCACTGTGTACAACCTGGAGCCATATCTACATGTATGTTACATGTACAGCTTACACATGCTGAGCTGTCACTGTGTACAACCTGGAGCCACATCTACATGTATGTTACATGTACAGCTACACATGCTGAGCTGTCACTGTGTATACAACCTGGAGCCATATCTACATGTATGTTACATGTACAGCTACACATGCTGAGCTGTCACTGTGTACAACCTGAAGCCACATCTACATGTATGTTACATGTACAGCTTACACATGCTGAGCTGTCACTGTGTACAACCTGGAGCCATATCTACATGTATGTTACATGTACAGCTACACATGCTGAGCTGTCACTGTGTACAACCTGGAGCCATATCTACATGTATGTTACATGTACAGCTACACATGCTGAGCTCTCACTGTGTATACAACCTGGAGCCATATCTACATGTATGTTACATGTACAGCTACACATGCTGAGCTGTCACTGTGTACAACCTGGAGCCACATCTACATGTATGTTACATGTACAGCTTACACATGCTGAGCTGTCACTGTGTACAACCTGGAGCCATATCTACATGTATGTTACATGTACAGCTTACACATGCTGAGCTGTCACTGTGTACAACCTGGAGCCATATCTACATGTATGTTACATGTACAGCTACACATGCTGAGCTGTCACTGTGTACAACCTGGAGCCATATCTACATGTATGTTACATGTACAGCTACACATGCTGAGCTGTCACTGTGTATACAACCTGGAGCCATATCTACATGTATGTTACATGTACAGCTACACATGCTGAGCTGTCACTGTGTATACAACCTGGAGCCATATCTACATGTATGTTACATGTACAGCTACACATGCTGAGCTCATTTCACCCGCCGGGAGAGTCGTGCGGTTTCCTCGGGGGTCCCTGGGATTACGCTGCAGGTCAGACCTCTGCTCTCAGCTGGAAGACGCTTCTTAACTTTACATCACATGAAGAGGAAGAAGTGAGTTCCGCTTCCTTGAGTGACAGCAGCAGAGCCGCGCGGTGCCACCATCAGCCGGAGTGACCTGTGCCCAGCACCGTGCCCGCAGCCCCGCCTCCTCTCCTGCCGGTCCTCCGCTTAGTCCTAGCGCCGCCGGACTCCAGTGATGGAAACCTCTCGGAGATTCACCAAAAGCCTCCTGAAGCCGGGGACGGCGGCAGAGATCAGGCAGAGCGCCTCCAAGGCAGTGAGCCGGGGACCGCGCAAGGTGAGTGCTGCGCATGTGCGTGTTCTGCCATTTATCACAGTGCCTTCAGTAGGACGTCTGCAGCCGGGTACAGTGCAGCACATTGCACCCTCACCTGCTCTCTGCAGTCTGGTACAGTGCAGCACATTGCACCCTCACCTGCTCTCTGCAGCCTGGTACAGTGCAGCACATTGCACCCTCACCTGCTCTCTGCAGCCGGATACAGTGCAGCACATTGCACCCTCACCTGCTCTCTGCAGCCTGGTACAGTGCAGCACATTGCACCCTCACCTGCTCTCTGCAGCCGGGTACAGTGCAGCACATTGCACCCTCACCTGCTCTCTGCAGCCGGGTACAGTGCAGCACATTGCACCCACACCTGCTCTCTGCAGACAAAAATGTGTGCGGAGACTGATACGTGGAGCAGATCTTAAGTGCAGTGCCCCAATTTTTGTCAGGGATTTTCACAGCGGATTTCAGCCCATGCAATACATAGGAATGACATCCGCTGCGAACCCATCACTGAATCCCCATGCAAATCTTCATGGAAGGGGGCGTTCACAGGACCATATCCATTTTGCGGATCCTGTGGACGTGCATCCCGCAATTTTGCCGATCAGCTCTTCCTGCTTATCCGCAAAATGCGAGAAATGCCCATTCTTGTCTGCAAAACGGACAAGAATAGGACATGTTTGATTTGTTTCCAGGGCTACCAAACGAGCATACGGACCGCTGGGTGTCGGCCGTTGCTAACTCCTCATCTGATGCCAAGAATGGCTGCGCATCAGTAAGGTCTGGGAATGGATGGGAAAATTATTCCTCTGACTCGAGTGGAGGGGCCATGGTGGTGGTGGTGTATTTGGGGCTGCACACAGCAGAGAGTGAGGGGGTGCAGAGACAGAGGATGAGGACGGTGCAGAAGAGGAAGGCTGAGTGAGCCACTCAACCAACTCTGGTGCGTCCTTTGACGTAATCGCACGCACCTTCTCCAACCTCCCACTTAGGCTACATGCACACGGCCCGCAAATTGCGGTTCCGCAAAAAAAACGGATGACATTCTGTATGGCATCCGTTTTTTTTTGTGGATCCGTTTTTTTTGCGGATCCATTGTAATAATGCCTATCCTTGTCCGCAAACTAGAAAAAAATAGGACATGCACTATTTTTTTAGCGGAGCAACGGAACGGACATACTGATGCGGAAAGCACACTGTGTGCTGTCCTTGTTTTTTGCGGACCCATTGAAATGAATGGGTCCGCATCCTATCCGCAAAAAAAACGGATCGGACACTGAAACAAAATACGGTCGTGTGCATGTAGCCTTAGGCTACTTTCACACTTGCGTTCGGAGCGGATCCGTCTGGTATCTGCCCAGACGGATCCGCTCCTATAATGCAGACGATGGGATCCGTTCAGAACGGATCCGTCTGCATTATAGTTTAGAAAAAATTGAGAAAGTGTGAAAGTTGCTCAGACGGATCCGTCCAGACTTTACATTGAAAGTCAATGGGGGACGGATCCGTTTGAAAATTGAGCCATATTGTGTCAACTTCAAACGGATCCGTCCCCATTGACTTACATTGTAAGTCTGGACAGATCCGTTTGCCTCCGCACGGCCAGGCGGACACCCGAACGCTGCAAGCTGCATTCGGGTGTCCGCCTGCTGAGCGGAGCGGAGGACAGACGGTGCCAGACTGATGCATTCTCAGCGGATCCGCATCCACTCAGAATGCATTAGGGCAGTACGGATGCGTTCGGGGCCGCTTGTGAGAGCCTTTAAACGGAACTCACAAGCGGAGCCCCGAACGCTAGTGTGAAAGTAGCCTTAGGCTCCGGCCTGGTGCACCTGCTCGACCCCAACCTCCCCTGTGGAACCGCCTGCTTCTTCCTCTGCCGTTATTTTCAAAAAGACCCTGTGCCTAAGTACCTAGAGAAGAGCAGTATTTGTAGAGGCAGGTATATCGCACCCCTCAATCTGTATTTTGTGGAAGCAGATATATCAATCCCCTTAATCAGTATTTGTAGAGGCAGGTATATCACACCCCTCAATCAATATTTGGTGGAAGCAGGTATATCGCACCCTTCAATCAATATTTGGTGGAAGCAGGTATATGGCACCCCTCAATATGTATTTAGTGGAAGCAGATATATCAATCCCCTCAATCAATATTTGGTGTAAACAGGTATATCGCACCCCTCAATATGTATTTAGTGGAAGCAGGTATATTGCACCCCCTCAATCTGTATTTTGTGGAAGCAGGTATATTGCACCCCCTCAATCATTTTTTTTGGGGGGGGGGCATTAGGTATATCAGACTAGTTGCAATTAGTTATTTCAATAGCGTTTGTCCCTCTGTATAGCTGCGGTATCGCAGCAGAACCGCACACAACTGCCGCACAATACAAATGCACTATAATATACTTTTTATGTTAGAAGGTATATTATAGGTATATCACACCCCTCAGTATATCACACCTATCGATAGCACACCTATACCAGTCCTTAAAAGGACTTTTGTGGCCCTATTAGCTAGCGTTTGGTGTCCCTAACAGTCTGTCCCTGCTCGACACAGCAACCTCTCCCTACACTGGCAAAAGACTGAATGTAAACTGGCTGCCAGATCAGGGTCTGTTATAAGGTAGGGGGTATGTCCATGTGCTGAAATGTCTCAATTGGGTGTCCCGTCCCACCTGATGGATGTGTCATGGGTCAAAGTTCAGCGCAATGCGAAAGAATTTGGCGCATGCGAACATTGCCATATGTTTGGCGAATCGCGAACGCGTAAAGTTCACCGCAAAACAATCTCTGATTTGGCTTTGAAGGTGTTTTCCTTGATGTTGATGGGTCATCAGTATCTGATCGGTGGGGGTCTGACACGCGGGACCCCCACCGATCATCTGTTTGAGAAGGCACTCAGCTTTCTCTGTGCCTACCAAGCACAGCTCTCTGCATTGTATAGCGGATGTGCTTGGTATCGGGCTCTGCCCCATTGAAGTGAAGCACGGAGAAGGCCGTGGTGCCCACAGGAGCGCCGGTGCCTTCTCATACAGCTGATTGGTGGGGGTCCTGGGTGTCAGACCCCCCACCGATCAGATACTTATGACCTATCCTGGTCATCAGTATCAAAATCTCGGAATACCCCTTTAAAAAGATGGATAACTTGCAGAAAAGACGCAGTTACATCATGTGATTTGCCATGTGGTTTATGATATCTAGTCGTGTGCCACCTGCAACCCAAAACACAATGCATTGGATTTTTGGTGAATGTCGCAGTATATTGTGTGTCGTATCACGACCCCATGGACAATCATTAGAGCCAGTGTCACAGTCTTCATGTCCCACAACACATGTTGTCGTGTAGCCCCAGCCTTAGAGGGGTTGTCAGGGAATACATCATTTCTAACAGCTGCTGGCAGCCTGCCTCCTCTACTGAAAGGATCACACTTAGGGGGGGGGGGGGGGGGGTTCGCATTGGCGTTATCAAATTTCATTATAGGTTCTGTTATAACATAGGTTATAACGGAATATAATGGAATTTTAGGACGGAATTCAAAACGGGGGCCTTGAGAGAATTTATGAATACGTGAGGATTGTAACGGTGATGTTCCCTTTATACTTCACGTCACGCGGCAGCGATGGTCCGCTGCAATCAGAACCTGAGGTCACACGGATGTCATGTCTATACATGTGGCTTTTAAACTAAAGGACCAGGGGCCATCAGGGGCCAGAATGGCACTGACTCAAAAAGATAAGACTTATTGAAAATTAAAATATATATTTGGAAAACCCCTTTAATTATGGTTTGAAGGTCTTGGCGATACTCTGGTTAGGTAGATAACCGAATGACTTGTTACAACTTTATTATCATCGTGCATCGTAAAAGTACAAAGCCAGTACAAATGCTGATCATAATCTAATAAATCTAGGATAAAAAAAGGACCCTGCATCCAGACATGTCAGCAAGTCACATTGTAGAATCCAGTAGGTAAGTGCCTGTACGTTTGATTTAGGCTCTATTCACACATCCGCAATTTTCCTTACGGTCTGTTTTTTTGCGGATCCGTGTTTCCGTAAAAACCTTACGTTTTTTACAAAAGTGCATCCACATCCGTTCAGTGTTTCCGCAGAAATAAAAAAGGAAGGAGGAATACATGCTGCTAAGGGTAATGTGGATGATATGCGGATGATAAGCGGATGACATTTGGTGTCTTTCCGCATGTCATCCGCTTTTTTACGGACCCATTGAATACAATGGGGCCGCGGACCGCAATTTGCGGCCAAAAGTAGGACATGCTTCATTTTTTTTGCGGAACCGCATCACGGAATGTGCTGATGCGGACAGCAATTACTCCCCCATTGAAATGAATGGATCCGCACCTGTTCCGCAAAATTGCGGAACAGATGCGGAAGGAAAATTGCGGACGTGTGAATGGAGCCTAAACCTGACATTACGGATGATTGACACCACGCTGCCTTTGTCTTGCCACTGTTGGCCTCTCAATAAGGGCACCCTGTGCCAGGGGCCATCACACATCTCCTCAAGTTCACCTTGATGATAGATCTGGCTGTGTTTGCTAAGCTTAACCTGGCAATTAGAAAGTTTATGAGGGGATTCCACTCAGTTTGATTAAGTGAGACAACCAGGTAATGTCTACAGGCTTTGACATGGAGGCAAATGACCCATTACTAACTTAGCTTATCCTAAAATAAATACTAAAATTAATGACATGACAACTTTGTGATGGAATAAAAATGGCCGCAATGCTTTATTAAGGGTAAATAAATTAATAAATAATTAAAACTTCAAAATTCATAAATAAATAACCATTAAAAATTCCAATAATTACCGAAATCCACTCAGCAATAGCTGAGTGATACAGCCCCTCTAATAAAGCAAAGCGACATAAGCAAAAGAAATAGGGAGGGAGGGCGGGGCGACGATCCGGTCTTGCTAAAACTGTCCCAGAAGCGCCGCCGAAACCCTCATTTTAAGGACTAAACTTTCCCGCCGCTGGCATCCACACCAATCAGCTGTCCAGAAATCTCCCCCAGCAACCAGCTGCACCAATCAGAGAGGATCCCTGCATGTCATCCAGGGTTCAGGTAAGACCAGATAAAACCAGCTGATTTTGACAGGACTTAAACCTTTCCTAAAACCTGAAATAAAAAAGCGGGAAAACAAGAAAAAGGAGGGGGGGGGGGGGGAGAAAACATGCAAAACCATACAAAAAAACACATATTAATGGTGTCATTGCCCTCATGTGTTCCCCAAGCGAAACGCTCTGGCGGGCCTGAACAGGTTGGATTTAGCCTATGTTCTCCTGCTCCTCCAATATGTGTGGTGGCAAATAAAGACGACCCCTATCCAAATTCTCTACCCAGAAGGGAGCGCCGCAGTGCTCTGCCAGACCTTGCCTTTATACATGGACGGCCATCTTTTTAAATGCCGCCATATAATTCTGCGGCAAGACACACCGCTCACCAGTGGTCAGAGCAGTTCAGTCAGTCCCGAATGTTCACATTTCTGGAATAATTTTTTATGTTAAAGCCAATTGATATATTTTTCTGCAGATATGTATAACGTGTCTATGGCCAGCTTCACTTCTGTGTCCGACAGGTGCAGTTCTCCGACAGGTGACTATCCGGATTCTCTCTGTCCATTAGATGCTGCTCTCTTTCTTTCTGACATTTTTGATGGGATCTGCAGTGGAGGTTCCATGTGAACCTTGGATGCAGATGTGAAGAACCATAAGTGATATGAGCAGCTGCACGCCGTAGGGATATGGCCACACGTGTACTGTTGTGAAATAAACATACGTTTGAGGTCATGAAATCTACACTACTCCGGAAGATGCTCGTTCATAGTTGCAGATGGTAATACTGAGAGCGCAAGAGGGAAATGGAGTTTGCTTATCAGGTGGTGCCAGACGGGAGGAACGTCCATCCTGGTTACTCTAAAGTTATAGCAGAATAAAAAAATATGTAAAATATTAAGGAACTAAGGGCTCATGCACACGACCTGTATGTATGTATGTATTTTGCGGTCCGCAAAAAATGGATCCGCAAAAAATACGGATGACATCTGCGTGCATTCCGGATTTTTGCGGAACGGAACAGCTGGCCCCTAATAGAACAGTCCTATCCTTATCCATAATGCGAACAATAATAGGACATGTTCTGTTTTTTTTTGTGGAACAGAAATACGAACATACGGAAACGGAATGCACACGGAGTAACTTCAGATTTTTTTTCCGGACCCATTGAAATGAATGCATACGCAAAAAAACGGACACAGAAAGAAAATACGTTTGTGTGGATGAGCTTATAGGTGATTCAATGGACTGAAAACGTGATGAAGATCATACAGAACTCGTGCCCACGGGGGATGTTCAAATTACTTTTGCCAAGGCAAAATAAACATGGGACCAACCATAGAGTTTTGGAGAAGCCAACCGACAAAGTTACATGATCTCTGACATCTCCTAGTGAGGACACATGCATGTTCTCCCAAGCTGGCAATGCATTTGGAAGGGGGGGCAGGAGGAATAGCTGTATGTGTATGACCCGCCTTAAGGGGTGTCTCACTTCAGCATACTGAATTTATCATGTAGAGAAAGTTAATACAGGCACTTACTAATGTATTTTTATTGTCCATATTGTCTCCTTTTCTGGCTTGATTCATTTTTCCATCACATTATACACTGCTCATTTCCAGGGGTTACGACCACCGCTGCAGCGCAGATGCGAGGTGGCCAGGACAGGATCTGCTACACATGCGTACCTATGTGCGCTTCCACGGTCCTGGCCACCAGAGAGGACGGCTATTTTTCCTATAGTGTGCAAGCACGACCACCGCTGCTTGATTGCAGGGTGGTCGTAACCATGGAAATGAATTGTGTATAATGTGATGGAAAAATGAATCCAGCCAGCAAAGGAGACAATATGGATAATCACAATATATTAGTAAGTGCCTTGTATTAAAGGGGTTTTCCCATCTCAGGCAATGTGGGTATATCACTATACCCCCCATTGTCTGATAGGTGTGGGTCCCACCTCTGGGACAGAGCCCTGAAAGTTGTGGAGGGTGCACTGCATATGCGCAGCCGCCCTTCACTCATTTCTGTGGGGTCGCCGAAAATAGCCGAGCGGCCCAGTAGAAATGAATGGGTGTGGCTGCGCAAGCCCTGTGCGCTCCCATTCACTACTATAGGGAGAGTGCTTGGTGGCAGCCAGACCCCGGGAAACCCAGGGTCCTCCAGCCACCAAGTTCCCCGCTCTGTTCTCGGTGTTGGTGAGGGTCCCTCTGGGACCCACACCTATCAGACAACGGAGGGATATCCTAGTGATATGCCCCCATTGTCTCAGATGGCAATACCCCTTTAACTTTCTCTACATGATAAATGACATTTGCTGAAGTCAAGTGAGACAATCCCTTTAAGTCTGCTGTGTGTTTTCCCTTTTCTGAAAGAAAACAAACCATAAACGCAGGTATGTTGTTGCAAAAACTGAATGCGTTTTTTGGTGCGGTTTTTCTGCCGCATCAAACTTGCAGCACAGCCACGACGACATGTGGCAGCACCCTAAGTATTTAGATAATTTAGCCTCATGCAGACGTCCGTGGAACACGGTCCATGAGATACCGGACTGGCATTGCAGGAACGCACGGCGTCATTGGTTGCTATGACGCCGTGCGCTCCAGCAATGTCAGTCCGGTATATCACGGACCGTGTTCCATGGACATCTGCATGAGGCTTTAGAGTGTAATATAGTCTTAACGGTGCTGCCACACATTCAGGTTTTTGGATGCAGTTTTTGAAGCCAAAACCCAGAATGGATTAAAAAAAAAGAGAAGTAGTTTCTGTCATTAAGGCCTCATGCACACGACAGTATTTTTTCACGGTCCGCAAAAACGGGGTCCGTAGGTCCGTGATCGTTTTTTCGTCCGTGGGATCTTCCTTGATTTTTGGAGGATCCACGGACATGAAAAAAAAGTCGTTTTGGTGTCTGCCTGGCTGTGCGGAGCCAAACGGATCCGCCCTGAATTACAATGTAAGTCAATAGGGACGGATCCGTTTGACGTTGACACAATATGGTGCCATTTCAAACGGATCCGTCCCCATTGACTTTCAATGTAAAGTCTGGAGTTCTTTTATACCATCGGATTGGAGTTTTCTCCAATCCGATGGTATATTTTAACTTGAAGCGTCCCCATCACCATGGGAACGCCTCTATGTTAGAATATACTGTCGGATATGAGCTACATCGTGAAACTCAGATCCGACAATATATTCTAACACAGAGGCGTTCCCATGGTGATGGGGACGCTTCAGGTTAGAATATACTAAAAAACTGTGTACTTGACTGCCCTCTGCTGCCTGGCTATGAAAAAGCTTTTATGCAGACGGATCTTCGGATCTGTCTGTATGAAAGTAGCCTACGGCCACGGATCACGGACACGGATGCCAATCTTGTGAGCATCCGTGTTCTCTCACGGCCCCCCCCCCTCCCTCCCTCTATTGTAATAATAGCATTGGTGGCAGTGTGCGCCCCCCCTCCCTCCCTCTATTGTAATAATAGCATTGGTGGCAGTGTGAGGCCTCCCCTCTCCCCCCCCCCCCCGATCATTGGTGGCAGCGGAGTAGAAGCATCATACTTACCTGGCTGCTGGCTGCTGCGATCTCTGTGTCTGGCCGGGAGCTCCTCCTACTGGTAAGTGACAGGTCTGTGCGGCGTATTGCTGTCACTTACCAGTAGGAGGAGCTCCCGGCCGGACGCAGACATCGCAGCAGCCAGCAGGTAAGTATGAATCTTCTACTATTGCTAAGGCTAAGTAACCATGGCAACCAGGACTGCAGTAGCGTCGAACCGAACTGGGACTCCGATCGGAACTCCGCTGCCACCAATGATCTGGGGGGGGGGGAGAGGGGAGGCCGCACACTGCCACCAATGTATTAAAAGAATAGAAGGAGGAAGGGGGGGGGGGGGCGCACACTGCCACCAATGTATCAAAAGAATAGAAGGAGGAAGGGGGGGGGGGCGCACACTGCCACCAATGTATTAAAACAATAGAGGGGGGAAGGGGGGGGGGCGCACATTGCCACCAATGAAATTTAAAATGGGGAGGGAGGGGGGTCTGCCCCCTGCTGCCTGGCAGCCCCGGATCTCTTACAGGGGGCTATGATAGCACAATTAACCCCTTCAGGTGCAGCACCTGAGGGGTTAATTGTACGGATCACAGCCCCCGGTAAGAGATCGGGTGCTGCCAGGCAGCAGGGGGCAGTCATGTACACAGTTCGTTGTATATTCTAACTAGAAGCGTCCCCATCACCATGGGAACGCCTCTGTGTTATATATACTGTCGGATCTGAGTTTACACGAAGTGAAAACTCAGCTATGAAAAAGCTTTTATGCAGACGGATCTTCGGATCCGTCTGTATGAAAGTAGCCTACAGCCACGGATCACGGACACGGATGCCAATCTTGTGAGCATCCGTGTTCTCTCACGGACCCATTGACTTGAATGGGTCCGTGAACCGTTGTCCGTCAAAAAAATAGGACAGGTCATATTTTTTTGACGGACAGGATACACGGATCACGGTCTCGGCTGCAAAACGGTGCATTTTCCAATTTGGTTCACCACAACATCGTGTTCCTCAATTATTCCTACCATAAATCGGTGTGCCACCGTTACAGGCACTGGCATCACGAATTTAAAGGGATCTTTCCACCGGCACATACAAAACACCTGCAACATCCAGAGCACCTCATCCATCATCAGGCCTGGTCCCTATATACAGAGAGTGCCCCAGAGGTCCCCTGTGCCAGCCTCTCCATAACTGCTGTACGTCTGCCCAGGGTATACAAAAGACTGTGAGTACTACAACCACCCTCGGTTAGTAACTACCCCTGTGACCTCACTATTCTCCTCACCCTCCAGATCGGCGTACTGCAGGAACTGCCTGCCGGATCCGCCGATCTGGATGTGACTGAAAGCATTTGTGAGACGCATCCGGATCCGTCTCTCTGCTTGTCATGATCCGTCTTGTATCCGGATCCGTCTTGTATCTTTTTTCAAATTTTTACCGGTCTGCACATGCACAGACCCGAAGGACGGATCCGGCGTTCCGGTATTTTGAATGCCGGATCCGGCACTAATACATTCCTATGGGGGAAAAATGCCGGATCCAGCGTTCAGGCATGTCTTCAGATTTTTTCGCCGGAGATAAAACCGTAGCATGCTGCGGTTTTCTCTTTTGCCTGATCAGTCAAAATGACTGAACTGAAGACATCCTGACGCATCCTGAACGGATTACTCTCCATTCAGAATGCATGGGGATATGCCTGATCAGTTCTTTTCCGGTATAGAGCCCCTGTGACGGAACTCTATGCCGGAAAAGAAAAACACTAGTGTGAAAGTACCTAAAGGGGTTATCCCATGAATGATGTAAAAAATGAAAATCGGACATCATATAGGACATGACAGTACCTTTAGCAAAGCTGGAACCAACCTCTAACTGCACATGGATCCAGAGATCTCCCCATTCACTGCTCCAATTGCTCTGCTAAGTTATCGTCAGCCTGGCAGCTCAGGGGATGTGTCCTTTTTGCTGCAGCTCTCTTCCTGTAATTGCCACAGGACGTATGGCTGCTGACAGTTGAAGATTTAAACTGAGCATGTTCGACCAGCTCAGTGAGGCGGACAAAAAATAAGCATAGGAACCAACAGCAGGTGGCGCTGTATAAATACATTTTATTGAATAGCTCACTGGCTATACTAAGTTTTTAATTACATTCAATTGCAAAAGTATTCTGATCCAGGGGCTGGTTTGAGAAATTTTGAATATACAGTATTTTGCGATACAACCCCTTTAATACCTTCTCCCCTGTTATAATCCACACCTGATTTTGGCTTCAAAAACGGCAATTAAAAACTTGAACGTGTGGCAGCCCCCTAAGGGTTTTTCTAGGACCCTCACAAATTGTGGGTAAGGTCAGGAATGTTTAAAAATTTTTTTTTTTTAATTACCTTACTAAATTCCTCACTATTTCAACACATCCATTCTGGTGATCCTGGCGGTCTGTGTTTCCATTTCTGCATCGGTGATGCCAGGTGACCTCTAAGGCCAGTGATTGGCTGCAGCAGTTATGTGGAGTAGTAAGACATGTCATCCAAGCCTTGACAGAAGCATAGACCGTGGGAACAGCGGAGGATTGAGCAGGTGAGTAAGTTTCCTTTTGTATTTTGTAACATTCCACACAATTTTTAGGGGGTCCCGGAAAACCCCTTTAGGCTACATTCACACAACCTTAGTGTTTTGCGGATCCGCGGTCATAGAAAATGCCTAACCTTGTCCGCAATTTCTGACAAGAATAGAACATGCTCTATATTTTTTGGGAGGGCAGTGCAAGGGAACTATGGATGCGGACAGCACGCGGTGTGCCGTCTGCACCTTTTGCAGCCCAGTTGAAGTGAGTGAGTCCGTACCTGTTCAGTAAAATTGCGGAATGGATGCAGAGTCATTCATACGGTTGTGTGAATGAGCCCTAATAAGATCTTTTAGCAGCAGCTTGTGGACACTCACTTGGTAACAATACAAAGACCAAACCAACAAAATACAAAATGTCCTAAATATACATCACAAAGAGTTCGAGTCTAAACTGAATAGATAACGGACTACAGGGTTCGGCGCACTGTCCAATATCGCCATGTCAGGCACTAAATGACATGGGTACAATAAAACTCAATACAATACATGTGAAGAGAAGTGTTTATTATTTTGCATCTGGATGTACATTGTCTCAGGCACATTTATTAATAGCTTGTCATTTAGCCTTGGTGACCTTCCCTAGAAGCGGTGTCATCGATGTCCTGGGGAATGGCCGCTTCCCATGGCTCTATAGCCGTCCCCTGTGTACGCTGCAGGAAGCAGATTTTCTGTTCGTTTATAAGGAAAGATATGTAGAAAATGTCTTTGCAGGGTCACGGAAACCAGAGATATTTATACACGCTCAGCCCGTGCTCACATATGTGTGAGGACATAGTACATGTATGATGTGCTCACTGGCTGCAACCGAAACAGGACGGCAACATAGGAAGGTGCGGAAGGTAAGTGTCCACCCACATTGTGTCGGAACAGAGGGGACACGTGGGACTGCCGTATCAGGGGCATTGTGGTTTGCACTGTATGATCGCAGTATGCACTATATGGTAGGATTGTAGTTTGTACTATATGGTGGTGTTATTATAGTTTACACTATATGGTGGTATAGGTTGCATTGTATGATGGGGTATTGTAGTTTTACACTATATGGTGGTGTTATTGTAGTTTGCACTATATGGTAGTATTATTGTAGTTTGCTCTATATGGTGCTTTTTTGTGGTTTTAGCTGTATGGTAGTATTATTGTAGTTTGCACTATATGGTGGTGTTGTAGTTTGCACTGCATGGTGGCAGTATTGTAGTTTTCACTATATGGTATGGCGCTGTAGTTTGCATTATATGGTGGTATAGATTGCATTGTATGATGGGGTATTGTAGTTTTACACTATACGGTGGTGTTATTGTAGTTTGCACTGAAAGGTGGGGTATTGTAGTTTGCACTATATGGTAGTATTATTGTAGTTTGCTCTATATAGTGATGTTTTCACACTCGCGTTTGGTGCGGATCTGTCGTGGATCTGCACAAATGGATCCGTTCAGATAATACAACCGTCTGCATTCATTCAGAACGGATCTGTTTGTATTATCTGTAACATAGCCAAGACTGATCCGTCTTGAACACCATTGAAAGCCAATGGGGGACGGATCCATTTTCTATTGTGCCGCATTGTGTCAGTGAAAACGGATCCGTCCCCATTGACTGGGCTGGGCTTGCCTCTGCAAGCAGCGTTTTGGTGTCTGCCTCGAGAGCGGAACGGAGGCAGACTGATGCATTCTGAGCGGATGGTTTTCTATTCAGAATGCATTAAGGCAAAACTGATTCGTTTTGGACCGCTTGTGAGAGCCCTGAACGGATTACACAAACTGAAAGCCAAAACTCCAGTGTGAAAGTGTATGGTGGAATTTTTGTCGTTTGCACTATTTGGTAGTATTATTGTAGTTTGCTCTATATGGTGATGTTTTTGTGGTTTTAGCTGTATGGTGGTTTTATTGTAGTTTGCACTATATGGTGGTATAGATTGCATTGTATGATGAGTTATTGTAGTTTTTCACTATATGGTGGTTTTATTGTAGTTTGCACTGTAATGTGGGGAATAGTAGTTTGTACAGTATGGTATTATTATTGTAGTTTGCACTATATGGTGATGTTTTTGTGTTTTGCACTATATGGTGGTATTTTGTAGTTTGCACTATGTGGTAGTATTGTATTTTTCACTATGTGGTGGTGTTTTTGTGGTTTGCACTGTATGGTGGTATTTTTCTGGTTTGCACTATGTGGTAGTATTGTATTTTTCACTATGTGGTAGTATTGTATTTTTCACTATGTGGTAGTATTGTATTTTTCACTATGTGGTAGTATTGTATTTTTCACTATGTGGTGGTGTTTTTGTAGTTTGCACTATGTGGTGGTGTTATTGTAGTTTGTACTCTATGGTGGTAGTATTGTAGTTTGCACTATATGGTATGGCCCTGTAGTTTGCACTATATGGTGGTATAGATTGCATTGTATGATGGGGTATTGTAGTTTTTCACTATATGGTGATTTTATTGTAGTTTGCACTGTAAGGTGGGGTATAGCAGTTTGCACTATATGGTGATGTTTTTGTGGTTTGCACTATATGGTGGTATTTTCGTAGTTTGCACTATTTGGTGGTGTTATTGTGGTTTGCACTATATGGTGGTATTTTCGTTGTTTGCACTATGTGGTGGTGTTATTGTGGTTTGCACTATATGGTGGTATTTTCGTAGTTTGCACTATTTGGTGGTGTTATTGTGGTTTGCACTATATGGTGGTATTTTCGTAGTTTGCACTATTTGGTGGTGTTATTGTGGTTTGCACTATATGGTGGTATTTTCGTTGTTTGCACTATGTGGTGGTGTTATTGTGGTTTGCACTGTATGGTGGTATTTTCGTAGTTTGCACTATGTGGTGGTGTTATTGTGGTTTGCACTGTATGGTGGTATTTTCGTAGTTTGCACTATTTGGTGGTGTTATTGTGGTTTGCACTGTATGGTGGTATTTTCGTTGTTTGCACTATGTGGTGGTGTTATTGTGGTTTGCACTATATGGTGGTATTTTTGTAGTTTGCACTATTTGGTGGTGTTATTGTGGTTTGCACTGTATGAGGGTGGACAAAAATGGAAAGAGCAGGAAAGTTAATAAAAGAAAAAAAACTATACTCCCCTGTTAAACCTTCTCTTCTGATCTCTGTTCACTTGCCCTACAGTGATGATGTCACATCCATCCGTATGACTCCTGCAACCAATCCCTGGCTTTAGCATGCGATACCTGTCACTGATTGGCTGCAGCTGTCACGTCCATGTACAGCAGCAGCTTATCTCCTGTGAGAACGAAGGATCAGCATGTTAAACTACAACATGCCCAATCCCTGTTTTCAGTCAGGACACCCTGTGGCCACATAGTTGGGTTCAGCGGACAGTCACTAATGTGTGTGGCCTCCTTTAGGCCTTATGCACAAGGCTGCTTCCGATGCCCACTGATACTACAGAGGTTCAGTATTCTGTGTGCCGCCTAGTTACATCCAGGATGCGACATGTGCGTCTCCTAATGCTTTATACCCTTATGTCCCGACTTATTAACTACATTTCTCTTTCTAAGGATGCAAGAATTTCTCTCTGTTTCGCTTGAGGCGGACATCTTTGTGACATCTGTCCTAAATTCTGGGGTCAGATTCTTTAGCATGTTCAGTTGGCGACACACTATTTCCTAAACAGGAGATGAGAAAGGAGGAGATGAAGAGAGACATGATTTGTGACATCCAGATGAGAGAAATCTGTGTGTGACAGTTCAGAGGAAGTGCTTGATTGTGAGGAACATGCCGATAGTGAACCTCCTCTTCTGCAGGCAGATGCCAGGCCAGCCGCGAGCACTGTTTGATGGTATACGATCATTTACTCTGCACTCGCTTAAAGGGGTTGTCCATGAGTTTTTTACTTATGACCTATCTCCTGGATAGGGCTGTAAAGGAATGACCGGCACTCGCACTTGATTTTCAGATGCAGAAATTTAATTCAAGTCACCTCTTATTTCATTAGTGACGCGTTTCAGCACTAACACGTGCTATCTCCTGGATAGGTCATCAGTATCTCAGCTTACCAAGCACAGCGCCATACATTGTATAGTGGTCATGATTGGTATCGCAGCTTAGCGCCACTCATTTACCGTAAATAGGGCTAGGCTGCGCCTAGGCCATCTAACTTATTAACGTAACACAGCATAGCCTAGGAAAAGCTGGAGAAGGTTGCGGCTCTACTGCGAGCGCCGCTGCCTTCTCAAACAGCTGATCGGCGGGGGGTCCCGGGTGTCAGACCCCCACCAATCAGATATTGATGACCTATAGGTCATTAGTAGTAAAGTCTCGGAAGACCCCTTTAAAGTGCTTTTCACATAACCTGATGCAAAGTAAAAGGGGGGACAGAATCATTACTATTCGCATGTATATTTACGTCCACACATATTGTAAGCAGCACAGCCACTGTTTACAGATGGAGAAATTACGATTTTAGATGCCGCATGAAAGATCTGATCACCCGAGAAGAAACATTTTGCTTGTTTGTTAGGCGATTGATGTCACCTTTACAAGGAGAATTCCCTGTAACAAGCGTTCATTCCTTGGCCTAGGAAAAAGGCCCTTAGGTTCAGCACTGAGGGCAGACAGGTGAAGATGGGGGAGATGCAGGGGAAATGAATGGAAAACATATTCAGTAGTAGTGTTATCGTAGGTGGGTCTTCAGTGCACGTAGATGCATACGTTCAGGAGGTGGTCACCCATACAGGATGTGAAGTGGGTGCTTCACAGTTTCGAAAACACTAATGCATTCAAGAGAATCTTTAAGACAAATTTTTTATATATATATATATATATATATATATATACACATACACACATGCCCAATCCCACGCAGTCCACTTAGTGCCCTCACACAGTAATGATTCCCTTTTACTATCCCCAGACTGTACGGTTGTGGCCAAAAGTTTTGAGAATGACACAGATATTAGTTTTCACAAAGTTTGCTGCTAAACTGCTTTTAGATCTTTGTTTCAGTTGTTTCTGTGATGTAGTGAAATATAATTACACGCACTTCATACGTTTCAAAGGCTTTTATCGACAATTACATGACATTTATGCAAAGAGTCAGTATTTGCAGTGTTGGCCCTTCTTTTTCAGGACCTCTGCAATTCGACTGGGCATGCTCTCAATCAACTTCTGGGCCAACTCCTGACTGATAGCAACCCATTCTTTCATAATCACTTCTTGGAGTTTGTCAGAATTAGTGGGTTTTTGTTTGTCCACCCGCCTCTTGAGGATTGACAACAAGTTCTCAATGGGATTAAGATCTGGGGAGTTTCCAGGCCATGGACCCAAAATGTCAACGTTTTGGTCCCGCAGCCACTTAGTTATCACTTTTGCCTTATGGCACGGTGCTCCATCGTGCTAGAAAATGAATTGTTCTTGACCAAACTGTTGTTGGACTGTTGGAAGAAGTTGCTGTTGGAGGGTGTTTTGGTACCATTCTTTATTCATGGCTGTGTTTTGGGCAAAATTGTGAGTGAGCCAATTCCCTTGGATGAGAAGCAACCCCACACATGAATGGTCTCAGGATGCTTTACTGTTGGCATGACACATGACTGATGGTAGCGCTCACCTTTTCTTCTCCGGACAAGCCTTTTTCCTGATGCCCCAAACAATCGGAAAGAGGCTTCATCGGAGAATATGACTTTGCCCCAGTCCTCAGCAGTCCGTTCACCATATTTTCTGCAGAAGATCAATCTGTCCCTGATGTTTTTTTTGGAGAGAAGTGGCTTCTTTGCTGCCCTTCTTGACACCAGGCAATCTTCCAAAAGTCTTCGCCTCACTGTGCGTGCAGATGCGCTCACACCTGTCTGCTGCCATTCCTAAGCAAGCTCTGCACTGGTGGCACTCCGATCTCGCAGCTGAATCCTCTTTAGGAGATGATCCTGGCGCTTGCTGGACTTTCTTGGACGCCCTGAAGCCTTCTTAACAAGCATTGAACCTCTTTCCTTGAAGTTCTTGATGATCCTATAAATTGTTGATTGAGGTGCAATCTTAGCAGCCACAATATCCTTGCCTGTGAAGCCATTTTTATGCAACGCAATGATGGCTGCACGCATTTCTTTGCAGGTCACCATGGTTAACAATGGAAGAACAATGATTTCAAACATCACCCTCCTTTTAACAGGTCACGTCTGCCATTTTAACCCAATCAGCCTGACATAATGATCTCCAGCCTTGTGCTCGTCAACATTCTCACCTGAGTTAACAAGACGATTACTGAAATGATCTCAGGAGGTCCTTTAATGACAGCAATGAAATGCAGTGGAAAGTTTTTAGGGGGGATTAAGTTAATTTTCATGGCAAAGAAGGACTATGCAATTCATCTGATCACTCTTCATAACATTCTGGAGTATATGCAGCAACTTTTCCAATTTCCAATATTTGTGTAATTCTAAAAACTTTTGGCCACGACTGTAGAATGACCCCTTAGTGCCTCCACACATTAGAATATCTGCTTAGTGCATTCACACAATAGTTATGCCCCCTTAGTGCCCCCACACAATAGTTTTGCCCCCTTAGTGCCCCCACACAGTAGTAATGTCCCCTTAGAGCCCCCACACAATAGATATTCCCCCTTAGCACCCCCACACAATAGTTTTGCCCCCTTAGTGCCCCCACATGGTAGTAATGCCCCCTTAGTGCCCCCACACAATAGTTATGCCCCCTTAGTGCCCCCACACAATAGTTTTGTCCCCTTAGTGCCCCCACACAATAGTTTTGTCCCCTTAGTGCCCCCACACGGTAGTTATGCCCCCTTAGTGCCGCCACACAGTAGTTATGCCCCCTTAGTGTCCCCACACAATAGTTATGCCCCCTTAGTGCCCCACACAATAGTTATGCCCCCCTTACAGTAGTGATGTCCATTTAGTGCTCCCTTACACTCTTCTGCTCATTCTCTGTATATTTACAGGGTTGCGGCTGGAGTGCTGTCTGCATCTTTTGCGGCCCCATTGAAGTGAACGGGTGAGCATCCGACCCACAAAAAATGGGGATCAAATGTGGACAAAGAATGCGTTCATGTGCATGAGCCCATACAGTCAGAACAATTAGTCCAGCAATTAACCCTTTCCAAGCCCAATTAAAAGCAGGCGCATAATGATGTAGTGAATAAGGCTCTTTACATGACTGTTAGCATCTGGGAGTGGGAATACTGCAAAAAATAAAAAATAAATACAGTAAGTTGTCAACCGGGAAGACTACACCGGAGACAGATGTATGCAGCAGAGCTCATCTGTGCGCTGGACCACTTGTAATAAATAAGAGAGCTAAAAGCCGTGACTTGGATGGGACATTCATTGCAGACAGTAGGAATTACTATAAAGATGGCAGATCCATCATTTGGCTTAAGAGGTGATCATTAATCTCTGGCTTTATGTTACAGTACCCTTACAGGCCGCCGCCGCCAGGATGTTTAGACTGCTGTGCGCCATTACTGTGACGGATTTAGTGACAGTAAAGCGCTTCTTAGTCTTATTCACTGATCCTGGAAGCGGACAGAGCGATGTAACTTATCTAGGTTTACATACGCTGGCCGATTACCTCCTCCCACATGTATTTCAGCAAATCCATTTTTCCTAAGGCCCTTGTGTCTTCCCAGCTAGGTGCCCAGCTTCACATATGGAAATTAGAGGGATTTACTGAGCCAAATTCTCCAACCCCCCAAAAAAACTGAAGGGGCAGAATTCTCTGTTTTTGAATCCCACTGTGTAACGGAGCCGCATGGTCCATCTGAGACCCCTACAGCAGTTTTATTACGCGGACAGTACAAGATTTATGTGATGATTTGTTGCTAGCTTCATCAAATGCAGCATCTCATTCCTCTGGTCACAAGGCGAGTATAAAGCCTGCCGTACGGTTTATCGCTGGCTATTCCGTATTCTTTATGTCTCTTATAAAGCACCTAGAACATCACTTTTCTTGCTGGTCCTTTATTGCTTTTATAAGACAACATTTTGATAAATCTCTCCCTGTTGTTATATATATAGTTGTAGCGGTGCTGAGTTTATCCATGTACTTGTATTTGTCATAATATGTAGTGACATCATCAGTTATCTTAAAGGGCCTATCCAGGTATAAAAAATGTCCTTTTCCCCTGCAACTTACTAATGTACTTGCACTACTTTTTCTGTCACTGCGGAATCGGGAGAGCAGTCACATGACTGCGCCATCAGTGGAGACTGTATTTCCTCTGACATCACAACCAGGCTTCCTATGATGCCCTCTGTCAGAATCCCCGCCCAAATGGTCGTGATGTCAGATCCATGTTATCTTGGAATGGACTAGTGGTCGATGCTCTCAATCCACAAGCAGGGAGGTGGAGTCCACATCAATGCTGTGTGGGAGGAAACATTAGGAGGAGGCAGCAAGCGGATGATGGAGGGTGTAGTGGGCAATGTTTAGCCCAGGGAAGGGTGTAATAGGAGTTTACATTTCTGGCGGATCTGGCAGCACACAGCGCTATAGGAAGTATGGGCTGCTGCTCTGCTATGTCCACAACCTGGAGGTTCGGGTTGTAAACAGTGGAGGGCAGGGGAGCAGTGAGACTGAAGTGGGGACTTAGGTACATTATTATGTAGGAGACCAGACGAGGCTTACACAATTAAATTACATTTTGTAGGATCCTGCACAAGCCTTTTAATCCAGCTACTCATTTACATGTTCAAAGGGGTATTCCAGTAATTTCAAGTTATCCTCTGTCCACAGGATAGGGTATAACCAATAAATAGGTAGGGGGTCCACACCATTCACAATAACGGGGGCCCCACAAGTCCGCCTGAAATGAGCAGAGCGGCAGGTCGGGCATGCGCACTGTTGCTCCATTCGTCTCTACGGGACCTACTGGCAGATTGCTATTTACAGCAGTCCCATAGAGGTGAATGGATCAGCAGTGCACATGTCCCGCCTGCCGCTCCATTCATTTTGGGGATAGAGGATAACTAGAACACCCCTTTAAATATCACATCTGTATACTATACATAAATGTTAAATATGATTGCATGCTTTACTACCATAGTTTCCTATGGACTTGTTCTCAGTGCAGTTTGCATATTGTGAAACAAGGTCATCCAATGGCTGCTTGCCTCGGGTTATAGGTGACGCATGAACCCGATCTGTTTGACCACAGGACATGAGCTGAATAGATTGAGAGAGACAAAGGCGATGCATTTGGATGAATGGATCTTTTCCATTCATACAATGTTATGTTCACTTTGTGTATTGAGGGCTTCTCTATATATACTCTGCAACTCTGGAATGTATGCCTTTAGGATACTTTATGACTATATGATGTTGCAAATTAAAGTATATGTAAAAATGCATAAATGTCCATTGAAAATATGACCAGATGTGTCTTCAGTATTTTTTATTAGGGAGTACATCTATAGATATATATATATATATATATATATATATATATACAGAACACATTATATATACTGTATAAGCCTTTGAGGTGTTTCCTTCATGTCCTTCAGCAGACAGTCCTCATGCAAAACCAGTACATGGCCCCTTACACTCCAGTAACGCATTATAGAGCACCCCCCGCATTTCCCTCTAACAATCCACTAGTAAATGTGGACCATAAAATGAATTAGCTTAGTCCCATACGTACAATCTTGTATCCAGGCAGTGGGTCCCGTAGGTATTGGGCCTTTGGGCAGCTGCACAGATTGCCCATATGGTACTGTACGTCCAACCCTGGTCATTGCAATAATGATGTGACACCATAGCCTTGTGCTAACACATACAATTGCCCTTAACTTATTCCCGTACAATTAAAGGGGTTGTCTGAGATAATTAAAAGGGGTTGTCCGAGATTTTAAAGGGGTTCTGCAGTTTGTTTAAACTGATGATAGATCCTCTGGATAGATCATTAGCATCTGATCGGTGGGGGTCCGACACCCGGGAACCCTGCCAATCAGCTGTTTGAGAAGGCAGCGGCGCTGGCAGGAGCGCTGCGGCCTTCTCATTGTTTACCACAGGCCTAGTGATGTCACAACTTGCTCTGTTCACTTGAATTGAGCTTAGCCCCGCCCAGGCCAGTTGATACTAGTCGTGACGTCACTGGGCCAGCGGTAAACAGTTAGAAGGCCGTGCCGCTGCTGGAGCGCCGCTGCCTTCTCAAACAGCTGATTAGCGGGGGTCCCGGGTGCCGGACCCCTGCCGATCAGATGCTGAACCCCTTTAATATCGATGGCCTTTTCTCAGGAAAGGTCATCAATATCAGATCGGCTAGGGTCCGACTCCCGACATCCCCACGATCAGCTTTATAAAGAGGCCATGCGCTCCAGTGAGCTCTGCGGCCTCTTTCTAGGTCAGTGACGTCACGTATATCAGTCACATGGCCTAGGCGCAGCGCATTCATATTTAAAGGGTATTCTGAATCGGCTGCAAAGGCTATGAATGTGGTTTTCAGTAGCACATGGAGCTCATTGCCCTGAAGAGATTATTCATCCCAAATCACCTTTCCAGATAGCTTACTCAGTCCCAACTCACATGAAAGAAGATCTGGCGATGTTTATTCGTCGTATGATCCGTAGAATGCAAGTTACAACAGGTAAAAGAACGATTCTTCCATGCAGGTATAGAGAATAGACACAGGTGAGATGAATTACAGCATTAAAATGGCTGATACAGCAAAGAGGGGGAGGAGACTGAGCAGCATGCAAACTAAGGAATGCCACAAGAGACAAACTAGATAGGCATTACAGAGACAGTACATAATAAAAAATAATATCATGTAACATGACACTCCCCGCCTGAAATCTTTAGATTTCAAAGTCTATTACATATATAAAGATAAGTCCAACTTGAACCTGTAGGGGAAGAAACGTTAAAGGTAAAACTGGTGTGTAAACCATAGATACGAGATACCCGCAAACACAAGAAGGTATGCAGTAAATGAACAATGAAACATGACGTCCAAAAAACAGATGGCTTGAGTCCTGCGGTCTATCGTTTGTAATGGTGGGACTTCAACAGTAGCACAGTCAATAGTGATAGTCTCCCCGCCATAACAGGTATAGCCGGTACTCCTACCTAAGTCACTCACTTGGGAGAAGAAGCACCAATTCCGTGATTGGTCGTGAGAAAGTCCGAGCAGAACCTCCTTTAGTTATCTTAACTTCAACCTTTCGAACCTTTCCGTCATCGCTGGGC
Source organism: Bufo gargarizans (assembly GCF_014858855.1). Classification (NCBI taxonomy): domain Eukaryota; kingdom Metazoa; phylum Chordata; class Amphibia; order Anura; family Bufonidae; genus Bufo; species Bufo gargarizans. The sequence continues at coordinate 139,788,194 of NC_058083.1, read as the reverse complement.
ATTACGCCTGTTACAAGACCCATATGCCACTCATTGCGACAGACCTCTCTATCTTTCAGAAGAACAAGGTCTCCTACTTTGAGGTTAGGCTTGGGTGTTTGCCATTTGGAACGGCTTTGAAGGGTATGCAGGTACTCCATTCTCCAGCGGTGCCAAAACACATTGGCTAGGTGTTGCACCCGTTTCCATTGACGCCTATAGATATCCTTCGGGTCAATCTCGGCAGAAGATATCACGGTAGTTCCAACCTTCTGAGTAAGGAGTGTGGCTGGGGTAAGGATCATTGGAGCATCAGGATCGGAAGATACTGGTACTAGAGGCCTTGCATTAATGATGGCGGATACTTCTGAGAGAAAGGTACTCAAAGTCTCGTGAGTCAATAGTGAAGACTTGTGGTCCTGCAACATGGAATCGAGAATTCTTCGAGCGATTCCAATCATTCGCTCCCAGGATCCTCCCATATGCGAAGAATGTGGTGAATTAAACAGCCAAGTACATCCATTGTTTGCTAAGAAATTGTCTAGTTGAAGTTCTTTACAGGCTCCAACGAAGTTGGTACCACAGTCGGATCTTAGTTGTTTGACAGGTCCTCGGATGGAGAAGAATCTTCGTAAAGCGTTGATGAAACAAGACGAATCCATTGACTCGATCACCTCGATATGTACAGCTCGTACGCTGAGACAGGTAAACAACACGGCCCACCTCTTGCTATTGGCTGCTCCACCGCGAGTCCTACGAGTTACCACAGTCCATGGACCAAATACATCAACTCCAACGTAGGTGAAAGGTGGGTCTGTACTCAGGCGATCAAATGGCAGACTTGCCATTTGTTGTAGTTGGTGTCTACCTCTTAACTTGCGACACTTGACGCATTTAAAAAGCAGGGAAGAAACACATCTCTTCATTCCAACAATCCACAAGCCAGCTGACCTGATAGCACCTTCTGTAAATTGTCGGCCTTGGTGCTGTATTAGTTCGTGATGGTGCCGTATTAGAAGAGTGGCAATGTGGTGCTGACCTGGTATGATGACGGGGTTTTGTTCCTTGCTGCACAGGTCAGATTTCTCTATTCGGCCTCCAACTCGTAGCAACTGATTGTCATCGACTACAGGGTTCAGATTAAATAGTGAACTACCCTTTGATAGAGGTATTCCACCTTTGAATCTGTGCAACTCTTCCCTGTACACTTCTTGTTGTACACAGCGAATGATTACCCTTTCCGCCTTTTCAATTTCCGTTGCAGTAGGGAGGTTGGTACAGATATGCCAGCCATGACATTCTGAAGTTGAGCTCCATTTAAAACAATGGGCAATGTGTATCAAATAAGCAACGGTCCTAACAGCTGATGACCAGGTTGAGAAACGTTCAAAACGATGCGACTTTAGTTTTTGTTCTGAACTCGCAGAGGTACACAGTGTGGTGTACATAGACCTGATTTCTTTATCATCGTCAGGATGTACCAGTTCATAGGTAGTGTCCGTGGGAATTGAGTAGGAGTTTTCAGAAAGAAATCTTGGAGGCGACAGCCACAAGCAGTCGAGGAGAGCTACTGGAGATATAGCTCTTGTCCCACAATCGGCAGGATTAAGGTCAGTGGGAATATGATGCCATTGCTTTGGCAAGGAGAACCTTCTGATACGTTCTACTCTATTGCTGACGTACACGTAAAATTGTTTAGTTTGGTTGTAAATGTAACCAAGCACTATCTTGCTGTCTGTGTAAAATGTGAAGGAATCAATGTTAATGTCCATTTCACTCTTTATGACTTCAGCTATTTCCACTGCTAGCACAGCTGCACAAAGTTCAAGTCTGGGTATGGTATGTGCGGGTTTTGGTGTTAGCTTTGTCTTGCCTAGAACAAAGTTGCAGTGTATGTCTCCATTAACTCCTGAGGTCTTCAAATAGGCCACTGCAGCTATAGCTTCAACTGATGCATCAGAGAAAATATGGATTTCCCTCTGGACAGCGGCTGAGATGGAGACTGGGGCATAGCAACGTGGAATTTGGAGCTGTTCTAATGTCTTCAGAGAACCTCTCCATTTCTCCCATCTTCGTTGTTTCTCAATAGGTAACGGAGTGTCCCAATCTATGTTATCAGTAGTAAGCTGTCTTAATAACAACTTACCTTGGATGGTGACTGGGGCTATAAATCCCAGTGGGTCGTAGATGCTGTTCACTACGGACAAGACTCCTCTCTTGGTGAAGGGTTTGTCACAGGTTGACACCTGGAAGGCGAATGTGTCTACTTTGATGTTCCACAGCAGACCTAGACTTCTCTGCATAGGGGGTGCGTCTGACCCAAGGTCAAGGTCTTTCACACTGGCAGCATAGTCCTCAGGGTGAAATGCATTCATTAGCTCTTGGCTGTTAGATATAATTTTGTGAAGTCTCAAGTTTGCTACAGCTAGCATCTCTTTTGTTCTGGTAAGAAGATTAATTGCTTCTTTAGCAGTAGGAAAGGATTTGAGCCCGTCATCTACGTAAAAGTTCCTTTCAACAAATTGACGAGCATCGGATCCATACTCAGCTTCTCCAAGCTGAGCTGTCTTTTTTAGTCCATAGATTGCTACAGCTGGGGAAGGGCTGTTCCCAAAGACATGTACCCTCATTCGGTAATCAATTACCTCTTTGTTGATGTCGTTGTCCTTGTGCCATAGAAACCTGAGGTAATTCCTGTTATCTTCCTTGACGATGAAGCAGTGGAACATTTGTTGAATGTCGGCCATCACCGCTACAGGTTCTTGACGAAAGCGAATTAGGACTCCAATGAGGTTGTTGTTCAAGTTAGGCCCTGTGAGGAGCATGTCGTTAAGTGAGAAGCCTTCATGTTGGGCACTGGAGTCAAAGACAACTCTGATTTGGTCTGGCTTTCGTGGGTGATACACACCGAAGGAAGGGAGGTACCAGCATTCTTCTCCTTCTTTCAATGGGGGTGCGGGTTCGGCATGACCCCTGTCAAAGATATTCTGTATGAAGTCCACAAAATGTCTTTCCATCTCTGGCTTCCTGCTTAAGGTACGCTTTAAGGAGGAGAATCTTTTGACTGCTTGATGTAGATTGTTTGGTAGCTTCTCTCTCGGGAGGCGAAAGGGTAGGGGTGCTACCCAGCTATTGGAATCTTCCTGAAAGAACTCATTGTCCATTACTTTAAGGAATTCTTTGTCTTCTGCCGAAGGAGCCAACTTGTCGTCTTCACTGCTTACATTGAAGACTGTAGAACCAAAGCTGTCATCGTAGGTGGGGGAAAGGTTTGTGTTGCGATGTTGCAACTTGCAGCTAGTTACCTTCTCCTTCACCCAGAAGTGATGTGGGCATGGCTCAAAGTGAGTATTACGACCATTTGGCAATACATTTGTCTTGAATGAAGAAATGTTAGTAGGCCTTTTCATTTTGCCTATACAGACGTTGCCTATGATGACCCAGCCTAAGTCCAGGTACTGGGCGAATGGGGCCTCTGGAGGTCCGCTGACCTGCCTGTGTACCTTGTGGATCCTTAGAATATCTCTTCCCAGCAGAAGAAGGATTTTAGCATCTTTGTCAAGTGGTGGGATTTCACTGGCTATTGACCTTAGATGAGGGTGGTAGAAGGCAACTTCTGGTGTAGGTATTTCTTCTTTGTTGGCTGGTATCTGGTTACACTCTACAAGTGTAGGTAAGGGTAATTGTAGGTTATTTTCTAGGGAGGACACAATAAATCCATGAGCCCTTCTTCCAAAAACCTCTGTAGTTCCACTACAAGTGCCTAAGGTGTAAGGGTGAACCTCTCCTTTTGTGCAAAATAGATCGAACAGTTCGGATCGTGCAAGCGATCGATTGCTTTGATCGTCTAAGATAGCATACACCCTTAAAGTCTTTTCTGGCTGATCCTTGTGATGAATATTCACTAGGCATATTTTAGCGCAAGATTTGTCACAGTGGTCTTCCCCACAGACTTCAGTGCACGAAGAAAATACCATGGTGGAATTAGGTACGTGATCTGTACTCTTCCCGCTGTGGTTCTGCCCAGGAGGAAGGTCTGCATGTTGTGAAGGATTGGACTCAAGGGGATGGAGTGCTTGCACATGGTCCTCGGAACCGCACTCTATGCACTTGATAGGAGTTTTACATTCCTTGGCAAAGTGATCGGTGGAAGCACAGCATCTATAACATACCCCAAAAGTCTTTAGGAGTTCCTTTCGTTCTTGTAGGGGCTTCTTTCTGAAACCGATACATTTTTTGAGGGGATGAGGCTTCTTGTGGATGGGACATAATCGGTTTGGGTTTTCGATCTTGCCGCTCTTGTTTGGGGCGGGAGTGGGAATAATGTCTGTCTTCCTAACGGACACGGGACCTCTGCGGTTCCTGTAGCTAGTTTGTAGGTTGTCACCTTTAGGTGAGGGAGTGTTGAACTCGTTGAATGCAAAACTAGGATCGTTCTTGGTGTCAGCAATGTTCCTGACGAAATTGCAGAAGTAGGAGAACGGGGGAAAGGAAACCTTGTTTTCCCGTTTGTATGATGACCCAACTTGGATCCACTTTTCTTGTAGGCCATGCGGAAGCTTGCAAATGATAGGGTTAACTCCTCGAGCAGTGTCCAGGTAACTGAGGCCAGGTAGCTTAGGGTCAGTTTTGGCAAGCTGGACTTCGAGAAGAAGGTCGCTGAGTCTCTGGAACTCTATATTGTCCTTACCAGATATCCTTGGGAAATTTTCCAATCGTTTGAGCAATGCATTCTCTATGGCTTCAGGACTACCGTAAGTCTGTTCTAGACGCTCCCATGCTGCGGTGAGACCTGCAGTTGGATTGTCGATGTAAACTGACCTGAGGCTCTTGACACGTTCTGTTGACTGTGGGCCAAGCAACCCGATCAGCAGATCCAGCTCACGATCGGCAGTAAAACCGATACCGCCTAATGTCGTTTTGAAAGCGGCTTTCCAGCTTCTATAATTTTCAGGATGGTCGTCGAAGTTTACTAGGCCTGACTTGGCGAGCTCATGTCGAAGTAAGTACTTTACTACCTCTGTTGTATCGGTTGCCTCTGACTTTACATAGGAGGTTGCTGGTTGATTGTTGTGGATCGCATTGTTTATGGTATCGTTGCAAAGAGACGTGGGAAGATATGGTGCAGCAAGGGCATTCAGCTGAATTGTTGGGTGAAGGTCTGGAACAGTACTGTTAGCAGGAGGCTGGCGACTTGCTTGCGGCTTAGTGTGCCGTTTTGTGACATATGCGGGATCAGCATGACAGTCGGGAGCTGCACTGGGGTGGGTTTGCATGTAGGAAGTGGCTGGAACGGCTTTTACCTGATGATGTGGTGAAGTCCTTGCGTTGCCGTGAAACGTGGAGGTAATTGAGTGTTCACTGCTGTGGTTTAGAACATAGTTCTTAGTGCGTTCAAAAGGATCTGCTACATCTGCCTTGACGCTGACCCTTTCGCTAGCATTTTCATCTGCACCGATAGCTTGTTCCAAAACCTTTAGTTTTGCTGCAGCTGCCTCGTAGTTGCTCTGTTCCTTTAAAGCTTCAATTGCTGCCCTTTGACGTGCCGTTTGAGCTTCTATTGCTGCCTTTTGATGCGCTGCCTCGGCTTCCATTACTGCCTTTTGATGCGCTGCCTCGGCTTCCATTACTGCAACCTCGGTCTTAATATCTGCTCTTTTTTTTGCATATGCGGCCCGTACCTTGATAGCCTCTGCTTCGGCGCGGGCATTCATTAGCTGTTCACTAAGCGTTGAGTGCTTTGAACTTCGGGATCTAGAGGAACCTTTAGAACGTCTGGTGGATACAGATTTGTGAGATACAGTGTCCCGTGGCAGCATTAATTTTGCTTCTGCCTTTGCTTTAGTTCGCTGGATAAAGCTTTCTCTTTCCTCATTAAGAAGCTGGGCATTGTTAAGTTGCTCTAAGGACTCCTCAGTGTTGATGCTTTGCAGAATAGTTTTATATTTGTTGCTTGTAGTCTGGTACAGTTCGTATGAAGCAGAGAGATGCTTTATGGCGCCCTCTAGTTGCAGTACCTCATGGCTGGGACATGAAATCACATCAATGTGGGTGAGGATTTTATCCCAAATCTGCTTCAAACTGGTTGCTAGTTCAGTTCTCATGGATTCATAGTTCTCTTTAACCTTCCAAGTGGGTTTCACAGAGCGTTTGGTCGATGCAGTGAACTCTGGGTCCTCATCCTGACTTTCTCTGTGTGAAGCATGCTGTGGTGTTTCATCACACACTGAGCCCTTTCCACTCATGATGGCCTGCAGTACACAGGCTTGACTGTAGCAGTGAAGAGTGTCTGTATACTGTGAGGAGCTGTAACAAGCTGTGCTGGGGTTGTATGCAGAATTCTCGTGCAATACACACAGTTACACTTCACTATGATCTGTCCTGTGACGCAGTTATCTCTGTGCAGGCTGCTGGATACGTTCTTTTACTATTCTGGATCGGCTGCAAAGGCTATGAATGTGGTTTTCAGTAGCACATGGAGCTCATTGCCCTGAAGAGATTATTCATCCCAAATCACCTTTCCAGATAGCTTACTCAGTCCCAACTCACATGAAAGAAGATCTGGCGATGTTTATTCGTCGTATGATCCGTAGAATGCAAGTTACAACAGGTAAAAGAACGATTCTTCCATGCAGGTATAGAGAATAGACACAGGTCAGATGAATTACAGCATTAAAATGGCTGATACAGCAAAGAGGGGGAGGAGACTGAGCAGCATGCAAACTAAGGAATGCCACAAGAGACAAACTAGATAGGCATTAAAGAGACAGTACATAATAAAAAATAATATCATGTAACATGACAAAGGGGTTGTCCGGGTTCAGAGCTGAACCCGGACATACCCTTATTTTCACCCAGGCAGCCCCCCTGAGCCTAGCATCGGAGCATCTCATGCTCCGATGCGCTCCAGTGCCCTGCGCTAGATCGCGCAGGGCACAGGCTCTTGTGTTTTTAATAACACACTGCCGGGCGGTAACTTCCGCCCAGCAGTGTGTTCGGTGACGTCACCGGCTCTGAGGGGCGGGCTTTAGCTCTGCCCTAGCCGTTTTACTGGCTAGGGCAGAGCCAAATCCCGCCCATCAGTGCCGGTGACGTCACCGGGGTTCCTGTCAGCCCCATGGAGAGCCCGGTACATCACCGGAACTCAGAAAAATGCCTTTGCCCTGCGCGATTTAGCGCAGGGCAAAGGAGAGCATCGGAGCATGAACTGCTCCGATGCTCATGTCAGGGGGGCTGCCGGGGTGAAAATGGAGGGCTGTCCAGGTTCAGCTCTGAACCTGGACAACCCCTTTAAGTGAATGATGCTCAGCTGCAATACCAAGCACAACCATAATCCTGAAGATTGGTCATCAATATTACAAAAGCGGACCACCCCTTTAATAGAAATTGTTTCCCCATGCATTGTCTTCCTGCTGCAGGAAGGAGGAGGAGAGAAGACGTCTGAAGCCACAACGAGAAAGGTGTGTGTCTCAGACTACTTCAGACTCCTCTATGCACAGTAGCTAAAGGCCTCTTTCACACGACCGTGATGGATTGGCTCCGGATGCATTCAGGATGCGTTCAGTGAAACTCGCACCATTTTGCAAGCAAGTTCAATCTGTTTCGTCTGCGATTGCGCTCACTTGTTCAGTTGTTTCCGCGGGGGTGCAATAGATTTCGATGCGTTTTTCACGCGCGTGATGAAAAACTGAAGGTTTACAAACATCATCTCTTAGCAACTATCAATGAAAAACGCATTGCATCGGCACTTGCTTCCGGATGCAATGCGTTTTTCACTGAAGCCCCATTCACTTCTATAGGGCCAGGGCTGCGTGAAAGAAAAAACGCAGACTATAGAACATGCTGCGTTTTTCACGCAACGCAGAACTGATGTGTGAAAAAAAAATGCTCTTGTACAGAGACCCATTGAAATTAGGGTACTTTCACACTTGCAGCAGGACGGATCAGACAGGCTGTTCACCATGTCGGATTCGTCCTTCTGCTATTTCGCCGTGCTGCCGGACCGTCGCTCCGTCCCCATTGACTATAATAGGGACGGGGCGGAGCTCCGGCGCAGCACGGCTGTGCATGGCGAAAGCCGCCGGTCTAAAAAGTCGGACATGCAGGACTTTCGCCGTGCACCGCCGTGCTGCGCCGTAGCCCCACCCCCGTCACCATTATAGTCAATGGGGACGGAGCAGCGGTCCGGTGGCACGGCGAAATAGCGGCAGGACGGATCCGACAAGGTGAACAGCCACAAGTGTGAAAGTAGCCTTAATGGGTCAGAATTCAGTGGGGGTCCTATGTGTTCACTTCACGCATTGCACCAGCTTGGAGAACTCGCTTGTGTGAAAGGGACCAAACTGTAGTCACATATCACAGCTCTGCCTTAAAGGGGTTCTCTCCATGATTTAACTATTGATGACCTATCATTAGGATTGGTCATCATTATCAGATTATTAGGGGTCTGCCCCCTGGGACCCTCACTGTGCAGCACCCTTGCAGTGTGTAGTGGTTGTGCCTGGCAGTGCAGCACTGTTCCCCTACAGCATGGATGTCAAACTCATGGCCCTCCAGATGTTGCAAAACTACAACTCCCATCATTCCCTGATAGCTGTAGTATGCCCAGGCATGATGGGAGTTGTAGTTTTGCAACAGCTGGAGGGCCACGAGTTTGACATCCCTGCCCTACAGGATAGGTCATAAACAGGTAAATCTTGGAGAATCCATTTAATGCAGCTGAGCTAATAGAGTCAAGGCGCAGGAAAATACAATAGCAGGTATTCATCCCCAGTAGGGTCTGACTTAACGAAGACCTGTAACATGTCTGTTTTATTAACTACGTGCATTTAATATGTAGTAACAACGCTGGAGCATCTATTCTTTATGCTCTATGTTGTACTTTTCCTCGGTTATTTCTAGTAAGGCCCCTTTCACACGGGCGTGTTTTCCGCGCGGGTGCAATGCGTGAGGTGAACGCATTGCACCCGCACTGAATCCGGACCCATTCATTTCTATGGGGCTGTGCACATAAGCGGTGATTTTCATGCATCACTTGTGCGTTGCGTGAAAATCGCAGCATGCTCTATTTTGTGTGTTTTTCACGCAACGCAGGCCCCATAGAAGTGAATGGGGCTGCGTGAAAATCGCAAGTATCCGCAAGCAAGTGCGGATGCGGTGCAATTTTCAAGTATGGTTGCTAGGATGAAAGTCTATTCACTGTATTATTTTCCCTTATAACATGGTTATAAGAGAAAATAATACAGTGTTCTTTAATACAGAATGCTTAGTAGAAGGTTAATTGAGGGTAAAAAAAGTAAAAAATAAATTAACTCACCTCCTCCACTTGATCGCGTAGCTGCCGGTCTCATATACAATATAGATGTGTTTTGTGCTCTGTATTTTCACCTTTATTATCATTAACCTGTAACATTAGGTTGCCGTACTTTTACCTATGTTACAATTAAAAATTGTAACAGACACTTGTAGAGTGTAGACAAGATAAAGAAAGCAGCAGATGTCACTGCACCACAGTGTGATATTTCAGAACACTAGCGTTTACATTTTCCAGTACCAGAGAAAAACGCTTCCGTTTTCTCTCCATTCATTGTCAATGGGGACAAAACGTAACTGAACAGAACGGAATGCTCCAAAATGCATTCCGTTCCGTTTGGTTGCATTCCCAGACCGGAGAGCTGCGGCTTCTTTCCGTAATGGGATACAGAGCAAGACGGATCGGTCATGACCCACAATGCAAGTCAATGGGGACAGATCCATTTTCTCTGCCACAATCTGCCACAATAGAAAACGGATCTGTCCCCCATTGACTTTCAGTGGAGTTCATGACGGATCTGTCTTGGAATACAAACGGATCCGTTCATAACAGATGCAGATGGTTGTATTATCAGTAACAGAAGTGTATTTGCTGAGCCCTGCCGGATCCAGCAAAAACGCTGTGCAAGTAGCCTAAGGCTAGTATCACACCTGCTGCCGTTATCTCTGGCAGGCTGTTTCGGCATTAAGAATCAGCAGGTCAAAAGTAGTGTTGAGCGAACTTGTGTTTTAAGTTCGGCGTCTAAAATTCGGGTTCGGGTTATCGAAGAATCGCGTTATGGATTCCGCTACCACGGACCATAATATAATTTAGAATCTATAACGCGATTTTTCGATAACCTGAACGCGAACTTTAGACGCCCAACTTAAAACAGTGGTTTTTGTCTGACCGATATCCGACATACTTGCCGGCCGGAGGCCAGATCTCTGCCGGACCTCATTATAGTCAATGGGGCTCTGGCAGGCAACAGTATCGAGCAATGCCAGATCCGGAGAACTCCAACAGGCTGAGGACAGCCGCGGGTGTGAAACTAGCCTAAGGCCTCATGCACACGACCGTTGTTGTGTTACGTTCCGCAAAATGGGATTCCATGATCCGTTTCCGTTTTTGTTTCCGTCTGTCTTCCTTTATTTTTGGAGGATCACCAGACATGAAGCAAAGTAAAAAAAAGTCTAAGTCAAGTTTGCCATGCAAATGATAGGAAAAAAACGGACACGCGGACGCGGATGACAATCTTGTGTGCCTCCGCTTTTTTTCACGGTCCCATTGACTTGAATGGGTCCACGAACCGTTTTCCGTGAAAAAAATAAGACAGGTTATATTTTTTTTTACGGACTGGAACCACGGATCATGGACGCGGATGACAAACGGTGCATTAGCCGAGTTTTCAACTGACCCATTGAAAGTCAATGGGTCCGCATAAAATCACGAAAAACGGAACAACGGACACGGAATGAAACAACGGTCGTGTGCATGAGGCCTAAGGCTCGGGTCTGAAGCATTGCCTGGAAGTCACTGTAAAAAGGTCACCGGACGGCGATTTGCCTTTAGGAAACCTTGATAAGGAGCTGCCTTGTCATCATAGCAACAAGTCTGACCATGTTGGATATTTTTGCATTGTGTTCATAAAGAGATATTAAGACATCAGTTATCCCACGTGTTTTATAATCAATGTTTTTGTATCTACTTGAAACAGCAGATAGACGAGTAAGTCATGTACATCTTCTACGGGATAATTGGCTGCATTACTGTCTCCAAATGAACCATTAGGTGGAGCCCTTCATCAGAGACTCGTGTTAATAGCACATCCTTCCAGTTCCCAGGAATTCCTAACATGCAATCTGTCCCGAAAAAGTCATTGTTATTACAATGCTTCATCATGTCATTCACTATTTCTGCCGTCAAACATGGCTATACTTGCTGACTGTCACTAATTTCTAGTGAAAGCCTATGGTTCCAGCGTTTTACCCCAAACATGTCCATAAAAATGCCTGCTTTTATGCTTGCACATGAATTGTACGCAGTTATAGGAAATGGATTCATACAAACACAATCCAAGGCAATAAAATGTAAAAGCAAAGTTGATCCCAAATTAAAGATACCGATGCAAATCATATTTGTCTATGATCCCCCGACTGGAACGTAACACTTTGCTTTAGGCCTCATGCACACGACAGGATCCATTTTTTTCCCACAGATCCCTTGTAATAAATGCCTATCCTTGTCCGCAAATGTGAAAAAGTAGGACATGCACTTTTTTTTGGGCGGAAGGGAAACACGGACAACGGACGCGGAACACAAACGGATGAGCTATCAGCATTTTTTTGCTGACCCATTGAAAATAATGGGTCCTCATCCTATCCGCAAAAAAAAACGGAACGGAGGCCGAGAAAAACAACGTCGTATGAATGAGGCCTTATGTTAATCTTTACAATTTCTTCTCATGGTCTTGATTTTTTGACCATATACTTATAATAGTATTTAAAATGGAAAATTTATTGTAGCAGACGCTTTTAGCTTGGCCTAATGGCATTGCCATGGTCCGAGGTCTGACATGCTTAGAGGCATCGGCTCCGCCATAAAGTGTTCCCGGAAACACTCTGACAATGCTGGCAGTGTGATAGATTCCCAATATAGTAAATCACAGGACCTGTACGGAATTGCTCAAACGGAGCCATTGTATTTGGCCTGAAAGCTCAATAAAATGCAAAATACGACAGCAGAGCAATGACTTGTCAAACATTAAGGCCCCTTTCACACGGGCGAGTATTCCGCGCGGGTGCAATGCGTGAGTTGAACGCATTGCACCCGCACTGAATCCTGACCCATTCATTTCTATGGGGCTGTGCACATGAGCGGTGATTTTCACGCATCACTTGTGCGTTGCGTGAAAATTGCAGCATGCTCTATATTCTGTGTTTTTCACGCAAAGCAGGCCCCATAGAAGTGAATGGGGCCGCGTGAAAATCGCAAGCATCCGCAAGCAAGTGCAGATGCTGTGCGATTTTCACGCATGGTTGCTAGGTGACGATCGGGCTGGGGACCCGATATGTATTATTTTCCCTTATAACATGGTTATAAGGGAAAATAATAGCATTCTGAATACAGAATGCATAGTACAATAGGGCTGGAGTCCCTAACCAAGTCCACTTGAACGCGTAGTTGTGGATCTCTGTCTTCTTCTGTAATGTTGAGCTGCCAGCTAAGGACCTGTGGTGATGTCACATCACATGATCCAATCACATGGTCCGTCACCATGTGATTGGACCATGTGATTGGACCATAGTGACGTCACCACAGGTCTTTTGCCAGGTCCTGAAGATAGAACAGAGACCGGCAGCTATGGAGCAGGTAAGTTAACTTTTTTATTTTTTTTTAACCCCTCCATCCCTAATTTACTTTGCATTCTGTATTAAGAATGCTATTATTTTCCCTTATAACCATGTTATAAGGGAAAATAATAAAATCTACACAACACCTAACCCAAACCTGAACTTCAGTGATGAAGTCCAGGTTTGGGTCTGGGTACCAAACATGGCGATTTTTCTCACGCGGGTGCAAAACGCATTAAAACGCTTTGCACTCGCGCGGAAAAATCACGCATTTTACCGCAACGCACCCGCATCTTATCGGGCCCTCACACGCCACGCTCGTGTGAAAGAGGCCTAACCCTTCCTTATCCTCTGAAGTATTCTGCCGCTGTTACCCAGGGTTGGCACATGTTTGCACTAGAAAGTTCTGACTTTGCAGAGTGTAAATGGAGATAATAATAATACATTTACGTGTGAGAATGTTTGGCACATGGATGTAGTAACATGGGACTTTGAAATCCGCCAGTATCAAGTCAGCACTATAATACTGCAATGTTCTGTCTACAACTGCTCTGCCTGGAAATAGTTTCAGAGCATAAAGTTCTTCCAATCATCATTTCCTATTTGGCTTTCTATAAGAATCTGATCTGGAAGGGGCTCTTCCGGGGATAAAGAGAAGATATTTAAATCCTGAGAACTTCCTCTTGGATTGCAGTACAGAAGCCAGATCAGATCTGGCAGGATAGGAATTTCCACGTAGTGTGAATGTACTGTCATTGGTAATGTGCCTCCATGTAAATCTCTATTTCTATTGTGCTTACCAAATGTATGTATATATCGCACCACAATTCTGCTGAAAACCCACTGATGGACGCATCCTTTTTGCCTCCCATACATCTCAATGGGAGGCAGAGCTGAGGATCACAGAACAGAGGCCTAAGGCTACTTTCACACTAGCGCTTGATCGGATCCGTTCTGAACGGATCCGATCATATTAATGCAGACGGAGGCTCCGTTCAGTACGGATCCGTCTGCATTAATAACTTAGAAAAATTTCTAAGTGCGCAAGATGCCTGAGCGGATCCGTTCAGACTTTCAATGTAAAGTCAATGGGGGACGGATCCGCTTGAAGATTGAGACATATGGTGTCATCTTCAAGCGGATCCGTTCCCATTGACTTACATTGTAAGTCTGAACGGATCCGCTCGCCTCCGCACGGCCAGGTGGACAGCTGAACGCTGCAAGCAGCGTTCAGCTGTCCGCCTGTCCGTGCGGAGGCGAGCGGAGCGGAGGCTGAACGCCGCCAGACTGATGCAGTCTGAGCGGATCCGCTCCATTCAGACTGCATCAGGGCTGGACGGAGGCGTTTGGGTCCGCTCGTGAGCTCCTTCAAACGGAGCTCACGAACGGACCCATGAACGCTAGTGTGAAAGTAGCCTAAAGCCGATGCGTCTATAAGGCTACTTTCACTTTGACGGATCTCACAAACAGAAAGTGTTTTGGCTTTCTGTTTGTGAGATCCGTCATGGGCTCTCACAAGCGGTCCAAAACGGATCAGTTTTGTCCTAATGCATTCTGAATGGAAAAGGATCCGCTCAGAATGCATCAGTTTGCCTCCGTTCCAGTCTGGAGACGGACACCAAAACGCTGCCTGCAGCGTTCTGGGGTCCGCCTGACGACGCGGAGGCAAACGGATCTGTCCTGACACACAATGTTTTCACTGACACAATCTGGCACAATAGAAAACTGATCTGTCCTCCATTGACTTTCAATGGTGTTCAAGACGGATCCATCTTGGCAATGTTAAAGATAATACAAACAGATCCGTTCTGAACGGATGCAGACGGTTGTATTATCGGTGCGGATCCGTCTGTGCAGATCCATGACGGATCCGCACCAAACACGACTGTGAAAGTAGCCAAACCTGCAGTTCCGCGATCTTCAGAACTGCATCCCATTGAGATGTATGGGAGGCAGAAAGGACATGGCAATATTCTTCTGTAAAAGCATTTGTCGTGTGAATGTCCCCAACACATGAAATGGCAATATTTAAAAATGGCATTAACATATACATAAGTCTCTAAAGGCAGTCTATAACACCTGCCCGGGGTATTACTCCTCCTACTGCGCCAGTATTCCTAGGCTCTCATGCAAAGACATTGGTTTCTCTTTAGCCCAGCCTCACTAACTGTTACGGCCTCGGCACTATGACTATGCTTGTCACACTCTACTTCTGCACCATTGTGGCTGTCATCTGCACATTGGGCCAAAAGCTACACCCGTTCCATGTCCCTCACTTAGGCCTAGTTCACACGAACGTATGGCTTTTATAGTTTTTTGCGGTTCGTTTTTCACAGATCCGTTGTTCCGTTTTTTTTGTTTCCGTTGTGTTTCCGATTCTGTTCTGTTTTTCCGTTCCATTTTTCCGTATGGCATATACAGTATACAGTACTTACATAGAAAAAATTGGGCTGGGCATAACATTTTCAATAGATGGTTCAGCAAAAACGGAACGGATACGGAAGACATACGGATGCATTTCCGTATGTGTTCCGTTTTTTTTTGCGAACCCATTGACTTGAATGGAGCCACGGAACGTGATTTGCGGGCAATAATAGGACATGTTCTATCTTTCAACGGAACGGAAAAACGGAAATACGAAAACGGAATGCTTACGGAACACATTCCGTTTTTAATGCGGAACCATTGAAATGAATGGTTCCATATACGGACCGTATACGGAACACAAAAAAACGGCCCGTACACTCGCAAAAAAAACGTTCGTGTAAACTAGGCCTTAAGGCCCCTTTCACACGGGCAAGTATTCCGCGCGGATGCGATGCGTGAGTTGAACGCATTGCACCCGCACTGAATCCCGACCCATTCATTTGTATGGGGCTTTACACTGTTGTGTTGATTTTCACGCATCACTTATGCGTTGCGTGAAAATCGCAGCATCCTCTATTTTGTGCGTTTTTCACGTAATGCAGGCCCCTTAGAAATGAATGGGGTTGCGAGAAAATCGCAAGCATCCGCCAGCAAGTGCGGATGCGGTGCGATTTTCACGCACGGTTGCTAGGTGATGATCGGGATGGAGACCCGATCATCATTATTATTTTCCCTTATAACATGGTTATAAGGGAAAATAATAGCATTCTGAATACAGAATGCATACTAAAATAGCGCTGAAGGGGTTAAAAAAAGTAATTTAACTCACCTTAGTCCACTTGATCGAGAAGCCCGTCTTCTCTTCTCTTCTGTCTTCTGTGCTGTGTGCAGTAACAGGACCTGTGGTGACGTCACTCCGGTCATCACATGGTCCATCACATGATCCATCACCATGGTAAAAGATCATGTGATGGATCATGTGATGACCGGAGTGACGTCACCACAGGTCCTGTTCCTCCACACAGCTAAGGCTACTTTCGCGTTCGGAGCGGATCCGTCTGGTGCCTGCACAGACGGATCCGGTCCTATAATGCAGACAATGGGATCCGTTCAGAACGGATCCGTCTGCATTATATTTCAGAAAAAATTCTAAGTCTGAAAGTTAGTCAGACGGATCCGTCCAGACTTTACATTGAAAGTCAATGGGGGACGGATCCGTTTGAAATTGAGCCATATTGTGTCATCTTCGAACAGATCTGTCCCCATTGACTTACATTGTAAGTCTGGACGGATCCGTTTGGCTCCGCACGGCCAGGCGGACACCCGAATGCTGCAAGCAACGTTCGGGTGTCCGCCTGCTGAGCGGAGGCCAAACGGTGCCAGACTGATGCATTCTGAGCGGATCCGCATCCACTCAGAATGCATTGGGGCTGTACGGATCCGTTCGGGGCCGCTTGTGAGAGCCTTCAAACGGAACTCACAAGCGGAACCCCGAACGCAAGTGTGAAAGTAGCCTAAGATGAAGACAGAAGGAGATGCCGACTGCACGATCAAGTGGACTGAGTTAATTTTTTTAAACCCCTCCAGCGCTATTTTACTATGCATTCTGTATTCAGAATGCTATTATTTTCCCTTATAACCATGTTATAAGGGAAAATAATACAATCTACAGAACACCGATCCCAAGCCCGAACTTCGGTTTTGGGTACCAAACATGCGCGATTTTTCTAACGCAAGTGCAAAACGCATTACAATGTTTTGCACTTGCGCAGAAAGGGGCCTAAGGATTATGACTGAGGCTTTGTCTGTGGCTTTCTTCTGGACCTGGCCGGCAGTCTAGTCTTTGTCACAATCCCCAGCCACTGCACACAAGACGTCTGAGGACATACTCCTTGAGTCCTACTCCTTATGGCTGGAGCAGGCACTCCTTACCTGATGCAGCAGGGACTGTTCCACACTTTCCCCTAGTGTCTTACATGTGGCATATGCCAAACTGTTAACAAAATGGTGCAGCACCTATATACAGGGCCCTTCTCGTCAGTGTGGTGTGGTGACACCAGACAGCGTACCACTGCCGGTCATTGGGCGATGCGATCAGCACTCTGTCTGCTGGGCTGGGAAGAGCCATGCCCAGGACAGCAGCAACACCATAGGACTGCCAGCAATGTTCAGTGGTTTGGGGGAAGCAGTGCCACTTCTTTAAAGAGTGTGCTTCCCACCCATTACATTCGTACAAATTGTTGTCAAGATCATGTTGTTTTTCTCAAGTTGACCACCAGTGACTGCTGTTTTGCTGAGAAGAATTTGTGCTGCACTTTCACACCGGAGATAGTCATTTTGGCCTATAAAAGCACCAAACAGTGCTCGAGTATTGTGACCTGTTCCAGTCTCATGCTTCTTGAGCTGTTCTTGCTCCTGCTGGATTTGCTTCTACCTTGAGTCCACAGCTGTTCTTTTGAGGACGTTTACCGACCTAGGTCTTCACTGTCTTCTCACTTTCTTCAGATCATTGGATTTCTGCACAGTTGTCTACTATTGTAACAACTGTAACTTCAAATTGGATCCCTTTGGATTATGTCACCTGCCTAAAGCTGCAATGTGCATGCTACTTTGCCCCAAGAATGACCACCTTGAATAACCAAGTTAAAGCTACATATATACACATAATAAAGTCATCACTTTATGTGAACATTACTATTAAATAGTCAAACATTGGGTAAAAAAATTAGGTTTAAAAAAATACAGGAATATTGATGGACAGTAAGTGACCAATGCCGGGCAGACATATGACAATAGATGCTCAAGACAAGACCATGGCTTTGCCTCTATACAAATCATTAGTCAGACCAGACATGGAATACTGGGTACAATTAGAGGCAACTGTGTATACAAAGGACATTGCTGAATGTCTAGGATGGGTACAGAGGAGGGTGCCCGAGGTAGGTAAGTAAGGAATTGGGCGGTTTACAATACATAGATAGGTTGACAAACTTGGAGTTATTTAGTCTGTAAAAAAGGAGAGATCTAATTACAATATACACATATTGACCTTTTTACACCTAGGCCTGTATCTATGACAAGAGGGCATCCTCTACATCTAGAAGAAAGGTTTCACCAGCAGTATAAACAGGGATTCTTTACTGTAAGAGCAGGAAGACTATGGAACTCTTTGTCACAGGATGCTGTGATGGTTGCTTCATTGTATTCTGATTGCCATATTCCAAGTCGGGAACAATTTTCCTCCCTTAATTAGGAGTAATTTGCATCTGACTCTGATTTTTTGCCTTCCTCTGGATTAACACCATAGAATTCTACGTTGGGCTTGAGGGATCTGTGTTTTTTGCAACCCTACAAACTACAGTATGTAACTATGCTAGCCAAGGCAGACCCTCTCTACCGAAAATGTGACCTGTCAGGTTGGGAAAATTGGAGTTGGAACGAGCAGTCAATGGTTATCAAAGCATGTAGGGAGTTTGTGTTTTGCAGCTGAAGAACCACTATTGCCCTAAGGCTGGGTTCACACCTGAGCGTTCCGAAAGGAGCGCTCTGTATGCGCGATTGTACCGGCGTTTACAATCGCGCATACAGAGACAAGCGAATGCCCATTGTCGCTCGTTCCCGAATGTCTGTGTACGGGAATGCGCGACAAAACGCCCCAAAGAAGCTCATGTACGCTTAGGGCGTTTTACAGCGCGATCGTACGCGCTGTAAAACGCCCGGGTGTGAACCATTCCCATAGGGAATCATTGGTTTCTCCTTGTTGAGCGTTTTACAGCGCGTAGGAACGTGCTGTAAAACGCTCAGGTGTGAACCCAGTGTAAGAGGACAACTCCTATATCTGTCATATAAAACGTCCTCAAAATCATGTTTGTAACCTGTGATAAATCCTGTAAAAGACAACCTGATATAAGCAGATACAGTAAGATTCCGATTTTGGGCATGACATAGGAAATTCTTGATTCTATATATTAAATATAATCTGAAGTTACATTCCCTTATGTTAATAGCAATGGAGTTTCAAAATGAAAAGCAGTTCATCGGATGAAAGCTTTCAGAATCATGTCTCACATGGATTTTGGCTTTGGGTGATACTATAAGAAAGCACACAGCTATATTGGGATTGCTTCAAACTGCATAGTAGGTGAGAGAGGTATGATAACTCTCATCATCTGTCAAATTCACTTTTTCTATTCCAAGTGTCTGAAGAACTGTGCTGTACAGTCATGGTGTGCCGACCTCCACAGCGTTACACTAATGGTTCTATCAGGAAAGATCCTAGAAACGTTTCCCAAGGACTGATACATTACATTTAGAAACTGCATGAAATGCGAAATGGCTTAAATATTTCTGTGACTCCGTAATAACCTTCATTTGTTCCCTGGCACCTTCCCTGGACCACTTGTGGTTTGTGTTAGAGCCAGGGAAGGTCCTTGGACATATGGAACATTTCATTTGCTTTATTATTCATGTTTTGTCTTCTAACCAATAATAGTAAACTAAATCATCCTAAAGTGGCATCCGACACATAACAGTGGTGAACTCAGGCCAGGCGGACAATACACGACCTTGTATCTTAGGCACCTTTCACACTAGCGTTTTTTTGCAATAACGCTTCTGTTACAATAATACAACCGCAACTGGTTCTATTATGTCTTCTATAGCAAAAGACGGATCCGTCCTGAACACCATTGAAAGTCAACGGGGAACGAATCTTTTCTATTGTGTCAGAGAAAACGCACCTGCTTGCAGCGTTATTCTGTCCGCGATGGGAGCGCAACCAAACGGAACGCAATGCATTTTGGTGCACTCTGTTTCGTTCAGTTCTGTCCCCGTTGACTATGAATGGGGACAAAACTGAAGTGTTTTCTTCCGCTATTGAGATCCTATGACGGACCTCAATAGCAGAATTGAAAACGCTACTGTGAAAGTAGCCTTACAATGGTATGAAAATCCCTGCAGAGGGGGAGCAGTGGCCTCTATAAAAACTGGGGCTCCTCCATTTAGAAATGGCATATTAGCTAATTTACTGATCAGGTTAGAACTTTTTCAATCTACAATAGCCGTTCATGGCCCAATGTCACCTTCAAACTAAACTCAGCTTGCGATGTCGCATACAGCGCACATTTGTGGTACATGTAAGAGCATCCAAAGTCAGCCTCTTGTTGGTGCTAGCCTAGGGTAGCTACAATAATCGGCAGATTTCCTTCATTGCAGGACAAAGGCAGTATGACATCGTGTACCAGAGCTACACAACGTCTTCCAGGGATTCCAGAGGAGGCACCTCTTGATGATGCTCATATACTCTAATAGGGCATACTGTATAGACAGGGGTAATGTATAGTTTAAAGGGTTGTGTCACAAAGCATTTTCGACATCTTTCAAACCAGCACCTAGATCAGAAAACTTTTGTGATTGCATGTAATAAATAAATAAATTTAGCATAGCCAGTGAACTATTCAAATTTAGAAATGTATCTGTATAGCGCCACCTGCTGTTTGTTCTTTTCTTTAGTTTTTGTCCATCTCACTGAGCTGGTCAAACGTGCTCAGTTTAAATCTTCAACCGCCACCAGCCATATTTTCTGTTAGGTTACTTTCACACTAGCGCCGCTGGATTCCAGCAGGCAGTTAGTTCCGTTGCCGGCAATCTGTTTGTAGACGGATCCGGATGTGGATTCGTCTCACAAATATATTGCAATACCGGATCCATCTCTCCGTTTGTCATCTGGAAAAACGGACCCGGTATTTATCTTTTTCACATTTTTAAAGGTCTGCACATGCACAGACCGCAAAACCGGATCAGTTTTCTGACACACTTAGGCATTCCCGCAAGTGTTCCAGAATTTTGGACGCATGCTGCGGTATTTTCTCCATCCAAAAAACGTACAGTGACTAAAACTGAAGACATCCTGATTCATACTAAACGGATTGCTCTCCATTCAGATTGCATTAGGATAAAACTGATCTGTTTTTGTCCGGTATTGAGCCCCTAGGACGGAACTCAATACCAGAAAAGAAAAACGCTAGTGTGAAAGTACCCGCCCCCCTGAGCTGGCAGGGTGAAGATAATCTAGCAGAGCAGTTGAATGTGGAGATCTCTGGATCCATTTGAGGTACGTATGGACATATGTTTTTTTGCACAATAAATCACTAAGTTTACATGAAAAAAATTAGGCTACTTCCAAACTTGCGATTACATTTTCCAGTATTGAGATCCGTCATAAGGTCTCAATACCGGAGAAAAACAATTCCATATTGTCCCAATTCATTGTCAATGAAGACAAAACGTAACTGAACAGAACAGAATGCTCCAAAATGCATTCCCTTCCGTTTGGTTGCATTCCCATACCGGAGAGCAAACCGCAGTAAGCAGCGCTTTTCTTTCTGTCATGGGATGCGGAGAAAGACCCACAATGCAAGTCAATGGGGACGGATCCTTTTTCTCAGACACAATAGAAGATGGATCCATTTTAATGACGGATCTGTCACTGCTATATTAAGGTCATACAACCAGATCCGTTCATAACAGATGCAGATGGATGTATTATCAGTAATATGCCTGCCGGATCAGGCGAAAGCGCAATTGTGAAAGTAGCCTTACCCACAGCACCTCACGTTAAAGGGCTTCTGTCAGCCCACTAAACCCTTTTTTTTTTTTCCGTTAATATTAATCCCTACCCTGCAAGCTCCCTGTACATATGCTAAATATTCATTTTCGTTCAGTAGATATTGTTAAAAATCAAGTTTTATCATATGTAAATTACCTTGCTACCAGCAAGTAGGGCGGCTACTTGCTGGTAGCAGCCGCATCCTCCTCTCATCATGACGCCCCCTCCACCGTTTGATTGACAGGGCCAGGGAACGGGTTCGTTCTCTGCTGGCCCTGTTCTAATTCAAAATATCGCGCCTGCGCCGTACCTTTCTTTAATCGGTGCAGGCGCACTGAGAGGCGGCCTCTCTCCCGGCCGCTCCATCCTCAATGCGCCTGCGCGGGGTGTGGATGTGACGTCATCGGCGCAGGCGCACTGAGAGGCGGCCGCTCTGTCGGCCGCTCCATCCTCAATGCGCCTGCGCTGATGACGTCACATCTACACCCGGCGCAGGCGCATTGAGGATGGAGCGGCCGAGAGAGCGGCCGCCTCTCAGTGCGCCTGCGCCGATTAAAGACAGGTACGGCGCAGGCGCGATCCCGTTCCCTGGCCCTGTCAATCAAACGGCGGAGGGGGCGTCATGATGAGAGGAGGATGCGGCTGCTACCAGCAAGTAGCCGCCCTACTTGCTGGTAGCAAGGTAATTTACATATTATAAAACTTGATTTTTCACAATATCTACTGAACGAAAATTAATATTTAGCATATGTACAGGGAGCTTGCAGTGTAGGGATTAATATTAACGGGGGAAAAAAAGGGTTTAGTGGGCTGACAGAAGCCCTTTAAGAACGGAGTGCACCTTCCCTGTTTTAGGATACTGGGAGAACAGAGGCAACTGAGGAAGTGTGCTAGAATTAATGGCCCAACAAGAGATTAGATATTGATTCAGCTTCAGGGATCAGAGAACATGACAGTTTCTCTTTAAAGGGATTCTGTCACCTCGCTTTAGCCTATAGAGACACGGACATGCACGGCTAGATCCCCGCTAGCATGATCGCAATATACCGGTCCTATAAAGTTGTGTTGTGTTTAAAAAATGATGGTATAGATATTTAAATGACCCTGGTAAGGAGCCCAAGGGGCTGCACTAACCTTTTTGGAGCCCAGCGCCGCCTGCGTCCTCCGAATCTCCTCCTTGCTCACAGTTAGATTGCCGTAATCTCGCGATGCGTGAGCTCGTGCATGCGCAGTTCCTTCCCTGAGGCTGATGCCAGCGCAGGGAAGGAACACTATACCGGCACTGTGCATTGCGAGATTACGGCAATCTAATTGTGATGAAAGGAGGAGATTTGGAGGACGCAGGTGGTGCTGGGCTCCTTCACAGGGGGGCATGGCTGGGCTCCAAAAAGGTTAGTACAGCCCCTTGGGCTCCTTACCAGGCCTTTTTACATATCTATACCATCATTTTTTAAACACAACATGGCTGGCACTGACTGGTGGCTGAGACTGCTGGCACTGTGACTGGTGGCACTGACTGATGGCTGAGACGGCTGGCACTGACTGATGGCTGAGACTGCTGGCAGCGACTAGTGGCTGAGACTGCTGGCAGCGGCTGCTGTCTGTGGCTGAGAGTGCTGGGTCTGTGCAGCTCTGTGATGCTCGAACAGTAATGGGGCTCTCACGTGGAGAGCACACCATAACCTGCGAGCGGCGATGGTGATTGGCCGGCGCGCAGGTGTGGGCGGTGCGGACGGCGTTCAGAGCGCCGTGTGATGATTGGGCAGTGTGCCGTGCGCGCTGGTGTGGGCGGCGCGATTGTGTGTGGGGTGGCGGTGATTGGGCGGCCCGCTGGTGTGGGTGGTGCGGGTGTCATGTGGAGCGCAGTGTGTTGACTGGACGGCACGCCACGCATGCACAGTTCAATTATAGGCACACACGGAAACGCAGCCCTGAGCAAGCACACAGGGCTTTTATTATAGTAGATATATATTCTCTATAATAAAATCCCTGTGTGCGTGCGCGTCCGTGCGTGTATGCCGATTAGTGAAGTGTGCATGTGCTCTGTGCCCAGGTTTGCCATCCCTCCTCCTCCCCCTCCGGCTTCCTCTGCAGCCGACTCACACCCAGGATCCGGGCCCTGCAACTGCCGCCTGCCACAGCGTATCCTTCACTGGACACCCTTAGGCAGCGCCCACACCTGCGCACCGGGCCCGTACCTGCTGCAGCATCACATCCTGGGGTTCATAGAACTCCCAAAGAGCCTGGGAGGACAACGCTGGGAGCACTGGGGTCCTCTGATTCTGAACCCGGGTATCTGTCAGAACAGGGGGCGCTGTTTTGAGGTCTGTTATACATGATTTGTCATGAGCTTATGAAGCTCCCTCTTTTGCGTAGAGGCAGCCTTACATAGACTGCGCTATTCTTCCTGTTGGCGATGATGGTGGCGCTGTAGGATGATAGTAATAACAATATGAACAATCAATTTTTGATGCTTGTATTAAAGTCACATTATAGAAAAGCAAGAGAGAATACATTTGCATGTGGAATTGCTTTAATATGCTGCTGATTATGTAGACATAAGATAGTTCAAGACTTATAACTGTCCAACTAAATCTTACAGTGCGGCCTCTGAGCGCCCGCTGGCATCAGTGTATTCTGGGCATAGCGCGTACCAGTCACAACTTCAAATGAAACATTCCCCTCATATTAGTGCTACAGACAGTTTTAATTCAGCTTTCGCATCTGTGGTCTGTAGCCACTGACCATATTTGTGGGTGGCCCTGGCATTATGCGTGTACAGATGAAATAATCTGTGAGGGAAATATATAATAGCAGATGCTGTAAGGTTTGGCTGGCCCAGAAAGACTGCCACTCTGAGACCTCTCATTAATGCCAAGACAAGGGCTCTTTCATTCCTCTGGAGAAGAGGAGTATAGTAGCCTCTCCTAAAGTAAATGCAGCTGTCATTGTCTTGTCACTGTCCAAGTTTATCATGCAGTCAGTTATGTTATATATACTGTACAGTATGCTTTATATATAACTATAAAGAGGACCTGCCTCCTCACCTGACATGTCTGTTTAGGTAACTACTTGTGTAGTGTCCCACTAGGTAAAGGTGGGCACTACACAAGGGTTAACATGTCTATTGCATTAATGTGATGTTAAATGTTCATTTTCCTGTATTATCTGGGTATCAGGCCTGTCAGGGTGTAGTTCAGCCTCCCAGACGTTAGAGGGAGCTAGAGAGCCCTTAGTGTATATATAGCTAGGCCCAGACAGGGAAGGGTTAGTTCAGTCCAGGTGGCTAGAAGTGTAGTCTAGTCAGCCTGAAGTTCCTGAGTCTAAGTTTAGCTCAGAAGAATCACCCCAGTAGAAGAACTTGCCTCCTGGGAGCAACCGGCAGCTACCTTCAAGCTAAGCAGTGCCAGTGCAACCAGCCCAGATAAGTAAGCTGATTGGCAGAGGAACTACAAAGTGATAGCAAGGGTCAATACGGGAGGAAGATTAATTACCAAGGATAAAATCCAGCATTTAGGCATCCGGGCCTTGGAATAGAAAGCCAGCCAGGAGTTCAAGAGGAACAGTGTACACTATTTCTGAGGAGAAGGTACAGCCTGGTCTGAGTGTGCGTATTGTTATTACCCTCCGAGTATCTTGCCAGATTATTACCTGCCATTATTATCATAAGCCTGCTTGTGGAGTGTTTATATAAGGGACTGCATTACTATCTGAATTTATAAAGTTGGACTGTTACCAGTAAAGCGACGTTTGGTTCACCATACCATCTGTGTACCTCACTTATTGCTACTGGAAACCGGTGTGCCACCGTTACAGGCACTGGCGTCACAATCCTTAAAGGGACTTTGGCCCAGGCACTCAAAACACCCGCAACAACCAGGGCACCTCACATACCATCAGGCCTGGTCCCTACATACAGAGTGTGCCCCAGAGGAACGTTGTGTCAGCCTCTCCTTCACTGCCGCATGCCTGCCCAGGGTTCTCCTCCAAACAGTCAAACAGTGAGTAACCCTCGATTGCCCATAACCGTGACCTCACTTCGCAATACCCTGCAGGTCTGGCGTGCTGCACTTGCACCCCAACGTGATACAAATTTTGGAGCATCTATTCTTATGACGTTGCTTCCCCCCCCCCCCCCCCCCCCCCTGTTATTCCTAGTATCGGCTGGTGGCTGGCTTATGTAGCCTTATATCTACTCCCCTATTGTGTTAAGATGGCCGGACCATTGTATGAAACAAGCACGTGTTTCCTTCTGTGTCACCCCCGTCTCCTCATAGATTGTAAGCTCTGGTGAGCAGGGCCTCATTCCTCTTGTTCTAATTGTTGACTTGTTTGTTGCAATGTTATTTATGACTCTGTTTGTACGTGAACCCCCTGATTGTAAAGCGCTGTGAAATATGTTGGTGTTATATAGGTAAAAAATATAAATTATTATTATTAGTATACATTTATGAATAAATTGCCAACTGGGCGTTACCGTTCCCCTGGTCAAATATTCCCTGTGGCAAATCCTCCATACTGTAGCACAGCATAGACAGATTTGTCATACAGGGTCCTGGAAAGTTGGGAAATGAATTAATTATTATAATTCCTGTAAAGCACGGTGGAATATGTCGGCGCTATCTAAATAAATAAATTAGGGACTGCTAAATACTAAGTCTACCTAAATAAATGATTTTCCTTGCTCCCAAATAATGCCGTAGCTAGGCAGTAGAGATTCCCAAAATTAGCTTTGTGACGAATTACTTCGTCACGAAGTGCATTTCTTTGTAATAATGGGGAACAGCTGGCGCAATGATGGGGAACAGCAGTTGTGCCGCCCACCATCATTGAACACCTAAGATGCCGTATTCATCACTGATTGCGGCATTTGAGATAAAAAATTTGGGATTTCAGTGGGTAATTGGTTAAAAATAAATAATACTTACCTTATTCATTTAAGCGCAAAGAGTATGCCGTAGCCATCTTGATTGAAGACTTCACGCAAAACCTTGCGCGGCGCGTGATGACGTCACCACACTGGGCAGCGTAATGACGTCATCACGCACAGCTCAATATTTTGTGCAGGGTCTTCAACTCTTCGCACTCAAATGAATAAAGTGAGGATGAGGTGAGTTGTTGTTTTTTTACCGCCATTTCAGTGAAAATGTATTCGTTTCCACAAAGCATGGCTTCATGGAGAATCAAATTTTTACTTGAAATTCGTATTGAAGTCTACTTCGGATACTTCAATTTGCTCAAAACTACTAGGCAGACTTGCTTCTCATGCCCCTGGGAAAACTGGGTTACGGTGTATCTGTATTGCAGACTGCAGAATACCAAAATTTCCAAAATAAATCCCCATCATCACACCTAAATGGTGCCACAGCTAAGCATATTTGACTTTCAGGGCCTGGTAAAGCAGGGTTACTTTCTCAGTGTAAGGGCTAATTCAGACAGCCTTAAAGGGCTTCTGTCACCCCACTAAACAGTTTTTTTGTTTTTGTTTACTTATACTCCCTATACTGCGATTTATGCCTACATAATCTAATTAATCATTTTGGTTCAGTAGATTGTGTTAAAAACGTACTTTTCTAATATGTAAATTACCTTGCTACCAGCAAGTAGGGCGACTACTTGCTGGTAGCAGCCGCATCCTCCGATCCTAAAGACGCCCCCTCCTCATGTTGATTGACAGGGCCAGGGAACGGGATCGTCCTCTGGCTTGCCCTGTCTGCTATCAAGATCTCGCGCCTGCACCGTAACGGTATTCAGTCGGCGCAGGCGCACTGAGAGGTGGCCGCTCGCTCGGCCGCTCCATCCTCAATGCTCCTGCGCTGATGACGTCACATCTGCACCCGGCGCAGGCGCATTGAGGATGGAGCGGCCGAGCGAGCGTCCGCCTCTCAGTGCGCCTGCGCCGATTGAAGACAAGTACGGCGCAGGCGCGAGATTTTGAATGCAAACAGGGCCAGCAGAGAACGATCCCATTCCCTGGCCCTGTCAATCAACATGAGGAGGGGGCGTCTTTAGGATCGGAGGATGCAGCTGCTACCAGCAAGTAGCCGCCCTACTTGCTGGTAGCAAGGTAATTTGCATATTTTAAAAGCACATTTTTAACACAATCTACTGAACCAAAATGATTAATTAGATTATGTATGGATAAATCGCAGTATAGGGATTATAAGTAAACAAAAAAAATAAATGTTTAGTGGGGTGACAGAATCCCTTTAAGTGTTTTGCGTTCCACAAATTGCAGATCCGCAAAACACGGATACCGCCCGTGTGCGTTCCGCATTTTGCAGAATACTCAATGCCAGCACTATATAGAAATGCCTATTCTTGTCCGTGATTGCGGACAAGACTAGGACATGCTCTATATTATTTGCTTGCGGGACGTAGAACGTAACCACATATTTTGCTGTTCTATTAAAATGAATGTGTCTGCACCCATTCCGCAAAATTGTGGAACGGATGCGAACCCATACATACGGCCGTCTGAATGAGCCCTAAGGGTAAGATTATATGCTCAATGTTTACAGCTCCACAAGTTTTATAATCCAGGTCTCCAGCATTGAAGAATGCCAAATTTGCATAGGCAGACGATAATAAATCCTTCCTGGTGATATAGGGAAACTTGAGATTCAGGCACCTGGGAAAGCTGGGTAGCGCATTCTGTGATGTCAGTGGCCCGAGACTGTCTAGTGCCTTTGCACGACAAACACGTGGCTTTGTCATGACCCTGAAGACCCTGCATAATACATATTGGAGAGTGTAAAATCCAGAAGAGAGGGGTTTTCTTATGCAGACTCCCAAATGGCCCAACTACAACACCAAGAATTCCCTTGTAAAAGCAGCCAGCAGGAGAACATTAGATATGTCCAGAATGTATGAATTGCATTGTGAGCCCCTAATAGGCCACACGAATATCGGCAAATTATCATGAACAAGTGTTCATGAGAACTCATTCCTCAGCTGTTCGATGCTCATAGTTATGTTCAAAATAGCAGTGTGTTTGAAAAAGTGACTAAAGCTCCAAATCCTTCTAATAGCTTTTATTTCCATATACACAAATGCATTGGGAAGACTACACATTCTATTCCAAATCAAAACATTAAGAAAAATATATCAAATTTGTGTTGTTCCTCCCAAAAAATTGAAGAAAAGTGAATATTAGACTGTTCAAAACAATAGCAGTGTTTGTATTCTTCTTTACAAACTCAAACATTCACTATATAAACGGAAACTTGTTAAAAGATGTTGCTTTCCTTTGAATCACTGGACTAATATTTAGTTGTATAACCGCTGTTTCTGAGAACTGCTGTACATCTGTGTTGCATGGAGTCAGACAACTTCTGGCCCCTGTGAACAGGTATTCCAGCCCAGGATGATTGGACTACATTCCACAGTTCTTCTCTATTTCTTGGTTTTGCCTCAGAAACTGCATTTGTGATGTTGCCCCACAAGTTTTCTATTGAATTAAGATCCGGGGATTGGGCTGACCACTCAATAACATCAATCTTGTTGGTCTGGAACCAAGATGTTGCACGTGTACTTGTGTGTTTGGGGTCGTTGTCTTGTTGGAACACCCATTTCAAGGGCATTTCCTCTTCAGCATAAGGCAGCATGATCTCTTCATGTATTCTGATGTATTCAAACTGATCCATGATACCTGGTATGCGATAAATAGGCCCAACACCGTAGTATCGGAAACATTCCCATATCATGATGCTTGCGCCACCATGCTTCCCTGTCTTCACAGTGCACTGTGGCTTGAATTCAGTGTTTGGGGGTCATCTGACAAACTGTCTCCGGCCACTAGACCCAAAAAGAACAATCTTACTTTCATCAGTCCACAAAATGTCTCTTTAGACCAGTCAATGTGCTCTTTGCAAACTGTAACTTCTTCAGCACATGTCTTTTTTTCCCCAATGGGACTTTGTTGGGGCTTCTTGCAGGTAGCTTGGCTTCACATACGTGTCTTCTAATTGTAACAGTACTCACAGGTAACTTTAGACCTTCTTTGATCTTCCTGGAGCTGATTGTTGGCTGAGTCTTTGCCATTTTGGCTATTCTTCTATCCCTTCGAATGGTAGTTTTTCGCTTTCTTCCACGTCTTTCAGGTTTTGGTTGCCATTTTAAAGCATTTGTGATCATTTTAGCTGAGCAGCCTATCATTTTCTGCACTTCTTTATATGTTTTCCCCTCTCCAAATTTTTAATCAAGGTACGCTGTTCTTCTGAACAATGTCTGGAACGACCCACTTTCCTCAGAATTTCAGAGAGAAATGCACTGTAACCAGCATGTACAACATTTGCTGCCTTCCTTCCTTAAATAAGGGCAGCAA
Source organism: Bufo gargarizans (assembly GCF_014858855.1). Classification (NCBI taxonomy): domain Eukaryota; kingdom Metazoa; phylum Chordata; class Amphibia; order Anura; family Bufonidae; genus Bufo; species Bufo gargarizans. The sequence continues at coordinate 139,758,270 of NC_058083.1, read as the reverse complement.
TTGCCAACTGTTTTTCAAAGAATGAATGACCTCTCTCATTGAATGCCACACTGCTATTATTTTGAACATGCCCCTTTCAATAAGTGACTGACTTACAGAGAATCAGGAGCATGCATGTCATGACTGTAGGGTCTGTTAGATTTATATTACTCTACTACACCTGCTAGTAAATTATTTGTCTTGTAGAAATATAATTTCTACCAAAAACAGTGATTGATCAGGTTAGTGATGTCTGACTGCTATTATTTTGAACACAACTGTATATCGGTTGATGGGCATCTTAAATCAGGATGAAAGATGCCTGATTATCAGCAGCACATCTCCCGGTCTAATCAGGAATGTGCTGCCGACAATGACCAGAACACAACGAAGGACAAATGACTGTGGTAGCAATAGTTTCTCCAGCATTCGATTTGCATCGGACGGTGTAACCAGGCAGGTCCAAACCGGCAACATTGTGTTCTCATCCATCGGTGCTCGCATTACCTTGCGACTTTTAAATACTGGGAGGTGTTGTCCCAGAAAGGATATTAATCATCTTTCCACCCATTGAGACCCCCACTGATCACTGCACAACTGCAAAGAAGCGGTGGTCACATATGAACTCTGCCTTTCAATTCAAAGTATATGAGGCCAACAGAAACAGTCAAGCGCTGTACTTGCTGTTTCTATTAGGGTGAGATTTTGGTTATGTCATAAGTGGCGGGGGCCCAAACTGATATTTTACACCAGGGCCCATAAGGCTTTAGTTATGTCATTGTCTCAGTGAGTTTCCCTTTCTTTTACACAATAATATGCTACTGACAATTTTTATATTCTCATCCGCACATTATTCCATCTTGTGTAGGATGTGTTTGTGGTGCATGTGGTCCGCATGTGGTTCCATTGTATGCATTTTTGCTGGGGATTGCCGTTAGCAGCGGATCACATGCAGAGTGATTGCTCCCCCGGATATAAACACTCTGTACAGATGTCACCCAGTTCAGCAGACCCCTGCTCAGTAGTGTGATGCTGTGAGACTGGTATGTGCTCAGGAAGCAGAAATACTTCTACAGCACACTGTGGTTTGAGAAAACAGTAAAAAGGCATTTCTCAATGGTCTTTTCTGTTAATTCCATTTTCAGTACAACTCATAGATCTTTAGGGAAAAAAATAACAAGATGCCAAGCCGCACATCAAAGGGTTCAAGAACAGGAATTATCAAAGAGTATGCGTTACATACTTTGTGCCAAACTTATCAAACATCATACATTGTTTGTTCAAAGCAGTAAATGGTTTGAGCAGCTCTCACCTGCCAAGGATTCCAATGTTGAAGCACAGAACAGCTCCTTCACCCGAACTGGGAGCAAGTACAGCAATATGTGAAAAAGAAAGTTTTGTCCAGCTTGTCTTGATGGTAATCCAAAGGCTCTTTATTCAATATTCAATGTAAAAACATCCAGGTACAGAAATGCAAAGTCTACGCGTTTCGGGCAGAAAGCAATTTTAGCCCTTACTCATGACTAAGGGCTAAAATTGCTTTCTGCCCGAAACGCGTAGACTTTGCATTTCTGTACCTGGATGTTTTTACATTGAATATTGAATAAAGAGCCTTTGGATTACCATCAAGACAAGCTGGACAAAACTTTCTTTTAACATACATTGTTTGTAAAATTTTGCACATCTTTAAATCTAACATTTTGTTCTACAATTGCCAATCCAATTATTTATGCCCCTACGGGGGCGAGTTTGTGACTTTTTTAAAAAGTCATCATGATAATTCTGGAGTGAAACTAACTGGTGTGAGTGGTATAATAATGAAAAAAGTTGCAAAATTTTTTGAGCAAATAGTCCGGAAATAAGTAAAAAAAAGCCTTATTTTTGTAACTTTTTGCACTAGAGTGCAGAGCATAATATAAACTTTGGGAAGAAATAATCTCTTTTAGCCTCTTCCCCAAGACCTTCCTAGGCATGCAATCCAATGTTTGGCAAATAACAAGTTACTGATCGCTTCTTATTGATGCTTCCTATGCTTATAGACACTACGCTAGCAGACACACTCTAATTCTCTTCTAGGTCTGTTGAACTTTGCTAGTAGTTGGGCCCAACCACAGACTTCCTTCTTTACAGACTTCCTTCTTTCGCCCACCTTAAATGCCCCATTAGATAGATAAGATAAGATGCCTTTATTGTCACTGTACAATACAATGTAATACAATGTACAATACAATGAAATGTTGTTTGGAGCAATCCTAGATGCCATGGACAGAGGAACAAGAACTGACATTTAAACTAAAGCATTACACTAGAAAAAAACAAAATATTGCACTAGAAAGCATTACTATTCACAGTTCACAGCATATATATAGCAAGAGCAAAGTAGCAAGTGCCTATGAGTATATATACACACTGATTCAGATACCACTGCAGACAAGAGGTCATCATGGGTTCATGAATGCATCATTCACTTTCAGTCTGTGGTATATATATATATATATATATATATATATATATTTCTTGAATCTATAACAGTGATGGTTTTAATCTCTGTGTACATCATGTGAACATTGCAGCCAGGTGAGGACTGGGGACTTAAAGTGATCCTAGAAAATAAAAACTAAAAGTGCAGTTGGGTCCAAATTGACAGAAGGTGAGGCCGACACAAGTAGGTGAGGTCAGCAAGGCCATAGAACAGTACAAAAATACCTCACCAGCAGAACCTAAAACCACAGTGCCGCACAAAATACTGCCCCGGCAGAAACAAATAGCAGCACAAAATGCATCTCCAGAAGCATTCTTCTGTCCTCCTCCAATAGCCTCTAAATAAAGTATAGAGGGGGCGATGAGGAGGTGAGATGGTACAGCACCGACCCAGGCTTACCTTTAGCATGCTGCCTGGTCTTACAGTGCTGCCAGGCAGAATACACTACTACATGCCTAGTACATCCAGTGATGTCTTCTCTGATCGTAGACATTCTCATCTTCTCCATTCAGTCCAGACCACAAAGTTGACTGCTTTCAGCCATATCTTGTCTCTGCAGATTTTCCCACACAGATATCTTAGGTTCCTCACCATTATCCTCCCCACCTCCTCAACATAAATCCCCTATCCTGTTGCTCCAACAGTGCTATCCTGGCGTAGACTTAATAAATTAGGTGCATCTCATGCCAGCACAGGTAGATCCAGACTGGTGTATGAGTATGCCAGTCTTGATAAATGTCCCTCATTGTATTCTCCCCTAGAAATAATGCTGTGTAAGGCAAGGATGTAAAGTTTAGAGTATTCCACCATGGATGTTGTATAAGGTTATGGTACATCCCTCAAAGGGATTGTTGAAAAATGTAAGATTGCTGGGGTGTCCACTACTAGAATGATCATTAGAATAGGTGGGTCTCAGCACTAGGACCTCCACCTATCACTACGTCGACATGTCACTGTGATAGGTATCCTCCAAAACTCTTTGAGAGGGATGAAACAACTGAGCACACACTGGAATAGTTTAAAATTATTTGCAAAGGAAATTTTAATCATAAATGATTATCATTATAGAATGATGTACATTATTTATTACATAAGTAGATATAATAGGCTGTAGAATCACCCCCTTGCATGTTATAGGCAAAGGCAGAATGTGTTTAGTATTAAGAGTTTATATCTTTTGTGCGTGGAGCATTTTTTGGGGGGAGGGGATAAATGGAGCCTGGAGCATTTTTTTTACTAGGTCAGTTTTGTGCTATAGGGCAAGATACTTACTGACACACAAGCCGTCTGTTTGCTGTTTCTTTGTATAAACTATTGTATTCTATTTCCAGTCAATCATGAAATCAGGTGATGGCAGCTGAATCTGACACTGCCACACAGGCCACCCTGCCAGTCTGAGGCCCACTTACCCTAATGTAAAAGGGTTTTCCCATCAGCGACTTTTATGGAATAAAAGTCCAATAGTTGTGGGTCCCACCAAGCATGCGCTGCCACCTCATATTTGTCGCTATGGGTCTCCCGAAAAAATATCTGAGTGCTCTCGCTTGACTATTTTCAGAAGTGCAATAGTAGCCAATGGAGAGGACTCCGCACCAGGGAGGTGTGCTCTCCAATTATGGTGGGGTCCCTTTCTTGAGATAGAAATGGGTCCCAGGGGTGGGTGTCAGGATAAGGTGACTACCGTCACACACAAACAGGGATAGTGCAGCCTTAAAACTTTCCGGACACACTATCCCTACCTCCTTGCGAGGTCACCCTAGCCAGTGACTCCACAACTGGCCAGCAGCCGCTATGCTGAAATCCGTATGAGGGCAACACACAAACTGGGAACAACAAATAGATTAACCCTAAGAGAATAATCGTATGGGTCAAAGGGTCAAATGCCAGTCTGACAGTGAGGTACAAAAACACCAGAGGCAAATGAGGAAATCAACACGCCAGTAGAGTTGAGCGAACACCTGGATGTTCGGGTTCGAGAAGTTCGGCCGAACTTCCCGGAAATGTTGGGGTTCGGGATCCGAACACGATCCAAACTTCGTCCCGAACCCCATTGAAGTCAATGGGGACCCGAACTTTTCAGCACTAAAAAGGCTGTAAAACAGCCCAGGAAAGAGCTAGAGGGCTGCAAAAGGCAGCAACATGTAGGTAAATCCCCTGCAAACAAATGTGGATAGGGAAATGAATAAAAATAAAAATAAAATAAATAAAAATTAACCAATATCAATTGGAGAGAGGTCCCATAGCAGAGAATCTGGCTTCACGTCACCCACCACTGTAACAGTCCATTGTCAGATATTTAGTCCCAGGCACCCAGGCAGAGGAGAGAGGTCCCTTAACAGAGAATCTGGCTTCATGTCAGCAGAGAATCAGTCTGCATGTCATAGCAGAGAATCAGGCTTCACGTCAGCCACCACTGCAACAGTCCATTGTCATATATTTAGGCCCAGCACCCAGGCAGAGGAGAGAGGTCCCGTAACAGACAATCTGGCTTCATGTCAGCAGAGAATTAGTCTGCATGTCATAGCAGAGAATGAGGCTTCACGTCAGCCACCACTGGAACAGTCCATTGTCATATATTTAGGCCCAGGCACCCAGGTAGAGGAGAGAGGTCCCGTAACAGAGAATCTGGCTTCATGTCAGCAGAGAATCGGTCTGCATATCATAGCAGAGAATCAGGCTTCACGTCAGCCACCACTGTAACAGTCCATTGTCATATATTTAGGCCCAGGCACCCAGGCAGAGGAGAGAGGTCCCGTAACAGAGAATCTGGCTTCATGTCAGCAGAGAATCAGTCTGCATGTCATAGCAGAGAATCAGGCTTCATGTCAGCCACCACTGTAACAGTCCATTGTCATATATTTAGGCCCAGGCACCCAGGCAGAGGAGAGAGGTCCCTTAACAGAGAATCTGGCTTCATGTCAGCAGAGAATCAGTCTGCATGTCATAGCAGAGAATCAGGCTTCACATCAGCCACCACTAACAGTTCATTGTCATATATTTAGGCCCAGGCACCCAGGTAGAGGAGAGAGGTCCTGTAATAGAGAATCTGGCTTCATGTCAGCAGAGAATCAGTCTGCATGTCATAGCAGAGAATCAGGCTTCACGTCAGCCACCACTGTAACAGTCCATTGTCATATATTTAGGCCCAGGCACCCAGGCAGAGGAGAGAGGTCCCGTAACAGAGAATCTGGCATCATGTCAGCAGAGAATCGGTCTGCATGTCATAGCAGAGAATCAGGCTTCACGTCACCCAACATTGGAACAGTCCATTGTCATATATTTAGGCCCCGGCACCCAGACAGAGGAGATGTTCATTCAACTTTGGGTTGCCCCGCAATATAATGGTAAAATGAAAATAAAAAGAGGATTGAATGAGGAAGTGCCCTGGAGTACAATAATATATGGTTAAGGGGAGGTAGTTAATGTCTAATCTGCACAAGGGATGGACAGGTCCTGTGGGATCCATGCCTGGTTCTATTTTATGAACGTCAGCTTGTCCACATTGGCTGTAGACAGGCGGCTCCGTTTGTCTGTAATGACGCCTCCTGCCGTGCTGAATACACGTTCAGACAAAACGCTGGCCGCCGGGCAGACCAGCACCTCCAAGGCATAAAAGGCTAGCTCTGGCCACGTGGACAATTTAGAGACCCAGAAGTTAAATGGGGCCGAACCATCAGTCAGTACGTGGAGGGGTGTGCAAACGTACTGTTCCACCATGTTAGTGAAATGTTGCCTCCTGCTAACACGTTGCGTATCAGGTGGTGGTGCAGTTAGCTGTGGCGTGTTGACAAAACTTTTCCACATCTCTGCCATGCTAACCCTGCCCTCAGAGGAGCTGGCCGTGACACAGCTGCCTTGGCGACCTCTTGCTCCTCCTCTGCCTTGCCATTGGGCTTCCACTTGTTCCCCTGTGACATTTGGGAATGCTCTCAGTAGCGCGTCTACCAACGTGCGCTTGTACTTGCGCATCTTCCTATCACGCTCCAGTGCAGGAGGTAAGGTGGGCACATTGTCTTTGTAGTGTGGATCCAGCAGGGTGGCAACCCAGTAGTCCGCACACGTTAAAATGTGGGCAACTCTGCTGTCGTTGCGCAGGCACTGCAGCATGTAGTCGCTCATGTGTGCCAGGCTGCCCAGAGGTAAGGACAAGCTGTCCTCTGTGGGAGGCGTATCGTCATCGTCCTGCCTTTCCCCCCAGCCACGCACCAGTGATGGGCCCGAGCTGCGTTGGGTGCCACCCCACTGTGACCATGCTTCATCTTCATCCTCATCCTCCTCCACCTCCTCCTCATCCTCGTCCTCCAGTAGTGGGCCCTGGCTGGCCACATTTGTACCTGGCCTCTGCTGTTGCAAAAAACCTCCCTCTGAGTCACTTCGAAGAGACTGGCCTGAAAGTGCTAAAAATTACCCCTCTTCCTCCTCCTACTCCTCCTGGGCCACCTCCTCTTCCATCATCGCCCTAAGTGTTTTCTCAAGGAGACATAGAAGTGGTATTGTAACGCTGATAACGGCGTCATCGCCACTGGCCATGTTGGTGGAGTACTCGACAGGGGACACAGGTCTCGCATGGAGGCCCAGTCATTGGTGGTGAAGTGGTGCTGTTCCGCAGTGCGACTGACCTGTGCGTGCTGCAGCTGAAACTCCACTATGGCCTGCTGCTGCTCGCACAGTCTGTCCAGCATGTGCAAGGTGGAGTTCCACCTGGTGGGCACGTCGCATATGAGGCGGTGAGCGGGAAGGCCGAAGTTACGCTGTAGCGCAGACAGGCGAGCAGCGGCAGGATGTGAACGCCGGAAGCGCGAACAGACGGCCCGCACTTTATGCAGCAGCTCTGACATGTTGGGGTAGTTGTGAATGAACTTCTGCACCACCAAATTCAGCACATGCGCCAAGCAAGGGATGTGCGTCAAACCGGCTAGTCCCAGAGCTGCAACGAGATTTCACCCATTATCGCACACCACCAGGCCGGGCTTGAGGCTCACCGGCAGCAACCACTCGTCGGTCTGTTGTTCTATACCCCGCCACAACTCCTGTGCGGTGTGGGGCCTGTCCCCCAAACATATGAGTTTCAGAATGGCCTGCTGACGATTACCCCGGGCTGTGGTAAAGTTGGTGGTGAAGGTGTGTGGCTGACTGGATGAGCAGGTAGAAGAAGAGGAGGAGGAGGTGGCAACAGGAGGCAAAGAATGTTGCCCTGCGATCCTTGGCGGCGGAAGGACGTGCGCCAAACAGCTCTCCGCCTGGGGCCCAGCTGCCACTACATTTACCCAGTGTGCAGTTAGGGAGATATAGCGTCTCTGGCCGTGCTTACTGGTCCACGTATCTGTGGTTAGGTGGACCTTGCTACAGATGGCGTTGCGCAGTGCACACTTGATTTTATCGGATACTTGGTTGTGCAGGGAAGGCACGGCTCTCTTGGAGAAGTAGTGCCGGCTGGGAACATCCTACTGTGGGACAGCAAGCGACATGAGCTGTTTGAAGCTGTCTGTGTCCACCAGTCTAAATGACAGCATTTCATAGGCCAGTAGTTTAGAAATGCTGGCATTCAGGGCCAGGGATCGAGGGTGGCTAGGTGGGAATTTACGCTTTCTCTCAAATGTTTGTGAGATGGAGAGCTGAACGCTGCCGTGTGACATGGTTGAGATGCTTGGTGACGGAGGTGGTGGTGTTGGTGGTACATCCCCTGTTAGCTGGGCGGCAGGTGCCAACGTTCCTCCAGAGGCGGAGGAAGAGGCCGAGGCGGCAGCAGCAGAAGAGGCCGAGGCGGCAGCAGCCGAAGTGGTAGCAGGGGGAGCCTGAGTGACTTCCTTGTTTTTAAGGTGTTTACTCCACTGCAGTTCATGCTTTGCATGCAGGTGCCTGGTCATGCAGGTTGTGCTAACGTTCAGAACGTTAATGCCTCGCTTCAGGCTCTGATGGCACAGGGTGCAAACCACTCGGGTCTTGTCGTCAGCACATTGTTTGAAGAAGTGCCATGCCAGGGAACTCCTTAAAGCTGCCTTTGGGGTGCTCGGTCCCAGATGGCGGCGGTCAGTAGCAGGCGGAGTCTCTTGGCGGCGGGTGTTCTGCTTTTGCCCACTGCTCCCTCTTTTGCTACGCTGTTGGCTCGGTCTCACCACTGCCTCTTCCTCCGAACTGTGAAAGTCAGTGGCACGACCTTCATTCCATGTGGGGTCTAGGACCTCATTGTCCCCTGCATCGTCTTCCACCCAGTCTTGATCCCTGACCTCCTGTTCAGTCTGCACACTGCAGAAAGACGCAGCAGTTGGCACCTGTGTTTCGTCATCATCAGAGACATGCTGAGGTGGTATTCCCATGTCCTCATCATCAGGAAACATAAGTGGTTGTGCGTCAGTGCATTCTATGTCTTCCACCGCTGGGGAAGGGCTAGGTGGATGCCCTTGGGAAACCCTGCCAGCGGAGTCTTCAAACAGCATAAGAGACTGCTGCATAACTTGCGGCTCAGACAGTTTCCCTGGTATGCATGGGGGTGATGTGACAGACTGATGGGCTTGGTTTTCAGGCGCCATCTGTGCGCTTTCTGCAGAAGACTGGGTGGGAGATAATGTGAACGTGCTGGATCCACTGTCGGCCACCCAATTGACTAATGCCTGTACCTGCTCAGGCCTTAGCATCCTTAGAACGGCATTGGGCCCCACCAAATATCGCTGTAAATTATGGCGGCTACTGGGACCTGAGTTAGTTGGTACACTAGGACGTGTGGCTGTGGCAGAACGGCCACGTCCTCTCCCAGCACCAGAGGGTCCACTAACACCACCACGACCATGTCTGCGTCCTTTACTAGATGTTTTCCTCATTGTTATCGTTCACCACAACAACAAAAATATTATTTGGCCCAATGTATTGAATTCAAATTCAGGCCTTTTTTTAAAGACGCCTAACACTATCTGGCTATCTATTTAGGTACCGTATTACACTAATACAGGCACAGCAGTAACCACAGATTTAGCTGACTATAAATTTGAGGCCTATTATTTAGGCGCTGGGTGACAGGTATACGTTTACAGACAGAATTAGACTGGGATATGCACAGTAGCATGTGTGTGAAGTTATTGAGAATGACCCTATCTGCACCTTGAATCTAATATACCCTTTTAGGGATAAATTTAAAGTAGGCCTGATACAGCAGAAACCACTAATTTAGAGAATTGCTAAATTGGGAATTGTATTTTAACCCAGAACAAAAACTGTGCTTTGACGGACACTAAATAATTTGCCCAGCCACAGCAATAACCACAGATTTAGCTGACTACAAATTGGAGGCCTATTATTTAGGCGCTTGGTGACAGGTATACGTTTACAGACAGAATTAGACTGGGATATGCACAGTAGCGTGTGTGTGAAGTTATTGAGAATGACCCTATCAGCACTTTGAATCTAATATTCCCTTTTAGGGATAAATTTAAAGTAGGCCTGATACAGCAGAAACCACTAATTTAGAGAATTGCTAAATTGGGAATTGTATTTCAACCCAGAACAAAAACTGTGCTTTGACGGACACTAAATAACTCACCCAGCCACAGCAATAACCACAGATTTAGCAGACTACAAATTTGAGGCCTATTATTTAGGCGCTGGGTGACAGGTATACGTTTACGGACAGAATTAGACTGGGATATGGCCAAAAAATAACCACACTATGGATGGTTAAATGCACTTGGTGTGACAGCTTGACCAACCACACTATTGAGGGTTAAATGCACTTGGTGACAGGCTCAGCTTGCCCCTGATGTCGTATATGGCCAAAAAATAACCAGACTATTGATGGTTAAATGCACTTGGTGTGACAGCTTGACCCTGATGTAGGATTTAGCCAAAAAACAACCGCACTATTGAGGGTTAAATGCACTTGGTGACAGGCTCAGCTTGCCCCTGATGTAGTATATGGCCAAAAAATAACCAGACTATTGATGGTTAAATGCACTTGGTGTGACAGCTTGACCCTGATGTAGGATTTAGCCAAAAAACAACCACACTACTGAGGGTTAAATGCACTTGTTGGCAGCTTGTGCTGGCGCACCATAAGACACAAAATGGCCACCGATCACCCCAGAAAAAAGTGACTGAAAAACGCTCTGGGCAGCCTAAAAACAGTGAGCAATTCAATAGCAGCAGTTCAATCATCCACAGCTGCAGATCGATCTCTGAATGAAGTCTTTTGGAGGAGTTAATCACTGCCTAATCTCGCCCTAACATCGCAGCTGCAACCTCTCCCTACACTGATCAGAGCAGAGTGACGTGCGGCGCTACGTGACTCCAGCTTAAATAGAGGCTGGGTCACATGCTGCACTGGCCAATCAAAGCCATGCCAATAGTAGGCATGGCTGTGACGGCCTCTTGGGGCAAGTAGTATGACGCTTGTTGATTGGCTGCTTTGCAGCCTTTCAAAAAGCGCCAAGAAAGCACCGAACCCAAACCCAAACTTTTACGAAAATGTTCGGGTCCGTGTCACGGACACCCCAAAATTCGGTACGAACCCGAACTATACAGTTCGGGTTCGCTCATCCCTACACGCCAGTCAAAAGTCAAAAACCAGGAGATCAAATTCAATACCAAATCACCAGAAGCTAAAAAGCTAGAGGAGTCGTCAATTACAGCTGGGGAAAAGCAGGGGGAGACAGAGGACTAGAAATTCACTGGCAGGGGCCGGCCTTTTATACTGAGCAGGGAACAGCCAACGCTGGGTGGAGCTTCCTGGCGCTCTGGAGCCCCGGAGCACCTCATGATTGGCCCGGAGCTCCCATGTCAAAGCAGGCCACTCAGCTGATTGGGGTCTCTCCTTGTGACAGCAGCAGCCCGGGGAACCCTAAGGCCTCTTTTACATAGGCGTCAAGGATTTGGGCCGGATAAGATGCAGGTGCGTGACGGAAAAATGTGTGATTTTTCTGCGTGAGTGCAAAACATTTTAATATGTTTTGCACGCTCGTGATAAAAATCTGCATGTTTGGCTTAGGTGTTGTGTAGATTGTATTATTTTCCCTTATCACATGGTTATAGGGGAAAATAATAGCATTCTTAATACAGAATGCATAGTACAATAGGGCTGGAGGGGTTAAAACAATAATTATTAACTCACCTTATCCACTTGTTCGTGCAGCCCGGCTTCTCTTCTTTCTTCTTTCTTCTTTCTTCTTTCTTCAGGACCTGGCTAAAGGACCTTTGATGACATCACTGCGCTCATCACATGGTCCATCACATGATCCATCACCATGCGCCCGTGTGAAAGAGGCCTAACAGTGGGACCCACAGCTATTGGACATTTATGGAGTATCCTATCGATATTCCATAAATGTCTCTGGTGTGGAAAATCCTGTTAAGGAAATTATCCAGGTTTTCTCAAAGTGGATATAAAATTCATAAGATGTTTTTAATTTTTCTCTGTATACGTGATATAATGTGGTGACATTTGGAAAAGAACAAGCATAATCTAAAAACCTATAGAAGCGAACTGTGTGTGTTAAGATAAGATAAGGTTTGTACGTACTACTAACCAAAATATGCATCTCTTGCTAAAAAACCTAAACTCATTAGTTAACAAATTTTTTGTAAAAGTGAAACTGGTAAAATATTAACCAATCAATAGATGGATTCAAAAGCCATTATTGAAATGTCTGTAAACCAATCATGTTTTACTTTGAGGGGTTACACCCTGTGAACTGTGTATAAATAAAGGGTCCAGGACACTTTCATGTTGGGTTCCTGACAAGGTTTTGAACTATACTCAGACTTCTGTCATTTTCCTTCGTCGACGTCATTCACCTGAACACGAGGCAACGATCATCACATGGCTGACCCTTGGCCTGCCACAACAATCCCTTTAACAGTACTGTTCCACGTTAGTCTGCCCACTATTCATGATGGAAAGCCTTGCTAGTACTTTCCCTCACTAAACTCTCCTCTCTCCAATATATCCTGGATGCAGCAGTGAAGCTCATCTTTTTACCCAACCACTACCTCGATGTCTCTGGCCTGTGCCAGTCACTGGTTACCGATGCAGTGTAGAATATAATTTATACTTTATACTTACAGTATCACTTTAGCACACAAAGCTCTCCAACACTGCTGTACCTCCTTACATCTCCTCCCTCTTCTTTGTCTGCCAAACTGTCCGTAGCTTTTGTTCTACCAATGATCTTAGATTTCTATGGAAAAAAATGGAACGCAGCTTACCTCCTCGTGACAAGCAGTGATGGCCAGTTCGCCGTGTTCGCCCGCGAACACATGCGGGCTGCTATCTTAACTCACAAGTCCGGCGATGCACAGGTAACCCCTTACCTGTGCCTGTGCGGAGAGCCGGTCTGAAACAAATGCGGTCACCAGGAGCAGGCAGTTCCGAGAACAGCCGCCGGGGGCCTTCATCGGGCTATTCTCGGAACTGCCAGCTTCCGGTAACCGCATTTGTTTCAGACCGGCTCGCGGCACAGGTAAGGGCTTACCTGTGCATCGCCGGACTTGTGAGTTAAGATGGCAGCCCGCATGTGTTCGCGGGCGAACACGGCGAACTGGCCATCACTGCCGGCAAGCCCCCCAAGTAAATCATGTGTTGCATGGAAAAGACCTCCAGGCTGGCTCCAAAGTGAATGTGAATAGATTTTCTTCCAGCAATCACTTGTAGCAAAAAGTAAAACCAATGAACCGTTATTAGAAAAATGCTTTTAACTTGTATTTTTCTAATAATAGTAAAAAGATACTGGGCACTCTCTGACTAATGGAACCTAATAGTTTAATTAAAATACAACATATACACTTCAATAAATTAAGATGAGCATAATAATACATACAATTACAGTAAAAATAGATTCCTCAACCTATTGGTACCAATTTGGGTCTATTTGATTAAGATGAAATGGCCTCTGGGTATCCAGGGTATGAAAAGTCCTTGAAAAAAATGTCCTTTGGGAAGAAAAACTTTATAAAAAGATCTCAGCAGAAACAAGTTGTTTCAATCGGATAGTGGTGCAGTGGTTATATAGAGCGGCGTCCCGCTATTACTCACTGTTTCGATGCAGCACTGAGCTCCGCTGCTGTGTTAGTCCTTTAGTTTTCAGGGATTTCTCCGGCGGTCCGCGGTTCCCTGGCTGTCTTTCCGGCGCCGCTCCGTAGGTAAAAGAGCCGGCGCTTGGATAATTTTGCAGCCTCCTTTTCTCGCGCTGAGCTCGCTGTACAAATGAGCGTGTTCAGCTCTTGCAGTCCGTTCTCAGAGAGTGCTCGTCGGGTCTGTTGTTGAGACAGAAAAGGTTCCAATGCCAGCGGTATTTTAGTGCATGGCGTCCAAGTGTAACGGGGGTCCTGGCACCAAACGCGTTTCGGGGTCTATTGTTACCCCTTCCTCAGTGGTCCACTGAGGAAGGGGTAACAATAGACCCCGAAACGCGTTTGGTGCCAGGACCCCCGTTACACTTGGACGCCATGCACTAAAATACCTCTGGCATTGGAACCCAGTATCTTCACCCTGTTCTAAAAATGAGCCACAGCCTGTACTAGGCTTCCAGGCTCATTGTTAGTATATCCCAGTTCAGGCCACTAGGTGGCAGCACTAAACTGTGATATAGTGATCTCTATAGAGAATAATGGAGCAATTTCCATTATTCTCTATAAGTTGCAATCTGATGAAAAGTAATTAAAAAAAGTTAAAAAAGTTTTGAAAATATTTTTTTTTAAATTTCAACTCCCCTTTCCCCAAAAATGAACAAAAAAATCATAAAATTATGGGAATCGTCGCATGCGAAAAACACCCATGCTATTAAAATATAAAAAAATAGCCCTTATGGTGAAGGATGTCACAGAAAAAATAAAAAAAAGGCTGATTTGCTGTTTTTTCATCACTTTATGAATAAAAAGTGATCAAGTCATACACACCCCAAAAAAGTATTGTAAAAAAAGACAGATTTCCCTCAAATGAGCCTCCACACATCTGTCGACATAACTATAAAAAAAAGTTATGGGGGTCACCGGGGAGCAGGGGTTCTGTTAGGGTTGCCACCTTTCTCAGCAAAAAATAATAGTCACACAAATTAGAAAGGTTGGTGTGTCTATTTAGCCTCTATTTTTGCTGGGATTCAAACTCACAGCCTTCTACATTAAAGTCAAGAACCCTAACCACTGGGCTATAGAGCTTCATGTTAACCTGCTGCACATATATTATGGCTAAAAACCTCAGTAGTAGTTTCCCACATAATATGCATTCATATACACTCACCTAAAGAATTATTAGGAACACCATACTAATACGGTGTTGGACCCCCTTTTCCCTTTAGAACTGCTCAGGTAGCCCATGGCATTTAAACGATAGCCAATTGGCACTAAGGGGCCTAAAGTGTGCCCAGAAAACATCCCCCCCACCATTACACCACCACCACCAGCCTGCACAGTGGTAACAAGGCATGATGGAAACATGTTCTCATTCTGTTTACACCAAATTCGGACTCTACTATTTAAATGTAACAACAGAAATCGAGACTCATCAGACCAGGCAACATTTTTCCAGTCTTCAACAGTCCAATTTTGGGGAGCTCGTGCAAATTGTAGCCTCTTTTTCCTATTTGTAGTGGAGATGAGTGGTACCCGGTGGAGTCTTCTGCTGTTGTAGCCCATCCGCCTCAAGGTTGTGCATATTGTAGCTTCACAAATGCTTTGCTGCATACCTCGGTTGTAACGAGTGGTTATTTTAGTCAACGTTGCTCTTCTATCAGCTTGAATCAGTCGGCCCATTCTCCTCTGACCTCTAGCATCAACAAGGCATTTTCGCCCACAGGACGGCCGCATACTGGATGTTTTTCCCTTTTCACACCATTCTTTGTAAACCCTAGAAATGGTTGTGCATGAAAATCCCAGTAACTGAGCAGATTGTGAAATACTCAGACCGGCCCGTCTGGCACCAACAACCATGCCACGCTCAAAATTGCTTAAATCACCTTTCTTTCCCATTCTGACTTTCAGTTTGGAGTTCAGGAGATTGTCTTGACCAGGACCACAACCCTACATGCATTGAAGCAACTGCCATGTGATTGGTTGACTAGATAATCGCATTAATGAGAAATAGAACAGGTGTTCCTAATAATTCTTTAGGTGAGTGTATATCAGAAGTATAATTTTTTATTATATATATACATATATATATATATATATATATATATATATATATATATTAGTAATAACACATTTATTTATTTTGTGCCATACATTTTTTTACAATTACAAAAAAATATATAAAATTATACTTTATACTTATACTGCTGTATGGTATAACTAATACATGAGAAACTACTATGAGGTTTTTCTAGCACAGTTTAGCATTTAGCTTCATAGCTCAGTATTTAAGGTTCTTGCCTCTAATGTAGAAGGTTATGAGTTAAAATCCTGGCAAAAACATTTCAGAAATAGAGGCTAAATTAGACTTAAATACACTGGGTGTCCCCAAGCGTACTGATAATGCTTGGGGATACCCCCTTCATGTTTATAGCACTGACTCCATATATGGACATAGCCATATATGGAGTCAGAGCAGGGAGTCCTGACTGTTCAGTAACACTGGGGGATTCCCTGTACAGCAATCTTCAGCATAGACCTTAATGAGGGCCTAGGTTTGCTGGGTGCTGACGCCTGCCCTTCATAGACCCCTCCTTAGTGCATATCCACATGTCCCCTCCTTTATAGTTTGGCTTTTTTTTCCTCCAGTGTTTCTATGTTCTGTCCAAATGCCCATCCATTGATGGCAAGGTGCCCATCCTTATTTGTGGTGAAAATAGACAATGGTCACTATAGCAGCAATATTAGTGCCAGGAATAGCATACGGTAGGTGCTCCATGTTACTAATATTTATTGTACAGTATCTCTAATATTCAATGTAACTCTATATTTATTGTACAAAAAAAGGAACATACACATCAGCAATGTGTGATTTAATATGTTCCATCGCAGCAGTTTTTTCCATACATTTTTATGACCACTTACAGTATCACCAGGGACTCAACACTCAGTATACCCTAAACACTTACGGAGGCAATTTATTAAGATCGTGTTTTAGATGCCATTCTTAATAACACTGTGCGCTGGTGGTGGATCCTCCGAAGTTATGAAGAGGTGACGGCCTCTTCGGCGTGTCCACCACCACTCTAAATCAACGCCAGATTCCTTGCTGGCTTAAATTTAGAGCATTTTCTACGCCTAAAACAGGCATAGAAAATGATAGATGAGACGTGTTTGGCGGCCTATCCCCTTCCCCGCGCACGCCACACCCCACACCCCACACCCATTTTTAGACCTGAGTGAGTAGGAAAAAGTCACAGAATGTTGTGCAAATTACCTTGCCATATATCTGAAAGAAAATGCCCCTCCTAAAGTGTACGTAAACTGTCAGTTTGACTATATTAAAACATATTGTACATGTGATGAAAACATGCCTCGACATGCTCAGCTCTGCCAATAGCCTGCACACCACATCAGCAGAGGCTATTACCAGAGCTCACATGGCACATTGCTTCTGCTACCTGTTCTCGCTCTGCTAAAGCCTGGCATAGCCCATCTATGCCACGCTTTGGTACAGGCAGGAGGGGCGATATAGCCCCTTTCCTGTACAGCGCTCAGTGTGGTCATAGAGGAATCCGTACTCCTGTACACAGCAGTTTGGTGGGGTACAGATTGTAAAGTGATATAGGCAGCTGGACTTCAGGTGTCCATTTCGCTAGGAAACGTTTTTAAAAAATTATAAAAGTGTATTAGAAATATGTTTTTTATCACATGTACAAGATGTTTGAATAAATAAACAGAAATTGAAAGTTTAGGTAGTCTTTAATACTGAATGCCAAATGTACCTTATTATCTGTACTTATTTGTTGCTGACTAAGGCTACTGTCACACTTGCGTTTTGGGTGGATCCGTCATGGATCTGTAAAAACTGATCGGTTACAATACAATAATAGGACCGCATGCATCTGTCATGAACGGATCCGTTTGTATGATCTCTAACATAGCCGCTTTGGACCGCTTGTGAGAACCCATGACGGATCTCACAAACGGAAAGCCAAAACGCGAGTGTGAAAGTAGCCTAAACTGTGTTCAGCATTGAAGCCTCACTACATGGGGCGACTGACCAGGCAATTATTGGGAATGAACCATTCCCGGACAAGCCTTGCCACTAATTATTTTACTTTTTTAATGAGTTGAGGGTGATGTTCTCAGGATAGTTAATATATAATTGGTAGGGGTCGGACTCCTAGCACCACCACTGATCAGCCATAGGAAGGGACCATGTAGCTTCAGCAAGCGCTGCAGCGCGCTGTGACGGCATGTCCATCGGTCACATGACCTTTGTGCGGCAAGTTTAGTACTTGCATTGTTAATTCTGGTATTGAGATCCAGCAGAATCTCAATACCGGAATTAAATGGATCAGTTTTGATTTTGCACATCAGGATGCGTCCGTTCCGTTAGGATACGGTTAAGTGAAATCAAAACTGAAAAAAATAAACTGATCCGTCACTAAATACGTGAGTCACGTTTTTTCCCCTTTGTATGACCGGTCACAAAATGGAATGCCACCAGAATGGAAGACATCCTGAAGGGATCTCTTTCCATTCAGAATGCATGAGGACTAAACAATACCGGAAAACAACGCAAGTGTGAAAGTAAGCTTAGCCTCATACAGCTGCAATAACATTCACTTCCACTATACCATGTACAGCACTGTGATAGGTGTACAATGCATAGGCCACAGTGTTTATCCAAGAGCTACGACCCCTTCAAACATCTGATCATTGGGTATGCTGGGGCTCGGCCCCCTACGAGAAGCATTCGGTTACTCAGAATAATACAACCACTTATCAAAGATCCTTTACTTTGAATAAACCTGGGATATTTCAAATTGTACATTATTTTTTTTTTCTTTATAAATGAATACAAATTTTTATTCGGAACATTTTTGACAGACATTGAAACATAGGGAGGGGTTGACAGCTGTGGTGCTTAATGGGGTACTGGATAGGGGACCTGGTGTCTCCAGCAAAACATGTCCCATTACTGTTATCTCGAATAACGCTTTTAGTTTTACTTAGTAGTTGTAGCATTTTATTTGCAGACAATTTATACGTAGATGGTAAGTGCAGTGCAGTAGACAAAGACCAGGTTTATTTGCAGACATGGGATTGTTTTCTTTAGGAAAAAAAATGTAAAGTTGGGACCGTCTCTAGAATACGCACATCTGTCAAAGTATCCGCTAGTATTTTACTGTATATATATGAAAATGATGTCCGGTTACGGCTGGCTTTCCTTTTTTGTGGTATTTGTACCAGAATTGGGTTTTATCATCGTGTCTGGGAATATGACCCTTACGTCTATAGATAGTTGACGCTGACTGTGATTGTTTTGGGAAAGCTCATTATGTGTAGCCTTTGTCAGCAATGTTCTTATTGATTTCCAATGCTCCGATCATATTACCGTAGTGTTTGATGTCCAAGAGCTTAGACAATGTAAACATGTAAAGCTTTTTTTGCACTTTATTTATGGCTGCGCAGTAAAATATGAGCATTTGCAGCTTGGATTACATAACTGGCTGTTTGTACAGATCTATGTGGAATAAAATCCATGTGGAAATGGGGCCGTGCCGCAGATTTAATAAATTGTGCCGATTCTCCAATGAAGCCATTGGACTTCGGTGAAGTTAATCTGCGTGGGATCTGCATTTCATTCCATGGCAGAAATCTGAGTTTCAGCTTTTATCCTCATACTATACTGTTGAGTAGATTTACCCAGTACAGATTTTGGCCATACCCTTAGAGATCTGGCTACTGGATCAGATCAGTTTGGGCAAATACTGAAATGGTCCCTGTACTGTCCACAGACTTTATGTAAATAAGCATAAATAGTACATATTAATATACTGATCTTTGTAATATATCAAAGAAAAATGCTCCTACCTCTCCCCTCCTAAACTAGCATTCTATGCTGCCCGCCTTGAAAGACGAGATGGACTGTCAGTTCTTTGAAGAATTGGATTACATGCTGCCTGTAGAAGTCTAAAGAGAGGGGAAGGCAGAATGAGCTGCTACAAAGAGATGCAAGCATTTATGCCTGATAATATATATTACACAGTTTCTTATATTCACATTTATAGCTAGGTTCACATCTTTGGTAAAGGTTCTGTCACAGATTATAGCAAAAAAGAAGGAATAATACCACTGGTATTTTGTTCCGCAGAATGATGGAAACCATGATGGCCCATATTATAGTCAATGGGCCTATTAGGTACTGTTCATGTCTATGATATCCCGTATCTGGCGTTTCTATTTATTTTCATTTTTCTGCTTTTATACTGGAACAGAAAAATGGATAATGCGCTGCATATATAAACCTAGGCTATTAATTTATGCAACATTTGTTGAAAATATAGTGACCATTTAAAGGGGTTGTCAATGATTTTGATATTACATAGTTACATAGGATCTGTACTCAGGATAGATCATGAGTATTTGATTGGTGGGGAACCAACTCCTGACACTTCTCCCTATCGGCTGTTCTGGTGAGCACTACGGATTCTTCATAGACCAGTGACGTCACGTACCTCTGTCTGCGTTGCAATACCAAGCACAGCCAGTATACAATGTACGGCGCTGTGATGAGACCACATCGCTTACCAAAGCGCCATGTCTCTTCAAACAGCTGATCGACAGGGAGACAGTTATCATACCCCTGCTGATCTGATATTGATTACCTATCCTGAGGCTAGGTCATCAATAACTAAATCTCGGGCAACCTCTTCAGGGCTCCAGATGGCGACCAAAATGGTCGCCAATGCGACTAAGAATTTACAAATGGCGACAAGACTTTTTAGTCTTGTCGCCATTTGCGAGTAGACCCTCCGCGGCAGCTCTGCAGTAGAACAGCGGCGGGCACAGGAGCTGATAGTTCTCTGCCCCGCCGCCGCCGATGTTCTCCTCAGTCTCAGTCAGCTCGGTCACTGCACACAACAGCAGAGCCGCTGGCAGCAGGGAGGGGAGGGGCTGGGAGGAGCGTAATCTGATCCTAGAGTGGAAGCTGCTTCTGCCAGCCCCTCCCCTCCCCGCCCACCAACCAATCAGAGCTGAGGCAAGACAAGGCAAACACTTGCAGCTCTGAGTCACTGACAAGTACAGGGAGAAAGAATCGAATGAGTCACAGGTGAAAAGAACTAAAGATCCGACTTGTGACTCATTCGATTCATTCTTAGACTCCCTGTACAGTGTGCCCCCCCCCCCAACACCCCAGTAAAAAGAAACATTGGTGGCACAGTGTGCCCCCCCCCAACACCCCAGTATAAGAAACATTAGTGGCACAGTGTGCCCCCCAACACCCCAGTATAAGAAACATTAGTGGCACAGTGTGCCCCCCCAACACCCCAGTATAAGAAACATTGGTGGCACAGTGTGCCCCCCCCCCCCCCCCACAGTATAAGAAACATTGGTGGGAAAATTAACTCACCTCCTCCAGTTGATCGCGTAGCTGTCGGTCTCCTGTTCTGTCTTCAGGACCTGTGGTGATGTCACTGAGCTCATCACATGGTCCATTACCATGGTGATGAATCATGTGATGTATCATGTGATGAGCACAGTGATGTCACCACAGGTCCTTTGACAGGTCCTGAAGAAAGAACAGGAGATGATCAATTGGAGGAGGTGAGTTAATTTTTATTTTTTAACCCTCATTGGCACTCCCCACTGCGCCACCAATGTTCATTATATTGAGGGGGGGCACACTGCGCCACCAATGTTTATTATACTGGGGTGTTGGGGGGGGGGTGCACACTGCGCCACCAATGTTTATTATATTGAGGGGGGGGCACACTGCGCAACCAATGTTTATTATACTGGGGTGTTGGGGGGGTAATGTTTATTATATTGAGGGGGGCACACTGCGCCACCAATGTTTACTATACTAGGGTGTTGGGGGGTGCGCACTGCGCCACCAATGTTTATTATATTGAGGGGGGCACACTGCGCCACCAATGTTTATTATATTAGGAAGGCACACTGCGCCACCAATGTTTATCATACTGGGGTGTTGGGGGGCGCACTGCGCCACCAATGTTTATTATATTGACCTTCTACTCTGCATTCTGTATTAAAGAATGCTATTATTTTCCCTTATAACCATGTTATAAGGGAAAATAATACAGTGAATAGACTGTCACCTAGCAACCATGAGTGAAAATCGCACCGCATCCGTGCTTGCTTGCGGATGCTTGCGATTTTCACACAGCCCCATTCACTTCTATGGGGCCTGCGTTGCGTGAAAAACGCACAACATAGAGCATGCTGCGATTTTCACGCAACGCACAGGTGATGTGTGAAAATCACCCCTCATGTGCACAGCCCCATAGAAGTGAATGGGTCCGGATTTAGTGCGGGTGCATTCCGGTATTTTGAATGCCAGATCCGGCACTAATACATTCCTATGGGGAAAAATGCTGGATCCGGCGTTCAGGCAAATCTTCAGATTTTTTTCGCCTGAGATAAAACCGTAGCATGCTGCAGTTTTATCTTTTGCCTGATCAGTCAAAATGACTGAACTGAAGACATCCTGATGCATCCTGAACGGATTACTCTCTATTCAGAATGCATGGGGATATGCCTGATCAGTTCTTTTCCGGTATTGAGCCCCTGTGACGGACCTCTATGCCGGAAAAGAAAAACACTAGTGTGAAAGTAGCCTAAAATATTAAGTTTAAATCCCCCCTTTCCCAATTTTACATATAAAATATATAAACAATAAATAAATAAACATATTACATAGCGCTGTCCAAACTATTAAATTATTAAAAAATGTCTCCTATGCGGTGAGCATTCGCCATTTTTTTGTCACCTTGTCACCCCAAAAAATAGGATAGGACTGTTCTATTATGGGCCGAATGTTTCATAAAATGCGAAATGCACGCAGCTTTTTTTTGTGTCGTTTTTTTTGCGCGGTATTGAGTATCGCAATACTTTTTTATGGTGACGAAAGCGAATCAAAATTTTGGCATCAAAACAACCCTATGCCGATCTGATCGGGGTAGCGTTGTCACGATACCAAAATTTTGATTCGGTTTCGATTTGGCGACTAAAAATTTGATTTGGCTCCTACATTTTTCAGTTCAGGAGCCAATGGCTACTAGGTATTTTTTTTAGTCTGGAGCACTGCTCTTTTCAGCAAACCCCTTGGTGACTTTAAATTGCATTACTGCTTTATACAGTATACACATAAATCTGAGGTTCTTATGGCACAGCGGCTTGGGTCCGCCCTCAGTGCGCTTAACTGCTCATTTGCATATGGAGTAAAAGCACTTTTGTATCATTACATTCAGCTGAGCTAGCCCTACAAGGCATTGTGCCTGGCTTAACATGGAATTTCCCCGGAAGTAGTTAACCCACATCCTTCTACATACAGTCCTGGCAGGACTGGGAGGAAAGCTATGATCCTCGGAGTGGGCACTTGCAGGTATAATGAAGGCTGTCAGCTGCCCACCATCGATCAACATTAATCAATAGTAGCAGCCTTCTGACAATATTGTGTCACATTTCTCTCTCCTCTCACCTTATTACTCCTCTGCCTCTCCCCTCTGCCAATCCCTTCACTGGCTCCCCATTGCCCAACGAATCCACTTCAAAGTACTGACAAATACATACAAGGCCATCCATAACCTGTCCCCTCCCTACATCTCTGAGCTACTTTCCCGATACACCCCCACACACACTCTCCGATCCTCACAAGACCTCCTTCTCTCCTCTCCTCTTATCGCCTCTTCCCACAATCAACTCCAAGATTTCTCCCGTGCATCCCCCATACTCTGGAACTCGCTACCCCAACATATCAGACTCTCACCTACAGTGGAATCCTTCAAAAGAAACCTGAAATCCCACCTCTTCAGACAAGCCTACAACCAATGACCCTGCTGCCTCTATACCGCCATGACCAACTCAACCCGCACCTACTGTGTCCTTCTCCCATACCATGTAGATTGTAAGCCCTCACGGGCAGGACCCTCTCTCCTTCTGTACCAGTTTGTAACTCATCTTGTTTATGATTAGTACAATTGTCTGTTATGTATGTGCACCGCTTATCATATGTACAGCGCTATGGAATGAATGGCGCTTAAATAATAAATAATAATAATAATAATAATTTGTATTTGCAGAAACGTCTGACAAATGTTTAACAGGTTTCAGCTTTTTCTTTTTGGAAATCATTGTAAAAGGGGCATTCTAGTTGCAGAAAGTTATCCCCTATCCCAGAGGTAGGACTCCCACCGATCACGAGAACATGGGCTCAGTGCCCCATGGAGCCCCCCACAATGGATGGAACTGCTGGTCGTAAATGCACGCCGCCACTCCATCCATTTCTATGGGAGCTCCGGAGATAGCTGAGTACAGCGCTTGGCATCTCCGGAACTCCCTTAGTAATGAATGGACCGGCGGTGCTCATTTCTGACCTGCAGCTCCATCCATTTCAGGGCTTCTCCACGGGGTGCGAGGCCCCCATTATTTTGATCAGTAGAGATCCCAGCGGATTGTCGCGCTGCCCCACACATACACTGATGAACAAAACTACTCCAGCCATGGAGAGGCAAAGAGTAAATGCTACTAAAAAATAATGGCTGTCGAAAACACTCCAAATTAGACCAAAAAGGTGCAAACAACAATGATAAATGACCCACAGTGTTGCCCCCATTTGTTTAATTAGGGCATGATACCGGACCGTAGCAAGGCCACATCGCAACCGCTTCATGACTGCGCTGTGAGGTCGTGCTCTCCAGAGCAATTTTCAAAATAAGCTATCTGGACTTCGGGGGAATCAATATGAGTAGGGTGCAACCGTTACCGCCAGCAATGCTCAGGATTTATTCACTGAAATGTTTCCGACCGTTCCTTTCTTCTGAATGGAGCCTCCGGAAATCCATGCACATCCATAATCGTGTATGTAACGTATGTTCCGCATATGCACCTACTTTTGCCAGGGTATTTTTGAATTCCCAAAATCAGTTTATGAGAGAATTGCTCATCATCCAATTCCCGTTTTATATTCATTCAGAGCTTTAAGGCAACTGTAAAATGTAACATTTGGTATTCACAGTTGCTTTATATGAAATCAGACCATTTCCTGCATTTTCCTTTTGGAAATGCATTATCCGAACACATGATTTTAATAGACGAAGCGTGGAAATGCAAGTCTTTTCTCTGGAAATGAGAAAACAGGAAACCTCGGTCTTCTCTCCATTCCAGAATTAGTTGGAGCCTGCTTCATGCCCTGATGTCTGTGCAAGTGTTCAGTTACAGTGGATGAAGTCTTTTCCTTTAGCTGCATCCAAGCTATTTAGTTGTGATCAGATGATCCGGGCAGCAGGAACTGATTGGAGAGCCTGCTGGCTGCAGCTGCAGTGTAGGCTGCTTCCAGGGACAAGGAGCCACTGTTAGACAAACGTAGCATCAACATAGAAGTTATTTTGTGGGCTTCAGGATGCAGATATGGGCTGTGCTGCCAGCATTGTTCTGCTCCAAGCCTTTCGGTCTGTGGTACAGAGGAGCTGTCCTCACATTTGCACCAGACGACAAGAAGATCTGTCACATGAAATTGTGCTACAGGATGATGTGGATGAAATAAGCAGACCGAGAACTCTGATCATAATGGTAGAGTATGCCTTTGCAAACTGTGACACTGGCGGCAGGATTATTTCTCTAGATACAGCTGTGCACGGGGGGCTTAATCCCTGCTGATTTTTGGATGATTTGTATAGATGTCGTACATTGCTAGGCTTATAGTAAAGCTGTCTACACCTTACGTAACACAACTACCCTTCGGTGGTGCATGATGTGACTTCTCCTGCCCGATGTTGCTTAGATGTTTCTCTCTTGTAGTTCTGAATGAATGACATTGAGGTATTGAGTGATGGTGACGTAGGTGATGGGTACAGGTTTCCTATTTTTGGCACTAGGGCAGGAGGTGAGGCGGATGTTATTTGCATACATTTTGGCACATGTTGCTAGATGTAAAAGCGGTAATCTACAACGTGCAGAAAGAGCTGGGAATGTGTGTTTTAATGTCGCGGGGAAGCCGGCTAGTAAATATTCATGGGTACTTTCATGGCTTTTAGCGTTTACTACAGTGGAGGAATGGAGATAACCTCAATGCAAGGCTTTCAGAATCTGACTTGTAAAGGTTTATTGTATGGGTACAATGGGCATCATTATTGTTGTGTACATTACGGCACCATCGAGGACTCAGCGTCGGGTGTATCTGGAACAAAGCACAAGATGCTCTTCTTTTGCAGGGTCTGTGTTGCTGTTGGCCCTTAGGTTAGTGTTGACAAGCAGGCCAATAAAAACTGGCTAAATGGCGGCTAGAACCACAAAATCGTCTCCCTTTGGCCTAGTCAAGGTTTGCGAAACAGAGCAACCTGTATTCCCTGCTGCAGAATAGTTCAATTCAAGGTCTGTGCTACACTTAAAGGGACACTAACCTTATAAAGTTTATACATCGTCATTTGCTGTGCAGGTTAGCATCATTTATTGTTCCTCTCTCGTCAGCCAGTCCTGGTAGTCTTCTGCATTGCGTTGGTCATATAAAGGCTACAAGAATGTGGAAACCTTTAATTAGTGCATCTTTAGGGCCTATGATTTAAGTGTCACTTTAGCAACTCAAGTAGATTTTCTTACCTTGTGGTTGTTCAGTAGGATGTACATTTAGGTGATAGATATAATGGCAAAATAATTAGCACAAAACAAGGCTAAATCGCTAGTAAACTGTACTGCATGTCTTTCCTGTAAAACTGTTTTAGACATTGGGTATGTCTATAAACATAATGGGCCTAATTTATCATATATTTCACCAGTTTTCTAGCATGAAAAAGCTGCAAACTGCATATTTGTGACTTTTTCAACACCACGTGTGTACACCTCGTAATTAATTAGGCGCATTCTCTGGCAGCGGACTGGTTTATCATAAAATGGCGTACTATGATAAGTCAGGGCCAATTTATGTACATAGTCATCAACTGAATCAATTTTGCAATTCATTGGACTCTTTAAAGAGGACCTTTCATGGGATTATGTGTTACAAACTGGTATGCTTACCAGATAGGTCGGCCCCTACAGATGCAAGTGCTGTTTTTTTTTTCTAAAATACCCCCCTGTTCCACTGCTGTGTCCCCTGCTGTTTTTCGCACCTGATATGTTAATTTAGACCATAGGTACAGGGAGGAGGAGGTTTTCTCAATGGGCATCTCCTTCTCCCTGGCTGTAGCGGGGCCTAATCGCAGCGGAGAGCGGGAGAAAAAACACCTTCTCCCTAGCTATGACACTCTCCGCTGTGATTGGACCACTGCAGAGCCAGGGAGAAGGAGACGCCCATTGAGAAAACCAAATGTTAACATGGTAAACCAAATTAACATTTCAGGCGCCCAAAACAGCAGGGTACACAGCCGCGGAACGGGGGGGGGGGGGGGGGGGGTATTTTAGAAAAAAATAAAGTTCTTGCATTGTAGGGGCCGTCCTATCTGGTAAGCATACCAGTTTGTAACACACAATCCCATGAAAGGTCCTCTCTAAAAGACTATCAATAAATCTTTGACTCATTTTCTGTATAAACAGAAAACCCTTTTTATGTACCTCTTTGGGGGATTTTAATTAAGAGGAGTGGACCATCTCAGTCTTAGAATATGCCATCAAAGTCAAATAGTTGAAGCCAGTTTTTCTTTACTCCAGCACTCTAAATTGTAAAAGCTGGATTTCCATCCATTCTCTGTAGTGATGAAAGGCGGCTGTCAAACTGAAGTACACTGAAGCGAAAAACAGACACCCAAGTAAAAACAGTATATACATAGTGAGACTGTCAAATTATGTCATTTTGCTTACTACTGACACAAAAATGAGTCACCCTGCAATGTTGTTCCATTTCCAGCTTTTGCATACTGGAGCCAGTTTAGTAGGTGGGAACTTCTGGCTAAGGATAGGTTCGCACTTGTGGCAGGAGTTCCGACAGGCTTTTCCAGTAGAGAACAGCCTGCCGGAGCTCTCTGTGTCAAATATTGCTGGAAAAGAAAAAGTGTTGAAGGTATAAGGCCTCTTTCACACGGGCGTCATGGTTTTGGGCCGGATAAGATGAGGGTGCATCGCGAGTGCAAAACATTTTGATGCGTTTTGCACGCGCGTGAGAAAAATCGTCATGTTTGGTGTCCAAACTCAAACTTCTTCGCAGAAGTTCGGGCTTGGGTTAGGTGCTGTATAGATTGTATTATTTTCCTTTATAACATGGTTATAAGGGAAATTAATAGCATTCTTAATACAGAATGCGTAGTAAAATAGGGCTGGAGGGGTTAAAAAAAATAGAAAAATAATTTAACTCACCTTAATCCACTGGTTCGCGCAGCCCGGCTTCTCTTCTTTCTTCAGGACCTGGGTAAAGGACCTTTGATGACATCACTGCGCTTATCACATGGTCCATCACATGATCCATCACCGCTCATGTGCACAGCCCCATAGAAATGAATGGGTCTGGATTCAGTGCGGGTGCAATGCGTTCACCTCACACATTGCACCCGCGCGGAAATCTCTCCCGTGTGAAAGAGGCCTAAGGGATCATAAAATTCTCCAAACAAGTTAAACAGTTGTCAAGTTTAGACAACCAATTTTTTGATTCAGCATCCGTATCTTTTGACCTAAATGGAGAGTAGTTACAAAGAACCTCACTCTCTCTCTGCATTGTACAATGGTGGCAATGGACCCTTACTGACACATTTTCCAATAGATTACAGATGATCAGAGTGTGCCATAATATGATATGCTTATTGTCAATGGTCGTCGTGATTGTCCAAAGTTGACAACCCCTTTGCCTGACAAGAAAGCATCTTGTACGTCCTTGCTGGGTAGCACTTCAGTAACCAAGGACATATCTCATACGTCTGCTACTAACGGCGCTATCTCAGGCTACATTGCAGCTACAGTTATGAGCCACGTCTTCTTTTAAAACCAAGAATCTAAAGTTTAAGACACATGTAAATGCAGACGGAATGTGGACATATGTGGTATGCATTTTACCGTATTATTCATCTTATGCTATATATGTGTCAGCCACAGATTCCCCCCATACCAGTGTCACCCACAGATTCCCCCCCCCCCCCCCCATAACAGTGTCCCTGTGTAAAATAGTGAATAACCCACAATACAGGGGGTGGGGGGCCGGCATCTGGTGTTGGTCCTCCCACTTTATCAATGAAGCAGGATGAGCAGGCGCGTGACGTAGAGAATGACGTAACGCTGCCGCTGCCCGCCTGGCCTGCCTACAGGAGTTTCAAGTGAGTACCGTACTACATGGATTTCTCTATGCTGCAGAGGATTACTATAGCTTTTTTGTTTTTGTTTTTTTTCCCTCCATGTCTGGATGAGAGGATTACTATAGTTTAAAACAGAGCCCATACCTACACGTTACCTATTGATACTACAGTGAGCGGGGCCCGGTGTAATAGAATACAGTGACTTCACCAGGCCCCATTGCCATTACAACACCAGATGCCGGCCCCCACCCCTCCTCCCTCCCTGTTAATACAACGCCGGCCACGCTGTGCAGCATCGCGGTCGTCGATGTATCAGTGTAAATGGCAGTATTCGCCCACAAGATGCACTGCCACTTTCCCCCACTTTTGGGGAGAAAAAAGTGCGTCTTATAGGGCGAAAAATACAGTATTTGCATAATGACTGATTGATTACACATATTAATCACAAATTCAAATTTTTTATGCAATATTTAGTAATATTTTCTACAAAATGCCGCAAAGGTGGCTTTGCGTGTTTATAATGAAAGGCTATGGACACCTTCAGGACAATTTTTTTAATTTTAATTTTACTCAATTTAATTTTACTCATTTTAAGCTAATACATTATTTTTTCAGTTGGTCTTTATTAAAAAATGTTTGGCCAATTTTGAGATACAAAGATTAACAAAAATCTGTCTGTTTGCAGAGTATCACTTTTCAGTCTCATCAGCTGACGGTTCATGTGAAGCCATACATCTGATCTCCTGACCTCATAATCACTCATTTAAGCCATATTCTTCTCAGTTTGATAAGAGTTTAGCTATAATGAGTGTTTCTGAGGTCAGAGATAAAGCTTTACATGAAGTTGACGGAACTCAGGAGCAACAGTCTGCAAATAGACAGATTTTTTTAAACCTTGTATCTTAAAAACGGCTGAATATTTTTAATTAAAAAAACAACTTAAAAGAGGATTTCAGCCTGTAATCAGTAAAATACAAATAAATGCTGCAAAGGTGTCCATAGCCTTTAAGTTGTATTTGTATACTTGGTATGCTGTGTGCTCTGTAAATTTAAATTTTGGTAACATAACAGCTGTGCAGTGTATACAGTGTCTTGTGGAAATATTCCATCCCCCACCCCAGGTGTTATTTTTCAGTTTTGTTGTATTAAAACAACAAGATGGATTTTTGGAGGGTTTGTACCATTTAATTTACACAACATGCCTACCACTTTCAGAGCACACAATATTTTTTACTGAGGCACAAAAAATAATTAAGAGAAAAATAGCATAAATTTTCACCCCTGAAATTCAGTACTTTGTAGAGCCACCTTTTACTGCAATTACAGATGCAAGTCTGTAGGGGTGTCTCTAATAACTTAGCACATCTGCACACTGTGATTTTTGCCCATTCTTTCAAGTTTAAGGCTACTTTCACACTAGCGCTTGATCGGATCCGTTCTGAACGGATCCGATCATATTAATGCAGACGGAGGCTCCGTTCAGTACGGATCCGTCTGCATTAATAACTTAGAAAAATTTCTAAGTGCAAAAGTAGCCTGAGCGGATCCGTTCAGACTTTCAATGTAAAGTCAATGGGGGACGGATCCGCTTGAAGATTGAGCCATATGGTGTCATCTTCAAGCGGATCCGTTCCCATTGACTTACATTGTAAGTCTGGACGGATCCTCACGCCTCCGCACGGCCAGGCGGACAGCTGAACGCTGCAAGCAGCATTCAGCTGTCCGCCTGGCCGTGCGGAGGCGAGCGGAGCGGAGGCTGAACGCCGCCAGACTGATGCAGTCTGAGCGGATCCGCATCCATTCAGACTGCATCAGGGCTGGACGGAAGCGTTCTGCTCCGCTCGTGAGCTCCTTCAAACGGAGCTCACGAGCGGACAGCAGAACGCACGTGTGAAAGTAGCCTTAGATGGGTTGTGTCGGTCTACACCAGTCTTCGAGTTATGCCACAGATTCTCAATTGGATTGAGGTCTGGCCTTTGACTAGTCCATTCCAAGACATTTTAATGTTTCCACTTAAACCACACCAGTTTAGCTTTATCTAGGGATGAGCAAATCGAATTCGGATGAAACATCCGAAGTCGATTTGCATAAAACTTCGTTCTAATGCTGCACGGAGCAGGAGCTGCGTACAGTATTAGAATGTATTGGTTCTGATGAGCTGAAATTGTTGCTTTGCGAAGACTCTCAAGAGACTTGGAACCGAACCCGAGTTCGGGAAATGGATTTTTACAGTACAAATTAATTTATGAAGTTATTGTGCGAAGTCTCACGAGACTTTGCGAAGCAGTAACGTCGGCTCATCGGAGGTAATACATTCTAATACTGAACTAAGTTTTATGCGAATCGACTTCGGATGTTTCATTCGCTCATCCCTAGCTTTAGCATTATGTTTAGGGTTGTCGTCCTGCTGGAAGGTGAACCTCCGTCCCAGTCTCAATTCACTGGCAGACCGAAACAGGTTTTCCACAAGATTTGCACCTTATTTACTGCAGTCCATATTTCGTTTAGTCCTGACCAGTTTTCTACTCCCTGCCTATGAAAAAGCCTCCCAACATCATGATGGTGCCACCACCATGCTTTAGTGTGAGAATGCTGTTCATGGGGTGATGGAAAGTGTTGGATTCGTGCCATTCATAGCATTTCCCATGATGGCCAAAAAGTTCACCAGACCCCAAAATCTTCTTCCATGTGATTGAGGAGTCTGCCACATAGTGTTTGGTGAACTCCAAATGTGTATTCTTATCTTTGTCTTTAAGCAGTCGCTTTTTTCCTTCCCGCTCTTCCATGGATCCCCTTCAGAGTTATTGTTGGTGTCTTTGATAAATCTTTGATTATTGACCCTCTTGCCTGGTCTATAAGTTTGGGAGGATAGCCTCCTCGTGTCAGGTCTGTCATGAAGTTGTTCCATATTCTTTCCCTTTTGTAATAATAGATATAATCGTGATTTGTGGGAATTTCTGTTCAGGATATTTTTACATAACACTTTATTACAGTTCTGCTTCTGACCTGGAGATTGTCTTGGTCTTGATGCTATTTGCCTTTCTTAACGGTTGTACACTCGCATGATGTGACAGGTCATATGACGCTTTGCTCACAGGGGCTCCTTATTCAACTAATCATGTGCCTTCTGAAGTTAGTTGGTTGTACCAGACCCTTCATAGGAAAGGGGTGAAAATATATGCACTCTTTTCACAACTTTTCAGTATTTATTTTTTAAAGGGAATGTTTCATCACATACCTCTGAATAAAACAACTTGAGAGATTTGCACTTGTTAGCTGAATCTAATGCTGTTGGTCCCATCCCGATATGTACCCACAGTGTGGAGAAATCAATTTTATAATAAAATGCAAATTAGCCCCTTGGTGCAATGAGGGCTCTATTGTTCTACCTTGTTGCACCCAGAGGCTCCATTCATTCTGTTCCAGGCTGTGCCCCCATCTCTTTGACTGGCAAAGCCAGGCTGTGAAAACGTGTTTACACCTGGACCTGAAGTCAGTGTGTTAAGTGCATGCGCAGTACATGGCTGAATATTGCCAGGCAGATGGAATTCCATGAGGGTGCAACAAGGTGCGCACATCTCCCATGTCAGCTGGTTCTTTTTAGAGGTATGTGGTGACAGCGTCCATGTAAACAAGTTATATTTTTTTTTTTGGACTACTTTGTCTGGATATGGTTCTCGACAGCCTATCAAGGAAACTGCAATCCTTAGGTTGTCTGTTTTCCAGAAATATATAGGTTTTGTGGTGTGCTTATTTTTCAGGGTGTATAATCCCTGTATTTTATAAGTTGTTACTTTTTAAAATTTCCAGGCTCAAACCATTTTTTTTTTCTTTTGTTCTTTTCATTTCTGGTGGTTTTATGAAGCTATGTGCATGTAAATGTAGTGGCATGTATGAACTCTGCACACTTTTTTAAGAGGTGTGGTAAGTATAACTTTTACTCACTAATCTCAACTTTTATGCATTTTTTAGGCTTCTTTCACAATAGCGTTAGGCCTGTCCGGCAGGCTGTTCCCCTGCCGGATCCCTACTAACGCTTGCACACGTGTGCTGCCGGTGCAAGCATTAGTACGGATTCGGCAGGCTGTTCTCCTGCCGGAACAACCTGCAGGACAGGCCTAACGCTAGTATGAAGGAAGCCTTAAACCAAACTTTGCTGCTAAAATTGCACAAAGGCGTCTGTGTGGATAACGTGCTGAGTGGCATTATGACTATACGCCAGGTGTCTACTTTCCAAAAAATACATAGGTTTATTATTTTTTATTTTAAAAAAAGTCTTGGCTAACAAAGGTGAAACGTGTCCCCTGGCAGTGAGAGGATGAAAGTTTTTAACTATTTTTGGGTGTACATTGTATGATGTTCTTGTATGCTAGCCAATCCCATCCAGAGCCATAAGAAAGAAAAAAATATCATGACTGGGAAGTAGTGTCAGAATTATAATGCTGCATGTTCCATTTTTATACATTTGCTTGCATTGTGAACTCATTCATCCTACTACCACTGATAAACCTCCCCACTCACTTTAGAACGGGCTGCTTATAGTTGATTCATTTGGAATAAATTTATAGTATAGGCTTGACATGATTTTCTCTCATATTTTACTTCTGGCAGTCGTTTGTGCAGTTTACTTGTTCTTTGGGTGGAAGTCCATTCATACTGTTCTTTGGTTCATTACAAATTAGTAAATAAGGGATATGTAAGAATAGGTTCTTCCTTTTTAATGCATTACTTGCTAAGCTTTGGGTATCATAGATTCCATATTTACACACTTTTATACACCATTTTCTCTGATTTGCACCACCTTATTGTTTTTCTGCTTTAGGCCTCTTTCACACAGGCGTCCCGGATTTGCTCCGGGTGCGTCGCGTGTGCATTGCGGGAAACCCGTGCGAGTGCTTACGCAATTTCAGTCAGTTTTGACTGCGATTGCGTTGTTCAGTTTTTATCGTGCGGGTGCAATGCGTTTTGCACCCGCGTGATAAAATACTGAGTGTGGTACCCAGACCCGAACCCGGATTTCTTCACTGAAGTTCAGGTTTGGGTTAGGTGTTCTGTAGATTTTATTATTTTCCCTTATAACATGGTTATAAGGGAAAATAATAGCATTCTGAATACCGAATGCTTACTAAAATGTGGCTTTAGGGCTTAAAAAAATAAATAAAAATGAACTCACCTCATCCACTTGATCGCGCAGCTGGCATCGTCTTCTTTCTTCTTCTTTCAGGACCTGCAAAAGGACCTTTGATGACGTTGTGGTAAGGGCCGTGACATCAGCGCAGGTCCTGCTGAATGAAGATAGAAGATCAGCAGGACCTACGCTTACGTCACCGCGCTTACCACATGATGAGCGCGATTACGTCATCAAAGGTCCTTTTGCAGGTCCTGAAAGAAGAAGCAAGAAGATGATGCCGGCTGCGCGATCAATTGGATGAGGTGAGTTAATTATATATATTTTTTTAACCCCTCAAGGCACATTTTAGTAAGCATTCTGTATTAAGAATGCTTTTATTTTCCCTTATAACCATGTTATAAGGGAAAATAATACAGTGATTCGACTTTAATGGGGTTGCTCATCCCTATCATCTCCTAGCAACCATGCGTGAAAATCAAACCACATCCGCACTTGCTTGCGGATGCTTGCGATTTTCA
The DNA here is from genome assembly GCF_014858855.1 of Bufo gargarizans. NCBI lineage: Eukaryota > Metazoa > Chordata > Amphibia > Anura > Bufonidae > Bufo > Bufo gargarizans. The sequence continues at coordinate 139,723,866 of NC_058083.1, read as the reverse complement.
CGCAGATCCATTAATTTCTATAGGGCCTTTGTTGCGTGAATAACGCAGAATATAAGACATGCTGCGATTTTTACGCAACGCACAAGTTATGCGTGAAAATCACCGCTCATTTACACAGCCCCATTGAAGTGAATTGGTCCGGAATCAGTGCGGGTGTGTTGAATTCTCGCCCGTGTGAAAGGGGCCTTATATCCCCTTTTTGGTGAACTGCACATACACTGGGGCATATTTGATATACGTTGTGGACTGCCAGGAACTGCATCTGCAGCAGATATGTATCTGTTGTAGCTCAACATTACTTTTCTGAGTGGAAAAGCAGTAGTATTTTTTCTGTAAATCATTTTACTTTATGTCTAAAGCCGTATTTACATTTTTGTCCCTTTTAAGTGTTAGGTTAAAGGATTTGGGTCTTGGGCTACTTTAAAACTAGAATTTACATCTTCCGCTATTGAGATCCAGCAGAGGATCTCAATACTGGAGAGAAACGCTTCCGTTTTGTCCCCATTCATTGACAAAACTGAACAGAACTGAATGCTCCAAAATGCATTCTGTTCCGTTTGGTTGCATTCCTATAATGGAGAGCAAATTGTAGCAAGCTGTGGTTTTCTTTCCATCTGGGGATGCGTAGTAAAACAGCATGACCCACAATTCAAGTCAATGTTTTCTTAGATAAAATAGAAAACGGATCTGTCCCCCATTGACTTTTAATAGTGTTCACGATGGATCTGTCATTGCTATGCTGAAGATAATACAACCGGGAGACGGTTCAAAATTGATGCAAACGGTTGTATTATCAGTAGGGCTACTTTCTCACTAGAGTTTTTGCTGAATCCGCCAGGGTTTAGGAAAAACGCTTCCTTTACTGATATTACAACCATCTGCATCCGTTATGAACTGATCCTGTTGTATTATCTTTAACATTACCAAGACGGATCCACGTCATTAACTCCATTGAAAGTTAATGGGGACGGATCAATTTTCTATTGTGTCAGATAGTGTCAGAGTTAAATGGACTTGCATTGTGGTCATGATGGATCCATCTTGCTCCGCATCCCATGACGGATAGAAAGCCACAGTTTGCTGTCGTTTGCTCTCCGGTCTGGGAACGCAACCAAACGGTACAGAATGCGTTTTGGAGCATTCCATTCTGTTCAGTTACGTTTTGTCCCCATTGACAATGAATGGGGACAAAACTAAAGTGTTTTTCTCCGGTATTGAGACCCTATGATGGATCTCAATACCGGAAAATAGAAACGCTAGTGTGAAAGTAGCCTAAGGGAAGCATTTTTGCTGATCCCTGTCAGATCAGGCAAAAACACCTTGGTGAAAGTAGCCTTAAATATCATGGTCAACCATTTTATTATGCAGCTACACCAGAAAACTGGCACAATTGCATTGATAAATATTACCACTGACATTACCACTTAGAGTATTTAGGTATAAGAAGTCACAAAATCTGACCCTGCTTCATGTATTACTCGCTTCCAGTCACAAAAAGCAGGGGACACATGCAGGGGACACATGCAGTGAAGTTATACAACTGGATCAGACGAGACAGGATACGTTTGTAATAGTAACCATGGGTCCTGAACACACAGTATGGTAGGATTTTCTTTCATTGAGATTACTTGCTGGATGAGTTGCTTAATTTTTCTTTTATTTAGATGCATTTAAGCAGTAAAACGTGGCTGCAAGGTATACCTAGCCTATAATGTCTTCCATTCTACAAGATGTACAGGGAGGCAATGTCAAATTGTCATTTTGTGGATCCATGTGATAACGTTTTCCCCTTTTTATATGTTCACAAAGCAAAAAATTTTACTGGTAGGTAAAAATTTATGGAAAAATAACATTTGAAGTGGTTGTTCACTCCTTTACCATTGACGGTCTATCATCTAGGTAGGCCATCAATATCTTATCGACAGGGAACCAACACTTAAAAGGGACAAAAATGTGGGTACAGCTTTAGACATAAAGTACAACTATTTACAGAATAATACTACCACAAGTAATGTTGAGCTATGACAGGTAAGACCCCCTCATAAATACACTGATGAGCAAAAGGGTAACAATGTTTAGAACTTTTGACTTTCAGGCTCCATATCTCACCGTCCACTACAGCTTTAAACGTGACACTCCCATCATTTTATAGACAATCATCTTGGCTATCTCATACATAAATTGGACTTGCAGCTATTTATCATATAATTAGTTATGCAGATTCTTGTCATGTAACTGCATTGTTACTGTTTTGCTCCTAAAATTCTAAATGTTCGTTTATTTATTCTAATAATGTTATTATTTTGTAAATCCATCTTTGCCTTTCAACACTGCCTTAAACCTTCTGGGCTTGTTTTCAATCAGATTTGAAGAAAATAAGTTCCCAGGTCTCTACTACACGTTCCCAATGTATGCACCAACATCGGGAACGTGTAGAAGAGACCTGGGAACAGTATTTCGGTCTAATCTGGTCCAGCATCTTTACTTCATTGTCATTGAACCATCTCTCTGCCAATCTCGATGTATGCAGGAAAACTATGTTGTCCTTTTCATACCCATAGTACTCAGTAACTCTTCTTGTAGGATACTCATGTATGGGCTCGTTACTGAGCCCAACATCGATCCTGGTAAAGTATCCAATGCCTTTGGCTGTGAAACAACCCCATATCATCAGGCTTCCTCCACCGACCTTCACAGTTCCTTCAATTTCGATCCATTAGCCCCCTTTTCCCTTGTTTCTTTCAGACCCATTTGCACCCATCAGAGCCCAGTCTATTGACTTTTATCTCATTGTTTCAAATCACCCGTTACCAATCTTGGAATGAATGGAGGGACTTTATTTTGTATTTTTCCAACTGTCATGGCACTCACATGATGCAGTTTGGCAATTTACTTGGCCGAGATACTGCTATTGCTGAGTGGAATGATGCGGTTTCTCTTTTTTGGGAAATCTTCTTCATGGCTGCTCCTAGATTTGAACCAGTGACCTTTCGCTTGGGAATCAACCTAATAACACACTGAGCTATTAGGAAATGTGAGAACAGGTTGTAATTTCTAGTCTACAAGAAGAAAAAGATTGTTCCAACACCAGGAGCGAAACAGTAACAATGCAGTTATATGAAAAGAATCTGCATAACTAATCATATGCTAAATAGTTACAATTCCAATTTATGTATAAGATAACCAAGATGATTTCCTATAAAATGATGGTAGTGTCACGTTTAAAGCTGTAGTGGACGGTGAGATATGGAGCCTGAGTTCTTGGCAGTCCACAAATTAAAGCAAATCTGCCCCAGTGTATGTGCTGTTCAAAAAAGTATGGATGTAGTGCAGACGAAACAATAAGGACTCAAACCCTTTAATCTAGAGGGTTCTGCTGAAAGGGAACCTAGTCCCGGATATAGTGAACCATGTATGGTACTTGTTACATACCTAAGTGAATGCACTAAACTGACCTCTAATCAAAGCCTGGAGGGCAAACATTTACTCTGGTCGTGTCATGAGGACTCATATGACGCACATGGCCCCCAGCTAAAGTCAGTAAATCTGAAGTTAATAATATACACATTATGTACAGTAAAAAAAGTGAGAAAAGATCATACTGGATTTAAAAGAAAAAGTCTGTTTAATGGGATGGTTAAGAAACCTCATTTCAAACGCCATATGAGTACATTTTTAGTTGGGGGGGAGTCCCTATTCAGGACCCTCATCTAATAGAGCAGAGAACAGCTAGAGAGAGCATCCCTCACTCTGGAGGATCTGGAACATTGTGTACAAACCTCCAAAGCAGCAGGGGAATCGAACACTTGCTGCGGTCTCCTCCAACATCTGATCACAGATCTCAGCAGCGGGACCCCCCTGTGATCAGCCTATCATTTTGCAAAACTTCTCGCAGAAAACGGAAATTTGCTTTAATAATGTTCTGTAGAAAGTGAATCTTTACATTTATTGCAATTATTAGTTAGAATGAAAAGCATAACTATTAATGGTTATCCTCTTTTTGAGGATTAACCAAAGGTTCTCAATGGGATTGAGATCTGGGGAGGTTCCTGGCCATGGACCACAATTTCAATGTTTTGTTCACCGAGCCACGTAGTTATCAATTTTGCCTGGTGACATGGTGCTCCATCAAACTGGAATAAGTAATGTTCATCACCTAATTGCTCCTGAATCAGATATGTTGCACCTGAGGATGATATGATGCCATTCTTTATTAGTGGCAGCGTTCTTAGAGAAAATTGGGAGTGAGCCCTCTCCCTTGGATGAGAAGGAACCCCACATGAATGGTCTCAGGATGCTTTACTGTGGGCAGTCTGCCCTTGTTTTTATTTATTTTAATGAATTTGCTGACCTCGTTGACATTAGGTGATCCAAAATCCTTCGCCTCACTGTACGTGCAGATGCACTCACGCCTGTCTGCTGCCATTCTTGAGCAAGCTCTGCACCTGTGGTGACTCAACCCATTAGCTGAATCTTTTGTAGGATACGGTCTTGGCATTTGCTGGACTTTCTTGGGCATACCAAAGCCTTCTTTACGGAAACATAACCTCTCTCCTTGAACTTCTTGATGATCCAATAAATAGTTGTTTTAGGTGCAATCTCACAAGCAGCAGTGTCTTTGCCTGTGAAGCCCTTTTGATGCAAAGTAATGATGGCTGCATGCTTTTCTTTGGAGGTAACTGCAGAAAGAGGTGGTGTCTGTAAGGTATTGACGGACCACTCATGGTTAACAGAAGAAGACAATTATATCAAGAAGCACCCTCCCCTCTTTATAGCAACCAGCGTTCTCTTCTAATTCAATCAGCATGCCAGAGTGTTGTAAGCTGCCTAGCCCTGTCCTGAGGTAATGAGAAGATCACTGAAATGATGTTAGCATGTCATTTTGTGCAGTGATTTTTTGCGATTAAGTACATTTTTATGACAAGGAATGATTTTGCAGTTACAGTAATTGTAATTCATCTAAAGCAGTGTTTTGGTGTCCGCCTCCAAAACTGATCCGTTTTGGACCGCTTATGAGAGCCCTGAACGGATCACAAACGGAAACCAAAACGCCAGTGTGAAAGTAGCCTAAGTCCTCTTCATAACGATCTAGAGGTCATGCAAATCACCACCATAAAATCCAAAGCTATAAACTTTGTGAAAACCAAAATTTGTGTCAGTCTTAAATGTTTGTGCAATCACTGTACAGATATGTAATAGGATATCCATAAGCTTCTGTGGCCAGTGGCGTGCTGCCAATATAGGCAGACCACGCCGTTGCTATGGGGCCCGCAGCACAGGGGGGCCCGGAGCGCATGAAAGGCTCCGCCCCCTACTCTGCACAAGACAGTGACACTACAGTGTATTCATAGTTTCAGGCGGCGTTCTTGAACTTCTCCCTCAACCCCACCCATTGTTCGGGCTGAAGCTCCCTCCCAGGCAAGGATCCTGCTGCTGCTGATTGGCCAGTGTATCAGGCAGCAGGAGCAGCGCAGCCAGGCACACATAGAGACTAGGGTGGCCACTGGCTTCACGGACCTCGCCGGCCACGCCCCCAGAACTTACAAACCACGCCCACCTCAGCGAAGCCACGCCCCCATCGCATGTCGGGAAAAGGGTGGAGGAGAGGTAAGAACTTGTGGAGGGGGTCATGGGTGTCCTGGAGGGACAGTAGTAGTTATTATCGGTAACCCCTTTAAGCAGTACCCTATTCACAGTATTTATTAACCCTTTTCAGCAGTCCCCTGAGGGCTTAATAAATACTGTGAATGGGGAACTGCTGAAAGGGGTTAATAAATACTGTGAAAGTGTGAAGGGCCTTCACATAAACCCTTTTCAGCAGTCCCTCATTCACAGTATTTAACCCCTTTAAGTCCCCTCTTCACACTTATTTATTTTCCCCTTTCAGCTGTTCCCAGGACCCACACAGTAAGTATTATTAAAGGGAGTCTTTCACCTAATCTGAGCGTTTTAGACCGCTCAGATCAGGTTTTAGACTCTTTAACCCTCATTACGATCATACCTGTCTCTTATGTGTCCCTCGCCCAGATAATGAAAATAACACTTTTTAAACTTATGCAAATTACCTTCTGAAGGTGCCCAGGGGCGGCGTTACTGGGCGATGTGCCCAGAAAAACACACCTCCAGCCGGCGGACGTCACGAGCGGCATCAGAGGACGGCGGGCTGGGAACTGGCCCGCACCTGCGCACTGCTCTGCCCATTATGGGCAGATGAACAGCTTTTCATATTGCGCATGCGCCGGCCAACTAAAGACAGCCGGCCGGCGCATGCGCAATATGAAAGGATGTTCCTCTGCCCATAATGGGCAGAGCAGTGCGCAGGTGCGGGCCAGTTCCCAGCCCGCTGTCCTCTGGTGCCGCTCGTGACGTCCGCCGGCTGGAGGTGTGTTTTTCTGGGCACATCGCCCAGTAACGCCGCCCCTGGGCACCTTCAGAAGGTAATTTGCATAAGTGTAAAAAGTGTTATTTTCATTATCTGGGCGAGGGACACATAAGAGACAGGTATGATCGTAATGAGGGTTAAAGAGTCTAAAACCTGATCTGAGCGGTCTAAAACGCTCAGATTAGGTGAAAGACTCCCTTTAACCCCTTTCAAAATTACCAGCGCCTGCCCTTTTCCCCCTGTGAGCAATCCCCGACAGCCCACAGCACAGACCAGTGAGTACCTCAGCGCAGCTGCGCTCCTCAGAGTCTGTTCCTCCACTTCCTGCGTGGCCGCGCCTGCACAAACCAGAATTGACTGGCGCGATGCAGGCGCTGCCAGACGTGCGACTGATGTTGGTGCGCTCTACGCCGTGATGCGAGTGATCCTTAAAGTGCCCCGTACTCGTCGAGTCTAGAGTCGCTGATGACCACAAAAAAGGAGGACTTCTGGCAGTCCGTCCTGGCCTTGTGCCGGACGGAGGACCAGGAGTCTAAAAACCGGACGTCTGGTCACCCTAATAGAGCAGTGCACTCGGCGTGGCAGAGTTATCCTCTGCGCTCATGTGCTGCCCGCCATCTGCCGCCCGCCCTCAAGACAGTCAGTGAAGTGTGCCACAGTAAGAGGACAGCAGCAGACTTAATATAAAGCTCATATATGGTATTGGTTGGATATGGGTATTCTTGATAGGGGGAGGGCAGCAGCAAGCAGTGGGGTTTGGGGGGAAAGGGGCCTGTAGGATCATAGAGGACTCAGGAGGACAGTGTGCTTTCCTCCTACTCCCCCCCCCCCCCCTCACTCCCCGGGGAGAAGAGGGTGGAAGCACACTGTCCTCCTGAGTCCTCTATGATCCTACAGGGCCCCCCAGCATATCAGTCACCTTGCAGGGGTGGGGGGAGAATATGATTGGTGGCTATGTACACACTTAGCATCAGCAGCAATGAGTTAAAGGGGTTATCCAACCCCTATAATGCCCCCCAAAATGCTCGGGGCCAGGCACCTTACTTACCTCATTCCCCAGCACCCGCATTGCTCCTGATGCCCACACAGCCGCCACTGCCTCCCTCCCGTCACGCAGATTAATACATCCTGCGACATAGGGGGGAGCAGCCAATAACAGGCCACAATGGGAACGAGCCTCCCTAGCATCGCGGGTGACGCTAGGGAGGCTCATTTCTGATGCAGCCTGCTATTGTCTACACCCCCCCCATTGGGCATAAGTATTAACTGTATGTGGTGCCTGGGCAATTTGGGGGGCATAATAGGGATTAGATAGCCCCTTTAACCCTTAGGATACCAGAGGTTTTTTCATTTTTGCATTTTATTTTTCCTTCCCTATCTTCCTTGAGCCATAACTTTTTTTTGTGGGAAAACCCCACAATTTTTCCACCTTTTTAGGGGTTTTGTTCCTACAGCTTTACCTTTGTGGCAAAACGATACCACATATGTATAGGTTTTTTATGTCTAAATAGTGTAAAAATACATTAACACTTTGATTTAAAAAAAAAATATTTACTTTTTTACATCACCATATTCTGACCCCCTATAACTTTTTTATAGTTATATGATCTACTGAGTTGTGTGGGGGCTCATTTTTTGTGGGATGAACTGTAGTTTTTATTGATACCCTTTTGGAGTGTGTGTGACTTTTTAAATCACATTTTATTACATTTTTTGGGGTGAGAGAAGTGATGAAAAAATGGTGCTGGTAACAAAGCTGTGTCAGGCTTTACCGCAGTGGGCACAGGCAGGAGGAGTGATATATATGCTCGCATACATATGGCGCCCTGTGCCCACTCTGCTAAAGCCTGACATCGCCCATTTATGCCCGACTTTACCAAAGCAGACAGGCAGGAGCAGTGATGTGTGCTGTGCATGGCTGAGATCCTTACTCCCATACAGAGAGAGTATGGATTATAAAGCGCTATAAGCACCTGAATTCAGCACCTATTTCTTAAAGGTTTCTAACGGTTTCAGTAGAACATGTATACATTTTCTTATTGGCAAATGGGGGTGTGGCGGGGGGGAAAGCCAGGGGGTGGGATGGGCCAGGGGTGGGTAGTGGGCGGGGTTGGGGGCCCAATTCAGACTCTTGCTATGGGGCCCAGTGATGTCTGTGTACGCCCCTGTGTGGGGCTTTACTGTACATCCAGATTTCATACTAAATACAACAGAAAAAATGCCATGTTCCATCAGATGTCCTATTGAGAAGATATTTTCCTCTACACGTAGAGCAATATCTCCAAAATATACATCGAAAAAGAGCATTATATAGAGGCGTATGGTGTATCTCTACACAGCCTATTACATGGAGATTCAGGTACCTCTGACATGGACTGGATGCTTCCCTGTACCGTGATGGATAGCCTGGTAATTCAGGTTGTCCTACTGATGTCACCTCTATTGTGTTTTTTTTTTTTTAGATAACGCAACCTGATGCACGAATGGAGTCCTATAATCTGTCATAGTCTAGCACTAGTTAAACTCAATCCTGTTCTTCTTACTGACGATGAGGATCACTACACATAGACCTTCTGGTAATGAGTCCAGTATGTTGTTTCTCATAGGATCAGAGAACAGATTTGCAGTTGGTGATGCCAGTAATATAACAGCACCTGGGTATATATAATGGAGAACATGTCAGGAAGCATTGTCTAATTGCCATATAGCCTGCATACTTATTACTGCGTCACCACTGTGACTAATTACTGGAGCCGTACATACTGAGGACTTCTTTCTATTAACAAAACTATATAAATCGCCTTCCATAGACTCCATTAGCGTTCCTTCTCATTCCTTTATACCATAACCACTTAATGCTGGGTTTAATGAGTCGCTCGCTGACATCCTTTGCTCTGCTGTTCATTAATAGGCTTCAGAAGATGGGATCCATTACCATTTTCTGCTATTTTTGTAATAAGGTTTTCTTTAACTGCAGTTGGAATAGAGGGGAATATATGAAATATGGCTATATGATGATGTGTTTATGGATAGACTTAGGTGTATATACTTTGTACTCAACCAAGCTTGGGTCCCAAACCAAAATTTGGGGACCCAAGCCCAGGTTATCCTCTTCCCTCCACCCGATAAGTAGTGTGGACATGATCAGTGATCCACCAGTGATCCAAAGTCCTCACAATTTTAACAGATAAGGAATGGGGGGTTGGAAATGGTCAAGGGAAGGAAAGGAGAACTAAGTCTGGGTTTAGTGGTGTGAACATTGTCCCATTTTATATTGTCTTATTGTGTCGCAAGGAGGACATCTGTAGATCTGTATTTTCCTTTGAAGTGATATAACAAAAGTGACATATTTTTATCAGTTCGATAAGAATTCAGCTATAATGAGATCAGGAGTTCAAAGACAAGAACTACACATGAGCCATCAGTTGACGAGATTCAAAGAAAGAGGCTTGTGACAGCTCACAAACCTTTTTGTTTCAGAAATAGCTGAACATTTAGGGAAAAAAAGACCAATTGAAAAAAAAAATTTGGGCCTAAAATTAGTAAAAATGCAATCATAAAGAGAAATTGCCCCCAAAGGTGTCCGTAGCCTTTAAATCTAAGTCTAAGGGCTCATGCACACGACCGTTGTTGTTTTGCGGTCCGTTTTTCACGGATCCGTTGTTCCATATCTGAGTTTTTTTTTTCTATGATTTAAGTCCTCTTCCATTGCGTTATTGCACAAAACATCTCCGTATGGTTTCTGTATTTAATCAGTTTTTTGCGGACAGGAAACGGAAACAGTAATTTATTAATCACCAAACACATGAGCAATATGGGCTGGGCATAGCATTTCTACAGTATGGATCCACAAAATACGGATGAAATACGGATGACATACAGATGTGTTCCGTGTGCGTTCCGTATTTTTTGCTGACCCATTGACTTGAATGGGGCCTCGGACCGTGATTTGCAGACAATAATAGGAGATGCACTACTTTTTTGCACAACAGCCATGCGGACAAACGGAAACGGAATGCACACGGAGTAACTTCCGTATTTTCTACAGCCCCATTGAAGTGTATGGTTCCGCATACAGTCCGCAAAAAAAATGGAACGAAGTGGAAAAAAAATACGTTCGTTTGCATGATCCCTAAGGGCTTATGCACGCAAACATTTTTTCTTTCCATGTCCGTTCAGTTATTTTTGCAGACCGTATGCGGAACTATTCATTTCAATGGGTCCGCAAAAAAACGGAAGTTACTCTATGTGCATTCCATTTCTGTATGTCCGTTCCGCAAAGAAATAGAACATGTCTTATTATACACAAGAGGTGGTTCAGAGCTTGTCCTGGTGTTAGAACAGCTGCTAGTATAAGGGCTCATGCACAAGACTGTATGTATTTTGAGGTCCGCAAAATACAGATCCACACAAAAAAAAAAAAACGGGTGACATCCGTGTGATGTCCGTGTTGCATCCGTTTGTTTTGTGGACCCATTGTAACGATGCCTGTCTTTTTCCTCAAAACGGACAAGAAAAGGACATGTTCTATTCTTTTGTGGAGCGGACATACGGACACGGAATGCACACAAAGTAATTTCCTTTTCTTGGGGGTTGCAAACAGGCTGCAAAAAAAAAAAAGAAAGGGAACAGACACGGGCAAAAAATACGTTAATGTGCACTAGAAGTTTATTAATGAATCTGGGTGTTACCAGTTGGGGGGTGTCCCTGCACAGGGTATGGCTACACAACCACATTTGTTGCACAACAATAAGTTGTGCGACAAAAAGTGTACAACACACTGCGAATGTTGTGCAACATTTATTGAAATGATAGTCAATGGTGTCGCACTGCACAACATTACTGCAACAAATATTTGCACAACAAATGTCATTGTGTAGCCCTACCAATCAGTGCTGCCAGTGTCAGACTTTACAGCGAAACTCCCCCTACTGGTAACAGCCAGTTTAAGATTAGCTAACAAAATTCTAGTAGCAATAACTGAGGCCCAAAACTACTGCTCCAGAATCATTATTGCATGGGAAATGCAAAAAGTTACTAAAAGGTTACTTTAAGGTTCTACTTAAAACCTCAGGCCCCCCATGATCTGATATTGATGATCCATCTTGAGGAAAAGTCATCAATAGTTAAGTTGCGGAAACTCCCTTTAAGTGGTTTACAAATTGCAGTTTTTTATGCGGTTTTTAGACGTGTTATGTATGAAATGTGAAAAACGGAGAGAAAACATGATGAAACCACAGGCAGTTGTCCAGTACATAGAATACCAGTAATAAGATCAAGGCAGGTGTTCTGCTTCATGATGTAAAGGACAATGGTTCAATTCATCACTAGCAGGCAGAGATCCTGAAATTGCTGAGGACCTAAAACACAGCATATATAGCGTCATAACTTTTCATTACTGCTCGTTATTTATGTAAAATTGGAAAACCCCTTGAAAAATGTACCTGCGGGCGTACTACTTCTAAAAGCTTGCTTCAGCAAATCAGATAAAATTCTGCTTTAGTTGCTTGTCTTCAGATAGGGATCAGCAAGCCCTGTAGAATTGCTGTATAGTCCTGTCTTACGTTGTACTAGTGATCTCACAGGCAGAAAGAAGTATTGTAATGCATTGTAAAGGGGATCAGATCCCCAAAAGTTGAAGTCCCAGAGTGGGACAAAAAAGAAAAAAGCATCCTTTTCCCAAAATAAAGTAAAAAAATAGTAAAAAAAAGAAAAGTATACATATTGGGTATCCCGCATCCGTATCGACCGGCTCTATAAAAATATCTCATGATCCACCTGAAACTGCAACTCTCACAATGCCCTGCTGTAGGCTAATAGCTGTAGGCTGGGAGTTGTAGTTTTGCTTTAAGGGGTGTTGTTTCCAAAATGGGGTCACTTTATGAGGGTTTTCACTGTAGGGGTATGTCAGGGTCTCTTCAAATACAAAATTGTGCCTAAAAAACAGGCAAAATCTGCCTCTAAAATCTATATGGCGCTCCTTTCCTTCTGACCACTGCCACGTGCCTGTAGAGCAGTTTACCGCCACACATGGGGTACTTCTGTAGAATCAGAGTAATATATATTGAGGTTTATTTTGCTGAGAAAAATGATTAACATAAAAAATCTACCAAAAAAGTGACATTTTGAAATTTAACCTCCATTTTCTTTTAATTCTTGTGGAACAACTCTTTTGTAACATCAGTTTTGAATAATGTGAGGGGTTTAGTTTCTAAAATGGGGTCATTTATGGGTGGTTTCCATTACGTAAACCCCTCAAAATCACTTTATAACTGAATTGGTGGTTAAAAAAATGGTCTGGGAAATTTTGCTGAAAATTTGAAAAATAGCTTCTAAACTTCTAAGCCTTCTAACGTCCTAAAAAGATAAAATGACATTCACAAAATAATGCCAACATAAAGCAGACATATGGGGAATGTTGATTGATAACCATTTTATGAGGTATTTACTATCTGTCTTAAAAGTAGAGAAATTCAAATTGAGTAAATTGTAAATTCTTCCAAATTTTGGGTAAATTTGGGATTATTTTACAAATAAAGGTGAAATATATCGACTCACATTTACCACTGTCATGAAGTAGAATGTGTCACAAGAAAACAATCTCAGAATGGCCTGGATAAGTAAAAGCGTTCCAAAGTTATTACCACATAAAGTGACACAGGTCAGATTTGCAATAATCGGCCTGGGATTTAAGGTGAAAAGTGGCCCGGTACTGAAAGGGTTAAAGTGTAACTATACTTTTAAAAAACTTTGGATATGTCATAGTGACATATCAAGTGCTGAGACCTCCGCTGATCGCAGAAATGAGGTGAAAGAAGGAATCAGACTGCGGTCCATCTCTCCTCACTGCTGAAGACGGGCTCAGCAGTAAGTCTATCAGCTCCTCTCCAGTCCATCTGCAGCAGCCCTGTGTGATCTCTTGTTTATCCTTGTTTTAGAAATTTATAGGGTCTCAGCACTTTCACATCCACTGATCAAAACCTGTACATCAGGGCTCATGCACACGGCCATGAGTGTTTTGCAGATCCTGAAACAAAAAACACGCTGCCATGTTTTTAAAGACTTCCGTAGAAAGGTCCTATCCTTGTGCGTCTGCATCCAATCCGCAAAAAAATCTTATTAAAGGTGGTGGGGATCCCAGTAGTCTTAAACCAGTATAGAGATTGAATTCTCTATAAATGTATTCTCTATAGTAAGTGCAGTGAGATCCCCGGGCGCCGCTCTCCCTGTCAGCAACCAATCCCCCATTTAAGCCACCGAGGGGCAATCAACTACATACAAACAAAGCCCTAGTGACCAGCCAGAGTGTGTTCTTTGCCAGAAACCAAGCATTCTGCTCATTACCAACCAAGGTGCCCACACAACTACCCACAGACTGGACCCCAACATCTATTAACAATCATCATTCTGCCATTGACAACAATTTTGCATTGGACAACCATGGAGGCCTCCAGTGGGTTTTTAACTAGCATTGCTTATGTATAAAGGAGTTCTTCAGGAATCTAACATGAGGGTTAGCAGATAAAAGCATATGTATCTCATCAATGTCTACGGGCGAAATAGTTTTTTTAATATTTTATTTGCAGGGGAGAACCATCACACAGTATTCCTCTTTCTAGCCTGGCTCTACTGGAGTCTAGGAGGACCTCTATAACCATATGTGTGGGGAAAAAGTAGCAAATTCCCTGATTACGGTATATTAAAGGTTTAGCGATGCAATGAAAAGTATTATTTGCTTTGCAACACTTTAACCTCACAAACTTGTAAATTATTGCTTGTCTCTGCTTTCCTTGGAAAACTACCTACTGAAACAGAAAAACTCTACATGAATTCTCACGTCAGTGAAAACTGGCTAATCTACCTCTCCAGTCCAGAGCAAAACCACATAATGTTCCTGCTATAACTACACCACTGAATACATAGAAAGTGTGAGGCAGAGGAAAACATACATGCACTATAGGTAATAGGTAGACAAACTACAGTACATTTTAGGAGCTTATACCACTCCAGCAGCAAGTTAGATTTTTTTAGTACCCAAAAATAAAGATGTCAATGGAAAACCCTTTGGCAAACTGTCTTTGGGAATTTGTCCAATCTTGTGAAGTAATTTACCAGTTTATACCTGTAGAATTTAATGTGATGTCATATGTCATAAATCTGGATATGTTTACCATGCTTCTATAATACAGTGCCAGCCGACACCAGTGACACCTTGTGATCGAGCTGTATGCCTGGCATTGGACTCCTGGGTCAGATTATGTAATGGACACTTTAAGAGAAAATTATTTAATCAGTTTTCTGCTCACAATAGAACTGACAGCAGGGGTAGTATTGGACTGGTGCGTCCCGCCGCCTGCGAGTGCTGTGTTGCAGCAGCAGTGGTCACCATGTACCACTGTGCCAAATTAGAGTAGGAACCCATCGAAAGAGGCCACCTTGATGTGGTGAGTGGGCATGTGGGTGTGTGATCCATGTTCTTCTTTTGCCTTTCACAACAGAACTGGAGAACTTAGGGCTGGAGAGCTCAGTCACTGTAGGAGTGTGCCCACTATACTGTGGGGGTGATTTATCACAACTGGCGAAAAGTAGAACTGGATTAGTTGCCGACAGCAACCAATCAGATTCCACCCTTCATTTTCCAAAGGTGCTTTAAAGAATGAAAGGTGTAATCTGATTGGTTGCTATGCCAGTTTTGCTTTAAACCAGTTTTGATAACTCTTCTCCTATGTATGAGATACAAGTGTAGGTCTTAGTAGGCATCATGCACTCTTTTATAGAATTCTGCTTAGAGGCACCCCTTCCCATCTTATTTACATTATAGGTCCTTCTGTGGGGTCTCCTATCCCTTCCGGCTCCTCTATGTACTCATAGATCAGCTCCTTAACCTACACCCCTACCCTCGGTCTGCCGCAAGTGAACCCAGACCTTGAAGAAAAAAGAAAAAATACCCCCTCTAAATACCCACATTGCTCTCAACTTGAGGCATCATATTACCATATTTTATGGCAGTGCCCAAGCAGGTACATAACTTGATTAAAGGGGTTGTCTGGGTTCAGAGCTGAACCCGGACATCCCTCCATTTTCACCCTGGCAGCCCCCTGACATGAGCATCGGAGCAGTTCATGCTCCGATGCTCTCCTTTGCCCTGCGCTAAATTGCGCAGGGCAAATGCATTTTTAGGAGTTCCGGCGACGTACCGGGGCTCTTCATGGGGCTGACAGGAACCCCGGTGATGTCACCGGCACTGATGGGTGGGATTTAGCTCGGCCCTAGCCAGTAAAACTGCTAGGGCAGACCTAAAGCACGCCCCTCAGAGCCGGTGACGTCACCAAACACACTGCCGGGCGGAAGTTACCGCCCGGCAGTGTGTTATTGAAAACAAAAAAGCCTGTGCCCTGCACAATTTAGCGCAGGACACAGGAGCGCATGGGAGCATGAGATGCTCCGATGCTAGCCTCAGGAGGGTGAAAAAAAGGGTATGTCCGGGTTCAGCTCTGAACGCGGACAACCCCTTTAATAATAGATTTCCTTTGCAGGTATCTTCTAATGAAATAACACTCGTACCAGCCGATACTTCAGATGTAACAATTACCTCCACCTAATTAACTCAGAAATGACATGAGGATATAGGTAATTTAAAACATAACTTTTACTAAATACTATATTCAAATATAATGGCCCTTATAAGTGTGAAATAAACTGTGAAAAAATAATATATAAGATAAATATAAATAATTGATTAGATCTTACCACGCCCGGTCGTAACGATATACTGGTCAGTTCATGAGGTAAGTAATGTGACATGAGATCCTTCTGTCACGTGATATTCAGAAGACGGTGTC
Source organism: Bufo gargarizans (assembly GCF_014858855.1). NCBI lineage: Eukaryota > Metazoa > Chordata > Amphibia > Anura > Bufonidae > Bufo > Bufo gargarizans. The sequence goes on along the minus strand of NC_058083.1, from coordinate 139,707,642 downwards.
TGCTGGGGTCCATGCAGGGTTTTTTGGGACAAAAACTATCTGTCCCTATTGCCACTCACCCTATATAATGTGGGGGAAGGGGCTATTGTTCCCTGCCTGCCAAATACAGAGCACTCGCCCCTATAAGACTCTATTGCCGCCATACTGGACTTAAGTACCTGGAGCATATTTTTATCCTTATTAGGCTACTTTCACACTAGCGTTCGGGCGGATCCGTTCAGAACGGATCCGCCCATAATAATGCAGACGGAGGCTCCGTTCAGTACGGATCCGTCTGCATTATTTTAGCAAAAAAAAGCTAAGTGTGGAAATAGCCTGGGACGGATCCGTCCAGACTTTCAATGTAAAGTCAATGGGGGACGGATCCGCTTGAAGATTGAGCCACATTGTGGCATCTTCAAACGGATCCGTCCCCATTGACTTACATTGTAAGTCTGGACGGATCCGCACGCCTCCGCACGGCCAGGCGGACACCCGAACGCTGCAAGCAGCGTTCAGCTGTCCGCCTGTCCGTGCGGAGGCGAGCGGAGCGGAGGCTGAACGCCGCCAGACTGATGCAGTCTGAGCGGATCCGCTCCATTCAGACTGCATCAGGGGTGGACGGCTGCGTTCGGGTCCGCTCGTGAGCTCCTTCAAACGGAGCTCACGAACGGAATACCGAACGCTAGTGTGAAAGCAGCCTTAGTGGGTTCGCCCTTTATTTCATGCAGCCACTGCTTTATGTTTTTGTTTCCCCCCTGCACCTTACAGGGGTAACAAAGGTTTTAGGGCTTTTCTATCTATTATGTATTTTTCAATTAGCTTTTTGCTTTTGATTTATCTCTCTAAAATCCCCTGATGAGCCCCTGCATTGGGATGAAACATGCCATGTTGGGACAGGAGTGAGGGTTATTCTATAGGGATACGGCCGCGTCAGGGATAGGTTCCAGACCGGGTCGCCCCTATCGGGTCGGGTGCGCTAAATAATAAACAATAGCCCCTTCCCCCACATTATATGGGGTGAGTGGCAATAGGGACAGATAGTTTTTGTCCTGAAAAACCCTGCATGGACCCGGGCAGACATTGTCTTCTGAATATCACGTGACAGAAGGATCTCATGTGACATTACTTAGGGTACTTTCACACTTGCGTTGTTTGATTCCGGCAGGCAGTTCCGTTGCCTGAACTGCCTGCCTGATCAGGCAAACTGTATGCAAACGCATGTAATTTTTTCTGACTGATCAGGCATTTTTCAGACTGATCAGGATCCTGATCAGTCTGAACAATGCCTGATCAGTCAGAAAAATGCATTGCAATACCGGATCCGTTTTTCCGGTGTCATCAGGCAAAACGGATCAGGTATTTATTTTTTCTCATTTTTAAAGGTCTGCGCATGCGCAGACCGGAAGGACATATCCGGCATTCCGGTATTTTGAATGCCGGCACTAATACATTCCTATGGAAAAAAATGCCATAGCATTCAGGCAAGTCTTTTTCGCCGGAGATAAAACCATAGCATGCTACGGTTTTCTCTTTTGCCTGATCAATCAAAAAGACTGAACTGAAGACATCCTGATGCATCCTGAACAGATTACTCTCCATTCAGAATGCATGGGGATAAAACTGATCAGTTCTTTTCCGGTATAGAGCCCCTGTGACGGAACTCTATGCCGGAAAATAAAAACGCTAGCGTGAAAGTAGCTTTAGGGTACTTTCACACTAGCGTTTTTCTTTTCCGGCATAGAGTTCCGTCACAGGGGCTCTATACCGGAAAATAACTGATCAGTTTTATCCCCATGCATTCTGAATGGAGAGTAATCCGTTCGGGATGCATCAGGAGGTCTTCAGTTCAGTCATTTTGTCACGACCATGTTCATAGTCGTGACTCCTTGGGAACCGCATGCAGTTGCCCGCGGTCTGGTGTGTCAACCGCAGCTAGGGGCACTTAGTTGTTTGCCTCAAGTGCGGTTGCCGCGGACAACAGGTATGCGTGCGGCTGCCTTTGGTTATGTGTGTGTGTTTGTATGCACTTAGAATATCTGGTGTGCACTGTGTTTTATGTTATGTGTGCATTTTCCCTTCGCCTGTGGCTGCCCTTGGCAACGTGTGGTATTGTGTACATGTGGTGGCAGTGTCTCGGCCTTCTGGCCGGCTCCCAGGACACGTTTGCCACGCATGTCGTTGTCGACGGTAACAGCTGCAGTGAGAGTTTGTTTGTGTATTCCCCTTTATGTGGTTTCACTACACTCCCTGGTTTAGGAAGGGTTAACTCCCTCAGTGTGTGTGCACTGGGTGTGTCTGAGTGTGGTGTGGCTACTTTGGGCTATAAGCCTCTGCTGGTTTCAGTTAGGCCTCTTTCACACTTGCGTTGTCCGGATCCGGCGTGTACTCCACTTGCCAGAATTACACGCCGGGTCCGGAAAAACCCAAGTGTACTGAAAGCATTTGAAGACGGATCCGTCTTCAAAATGTGTTCAGTGTTACTATGGCAGCCAGGACGCTATTAAAGTCCTGGTTGCCATAGTAGTAGTGGGGAGCAGGGGAGCAGTATACTTACAGTCCGTGCGGCCCCCGGGGCGCTCCAGAATGACGTCAGAGCGCCCCATGCGCATGGATGACGTGCCATGTGATCACGTCATCCATGCGCGTGGGGCGCCCTGACGTCACTCTGGAGCGCCCCAGGAGCCGCACGGACGGTAAGTATACTGCTCCCCGCTACACTTTATCATGGCTGCCAGGACTTTAGCGTCCCGGCAGCCATGGTAACCATTCAGAAAAAGCTAAACGTCGGATCCGGCAATGCGCCGAAATGACGTTTAGCTTAAGGCCGAATCCGGATTAATGCATTTCAATGGGCATTCATTCCGGATCCGGCCTTGCGGCAAGTCTTCAGGATTTTTGGCCGGAGCAAAAAGCGCAGCATGCTGCGGTATTTTCTCCGGCCAAAAAACGTTCCGTTCCGGAACTGAAGACATCCTGATGCATCCTGAACGGATTTCTCTCCATTCAGAATGCATTAGGATAAAACTGATCAGGATTCTTCCGGCATAGAGCCCCGATGCCGGAAGAAAAGAACGCAAGTGTGAAAGAGCCCTTAGCTGAGGGGTTCTTCAGCCATGGTTGCTGGAGACATCCTCCTGTTATTTACCATCTGCCAGTGCGGGCCACCCTTGTGGTCATAGATTTATGTCACATGACGTTATGAAGATGTTTGTTTGGTCTTTATTCTTTGCAGCTTATGGTCCTGGGTTCCTGTGTGATTGTGTGGTGTGTGCTGTGTCCGTTTGTGGTGTTGTGGACAGCAGCACTTGCACATGGGTTCCAGTTTTTTTTGTCTGTGGCAGGTAGGTGTTGTATTTGTTACATTTACCTGCCATTGCCATAAGTTGTTCATGTCTCCCTTTTCCATGAGGCTTGGCCACTTTAGACTCCTGTTTCTCCACTTCCAGGAGGAACAGGTTGTCTACCCAGCTCCTAGTCCAGGACCACCCTGAGGGCTAGCAGGGACTATTAGGTTCCGGTGTATGAGCCCTCCTACCATCAGGGTTGGCTCATACGGTTAGGAGTCAGGGTCAGATTAGGGACGCAATAGGAGGTGACCTGCTCCCTATTTCTGTTGTTCTGGCCGAGCACCCAGTAACATCTTCTGGCATCGCACGGCTGAGGATTTTCCCCATCCTCAGCCGTGACACATTTTGACTGATCAGGCAAAAGAGAAAACTGCAGCATGCTATGGTTTTATCTCCGGCGAAAGAAAATGAAGACTTGCCATGAATGCATTTTTCCCCATAGGAATGTATTTGTGCTGGATCCGACATTCAAAATACCGGAATGCCGGATCCTTCCTTCCGGCCCGCGCAGAACGGTAAAAATGTGAAAAAAAAGTACAAGACAGATCAATGACAAGCGGAGAGACGGATCCGTTCTTGCAATGCATTTGTGAGAAGGATCCGCATCTGGATCCGTCTCACAAATGCTTTCAGTCACAGCCAGATCGGCGGATCCGGCGGGCAGTTCCGACGACAGAACTGCTTGCCGGATCACACTGCCGCAAGTGTGAAAGTAGCCTTACCTCATGAACTGACCAGTATATCGTTACGACGGGATGTGGTAAGATCTAATCAATTATTCATATTTATCTTATATATTATTTTGTCACAGTTTATTTCACACTTATAAGGGCCATTATATTTTAATATAGTATTTAGTAAAAGTTATGTTTTAAATTACCTATATCCTCAGGTCATTTCTGAAGTTTATTTAAATGCTTTTATAGCGCACCCCTTATACCACTCGTGGAGGTACACACAGGTCAGGAAGGAGTGGAGTCGCTGAATACAAATCAGAAAGAATTCTCAGTGTATAAGACTCATGTCAGGACTGTCCGTAGGTGACCCATTATTATATGTACCGGAGTTCTTCCTCGGAATCAGATTTCCTGTAGATATATAAACCTGAACACGTCTGCATGTCTTCGTATGTATAAGCATCACTGGGAGAAATAAGACGAATTCATTACATCTGATGTTTGCTTTGCATGACAAAGGCCGTGCAATTACTGCTAAACTATCTGTTGTTTCCTTCTTATTACATTTTTAGTCATTGACTCCTCATTATCTTCCAGGCACAAGTTATTAAGCGGTTCTATACTGCACAAAGGAATACGACCTCAATAGTAATCTGGTTATCTTTATGTTATACCTGAGGTTAACGATAGTCACGAGGTTAGGCTTAAAGGGAATGTGTCACCAGGGAATTCGCTGATTCACAATGCCTGATAGGACTAGCTCAGGTGAATATCTTTCAGTGATCCGCTGCCTCATTCTGGAGAAAGAATCAATATGCAAATGAGAAGTTAAGTGCACTCAGGGCGGGTCAAGGCCGCTGTGTGCACCCTTGCTCCTCCTGCTTCCTCTGCCAGCCCCTCCCTCATCTTCTGCCATTGTTGAGCTGTTAACATAGCTGGAAATTCTTTCATAAAAAGTTATCAACCTCCTTTACTGCAGCTGTTGCATCACCATTGTCATTCTGCGCCTGCCGGTCACACAAGACATAGATAAATCTGCATGTTGCCTGTAATTTTTTGCTTTCATGTATGTCCACGTTCAATGCAACAAACTTCAGACTGTCGATTAACTCGTTAGTGACGAGCCCGTTTGGGCCTTAATGACCAGGCAATTTTTTTTATTTCTTCATTGCCGCTTTCCAAGAGCTATAACTTTTTATTTTTTTCATCTATGTAGCCATTTGAGGGCTCATTTTTTGCTAAACAAGTTGTAGTTTTTAATGGTGCCATTTGGGTTTTATCTCCCAGGCTGTGATCTCTGTGCTGGGAGAAGGAGACGCCCAGGAGAAAAAGGGCAGTCTCCTCCCAGTATAACCAAGTCAGCGAAAATACCGGGGGACATAGCGGGAGAACGGAGCAGCGCCCCGGAATAATAGAACGTGCAGTGAGATCCCGGGGCGCCGCTCTACACAGCCTGATAGTTATCTTACAATGATTGGACCGATGAAAGGTCCTATTTAACACTATTATTATACCATCCAGTCTGCACTGTTTGGTGGTAAATCTTGTCTTCAACAACAGCAATAGCCAGTAGATATGGTCATAACGCAGGACTCCCATGGTGAGCCACACAGCAGGGGGTCACGAGCCACATGTGGCCCCCAAAGCCACTGGTTGGGAACCATTGCTTTAGAGATTAGAAGTAGAGGAACTATGCCTCATTTTTGCCAGTAGAAAGAAATATCATTTAAAACTGCAATGAGTGTGAGCAAGGCCTAACAATGAAGTTTTGATGTTCCCACATTAGTAGAGATACCTTCTGCTGTCAGGATTGCTCTGTGTAATACAGGACAAATGGATTTCTGCGGGCCTATGCTGTTATTTTTAGGCCTGTGATTTTAGATGGAAACATGTGGGGTTATAGCTGGTCATACTACCAGAATGAACTTCTAACAGAATAATTAAAGGGATTCTGTCACCTCCCCTAAGGCAAAAAACGATTTAAAACCAGCCATGCAGCACAGCTTACCTGGATTAGGCTGTGCTGTTCAATCTTGAAATCCGTCCAGCAGTTAGTTCAAAAAACGAGTTTGATCAATGAGGAAATGCGTCCTGAAGGTGCCCAGAGGGGCGTTTTTTTCTTCCTAGTGAGCCCAGTACCGCCCCTCTTTCAGTGCCCAGCCCGCCTTCCTTGTATTTTCTAACTGCCGCCCCCAGCCTGCCACAGCCTCTCCTGCCTCTCCTCCCCCTCCCTCACGCCGAACGAAGTCTCGCACAGGCGCAGTACCCACTGAGGGCTGCGCCTGTGCGATCATCAGGAGACTGAGGGCGGCAGCTTCATCTTCGTCACTGGGCATGCGCCGAGCCCAGTGACGTCCGATGCTCGCTCTTCCCTGCTGACTGAGGGAAGAGCGAGCATCGGACGTCACTGGGCTCGGCGCATGCCCAGTGACGAAGATGAAGCTGCCGCCCTCAGTCTCCTGATGATCGCACAGGCGCAGCCCTCAGTGGGTACTGCGCCTGTGCGAGACTTCGTTCGGCAAGAGGGAGGGGGAGGAGAGGAAGGGGAGGCTGTGGCAGGCTGGGGGCGGCGGTTAGGAAGTAAAAGGAAGGCGGGCTGGGCACTAAAAAAGGGGCGGGACTGGGCTCTCTCAGAAGAAAAAAACGCCCCTCTGGGCACCTTCAGGACGCATTTCCTCATTGATCAAACTCGTTTTTTGAACTAACTGCTGGACGGATTTCAAGATTGAACAGCACAGCCTAATCCAGGTAAGCTGTGCTGCATGGCTGGTTTTAAATCGTTTTTTGCCTTAGGGGAGGTGACAGAATCCCTTTAAGATCCTCTTTTTGAACTCTTCCTGCTAAGGTTCACTCCAGCGACAGCCCAAGTCACCGTTCTGAGGGCATAAAGGTTTAGGTGGTGCTCTATGATCTGGATATTGTAATAAAGGTTTAGGTGGGGCTCTATGATCTGGATATTGTAATAAAGGTTTAGGTGGGGCTCTATGATCTGGATATTGTAGCCTAAGCTTCAAAGGCAGTTGACAGAGAAGGGGATAACTTATTAGAGGGAATCTGTCACCGTGATCTTGGACTATTATCAGTGGTAATACTTGAGTAGTCCAGATCACCATTTTTTACTTTATACTGCACCCCCAGTCAGCATTGAAAGCTGCACTGAAATACATTGTCAGAACTGCTGTGCATGCGCATTATGTTATCACAGCACAGCAGTCCAGACTGTGTATTTCAGTGTAGCCTTGAGTGCTGTCAGCAGAGGGATGAGGGGCATAAGGAAAATAAAAAAGGGCAACCTGGACTCCTTATGTGCAGTATTACTTAAATATTACCGCAGATAATAGTCCAGAATTGTGGTGGTAAAGTTATTTTAAGCATTGTTCATATGAACATACTCTTCCCCATGGGAGGGCACTTTTCTGCATACGGAGTCTGATGGAACATGCCGTGTATTTTTTTTTCAATTAAAATTGCATGTCTTCCAACTGAAAATAAAACTGGGTATATGTCTGTATAAAAGGCATACAAAAAGGTACAGTAGATGCCACATGTGCCACTATGGAAACCCTATTGTGGATTTTCTGCCGTGCTCATGAGACCTAAGTGTAAACTTGGAATGGAATTATTTTTAACATACCGTAATACATTTATGTCTAACATTTATACCCTACCTCTGAATATGTCAGAAGAAAAGTAATATGAATATACACATGTTCACATTTACATTTCACAGTACTTTCAGAAAGTAAGATAAAAAAAAAGTGCAATGAGCCGACCCTTGGGTATAGTTACACGGACGCCAAATTATGCCGTGGGTCCGGATATGTGTATAATAGTCTATTGTTTTTTTGTGACGCCAATTGCAGCGTGCGCAGGGTACTAACACAGGGCCCTTTAAGGTGTTGTAACTCACGTACCAGGCTAGGAATGCCAGAGTGGTGTAATGTAGCTCTGTGTGTTAATGGCAATAGTGTCAACGGTGTCTCCTACCTGGGTACGGCTGAACTCCTGGATCCTGGTTCACTTGCAATAAAATGAGTGTTGTGCTAGTAGGAGTAATTGAGGGATTTTGTAGCAGTAATTGAGATCCAGACCTTTGGTAAAGTTCAAACTTGTCTTTACTAGTTGCAGCTTTCATCCAAACAAGGTACAGCAATAGTCTTTAGTCCCAGCAGGTATTGGCAATGTGTGGAAGGAATTTGGCTTCTGCGCTGACTATCTTCTGCTATCTTGGGGACTGACTAGTTGAGGAGGAATATGGCTTCTCCTGGTCTCTTGGCTTTGACTCACAGTTATTGTCTCAGGGTATGCTTCTTCCTGTAACTCGATGTGGCTGCTTGCTTCTACCAGCTGAGGCTGCAAGGCTCAGGCTGGGGATGATGATCAATTCTCCTCAGCCGAGACAAGATCTTGGCTTTGGATCCCCATATCTGGGAGCTCCTACACACACAGCCTTCCCCATGCAGGGAGAGCTAGAACTGGATCTAACTGGGTTTCTCCTCCCTTGTTGCAGGATGTGGGAAACTCCACTTCCCTTAAGCAGGGGGGCAGAACAGAACAGGAACGTCCCATTCTGAAGGGCCATACCATTAAAATTATTCCTACCAACGATGCTGCCACCTGCTGATAGACCTTAAACATTACAAGGAAAATATCACATTTAAAATGGTTTTGTCTGCACAGTTGTGAAGACATGAGGGAAATCGCACCAAATGAGAATGTTAATGCTCTTAGCAGATTGCAGCGGGGTAAAAGTGTTTAGTAATCCAACTCTGGGGTGTTACAAAAGCTTGTAGGCGCATAACTATGGCAGGATGTAGGAACCCTCCTGGCACAAGTGCCTGTTGTATGCAACTGGTAGCGTGCACATGAAGATAGTAAACCGTGAGTTAATTAATGGAGAAAAAATCCTGGCTGATTCTAATGAAATATCCTTTGTATGTGTACATAGACGCAGCATTCAGAGGTAATGCATTTCATACATATACTGGGGTACTGTATTTAGCTGAAATTGGGGTTTTCATGTATTTACTTGGTATCTGGCATCACTTTATCACTTTGTTTCTCTTGTTTTGTTAAAAATGGAGTACATTACAACGTTTTACTAAGGTTCACTTCTCATGAGCGTAAATGATTTTTTTGGCATCACAATATTAGCAGCCTATCCTCAGATTGAAGGGAGTCCAGATCTTGAGTGATTGAAGAGGCCACGGTGCTCATGCAAGTGCTGCAGCCACGTCTCAGTTGACCTGTATGCCATCTACATAGTAGCAGTGGTGCAGTATAGTTACATCTTTGTCCCCATTCAAGTGAATTGGATGAAGCCGTAATTACCCTTCACCACCACTACCATGAAAACGGGCGAGTAGAGTAAAGAGGCCGCAGCCTCTGCATGAGTGCCTCAGCCCCTTCAAACAGCTGATCTGCAGTGATGACAGAATAAGGGTCCATTCACACATCCGTGGTGTATTGCAGATCCGCAATACACCCGGCCGGCACCCCCATAGAAATGCCTATTCTTGTCCGCAATTGCAGACAAGACTAGGACATGTTCTATTTTTTTCCGGACCGGAAGATCAGGGGCGCGCTCCAGAAATGCGGATAGTGTGCTCTCCACATCCATTCCTGCCCTATTGAGAATGAATGGGTCCGTACCCATTCCGGATATTGCGGAACGGATGCGGACCCATTCCACGGACGTGTGAATGGACCCTAAGGCTACTTTCACACTCATGTTTTGTGCGGATCTGTCATGGACGGATCAGTTCAGCTAGTACAACAGTCTGCATCTGTTCAGAATGGATCCGTTTGTATTATCTTTAACATAGCCAAGACGGATCAGTCTTGAACACCATTGAAAGTCAATGGAGGACGGATCAGTTTTCTATTGTGCCAGATTGTGTCAAACGGATCCGTCCCCATTGACTTACATTGTGTGCCAGGACGGATACATTTGGCTCAGTTTCGTCAGACGGACACCAAAACGATGCAAGCAGCGTTTTTGTGTCCGTCTCCAAAGCGGAATGGAGACTGAACTGATGCAAACTGATGCATTCTGAGCGGATCCTTTTCTATTCAGAATGCATTAGAATGCAAACTGATCCGTTTTGGACCGCTTGTGAGAGCCCTGAACGGATCTCAAAAAACGGAAAGCCAAAACGCCAGTGTGAAAGTAGATTTATCCTTTAATACAGCCGCACTTTTGTGCTCATATCATGAACCGGCCCATACATTGGATTAACAGCATCACTGGGTTTTAGAATTTGGGCTTTTAGACTCCCAGTTGGTCTGGGATCTGCATCCGTGATATGGATTGTCGTGATATGGATTTTGTGGGGGTTTTATAATTGCATATAATAAAGAAATTGTATAACCACAGAGTTATTCAATAGCATGTATCTGTATAGCGCCACCTGCTGTTTGTTTTTCTTATTTCTTTGACCTGCTCACTGAGATGGCCGCACATGCTCAGTTTCATCCTTCAACTGCCTCCTGAGCTGTGATAGGTAGCGCATGGACACGCCCCCTGAGCTGCATCAGAAAAGACACTCCCCTGGAGCTTATAGATATGCTGATATCTCTGGATCCATGTGAGGTCCAGAGCTGGTTCTAGGTTTGTTAGCAAGAGGTTGCTATTTACTATATGATGTCTGATGAAATGTCACCCTCTGCTATTGCTGTTATGAGAAGCGTCATTTATTATGTGTAATTTCAGTTATGCTTTACATATACCAGGTTGACTATTATGAATAAGGAAAATGACTACAACCAACATCTGTCATATTTGCTTGATAACTTTTATGTTACTATACTACTAGCCTTTGTATATTCTTCATGTCTTTGTTTAACTTTTGATGGGCTGCAGTGTACAGTATTTCAGGAATTTGGTGTGCACAATGACATGCCTGTAGACTGTAATATCCAACTATATGCTAACAGCTTTTAGCTGGGATAAGTCAGGATCCCACAACCTCAGCTGTACTGCAAGTTTAAGTCCACTACTTTGTTCAATATGACTATTAAAAGGGGTATTCCAGGATTTTATTATTGATGGCCAGTCCACAGGATAGGCCATCAGTTCGGCGATCAGCTCTTTTGGGAAGCTCCGGAAGTCAGTGCTGGAACTACATAGCGCCATCCATTGTGTAGTGGACAGAGCTGGTTACTGCATTCACTTCAATGGGGGTAGCAGTGCAGTAACCAGCTTTGTCCACTACAAAATGGATGGCACTAGAGCGGGGGTGTTGTTCTGGCACTGAGGATATGTAGTTCTGGCACTGAGGATAGGCTATCAATAATTAAATCTTGGAATACCCCTTTAATGACATATGTCTATGTATCTGTGTAGCATACAAGTGGCCTATTGGCAGTATTTCATGTACATGCTTTTGTTAGGCCTTCTTTATACACACTTTATTACATTTAAGAATGCTATTTGTGTTTCAAGGGTTTTTTATGTTTTTGGTGCCACTTTTCATTTTGTGACATTTGGCACAGGTGTTTCCTTGTTGTTTTTCAAATTCTATTTTCTGCAGCAGAAAAATAAACGCCAAACCTTGAGTATTCGGCATGTTGATAATACCAGTGACTGCAAAAAATCAACAAAAAGGCAAAAAAATGTAATATTGTGTATGTAGACAGTCTCATATTTCACAATTTTTTTTTTTGGGGTGGGGGGAACATGCTAAAAATGCTATGAAAAATGGTACCGAAAATGCCTCAAAAAGGTTTGTGTGAAACCGGGCATAGGCTGGAATTACAGTTTTTGATGGAGATTCTTGAGCCAATGCCAGGAGTGAATAAAGGAGGAATATATAAGAAAGCCGGATACTTCTTCTTTCTCTTTGCATCTACGCCTGAGTTTGATGCATAACACAAAGCTGCATGTACTAACACAAACAGAAAGGAGCTATCAACTGCATAGCACGATGTGTGAGACCAGACTAAATAGCGGGGTTGGAATGACCACTTAAAGGGCTTCTGTCACCCCCCAAACAGCAATTTTCAATATTGGACTTAATATAATTGCTAATATACGCAGAGTCCATATATACCCCTCTTACCTCTGGCTGTGCTTTAAATTCTTTAAAAATAGTACTTTTGTGATATGCAAATTTCTTCACTACCAGCAAGTTGGGCGGTTACTTGCTGGTAGCCGCCGCATCCTCGGTCTAAAAAAAAACGCCCTCTCCTCCACTTGATTGACAGGGCCAGCGAGCGCTCTCCTCCTCTCGCTGGCCCTCTCTGCCCATAAAATCCCGCACCTGCGCCGTACCGGTCCTCATTCGGCGCATGCGCTCTGAGAGAAGGACGCTCGCTTGCCCGCTCCTTCCTCAGTGTGCCCACGCCAATGACGTCAGCCAACACCCAGAAAAGAAGCATCGGGTGTAGGCTGACGTCATCGGCGCAGGTGCACTGAGGAAGGAGCGGGCAAGTGAGCGTACGTTTCTCAGAGCGCATGCGCCGAATGAGGACCGGTACGGCGCAGGTGCGGGATTTTATGGGCAGAGAGGGCCAGCGAGAGGAGGAGAGCGCTCGCTGGCCCTGTCAATCAAGTGGAGGAGGGGGGCGTTTTTTTAGACCGAGGATGCGGCGGCTACCAGCAAGTCCGCCCAACTTGCTGGTAGTTAAGACATTTGCATATCACAAAAGTACTATTTTTAAAGAATTTGAAGCACAGCCAGAGGTAAGAGGGGTATATATGGACTCTGCGTACATTAGCAATTATATTAAGTCCAATACTGAAAATTGCTGTTTGGGGGGTGACAGAAGCTCTTTAAGCTACACCTGAGACGAAAGGTGTGGTCATAACCAGCAACAACACAAACAAGTGAAACCAAATAGGCTGTCAGATCACATCACGTTCAGCCAGTCTCTTAGATCTTTTGACCCCTGTCATGGGAGAGACCGTGACAAATCTGCTATGTGTGTACATGTGTGATGGGACTGTAACTGACCATTATATGGCTTAAGGGTACTTTCACACTAGCGTTATACTTTTCCAGTATTGTAATCCGGTAAAGGGTCTCAATACCGGAAAAAAAAACACATCAGTTTTGTCCCAATGCATTCTGAATGGAAAGCAATCCGTTCAGTATGCATCAGGATGTCTTCTGTTCCGTCCCTTGTATGTTATTTAACCAGACAAAATACTGCAGCCTGCTGCGGTATTTTTTCTGGCCAAAATCCCGGAACACTACCGCACTTGCCGGCATTCATTTTTATTGAAATGTATTTATGCCAGATCCGGTACCAAGTGTTCCAGAAATTGCCACATCGCCGGATCCGGTTTTCCGGTCTGCGCATGCGCAGTTCTTTCTAGCTGCGGATCAGTTATTCCGGATGATACCAGAAAGACGGATCCAGTATTTCAATGCATAAGTCTAACTGATCCGGAAAAAATAAAATAAAATTTGCATACGGATTTCCGGATCCGGCAGGCAGTTTCGGCAACGGAACTACCTGCCGGATTCTTCTAACGCTAGTGTGAAAGTACTCTTAGTCTGTCATTTTTAGCAGTTCACCCTCTAGCTGTAATTCTTACTTGTCCCTAAGCTGATGGGTGGAGACTAGCTGCTTTCATGTCTGCCAATAAAATACACATAGAGACAGGAGATTCAACTTCCTAACTCCTCACTCACTCACTCTCAGAATCACTCAGAAACACCATACAAGACCTTAACGAGAGACCCTGAACAGTATAGATGTGAACAAAGCACTCGCTCTTCCTTCCTGTCTCCCCTCTCTATCAACTTCTATTGACGTTTGTAATCTAATTCTTTAGTGTGCTTACAGTCTGTCTTAGTCTCACATAGTGGAATTAGCAGAAATTTCAGAGAGAATGTTAGTTTAGGAGGTAACAGGAGAAGAGGAGATAAGAGGAGAAGATACATTTTTCTCTGTGCAGATGTACAGTGACAATTTAATTATATCAATTTCTTGGAAAGTTGGATGGCAACCAAACTGGTCGCTAGTGCAACTACCAAAGGAGTTCTCACCGAGATTTCCTAGAGTCCTTAAAGGGGTTCTGCAGTTTTTTAAACTGATGATCTATCCTCTGATAGATCATCAGCATCTGATCGGCGGGGGTCCTACTTCCAGGACCCCTGCCAATCAGTTGTTTGAGAAGGCAGCGGCGCTGGCAGTAGTGCCGCGGCCTTCTCGCTGTTTACCGCAGGCCCAGTGATGTCACGACTAGTATCAATGGCCTGGGCGTGGCTAAGCTCCATTCAAGTGAACAGAGCTTAGCCCCGCCCACGCTAGTTGATACTAGTCATGACGTCAGTGGGCCGGCGGTAAACAGTGAGAAGGCCGCGGCTCTGCTGGAGCGCTGCTGCCTTCTCAAACAGCTGATCGGCGGGGGTCCCGGGTGTCGGACGCCCACCGATCAGAAGCTGATGATCTATCCAGAGGATAGATCATCAGTTAAATGAAAGTGCAGAACCCCTTTAAGTTTCCAGTCTGCCCCTGCGGAGACGTATAAAGTATATTTGTATTCGGGTCGGCTCAAGATAAGTATGCCTACCGGTACCGACCTACTATGCTAAGCAGTAGGGATATGCCGAGACTGCTGTACGGAGGGTAGGCTAAAGGGGCCCACCCCATTGAGTAGTTAGAAAAAAGGGGACTTGGGAGGGTGGGGCAGAAACGAGCCACCGGTAAGGTAAGGAGGAGGCTGCGGCTTATAAGCAATATAGCCCCGCCTCCCCTCACACAAATGCGGCAAATAGCCATTTGCCTATAACTTGTATTCGGGTCGGCTCAAGATAAGTACGCCTACCTACCTACTATGCTAAGCAGTGGGGGTATGCCGAGACTGCTGTACGGAGGGTAGGCTAAAGGGGCCAAAAATAACAAACATAGCTCAGGGCAATAGTGTTATTAACAAAATTACCTGAAAGCATTAAACATTTCACACTGCGGATTTGGTATATATCATGCATGACAAGCCATCTGCCCAACTTCTTAATAACATGCACTGAGACGATGTGCTTGGAGGCAGCGAAGCCGCACCAGTGCGAAAGGAATGCCCTGTGATGGAACTGGGACTGACCCCAACATACCTCAAAAATATTCGGATGAATTTGAGAAAGTTCTGACAACTCAAAGGCGCAGAGCCCAGCCTTAGCAGAAGAGCATCCCCTGGGGTTGCTTCGGTAAAGCGCGTCCAATCCTGCACTGCCATAACTGGGCACCACTTATTACCAGTGGGGGAAGTATCTAACGTCTGTGAGCTGACCCGCTCAGGCCGTCTTTGTGGACGTTAAAGTAAAAACTTAGCATGACCCATCCCATATCAGCTGATCCTTCCTCAGATAGCTCTTGCATGTTGTGGCGCAGGTGAACTCGCCTGGTCTGAGGAAGCCGTAGAAGGCTAGGTACATGGTGTCTTGATCAATAAACTAGTGTGCTTACTGAAGGGGTTTTGCATACTTTATCTGAAAGCAATCTGAACATTGACCCTGTAAATGGCTGTCGTGTAGGGTGGGCCACAGCGGACCTCTTCTGGATACCCTTCAGTAGCATTCTAATTGGATGGGCTGAAAACAAGGAGGGTTGATTATGATGCCATAGATACAAATGATGTTGAATCCCAGCCGGGTATAACTTAATAGTGCTAAATGACAGCTTGTGGTAGGAGTGGCCCAAAAATGTGGCAAAGGCCAGTAGGTGAGAGATATTGCCCACTCCTGCCGAAGAATGGATTCTCTTAAAATTACAGAACGAGGTCCATGCCTTCTTATATATCCTCAGGGTGTTACAGGTCTGGGCTTTAGTCATAAGGGACCTGGCGGTGGCGAGATGAACCGTTAGCCCATCACTAGCTGGTCGAGCCTGGGCACTGGTGATGGTACGTGGTCTGCTTGTGGAGAGACCTGCAATGCGATAGGGGGTACAGAACCTGACCCACCAGCACACTAGCCTGGAGGCTAGAAGAACCTGCCGGACTTTGGCACACCAAACGGGCAGCTGTATCGCCTGCCTCAACCAACTCTAGCCTGGCCTGAAAGTTCAACATCGATGACGCCGTGGAATTGATGGCCGCGTACAGTTGTGTAAGCGAGGTCTGAATAGTGTCCATGGACACCACCTGCGGATTTTGGACCTCCGGAACTGAAGACAGAAGACGGAACAGTTCCGTCTTCCTTGCAGAAGCTAGAAATGGAATGCCTCTTTTGGATAACTCTGCCATCAACTTGGGCACAGTCCATGACCTAATGATGGTGTGGAGTCTCTTGCGGAATGTGACACCACGCTCCCACGGGATGATGATCTATTGCTCATCAATGATTCTTGAGGCATCCTACTAAAACACACCATGATTAATGCAGAAGATGCATTGTCCTATGCCCTGTCCTATGATGCAACAATACCGGATATACATATAAAAAACTCCTCATCATTTTTAGCCCCTTTAATTTATTATTATTTCCTTTTCCTGTAACTCGCCTTCCCCCCCCCCCCCCTTTTTTTTTTTTATCACTATAATACTACACAACCATAACTAGAATGTATCAAGACATGACAGGCAGATGTAAGCTGTAACAACACCGCTGACCAGCAGATGGCATGCTGGGACAACCTAAGGCAGCAGAGAGCGGCTCTGAACACATGGAAGCCGGCTCTGCCGCCCGCCGAGATGTGCAGGTAACAACGTGCGGCGTGTCGGTGCCGATCCCTCTCCCCTGCCCAGAAATGAAGCCGCAAGGCCCCGATCTTACCGCTGGAAGACGTGAACGCTGGGATGTAGACGTCGATGCCGATGAGAGGCAGAGACCGTATACTCACGTGCGTACAGGCGCCCAGAAGTGATGCAGAAAGCCATTTGCCTATAACATATCAAATATAGCAAAATCACAGAGGGCAGAAAAGCAAAGGGTGAGATTTGTCATCTTCTTTGTGCCTGAAAAGTGGTGCTACGAGGTTGCAGGTGCAACTTTTTAACTGCGACTTTTAATACATTTTCGCATCTCCCACTTTTTCACAGACCTCGGCACGCTTTGCCAGTTTTCGAGCATAAATGAAGGCAGAAATCTACGGCAGCTCTGAGCTGTTGTCGATTTCTGGTTAGGTGCACGGTCTGCCGGATGATGCCCCTGATTTATGACAAAGCATGTCCCTTGTCATAATTAGGCGCATCCTCCAGCAGCACAGAGGATATCAAGACAGGCCCAGGAAAAGCCAGTCTTGAAAAAGCTCCAGCAAAGTACCTTCAGTATCTAAAAAATAACTTCTATATAATAATGTAATAAATAAATATATATATATATATATATATATATATATATACAGTATCTCACAAAAGTGAGTACACTGTGTGTAAATATTTTATTCTATCTTTTTACGGGACAACACTGAACATCTGACACTTTGATACAATGTAAAGTAGTCAGTGTACGGCTTGTATAACTGTGTACATTTGGTGTGCCCTCAAAATAACTCAACACACAGCCATTAATGTCTAAACCGCTGGCAACAAAAGTGAGTACACCCCTAAGTGAAAATAGCCAAATTGTGCCCAATTAGCCATTTTCCCTCCCCAGTGTCATGTGACTCGTTAGTGTTACAAGGTCTTAGGTGTGAATGGGGAGCAGGTGTGGTAAATTTGGTGTTATCGCTCTCACACTCTCTCATACTGGTCATTGGTAGTTTAACATGGCAAAGAACTCTGAGGATCTAAAAAAAAGAACTGTTGCTCTACATAAAGATGTCCCAGGCTATAAGAGGATTACCTGACACTGAGCTGCAGCACGGTGGCCAAGACCATACAGGGGTTTAACAAGACAGGTTCCACTCAGAACAGGACTCGCCATGGTTGACCAAAGAAGTTGAGTGGACGTGCTCAGTGTCATATCCAGAGGTTGTGTTCTCAAAATAGAAGTATGAACGCTGTCAGCATTGCTGCAGAGGATAAAGGGGTGGGGGGGCCAGCCTGTCAGTGCTCAGACCATACGCCGCCCACTACATCAAATTGGTCTGCATGGCTGCCGGCCTAGAAGGAAGCCAGGCTAATATAGTCTAAACTAATAGATTGTTAGGCGTGTTATACATTGTTAGCCATTGTTATACATGTTCACATCTGCAGACAAAAAAGTACTGAATGCAGGAATTTTTTGTTCAGTAAAAAAGAAAGAAGTAAAGAAGAGAAACTGAGTGGACACCAGAATAGTCAATGGGTCTGTCGGACATCATTCAGTTCAGCTATATAACAGATCCGGTATATGTTCCAGTCCTCTTACTAGTGCTGGTGTGAACTACAGCTGAAACGATTACTCAATTGAATAGAGTAATTTGCCACAAAAAAATCTTCGATGCAAATTTTTTGCATCGAGGATTCATTTGTGTCATGTGACCACGGAGCGGGAGTGAAGCTCTTGCTATTAGTTACCGCTCCGTCGTCACCCGCAGGCACGTACTGCGCTGCACTTTCAGCCCTGACACATCGTCAGGACATAGTGCGCATATACGTGCACTATGACCCGATGCTGTGTGACGTCAGGACGGCAGTGCAGCGTGCGGAGAAGAAGACGGAGGAGCTGTGGAACGGAGCCCCTACAGGAAAGGTAAGTACTGGCCACTCCATGTCCACAACCTCACTGCAAGAAACAGCAAAGTAGGAGTGAGGACGCTGACATGAGCACACTACAGAGATCTGGGGTGACATGGTGCGGGCAAGGAGGATCCGGGCGGCCGGGGACTGCAGGCGATGCGCACTTGCGAGCTTCATTACTGCTGAGCTCAGGGCTTCCAGAGCCCGGACAGACAATCTATGAAAAGCATCCTGACTGGGCGGCGGGATTGCGAACTGAGCGGCACTAACACTCCACAGTCAATGGACGATTAGCAAGAAGCTGAAGAGTCTGGAGAAGGGCACAGTCAGCATGCAGGGGGCGTATGTAATAAACACCGAGGTGTGAGCCGCAGGCTCAGCAATAATAGCAATGGAAACTACTATAGGGAGCCCCCATAAATCAGTGCTCAGGGGTGAAGTCCTCATCACAGGCGCATTGTGACTGAAAATGTGAGAGAGTGCCTTCATGAACAGAATGCTTCTTCTCTGTAATATATGTCATCGAGTCATGCTCTATGGCTGGATGCCTTACCTCCTGCTGTCCGGGAGCACTCTGGACCGCTGCCGCCTGGTTCATCACTCGGACTGGCTCTTAGGGGGGCAAGCTGATGGCACTGGGGTGGGGGAGTGCTGAAGGCACTAGGGTAATGGAGCTGATGGCACTGGGGGATAGTGGAGCTGATGCACTTGGGCTGACCACACAGGGGGAACAAAGGGTGTTGGGGACTGATGGCATGGGGTCTGATGAGTTTTTATAAAGGAAAACAGTCTATTAATTCATTTTTTCTTATTAGAGTACTCGATTAATCGTAAAAATAATTGGTAGAATATTCGATTACTAAAATATTTGTTTACTGCAGCTCTAGTGTGAACCCATTCTACCGACTGATGTGTTTAGTACACAGATTGCCTAGACTGTAGACAATTGTAGCAGATGCTTTGGGGGGAATTTATCAGTCCCAATAAAAATATTCTACAGATTTCAAACCAGCACCGGGATCTGAATACTTTTGTAATTGCATGTAATTAAAAATTTTGCATAGCCACTGAGTTATTCGATAAAATGTATCTGTATAGCGCCACCTGCTGTTTGTTATTTTTCTTATTTCTTTGTCCTGCTCACTGAGATGGCCGCACATGCTCATTTTCGTCCATCAACTGCCTCCTGTGTTGTGTCCTGTGTTAGGTGCATAGTCCAGCGGATATCTTAAAGGATAACTGTCATATTTTCACTCAATATAAAATTTTCATATATGTTGTTGCTGCTGTGGTGATAATCCATAATCACTAATTATTGTGTTCACATACCACTTGTTTAATAAGATTCAGTCCATAGCAACCACTGCTGACAAGACTTCTTTCTGACTATCTTCTCAAGATGGCCGCTGATGCCCTTACCCTGAGGCTAAGACCTCCCTTTCTAACTACCCAGAATTAATTCGGCTCATCTCAGGAACGCGCATCCTAACCCCAACCAATCGGCTTTCTTCAGACTTAAACACGCCCTCTTCCTCCTGAGTAATCGTGAATTTTGCACAAATATTCTAATTGCAAATTTTTGCGTGAATATCGGCACTATCCCGGTCTGACGGGAGCGTGCACGCAGGATTCGGGACTGCCCACTACTACGTCCTCCATCTTCTGTATATAGAAGATAGGAGACGGAGGACACCTAGCAACGCTGTATAAGACGCACCACTGAAATGCCTGGGGGAGGAAAGAACATGCTGCAATTACTAGGTAATTCAATACCTATACAAAAGTATTAACTAGGGCAGTGTTTCCCAACCAGCGTGCCTCCAGCTGTTGCAAAACTACAACTCCCAGCATGCCCAGACAGCCTTTGGTTGTGCAGGCACGCTGGGAGTTGTAGTTTTGCAACAGCTGGAGGCACACTGGTTGGGAAACACTGAACTAGGGAACTAAGGTAAACTTAGCCAGACCAGTCCAATTACATTTAAAAAAAAAAGTTACCCAGTGCAGAAAACATGGGTCTTGAAAATCTACCCCTTTGAGAAGTATTACATCTATACAGATCTGCAACACTTTAATTGGACGGAGCCACAGTGAGCTGCAGCACCAGGCACAGCCATTACCAAATGTGCAGTGCAGCACCTAGTAATCAATACATGGGACAGGGTGTTGCAGACCCTTCTGTCAGCTGGTGCAGTTGAGTTGCCAGAAGTGAGCCCCACGGATTTGATATTAATGGCTTTTAGGCCCCCATACATATTAGTACAGTACTGTATATAGTCTCCTGACAGATGAAGTCGGGCAGAGAAGGATTGGGTGAATAAAATTGCCTGATCCTTTTGTTCTCCTGGGCAGGGGTGCACCTAGCCTTTCTGCTGCCTGAGGCAAAAACTGAAATGCCTTTCTCAGGCAGCGCGATACTGATGATGCTGGCCTCTGATAGGCTACAGGAAATAGGACTAAAGCCTATTAGAGGAAACGGTGGGCCAGGGAAACATCACTGCCGTCGCAGCATTCAACTGTATTGCTGTCTTGAGTACAGCAATGCAGTTGAATGTGTAGAGATGAGCGTTTCCACAATCAAAAGCACTCATTACCCATGGCCCTTCTGCTGCCCCCCTCTTGCCCCTACCTGGTGCTGCCTAAGGCGATCGCCTCACCTGGCCTCATTGGTGGTGCACCCCTGCTTCTGGGACATTAGCCACCACCAGAAGTGTCTGGAAGATGCTTTTCTCTCCATCACATACACACATGGCCAAATGAACATCTGACAGCTATGGAGGGTGGCTATGGTGAGGATAGGTCATCCAAAGAGAATCCCCGAATACCTCTTTACTTTTAACCTTCCAACACCTGATTGCACTTCGACGTGCCACTCCCAAATGTAACTCAAATTCTTTAGTTGACTGGGTATATTGATTCATTAAAATATAACTTTTACTAGATATGCCATAAAATATTAAGGAGTTAAAAAATACCAAACAACAATGAACAGATGGACTGGACCGCTACCTGCACATCCAACTAATTGCCCAAAGATAGAAAAGGGTAATATACAGTCCTACCGCCTCCAGACGTGTAGATTGCAGATCGATGTACGGTGTGTACGGTATCCTTCAGTGCAGTGGCCAAGGATATTGAGGACGGGTGCTGGGTTGCACACAAGCAGCATTGACTAGTGACCCTATCGCAGATTCCCTCACAGTTATACTAAGGAGGGGACCAGTTAATTCAACTGCCTAGCTGTCACGACGGGGAGTGGGGGAAAGCCCCCACCATGCGGTGTCAAAGGGTAAAGGGGATCAGCCTGGCCAAAAAGGAGTAATAAGGGAGCAGGTCACCTCCTACCACGTTCCTAATCCTCTCCCTGACTCCTCACCATATGAGCAGACCCCGATGGTGGGACGGCTCATACACTGGATACCAAATATCCTGAGTTGCCCTGGAAATCCCTCACTTAGGAGCAGGGGAGAGACTACCTGTTCATCCACAACACTGAGGAACAGGAATCTCTAACTAAGGCCAGGCTGCAAGGAGGGGAAACACATACAGCTAAATGAGATGGCAGGTAAGTGAAACCAGTAACACACTTACCTGCCACAGACACAGTGACTGGAACCCGTGCACAAGTGCTAGTGTCCACACCAACATTAAAGGACACAGCACACACCACAAACCACACAGGAACCCGGGACACCATAGCAGCAATACCTGGAGACAGGGGAATGTCTAGTAAACATGACACCAAACACAACCAGACTTGTAACACCAAACTAGACATTCAAACACCCTGCACATAACCCACTCCATACAAATAAGAACAGGAAGGGAAGGAGACACCGGGATGACATAGAACATCTATGACCACAAGGGTGGCCCTCACTGGACAGATGGAACAAGCCAGGAACCACTATACTATACCACTGTACTATACTCCTTCTCCTGAGGGCAACAGCCTCAATAGTGTCACTGGGCATGCGCCGAGCCCAGTGACATAATCAGAGCGCTGTTGCCTCAGGAGCTAGAGTATCATACAGGCGCAGTCAGTCAGCGATACTGCAGCTGCGCAGGATTTTGGAGGTCAAGAAAGGAGGACACAAGGATGGTGGGGTGAATAAATTACATGACGTAGTGGAGAGGGTGGCGCCGTTCTGCAAGGATGTGGGAGTAAATTTATTTCTTAAGAGACGTGTGGGCTTGGAAGAAAGGCAGGGCTTGGCACTGCAGGGGGGGCGTTACTGGGCACTAGAGGAGAGTAATAATGCCCCTCTGGGCACCTTGAGGCTTAATTAGCATATCAGAAAAATCATCAAAATTAAATTTGAATAAAAGAAAGAAGACACATGCTGGAACGAAGGTACTTTATTGCACGTTGCTATGTTAACAGTTTTATATGCTCAAAATAAGTGACAGATTCCCTTTAACTCATCGTGTTTTCTTGATACAAAAGCTATTGAAAAGCAATTGAAGGTGTTTGCTAAGATTAGATAACACACTCAGAAATCTCAGAAAACAGGAGTGTTAACTGTACTACATCCGTAGTTCTGCAGTATTCTTTGTTACTCATGCATATGCTGTTGCTGTGGTAGGTCTGTTCATGTAAATGTGCAAACTTTGGTCTCACTGGAAGGGGTGAGCCGTGCTTCTTCCTTTCAGTATGAGACTATATCGTACTTCCCTTTCACATGTGAGCTACTTAGTCTTCAGTTCTGTATAGGCACGGGGCTTCACAGGACACCCTTGGATGGAGTCTTTGCTCCTCAATACCATGAGCTTGAAGGGGAAAGTGTTCAGGAGAGAGCAGTGCCCAGAAGCATGGAAGAAGCGCAAAACCATGAGAAGAGTCAACCAAGGGAGGCTTCCAAGAATGAGCTGTGTAGGTGATGCCACTTACTAATCTTCTGCCGCTTTTCTATTTTTATGTTTGACTTAGGCTGCTTTCACACTAGCGTTCGGCTGTCCGCTCGTGAGCTCCGTTTGAAGGGGCTCACGAGTGGACCCGAACGCCTCCGTCCAGCCCTGATGCAGTCTGAATGGAGCGGATCCGCTCAGACTGCATCAGTCTGGCGGCGTTCAGCCTCCGCTCCGCTCGCCTCCGCACGGACAGGCGGACAGCTGAACGCTGCTTGCAGCGTTCGGGTGTCCGCCTGGCCGTGCAGAGGCGTGCGGATCCGTCCAGACTTACAATGTAAGTCAATGGGGACGGATCCGTTTGAAGATGCCACAATATGGCTCAATCTTCAAGCGGATCCGTCCCCCATTGACTTTACATTGAAAGTCTGGACGGATCCGTCCGAGGCTATTTTCACACTTAGCTTTTTTTTGCCATTTTAATGCAGACGGATCCGTTCTGAACGGAGCCTCCGTCTGCATTATTATGAGCGGATCCGTTCAGAACGGATCCGATCGAACGCTAGTGTGAAAGTAGCCTTAGGAAGAACTAAAGATGTTCTATAGGTTCATTTCTGAAAAAACAGATTTGGGGTGGATAGATAGATAGACGGACAGATATTAAACAGATAGATACAATCAGTAGGTGGATATGAGATGGACAGAGACTCACATACTGTGTATATGGATATGTGTGTATGTATGTGTGTGTGTGTGTGTGTGTATATATATATATATATATATATATATACATATACAGAGATGTAGCTGAGCTAAAATTGACATCACCGTGTTAACTCATCTTTTGACAATAGCCATTGAAATCCATTGGAAGAGTTAGCTAACCTTTTTCTGCCGTTTTGACTTAACGTGTTAACCATCAAGTTTAGCTAGGCTGCATCCGTGTTTTCTATCGGTGTCTCCTCCAGAGCAAGGGTTAATAAGTTATTATATGTGTGTACTTTTTCATAAGTGTTTATTGTAACATTACAGCCGGACTATGAGCATTGTAGACCCTACCATGCTGCAGGGTGTGACTAACCAGATTTTATCATAAGGAAACTGTAGTCAGTTCTGAAACGAAACAAAATGATAATTGTTGCATAGACTATGGGGGTCATTTATGAATAGATACATGCCAATTTTTGGCGTACATCTGTCGCAGATTCGCCCGCAAAGGGGATTTGCGGGTGAATCTACGACTTCTTCCCCATCCACACAACCAACACCAGTTCTAAAAAAGGTGGCGAGGAAGGGGGGCAGACCAGCCATCCCTTCTTATTTATCATTTTCTACGTCTTTTTAAGGCGATTTAGGCCACCTAAGTTATATAGAGGCCAGCACTTCTTCATAACCTAGGCGCATCAAGCGTCAGCGCAGGATTATTAAGACCGGCATCTAAAGTGTGGGTCTTAATAAATGACCTCATATGTGTTTGTTGTTCAGCATTGGTATGTAGAGTAGACTAGAGGAGTAATACATAAGTTCAAGAAAAGTATAGTCTTGCATGGGCCTTTAAAGGCGTTGTCTCACCTCAGAAAATGGCATTTATCATGTAGAGAATGTTAATACAAGGCACTTCCTAATGTATTGTGATTGTCCATATTGCCTCCTTTGCTGGCTTGATCAAATTATGCACTGCGACCACCCTGCAATTCAGCAGTGGTGGTCATGCTTGCACACTGTAGGAAAATGTGCTGGTCTTTCTGGTGGCCGGGACCATGGGAGCTCACATAGTCACACATACTCCACCTCGTAGCTGCGCTGCAGCGGTGGTCATAACCCCTGGATACAAACAGTGTATAATGTGGTGTAAAAATGAATCCAGCCAGCAAAGGAGACAATATGGACAATCACAATACATTAGGAGTTGTCTTGTATTAACTTTGTCTACATGATAAATTAATGAATGCCGCTTGCTGAAGAGAGGCAACCCCTCTAAGCTTCAGCTGTAGACAACCCATTCTGTGGTTATCAGACAGTTCCGTTTCAGACTGTCTGTATCTGAGTCTCAGGAGGAAGTTTGGATTCTTGGGTGAGTTGCAGCTATTTCAGACGGCAAGGTTTGGTGTATTGAGTCAGTAGTAAAGAAGAAGGATCTGATAAAGCACTGCCTAGTAGCTCCCGTTGTATATACTCTTAAATACATTACTTATATGTTCCGTGAATTTAGGGTTCGTACCTACTACATATGGATCTACAATCGGTCTTAGTCTATCTGCCATGTTTATGAGCATTACACTCCTCCACCTTTCTACCTCTCCATCATGGAAGACGATTACAAATCAGTAGAAAGATCTCCAGAAGATCGGACGGACTAGATCATTTCAAGCCATTCTAGGGCAGGAGAAAAGAGAAGCCTTATGTGAAATGGAAAGTACCCAGCCAGAGCTCTTCTTGTACCTTATAAAGTGTACGCGCACTTTGGTATAGTAGGTACTTTGACTAAAATATGAAGTGACTGCATTAGGTACATTATGCATGCTGCATTATACATGTATCCGAGGACATTATGTGCAGTCTCCTAATGCAGTATATTGTTATTGACCAAATAACCCTGCAGGAGCTGACCAAGCCTACAGCATGGATGTCCCGTGGAAATTAAACCTACCTGTAGCCTCTTAAAGGGGTATGCTCATCTCAAATATTGCCATATTGCTATCTCCAGAATGGGCCCCTTGAAGTGAAGGAGGGCACACCACGTAAGTGCACCCAGCCTCCATTCACCGCTATGGAAATTCTGAACATAGCTGAGTGCTGGCTCAGCTATCTCTGGCAGTCCGTTGCCTAAATGGAGAGGTGGCCATGCATGCGCAGTGCGCTCTTCATTCAGCACGCTCACGGTGTGCTGGACTTCGTCTAAGGGACCCTAGGACCAGGTCCCAGTGGTGGATCTGACGTTGACAGCATATCCAATCGATATGACATCAATCTCTGAGATGGGCCAACCCCTTTAACAGACCATGGCTGTGTTGCATAGACATTGGCAGACTACAGGCTTCCATAAATGGCAGCTAGGAGGAATTTCCATTTCCTGCAACAACTCTGTTATGAGCCTTTATTGGAAAAGCATGGCGTCTTTCTTCCAAAAGCAGCACCATACCTGTCCCCGGGTTGAGTCTGATATTCAGATCTGCTCTGAAAGAGGCTAAATTGCTATATGAAAAACAGTCACCTATGAGCCAGTGCTACATTGTTGTAGGAAGAAAGCAGCCATGTTTTTCTGGTCTTGCGTATGCCTTATTTGGCTGGTTTCATATATCGTACAAAATTACCCAATAGAACGGGTTTAATACCAAAATCTGCAGTGAAATTTTCATGTCTTACATGCGGATTTGGTTGTTGATTTTGGTGCAAAATTCAGACAGGTTTCATACGAATGTTATTTCCATTGTTCTGCTCCAGTATAGGAGCAGATGAGTGAATCTAGCAGAATTGTCGCGACATAGCTGACACTAACGGCGCCTGGTGAACTCCTTTGACTTTAATGCTGTTTGTCTGGTTTCCATTAGAAAACTCAATTTTACTGGACAAAATAGCCCAGCATGCTGAGCTATATGCTCGGCCTTTTTTGATGGAATTGGGACTGGTGCTCCTCATGGAGCCTCTAACGCAATAAAAGCAGCATTCTAACAAAGCAGCATTCTAATACACTGTACTGTACGGTGTTGAGGAATTTCGGTGCAAATTCAGCAACATATTTAATTTGTGTGCAACCACCCTTACATGGACTGCCATTATGCAAAGGTGTCTCTCTGAGACAACCCCTTTAAGCAGGAACATCTCAGCTAATAGTTGTGCAGTGACCCATTGGATCACTGCTAAAAAGCTAATTTGTTGCTGAATGGCTAATGCATCTTTTATGCCCTGTGTAATCCTAACTAGCTGTGTGTAGGCCTCTTTAGTGTCGGCAGTCCCTGCCCCCTTTGCCTGGTTGCAGCTGGTTTACAGAAGCGTCTGGCTCAGGCTGTGGGTCTAGCTTCAGCCTAGCAAAAGCTGGAACCAATCAAAGAGAATTCTCCAGGAAAACGCCAGTCCTGTAGAGTGTGAATCTGCCAGAGTATAAGCAACTGTGCTAGGAGACAAACTTATTTCCACAGATGGTAGAGGACCAGGTGAGTGCATGTGCAGGGACAGTAAGACTTTGCTGCACATGGTTAGGGTAAATTGCTTCAGGCGCCCATCACACTGGGATTTGCACACCTTAGTTATTTGAGAAGATTGCTAGCACCTATATAAAGAGACTCAGGGAGGACTGCTACCACCTTCTATATACTTCCTTGCTGTGTGGGAAAACCTTGCTGTGTGATATCCCGCAGAACTGTGACTATTTCTTGTGTTTCTACTACAACCACCATCATCTATACAGTAAATAGAGACTTTATTGGTTATAACCAAAGGGGCCTGGTCATTGACTCCACCATCAGTTCGCCACCCCCGTACACCTGCTTTCCTGCCTTGCATCCTGCTACTGCTACTTATTCACCTAACATCTAAGGCACACTATCTACCACCAGGCAGGAGCCCCCAAAAGTCCAGGGTGTACCCAGAGGGAAGAAAGGGTGTGCCCTCCATTCACTGCACACACAATCCAGTGAGCTCGAGAAGGAGAGGCATTAGCCGCAATGAGGACTACAGCCACCCTCATAGTGACCACCACCACTTCCAGCCTCTGTAGCTCCAGCTTCCATGCGGCTTCAGTGGGCCGGTGTACTGCAATGGCAAATATATTTAGTTCATGTGGATAACAGGGTCTCCACTATTGTTACAGGGTCTCATTAATGTGGTGTCTCTATAGAAACACTGCAGAGGACTCCTCTGATTGCCTCCAGGGCAATCAGTTGTCATGGCAGCAGAAGGCTTACTGAAGGCTCCCGGCCTGCCCTGTTATGACACCTATTACACCCAGTTTCTGGCAGGGTCTAATCGAGAGAAACCGCTATTCACAGTAATACAGAAGTAATGCTGTGAATAGTACAAACCATCAAACGACTGCAGATTCAAGTCCCAGAGGACTGAAAAAAAATATTCAATAAAAAAGTTTTCTATTTATCAAATAAACATAATTAGTATCACCACTTCCAAAAATACCTAATCCACTAAGATATCATCTGATGTAGCCTGCTTGGTGAACACATCGCCTTCAAAAATGGAATTAAAAAAAATGATCACAAAGTTTACCAAAATAATATATCTCACCCACTTACACATCCCCCCCCCCCATAGAAAAAAATAATACTGTCAGAATATGGCGACACAATGCAATTTTTGCACAACCTGCTCTCATTCATCGTCACCTCTTTCCTGTTGACACCGTTGCTTGGTTACAATCCAAACAAATGTGGTCACAAACTGATGGAGCAAAAAAGTTTCATTTTGTGGACTGTGTGATTTTAAGAGTAGTCTGACAGATTTGATATACGTGGTGCTTCTTAGACACAAAGGACAAAATTATGAAATAGTGTGAATATTTGGCAGAGCTGTGTTGCAATGCTGATAACTTTTCCATGGATTCATCCTTTTTTTATATTTCACAAATAATTTCTCCAGGGATTCATTCTGAAACAGTATAGGTATATTCAGAATATGAATTTGATTACAGTACACAATAACAACTACTCAGTCAGTGAGCACTTCTGACAAGTACGAGACCTCCAGAGCAAGAAAAGAGATTTTCTAACTTTATAAATCCCAATGTAATCATGGAGTTGATTACCCCAACCCAGTGTGCATGTAATGAAGGGTCAGAAATGGAAGATGGCTCACTGACCATTGCTGACCTGTATCTTTCCGCTAAGAACACCTTACATCCCATCGTGATGCTTTTAGATGTAAATAACATGGTAATGGCATATGTATCTAATATATAAAGCTGAGTGTATATGTGTATGTCCGCTAAAAGAATCTGCACCGTCGCATTTACAATCACAAAATATGGCACACAGGTACATCAGGTGTCCGGGAAGGTTTTAGACTAGGTCTCAGCTCTCTAGGACGTACCGTTCCTGAGATATTCCCAAAAAATGCATTAGCCAATAGAAGCCTGTCACATGACCCCTATCAGCCAATAGAAGCTCGCAGGTACTTTATATGTATTATATAGTAGGACAGCCATTGCTTAACTTAGGTGCCAGTGTCAAACCATTATTGCAGACTGCACAGAATTTTAGCTGATGCAGCTACCCCGGTGGTTTTTGGACTTGATGATCTAATTGTCTTGTATTTGTGTTTTTTTTGTCTTCCAGTCATATTTTTTGTCTTCTGTTTTTCGAACAGAAGCAGATATGTCTTGTGTTTCGACTATCGATTACAAGGAATGACCAAGACCAGATATTTTCTCACCTAACTGTGAGATTGGCATTCTTCTACTTCCTACAGTCCATGGTAACATCCATGTAACAAGCTGAAAGCGGTTAACCATCCATTGCTAGACCCACCAGGCAGGTTGGCAAGTTCTAAATCAATCTGACCACCAAGCAGTAGCTATGGATGAATGTAATATTATCCTGCAGCTCAGCTCTTAGGTTTTAGGGCAGGATTTTCCCATGAGTTCTTCTGTTTCTAATGGGAATTTGAAGAATTTCCATATTGTTATAATTCACAAATGTCTGAATCGTAGATGTAGATTGTGTTGAGAACTTAGAAAACCCAGAAAATGACACATTCAAGATCATAGTCATTTTATGAAAATCCCAGCTGTTGCCTTCTGTGCCAAGAAAGTTGATCATGTCAGAAGCACAGAAGTAGTGAGAGTTTCTGATGGCAGACTCATGCCAAGAATAACACAGGGCACTGGTGATTGTACTCTACGTACATAGCCTCAATCAAACAGTACCCATATCCTCAGACTGCCCCCTTTAGAGTCTGTTTGCCTTAGGTAATATAGACTATATGTGTTTTCTCTACAACCTTGGTGAAGGAATATGGTCATTCTGCCACTTACACATTGTAGCCATGCTAGGGCGATATGGCTTCATAACATTGAATGGTAGCTTTCCATTTACTTCTCCTACGCATATGGCAAAAGCACATGGCGCGCGTTTAAATGTTTTACCAGCACTGTCATTAGGGACATAATGTAAAAGCTGTGATATGCAATATTAAGTTTAATGCTCAGTAAGCCACGTACTGGAGGGGAGCCAGAGTTGTCGTGAATGTTCAATGCCATATGTGCTGGTTGCACATTCCAGAGATGCAGATGGAGCATGTGTCCCTCCGTGACTCCTCCGCACCCTCCTTTTACACTGAATTCACTATTTCATTTCCTAAATACCGTATATTCGACATTGAATAAATAGTACAGGCGATTTCATAACCGAATCTCTGTGGCATTGAAGTGACAGCTTTGTTAATCTCTACGTTTTATATTTTTTCATTAATTATTCTTAATTAAAACATTTAGATCCTGGCCTGCTTGGCTTTGTTGGAACACTTTTCTATTTGGTGGAACTGAGTGGTTGAGGTTCTTGTGATTTATATTGCACAATGCTGCTCTTACCTCATTTGTTTGGATTAATCATCTTTTGTTCAGGTTGAATATTCACCTTAAAGGGGTTTTCCACGAGGTAAAGGGGTATTTCAGCACACAAAAAAAATCCCCTGAGCTTCACAGGCTGTAAAAAAAATATATATAACAACCTCACCCATATCTCTCTGATGCTGCAGTTCTAATTGGTGGTGCCATGGTCCCCACTGTGCCCCACAGTCTGCCCGGCCTGACCACCATAAGAAATTACTGTCAATGTTGTTTTTTACAGCAGATGTAGCAGCCTGGAGTAAAACTTTATTTTCCACTGGAATATCATTTAATGATTCATAATGATCTATCCCTAGAATCAATATCTGATTGGTGGGGTCTGACTCCTGTTTCTTTAAAGGGTTTCTGTCATGAGAAATCACGTTATGCAGCTGACGGACATTAGCGATGTGCTAATGTCAGCAGTACATAACAGTGTGCTCAATAACTCCCTGCCTGCCGCCGTTCTCTTAAAATAAAGACTTTTAAAATATGCTAATGAGCCTCTAGGTGCTATTGGGGCGTTGCTTCAGCACCTAGAGGCTCCGTCTACGAACCATTTAGCACGCCCAGGTCCAGTTGATTGACTTTCGAGTTCTCCTCATCGTCCCGTAAATCCCAGGCCTGCGTCGTCCGGTTTAGTATTCGGCGCAGGCACAGTGAGCGAAAGATGCGCTCCTGCTGCCTGCTTCCTTCCTTCCTGAAGGAAGCTGGCAGCAGGAGCACGTCCTTCACTTACTGCGCCAAATACTAAAAGGGACGACTCAGGCGCGGGATTTACGGGACACTAAGGAGAACTTGAAAGTCAATCAACAGGACCTGGGCGTGCAAAATGGTTCGTAGACGGAGCCTCTAGGTGCTGAAGCAACGCCCCAATAGCACCTAGAGGCTCATTAGCATATTTTAAAAGTCTTTATTTTAAGAGATCAGCGGCAGGCAGGGAGTTATTAAGCACACTGTTATGTACTGCTGACATTAGCACATCGCTAATGTCCGTCAGCTGCATAACGTGATTTCTCATGACTAGGGATGAGCGAACTCGAACTGTATAGTTCGGGTTCGTACCGAATTTTGGGGTGTCCGTGACACGGACCCGAACCCGGACATTTTCGTAAAAGTCCGGGTTCGGGTTCGGTGTTCGTCGCTTTCTTCGCGCTTTTGTGACGCTTTCTTGGCGCTTTTTGAAAGGCTGCAAAGCAGCCAATCAACAAGCGTCATACTACTTGCCCCAAGAGGCCATCACAGCCATGCCTACTATTGGCATGGCTGTGATTGGCCAGAGCACCATGTGACCCAGCCTCTATTTAAGCTGGAGTCACATAGCGCCGCCCGTCACTCTGCTCTGATTAGCGTAGGGAGAGGTTGCGGCTGCGACAGTAGGGCGAGATTAGGCAGATTAACTCCTCCAAAGGACTTGATTAACTGATCGATCTGCAGCTGTGGATCATTGAGCTGCTGATCCTCAATTGCTCACTGTTTTTAGGCTGCACAGACCGTTTGTCAGTCTCATTTTTCTGGGGTGATCGGCGGCCATTTTGTGTCTTGTGGTGCGCCAGCACAAGCTGCGACCAAGTGCATTTAACCCTCAATGGTGTGGTTGTTTTTTGGCTAAAGCCTACATCAGGGTGAAGCTGTCACACCAAGTGCATTTAACCAGCAATAGTCTGTTCATTTTTTGGCCATATACAAAATCAGGGGCAAGCTGCGCCTGTCACCAAGTGCATTTAACCCTCAATGGTGTGGTTGTTTTTTGGCTAAAGCCTACATCAGGGTGAAGCTGTCACACCAAGTGCATTTAACCAGCAATAGTCTGTTCATTTTTTGGCCATATACAAAATCAGGGGCAAGCTGCGCCTGTCACCAAGTGCATTTAACCCTCAATGGTGTGGTTGTTTTTTGGCTAAAGCCTACATCAGGGTGAAGCTGTCACACCAAGTGCATTTAACCAGCAATAGTCTGTTCATTTTTTGGCCATATACAAAATCAGGGGCAAGCTGCGCCTGTCACCAAGTGCATTTAACCCTCAATGGTGTGGTTGTTTTTTGGCTAAAGCCTACATCAGGGTGAAGCTGTCACACCAAGTGCATTTAACCAGCAATAGTCTGTTCATTTTTTGGCCATATCCCAGTCTAATTCTGTCACTAAATCCATACCGGTCACCCAGCGCCTAAATACTAGGCCTCAAATTTATATCCAGCTAAATCTGTCCCTAGTGCTGTAGCTGGGCGAGTTATTTAGTGTCCGTTCAAGCACATTTCTTGTTCTGGGTTGAAATACAATTCCCAATTTAGCAATTTCATAATTTAGTGGTTCCTGCTATATCAGAGCTCTTTGAAATCTATCCCAAAAAGGGTATATAATATTGAAGGTGCACATAGGGTCATTCAGAGTAACTTCACACACACCCGCTACTGTGTATTTCCAAGTCTAATTCTGTCACTAAATCCATACCGGTGACCCAGCGCCTAAATACTAGGCCTCAAATTTAATTCCCTCTAAATCTCTCGTTACCCACCGCTGTACTGTTGTTGCTGGGCAAGATATTTAGTGTCCGTCAAAGCACATTTTTTGTTCTGGGTTGAAGTACAATTCCCAATTTAGCAATTTCATAATTTAGTGGTTTCTGCTATATCAGAGCTATTTGAAATCTATCCCAAAAAGGGTATATAATATTGAAGGTGCACATAGGGTCATTCAGAATAACTTCACACACACCCGCTACTGTGTATTTCCAAGTCTAATTCTGTCACTAAACCCATACCTGTCACCCAGCGCCTAAATACTAGGCCTCAAATTTAAATCCCTCTAAATCTCTCGTTACCGTTGTCCTGTTGTAGCTGGGAAAGTTATTTAGTGCCCGTCAAAGCACATTTTTTGTTCTGGGTTGAAGTACAATTCCCAATTTAGCAATTTCATAATTTAGTGGTTCCTGCTATATCAGAGCTATTTGAAATCTATCCCAAAAAGGGTATATAATATTGAAGGTGCACATAGGGTCATTCAGAATAACTTCACACACACCCGCTACTGTGTATTTCCAAGTCTAATTCTGTCACTAAATCCATACCGGTGACCCAGCGCCTAAATACTAGGCCTCAAATTTAATTCCCTCTAAATCTCTCGTTACCCACCGCTGTACTGTTGTTGCTGGGCAAGATATTTAGTGTCCGTCAAAGCACATTTTTTGTTCTGGGTTGAAGTACAATTCCCAATTTAGCAATTTCATAATTTAGTGGTTTCTGCTATATCAGAGCTATTTGAAATCTATCCCTAAAAGGGTATATAATATTGAAGGTGCACATAGGGTCATTCAGAATAACTTCACACACACCCGCTACTGTGTATTTCCAAGTCTAATTCTGTCACTAAACCCATACCTGTCACCCAGCGCCTAAATACTAGGCCTCAAATTTAAATCCCTCTAAATCTCTCGTTACCGTTGTCCTGTTGTAGCTGGGAAAGTTATTTAGTGCCCGTCAAAGCACATTTTTTGTTCTGGGTTGAAGTACAATTCCCAATTTAGCAATTTCATAATTTAGTGGTTCCTGCTATATCAGAGCTATTTGAAATCTATCCCAAAAAGGGTATATAATATTGAAGGTGCACATAGGGTCATTCAGAATAACTTCACACACACGCTTCTGTGCATTTCCAAGTCTAATTCTGTCACTAAATCCATACCGGTGACCCAGCGCCTAAATACTAGGCCTCAAATTTAATTCCCTCTAAATCTCTCGTTACCCACCGCTGTACTGTTGTTGCTGGGCAAGATATTTAGTGTCCGTCAAAGCACATTTTTTGTTCTGGGTTGAAGTACAATTCCCAATTTAGCAATTTCATAATTTAGTGGTTTCTGCTATATCAGAGCTATTTGAAATCTATCCCTAAAAGGGTATATAATATTGAAGGTGCACATAGGGTCATTCAGAATAACTTCACACACACCCGCTACTGTGTATTTCCAAGTCTAATTCTGTCACTAAATCCATACCGGTGACCCAGCGCCTAAATACTAGGCCTCAAATTTAATTCCCTCTAAATCTCTCGTTACCCACCGGTGTACTGTTGTTGCTGGGCAAGATATTTAGTGTCCGTCAAAGCACATTTTTTGTTCTGGGTTGAAGTACAATTCCCAATTTAGCAATTTCATAATTTAGTGGTTTCTGCTATATCAGAGCTATTTGAAATCTATCCCTAAAAGGGTATATAATATTGAAGGTGCACATAGGGTCATTCAGAATAACTTCACACACACCCGCTACTGTGTATTTCCAAGTCTAATTCTGTCACTAAACCCATACCTGTCACCCAGCGCCTAAATACTAGGCCTCAAATTTAAATCCCTCTAAATCTCTCGTTACCGTTGTCCTGTTGTAGCTGGGAAAGTTATTTAGTGCCCGTCAAAGCACATTTTTTGTTCTGGGTTGAAGTACAATTCCCAATTTAGCAATTTCATAATTTAGTGGTTCCTGCTATATCAGAGCTATTTGAAATCTATCCCAAAAAGGGTATATAATATTGAAGGTGCACATAGGGTCATTCAGAATAACTTCACACACACGCTTCTGTGCATTTCCAAGTCTAATTCTGTCACTAAATCCATACCGGTGACCCAGCGCCTAAATACTAGGCCTCAAATTTAATTCCCTCTAAATCTCTCGTTACCCACCGCTGTACTGTTGTTGCTGGGCAAGATATTTAGTGTCCGTCAAAGCACATTTTTTGTTCTGGGTTGAAGTACAATTCCCAATTTAGCAATTTCATAATTTAGTGGTTTCTGCTATATCAGAGCTATTTGAAATCTATCCCTAAAAGGGTATATAATATTGAAGGTGCACATAGGGTCATTCAGAATAACTTCACACACACCCGCTACTGTGTATTTCCAAGTCTAATTCTGTCACTAAATCCATACCGGTGACCCAGCGCCTAAATACTAGGCCTCAAATTTAATTCCCTCTAAATCTCTCGTTACCCACCGGTGTACTGTTGTTGCTGGGCAAGATATTTAGTGTCCGTCAAAGCACATTTTTTGTTCTGGGTTGAAGTACAATTCCCAATTTAGCAATTTCATAATTTAGTGGTTTCTGCTATATCAGAGCTATTTGAAATCTATCCCTAAAAGGGTATATAATATTGAAGGTGCACATAGGGTCATTCAGAATAACTTCACACACACGCTTCTGTGCATTTCCAAGTCTAATTCTGTCACTAAATCCATACCGGTGACCCAGCGCCTAAATACTAGGCCTCAAATTTAAATCCCTCTAAATCTCTCGTTACCCACCACTGTACTGTTGTTGCTGGGCAAGATATTTAGTGTCCGTCAAAGCACATTTTTTGTTCTGGGTTGAAGTACAATTCCCAATTTAGCAATTTCATAATTTAGTGGTTTCTGCTATATCAGAGCTATTTGAAATCTATCCCTAAAAGGGTATATAATATTGAAGGTGCACATAGGGTCATTCAGAATAACTTCACACACACGCTTCTGTGCATTTCCAAGTCTAATTCTGTCACTAAATCCATACCGGTGACCCAGCGCCTAAATACTAGGCCTCAAATTTAAATCCCTCTAAATCTCTCGTTACCCACCGCTGTACTGTTGTTGCTGGGCAAGATATTTAGTGTCCGTCAAAGCACATTTTTTGTTCTGGGTTGAAGTACAATTCCCAATTTAGCAATTTCATAATTTAGTGGTTTCTGCTATATCAGAGCTATTTGAAATCTATCCCTAAAAGGGTATATAATATTGAAGGTGCACATAGGGTCATTCAGAATAACTTCACACACACGCTTCTGTGCATTTCCAAGTCTAATTCTGTCACTAAATCCATACCGGTCACCCAGCGCCTAAATACTAGGCCTCAAATTTATATCCCGCTGAATTTGAATACAATACATTGGGCCAAATAATATATTTGTTGTTGTGGTGAACCATAACAATGAGAAAAACATCTAGTAAGGGACGCGGACGTGGACATGGTCGTGGTGGTGTTAGTGGACCCTCTGGTGCTGGGAGAGGACGTGGCCGTTCTGCCACATCCACACGTCCTAGTGTACCAACTACCTCAGGTCCCAGTAGCCGCCAGAATTTACAGCGATATATGGTGGGGCCCAATGCCGTTCTAAGGATGGTAAGGCCTGAGCAGGTACAGGCATTAGTCAATTGGGTGGCCGACAGTGGATCCAGCACGTTCACATTATCTCCCACCCAGTCTTCTGCAGAAAGCGCACAGATGGCGCCTGAAAACCAACCCCATCAGTCTGTCACATCACCCTCATGCATACCAGGGAAACTGTCTCAGCCTCAAGTTATGCAGCAGTCTCTTATGCTGTTTGAAGACTCCGCTGGCAGGGTTTCCCAAGGGCATCCACCTAGCCCTTCCCCAGCGGTGAAAGACATAGAATGCACTGACGCACAACCACTTATGTTTCCTGATGATGAGGACATGGGAATACCACCTCAGCATGTCTCTGATGATGACGAAACACAGGTGCCAACTGCTGCGTCTTTCTGCAGTGTGCAGACTGAACAGGAGGTCAGGGATCAAGACTGGGTGGAAGACGATGCAGGGGACGATGAGGTCCTAGACCCCACATGGAATGAAGGTCGTGCCACTGACTTTCACAGTTCGGAGGAAGAGGCAGTGGTGAGACCGAGCCAACAGCGTAGCAAAAGAGGGAGCAGTGGGCAAAAGCAGAACACCCGCCGCCAAGAGACTCCGCCTGCTACTGACCGCCGCCATCTGGGACCGAGCACCCCAAAGGCAGCTTCAAGGAGTTCCCTGGCATGGCACTTCTTCAAACAATGTGCTGACGACAAGACCCGAGTGGTTTGCACGCTGTGCCATCAGAGCCTGAAGCGAGGCAT
Source organism: Bufo gargarizans (assembly GCF_014858855.1). NCBI lineage: Eukaryota > Metazoa > Chordata > Amphibia > Anura > Bufonidae > Bufo > Bufo gargarizans. The sequence continues at coordinate 139,669,814 of NC_058083.1, read as the reverse complement.
TAACGTTCTGAACCTGAGCACAACCTGCATGACCAGGCACCTGCATGCAAAGCATGAACTGCAGTGGAGTAAACACCTTAAAACCAAGGAAGTCACTCAGGCTCCCCCTGCTACCTCTTCTGCTGCTGCCGCCTCGGCCTATTCTGCTGCTGCCGCCTCGGCCTCTTCCTCCGCCTCTGGAGGAACGTTGGCACCTGCCGCCCAGCAAACAGGGGATGTACCACCAACACCACCACCACCACCTCCGTCACCAAGCGTCTCAACCATGTCACACGCCAGCGTTCAGCTCTCCATCTCACAAACATTTGATAGAAAGCGTAAATTCCCACCTAGCCACCCTCGATCCCTGGCCCTGAATGCCAGCATTTCTAAACTACTGGCCTATGAAATGCTGTCATTTAGGCTGGTGGACACAGACAGCTTCAAACAGCTCATGTCGCTTGCTGTCCCACAGTATGTTGTTCCCAGCCGGCACTACTTCTCCAAGAGAGCCGTGCCTTCCCTGCACAACCAAGTATCCCATAAAATCAAGTGTGCACTGCGCAACGCCATCTGTAGCAAGGTCCACCTAACCACAGATACGTGGACCAGTAAGCACGGCCAGGGACGCTATATCTCCCTAACTGCACACTGGGTAAATGTAGTGGCAGCTGGGCCCCAGGCGGAGAGCTGTTTGGCGCACGTCCTGCCGCCGCCAAGGATCGCAGGGCAACATTCTTTGCCTCCTGTTGCCACCTCCTCCTTCTCGGCTTCCTCCTCCTCTTCTTCCACCTGCTCATCCAGTCAGCCACACACCTTCACCACCAACTTCAGCACAGCCCGGGGTAAACGTCAGCAGGCCATTCTGAAACTCATATGTTTGGGGGACAGGCCCCACACCGCACAGGAGTTGTGGCGGGGTATTGAACAACAGACCGACGAGTGGTTGCTGCCGGTGAGCCTCAAGCCCGGCCTGGTGGTGTGTGATAATGGGCGAAATCTCGTTGCAGCTCTGGGACTAGCCAATTTGACGCACATCCCTTGCTTGGCGCATGTGCTGAATTTGGTGGTGCAGAAGTTCATTCACAACTACCCCGACATGTCAGAGCTGCTGCATAAAGTGCGGGCCGTCTGTTCGCGCTTCCGGCGTTCACATCCTGCCGCTGCTCGCCTGTCTGCGCTACAGCGTAACTTCGGCCTTCCCGCTCACCGCCTCATATGCGACGTGCCCACCAGGTGGAACTCCACCTTGCACATGCTGGACAGACTGTGCGAGCAGCAGCAGGCCATAGTGGAGTTTCAGCTGCAGCACGCACGGGTCAGTCGCACTACAGAACAGCACCACTTCACCACCAATGACTGGGCCTCCATGCGAGACCTGTGTGCCCTGTTGCGCTGTTTCGAGTACTCCACCAACATGGCCAGTGGCGATGACACCGTTATCAGCGTTACAATACCACTTCTATGTCTCCTTGAGAAAACACTTAGGGCGATGATGGAACAGGAGGTGGCCCAGGAGGAGGAGGAGGAGGATGAGGAAGAGGGGTCATTTTTAGCACTTTCAGGCCAGTCTCTTCGAAGTGACTCAGAGGGAGGTTTTTTGCAACAGCAGAGGCCAGGTACAAATGTGGCCAGCCAGGGCCCACTACTGGAGGACGAGGAGGACGAGGATGAGGAGGAGGTGGAGGAGGATGAGGATGAAGCATGGTCACAGCGGGGTGGCACCCAACGCAGCTCGGGTCCATCACTGGTGCGTGGCTGGGGGGAAAGGCAGGACGATGACGATACGCCTCCCACAGAGGACAGCTTGTCCTTACCCCTGGGCAGCCTGGCACACATGAGCGACTACATGCTGCAGTGCCTGCGCAACGACAGCAGAGTTGCCCACATTTTAACCTGTGCGGACTACTGGGTTGCCACCCTGCTGGATCCACGCTACAAAGACAATGTGCCCACCTTACTTCCTGCACTGGAGCGTGATAGGAAGATGCGCGAGTACAAGCGCACGTTGGTAGACGCGCTACTGAGAGCATTCCCAAATGTCACAGGGGAACAAGTGGAAGCCCAAGGCCAAGGCAGAGGAGGAGCAAGAGGTCGCCAAGGCAGCTGTGTCACGGCCAGCTCCTCTGAGGGCAGGGTTAGCATGGCAGAGATGTGGAAAACTTTTGTCAACACGCCACAGCTAACTGCACCACCACCTGATACGCAACGTGTTAGCAGGAGGCAACATTTCACTAACATGGTGGAACAGTACGTGTGCACACCCCTCCACGTACTGACTGATGGTTCGGCCCCATTCAACTTCTGGGTCTCTAAATTGTCCACGTGGCCAGAGCTAGCCTTTTATGCCTTGGAGGTGCTGGCCTGCCCGGCAGCCAGCGTTTTGTCTGAACGTGTATTCAGCACGGCAGGGGGCGTCATTACAGACAAACGCAGCCGCCTGTCTACAGCCAATGTGGACAAGCTGACGTTCATAAAAATGAACCAGGCATGGATCCCACAGGACCTGTCCGTCCCTTGTCCAGATTAGACATTAACTACCTCCCCATAACCATATATTATTGGACTCCAGGGCACTTCCTCATTCAATCCTATTTTTATTTTCATTTTACCATTATATTGCGATGCTACCCAAAGTTGAATGAACCTCTCCTCTGCCTGTGTGCTAGGCCTAAATATATGCCAATGGACTGTTGCAGTGGTGGCTGACATGAAGCCTGATTCTCTGCTATGACATGCAGACTAATTCTCTGCTGACATGAAGCCAGATTGTCTGTTACGGGACCTCTCTCCTCTGCCTGGGTGCTGGGCCTAAATTTATGACCATGGACTGTTGCAGTGGTGGCTGACGTGAAGCCTGATTCTCTGCTATGACATGCAGACTGATTCTCTGCTGACATGAAGCCAGATCGTCTGTTACGGGACCTCTCTGCTCTGCCTGTGTGCTAGGCCTAAATATATGCCAATGGACTGTTGCAGTGGTGGGTGACGTGAAGCCTCATTCTCTGCTATGACATGCAGACTGATTCTCTGCTGACATGAAGCCAGATTGTCTGTTACGGGACCTCTCTGCTCTGCCTGTGTGCTAGGCCTAAATATATGCCAATGGACTGTTGCAGTGGTGGGTGACGTGAAGCCTCATTCTCTGCTATGACATGCAGACTGATTCTCTGCTGTCATGAAGCCAGATTGTCTGTTACGGGACCTCTCTGCTCTGCCTGTGTGCTAGGCCTAAATATATGCCAATGGACTGTTGCAGTGGTGGGTGACGTGAAGCCTCATTCTCTGCTATGACATGCAGACTGATTCTCTGCTGACATGAAGCCAGATTGTCTGTTACGGGACCTCTCTGCTCTGCCTGTGTGCTAGGCCTAAATATATGCCAATGGACTGTTGCAGTGGTGGGTGACGTGAAGCCTCATTCTCTGCTATGACATGCAGACTGATTCTCTGCTGACATGAAGCCAGATTCTCTGTTACGGGACCTCTCTCCTCTGCCTGTGTGTGTGCTGGGCCTAAATATATGCCAATGGACTGTTGCAGTGGTGGCTGACGTGAAGCCTCATTCTCTGCTATGACATGCAGACTAATTCTCTGCTGACATGAAGACAGATTCTCTGTTACGGGACCTCCCTCCTCTGCCTGGGTGCTGGGCCTAAATATATGCCAATGGACTGTTGCAGTGGTGGCTGACGTGAAGCCTCATTCTCTGCTATGACATGCAGACTGATTCTCTGCTGACATGAAGCCAGATTCTCTGTTACGGGACCTCTCTCCTCTGCCTGTGTGTGTGCTGGGCCTAAATATATGCCAATGGACTGTTGCAGTGGTGGCTGACGTGAAGCCTCATTCTCTGCTATGACATGCAGACTGATTCTCTGCTGACATGAAGCCAGATTCTCTGTTACGGGACCTCTCTCCTCTGCCTGTGTGTGTGCTGGGCCTAAATATATGCCAATGGACTGTTGCAGTGGTGGCTGACGTGAAGCCTCATTCTCTGCTATGACATGCAGACTAATTCTCTGCTGTCATGAAGCCAGATTGTCTGTTACGGGACCTCTCTGCTCTGCCTGTGTGCTAGGCCTAAATATATGCCAATGGACTGTTGCAGTGGTGGGTGACGTGAAGCCTCATTCTCTGCTATGACATGCAGACTGATTCTCTGCTGACATGAAGCCAGATTGTCTGTTACGGGACCTCTCTGCTCTGCCTGTGTGCTAGGCCTAAATATATGCCAATGGACTGTTGCAGTGGTGGGTGACGTGAAGCCTCATTCTCTGCTATGACATGCAGACTGATTCTCTGCTGACATGAAGCCAGATTCTCTGTTACGGGACCTCTCTCCTCTGCCTGTGTGTGTGCTGGGCCTAAATATATGCCAATGGACTGTTGCAGTGGTGGCTGACGTGAAGCCTCATTCTCTGCTATGACATGCAGACTAATTCTCTGCTGACATGAAGACAGATTCTCTGTTACGGGACCTCCCTCCTCTGCCTGGGTGCTGGGCCTAAATATATGCCAATGGACTGTTGCAGTGGTGGCTGACGTGAAGCCTCATTCTCTGCTATGACATGCAGACTGATTCTCTGCTGACATGAAGCCAGATTCTCTGTTACGGGACCTCTCTCCTCTGCCTGTGTGTGTGCTGGGCCTAAATATATGCCAATGGACTGTTGCAGTGGTGGCTGACGTGAAGCCTCATTCTCTGCTATGACATGCAGACTGATTCTCTGCTGACATGAAGCCAGATTCTCTGTTACGGGACCTCTCTCCTCTGCCTGTGTGTGTGCTGGGCCTAAATATATGCCAATGGACTGTTGCAGTGGTGGCTGACGTGAAGCCTCATTCTCTGCTATGACATGCAGACTAATTCTCTGCTGACATGAAGACAGATTCTCTGTTACGGGACCTCCCTCCTCTGCCTGGGTGCTGGGCCTAAATATATGCCAATGGACTGTTGCAGTGGTGGCTGACGTGAAGCCTCATTCTCTGCTATGACATGCAGACTAATTCTCTGCTGACATGAAGACAGATTCTCTGTTACGGGACCTCTCTCCTCTGCCTGGGTGCCGGGGCCTAAATATCTGAGAATGGACTGTTCCAGTGGTGGGTGACGGGAAGCCAGATTCTCTGCTATGGAACCTCTCTCCAATTGATTTTGGTTAATTTTTATTTATTTAATTTTTATTTTAATTCATTTCCCTATCCACATTTGTTTGCAGGGGATTTACCTACATGTTGCTGCCTTTTGCAGCCCTCTAGCTCTTTCCTGGGCTGTTTTACAGCCTTTTTAGTGCCGAAAAGTTCGGGTCCCCATTGACTTCAATGGGGTTCGGGTTCGGGACGAAGTTCGGATCGGGTTCGGATCCCGAACCCGAACATTTCCGGGATGTTCGGCCGAACTTCTCGAACCCGAACATCCAGGTGTTCGCTCAACTCTACTCATGACAGAAACCCTTTAAAGAGGTTGCAGCTTATTTTTGCCCCACAAACTGTTTTTATGTGATTACTTTCTTCACCACTCCTCCGCATCATTGAATGTTGTGCTCATTGCAACCCTCAATTGCCACTTCATGTATTATTTGTAGATCAGACTATAATATTACGGGTCTTTCCTGGTGACAGGTTTCCTGTTAGTAATGACCGTGAGTAATAATTGTGTGTAGTACATAAGGGGATCAGACCTTACATGGGATCCTTTTGGCCTGAGAGTGGAGTATGTAGCTTCCCACTCAAGGATGGCTGAAGGAAACAGGCATGCACAAATGTAACTGGGACTCCCACGCAGAGCAACACGCTTGGCTGTTACAATGCTCTTACTGGTTTAATGTTTGCAACAGTCTTTCTCTGAAGGGCACAGGCTTAGGCCTATTTCACACGGCTGTGTGTCCCCCGTGGCCGTATTGCGGCCCGCAATACTCGGGGCACCAGCCGAATGGGTCCGCAAATCCGGACATGCGGTGCGGAACGGAAGCACTACGGAATGCTTCTGTGGGGTTCCGTTCTTCCGTTCCGCATAAAGATACAACTTGTTCTATATTTTTGTGGAACGGAGGGATCGCGGAACCCATTCAAGTGAATGGGGTCGCTATCCGCAAACGGCAGGCCCACGGTCGGGGACACGTTTGTGTGAAAGAGGCCTTAGTTAGAGGTAACAAGTTTTGAGCACATGGGGGGAGATGTACTGTAGTGCCCTGGAGCAAAAAGTATTATGGAGTATGGACTTTTGTAGGCATTTGCTCCTATTGCTGCTATGCAAAGCCATCAACTTGCACTGTGATTTATGCTGTTGTTTACACTAATGCTGTTTTATATTGTTGAACTGCATTTTATCTGTTTAATTTAATATATCCTGTTCATTTGCGCTGTTATTGCACTGCACTGTGTAGAGGGGTAATCCATAGCCAGTTGTAGGGTCTAAGATTAAGGTTCTCTAAACTTGGGCCTAGTTGTGCAGGAGGCTGAACAGACACATCTTACCTCCAGGCTGCTTCAGACTAGACTCCCTCTACACTAAGTCAGGGGGCAGACCTAGTCCATCTCCTGACAACCTAACACAATTTGCCAAGTTGCTAACTATATGTTGTCTATACAATGCCATTAAATGCATGTACATAACAAATCACAACATTTAACCCAAGAAAAATTGCATCATCTCTGTCAGTAGTACTTAAACCTTTGCAGTAATCGTTCCGGAGTACTACACATCTCCTACCCCATCAGCTGTTGCAGCCATTTCCTCACCCAGTGATGTACTTGTAACATCCACCAGTAACATACCTACACATGTTGCTTTATAGCTTAAAGAAGCACTCCATTATTTTGTATAATTCTACATATATTGCTAAGTCACCACCAGTTCAGTTTGTTCCACCCTAACTCAGTTGCATCCATACATTTTGAACTTTTTTGTTTTGGGAACCTGGTCATGTGACCTCATATCTGACCACTAGCCAGAGCTTTCTCTAATGTGTAAAGAGGAACTCAGTCTCTCCCATGTGGCTGACTTCCTGTGAACTACAAATTGACATCACCTAAGTATTGCTCCTGGCAGCTATCAGGCTCCTCTCCTTCCTAACACTCCATGGTGCTCTGATCTCTGTATTTTGCTGAAGATATAATGTCTCCCCTATATAAAAGACCAGGAGTGCAGATATATAGTAGGTTAGTGTATACAGTGATTAGCTGCAGTCATATAAACATCCTGAATCACACTGTCTATACTATCTGTGTGTGCTGACCAGTGTTCCCTCTAAGCCTTGGCAGCTGCTGAGCGGGGTCGGCTCAGAGCTGGGCACAGCGCCATCAAAGGTGGGCGCTAGGAAAACCTAAGATAAGTGTCACATCAAAGAGCATACAGTGTAACCTCTGCACCATGCCGTACAATACAGTGTAACCTCTGCACCATGCCGTACAATACAGTAGTATACGTTCATACACAGTGCCGTACAATATACAGTATAGTTCATGCACCATGCTGTACAATATACAATATAACCCCAAAACCATGCAATATGATGTACATTATAATCCCTACACCATGCTGTACGATGTACGTTATAATCCCTACACCATGCTGTACGATGTACGTTATAATCCATACACCATGCCGTACAATATACAGTATAGTTCATGAAGAAAAGAGAGAAAATCCAGCTCTTGATAGCAGGGAATACTTTATTCACAGCGGTATTAAAACTTCCACATATGCAGGGCAGTCAAATCTATGCATTTCGGACATTTACATGCTGGTCCTTAATCATGATAATGAACAGTATAGTTCATACACCGTGCTGCACAATATAATCCATACACCATGACGTATAATATACATTATAATTCATACACCATGCCGTACAATATACACAATAATCCCCCAGTGTAGGTGGTATACTGTATATTGTACGGCATGGTATCTGAACTATACTGTATATTGTACGGCATAGTGTATGAGCTATACTGTATATTGTACGGCATAGTGTATGAACTATACTGTATATTGTACGGCACGGTGTATGAACTATACTGTATATTGTACGGCATGGTACAGGGATTATAATGTACAGTATACTGTACAGCAAATGACAATATAACCCCTGTGCCATGCTGTACAATAAACAGTATAACCCCTACACCAGGGATGTCAAACTCGTGGCCCTCCAGTTGTTGCAAAACTACAACTCCCATCATGCCTGGGCATACTACAGCTATCAGGGAATGATGGGAGTTGTAGTTTTGCAACATCTGGAGGGCCATGAGTTTGACATCCATGCCCTACACGGTGTCCCTACACTGCACCTCTCTGTATATATTTCATTATTTTGCCCCTCTCTCCATCTCTGTATATATTCCATGATAATGAAGGATTTGCTGCCAGTGGGCCTGCCCTCATATGGCCGGCGTGGGCTCCCTTTTCTGAATTCAAGTGCGGCGTGCCCCCCCCCCCCTCCCTATGAAGCCGGTGTGTGTGCATACATAAATAAAAATACCTACTCTGCTCCACTCATCTGTCAGAACAATCCCGTCATACCCTCTCCGGCGCCGCGCCATTCAGTCATCCCGCCATTCAGTCATCCCGCGTGATCCTGCGAGACCTGTGACCTCAGTGCCGAGTCTCGCACTGTCACAGCTGGTGGCGCAGGCGCAGGCGCAGCACCGGAGAGGGTATGGGTTACTTAATGTGCGCACTGGGCCGGTAGCGCAGCCGGCCAATCGCACTGTAGGCGTTATAAAAATAAATTGCACAGACAGGCCCCGAACCCCTTACATAAAGTCCGGGCAGCAGCAGTGAGCGGGCCAGCAGAGGTGCTGAGCGGAGGCATAAAGGAAGCTGCGCGGCCGCGCGCCCGCGCAGCTTACAGGGAACACTGGTGCTGACTCTCCAGTGTAGTTCTAAGGGATGAAGCTTTACAGTGGTCTCCCTGCCTCCTACATGTAAGAGCTGATAGGGGAGAGAGATGACAGGACAGAGGGCAGACAGGCTCAAGCTGCATCTATCTTATTCTTAATAATGGCCTATCCCTTACTATATATAAAAAATAAATCCTGGAGTGCTTCTTTAGAGGTGCCCCACATAGTTTACACCAGACCAAGATGATGGACTGTCTAAGTTCAAGAGCCTCACAGTGATGAGAAAGGAGGTGCCCCAAACATTGGCGATGAGTTGTTATTAATTGACAGCACACCTCTATCTTCGTCTAGGTCTTCTGACTTGGTATATGCTAGAGGACTTTATATGTGACTATGGTGTTCACTTGATTTTTCAGGGTGTGATGCCCTTTTGGGGCATCTCTCCAAATATTTTGTTAGTAGACATCAATCTCCTGACACTCTTACATCACTGGCCCCCCATCTGATGTAACCACCCAAGTTTTGAGCCATGAGTGATGTTTGATCAGCAGCCTGAGTAGACCTCAGGTCTTAGGCTACTTTCACACTTGCGGCAGAGTGATCCGGCAAGCAGTTCCGTCGCCGGTACTGCCTGCCGGATTTGTCAAAACGTATGCCAACTGATGGCATTTGTAAGACTGATCAGGATCCTGATCCGTCTTACAAATGCATTAAAATGCCAGATCCATCTTTCCGGAATGGAAACGGATCCGGAATGTATTTTTTTCACCTTTTTTTTACCGGAATGCCTGATCCCGCACTAATACATTTCTATGGAAAAATGCCGGATTCGGCATTCAAGCAAGTGTTCAGTTTTTTGGGCCGGAGATAAAACCGTAGCATGCTGCGGTATTATCTCCGTCCTGAACAGTCAAAAAGACTGAACTGAAGACATCCTGATGCATCCTGAACAGATTGCTCTCTATTCAGGAATGCATGGGGATAAAACTGATCAGTCTTTTCCGGTATTGAGCCCCTAGGATGGAACTCTATGCCGGAAAAGAAAAACGCTAGTGTGAAAGTACCCTAATTTCTGTAGGAATGGAGTTCATGAGGAGACGTGAAGTACAGAGAGGAGGGTGAGAATGTGGTTAATGAGCAGCAGCACTTGTATGCGTTCTCCATTACCATGGCCCCACATTACCACAGCCTGTCCTGTCCATCCCCTCAACTTCATGTCTCCTCATGAACTCCATTACCACAGAGATCCAGCTGAAGAGCTTATTAGCTGTATTCAGGGTCATAATCCTTGACAAGTAGAGCAGAGAGGAGAATGAGGCAGCTCTTTAGCTCAGTGTTGTAAAGCAACTTGCCCTCTGGTTATGTGGGCACTAATAGGACGGCAGCCATTTTATTACTCCTAATGATTGCTTCCTAGACAAAACAAGCCATTATAACTGATGAAAGGTATTTGGGAATATATTTATAATAAAGTAATATTTAAGTACCGTATTTTCATTTTCTTAATTCTCAGAGAACCCCTTTGATGTACAAATATTTGTTTTTAAAGGGAACCTGCCATCATCTTTACTCTGCCCTAATTGAGGGAAGGATAAATGAGTGAGCAACAGATACTCATAGGAATTTATCATGAGGGGAATATTTGAAGTCAGTTTTGCTTGAGTCTGCGTTGGAGTACTTTATGCCACATTTATCAAATGTCGCATGTTGTGTGTATGGTGTCATTAACATAGCTAACCACGCCCACTTCTCCACCATTTTGAAGCCAGAATTCTGGAGTGAAGGCATGATAAATCATGGATTCAGACTTTAGCTTATCTGCTATTATAAAGTAATTTCCCAAAATGTACTGTATAATGCTGGAAACACATGCCACAAACGAGTCATGCGCTGTCGGAGAAGAGTCCATCTTATTCATGAGCCCACCCACTGATGATTGAAAGTTTTCTTCAATGGAAAGGCTGCAGCCAGTGGGCGGGGGGAGCGGGAGCTCATGAATACGCTGGACTCTTCTCTAGCAACGTGTGACTCTTAAAGGGGTTGTCCGGCTTAAGAGCTGAACCCGGACATACCTCCATTTTCACCCCGGCAGCCCCCCTGACTTGAACATCGGAGCAGTTAATGCTCCGATGCTCTCCTTTGCCCTGCGCTAAACCGTGCAGGGCAAAGGCCTTCTTTGGAGATCCGGTTACGTACTGGGCTCTCCATGCGGCTGCCAGGAAGCCCGGTGACGTAACCGGCACTGATGGGTGGGATTTAGCACTGCCCTAGCCAGTAAAACGGCTAGGGCAGCGCTAGATCCCGCCCATCAGAGCCGGTGATGTCACCGAACACACTGCCGGGCGGAAGTTTCCGCCCGGCAGTGTGTTATTGAAAACAAAAGAGCCCGTGCCCTGCGTGATTTATCGCAGGGCAAGGGAGCGCATCGGAGCATCAGATGCTCTGATGCTAGGCTCAGGGGGGCTGCCTGGGTGAAAATAAGGGTATGTCCGGGTTCAGCTCTGAACCCGGACAACCCCTTTAAGTTCTTGGAAACTTTACATTAGATAAGTGACAGTTGAAATCAGCTTGTCTGTCTCTATTTTATGCTGCCCTCAAAAAGGGATTTTTCCTTTGAATTGCAAAAAATAATCTTTACATATAGAATACCACGTCCTCTTTTTTATGGTTAATGCAAACACAGAGGCTGCAATTTTAGCAACGTCAGAACATTTTATATAGAAGAGTTGTATTCTTAGATTTCCAAATGTGTTTGTAAAAAATGAATCGTTATAGTCAGCTGTCACACTGACCGTATACGTGTTATCATGGCCAGATTATAATTGGCTATACATGAGCTGTCATTAATCGTGATGTGTAACATTGTGACCAGGCTCTAATAAGATCCACAGACTTTATAGTGACAACCTGATGTTTTTTATGTAAATTAATGGGTGATTGACAAAGAGATGTTCCCATAAATAGTGTCATTGACTCATAATAATAAGACCCTGCTGAAAATCCTGTCCTATAGCAGAGCACGTACCGTATTATTAAAGAATAATTTGGCTGATGTAACTATTGCCTAGTTTTCTAGGGTCCTTAGAGCTCGACATAGAGGATTGGGACTATTACAGAGTATTTGATTGTTTTGCAGTACCTTCCAGAAAAGTGTATTTCTTCTTCAGAAAGTGTGTCTTAGAGGTATTTTTGTGCATTTCTACCCTGATTATAAAACTTTCTATATTTTATTTCACAGCATGAGAAGCCCAAACTCCTAGAGCCATTGGATTATGAGTCTGCCATTACAGAGCTTGAAAATAGTTATTCAAACGACCCTCTAAAAGATCTTGTATTATTCCCTGAAGACGACTTTTCAGTAAGTCCTTATTTACGTTGGCTTAGTATATCTTCTATGCGCCATTGAATAATCTGCCATTTGGGAACTGCAATATTGGCTAGCTACCATTAAGGAGTCTTACTCATGAAAGCATGTGCTGCCGGAAATGATTAGACTTTTATTACACGGGCCGAATGCACTGCCACATGGAGGTGGCGGGCGCGATTCTTTGTTTGTCTATGATAAGATTCAAAATTTAACAATGTATAGGGCTCCTGATTTAGGTCCCAGAAACGCGTTGAGCCGGACGTTAGCTAGTTAGAACAGATGAAATGAATAGGTGACAAGCAGCTACAATGGTTTTTTTAAGTTATTGGTGAGGGATATGTAGCGAGACATCGTCGCACCTAATGTTTCCAAGATAGATATAGGGTAATAATGGTACCATATTAAAAGTTTGAATAAAGGCAATCCTAAAAATAGCGTAACCCTCTGCCTATTCCCTCACCTAGGATATTGATTACTATAAGGGCAAGTTGGTGGACAAAGCTATAGTGGCCTACTCTGTTAATGGGGTCTTATTTACATTGTCCTTATATTTCTTACATATCCTGGTAGTAATAAGTCATTGATATACGTCCCACCCAGTTTTTAAGAGAGTATTGGAAATAAAATGTATTTGTTTTAGTGTCCTGGTAGCTTGTAAACTATATTGATTAGTGACACCAATTAGAGTTGTGAACTAAAATTGCAGTGAGTTTTATTACACTTGCCACACATGTTTTTGGTTGCTGTCTCTGTGCTGTGTTCTTGGATTTCTGAGACGTAGTCACACCGATGTTACCTCTAACATTTCTAAATTACAGTGCTCTCATCTACAGATTAGGGTCACATAGTACTTACAGTACTGGTGATGGTTGGCAGTTATTACAAAGATGTAGGTTAGGGTAGGTTCACACCTCCCGGCAGAGAACAGCCTGCTGGAGTTCACCCCATCTGACGTAGCAAGATGCTGCCGTTCACTACCAAGCTTCATTGACTAAAAGCTGTTAAGAACAGCTCAGGAAATATGGCTGCCCCCGTAATCATGTTCAAGAAACACAATAAATAGATCTAAAATAAAAAACAAAAACAGCAGGGGTCCTAGGACAGAGCCTTGCGGGACAACAACAGAGAGGGAATGAGACGAGGAGGTGGTGCGGGAGTGGGAGATGCTAAACGTCCGGTCTGTGAGGTATGATGTGATCCAGGAGAGGGCCAGGTCAGTGATGCCAAGAGATGAGAGAGTTTGCAACAGAAGGGAGTGGTCAACAGTGTCGAAGGCAGAGGACAGGTCAAGGAGAAGGAGGACAGAGTATTGTTTCTTGATTTTGACTGTCAGTAGGTCATTGGTGACTTTGGTAAGGGCAGTCTCGGTCGAGTGGTGGGGTCGGAAGCCAGATTGTAGGCGGTCAATCAAAAAACAAAAACAGATTGCAAAAAATGATCTGTGCTGCTATCTAGTTTTAATTGGCAGATACAATGTTTGGTGACACCTTCTTATTGAATGACGTATGCCATGGTGCACAGCACACAGTGTTAAAAACTGAAAGCAAGAGGTTATATATCAACGGCTGTTAAAGGGATGGCGGGGATTTATGGTCCAGCCCCCTGTGTGACACAATTGCATTGGAAGACAGTGGAGGTAATTGGAGTACAAGGGATGTACAGAAATTAACATTTACTACAGCATGCATTTGGCAATATGTGCAATTTGTGAATATTATTAAAACATATCTGATGTTATACAAAGCTAAGCTGCCCCAAAAATTAATTCCTTCAAATGTTAGATTTTTTCTAGATGTGCTCCAACCATAGCATCTATTTTGTCTCCTAATTTGTATGCAAGTTCCAATTCTTTAAAATCCAAATGGCTCTCAATGCGAAAATTGCATAAATTTAGCCACAATAAGCTAGTCCTCAAAGGGGTGGAGACCAATGCAGAGTTTTTATTGAAGTGAAGGAGAGCTTGGCTGCCTCCAGTAGTCCCATAGAGGTGAATGGAGAGGTGGCCGTGCGTGCACCGTGTGCTCTTCATTCATCATTGTGGGACTTCCGAAAATAGCTGAGAGTGCTTGCTTGGCTCTTTTTGAAACTCCCATAGCAGTAAGTGGGGGGCACCAGTTCTCTATCACTTCGGAGACCCTGTTTTGGCTATAGGCTTTGGTCCCAGAGATGAGACCCGCACATATCTGAATTTGATGACATACTGTATCTTAGAGATATGCCATCAAAGTCTGAGACGGGCCAACCCCTTTAAACTGGAGTGTAATGTAAATAAAACAGGTAGTCTCAGGTCAGACTGGGTTACGACTCTACTGACATTGTCCCCACTTACAGCTGATATCTTAGGCAACCACATTCTAAAAAGACATAACAAGGCCTCATGCACACGACCGTATCCGTTTTGTGGTCTGAAAATCGTGGATCCACAAAATGCAGATGCGGTGCATGTGCCATCCACATTCTTTTCTTGCGGACCCATTGACTTCATTAGGGCCGCGGTCCACATTTTTCAGATATATTCTATCTTTTTCCAGTGCGGACATATGGATGCAGAAAGCTCACCGATGATCTGTGTGCTTTCTGCATCCATATTTCCGTTCTGCTAAAAAGATAGAACATGTCATAAACTTGTCAGCAAAATGCGAACCATACCCCCTAAAGTCAACATCAACAAATCCAACATGGATGGTGTCTGCAATATGCGTACCACGAGATACATGCGGTCGTGTGCATTAGGCCTAATGTGCATTACTGCAATTACTAAAATTAGTTCCAGGCTGCTTTATGGAGGAATCCCAAGATGTAGATCACTTTAATTTCTGACATAAATGATGTGTTAAGGATTATTTTCATAGGAATCCTGGCTGCTTGTATGGGATTCAAATCCCATGTTTCCATAATGGAACATATACCCATTGCTGGCAATTGCCTTATAATTATGAGAACAAGGTTAACTGTAAGTAATTCAGCAGCTATAATGTGAGAAATACTAGTATCGTAAATGGAGCTTGGATATATAGATATAACATACAGTAAGCACATGGGAGGACTGGGAAAATACCTAAAAGTGGTGCCAAATACAAATTGACAGAAAGCGGGGCAACACAAGGACTATCCGATTGTAATAAATCCAAACTGAACAAACCTGATCAGGGATGGAAATCATGGCTACTTTCACACTAGTGTTAAAGTTTTCCGGTATTGACTTCTGTTCTAGGGGCTCAATAACGGAAAAAAACGCTCCAGTTTTGTCCTAATACATTCTGAATAGAAAGCAATTCCGTTCAGTATGCATCAGGATGTCTTCCATTCCGTCCCTTTTACAGTATTTGGCCGGAGAAAATACTGCAGCATGCTGCAGTATTTTTTCCAGCCAAAATTCCGGAACACTTGCCGGAATGCCGGATCAATTGAAATGTATTAATGCCGGATCCGGTACCAAGCGTTCAGGAAATTGCCGCATGTGTTCACGAAACTGCACGGATCTGGTTTTTACGGTCTGCGCAGACCTTTAAAAATGTGAAAAAATAAATACCGGATCTGTTTTTCCGGATGACACAGGAGAGACGGATCTGGTATTTCAATGCATTTGTCAGACGGATCCGCATCCGGAAACAAATGATCTCCGTTTGCACACGGATTTACGAATCCGGCAGGCATTTCCGGCAACGGAACTGCCTGCCGGAATCCAACAACGCTAGTGTGAAAATAGTAAAGACAATGGGAGCCTGATCCGTTTTTTTTTACTGTTAAAAACCCCCGGATCAGGCACAATTGACTTAGGCTACTTTCACACTAGCGTTTTTGCTGGATCCGGCAGGGTTCAGCAAAACCGCTTCCGTTACTGATAATACAACCGTCTGCATCCGTTATGAACTGATCCGTTTATATTATCTTTAACATTGCCAAGACGGATCTATCATGAACGCCATTGAAAGTCAATGGAGGACGGATCCGTTTTCTATTGTGGCAGATTGTGTTAGAGAAAAAAAGAAACGTCTCCATTGACTTTCATGCAGGATCTGTCTTGCTCCGCATCCCAGGACGGAAAGCAAACTACAACATGTTGCGGTTTGCTCTCCAGTATGGGAACGCAACTGAACGGAACGGAAAGCATTTTGGAGCATTCCATTCTGTTCAGTTTTGCCCTCATTGACAATGAATGGGGACAAAACCAAAGCGTTCCCCTATGACGGATCTCAATACCGGAAAACTAAAACGCTAGTGTGAAAGTAGCCTTGATTTTCATGCCTAATCAGGTTTGTTCAGTTTTACAAACCGGATACGAAAACGCAACTGAACTGAACTGATGCATCCTGATTCGTTTTGTCTCCACTAACAATGGATGGGAACAAAACTGATCAGTTTTTCCAGGTTTAGAGATCCTCTGCTAGATCTCAAAATCTGATTTGAAAATGCAGATGTGAAAGTAGCCTTAGGAGGACTCGGGCGGCCCCCTGGGCATCGGCCCACTGGGAAATTTCCCTGTAGGGCAGGCATGGCCAACCTGAGGCTCTCCAGCTGTTTTAAAACTACAACTCCCAGCATGCCCAGACTGCCTACAGCTAGCAGCCTACAGCAGGGCATGGTGGGAGTTGTAGTTTTACAACAGCTCGAGAGCCTCAGGTTGGCCATGCCTGCTGTAGGGTATATGGCCAGTCCACCTCTGAGTAAGCATGTTAAATATGTATTATGCTACTTTCCCACTTGTGGTAGCCATTTCCAGCAGGCTTTTCCAGCGGGGGAACAGCCTGCCGGATCCGTGCTACTGCTAGTCCACCATCCTGCTGGAAGTCCGCTCCGGCCCCAGCCACTATAATAGGGCGGGCCGGAGGGCCGGCCGCAGCACGGCAAACATGCAGAGAGGTGGCCGGACAAAAACCGCAGCATGCTGTAGTTTTTTTCCAGCCGCCTCTCGGCATGTCTGCTGTGCTGCGGCCGGACCTCCGGTCCGTCCCCATTATAGTGAATGTGGCCAGAGTGGACTTACGGCGGCACGGTGGACTAGCAGTAGCACGGAACAGCCTGCGGGAAAAGGCTAACGCGAGTGTGAAAGTAGCCTTAAATGGCACATACAGAGGCCTAGAGAAGTGACAATTGCTGCTCTGACCTAGATAAATGATCGTGGCAGTTGTCGCCTTCGCTGTGTTTGCTTAGCATACTAAAGATTCTTCATTCAGCTCTAGGAACCAGAAGAAAACAACTTGCGAGTAATATAATATTGAAGGGGTTGTTTAGGTTAGATATTGATGGCATATCAATAGAATATGTAATCAGTGTCCAACTGATGAGCATCCCCCTGTTGTGTCCCCCATAGCTCTAAACCCAAAGAAGGTACACCACCACTGTGTCTCCCATTGACTCCCCTTGGCGTTCTCTGGAGACGGCATAGTCGTCCATGTTCTGTCAATGCTGTTTACTATAAATTCACTACTCAATATTTGTATTCCCCTTGCAGTAATTTCGGGCATCTTCTGCATTGTGCCATTCCTCTATTATTCCATATATGAAGAAATTGACAACTGGCTGTTCCCATAACCATAGTCGGTAGGGGGTGTTCACACAGTCTCATACTGTCAGCACCAACGGCATTTGGTAAAAACCAATTTTGCAATGTATTCATTTTCAGGAAGCATAACAGAGGTACAAAACAAACAGAGTTATCGTGTAGGGAGTGCAGGGTGTTCCTCCAACTCCATAGTACAGAGCTTGAATCTGTAGGTGTCTGTGTGAAGGCATATGTAGGTAGAGTATGGGCCCGTAGGCTTAGGTGTGCAAGAGCCCATAGCCATGAAATGCCATTATGATTGAATGTAGGTGCTGTTCTCATGTGAGAATATTATAGTTGCAGGGTCGTCAAGGATAGAAAGGATACATCAGGAGTAGAGATGAGCGAACTTCTGTTTTAAGTTCGGCGTCTAAAGTTCGGGGGCGGGTTAGCGGAGAATCCCGATCTGGAACCGGATATGGATTCCGACTTCCGTTGTGGTCCGTGGTAGCGGAATCAATAATCGGCCATTATTGATTCCGCTACCACGGACCACAACGGAAGTCGGAATCCATATCCGGTTCCAGATCGGGATTCTCCGCTAACCCGCCCCCGAACTTTAGACGCCGAACTTAAAACAGAAGTTCGCTCATCTCTAATCAGGAGGACAATGTCAATCACAAGAAAACATACAAGTCATGAACATAAAGTATTTGTTACGACCAGAGGATGTGGATCCCCTGGATCAGCAGATAGAGGCCTAGGAATTAGCCCAATATTGCTGACTGCTGACTCAGAGTCAGGACCCTGGTGTCTGCACCAGTCACCCAGAACGCAGCTAACTGCAGCAGTGTGTACAGAGTCCATCTAAGGCAGCGTAAAGGAACAGATGATCTTTACTGGCAGAAAGTATACAAAAGTCACTTGCAATAAAGGCAAAACAAAATTCTGAGTAATACTGGGTCAGGCGAACTCGTGGTCAGGCAGTGCAGGGTTAGAAATCCAGGCGAACTTACAGAAGACGGCAGGCAGATTCGTAGTCAGGCAATGCATGGGTCAATAGTCCAGATAATCCAAGTGGCAGACAACAGGCAGAATCGTAGTCAGGTAATGCAGGGGTCAATAGTCCAGATAATCCAAGTGGCAGACGACAGGCAGATTCGTAGTCAGGTAATGCAGGGGTCAATAGTCCAGATAATCCAAGTGGCAGACGACAGGCAGATTCGTAGTCAGGTAATGCAGGCGTCAATAGTCCAGATAATCCAAGTGGCAGATGACAGGCAGAATCGTAGTCAGGTAATGCAGGGGTCAATAGTCCAGATAATCCAAGTGGCAGACAACAGGCAGAATCGTAGTCAGGTAATGCAAGGGTAAATAGTCCAGATAATCCAAGTGGCAGACGACAGGCAGAATCGTAGTCAGGTAATGCAAGGGTCAATAGTCCAGATAATCCAAGTGGCAGACGACAGGCAGAATCGTAGTCAGGTAATGCAAGGGTCAATAGTCCAGATAATCCAAGTAACAGACGACAGGCAGAATCGTAGTCAGGCAATGCAGGGGTCAATAGTCCAGATAATCCAAGTAACAGACGGCAGTCTTCAGCAGAAGTTGCCGGGTATACAACCACGCTTGGGCACTTCATGGTAAGTGAAGCTGCCCTATATGCCAGTATCTCCGCATCCGGTGGGGTCAGTGATTAGGAGCCTGCTTGCCACTCCCATAAGAATGGGAGAGATGTGCCCGCGTGCGCTATAGCGTACCAGATAATACCTGGCCGTGAGGACGGATGTGGCGGTATGCTGGCGGGTGCCTGCTTCTCCTGCGAGGTAAGCCAGCACTGAGACCCATGGCGCTGCAGTGTGCAGGTGACGATCTGCCACCCTGCAGTGAGGTCACGGACCCAATACTGACAGTATCCATTAGGTGTAATAGCTGAAAGCCCTTATTTATACAATTGGCCAAGTTTTTGTGATTCTGACTTGTGCAAAAGAAAAGGCTGTTTTAAAATTTTTATTTGGTCTTTATTAAAAAATGTCAGCAGTTTTTGTGATACATGCAGTTAAAATCAGTCTATTTTCAGACTGTCCCTCTGGAGTTCCATCAGCAGACAGCTTATGTGAAGCCTTATCTCTGACCTCCTGACCTCATAAGCTCTCATTATAGCTAAACCCTTATCAAACTGATATATTGCTTAAATGAGTGTTTATGAGGTCATGAGATTGAGATAAGGCTTCACATGAGCTGTCAGCTGCTGGGACCTAGGAGGTACAGTCTGCAAACAGACTGAATTTTAACCTCTGTATCTCAAAAACTGCTGACATTTTTTAATAATGACTAATTTAAAAAAAAAGATTTTTTTGCCTAAAATGAAAGCAAAATGCAATGATAAAGACAATTTCCCCCGAAGGTGTCCATGGCAGTCGAAGATTTACTTGCAGAACTCCTTCTGTTACCATGCGTAATGTTTAAGAAGAAACAAATCTGCAGAACGCTCCTCTGCTCATCTATTATGAATGTCCAGTGAAAGGTATCATCCTCTGCAATGAACGCCCAAGGAAAGACCAGCAGTCAGCGCTGGCCTGAAGCTTCCGCCAGCAGCAGATCTCAAGGCTCTCTCTTCTGATTTGTGTTTTTGTGAGTTCTGCCTTTTTCTTGATAGATTTCTTCTAATTCTGCAAGCTGTGAGATAATGGATAGAAAAGTGAAAGTAATGAGTCAGCTAACAGTTGAATGCCTCTTCTTGCTGCATATTTTTCACGTGGATTCCCACGCCTGAATCCACATAATATACATGTATTCAGTGTCCCATTCATTTAAAGAGGACCTAAACCTTTGTTGAAACCACAGCAGTGCCTGTCAGAGCAGAAAAGCTAGAAAATCTATATGTGGTTTCAGCAAAGGTTGAAGAATTTTTCCACCATGGATGTGAAGTCTATTTTGCAGGAAAAAAAGAGGTGATATTTTACTTCTTGTCATGGAATACCTATAAAATCATAGAAGCTGCGGCTAGGTAGGTGAACACAGATTAGTCCCATTAATATTGAGCTACTCCATGTGCAGATCTGTGGCACGACATGCTGCAAATCCATGGCAGAAAACCGTGGATCAGCTAAGTGAACATACCCTTAGGCCTTATAGTGGAGCAGTAATTTGTCACCTGTAGACTTTTTGGAGCTCATGCTGTATCGGATGGCTCGTTATAGAGCTATACGTACGCTTTTATGAGAAAATAGCATCGTAATACATGTAAAGCACACAAAATGTGTCTTCATGTAGCCTCCTTCCTGCACATGGCACTGCCGAGGCTGGCCATACAAGTGAGATACCTGTTACCCGAGGCGCTGTCCCAGTCCCCTCATACATATACTTTTTTTAAATACCTTTTTATTAGATTTACTATTTTAATTAAAGGGGTTGTGTGGGTTCAGAGCTGAACCCAGACATAACCCCATCTTCACCCCTCTGGTCCCTTTGATATGAGCATTGGAGCTTTTCATGCTCCGATGCTCTCCTTTGCCCTGCGCTGAATCACACAGGGGAAATTCATTTTATGGAGATCCGGTGATGTACCGGGCTCTCCATGGGGACTCCTAGGCGGAGGCTTCTACCCAGTGAGCACAATGATGTCACCGGCAGGGCCGGTGCTACCATAAGGCAGACCAAGCGGTCGCCTTAGGGCGCACCCTGGGGGAGGGCGGAAAAATGTGACATGAAGGGGGAGAAATATAACATGGGGGTCTGATGTCTGACATTGGGGGCTGATGTCTGACATGGGGTTCTGATCTGAGGTCTGATTAACATTGAGGGTATGATTGGGGCTGTGAGCGAGGTCTGATTGCTGGTCTGACCTGAGGTGTAACTGGAAATCTTTTTTTCTTATTATCCTCCTCTAAAAACCTAGGTGTGTCTTAGAGCGGAAAATATGGTCCTTAACCATCCATTGTCTGAAGCAGAGAGAGGAGAAGCGAGGGGGGGGGGGGGGCGCCAAACTGTAGCTTCGCTTGTGTTGGCCAAAATCCTTGCACCGGCCCTGGTCACCGGCACTAATGGGCGGGTTTTAGCTAAAGCCCGCCCATCAGAGCCGATTGTGTCACTGGGAAGACTGCTGGATGGAAGCCTCCTCCTAGCAGCGTGCCGATGTAAACAAAAAAGCCCATGAAATGCTCCGATACTCATATCAGGGGGGCCGGAGGGGTGAAGATAGGGAAATTTAGTGCTGAGTGAAGCGACCTTCGGATGCTTTATCTGAAGTCGCTTCGTTCAAAACTTCTGAATAATACTGTGCGGAGATTTGTCTTCATGCAGTATTATAATGTATGGGCTTCAGTGAGCCGAGGTTAATTATTCACAAAGTCACTCATGACTTCGTTGAAAACTTCGGTAGTTGATATTTAAAGTGGAAAACCACTTAAAAACTTGAAACCGAACTCGGCTTCGGTTCCAAGGTACTAGTCGCGACTTTGTGAATAACTAGCTACAGCTCATCGGAGCCCATAAATTCTAATACTGTACGGAGACGAATCTCCGTGCAGTTTTAATCTGAAGTTTTGAACTAAGCGACTTTGGATTAAGCTTTCGAAGCTTGCGTCGCTCAATACTAATGGGGATATGTCCAGGTTCAGCTCTGAACCCAGACAACCCTTTAAGCACTATGTCCATTACTATGTACTTTTTACATATTATGTGTATTTATTTTTTTCTGCATTGTGCCCTTCCTCCATTATTCCTGTGTGGTGATGCTGGAAGGCGTGTATATCCCGTCCAGATACCTCAGCCGGTTGAGATAAATGAAATCCAGAAAGCTGCAGTGGTTTCAGCAAAGTGTAGTTTGCTGAGATAGTTTTGTCTAGATGTTGTTGTTCTGGGCTGGATTTCATGTGGACTGGGGGATACTGTAGGTTTGGTAGTGGGATCTGCCAGTCCACACCCTTCCACTACATGTATTGTCTTGCGCCAGAGGTGATCGCAGGTGAGGTCTGCTGCTGTAATCAAGGAGGGATAAAACAACCCTCTGTGTATAACTTGGAGGTAGAAAGTCTGAGGAAGCCTGAGAGGCTCTGTGTGGTCTCAGCCAGGACGGATGAGGGGCCACGAGGCTTTGTAAAGCCTAAAGTTTTTTTTGGGGGGGGACCAGCGACGCCTACGGAAAGAGGGTCGCATGGTCAGAGTCGGGAGGACTTCTGGACCATCTCCCCCCAAGGGTGCTGGTGTGGTCACAGCCTGGAAGCTGCTGGATCATTTATGGCTGAGGAAGCCGGATGTAATCCCGTGTGTGAACGGCGCTGTATAGGTGGGGTAGAGACAACACGTGTATTAGGTATAGCCCAGACGGGCAGGTGTTTATTTTCGATGTTTATGTGTGTGATGGTGCTAAAGTGCCAAAATAAAGCACCTTTTGGACTTTAACCCCGTTGTTAGAGAAGTCTGTGATTGCGTCTCCCTGAGAGAGAGCGATCCCTTACACCTGCTAGAAATGTATGAAAATAAAACAACTGGGCATTACCATTCCTCTTGATGTACACTATGTCCTTATACAATCTAACAATTTTTCCACTGATTGGACAGTGTCAGAGTCGGCATGGACACAGAAAAATAAGCCCAGTTGTCATTTTGTTTATACATTTCAAGGAGGAATAACAGAGGAATGGCACAATGCAGAGCTGTATGAATAATATGCTTCAGAATACAAGTATTTACTAAAACGGGCAGGTTATAGATGAGCTGCAGCAAAAAGTCAGAATTATGATAAAAAGTTTCAGTTTTAGGATTTGATCTTCCAGATGCATTTTCTGCTACTACTCAGGTATCCTGTCTGTGCAGAGCTCTACTGTTTAGCTTCTAACCACATTTGGCCACATCTCCTTTCCTTTTCCTGTGACATATTCACATGTCTACATTAACTATTTCCGGAAAAAGTAAGCTCACCCAGAAGAGTCATTAGCCATATCTTGTGGTTAGCTTCTTGCATGGTAACCGCCAGCAGGCATACAAACAGCTAGTGGTACTGTAGAGACCTATCTGCTGTGCCTCATTACTTCAAAATAGAGGCAGAAAAAGTACTTATTCCTCAGCGGTACTGCCCTCCTGGACATGTATAGCACATGCGCAGAGACCTGTAAACCCGTGTCTGCATGCAATAAGAACATCTTTACTAAGGCCTCATTCGGACAGCTGTATGCTGTCTGCAAAAATGCAGATCCTTTCTTTTTGCAGATTATATGCAAACCCAATGACTTTGATGGGTCCCTTTTCTTCCGTTCCATGGCTCCGCAAAACAAATAAAGCATGTCCAATACTTGTCAGCGAAAATCAGGTTGAGCCCCATTGAAGTCTATGGGTCCGCAAAAATGCAGAATGCATTCTGTTTTTTTGCGGACATGCTGATCTTTCTACAAAAAAAAATCCGCATTTTTGCGGACAGCATACAGCCGTCTGAATGAGCCCTAATACTGTCTAAAAGTAAGTAAACTAAGGCTAGGTTCACATCTACATTTTGAAAATCCATGGAGGAGCAGACTACTGGAGTTACCGTATCCAGCATAGCCGGACACCACCAGGCACCGCCAGATTCTCATTCATTATAGTGGCAGCCAGCAGGTTTCTGGTATGAATGCTGGCCTTCTGCTGGAGATTGCATGCAATCGAGTTGACAGTAGGTAGGTAATGTGTCCCGCTGTTTACAGGGCCTCTCTGGAGCTGCACAGGTTGCACATATGCCATTCATAATTCTCTTACCCAGTCACGTGTCATTTGGGGAACATGTCACGGCAGGGTCACATGTGATACCCATCCACTGTGGAGGTTGACAAGCAGGGACTGGAGGGCTGAGACCACAGGGGTGGACAAAAGGAGCTGGAAGTGCGGCGGGCTGAAGCAACGCCAACAGCTAGGGGTCCCTTTAAGGTTTTATAAGAGTTTAAAAGTTTGTTGTGACGCCAGTTGCATTTCAGCAACGAGGGACTTAATCCCCCTAAGTAGATGGTATTGGTGGTAACTAGGTGCAGGAATGCCAGAGTGGGGTAAGGGTTGCCTATAATGTCTCTTTAGGTTTGTGGCTTTGCACTTTTCACAGTGCTCCTACCTGGATATCCTGGAAACCCAGGCATGGTGGTCTGTCGCCGGCTGAAGAGCAAGGGATAGTTGTTGCAGAGGATGAAGAAATGAATTGAGTCCAGACTTGGTATTAACGTTGAAAACAGCTTAAGGCCTCATGCACACGACCGTTCCATTTTTAGCGATCCGCAAATTGCATTGTAGAAATGGCTATTCTTGTCCACAAGACGGACAAGAATAGGACATGCTATATTTTTTTTGCGGGGCCACGGAACGGAGCAACGGATGCGGAAAGCACACGGAGTGCTTTCCGCTTCTTGTGCGGCCCTATTGAAGTGAATGGGTTCGCACCTGAACCACAAAAACTGCGGCTCGGATGCGGACCACGACAACGGTTGTGTGCATGAGGCCTTACTTGAATAAACTTGCATTAGAGAACAATCTTCCAACTTTATCTTGGTCACCAGCAAGCTTTGGCATAAGTTTTGGCAGGCAAACACATTCGGATCTGCTAGATCTGAACCTCTTTAGCTCTGCTGTGCTGGTAGATTAAATGGAAACTTTTCCTTTCTGCTGTACTTAGCTTGGTAGTCTGACTCTATCTTGATCTGTATCTTTATCTTTTATCTTGGTCTCTTATCTTCCTCTTTATCTCTTATCTTTATCCAGGGAACCTTTCCTCCTGGCTTCTGAAGCTCCTTGCTCTTTTTCTCTTATACCAGCAGAGCTGATGGTGCGCCACTGGCCTTGGCAAGGCCTGTCCAGAAGGGAGGAGGGCCTGCTGCACACCCTTCCCCCCACAGGGGGTAAGCTAGACTCACCACTAACTAACTGAACTCCTCCCTCTCTAGAGAGGGCTAGAATGGAAAGCAGGTTCCACTCTAGGTAAACTAGCTCTGCCAAGATTGCCGCCATCTACTGGTGAACCGGGCACATTATACTTTAACATAACATTTACATGGAAAAAAATTATGCACATTATACAGGACCTGGAAATTAATACATATGATGACATTATATTAACCATAGGAGATAGTGGGGAGCAAAATGAGGTGGTAATACCAGTCGGGGGTATTACAGAAGTACAGTATGCTTCCCTATGTGGGTGGGGGCTGCCGAAGCTGGACAATCCCTTTAAATCCATAGAGCCACTAAAAATACAATTCTGATCATTCAAAAAGCCACAGCACTGCAAAACAAACACATGCTTTGACCATGTTGGACATTTCCAGAAGTTTATATTTGCATATTTTCTCATCTCTTTTGCTCATGAAGCCATTTCTTCAGCCATGATATTACTTATTCAGTTGTGACTCATACTTCTCACAGAGGAACTATCCCTTCCCCATTTTTTCTTCCTGTAATTGGTATCGCTGCATACAGTTTTATGTGGTTACAGCTTATTCAGTGTATAATAAAATAAAGTTACACCACTTTCAGACCTTTTTTTACTATCGCTGCTTGCTGTTAAGCTAGTTTCACACTAGCGCTAAAATGTCCTGGCAGAGAAACAGCCGTCCGACCCCTAATACTTACCTGCCTCTCTTCTGGCCCTCACTCCACAATACCTTCCCGGCCCACTATTCCAAACTACCCCTAACCTCTTAATAAAAATTTGAATAAATTGGCCACAGCAGCCGTTTTATTAAAGGGGTTATCCGAGTTATTTTTTTGTTCTTTCTATGTTCCTAACTAAGCAAATGTAACAGCTTTCCAATTAACTCGCTTTATCTCCAGTGGCTGGTTTCTCAGATTTAATTGAGGGTCACATGACCTGTGATGTCAGCTTCTCTCCCTGCTCTGATAAAGGTTGTTCGTCACTGTGCTGGCCACACCCCCCTTCACTGCCTCTGCTCTCTCTCTCCTAAGATTCTTAACCCCTTCAGCTGCACATACTGGCTAGCTGCAGCAGTGACAATTCTGGGCACAGGATCTGACAGACTAGACAGAGCATTGCACAAGAAGGTAGGGGGAAGATCCTGTGTGTATTAGCAGTGTCATACAGGTAGTTCTACACTTACAAGTTGCTGTTGATTCTCTCAGCAGGCAGACATAGCACTCAGGGCAGCTCTTGTATCCACTCCCTTAGCAGAGCAGGGGGAGGGGCAGAGATTGTTTTTATTGCATGTAAACAAAGGCCCAGAAAAGAACCAGGGAAATGAGGAAAAATATATATATTTATTTGCATAAAACTTGCTTAGCTCAGTTATATATCAGATTTTCAGTGCTATATATTTTTTTTTTTCATAACTCGGACAACCCCTTTAACATACAAACATATATAAAAACCATAACACTTAATGATAAATCCACCCAGGGGGAGGTCCTTGAAGCCCCAAATAACTGAAAATACCCCACCGGGGTGAGCCAATTTGCCTCCATTCGTTGCCCACCAGCTCAGAAGCACCACTAAATGGCCCATTTTAATTTCGCCACAATTGGGAGTCCAGTCCCGACCAAGGAGCCCTCCCATCATCCTCACCAGTGAATATAACCAACTTCAAGGACCTCCTACTGCCCCATTCCTGGCCATAAAACGACCCATAGCCCTATTTACATTAATAATCCTTGTCTTGTTCACACTCTCCACCGATCTGGCACCCCTCCAAACCTTCCTCGGGACTAAATCGGACCAAACAGTCGCCAATCCCGGAAACAAAGCCCATAACCACAACAGGTCAAACTTCACATCCCGAAGTAGTTCCCTAAATGGCCGTGCTGCCAAATCATTGCCACCCACATGCAGCACTAACACGTCGGGTGCCTTATCCTGCCTGACAAAATGATGCACCTCTGGCAACACCCCAGCCCACATCATAACCCTGCGCCCCAACTACCTTACCACCACTGCCGATCGTGGGAAACCCAATTGCTGACCGTCCGGCCGAACCGCTGCCCGGACAGCCCCCCAGAAGACATAAGAATGCCCAAGAATCCATACTAGGACTGGAACTGCACCTGTAATGAGAAACCAAAGCAAAGAACAATCCTGTTGACAAACCCACAACCCCTATAAAGCCCACTCCATTTTACATTCAATTTAAACGGATATAAGACCGAAACCGAATCGATTCCCAACGCCCAATGCGCTTGATAACCTCGTTACTTAACCCCCACCGGGCCGCCTCCGTCGCCGCCCCAATCCGAAACAAATGACTTGAGTACCCTTCTTAACCGAGTCCCAACCTCTTTAAACATTTTGAAAAAACTGCAATGGACTGAAAATGAGATAAAAACGACCCATCATTATGTACTAACAATGGTAAAACCCCCATCCTCATTTCCATCCTATATTCCCTCATACATCGCACTGGGCACATAGCAAAACCCGGAACGCCGAACAGCGATAAATAATGAATTCCACCCTATCATGAAACATATCCAAGTCTTCCCTAAGCAACCCTTCCACCCGACTAACTGTCAGACAGACCAATTCCCCTAAGCGCAACGCCCCAAAAAACGCCAAAGAAAACGCTACTCTAAATAACCGCTCCTCCCAGGCCGAACTACAAACCTCTTTCAACTGATCACCCAACTCCAAAAGCAACGCAAACGACACCGGCCTCCTACTATTTTCCCCTACCCTTAAACGACCCCAACCTTTCAACGCCCTAATGACCAAAAAGGACTTTGTGAAGTCCGTCATTTTTCTCAGCTTGAACCCAAAGGCCAACACAGCTATACAACTATTCATTTTTCCCACTGACCAACCCTCTTCTCTACAATGACCTATAAACAATAACAACGGAACCTCCAACTCTTCATTCCCAACCCCCAATCCAACACACCAGTCCTCCCAATACTGCCACGCATTTGAATAAGTCGCCCACGTACCAGGCGCCAATGATGCCTGAATGAGCCCTGTTACTGTCCCTCCAGAAGATCCCACAGGCAACTCGGGCACTCCCTCCCAAACTCTTCTGCCTCTGGAGCCAGCTGCCAGAACCGATCCCACTGCGAACGAGAGAGAGCATCAGCAACACAGTTGTCGACCCCTGGCACATGCACCACCACCACCCATGTATTAAGGGACAGACACTCCAATACAAGCCGCTGTAGCAGCCGTACCACTAATGGCAACGAGGCCGACAACCCATTTATTGCCTGAACCACTCCCAAGAACAGTGGAATCAAACTTTTTTTATCCCTGAATACTTTCCCCTTCAACATAACAGCCACCACTATGGGGAAGAGCTCCAACAATGCAAAATCTTTAACCCATCCCCTTTCCACTCAACTATGTGGCCAACCCCCAGCACACCATTGACCCCCGCACACAACCCAAAACCACAACCACCCGCTGCATCCGAAAATAACTCAAAATCAAAAGAATTCTACAACCTAGCCCATGAATAGCGAGCGACCATTATAGTTCTCTAAAAAGGAACTCCACCCCTCCATGTCCACTCTCAATTCATTACCTAAACAAATGTAATGATGTGGTGCAACCCCGCCCGCCATCACCACCGCTAACTGTCTGCTAAAAACCCTCCCCATAGGCATAATCCAGCACGCAAAATTGAGCTTTCCAAGAAGCGACTGAAGCTCACGCAATTTTATCTTTTTTAATTGACTAGCCCTTGCTACCTCCCATTTTAAATCCACCAACTTATCCATAGGCAGTCTACATTCCATTCTGATCGTGTCAATCACTATTCCCAAAAAACTCAATTCCGCCAAAGGAACTCGCCCGAACAATGTACCTAATGTGTGCAACAACAGTGCACAAACCCGCGAGTCCGGGGGCCCAATACACAGGAAGTCATTTAAGTAGTGAATGATGGATTCACAACCTGACACGTCCGCCACCGCCCATTCTAAAAACGAGCTAAACGCTTCAAAGTACGCGCAGGAAAGAGAACAGCCCATTGGCAAACACCGATCTACAAAATAATCCCCCATCCCAAAAACACCCCAACAAATGCAAACAATCCAGATGCACTGGCAATAACCTAAACGCCGCCTCGATGTCAGTTTTTGCAAGCAACGCCCCTTTTCCAAACTTCTTAACCCAATCCACTGCCGTGTCAAATGAGGTATAGACCACAGAACACAAGTCCGGATCAATACCGTCATTGATCGACGATGAAATGATCGACTAGGAAATGACAAATGATAAATAAGCCTAAACTTATTCATCTCCTTATTTGGAACCACCCCCAGTGGCAACACCCGTAAATTCACTAACGGCGGCTCCAGAAACTGACCCGCCATCCTAACTAGCAAGACCTCTTTTTTAAGTTTTTCTGCCACCACCTCCGGATGTTCCCTAGCCGATGATTTCAAGTTCTTTTTTAATAACACCTCCTCCCCTATAACAAACAGCCTTTCTGAGGACCCTTCCCTGTCGTGAAGGGTCCTCGGAAAGACTCTACATTTGGTGCCGAGTCCGGAGGGGGGGGGGGGTGTGACTGTGGGCTGAAGTACACCAGCTGCCTAGCCCGCCGCGGCCGGATAGCGATGGGCTGAGGCGAAGCTGATGCCTCAGCCGCCCCCCGCAACAACTCCTACACCTGCCCATGTTGGATCCATTCGTGCCCCCGAACCTCCGCTGCTGCCCTCAGCTGCCTGATGACTTCTTCAAGTTGATCCATTGTAGGTAAGCCTGCACTACAATCTGACGTGTCTTGGCTCTTTTCTGATTAAACCTAAAATGGCACACTTCTTCTCCCTGCCACAACAATTTAACCCCTCAATCCACACCACTACAATTAAATTAGCCAATCCCTACCCCCCAGGGTCTCCTCAAAAACGCCCCTTTAATCAAACTACCCTATCCCATTCCCCGGGGTCTCCCTGAACCAAACCTCGTCATGTTGGCCTCCCCTAAAGGCCCTGCTCCCCAGTCCGGCCATAACTTAACCAGCATAGCTGAATACTACTTTTCCCCACCGGAGCCCATTGATTATAATGAGGCCCAGCGGGGATCCGGCCTGTTTTTGGCATTAGTGCCGGAATTCGGCCAGACAAAAGCCGCTGCTGTGCCAGATGCGATGAATTCCGGCAGGCTGGAGAGGAGCGTTTTAGCGCTATAGAGAAACTAGCCTTAATGAATGGAAACATCTTTGTTTACATCCAAATGTTGAAAACTCGAGGCTACTTTCACATCTGTGGCTGGCTGTTCCGGCAGAGAAATTGGCTATTTGCCAGGTAGTGGCCTGATCCCCATTATAGTCAATGCAATCTGGCGGACAGGCAGTAGTATCTGGCTATGTCGGAGCCGGAGAACTTCAGGAGGCTGTTACATGCTGGAGAAGCAGATGAGGTGTGAACTATCCTTAGGGTGCATTCACATGGCAAAACACGGATTCTTAATGCGTACGTTCCACATTTTGCGGACCACACATGGCCGGCACTGTATAGAGAATGCCTATTCTGATCATCTTTTGCGACCCCATCGAAATGAATGGGTCTGCACCCATTCCGCAAAATTACGTAACAGATGCAGACCTATTTATACGGTCGTGTGAATGAACCCTTATGCTTGTTAAACTGACATAAGTGCAGTACCAGTTACACATGACATTAAGTGGAGGTCATAACCCTTATCGCAAAAGGACATAGTTACATAGTTAATACGGTTGAAAAAAAGACAAACGTCCATAAAGTTCAACCAAGGGATAGGTGGGGACGCGAATCCCAGAAGGAAGTGAGAATTAGATTTCTACACGTTTTCATAAGCATTAATGTTTCGTCTAAACCCTTAAGAATTTGTCTAAACCCTTTTTGAAACTGTCCACTGTTCCTGCTGTGACCACGTCCTGAGGAAGTCTATTCCACAGATTCACAGGTTCTTACAGTAAAGAAGCTTTGACGCTTCTGGAGACTGAACTTTTTCTTCTTCAGTCGGAGGCAGTGCCCCCTTGTTGAGCACATTTTACATGGAACAGCTTTTTGCCTTATTTTTTGTATGGCCCATTTATATACTTGTACAGGTTAATTATGTCCCCCCTTAGACGTCCCTTCTCAAGACTAAATAAATTCAATTATTTTAATCTTTCTTCATAACTAAGACCCTCCATGCTCCTTCTAATTTTAGTCGCTCTCCTCTGTACTTTTTCCAGCTGCAGTGCATCCTTTCTATGTACTGGTGCCCAGAACTGGACTGCGTATTCCAGATGAAGCAGCACCAGCGCTTTGTAAATTGCGGAACACGCACGGACACCATCCGTCTGACAACTTCTGTCCTTGGTAAACCCATGCTGGTTATCACTTATAATATTATTTAAAGTCACATACTCCTGTATATAGTCCCTTAAGAGTCCTTCATAACATCCTTAAAGGATGTATGAAGGAGGCTCATGAGCTGAGCCCAAATGCTGGCTGTGTAATATAGCTGAAAACAGGCTACAATGACTGAAATTGGAGATGCCATGGTCATTATCAAGTTCAGCATCTGAGGGGCTAGACAGAGGGAGGATCAGTTACTATGGCATCCTGAGGCCTTGTGAAGGCTCCCTAGCCTGTAATAGTAAGATGCCTGTCAAGCCATGCCTGGTCAGGTAGCCTTTAAAAATCCCACAGACTGCAATAGTAATAGCAATAGCACAAGCTCAAGTCCCCTGAGGGGACTATAATGTTTTAAAAAATATATACAGTACAGACCAAAAGTTTGGACACACCTTCTAATTCAAAGAGTTTTCTTTATTTTCATGACTATAAAAATTGTAGATTCACACTGAAGGCATTAAAACTATGAATTAACACATGTGGAATTATATTCATAACAAAAAAGTGTGAAACAACTGAAAATATGTCATATTCTAGGTTCTTCAAAGTAGCCACCTTTTGCTTTGATTACTGCTTTGCACACTCTTGGCATTCTCTTGATGAGCTTCAAGAGGTAGTCACCTGAAATGTTTTTCACTTCACAGGTGTGCCCTGTAAAGGTTTAATAAGTGGGATTTCTTGCCTTATAAATGGGGTTGGGACCATCAGTTGCATTGTGGAGAAGTCAGGTGGATACACAGCTGATAGTCCTACTGAATAGACTGTTAGAATTTGTATTATGGCAAGAAAAAAGCAGCTAAGTAAAGAAAAACGAGTGGCCATCATTACTTTAAGAAATTAAGGTCAGTGAGTGAACTTTGAAAGTGTCCCCAAGTGCAGTCACAAAAACCATTAAGCGCTACAAAGAAACTGGCTCACATGCGGACCGCCCCAGGAAAGGAAGACCAAGAGTCACCTCTGCTGCAGAGGATACGTTCATCCGAGTCACCAGCCTCAGAAATCGCAGGTTAACAGCAGCTCAGATTAGAGACCAGGTCAATGCCACACAGAGTTCTAGCAGCAGACACATCTCTAGAACAACTGTTAAGAGGAGACTGTGTGAATCAGGCCTTCATGGTAGAATATCTGCTAGGAAACCACTGCTAAGGACAGGCAACAAGCAGAAGAGACTTGTTTGGGCTAAAGAACACAAGGAATGGACATTAGACCAGTGGAAATCTGTGCTTTGGTCTGATGAGTCCAAATTTGAGATCTTTGGTTCCAACCACCGTGTCTTTGTGCGATCCAGAAAAGGTGAACGGATGGACTCCATACATGCCTGGTTCCCACCGTGCAGCATGGAGGAGGAGGTGTGATGGTGTGGGGGTGCTTTGCTGGTGACACTGTTGGGGATTTATTCAAAATTTAAGGCATACTGAACCAGCATGGCTACCACAGCATCTTGCAGCGGCATGCTATTCCATCCTGTTTGCGTTTAGTTGGACCATCATTTATTTTTCAACAGGACAATGACCCCAAACACACCTCCAGGCTGTGTAAGGGCTATTTGACCATGAAGGAGAGTGATGGGGTGCTGTGCCAGATGACCTGGCCTCCACAGTCACCGGACCTGAACCCAATCGAGATGGTTTGGGGTGAGCTGGACCGCAGAGTGAAGGCAAAAGGGCCAACAAATGCTAAGCATCTCTGGGAACTCCTTCAAGACTGTTGGAAGACCATTTCAGGTGACTACCTCTTGAAGCTCATCAAGAGAATGCCAAGAGTGTGCAAAGCAGTAATCAAAGCAAAAGGTGGCTACTTTGAAGAACCTAGAATATGACATATTTTCAGTTGTTTCACACTTTTTTGTTATGTATATAATTCCACATTTGTTAATTCATAGTTTTGATGCCTTCAGTGTGAATCTACAATTTTCATAGTCATGAAAATAAAGAAAACTCTTTAAATGAGAAGGTGTGTCCAAACTTTTGGTCTGTACTGGATATATTTATAATTGCAATTACCACTGTTCCCAATTTTACATATAAAAATAAACAATAAAAAATAAACATAATTGGTATCGTCACATATGAAAATGTCCAAGATATAAAAATATTTATAATTCATTGTGAACACTATAATGGGGGGGGGGGGATAGACAATTTGCTGTTTGTTGTGTGGTCACCCCCCACCCCCACCCCTAAGTAAAACATAATACAAACTACTGTATAGAAATTTCATATAGCTGTAATCTTGCTGACCGCTGACCTTTAGAATAGTGTCTTGGGTGATTTAATTGTTTTCACAATTTTACAATACAAGAGATGGTAAATGGTGGCATTAAAAATGCAAATTAGGGCAGGAATGAAAAAAACTAAAGAGCAAAAACAAAAATGGGTTAGTAATAATCAAAATCGTGCACTACATTTTTGGAGTGTTTTAGACACTTAGTGTCTTCCTGTGGCCCTCCAGCTCTTGTAAAACAACAACTCCCACTATGCTCTGCCGTAGGCTGATATCTGTAGGCTGTCCGGGCATGCTGGGAGTTGTAGTTTTGCAGCAGCTGGAGGGCCGCAGGTTGGGCATCCCTGATTTAGAGGTAAAAAGCTTGGTCTAAAATGCACCATTGTAAGCTTAGAGGTCAGATTTTCTTTTAGGCCTCCTGCACACGAGCGTATGGCTTTTTCTGTGTTTTGCGGTCCATTTTTCACGGCTCTGTTGTTCTTCTTTTTTTTTTTTTCGTTGTATTTCCGTTTCTGTTCCGTTTTTCCGTATGGCATATACAGTATACAGTAATTACTTGAAAAAAATTGGGCTGGGCATAAAATTTTCAATAGATGGGGCCGCAAAAATGGAATGGATACGGAAGACATACGGATGCATTTCCGTATCTGTTCCTTTTTTTTTGCGGAACCATTGAAATGAATAGTTCCGTATACGGACTGTATACGGAACGCAAAAAACGGCCCATAAGGCCTCATGCACAAGGCTGTTGTTTTGGTCCGCATCAGAGCCGCAGTTTGGGCGGCTCGGATGCAGACCCATTCACTTCAATGGGGCCGCAAAAGATGCAGACAGCACTCCGTGTGCTGTCCGCATCCGTTGCTCCGTTCCGTGGCCCCGCAAAAAAAAATATAACATGTCCTATTCTTGTCCGGCACCAAAGGCTGTTGGTGCCGTTCCGCAAATTGGGGAACGCACACAGATGCCATCCGTGTTTTGCTGATCTGCGATTCGCGGACCGCAAAACACACAACGGTCGTTTGCATGTAGCCTAAACGGGGGAAAAAAACGGTCGTGTGAAAGAGGCCTTATAGAGGGTTCGCACATAGGTTTTTGTTGGAGTTTTTGTCTGGCAGTTTTTTGAGCCAAAGCTGGATCTGGCAGGAAGAAAAAGTCTCTCCTTTATATCTTATATTCTCTTTCTCAAGGAATACGTCGGCGTTGACTGTGCATAATCCACCTCATCGCTTTCATTTTTTTCCCCTGCAATTTAAAGCTGTGACCAACCCAAGAAAGGACATGACCAGAAGCTGCAGCGGGTGTGCATTCATTGTTTAGCTCTATTCAGTGGGGAAAAAACCACAAGCATTCAAATTAGAAAACCATGGCAGCAAAGTCAAAATCCTCTGTATTAACGAGGCCTTAGACATTTTGATATAACAGGCCTTTGAGTGTAAAATTGGTAAAAACATCACTATTGATCATTAAAAAAAAATCCAAAAAATGACTTCCTAGTGGAAAATCATGAAAAGCTGTCCTAAAAGATATTTGGGTATGACCACAAGGCATGGTCGTGATCCGGTCGGGTTGCGGCCGTGCTGCGGTCAAGAACCACGTGGCCAATAAGCCGCAGCTTCCCTTCATGTAACTAATAAAGACTGCACTATATAGTAAGTCTTCGTTATTGGCTTCTTCAATGCTGTGCGGCCATTAACAATGAAGGCTGACTAAACAGTGCATTAGTTAAAGGGGTTTTCCCATCTCAGACAATGGGGGCATATCGCTAGGATATGACCCAATTGTCTGATAGGTGCGGGTCCCTACAACAAGAACGGAGCGGGGAGAGCTGTGGCTGGAGGTCTACCCACCACCATAGAAGTGAATGGGAACGCACGCGCGGCCCCTGCTACAATTCATTTCTATGGGGCAGACGGAAATGGCCGAGCCAGCACTCAGCTATTTTTGGCGGCCCCATAGAAATGAATAGAGGGCGGCTGCACATGCTCAGTGCGCCCTCCGTTCATTTCCTGGCTCTGTTCTCATTGTAGGTGCGGGTCCCAGAGGTGAGCGATATGCGATATGCCCCCATTGTCTGTGATGGCCATACCCCTTTAAATAAAATGCAGCTGCAGGCTAATTGGCCGCACAGTTCCTGACTGCAGCTCGGCCGCTATCCAACCAAATCACGACCAGGTTTTTTTTAAAGTTCTGAATAGGCTATCAATATCAGATCAGTGGATGTCCAAGTCAATTGGCTGTCCTAGAGACCACGGTAAACCACATGCTGTGGTCTCTTCATTATTTACATTGGACCATCCACCTTCACACCATTCATTTAGTACCAGCGGTGCAGGGTATTGTAGCTTCTTGATGTTGCAGTACCCTGAATCACCGCTTGCGTTAGATAGTCCGTGTGTTCCCATCTGATCGCAGGACTATTGCCGTTTACTCACTTTATCAATAGCACTGTGATCCGATAGAGACTGACGGTGTCATAAATTACTATGAATCAGTCTGTAAAGGTCAGGAGAGCCCCGGTAGACCCATACACAGACTGTGTTTTTGTTTAGGTATATGACAAACAACTCGGTCTCTTGTTTAACATACAATAAGGACATGTACTCAGATCTGTATTCTTCACATAATCAAGACTGCATGGAAGCTTAATAAGTTTAAACTCATTATTTTTAGGCAGCAGTCTTTGCTCCATCAATATATAAAATCAATCTGCAGAGTATTTTGTAGGATCTGTGGAGCCAGAACGTTCTGACCTCTATTATAAATATTACTTCATGCTGCAGACAACAAACCTATCATTTGGTGCAGGGGACGTCTTCAGTTTTCTTACAATAAATCTTTACTATATGAAAGATTAATAGCTATAACCCTTGCTTGACATGTTTTAGTTTTATTCCGGCCGCCAGAACTCCAGCTCGCCTCCATTATAGTCAATGGGGCCGGAGCGGACCTCTGCGGCACGCATGCACTAGCAGCAGCACGGATCCGCCAGGCTGTTCAACCGCCAGAACAACCTGCCGGAGAAGGCTACCGCTAGTGTGAAGGTAGCCTAAATGAGAGGTGCTGCAGATACGGATTCCAGATCACTATTTCTGATTTTCCTACTGCCGCCCATTCCTCCGCTGTCAGCACTCAAGGACAACAGGACTATGGCACACATTCCCTATATCAGATGTATTATGTGTTTTAGACTCTGTTTCTGCCACTTCCAACAACATGCTGGTGTTTTGATTTATTTGTGATGTCCAACAAGGGGACATGGCCTAGCAGAAATGGCTTAAAGGATAACTGTCACACTTAGACCCTAATTTAAATTTTCATATATGTAGTTACTAATAACATGATATTCCAGAATCAGTTACTATTATACTGACTTACCCCATATTTAATAAGATTCAGCCCTTAGCAACCAGTCTGCATAAAACTGCAATCTCACTATTCAGTTAAGATGGCCGCCACTCAGTGGCGTCGCCAGGGGGGGGCCAGAGGGGGCCACGGCCCCCCCTACATCATGCTGTGCCCCCCCATGTGCCCCCCCAACTAAAATGCCCCCGTTCCCGCCGCCAAGTGAGCCGCCGCCGCAGTCAAGCACAGGGAGATGAGCGCTTCCATTGCGCTCATCTCCCTTGTAATCTGCCTGTGCTGCGGCGGTGCAGGGGAGAGAGAGGTGTGTCCCCTCTCCTTCCTCTGATAGGCTGCCGGCGCACTAGGCCGGCAGCCTATCAGAGGCCGGCGCAGGCGGCGCAATGACGTCATCACGCCGCCTGAGCCTTACAGCGCAGGACACAGGCCAGAAGAGGCCTGCATCGCATCGCTGACACTGAGGTAAGTATAAGTGTTTTTTTTATTTTATTACAATACTGGCACATGATGATGATGATGATGATGGGGGGGGAGGACTTAATACTGGCTGGCACATGATGATAATGGGGGGGGTACTTAATACTGGCTGGCACATGATGATAATGGGGGGGGGTACTTAATACTGGCTGGCACATGATGATAATGGGGGGGACTTAATACTGGCTGGCACATGATGATAATGGGGGGGGGACTTAATACTGGCTGGCACATGATGATAATGGGGGGGAACTTAATACTGGCTGGCACATGATGATAATGGGGGGGGACTTAATACTGGCTGGCACATGATGATGATAATGGGGGGGGGACTTAATACTGGCTGGCACATGATGATAATGGGGGGGACTTAATACTGGCTGGCACATGATGATGATGGGGGGGCTTAATACTGGCTGGCACATGATGATGATGGGGGGGACTTAATACTGGCTGGCACATGATGATGATGGGGGGGGACTTAATACTAGCTGGCACATGATGATGATGGGGGGGACTTAATACTGGCACATGATGATGATGGGGGGGACTTAATACTGGCTGGCACATGATGATAATGGGTGGGGACTTAATACTGGCTGGCACATGATGATAATGGGGGGGACTTAATACTGGCTGGCACATGATGATAATGGGGGGGGGGACTTAATACTGGCACATGATGATGATGATGATGATGATGGGGGCTTAATACTGGCACATGATGATGGGGGGGCTTAATACTGGCACATGATGATGGGGGGGCTTAATACTGGCACATGATGATGGTGGGCTTAATACTGGCACATGATGATGGGGGGCTTAATACTGGCACATGATGATGGGGGGCTTAATACTGGCACATGATGATGGGGGCTTAATACTGGCACATGATGATGGGGGGGCTTAATACTGGCACATGATGATGGGGGGCTTAATACTGGCACATGATGGGGGGGCTTATTACTGGCGCGTGATGGTGGGCTTATTACTGGCACGTGATGGGCTCTTGTTACTGGCACGTGATGGGGGCTCTTGTTACTGGCAGTGGCACGTTATTGAGGGCACTTATTACTGGCACATTATTGGTGGGCACTATAGGGGCATCTACTGAGGCCACAAAGAAGGGGTGTTTTATATGGGGGGCTCTGTACAGTAGCATTTTAAACTGGGACACATTATGGTGGGTACTATGGGGAAGGGGGGAGAGGATTACTATGGAGTCATCTACGGGGGCACTAAGAAGGGGTATTTTATACTTGCAAATTATGGGGGACACTGAGGGCATCTACTGGGGCACGATATATGGGGCATTTTATACTGGTACATTATGGGGGGGCACTAGCAGGAAGGGGGAGAGGAGCACTATGGAGGCATTCACTAGGGGCACTATATAGGGGTATTTTATACTGGCACATTATGGGGGACATTAGCTCAACTGGGGGCAAAAGGGGGTATTGTCACATTATAAGGAGAATTATTTCTACTGGGGGGCATTATGGTGGGCTTTATTACTCCCCCATGGTATGACCCCCTAGTAGCAGCACCAGCCTCTCCCTGCTCTGCTATCCCTCTGCCCCTTCTCCAAATCCTTATTATGAAATCTTTCTCATTAGGATAAAACACAACATCAGCTCCGCCGAGCCCCCGGCCAAGTGTTGAAGTGCCGTCCGAGATCCCCAAGGGCCAAGCCAAGTAACTGTAAGTGTTCATGTGAAATATGTTTGTTATATATGTACACTCCTGTGAGTGGCGGGGAGGGAGATCTGTGGATGACACTGTTATAAGGAGGGAGATCTGTGGATGACACTGTTATGGAGGGGGAAATGGGGATGACACTGTTATGGGGTGGATCTGTGGATGACACATATAGCATAAGATGCTATATACGGTATGTGGCATCCACAGATCCCCCCATAGCAGTGTCATCCACAGATCCCCCACTATATAAAAGTGTCATCCACAGACAGCTGGACTTTTCTTCCCTGTTGTGGTTTTAGGTATTGGGTAAAGTATCGCAGCATTTCTAAGCGTACTTATGTAAATGTATCGTTGTTATAGCTGCCCCCCCTACTTTTGTCCTGGCCCCCAGTGTGCCCCCCCAAAATTTTAAAGCTAGAGACGCCACTGCCGCCACTGCCCTCACCCTGAGGCTAATCCTGCCTGCCCTCACTAGCCAGTAACAATAGCCCCCCAAAAGTGTCAGTAACCAGAGCCCTCCCCCCTAAAGGGTTAATCTTCTGCAGCACAAAGGGGTCCTCTTACCACATGTTGCTTTCATTTATACACTGAGCAGACGGCAGATCTCCCTTCCCTGGTCTGCGCTGCTTCAGCTCTGCATTGTCCTAGTCTGCTGAGTGAGGGAGCGTCTGCCAAGCGCAGGGACAGGGAGAAGTGCACACGGCCCAGGCACTGTTATCAGCTGCTGGGGAGGACCTGGCTTTAATCATTTACTTACACTCCCTGGCTGTCTGTAATCTGACCTTGCACGCTGCCTGCTTCTGCGTCCTCCGTCCTTCAACACATAGACGGACCATGCCTAGCAACCTGATTTTAAGCACAGGTAAAAATAGGCAGTACAGGGAACAAAACTGTGGAATTAAGGGGTAATTGAATACACAGTGTAAAGTTGAAATAGGGCCACCAAGGAGATATTAATCACCACAATCCAATACTCCCAAAAAATAATAATACGACAGTTATCCATTAAGATGCAAGCATGTGTGGCAATATTGTGGCAGAATTGTGGAGCTAAATTCTAATGCCCAGTTAGCCAACTAGTAGGTGGTTTATAGTAGACCGTCTAAAGGTGCATCAGATTTATCATTCAGCAGTCACTGTGATACATCTGGTGCATTTTTAGACTGTCAAGTCTAGGTTTACTCTAAATCGTAGACAATATTAGTAAATCGGCTTCAGTATCTCTATATCCCTGTACATTATACTTGCAAATAAGGTGAAATTTTAGCTATATTTATGTCTAGTAAAGTTACTAAAAAAATGTGTATTATATATTAATAAGTAGTAGATTACTAAAAGTAGACTTCCAGACACTTTTCTGGTACGCTACGCTGCCTCATGCCTTCATAGCACATACTGTATGTACCCATCCTGCATTAGCAATCTAGCAGACAAGAATCAACAAGAAGGTCAAGTAAGGAAAAGCAAAAAATGTGGTCCCAATGTATAGATGGGACAAGAGACATAGGCAGAATTTGAGAGCTAGCACTGAGAAAGCTTTGGGTTGTTGTACAACTGAATATTGACCTAGAAGACCTACAACTGAATACAAAGGGAACAGTGGACACCAATATTAACACATTCTGTCATATTAGGTAGGAGACAGCACAGCCCGAAATTCCATCCACACCACTGTCCCTACCTACTTGGACGATTTGCCCTAAATGGGGGTCCCCAACTGGGCGATGGTGCCTAACCTAAGTGCACAGGACTTAATCAGGGAGGTGAAAGAGTAGTCAGACGGACCAGGTCAGAAACAGATGGGCACAACTAGGACCAAATCCGAATCAAAGAGCAAAAAAATAACAAGCCAAAATCAAAACCATAGCTTTACGTCGACCAAACAGGGTCAGCATCATCAGGTTTAAACAAAACGCGTTTGTGAAGCAGGAGGACCAATTACAGGAAACTGTGGCCAGATACAATTCATAACCAGATCTTCAGCCACCTGAAAAAGTCAATTGTGAATAGTGTAACCTAAACTAATTTGTATCAGTTAGGGCTCAAGCACACGGCCGGTGCGCGGTTGTGCCCGTATTGCGTCCCGCAAACAAATGGTCCGCAATACACGGGCACCGGCCGTGTGCACCCCGCATCACGGATGCAGACCCATTCACTTGAAAGGGTCTGCAATCCGGAAGGTCGGTGCGGAATGGAGGCACGGAACACTACGGAAGCACTACGGAGTGCTTCTGTGGGGTTTCTGTCCGTGCCTCCGCTCCAGACCGTCGGACGCGGATCGCGGACCCATGTAAGTGAAAGGGTCTGCATGCGGCAGCCCTACAGTCTGTATGCGTACATTGCGGACCACAATTTGTGGTCTGCAGCACGGACCCGGCCTGCACACAGTTGTGTGCATGAGCCCTTAATGTGAAACTGAACCAGTTCATTATAACTAATGACATGTAGCAACTTTTTGAAAGTTATGGTGACCTTCTAGAATTCTGTGGATTAGCATGTTTTTGGTATCAAGTTTAGGCTGATTAGTTAGTCTGAAGCTATTGTACCCCAAGAGATGTTACATTTTGGTGGGTTTTGTATAAAACAACCATTAATACAGTGTTTCTGTATTCTTATTTGATGCCTGAAATAAAATACCCTGGTTTACTTGAAAGCACTTACAAATCTCGAGGTGCTGAGAATGAAATCTCACTTGCTAATAAGATCTTTTTGCTGTCTTACCTCAGGTACAAACATTTGTTATGACAGCTTTGCTACTTAGAATCTAATATTTTTGCATATTTATAGGAAGCAATGACACACTGAAGACTGAAAAACCTTGGGGAATCCCACAATAAAATGCACCTGCCTGAAACTGAATGTGCTGTAATCTTCTCTCCTTGTTCTGCAAGTGTATGAAAGACAAGGAGATTCAGCTGAAGTGTGAGGTCAAGATGTACAGCCAGATATAACACAGCCATCTTTTCACAATAGTCATCTCTCTCTATCACCTAGAACGTTTGATATACTTGTTCAGTAGTGATAAAGGAAAGGACCAGTGAAGTTATTGACACCATGTCCTGCACGTTGGTTCTGTGGACTGGTTGTATTGAGAAGATAAAAAAAAAAAATGAAATCTAAGGATAATTTTTCTAGCAGTGTTTTGGTCTACACCTTATCATCAAATGAATACTCTAGCTCATACTCAGTCGATGGCGTCACTTTTGGAGATTTTATTCTTATCGACACCTGTTTCTGAAAGACTAAGAAGATACCCTCATAAAGTAGCCCCAGCATCTTTAGTTAAACCACCGCACATATACAGGTACAAGCAACATTTCAGCCCATTGTTAGTTAAGTCGTGGACTGGAATAGAACAGTGGGTTGCTTCTACCTGTGTGTATGCTTATGCTTTGTCTTAAATAAAGAAGACATTTAGAAGTTGGATGCTGGTGCTACAGTATTACTTTGAGGATGGATTTAAATGGAAGAGGATGATCGCTTCCTTTGCTCATGTGCATTCATAGATGGAATATTGAAGATTGCCTGGTGCCGTCAATATTCTGTGTGTTAG
Source organism: Bufo gargarizans (assembly GCF_014858855.1). Lineage (NCBI taxonomy): Eukaryota > Metazoa > Chordata > Amphibia > Anura > Bufonidae > Bufo > Bufo gargarizans. The sequence continues at coordinate 139,626,536 of NC_058083.1, read as the reverse complement.
GCTAAGGCCTCATGCACACGACTGTAGTTCTGGTCCGCATCCGAGCTGCAGTTTTTGTGGCTCGGGTGCGGGCCCATTCACTTCAATGGGGCCGCAAAAGATGTGGACAAGAATAAGACAGGTTATATTTTTTGGGCGGACCACGGAACGGAGCAACGTTCCTGTCTGCATCCGTTGCTCCGTTCCCTGGTCCGCAAAAAAAATATAACCTGTCTTATTCTTGTCAGTTTTGCGGACAAGAATAGGCAGTTATATCAATGGCTGTCTGTGTTTTGCAGATCCGCCATCCGTGTTTTGCGGATCACAAAACACACAACGGTCGTGTGCATGAGGCCTAAGACTAAGAGATTACTTCATCTGAGCCAGCTCTCTTGGCGTTTACATCTCGATTTTCTCGTCTACTTTCTGCTTGGAATGGGAAGTCTGTACTGGGCAATTATAACAATATTTAGGCAGTGGAAATGCACAAAGAGATCAACATTAAGGCCTCTTGCACACGAAAAAAAAAATTTTTTTGCGTTTCCGTTCCGTTTTTTGCGTTCCGTATACAGACCGTATGCCTTCCATTTCTGTTTTCCCGCTCCGTTCAAAGAGGCATTTTCTATGAGAGTGCCGGCAGTGTGCGATCTGCAAAGTGCGGAACGCACATTGCCGGTGTCCGTGTTTTGTGGATCCGCAAAACACATACGGACATGTGAATGGACCCCTATGCTGTACATTTTTCTTGCAACAGCTATTACAGTGAAAATGTAGTATAAGGCTACATGCACACGAACGTAAAGACTCTGTGCCCGTGCTGCAGACCGCAAATTGGGGTCCGCATTGCATGGGCACAGACTGTGGGGGAGCCGCATGCGGATCGCGGACCCATTCACTTGTGAATCCGCAAAAAAAAAGTTTTTTTTTTGCGGATTCATTGTAACAATGCCTATCCTTGTCTGCAAAACGGACAAGAATAGGACATATTCTATTTTTTTTTTGCGGGGCTACGGAACGGACATACAGATGCGGACCCATTTTTTTGCGGACCCATTGAAATGAATGGGTCTGCATCCTACTGGCAAAAAAACTGAACGGACTCAGAAAAAAAATATGTTCGTGTGAATGTAGCCACTGACAAGCAAAAGGGTAACAATGTTTAGAACTTTTGACTATCAGGCTCCATATCTCACCATCCACTACAGCTTTGAACGTGAGACTACAATCCTCTTTGCTATATTGCTATATAATGCATAAATTTGACTTGCAACTATTTAGCATATGATTCATTTTGCAGATTCTTTTCATATAACTGCATTGTTACTGTTTTGCTCCTGGTGGAACAATCTTTTTCTTCTTGTATACTACAAATTACAACCTGTTCTCACATTTCCTAATAGCTCAGTGTGATATTAGGTTCATTCCCAAGTGAAAGGTCACTGTTTTGAATCCAGGGGCAGCCATGAAGATTTCCCAAGAAAAGAGAAACAGCATCATCCAGCTCATCGATAGCAGCATATTGGCTAAGAAAATTGCCAAACTGCATCATGTGAGTGCCATGACAGTTGGAAGAATGCGAAATGAAGTCCGTCCATCCATCCCAAAGCTAAGAGGTGGACGTCCAGGCAAAATATTGGAGTCGACAAGTCAGCTCATCCAAAGGTCTTTGAGTTCTGGCACGATCTGGCAGTGGAGGTGGCTTGTATGCTTTGTAATAGTGAGATCACAGACGTCCATGCAAGCACCATGCGAAGCACATTACACAGTCTGGAACAGTGGCCCAAAAAAATGTGAAGAAGCCTCGAGTATCGTAATGAGAAGGGTCGGCTTGAGTTTGCAAAAAAGTACAAACAGTGGACAGTAGAAGATTGGAAACGTTTTTTTGGAGCAATGAGATGAAAGTCAATAGACTGGGCTCTGAAGGGTGCAAATGGGTCTGGAAGAAAAAAGGGAAAATGGGGCTAATGAATCGATAAATTGAAGGAACTGTCAAGTTCGGTGGAGGAAGTCTAATGATATGGGGTTGTTTCACAGCCAAAGGAGTCGAATACTTGACCAGGATAAATGGTGGTCTCAATGCTGAGCTATATGTGAGTATCCTACAAGATGACGTACTTTGTACACTCGAGTACTATGGATATGAAAAGGACAGCATAGTGTTCCAGCAGGACAACGACCCGAAGCATACACCGAGATTAGCGAAGAAATGACAATGAAGTAGAAGTGCTGGATTGGCCCCCACAGTCCCCAGACCTCAACCCAATCAAACACTTGTGGGTAGAGATGAAGAAAAAGCTGTATTCGTAGACAAGTGAGTCGACCAGTATGCACCAATATTGGGAATGGGTAGAAGACACCTGAGGACAAATATTGGTTGAGACATGCTTAAATCTGATCAAAAGCATGCCCAGAAGGATTCAGGCAGTGTTGAAAGTCAAAAGGTGGATTTATAAAATACTAACAAAATAATAAAAATTAAAATTTTCTGCATAACTAATTATATGATAAATAGTTGCAATTCCAATTTATGTATAAGATAGCCAAGATGATTGTCTATAAAATGATTGTAGTCTCACATTCAAAGCTGTAGTGGATGGTGAGATATGGAGCCTGAAAGTCAAATGTTCTAAACATTGTTACCCTTTTGCTCGTCAGAGTATATGGCTGCTCTCCTCTCTGGCTCATGTAGGGGAGCCCCAAGTCCTGTATGACTTTCATAGGCCTTTATAGGACATAGACAGGGGTTGTCTTGATAGGACAACATCTGTAAATGATTGTGTGTGCATTAAAGGGATTGTTCACTATCACTACATGTAAATACCGCTCACTCACAATGTTCAGGACAGGAGAGCCATGGTAGGCAACAGTGACGCTTCCCAGTGGGAAACCCATCATCCTCCCCGATGATTGTGCCAATGTCCAGCAAATTATGGAATCAGTTTTTCAAACCGCTTATTTTTCATTCGGAATTTGAAACATTGGTTCAAATTAGCAATTTGTATGGCATCTGCCCTCTGTCAGCTCATTCTAGGTATTAGTCTTAACCCTCCTCATCCCAGAGACGCATACACCTGAATGATTGCCTGTAACCACAGATCAGTGATAATTACTCATTGCTCAATAATTTGCTCATTTTCATTTTTCCAGAATGTATGTCAGTGCAAGATACCATATTTAGGAAGGCACTTATATATATGCAGTCACTCACACAAAATATACAATTGACCATTGAAAGAGCAGAGTGAAAAATGCGCAGACAAATGCTGAGTCAGCGAGTGCATGCGCAGTCATTAGGCAATCAACATTGCGCAGGACTATTTCACTGCCATACAGACATAATCAGCGAATTAATGTTATTTTGTATCAAAGTGAACAAAGGAGAAATGATATTGTATGTGGTCCTTGACAGATGCCTCCCACTGCTCTGCTGTTGTGAAAGTCTTGTGATGAAATGTCTTGGATTATTTCAGTTCTTCTAAGATTGTTCTGTGCCTACCTCAAATGTATAGTAGCCGTAGGAGTTAAGTCAGTCCATTCCATAAATTTCCCTAGGACATTGGTAATTGTGTTAAGCTACCGCATCATAAACCCTTCACAGCCTTGTAGGCAAATAACATGGCAGCACTGGAGGCTTGTAGGCTTCAACGTTATTATGTTCTGCCAGCGGGAACAACAGCTTTTAAGCAAATTAACCTCAATATATTTTTGGGGCGAATTTGGGTTAACTTAAAACTAATCTACAAAACTTTTACTTTCTGTTCTGCATTCAGTGTTTACCGAGACTTCATTTCACCTTTCACTGCATCCTGAAATGGCTTCTTATTCTTTTCCTGTCACTGCTATTACCGGAAACACCCAGCAAACCAGAGGACGGCGGGCAGAGATTTCTTACTAAAACACTTCCTATAGAATCAGTGCTGTCAGAAGCATGGCACGTAGGGAATCTAATGAAGAAACTTTTTGGGTTACTAAAAATGATAGATATCTATAGGGACTGTCTGGTATTGGGTCAGCCAAATGTTCTCATAATGCTGAATATTTGGCCTCATGCACACGACAGTATTTTTTTGCGGTCCGCAAAAAGGGGTTCCGTTGTTCCGTGATCCGTGTCCGTTTTTGTTTCCGTGTGTCTTCCTTTATTTTTGGAGGATCACCAGACATGAAGGAAAGTAAAAAAAAATCTAAGTCAAGTTTGCCATGCAAATGATAGGAAAAAAACGGACGCGCGGACACGGATGACAATCTTGTGTGCCTCCATGTTTTTTCACGGACCCATTGACTTGAATGGGTCCGCGAACCGTTGTCTGTGAAAAAAAATAGGACAGGTCATATTTTTTTCACAGATTGGAATCACGGACGCGGATGACAAACGGTGCATTAGCTGAGTTTTCCACGGACTCATTGAAAGTCAATGGGTCTGCAGAAAATCACGGAAAACGGAACAATGGACACGGGACACAACAACGGTCGTGTGCATGAGGCCTTTCTCAGTGAGATCTACTTTATTGTAGTTAATAGGTAAGGTGGCATTTTCGAAGGCTTTTTTACTGAAAATATGTTCCTTAACCGCTTGCCGCAACTGTAACGCCGAAAGGCGTCATCGCGGCGGCTCTCCCAGGCTACGCTAACGCCGATTGGCGTCATCTCGCGTGAGCCGAGATTTCCTGTGAACGCGCGCACACAGGCGCGCGCGCTCACAGGAACGGAAGGTAAGCGAGTGGATCTCCAGCCTGCCAGCGGCGATCGCTCGCTGGCAGGCTGGAGATCCGAATTTTTTAACCCCTAACAGGTATATTAGACGCTGTTTTCATAACAGCGTCTAATATACCTCCTACCTGGTCCTCTGGTGGTCCCTTTTGTTAGGATCGACCACCAGAGGACTCAGGTAGGTCAGTACAGTCGCACCAAACACTACACTACACCCCCCCCCCCCGTCACTTATTAACCCCTTATAAACCCCTGATCACCCCATATAAACTCCCTGATCACCCCCCTGTCATTGATCACCGCCCTGTCATTGATCACCCCCCCTGTCAGGCTCCGTTCAGACGTCCGTATGATTTTTACGGATCCACGGATACATGGATCGGATCCGCAAAAAGCATACGGACGTCTGAATGGAGCCTTACAGGGGGGTGATCAATGACAGGCGGGTGATCACCCATATACACTCCCTGATCACCCCCTGTCATTGATCACTTCCCTGTAAGGCTCCATTCAGACGTCCGCATGATTTTTACGGATACATGGATCGGATCCGCAAAACACATGCGGACGTCTGAATGGAGCCTTACAGGGGGTGATCAATGACAGGCGGGTGATCACCCATATACACTCCCTGATCACCCCCCTGTCATTGATAACCCCCCTGTAAGGCTCCATTCAGACGTCCGCATGCGTTTTGTGGATCCGATCCATGGATCCGTAAAAAATCATGCGGATGTCTGAATGGAGCCTTACAGGGGGGGTGATCAGTGACAGGGGGGTGATCACCCTGATTACCCTGATCACCCCCTGTCATTGATAACCCCCCTGTAAGGCTCCATTCAGACGTCCGCATGCGTTTTGTGGATCCGATCCATGTATCCATGGATCCGTAAAAAATCATGCGGATGTCTGAATGGAGCCTTACAGGGGGGGTGATCAGTGACAGGGGGGTGATTACCCTGATCACCCCCTGTCATTGATAACCCCCCTGTAAGGCTCCATTCAGACGTCCGCATGCGTTCTGTGGATCCGATACATGTATCCATGGATCCGTAAAAAATCATGCGGATGTCTGAATGGAGCTTTACAGGGGGGTGATCAGTGACAGGGGGGTGATCACCCTGATTACCCTGATCACCCCCTGTCATTGATAACCCCCCTGTAAGGCTCCATTCAGACGTCCGCATGCGTTCTGTGGATCCGATACATGTATCCATGGATCCGTAAAAAATCATGCGGATGTCTGAATGGAGCCTTACAGGGGGGGTGATCAGTGACAGGGGGGTGATCACCCTGATCACCCCCTGTCATTGATAACCCCCCTGTAAGGCTCCATTCAGACGTCCGCATGCGTTTTGTGGATCCGATACATGTATCCATGGATCCGTAAAAAATCATGCGGATGTCTGAATGGAGCCTTACAGGGGGGGTGATCAGTGACAGGGGGGTGATCACCCTGATTACCCTGATCACCCCCTGTCATTGATAACCCCCCTGTAAGGCTCCATTCAGACGTCCGCATGCGTTTTGTGGATCCGATCCATGGATCCGTAAAAAATCATGCGGATGTCTGAATGGAGCCTTACAGGGGGGGTGATCAGTGACAGGGGGGTGATCACCCTGATTACCCTGATCACCCCCTGTCATTGATAACCCCCCTGTAAGGCTCCATTCAGACGTCCGCATGCGTTCTGTGGATCCGATACATGTATCCATGGATCCGTAAAAAATCATGCGGATGTCTGAATGGAGCTTTACAGGGGGGGTGATCAGTGACAGGGGGGTGATCACCCTGATTACCCTGATCACCCCCTGTCATTGATAACCCCCTTGTAAGGCTCCATTCAGACGTCCGCATGCGTTCTGTGGATCCGATACATGTATCCATGGATCCGTAAAAAATCATGCGGATGTCTGAATGGAGCTTTACAGGGGGGGTGATCAGTGACAGGGGGGTGATCACCCTGATTACCCTGATCACCCCCTGTCATTGATAACCCCCCTGTAAGGCTCCATTCAGACGTCCGCATGCGTTCTGTGGATCCGATACATGTATCCATGGATCCGTAAAAAATCATGCGGATGTCTGAATGGAGCCTTACAGGGGGGGTGATCAGTGACAGGGGGGTGATCACCCTGATTACCCTGATCACCCCCTGTCATTGATAACCCCCCTGTAAGGCTCCATTCAGACGTCCGCATGCGTTCTGTGGATCCGATACATGTATCCATGGATCCGTAAAAAATCATGCGGATGTCTGAATGGAGCTTTACAGGGGGGGTGATCAGTGACAGGGGGGTGATCACCCTGATTACCCTGATCACCCCCTGTCATTGATAACCCCCCTGTAAGGCTCCATTCAGACGTCCGCATGCGTTCTGTGGATCCGATACATGTATCCATGGATCCGTAAAAAATCATGCGGATGTCTGAATGGAGCCTTACAGGGGGGGTGATCAGTGACAGGGGGGTGATCACCCTGATTACCCTGATCACCCCCTGTCATTGATAACCCCCCTGTAAGGCTCCATTCAGACGTCCGCATGCGTTCTGTGGATCCGATACATGTATCCATGGATCCGTAAAAAATCATGCGGATGTCTGAATGGAGCCTTACAGGGGGGGTGATCAGTGACAGGGGGGTGATCAGGGAGTCTATATGGGTGATCACCCCCCTGTCATTGATCACCCCCCTGTCATTGATCACCCCCCCCCCCCCCCCCGCCCTGGTAAGGCTCCATTCAGACATTTTTTTTGGCACAAGTTAGCGGAATTTTTTTGTTTGTTTTTGTTTTTTCTTACAAAGTCTCATATTCCACTAACTTGTGTCAAAAAATAAAATCTCACATGGACGCACCATACCCCTCACGGAATCCAAATGCGTAAACATTTTTAGACATTTATATTCCAGACTTCTTCTCACGCATTAGGGCCCCTAAAAAGCCAGGGCAGTATAAATACCCCACATGTGACCCCATTTCGGAAAGAAGACACCCCAAGGTATTCCGTGAGGGGCATATTGAGTCCATGAAAGATTGAAATTTTTGTCCTAAGTTAGCGGAAAGTGAGACTTTGTGAGGAAAAAAACAAAAAAAAAATCAATATCCGCTAACTTATGCAAAAAAAAAAAAATTCTAGGAACTCGCCAGGCCCCTCATTGAATACCTTGGGGTGTCTTCTTTCCAAAGTGGGGTCACATGTGGGGTATTTATACTGCCCTGGCTTTTTAGGGGCCCGAAAGTGTGAGAAGAAGTCTGGGATCCAAATGTCTAAAAATGCCCTCCTAAAAGGAATTTGGGCCCCTTTGCGCATCTAGGCTGCAAAAAAGTGTCACACATCTGGTATCGCCGTACTCAGGAGAAGTTGGGGAATGTGTTTTGGGGTGTCATTTTACATATACCCATGCTGGGTGAGAAAAATATCTTGGTCAAATGCCAACTTTGTATAAAAAAATGGGAAAAGTTGTCTTTTGCCAAGATATTTCTCTCACCCAGCATGGGTATATGTAAAATGACACCCCAAAACACATTCCCCAACTTCTCCTGAGTACGGCGATACCACATGTGTGACACTTTTTTGCTGCCAAGGTGGGCAAAGGGGCACATATTGCAAAGTGCACCTTTCGGATTTCACCGGCCATTTTTTACAGATTTTGATTGCAAGGTACTTCTTACACATTTGGGCCCCTAAATTGCCAGTGCAGTATAACTACGCCACAAGTGACCCCATTTTGGAAAGAAGACACCCCAAGGTATTCCGTGAGGGGCACGGCGAGTTCCTAGAATTTTTTATTTTTTGTCACAAGTTAGCGGAAAATGATGATTTTTCTTTTTTTTTCTTTTTTCCTTACAAAGTCTCATATTCCACTAACTTGCGACAAAAAATAAAAAATTCTAGGAACTCGCCATGCCCCTCACGGAATACCTTGGGGTGTCTTCTTTCCAAAATGGGGTCACTTGTGGCGTAGTTATACTGCCCTGGCAATTTAGGGGCCCAAATGTGTGAGAAGAACTTTGCAATCAAAATGTGTAAAAAATGCCCTGCAAAATCCGAAAGGTGCACTTTGGAATATGTGCCCCTTTGCCCACCTTGGCAGCAAAAAAGTGTGACACATCTGGTATCGCCGTACTCAGGAGAAGTTGGGGAATGTGTTTTGGGGTGTCATTTTACATATACCCATGCTGGGTGACAAAAATATCTTGGTCAAATGCCAACTTTGTATAAAAAAATGGGAAAAGTTGTCTTTTGCCAAGATATTTCTCTCACCCAGCATGGGTATATGTAAAATGATACCCCAAAACACATTCCCCAACTTCTCCTGAGTACGGCGATACCAGATGTGTGACACTTTTTTGATGCCAAGGTGGGCAAAGGGGCACATATTCCAAAGTGCACCTTTCGGATTTCACCGGCCATTTTTTACACATTTTGATTGCAAAGTACTTCTCACACATTTGGGCCCCTAAATTGCCAGGGCAGTATAACTACGCCACAAGTGACCCCATTTTGGAAAGAAGACACCCCAAGGTATTCCGTGAGGGGCATGGCGAGTTCCTAGAATTTTTTATTTTTTGTCGCAAGTTAGTGGAATATGAGACTTTGTAAGGAAAAAAGATAAAAAATAAAAAATCATCATTTTCCGCTAACTTGTGACAAAAAATAAAAAATTCTAGGAACTCGCCATGCCCCTCACGGAATACCTTGGGGTGTCTTCTTTCCAAAATGGGGTCACTTGTGGCGTAGTTATACTGCCCTGGCAATTTAGGGGCCCAAATGTGTGAGAAGAACTTTGCAATCAAAATGTGTAAAAAATGACCGGTGAAATCCAAAAGGTGCACTTTGGAATATGTGCCCCTTTGCCCACCTTGGCTGCAAAAAAGTGTGACACATCTGGTATCGCCGTACTCAGGAGAAGTTGGGGAATGTGTTTTGGGGTGTCATTTTACATATACCCATGCTGGGTGACAAAAATATCTTGGTCAAATGCCAACTTTGTATAAAAAAATGGGAAAAGTTGTCTTTTGCCAAGATATTTCTCTCACCCAGCATGGGTATATGTAAAATGATACCCCAAAACACATTCCCCAACTTCTCCTGAGTACGGCGATACCAGATGTGTGACACTTTTTTGATGCCAAGGTGGGCAAAGGGGCACATATTCCAAAGTGCACCTTTCGGATTTTGCAGGGCATTTTTTACACATTTTGATTGCAAAGTTCTTCTCACACATTTGGGCCCCTAAATTGCCAGGGCAGTATAACTACCCCACAAGTGACCCCATTTTGGAAAGAAGACACCCCAAGGTATTCCGTGAGGGGCATGGCAAGTTTTTAGAATTTTTTATTTTTTGTCGCAAGTTAGTGGAATATGAGACTTTGTAAGAAAAAAAAAAAAAAAAAAAAATCATCATCATTTTCCGCTAACTTGTGACAAAAAATAAAAAGTTCTATGAACTCACTATGCCCATCAGCGAATACCTTAGGGTGTCTACTTTCCGAAATGGGGTCATTTGTGGGGGTTTTCTACTGTTTGGGCATTGTAGAACCTCAGGAAACATGACAGGTGCTCAGAAAGTCAGAGCCGTTTCAAAAAGCGGAAATTCACATTTTTGTACCATAGTTTGCAAATGCTATAACTTTTACCCAAACCATTTTTTTTTTTGCCCAAACATTTTTTTTTTATCAAAGACATGTAGAACAATAAATTTGGCGAAAAATGTATATATGGATGTCGTTTTTTTTTGCAAAATTTTACAGCTGAAAGTGAAAAATGCCATTTTTTTGCAAAAAAATCGTTAAATTTCGATTAATAACAAAAAAAGTAAAAATGTCAGCGGCAATAAAATACCACCAAATGAAAGCTCCATTAGTGAGAAGAAAAGGAGGTAAAATTCATTTGGGTGGTAAGTTGCATGACCGAGCAATAAACCGCTAAAGTTGTGGAGTGCCGATTTGTAAAAAAGGGCCTGGTCACTAGGGGGGTATAAACCTGTGGTCCTTAAGTGGTTAAAAAAAATCATGTCATTTAAAAAAACAACAACAATGCAAAACACCTGAAAAAAAGACATAAAAAACACTATGAGTGAACATGCACTAAGGTAAGGGCACTGAATATGTTTTCCATCACTCCTTGGGAGTGTTTGACACATGCATACTGGGAAAGTGGATGGGTCAGGCGTTCCAATAGCGAGGGCGCTGTGAGATCTGTGTACACTTCTTCCCTTATTAAAAAGGGGAATGGTAACTTCTGGTTGTCCATTGTCCACACATTTCAAGGAGGAATAACAGTGAAATAGCATGCTGCAAAGTTCTAGTAAAATGTGCTTCTGGACTTTTATCTCATGAGGAATGGAGGGATTTACTAAATCAGACATGTCAGGAGATATGACCAGTCCACTTCAAGATTTCTAAAGCGTAAACCATTGATTCTTAGACCTTACCAGAGAGAAATCCTCCAGTTGTTATGGAGGCTGGCGTGACCGACGTGCAGGGGCGGACTGGGAACTTAAAGTGGCCCTGGAAAAAAATAATAAAAATGGCCTTGTTTTGTAATCGGGTCCAAATTGATTAAAATGGAGGCTGGCGTGACCGACGTGCAGGGGCGGACTGGGAACTTAAAGTGGCCCTGAAAAAATATAATAAAAATGGCCTTGATTAATTGATTAAAATAAGGGCCAACACAAGTAGGTGGGGCCAGCAATACCATAATGTGACATATTATACCACCCCAACAGAGCCAAATACCACAGTTCATCACAAAATACTGCCAGCAGTACAAAATACATTACCAAAAACTTCCATGGGCCGTCTGTTTGGAGGACTCAAGCGCCCCCCTGGGCATCGGCCCACCAGGAAATTTCCCTGTAAGGTCTATGGCCAATCCACCCCTGCCGATGTGATTATTTTCTGATCTCGCCTTTTCTTTTTAGCGATATAACTTAGGCTACTTTCACACCTGCGCTTTGTATTCTGATTTTGAGATCCGGCAGAGGATCTCAAAACCGGAGCAAAACGCTTCTGTTTTGTCCCCCATGCATTGCCAGTGAAGACAAAACAGATCAGGATGCATTCTGTTCCGTTTTGTGACCGGACACAAAACCACTGCAAGCTGCGGTTCTTGTGTCTGGTCTGTGAAGCAGAACATACCAGATCAATGGTGCCAGATCCGTCACGCATTGACTTACATTATTTTTAGTGTTGGATCCGGTATGTTCAGTTTTGATTTAATACAGCCGCATCGGAACGGATGCTGATCCTGATGTATTAAATTGAACGAAAGCGTTTTGCTCCGGTTTTGAGATCCTCTGCTGAATCTCGAAACCAGAATACAAAGCGCAGATGTGAAAGTAACCTTACAAAGGGTGCGTTCATGTTTATGAGGCAATATAATGAAAAGGAAACCGTCCAGTATATGTCTAGCAAATAGCGGCAATTGTAGAATTTCACTTGAACTATTTTTAAGAATGTTTTTAGTTTTGGCCATCACATAAAATGGTGCATTTTCTAAAGATCCTCCTCGGCCTGCATCAGAGATTCCAGACTTTTAAAACAAAAACTAAAAAAAGTTACGAGGTGCAGCTAATCTACAGGGCCTCGCGCAGGGGACAGGAGAGGCTCGTGGGGCTCCTGAGACACGTTCTGTTCATATTTTACTCACTCTACCCATTTTACGTCAACAGGTGGAAACGATCCCCCTGGGCATTGAAACGGTGTATTCTACTGTACCCGAAGATGCCGAACAGAAGGCTGAACACTTATTGGTCAAAGAGGTAACTATGATGAATTCCTATAGAAGAAGCCACAGCTACTGTGTATGACCCATATACACTTTAATAGTGATATTTTGTATCGTCCTGGTTTTCCAGGTTCAAAATATTGTGCAAAACATGAACATAATGTGTAAAAAAAAAAAAAGGAGGAGAATCGAGGACATTTCCTTCAGATCTCTGCACGTCAGTAATTAATAAGCCGCAGAGCATAAGTACAAACAGTTCTGCTGTGAATGAGAATCCATGAGCTTCTAGATTGTACATTCACAGGCCAATACTTCCTGTGCATAAAGGAAAACAAACCCAATTCATTTCTATAAGCCTCTGTCATTTAGGCTGGGGCTACATGGCGATCGTGGCCACAATGCCTACTGCACGAGTAAGGATCACGGTGTAGCAGGGCTGCCATTGAACTGAATGGGGTGGCAGTGTTGTATTTTCTAAGATTCTGGAACCACGGTTGCAACTTGCCAATCAATGCATTCTTTGGTCAAGCACCGGCCAGGAGCAGCTGCGTGGCTGTAGGGGGTGCAGAGGTAGTGCTCATGCCCTAAGGTCTCTCTGCCAACTCAGACAATGTTAGTACAGAATTTGCCTCAGGCCAAGGAGCATCAAGTTACTCGGGGTTAACTAAATCTTCATGCAGAAAACATTTATGGGAAGAAAGGGATGCAAATGAGTTCCTAACAAGATCTGAGGCCACCTGCATGCGAACGTGTGCTTCCCGTTGCCGTATTGCGGACCACATTTTCGGATCCGCAATACACGGGTGCTGTTCCGTGGGCATTCCGCATCATGGATGCGGACCCATTCACTTGAATGGGTCCGCAAATCCGGAGATGCGGCACGGAACGGAAGCACTACGGAGTGCTTCCATGGGGTTTCGTCCCGTACTTCCGTTTCGCAAAAAGATAGAACATGTCCTATGTTTTTGCGGAACGGCCAGATCGTGGACCCATTCAAGTGAATGGGTCCGTGATCCGCTGCGGCTGCCCCACGGACTGTGTTCGTGCATTGCGGCCTGCATTTTGCGGGCCGCAGCATGACCGCAGGGTGCACATGTTCGTGTGCAGGGGGCCTGACTCTAATGCCACCAGATGTAAGGCGGCTATCCTATAAGTCAATGTCTCTAATGAGGCATCCCTTTCTTCCCAGAATTCCAGAGGAACATGTATGGCCTATAAGTCTCCTCATGCCGATTAAGGCGCTTTCTCCCCCAGGAGAGATAGTACCCCCCCAAATCAATACATTTATTTCACAGTAGAGATGTGCAGATTCCTTAAAGGGTTTTTCTGTGACTCCTATATCAATGACTTATAGCCCAGGATAAGTCATCGATATCTGATTGCAGGGGGTTCAACTCCGGCACCCCTGCTAACCAGCTGTTTGAAGGCCCCATGACATGCATCGGAGCACCAGTGAGCACCGCAGCTCACCAAGCACAGCACCGTACATTGTATAGCGGCTGTGCTTAGTATTGTAGCCCTGCCGCATTCACTTGAATGGGATCAAAGTATGTGACATCATTGGACTGGGGGGAGGCTGCAGTTCTCACGGGAGCGCCACTGCTTCCTCAAACACCTGATCGGCGGGGGTGCCAAGAATTGTCCCCCCATGATCAGATATTGATGACCCATCCTGAGGACAGATCACCAATATAAGAATCTTGAAACACCCCTTTAATACACAGATGAAGGAGATCCAACCCCATCATTCACTAGCTTATGGGTGCATTTATTCATTATGGTAGAGATGTGTATAAACGTGCTTTTCCTTCCTTTCAGTAAGCAGGATGAGAGAAATGCATGTATTCCGAGCTGGAGCTGGAAAATAGCAATGGCTGGTTATTGTGGGCAAGACATATAAATGTGTTGACATCAACAAAGGGAGCATTGGCAGACAGAGAGGACAGAACAATCTGATATCAACCGTAGCCGACCATAAAATCTGCATTATTCTAGCAGACCACAAAGTCAAAGCAGACAAAGGGCTGCCTCACGTGTACAGTGCTCTCCAAGCATTACCTCATGTTATAATATCCCTGTAGTTTACCTGTATTCCCATTATAACCCATCTCTGGGGTCAGAGGTAGAGCGACGATCCTCCACGCTGTTATATTTATCTCTGATGGCGAGCTGTGATCTGCAGAAGAATACTGTACAGAGGGAGTAAAAGCTTCCCAATACAGATATACTGTGTGGAACCACCAAGGCGTGAGGTATACATATCATGCAGTATGCATCATGTGATTATCTGGCTGGCTGATATTTAGGAAGTTGAGGGCCGTGATTCAAAAGTAAGTTGTTTTGACAACTCTCTTTGTAAATTTGGATGCTTCTGAATCAACGCTGAAGACTTACCCCACATTTGCATTGAAGGAGTTTTCCAGGATTACATACAATATTGATGGTCTGTCCTCAGCATAGGTCATCAATATCTGATCTGGGGGTCTGACATCTGGCATTCCCACCAATCAGCTCACAGCATACAAAGCACAGCACTGTACATTGTATAGTGGCTCCGCTTGGTATTGCAGGCCAGGCTCATTCACTTGCACCTAGGACATGTAAGGAAGGCTACGGAGTTCCCTGGAGAGGCTACGGAGTTCCCTGGAGAGGCTACGGAGTTCCCTGGAGAGGCCACGGAGTTCCCTGGAGAGCTGCAGCCTCTTCAAACAAAGGATAGGTCATCAGTATTTTACTTCCAGAAATCCCTTTTCAACTTGCCAAGTCTCTTTATTGTCTGCACTATATGCCTCGCAGCTATCTGGTAGAGTATATTCAGATGCAGCAGATTAGCTGCTGAAATTTCTTTTGACTGTCTGATTCAAATAAATTGGACTTGCAGAAAACCACGTACATATTGCAAAACCATTGCCATTCCAATAAATGAAACAGATTTTCTGTCGCAGAAATGTCTGACGTCTGCCACATATGAATATACAATAAGAATGCCTCCAATCTTTTTTTTGCAGTCAATCCAAAATATAAAAATGAATCAGCTTCACAAATAGTCTGAAAAATATCCTGCCATTTTGTGCCTGCAGCTCCTGTGCAGGTCAATCCTTGTACGGGCTAGTCTACGGTCTGGAGGTTAGAAAGAAGATGGGTCTGTTGACTAGATGTGTTGGTGCTCTCAATGCAGACATTTACATGTCTATAGAAGGGCATCTGCTGAATTGCTTCAGCTTTTTCTTATTTTAGATACTTTGGAAGAAGAATAAAAACAGCTGAATATAATCATTAAAGGGGTTGTTTACCTTTCTGTTCATTTTTTTCAGACTCCCCCCCGCGTGGCCTACATACTTACCTAATCTCTGCCACTGGGTTCACGCTCCACTGCAGGTTTCTCGGCAACATCCTGTTTGACACGGGTAAAGGGACCACTGCGGCCAGTCATTGGGTCGTTGGTTGTGGCAGTCACATGACCTACGTCAAAACAGGATGTTGACACAAGTAGACCCAGGACCTGCGGCGTTCAAGGGGGAGTGATGGAGCCAGAACCCAACGGTGGGGATCAGTATGCTCACCACTGCAAGTCTAGCTGCACTTGGGGTGGTCTGAAAAAAACCTCAGGAAGGTGAAGAACTGCTTTGGAAGGATTATCCAGGGGGCAAAAATTCTTTAGAAGGGACTCAAATGGGGATAGAAAAATTAGAGAAGAGACACTCATCCTGACAGATTTCCCGCCACTCCTGGTCCAGTGCTTACCAGGTGTGTAAGCCTTCTCCAGTTACCAAACATTAAACTGTACGGACAGGCTGCAGCTAACAAGCATGAAGAGATGTTATGCTGGGAGGCCCAAAATGAAATTTTGCATCAGGCTGTGAGTCTTTAGTTTACGCCCCTGCCTAGAAATGAAAGGAGTTGTTCACATGAGAGAAGTCTAGGGCTACACACAGACATGGTGCATGACCGCTCCCATTTAAATTGTCACAGATTGTGTCGGTGTGTCACATGCCGGGGTCCCAAGGCAGACCTCCGGGACATCTTGTAAACAGGACACAGACAGAAACAGACCAGGGACCAACAGAGTACTTTATTACAAATGCAATAAAAGAACATGACAGTACAGCAGGTTCAGCAATAGTGGTAGCACTACCACAGAACTAAGTACACTGGCAGACCAGAGGCCAAACCCAGAGGGAGGAGAGCCAGTGAGCCCCATTCTTCACCGAGCCCCTGGTGGTGGGAATGAACTGTGCCGAGGGCTCACTGGTACACTTGGCCCCTACCTGCAAAGAACCACGCAGGTTCAAGCACCAACAGAACAGACCACAGAACTGGAACTCAACCAAACACAGGACATGGATCAGACTACAAGACAAACAGGAACCAGCACAGAAGCCTGGACCCCATGCGGAATGGAAGCATGGCGGTCTCAGGCAGAGCTGCACACAGACTAGAGATCCTCCCTCCAGAGAACCCACGGGCCCTCTCACAAAGGCAGGAAAAACAGAGGAACAGAAGCAATAAGGCTCTGCAGGACAGACATGGATCAGAAGCAGTAGGCAATGCCAGACTGGACATAGGACAGGATAGATCAGACGCAGTTAGAGCACTGCTAGGCTAAACACAGAACAGAGTGGATGCAGACAGAATAGGTACAGAAGAACAGGCAAGGCATGGACAAGGATAACCACATCAATACAGAACAGGTACAGAAGATCAGGCAACAGAATAACATCAATGCATTACCAGGCGACACCACAAACAAGGGCAGATGGCAAAACTCCCTGGGTCAGCAGCAAGGGGCTACACCCAGTAAGGCACATTACAGACTGACTTCCTGGGTGAGCAGCAAAGTGCAACACACAGCAAGACACAAGAGAGACTAACCCAAAGCCCCACAGCTCGCAGATAGTTATAGCTGCTTAACAGGGCACCTGATAAGCCACACCCAGGAACAGACTAGGGGAAATTTACCTGTGACCTGCAGCCATCACACAATGGTGCCATCACTAGCGTCATTCTACAATATGTCTGTGTGTTGGCCCAGGCTTTGTCTTCTGTAACAAGAATCCATTTATTGGCAATGGCAGCTCTCCATTTTGCCGTGTTTCATTTTCTCAGCCACCATTTCAAAACACTAAGGACAGTCATGATCGTTTTTCAAGAAAAGACTGATAACTGGATCAAAATGCAGTTGTTTTGGCTGTGCCTAGATGACAGGTGTACGTTCGTAAAAGTAATCTTAAAATTTCTATCATTAATCCACAGGGATTAGTGAGTCAACATGTTTGATACTATTGGAAAGATGCTATTTCACTGGAAAGGAAGATTATCCTCTAGCTGACGATTTGTGAGGGCACTAATCACAGCGATGAAATATGTAATGATATTCTTTTAGCTTATTGCACTGCCATAAATGTTATTAAGACTAATGATATTTATTGTCCCAGGCCTGCAAATATTACAACTCCCACTGGCATGTAGTGAATTTCAAGTATGAGCAGTACTCGGGAGACTTCCGTCAGCTGCTTCAGTAAGTGCTCCTTCTCTGTAAAAGAAATCTATGCTTGAATAACAATGGGTACACACTGTATAGTATTGGGATGTTGGGCTGCCATTATAATCTCAGACGTTCTGACCCCTTAAAGGAAACCTGTCACCTCCACCTATTAGTTACAGTAATATGTGAACAGAAAACCTGCCTCTGACTCAGAATCAGCAATTTGTATGTCCAGCTGTGCAGCTGCAAACCAGCTGTGGGATGCATTGAGAGGACTCTTCGTAGAGTCCTCTCAATTATGTGTGCACGCTCAGGAGTCCTTTCAATGCATTCCACAGCCAGTATGCAGCCACACATTGGGAGTGGGGAGGGGGGGGTGATGATCAACATACAGATTACAGATCTGGAGTCAGCGACAGGTGGTTTATTCATCTAGTACTGCACTCCATAGGGCTTTTCAGAGGTGACAAGTTCCCTTTAAAGTCACCACCTTCTATTTTTGTTCTGGGACTGATAACCATGTTTCCCCTTAAAAATTTAGTATACCTAAGAATTGGAAATTTAGAAAGACCATTTTTTTTACTACAGTCTTTTACTCCCCTTTTGCGCTGGCTTTTCTGGCAGAATATATACCTAATTAATGAAGATGCGTGCGCCTTGTCTCTTGTCATAAATTAGGTTCACCTTCAGCAGTCCTTGTGCCCGTAGCAAAAACTAGACCAGTCCCTAGCTGTTTTCAGACATACATGTTGGTAAATTTTGTCAGGGCCAAGTTCTCGGCCCGGGCCTGGCCCCCGGCACATCCTTGCCACGGCCTCGACAGTGTCAAACGAGGCCTAGCACAGTGCTCAAAAAGAGGGTTGTGTAACATTTTTACACTAAAAACTGGTATAAACATGTACCTTAATGAACCCAATGATTTTAGGGACTTGCATGGTCTGCTTGGCTTGTTCTGGGTCGTAATATACCACAATATCAGAATGTGTGAACAGTGTATCAGTGACAGAGCATATCAAAGTGTGCAAATCATGAGACTGGACATCTTATCAAGAGTTTTTTTTCAAATCACATGATGCAGCATAGGACATTTCCATCACGGAATCCATTACGTAATTCACTTAAATCCCAAAAGGCAGGTTCACTCAATTCTAATATTAACCATCTCTTGGCTGGAGGCAGGACTGATAGACACAGAGATGGTCACATAAGTGAGTTAGCATGGGTACAGGCTTTGGTGCAGCATTTAACCACATTTATCCAGTGACCTGTTTAAATGTACGTGTTTTTCACAGATTTTTTTTGAGACAGTCCTAAAGAGTTCCCTCTCCCATCCCTCCATACACCTCAGCTAAGCATGCATGTGCACTGAATGAGGAGAGGGTAGAAAGCCACTACCAGAACCCTCTGGCAACCACTTTTCTCCCACCGAAGAAAAGGATAGGGCAAACCAAACTGACCCATCCTTATCTCTCTCGACAGCTCCCATCAGAGGAGAGTCAAGAGGCCTCCATACATGTTAGGTATAGCACCTAGCATTTCTAGCTCCCCATCCACCATGTAGCAAGGGTGCATGTCCTTCAGTAGCTCCAGCACCAGCTAACTCTCCAGTCGAATTTCGGCTACACTCCCTGGGAACCACAGTGCTGTGAAAAAGTATTTTTGCTCCTATACCCAATTTCTTCTATTTTCGCTAATTTATCTCATGTAAACCTTTCAGATCATCCAACTAATTTTAATATAAGATAAAGACGACATGAGTAAAGACAATATGTTAGGCTACTTTCACACTAGCGTTCGTCGGTCCGCTCGTGAGCTCCATTTGAAGGAGCTCACGAGCGGACCCGAACGCAGCCGTCCAGCCCTGATGCAGTCTGAATGGAGCGGATCCGCTCAGACTGCATCAGTCTGGCGGCGTTCAGCCTCCACTCCGCTCGCCTCCGCACGGACAGGCGGACAGCTGAACGCTGCTTGCAGCGTTCGGGTGTCCGCCTGGCCGTGCGGAGGCGTGCGGATCCGTGCGGATCCGTCCAGACTTACAATGTAAGTCAATGGGGACGGATCCGTTTGAAGATGCCACAATATGGCTCAATCTTCAGGCGGATCCGTCCCCCATTGACTTTACATTGAAAGTCTGGACGGATCCGTACGAGGCTATTTTCACACTTAGCTGTTATATGCTAAAATAATGCAGACGGATCCGTTCTGAACGGAGCCTCCGTCTGCATTATTATGATCGGATCCGTTCAGAACGGATCCGATCGAACGCTAGTGTGAAAGTAGCCTAAAATGATCATTCTGTTTATTGAAGATATAAAAAAGGAATTGTCCCCCTAAACCTAATAACTGGTTGTGCCACTCATAGCACTATCAATGGCAATCAAATGGTTGCAATAACTTGTGATGAGTCTTTGACATCGTTGTGGAAAAATTTTGGTCGGCTCTTCTTTGCAGAATTTTTAATTGGAGGGTTTTCAAGCATGAACTGCCTGTCTATAGTCTTGCCACAGCATATCAATGGGATTCAAATCAGATCTTTAATTTGACCACTCCTAAACCTTATTTTTGTTTTTTTGAGCCATTCAGAGGTGGACTTACTAGTGTGCTTCAGATCATTGTCCTGTTGCATAACCCAACTGCGCCCTACTTTATATTATAATTATAGGCCATGTACACCTTTGGGGCTTTTTTATTATTGCATTGTACTCATTTTGAGCTAAGAATAATTTTTCAAACTGGTCTTAATTAAAAATATGCCATCCTTTTTTCTGTACAGAGCTGACATGCTCTAGTAGCACCCTTTGGATTTTCTGTCTTTTCCGTCAGACCAGGAGCTGACGGCTCGTTATATCTTGCTCTTTGACATTATAAACACTCATTATAGCTCAGTTCTTCTCTTACTGATAAGAATGTGGCTTAAATAAGTGTTTATGACCTCTCAAGTAATTTAGAGATAAGGTTTATTAGATTACTGGCACAAAATGAAAGTTAAAGTACCAGTCACACAGGTAGAAAACCAGTTGACCCTTCGTGACAGAACAGCTCAACATTTTTAATAAAGGCCAATTGAAAAAAATATTTTTAGCCATAAATGAGTAACATGGAATTATTTTTTTAAAAATTGCCTCCAAAGGTGTACATAGCCTTAACATGATCATGATAAAACTCAGGATTCCTTTCTTTTTGCACAGAAATGAATCTAAGAATGAAAAGATTCCTTCACATTCCTTCGAAATTGACCATGAAGAAGCTGACAAGGATGAAGTAAGACCTGAACACGCTCAGTCCTGTTCTAGACATTTGCTTGAATAATGAAATCACCTCATCATCCTCTGATAAAACAGTGTGCTGCAAATATGCCTTGTTGTAGGCTTCCATAAAAATTTATGCTTTTGTTATCTCATTCAGGATACAACGTCCCTGTCGTCTTCTAAAGGAGGTGGTGGTGGAGGAGGAGGGTCAGGAGTTTTCAAATCTGGCTGGCTGTATAAAGGGAATTTTAATAGTACTGTGAACAATAGCATTACTGTACGGGTAAGTAGACGGCATTACTATGCCTTTGTATAAGCGGAGTTGACGGCCCCCTCAGTTTGAGGGTAGTTGTATATCATTACGTAGAATGTGTGTGTTCACTTGTAAGTGATTCGCTAATAGAAATCTAAATATTTCTTACATTTTTCTATTTCTTTCAGTCCTTCAAAAAACGCTTCTTCCAGTTGACTCAGCTTTCTGATAACTCTTACATTATGAATTTTTACAAAGATGAAAAGATCTCTAAGGAACCAAAGGGCTGCATCTTCCTAGACTCTTGCACAGGCGTTATCCAGGTTAGTGTTAGTTCTTCCATGCTGGGCTGGGAATAACTTTATAACTAATGTATAAATAGGAGCTTCAAAAATGTTATTCAGGCGTTTTGCTGGTTAGAAATTGATTGACCAATTAGCATTTTTAATGTTTGATATCCTCTCTACAGACCTTCACTTCTTCTGCTGAATAACACATGAATAAATCATACACTATTTTACAGTAATGTTTCTGCCAGCAAAAGTGTTTACATCTCATACATGAATGTTTAGTTGGTGTCTTAATAGACATTGTCTCATATTAGGTATTATATATTATATTATATAATATAGATAGTGTAATCATATCATAGCTCTAATACTGAGCCATATTGAGAGTTCATGCTGCCATAGGCACCTTAGTCCCTCCTCCATTGTCCATACAATTTAGATAGCTGATGGCCAATCGCTCTGTAGGCCATCAGCTGTCTCTCCTAAATCCCCCATACGCATGCACACTTCAAGGGGGTTTCTGACTCTTTATACCTGCTCTTGGCCTGCTCTTTTTTGCAGAAGTTTTAATTTGGCTACATTGGGTAGTTTTAACAATGTGCTGCCTGTTTAATCAGTATTTGATCAGTGGGGATCTGACATCCAGGACCTGTACCGATTAGCTGTGGAGACCTTCTCAAGGCTTAGCCTAGGTCAGTGACAGCATGTTCATTGGTCAGATGGCCAAGGCACAGCTCAGCCCCGTTCAAGTGAATGGGGATGAGCTGCAATACAGCCACTATACAATATATGGCACTTTGCTTTGCTAAGCTGCGAGTAGACTGTGGCTTCCTCAAACAGCTGATCGGCAGGGGTCCCGGATGTCAGACCCCCACCAAACAGACATTGATAACTTATCCAGAGGATAGTTCGTCAGTTTAAAAAAGATACAGCAAAAATAAGTGGTCAGCACTCAGTGTTGTTCTACATGTGGACAGGATATTCTTGGTCTTTTTGCAGTAAAGAAATCCTGGCACTCATTCTTACATAGTAACATACCGTATTTTTCGCCTTATAAGACGCACTTGCCCATATTACGCACCTAGGTTTTAGAGGGGGACAATAAGAAAAAAATATTTTTTATTACACCTTAGGTCAGACCCCCAATGTTAATAAGACCCTAATAAGACCTAAGATCAGACCCCTATGCCTCATATCAGTCCTCTATGCCTCTAATCAGCCCCCAGCCATATATGTCATCAGCAGCCCCCAGCCATATATAATCAGCAGCCCCCAGCCATATATATAATCAGCAGCCCCCAGCCATATATGTAATCAGCCTACCCCAGCCATATATATAATCAGCAGCCGCCAGCCATATATATAATCAGCAGCCCCCCGCCATATATATAATCAGCAGCCCCCAGCCATATATATATTCAGCAGCCCCCAGCCATATATATAATCAGCAGCCCCCAGCCATATATATAATCAGCAGCCCCCAGCCATATATATATATATATATATATATATATAATCAGCAGCCCCCGGCCATATATATATATATATAATCAGCAGCCCCCAGCCATACACTACGTGCAGAATTATTAGGCAAATGAGTATTTTGACCACATCATCCTCTTTATGCATGTTGTCTTACTCCAAGCTGTATAGGCTCGAAAGCCTACTACCAATTAAGCATATTAGGTGATGTGCATCTCTGTAATGAGAAGGGGTGTGGTCTAATGACATCAACACCCTATATCAGGTGTGCATAATTATTAGGCAACTTCCTTTCCTTTGGCAAAATGGGTCAAAAGAAGGACTTGACAGGCTCAGAAAAGTCAAAAATAGTGAGATATCTTGCAGAGGGATGCAGCACTCTTAAAATTGCAAAGCTTCTGAAGCGTGATCATCGAACAATCAAGCGTTTCATTCAAAATAGTCAACAGGGTCGCAAGAAGCGCGTGGAAAAACCAAGGCGCAAAATAACTGCCCATGAACTGAGAAAAGTCAAGCGTGCAGCTGCCAAGATGCCACTTGCCACCAGTTTGGCCATATTTCAGAGCTGCAACATCACTGGAGTGCCCAAAAGCACAAGGTGTGCAATACTCAGAGACATGGCCAAGGTAAGAAAGGCTGAAAGACGACCACCACTGAACAAGACACACAAGCTGAAACGTCAAGACTGGGCCAAGAAATATCTCAAGACTGATTTTTCTAAGGTTTTATGGACTGATGAAATGAGAGTGAGTCTTGATGGGCCAGATGGCTGGATTGGTAAAGGGCAGAGAGCTCCAGTCCGACTCAGACGCCAGCAAGGTGGAGGTGGAGTACTGGTTTGGGCTGGTATCATCAAAGATGAGCTTGTGGGGCCTTTTTGGGTTGAGGATGGAGTCAAGCTCAACTCCCAGTCCTACTGCCAGTTTCTGGAAGACACCTTCTTCAAGCAGTGGTACAGGAAGAAGTCTGCAAGGTAAGAAAAACATGATTTTCATGCAGGACAATGCTCCATCACACGCGTCCAAGTACTCCACCATGTGGCTGGCAAGAAAGGGTATAAAAGAAGAAAATCTAATGACATGGCCTCCTTGTTCACCTGATCTGAACCCCATTGAGAACCTGTGGTCCATCATCAAATGTGAGATTTACAAGGAGGGAAAACAGTACACCTCTCTGAACAGTGTCTGGGAGGCTGTGGTTGCTGCTGCACGCAATGTTGATGGTGAACAGATCAAAACACTGACAGAATCCATGGATGGCAGGCTTTTGAGTGTCCTTGCAAAGAAAGGTGGCTATATTGGTCACTGATTTGTTTTGGTTTTGTTTTTGAATGTCAGAAATGTATATTTGTGAATGTTGATATGTTATATTGGTTTCACTGGTAAAAATAAATAATTGAAATGGGTATATATTTGTTTTTTGTTAAGTTGCCTAATAATTATGTACAGTAATAGTCACCTGCACACACAGATATCCCCCTAAAATAGCTAAAACTAAAAACAAACTAAAAACTACTTCCAAAAATATTCAGCTTTGATATTAATGAGTTTTTTGGGTTCATTGAGAACATGGTTGTTGTTCAATAATAAAATTAATCCTCAAAAATACAACTTGCCTAATAATTCTGCACTCCCTGTATATATAATCAGCAGCCCCCAGCCATATATGTAATCAGCAGCCCCCAGCCATATATGTAATCAGCAGCCCCCAGCCATATATATATATATATATAATCAGCATCCCCCAGCCATATAATCAGCAGCCCCCAGCCATATATATAATCAGCAGCCCCCAGCTATATAAATATATATATATATATATAATCAGCAGCCCCCGGCCATATATATATATATATATAATCAGCAGCCCCCAGCCATATATATAATCAGCAGCCCCCAGCCATATATGTAATCAGCAGCCCCCAGCCATATATGTAATCAGCAGCCCCCAGCCATATATGTAATCAGCAGCCCCCAGCCATATATGTAATCAGCAGCCCCCAACCATATATGTAATCAGCAGCCCCCAGCCATATATGTAATCAGCAGCCCCAAGCCATATATGTAATCAGCAGCCCCCAGCCATATATATAATCAGCAGCCCCCAACCATATATGTAATCAGCAGCCCCAAGCCATATATGTAATCAGCAGCCCCCAGCCATATATATAATCAGCAGCCCCCAGCCATATATGTAATCAGCAGCCCCCAGCCATATATGTAATCAGCAGCCCCCAGCAGTGGCGACTCTAGGAACAATATATAGGGGGGGCACAAAGATACCACAGTCAAAAATGGGGGGGCACAAACAAAATAAGTATATATCAATAAGATTACAAAATACGAGTGAATTGCGATATGCAGGGATACAGTTATAATAAAGCAATTTACTTACAAAAGAAGCTACTCAGTCGTCTGCTGTGCCGTCCTCTGCTTGCATCCACGTATTCTTTCCCCTTCTTTCTGTCTCTCGTCAGTGCACAGGCACACTGTTATGGGGGATCTGTGGAAGACACACTGTTATGGGGGCATCTGTGGATGACACATTATGCCTCTCATTAGCCCTCATTATGCCTCTCATATCAGCCCCCATATCAGCCCTTATGCCTCATTAGCTCCCATATCAGCCCTTATGCCTCATTAGCCCCCATATCAGCCCTTATGCCTCATTAGCCCCCATATCAGCCCTTATGCCTCATTAGCCCCCATTATGCCTCTTATTAGCCCCATTATGCCTCTTATTAGCCCCATTATGCCTCCAATTAGCCCCCATATGCCTCCTATTAGCCCCCATATGCCTCCTATTAGCCCCCATATGCCTCCAATTAGCCCCCATATGCCTATTAGCCCCCATATGCCTCCTATTAGCCCCCATATGCCCCCATATGCCTCCAATTAGCCCCCATATGCCTCCTATTAGCCCCCATATGCCTCCTATTAGCCCCCATATGCCTCCTATTAGCCCCTATATGCCTCCTATTAGCCCCTATATGCCTCCTATTAGCCCCTATATGCCTCCTATTAGCCCCCATATGCCTCCTATTAGCCCCCATATGCCTCCTATTAGCCCCCATATGCCTCCTATTAGCCCCATATGCCCCCATATGCCTCCAATTAGCCCCCATATGCCTCCTATTAGCCCCCATATGCCTCCTATTAGCCCCCATATGCCTCCTATTAGCCCCCATATGCCTCCTATTAGCCCCCATATGCCTCCTATCAGCCCCCATATGCCTCCTATTAGCCCCATATGCCTCCTATTAGCCCCATATGCCCCCATTTGCCTCCAATTAGCCCCCATATGCCTCCAATTAGCCCCCATATGCCTCCTATTAGCCCCCATATGCCTCCTATTAGCCCCCATATGCCTCCTATCAGCCCCCATATGCCTCCTATCAGCCCCCATATGCCTCCTATTACCCCATATGCCTCCTATTAGCCCCATATGCCCCCATTTGCCTCCAATTAGCCCCCATATGCCTCCAATTAGCCCCCATATGCCTCCAATTAGCCCCCATATGCCTCCAATTAGCCCCATATGCCTCCAATTAGCCCCCATATGCCTCCAATTAGCCCCATAGGCCCCCATATGCCTCCAATTAGCCCCCATATGCCTCCAATTAGCCCCCATATGCCTCCTATCAGCCCCATATGCCTCCTATTAGCCCCATATGCCTCCTATTAGCCCCATATATGCCTCCTATTAGCCCCAAATATGCCTCCAATTAGCCCCAAATATGCCTCCAATTAGCCCCCATATATGCCTCCAATTAGCCCCCAAATAGCCCCCATATGCCTCCTATTAGCCCCCAAATATGCCTCCAAATGCCCCATATGGCTCCAATTAGCCCTTATATGCCTCCTATTAGCCCCCATAATGCCCCCAGCAGCCACATTTTTTATAAAATAAAAAATAAAAACACTTACCTCTCCTGCTCCTGGACGGACGCCGCCTGCCATTTTCTCCTCAGTCGACTGTGCTCTAAACTGGCGCGCACAGCGTGAGGTCACAGAGCGCCCTCACGCTGTGCGCAGCCCTGCACAGCCGACAGCCGAGGACCAGGAAGTGGTGAGTACAGAGCGTTCACCACTTCCTGGTCCTTCGGTACTAATGAGCGCTTCCATAATGGAAGCGCTCATTAGTATTCACTCTGGGGAATCAGCGGGGGGGGGCACCCGGGGGGGCAAGGGACAACATAGGGGGGGCAATTGCCCCCCCTCGCCCCCCTCTAGCGACGCCACTAGCCCCCAGCCATATATGTAATCAGCAGCCCCCAGCCATATATGTAATCAGCAGCCCCCAGCCATATATGTAATCAGCAGCCGCCAACCATATATGTAATCAGCATCCCCCAGGGATAGATCACAAAATAAATAAACCACTTACCTCTCCTGATCCTGGAAGCTGCCGCTCCTCTCCTCCAGAGCGCTCCTCTTCCTCCTCTGTCGGCTGTGCTGTGAACTGGCGCGCAAAGCGTGAGGTCACAGAGCGCCTTCACGCTGTGCGCAGCCACTGCACAACTGACAGCCGAGGACCAGGAAGCGGTGAGTACAGAGCCTTCACCGCTTCCTGGTCCTCCGGTACTAATGAGCGCTTCCATAATAGAAGCGCTCATTAGTATTTACCGCATAAAACGCAGGGCCATTTTTCCCCCAGTTTGGGGGGTAGGGAGTGCATCTTATGGGTCAAAAAATACATTTTAGTTTATAAGGCCGAAAAAAGACATCTGTCCATCCAGTTCGGCCTGTTATCCTGCAAGTTGATCCAGAGGAAAAAAAATGAGAGGTAGAAGCCAATTTTCCCCACTTAAGGGGAAAAAAAATACCTAACCGACTCCAATCAGGTAATCAGAATATCTCCCTGGATTAATGACCCATCTCTAGTAGCTATAACCTGTAATATTATTACACTCCAGAAATACATCCAGGCCCCTCTTGAATTCCTTTATTGTACTCACCATCACCACCTCCTCAGGCAGAGAGGTCCATAGTCTCACTGCTCTTACCGTAAAGAATCCTCTTCTATGTCTGTGTACAAAGTTTCTTTCCTCCAGACGCAGAGGATGTCCCCTCGTCACAGTCACCGTCCTGGGGATAAATAGATGATGTGAGAGCTCTCTGTACTGACCCCTGATATATTTATACATAGTTATTAGATCTCCCCTTAGTCGTCTTTTTTCTAAACTGAATAACCCTAATTTTGATCATCTTTCAGGGTACTGTAGTTGCCCCATTCCAGTTATTACTTTAGTTGCCCTCCTCCGAACCCTCTCCAGCTCTGCTATGTCTGCCTTGTGTGGTCTGACCAGTAATTTGTAAAGTGGTAGGACTATGTTCTCATCACAAGCATCTATGCCCCTTTTGATGCAGCCCCTTATCTTAGGGTACTTTCACACTAGCGTTATTCTTTTCCAGAATCGAGTTCCGTCCTAGGGGCTCAATACCGGAAAAGAACTGATAAGTTTTATCCTAATGCAATCTGAATGGAAAGCAATCCATTCAGGATGTCTTCAGTTCAGTATTTTTCCGGAACACTTGCCGGAATGACATGCATTAATGCCATATCCGGCACAGAGTGGTCCGGCAAAATGGATCCGGCATTGCGGTCTGCGCATGCTCAGACTGCATAAAATGTGAAAAAAATAAATGCTGGATCCGTTTTTTCAAATACACCGGAGAGACGGATCCGGCATTTCGATGCATTTGTCATATGGATCAGGATCCTTATCCGTCTGACAAATGCCATCAGTTTGCATGCGTTTTGACGGATCCGGCAGGCAGTTATGGCGATGGAACTGCCTGCTGGAATCCTCTGCCGCAAGTGTGAAAGTACCCTTATTGGCCTTGGCAGCAGCTGCCTGACACTCAGGGGCAGATTAAGTGCATGATAGGCCGGGGCTGTCTACCCAACTTGGGCCCCTCCCTCCATTTTAGTTTAGTTTTTTTTTGTATGAAGAGGCTGCGGTGCTTCATGAGAGCCACAGTCTCTTCCTAGGCCATATAACATCTTCAGACTAAAAAAAATACCCCAAATTGGGTCCAAAACTGAAAAATTTGTTTGCCAAATTTAAAATACATATAATTATAATAAAAAAAGACATGGAGGAGAATACAACACCACATACCTGTTACATCCAGTGACATCTCCTGTCATGTAGACCTTCTCTTTCCTCTTCTCCTCCATTTGACCCAGACCACCATGGCAAATTCTTTCAGCCACATCTCGTCTCTACAGTTTGTAACAAAGACACGTTAGATTTCTAAATTTTTCCATCAAGCTCCTCATCCTGGTGTCCCCACAGTGTCATCCTGCTGCCACTCCCAATACTGTGCCTGTTTTGCTCCCCAATGTCCAAGGTACTATACTGCTGAAAAAATTGTGACCCTAATAGACATAATTGGAGTCATTCATCAAACTGGTGTAAAGTAGAACTGGATTTCCAAAAGAGCTGTCAAATATGAAAGGTGGAATCTGATTGGTTGCTATGGGCAACTAAGCCAGTTCTGCTTTACACCAGTTTGATAAATTACCCCAAATGTTCCTATAGTGTCCACAGCAGCTATAATGTCCCCTAGAGTTCCCGGAGTAATAATACCACCCTCTATTGTGCTCCAGGCAATAATCCCTGTATAGTGTCCCCAAAAATAATAGAATTGCCCCTACAGTGCCTCCCCAATAGCAACACCCCCATATAGTAATTTCCACCACACTGCCCCATATAGTAATCCCCCCATAGTAATTTGCCCCCACACAGTAATTTCCCCCAAACTGCCCCATATAGCAGTTTGCCCCCACACAGTAATTTCGCCTACATAGTAATTTCCACCACACTGCCCCCACATAGTAATTTCCACCACACTGCCCCCACATAGTAATTTCCCCCACATAGTAATTTGCCCCCACACTGCCTCACATAGTAATTTGCCCCCACATAGCAATTTCCCCACACTGTCCCCACATAGCAATTTCCCCACACTGCCCCCACACAAAAGTTTCCCCCACACTGCCCCCACATAGTAATTTGCCCCCACCCACATAGTAATTTGTCCCCACATAGCAATTTCCCCACACTATCCCCACATACCAATTACCCCACAATGTCCCCACATAGTAATTACCCTAAACTGTCCCCACATAGAAATTACCCCACACTGTCCCCACATAGCAATTTCCCGAACATTGCCCCTACACAATAGTTTCCCCCACATAGTACTTTGCCCCTACACTGCCCCCACACTGCCCCCACATAGTAATTTGGTCCCACATAGCAATTTCTCCACACTGTCCCCACATAGCAATTACCCCACACTGTCCCCACATAGCAATTTTCCCCACACAATAGTTTCCCCCACACTGCCCCACATAGTAATTTGCCCCAACACTGCCCCATATAGTAATTTTCCCCCACATAGTAGTCCCTCCCATAATAATTTGCCCCCACACTGCCCCCACATAGTAATTTGCCCCCACATAGTAGTCCCTCCCATAATAATTTGCCCCCACATAGTAATTTGCCCCCACATAGTAGTCCCTCCCATAATAATTTGGCCCCACACAGCCACATATAGTAATTTGCCCCCACATAGTTGTCCCTCCCATAATAATGTGCCCCCACACTGCCCCCACATAGTAATTTGCCCCCACACTGCCCCATATAGTAATTTGCCCCCCACATAGTAGTCCCTCCCATAATAAAATTGCTCCCCAATGTCCAAGGTACTATACTGCTGAAAAAATTGTGACCCTAATAGACATAATTGGAGTCATTAATCAAACTGGTGTAAAGTAGAACTGGATTTCCAAAAGAGCTGTCAAATATGAAAGGTGGAATCTGAAAGCCAGCTCTGCTTTACACCAGTTTGATAAATTACCCCAAATGTTCCTATAGTGTCCACAGCAGCTATAATGTCCCCTAGAGTGCCCCGAGTAATAATACCACCGTCTATTGTGCTCCAGGCAATAATCCCTGTATAGTGTCCCCAAAAATAATAGAATTGCCCCTACAGTGCCTCCCCAATAGGAAAAAAAAACCATATAGTAATTTCCACCACACTGCCCCATATAGTAATCCCCCCATAGTAATTTGCCCCCACACAGTAATTTCCCCCACATAGTAATTTCCCCCACACTGCCCCCACATAGTAATTTCCCCCACACTGCCCCCACATAGTAATTTCCCCCACACTGCCCCCACATAGTAATTTCCCCCACACAGTAATTTGCCCCCACACTGCCCCACATAGTAATTTGCCCCCACATAGCAATTTCCCCACACTGTCCCCACATAGCAATTTCCCCACACTGTCCCCACATAGCAATTTCCCCACACTGTCCCCACATAGAAATTACCCCACACTGTCCCCACATAGCAATTACCCCACACTGTCCCCACATAGCAATTACCCCACACTGTCCCCACATAGCAATTACCCCACACTGTCCCCACATAGCAATTTCCCTCACACTACCCCCACACAATAGTTTCCCCCACACTGCCCCATATAGTAATTTTCCCCCACATAGTTGTCCCTCCCATAATAATTTGCCCCCACACTGCCCCCACATAGTAATTTGCCCCCACACTGCCCCATATAGTTATTTGCCCCCACATAGTAGTCCCTCCCATAATAATTTGCCCCCACATAGTAATTTACCCCCACATAGTAGTCCCTCCCATAATCATTTGGCCCCACACAGCCACATATAGTAAATTGCCCCCACATAGTTGTCCCTCCCATAATAATTTGCCCCCACACTGCCCCCACATAGTAATTTGCCCCCACACTGCCCCATATAGTAATTTGCCCCCACATAGTAGTCCCTCCCATAATAATTTGCCCCCACATATTAATTTGTCCCCACATAGTATTCCCTCCCATAATAATTTGGCCCCATACAGCACCCACATTCCTCCCCATGTTCTCGATGTATCTTCCCTAATATGTTCTCCTGTGTGTGGATTCCCCCCCCCCCCACATGTCCCCCAAAGTAGGCACATGAAATAAAAAATGAAAAAAAATTAAAACTTAATACTCACCTATGTCCAGGGCCAGGTGCTTACTCGCAGAGGAAGGTGGGATGAGGCAGGCGTGCACACGTCACAGTGCTGTGTCCCGGCACAGGCGCTCGATGACGTCATCACGCACGCCTGCGCCGTGATTTCACTACCGCATAGGCCTCAGGGCTACTAGGCCTGAAGCCTATGGCGGTGATCGGTGACGGAACAGGGAGCTATGCGCTCCTGTGCCCCGCCGCAGTATGTGGGCGTTCGGGTCGGCGTTGGGTCCTCCAGCGGTGCTGGGTCCGGGGCTGCCTACCCGAACATCCCTATTGAAATCCGCCACTGCTGACACTGGTTTCTACAGCTTAGTTTGCTGTTCACTAAAAGTCCTAGCTCCTTTTCCATGTCAGTGTTAGGGCTCATGTACACAAATGTATTCTCTTTCTGTTCCGTTTTTTTTGCGGACAATATGCAGAACCATTCACTTCAATAGGTCCCCCAAAACAATGGAAGATATTCCGTGTGCATTTCGTTTCCGTTCCGCAAAAAAGTAGTGCATGTCCTATTATTGTCTGCAAATCACGGTCCGAGGCCCCATTCAAGTCAACGGGTCCGCAAAAAATACGGAACGCACACAGAACATACCCGTATGTTATCCGTATTTTGCGGATCCATACTGTAGAAATGTTATGCCCAGCCCATATTGCTCATGTGTTTGGTGATTAATAAGTTATTGTTTCCGATCCGCAAAAAATGGATCGCATAAGGCAACCATACGGATATCTTTTGTGGAAAAATGGAACGGAAGAGGACTTAAATCAGAGGAAAAAAAACTCAGATACGGAACAACGGATCCGTGAAAAACGGACCTCAAAACAACAAGGGTCGTGTGCATGAGCCCTTACCCAGTGTTTTTTCCATTTAGTATCTACAGGTGACTTGCATTATTCCTTCCTATGTGTATAACCTTACATTTGTCAGTGTTAAACCTTATCTGCTACTAATCTGCCCAAGCCTCCAATCTATCCAGATCCCTCTGTAGTAGTATACTGTCCTCTTCCGTGTTAATTACTTTACACAGTTTAGTGTCATCTGCAAAAATTTATATTTTACTGTGCAGGCCTTCTACAAGATCATTAATAAATATATTGAAGAGAATAGGGCCCAATACTGACCCCTGTGGTACCCCACTAGTGACAGTGACCCAATCTGAGTGTGTACCATTAATAACCACCCTCTGTTTTCTATTACTGAGAGAGTTACTTACCCACATACAGACATTTTCTCCCAGTCCAAGCATTCTTATTTTATATTCTAACCTTTCATGCGGTACAGTGTCAAATGCTTTGGAGAAGTCCAGATATACGACATCTCTTGATTCGCCACTGTCAAGTCTAGAACTTACCTCCTCATAGAAACTGATTAAATTAGTTTGACATGACTGATCCCTCATGAAGCCATGCTGATATGGCGTTATTTGCTTATTTTCATTGAGGTACTCCAAGATAGCATCTCTCAGAAAATCTTCAAACAGTTTACCCACAACAGATGTTAAACTTACCTACCTATAGTTTCCAGGCTCTGTTTTTGGACTCTTTTTGAATATTGGCACCACATTTGTTATGCGCCAATCCTGTGGAACACGCCCTGTCAGTATAGAGTTCTTAAATATCAGAAATAAGGGTCTGGCTATGACATTACTTAATTCTCTTAGGATACGGGGGGTGTATGCCATCTGGTCCTGCCTATTTGTCTGTTTTAATCTCTTTAGGACGCCGCTGTACTTCTTCCTGGGTCAGACAGGTCACTTTTAATGGGGAAGTTACTATTACATTCTGCATTTCATCTGACAGTTTATTTTCCTGAATACAGCAGGATTTTTTTTTTTTAATAGCTTTGCTTTCTCCTCATCGCTCTCTGCAACTCCCCTCTCATTACTCTGTAAAGGGCCGAGCCCTTCAGATTTATACTTTTTTACCATTTACAGTATATAATTGAAGAACTTATTAGGGTTAGTTTTGCTCTCTTTGGCAATTAATCTCTCGGTCTCTAGTTTGGCTGCTTTTATTAGTTTTTTACATATTCTATTTTTTTCCCTATAGTTTTTCAGTGCTTCCTCGCCACCCTCCTGTTTTAGTGATTTAAATGCTTTATTTTTGTCATGTATTGTTTTCTTTACAGTTCTATTTATCCACATTATCTATTTTTTCTTGTTCCTTAACCTTTTATTCCCATAAGCTATGTACCTCTCACAATTCGATTTTAGGATGCTTTTAAAAATTTCCCATTTTGTGGCTGTATCTTTATTTTTGAGGGCTTTGTCCCAGTTAGTTAGGTCTATGGCCTCTCTTTTGGGAGGGGGGCAGTCAAACCCTGTTAATTTCCATCCCAGACCTGGCGACTTGTACCAACCAAACCCACCCGGGGTGTACCTTCTACAGACCTGGCTCCGATAGTCTGCTGGTGGTGTCAGGAGCTGTGCCATGTAAAAGCTGACTGTCCCCATCAGGTGGAACCCATGGATACTAATTATGGCTACCATCAGTCGTTATATGCCAGGAAGCTGTGTGCAGCAGGTACCCCAAAAACTCTAAACCACTTGTGCCAGGTGGAGGTAGGAGACACTCCAGCGGAGGCTCTGCTGGACTCGGTGAGTCTGGTGTCCCTAGTAAGGGCTCCCCTGGTACGGTCAGCGGAGTATACTGGCTGGAAAGTCGGGGTCATGTGCGTCCATGGAGACTTAAAAGACTATCCCACTGCCATGGTGTCTCTAATCACAGGGGCTGGCAGATGGACTCATGAAGTGGCAGTTGCCCCAAATTTACACTACGAACTTATAATAGGGAGAGACTTCCCGGGCTTCCCGGCACTGTAGCCTGCTATGAGAGTGACTGATACCCATCAGACAGGGGTAACCCTAGCAGAGTGGCCTGGCTCAGGGGGGAGACCAGGACCTGGCAACCTGAGACCGAAGGGCCAGCAGTAGGGGTGCCCGCCACTTTGGTGGAAGAGTGTGATGGTGGGAGATGTGGAGGACTTGCAGCCGGGTCCTGATTTGGTAGACCTCAATGTCTCCGGGGATAATTTTGGTACCGCCCAACATCGGGACCCAACCCAACCACGTCTGGGAAAATGTGTTAATAGTAGATGGTGAACCACAACAACCTGGGGCAGAATCTGTGTTTCCCTGTTTTGTGGTTCATCACGATATGTTGTATCGGGTAAACCTGGGGCTGCAGAAAACTCAGGATCGTATTCTACAGCGGTTTTACTGGCCCAGCATATTCAAAGAAGTGGAAGAGTTTTGTAAGTCTTGCCCGACCTGCCAGATAACTAGCCCCCAGCCACATTTCCATAGTGCCCTAGTACCTCTCCCGATTATCGAAGTACCGTTTGACCAAATAGCTATGGACCTCATAGGCCCAGTATCGAAGTCCGCCAGAGGGCATCAACACATCTTAGTCATTCTAGACTACGCCACTCCTAGCTAAGGAGTTAATAGAGATGTTTTCCTGAGTGGGAGTACCTGACCAAGGGACCTCTTTTAAGTCCAAGGTGATGAGAGAACTCTGTAAGTTGCTGCACATAAAACAACTACGGACATCAGTTTGCCATTCACAAAAGGACGGTCTGGTAAAACGGTTTAACCAAACATTAAAAAATATGTTGAAAAAGGTAGTGTCTAAAGATGGGAAGGACTGGGACCTCCTTCTGCCCTATCTCATGCTCTAAACAGACTCGGGAGGCCAGGGAGTTCGTTAGTCGGAAGACGGATGTGTTCTTGGACCTCCCTGGATGCACTTCCATAATCCAGCATGACATTGTCACTGAGCCTCAGGCAAATATCTCAAGTCCACTCAAATTAGTGGGTTGATCCATGTAGGTGCTACAGAGTGAGAGGTGCTCTTTGTAACTAATCTCCTTTGGCTGGGATAACATCAGGTTTTTCCCATCCGTTTAGTTATACAAAAAAGTATACATTAAACGGATACCTCAGACTGATGCCATGCAGCGGCCCCTTTTGCCCCACATTAAAGACTGCCCTGGGCCTACCGCATAGCTGGGCTATAGTAGTTCTATAGATGTGGTGCCGACCTAGTCTTTTTGCTTATCTCAGGACAACTACAGTATATTGATGGTGTTTGTCACTAATTTAGACTGCCATAGGGCTGCAAAAACCTAGACAGATTGCCTTTACTCACTGTAATTGCCAATCTATGAGTGCAATAACCTACAGCAAATAGACTTTTGGTGTGTTTATG
This sequence comes from Bufo gargarizans, assembly GCF_014858855.1. Classification (NCBI taxonomy): domain Eukaryota; kingdom Metazoa; phylum Chordata; class Amphibia; order Anura; family Bufonidae; genus Bufo; species Bufo gargarizans. Next base: position 139,590,094 of record NC_058083.1, on the reverse strand, counting down.
CTACTGGCATATAGATAGGCTTTCCATATAAGTATGAATTTGACTTGTAGTTAGAGTTTGGGTTATATACATTTCACTTTTGACATGATTTTGAATTGAACCACTTTCAGGCCACATTCACGTAATACTAATGGTTTACATGTGCGGGGGTGGGGGGGATCAAATGGTGCATTTGTCAACAGTAACTGATTCTGAAAATTCGTAAATTAATCTACATTTTCATCTGCACATTGGGTAACCATCTATTTCGGAGTATGTTCTCAAAATATGTATGTTCTTTAAAATAAAATACTGTTTTCTTAGACAGAGGTAAAAAAAAAAGGCAACTGAAGCAGATCCCTCTGTAAATGAGAAGAACGCCTTCCAGTAGATCTGTATCATGTCTGATTTGACTATGGACTGTTTTTCCCTGTTCTGTTTGTTTCAGAATAAACAGCTTCGGAAGCATGCCTTCGAGCTGAAAATGAATGATCTGACATACTTTGTGCTGGCAGCTGAAACTGAGCAGGACATGGATGACTGGATATCTACACTCAACAAAATCTTACAAATAAATCCTGAAGGAACTATTCCAGAGAGGAAAAGTGCAGATTTATCTGATCCCAGACTCGGTACAAGCAATATTTTTCCTTAATCTAATTATTTCTAGTGACAGGAATCTATGTTACGCGGCTCGTTTGGCAGTGTCACTTCATTTTATAGTAATTGAATTCTCCCAACAATGTGTCAATAAGAGGAAACATGTGTAATGCAGGATCCCCAGTGGTCATATAGATGTGCTCATTCTCTTACCTCTAGCATCTGGTAAGATATTCGAAGAATGAAATAGATAGATAGATAAATAGATAGATAGATATACACTGTGGATAGACACAAAAATGCCACAATACTCCAAAATTGTCAATAAGTAGTGTCCTTTATTCACCACACATTTCAGTCCTCTTTTCATTTTGTTTTGTAGTTTTGATATAAAAGTGCTTTTTTATGTTATGCTAATGAGGCTCCAAGGTGCCCAGAGGGGCGTTTTTTTCACTCTCTGGTGCCCAGTGAGGCCCCCCTGCAGTGCCCAAGAACGCCTCCTGATCCTCAAATAACCTCCCACAGCCCGGCAAACGGTTCCACCCCCTCCCCACGTCATAGTCTACCTTATAGAAATGCCCCCTCCTTCTTCCTGTCTGCGGCCAGAAAACTCAGAAAACTCGCGCAGGCGCAGTACCGCCTGCGGCCTGAGCGATCATCAACCTCCTGAGGGCAACAGCGCTGAGGTTACATCACTGGGCTTTGCGCATGCCCAGTGAGACTTTTGAGGCTGTTGCCCTCAGGAGGTTGATTATCGCTCAGGCCGCAGACAGGAAGAAGGACGGGGCAGGTAGACTATGACGTGAGGAGGGGGCGGAACCGTTTGCCGGGCTGTGGGAGGTTATTTGAGGATCAGGAGGCGTTCTTGGGCACTGCAGGGGGGTGTCACTGGGCACCAGAGAGTGAAAAAAAAACGCCCCTCTGGGCACCTTGGAGCCTCATTAGCATAACATAAAAGCGCTTTTATATCAAAACTACAAAAACGAAATAAAGTAAAAAGAAGACTGCTGGAAATAAGGTACTTTAGTGAACATAGCGATGGTGCCAGCTTAAAATGGTAAAAGCAGGTGACAGATTCCCTTTAACATTGACCTGCTTAGGGCCCCTCCCAATTAGAAGCGACCCCCCCTTCCCCCACCTAGAAGCTTAGAGGGAACATTGCAGCTCCTATGCGGAAGTATGTTTCTCCACCTTTACAGTCCCTCTGCAGTCATACTCCCTCCCATCTATCCTCTACTTCTTCATAATCTACCAAATATATATTAACAAGAAGTATAGACACATGTTGTGTATGCATAGCTTATGTAAATCCAAAATAGCAGGACAATTCTAATCAAGACTAGTCGTAAAGTTGCTCTTTTTTTTGTCTTATCTGGAACAATTGTTGCTGCAATGCCCTCAGTATCAGAACAAAATGTGTGAAAATATATTGTACAGTATAGTAACTAGACGGTAACTCCAGATAACATGTGATAACACTTTTACTTCAGAGAACCCAGGAGAAGCCCTACTAAACTATGAGACTGCACATGAAGAAGCAGACTGTGTAGACAACCCTCAGCACCCTGATCTAGCTAAGGTGAGGAAAAACAGTCATTTGTAAAATTGAATAAAAATAGTATAAAAAAATGAGTAGTCTTTAACACATGTTCCATTTTCTTTGTATTGCCATTTTGAATACGACCTCAAATACAAGCATACGGCATGCATTTTATTCTATACACAACACTTTGGGGCACATTTATTAAAATCAGCATTTTAGATGCCGGTCTTAATAATGCCCCTGCATTGGTGTTAGATCCGCTGGAGTTATTAAGAGGTGCCTCTTCATAACTTCAGCGCATCCAGCACCAGTTCTAGATGTGAAACAGGCATAGAAAACAATGAATGAGATGGGTCTGCCAGCCCATCCCCTTCCCCACCCACTTTTTTAAGAACTGGCGTAAGCGGGGCGAAGTCGCAGATAGCAGCTCAACTAACTGCCATCTATGCCTGAAATGCACTTAATTTACACATGCAGCCAGCCAGTAGCGCAGGGGCAACACGTGAGGTGCACGGTGGACCGATGTGGGGCCAAATTATAACACACAGTTCATCAATTTACTCACGGTTAGCAGAAAGCCTCCCTGGGCTGGCAGCACAGTGTTAAGGTGGACAGCACGAAATCCTTCGGGGCACGCTCTGTGTAGAGAAGCATCAGCCAAGATGGTGGTTGAGGTGCCCTTGATGTTAGGGGTGCTTAGGGTGCTTGTTGCAGCTGAGTCCCTTGATGTTTTTTGTCGTGACGCCAGTACCGTTAATGGTGGTACAACTAATAGTGGTAATAATGAGGTAGACAGTGGTAAGATGCAACTCACAACTTTTACTGTTGATGAATTTGGTTGCAGCAGTACAAAATAAGTCTCTTGTTGGTATTAGAGATAATCCGCAAGTCCACTGTTTCCAGGCTTTCTTAGGCTTTATTTGAGCTGTGGTTGGGGAGTACCTTATTCTTGTTGATGTGCTCAGTCCTATATCCTGTCCTTTCCCTACAAGCTGAATTTTGGGACAGGTAGCTACCCTGTTTCCCAGAAGTATGGTGTGGCTGCCGGAAGTTATAAGTCCTCCACCATGAGCAAAGGTGTCTGTAACCCTCAATAATGGCTGTTATCACCGATGAATCGTTAGGAAGCTTGTTTCTATTCCAGGGAGGCAAACTCTCTCCTACTGGTCAGGGATGCAAATGTATAGTCCGGCCACAGAAGGAAAACGCTCTTCTGCGCCTCACACCTTGGTACTACCTCATAGCGAAGTTGGCGTTGGCTCCACTCACTAATCTAAAGTGTGGAGACTTCACTCTGCATTCTCTCCCACTAATCTAATTTGAACTACTCAGATCTGCTCTAGACTCTGATCCATTCTCAACCCTGAACTCCACTCTGATCTGAACTCTTCTCTCTCACTCGGCCATTTTTACCTTTTTTTCAAATTCTCACGTGGTGATACCCATAATGTGTATTTTTTATTGTTTACATATTTCTATTTACATTTTGGGTAAAGGGGGGGTGAAGGCCAGCCACCATCTTTAAAGTCCTGGCCAGCGCCATACTTGTACAGTTTTACTAGACACATTAGACAAAAGATATACAAAAAATATGGCTTTATCCATCACAATAAAGGGAACCTGTCACCATGAAAGTGCAAAGTAATCTGCATGCAGCATGTTATAGAGCAGGAGGAGCTGAGCAGATTGATGTATAGTTTTATGGGAAAAGATTCAGTAAAATATGTAAATTATTCATTTATATTCCTGCTCATTCTGTGCTTTGAAGTCCAGGAGACGGTCCTATCAGTGACTGACAGCCTTCCTCTATGACTGCGTATACAGAGATTGCTGTCAATCACTGATAGGACCGCCTCCTGGACTTCAAAGCACAGAATAAACAGGAATTAAGCTAAATAACATACAAGTTATACAGAATTTTTATCCACAAGACTATATATTGATCTGCTCAGCTCCCCCTGCTCTACAACATGCTGCCTACAGCTCAGACACCATGTTTGACAGGTTCCGTTTAACGATCCTATTCATTTTAATGTAAGAAGGCAATTAAGAGTAAAACATATTTTCAGCCTTTTTCTATTTATCTGATTTGCAGTCATTCAAGCTGCCGAAATCAACGGGACCTTATATGGTGTAATGGATATCAACGTCTTGTGAATTCAGGATGCGGAATTCCAACATAGACTTCAGTCTGGAATTCTGCATCAAATATGTAATAGTAATTCCACCTGCATTTTTGCAGCAAAATTACTGTTGTGGATTTTGTGACATATTTTAACACCACATTCAAATCCAACCTTCTAGCTGTGGCCTCCAGCTATGGTTCTCCAGAGAATGGAGTTCCATCAAGTCAGTACCTCAAAGGGGTTTTCCAAGATTTTAACACCTTAACCACTTCAACCCCCCTAGCTGAAACACCCTTAATGACCAGGCCACTTTTTACACTTTTGCACTACACTACTTTCACCATTTATTGCTCGGTCATGCAACTTACCACCCAAATGAATTTTACCTCCTTTTCTTCTCACTAATAGAGCTTTCATTTGTGGTATTTCATTGCTGCTGACATTTTTAATTTTTTTTGTTATTAATCGAAATTTAACGATTTTCTTTGCAAAAAAAGGATAATTTTGCACTTTCAGTTGTAAAATTTTGCAAAAAAAACGACATCCATATATAAATTTTTCGCTAAATTTATTGTTCTACATGTCTTTGATAAAAAATAAATGTTTGGGTAAAAAAAATGGTTTGGGTTAAAGTTATAGCGTTTACAAACTATGGTACAAAAATGTGAATTTCCGCTTTTTGAAGCAGCTCTGACTTTCTGAGCACCTGTCATGTTTCCTCAGGTTCTACAATGCCCAGACAGTAGAAAACCCCCACAAATGACCCCATTTCGGAAAGTAGACACCCTAAGGTATTCGCTGATGGGCATAGTGAGTTCATAGAACTTTTTATTTTTTGTCACAAGTTAGCAGAAAATGATGATTTTTCTTATTTATTTTTTCTTACAAAGTCTCATATTCCACTAACTTGTGACAAAAAAAAAACTTCCATGAACTCACTATGCCCATCACAAAATACCTTGGGGTGTCTTCTTTCCAAAATGGGGTCACTTGTGGGGTAGTTATACTGCCCTGGCATTTTAGGGGCCCAGATGCGTGAGAAGAAGTTTGAAATCAAAATCTGTAAAAAATGACCGGTGAAATCCGAAAGGTGCTCTTTGGAATGTGTGCCCCTTTGCCCACCTAGGCTGCAAAAAAGTGTCACACATGTGGTATCGCCATACTCAGGAGAAGTTGGGGAATGTGTTTTGGGGTGTCATTTTACATATACCCATGCTGGGTGAGATACATTTCTTGGTCAAATGCCAACTTTGTATAAAAAAAAATGGGAAATGTTGTCTTTTGCCAAGATATTTCTCTCACCCAGCATGGGTATATGTAAAATGACACCCCAAAACACATTCCCCAACTTCTCCTGAGTACGGCGATACCAGATGTGTGACACTTTTTTGCAGCCAAGGTGGGCAAAGGGGCACACATTCCAAAGAGCACCTTTCAGATTTCACAGGCCATTTTTTACACATTTTGATTGCAAACTACTTCTCACGCATATGGGCCCCTAAAATGCCAGGGCAGTATAACTACCCCACAAGTGACCCCATTTTGGAAAGAAGACACCCCAAGGTATTTCATGATGGGCATAGTGAGTTCATGGAGGTTTTTATTTTTTGTCACAAGTTAGTGGAATATGAGACTTTGTAAGAAAAAATAAATTGAAAAAATCATCATTTTCCGCTAACTTGTGACAAAAAATAAAAAATTCTAGGAACTTGCCATGCCCCTCACAGAATACCTTGGGGTGTCTTCTTTCCAAAATGGGGTCACTTGTGGGGTAGTTATACTGCCCTGGCATTTTAGGGGCTCATATGCGTGAGAAGTAGTTTGCAATCAAAATCTGTAAAAAATACAGGTGAAATCCGAAAGGTGCTCTTTGGAATGTGTGCCCCTTTGCCCACCTTGGCTGCAAAAAAGTGTCACACATCTGGTATCGCCGTACTCAGGAGAAGTTGGGGAATGTGATTTGGGGTGTCATTTTACATATACCCATGCTGGGTGAGATAAATATCTTGGTCAAATGCCAAGGTACTCCGTGAGGGGCATGGCGAGTACCTAGAATTTTTTATTTTTTGTCGCAAGTTAGTGGAATATGAGACTTTGTAAGAAAAAAAAAAAAGAAAAAATCATCATTTTCCGCTAACTTGTAAAATGACACCCCAAAACACATTCCCCAACTTCTCCTGAGTACGGCGATACCACATGTGTGACACTTTTTGGCAGCCTAGATGCGCAAAGCGGCCCAAATTCCTTTTAGGAGGGCATTTTTAGACATTTGGATCCCAGACTTCTTCTCACGCTTTCGGGCCCCTAAAATGAAGACACCCCAAAGTATTCAATGAGGGGCATAACGAGTTCATAGAATTATTTTTTTTTGGCACAAGTTAGCGGAAATAGATTTTTTTTTTGTATTTTCTCACAAAGTCTCCCTTTCCGCTAACTTGGGACAAAAATTTCAATCTTTCATGGACTCAATATGCCCCTCACGGAATACCTTGGGGTGTCTTCTTTCCGAAATGGGGTCACATGTGGGGTATTTATACTGCCCTGGCATTTTAGGGGCCCTAAAGCGTGAGAAGTCTGGAATATAAATGTCTAAAGAATTTTACGCATTTGGATTCTGTGAGGGGTATGGTGAGTTCATGTGAGATTTTATTTTTTGACACAAGTTAGTGGAATATGAGACTTTGTAAGAAAAAAAAAAAAAAAAACAATTTCCGCTAACTTGGGCCAAAAAAATGTTCACCCCCCCTGTAAGGCTCCATTCTGACGTCCGTATGTGTTTTGCGGATCTGATCCATGTATCCGTGGATCCGTAAAAAACATACGGACGTCTGAAAAGAGCCTTACAGGGGGGTGATCAATGACAGGGGGGTGATCAGGGAGTCTATATGGGTGATCACCCCCCTGTAAGGCTCCATTCAGACGTCCGTATGTGTTTTGCGGATCCGATCCATGTATCCGTGGATCCGTAAAAAACATACGGACGTCTGAATGGAGCCTTACAGGGGGGTAATCAATGACAGGGGGGTGATCAATGACAGGGGGGTGATCACCCCCATGTCATTGATCACCCCCTGTAAGGCTCCATTCAGACGTCCGTATGTGTTTTGCGGATCCGATCCATGTATCCGTGGATCCGTAAAAAACATACGGACATCTGAATGGAGCCTTACCGGGGGGTGATCAAGGACAGGGGGGTGATCAGGGAGTGTATATGGGGTGATCACCCCCCTGTCATTGATCACCCCCCTATAAGGCTCCATTCAGACGTCCGTATGTGTTTTGCGGATCCGATCCATGTATCCGTGGATCCGTAAAAATCATACGGACGTCTGAATGGAGCCTTACAGGGGGGTGATCAATGACAGGGGAGTGATCAGGGAGTCTATATGGGGTGATCAGGGGTTAATAAGGGGTTAATAAGTGTAGTGTAGTGGTGTTTGGTGCTAATTATTACTGAGCTGCCTGTGTCCTCTGGTGGTCGATCCAAGCAAAAGGGACCACCAGAGGACCAGGTAGCAGGTATATTAGACGCTGTTATCAAAACAGCGTCTAATATACCTGTTAGGGGTTAAAAAAATCGCATCTCCAGCCTGCCAGCGAACGATTGCCGCTGGCAGGCTGGAGATCCACTCGCTTACCTTCCGATCCTGTGAACGTGCGCGCCTGTGTGCGCGCGTTCACAGGAAATCTTGCGTCTCGCAAGATGACGCGTATATGCGTGACTGTGCGCAGAGCTACCTCCTCCGGAACGCGATCCTGCGTTAGGCGGTCCGGAGGCGGTTAAGAACCTTGCCAATTTTTCACCTTAAAGAGGACCTTTCACCTATTATGACACTGTGAACTAAGAATACAGACATGGAGAGCGGCGCCCGGGGATCTCACTGCACTTACTATTATCCCTGGACGCCGCTCCGTTCTCCTGCTATGCCCTCCGGTATCTCCAGTCACAAAGTTATGGTAGGCGGAGTCTGCCCTTGTTCTTCTGTAGCGCTGGCCAATTGAATTGCTGAGCTCACAGCCTGAGAGAAAATAACCTCCCAGGCTGTGATCTCTGCGCTGCAAATGGCCAGTGCTACAGCAGAACAAAGGCAGACTCCGCCTACTATAACTTAGTGAACGAAATCTCCGCCTACTATAACTTAGTGACCGAAGATACCGGAGGGCATAGCGGGAGAACGGATCGGTGAAAGGTCCTTTTTAAGGACCATTTCAGGTCTCAGGTCACTTTGTGAGGCTTACATAATAGAAACCACCCAAAAATGACCCCATTTTAGAAACTACCCCTCAAGTTATTCAAAACTGATTTTACAAACTTTGTTAACCCTTTACTTTTTTTGGTTGTTTGTTTCAGTTTTACATAATGAAGCATTTTTGAAAAAAAATTATTTTTTTAGTGTCTCCATATTCTGAAAGCCATAGTTTTTTTTACATTTTGGGCGACTGTCTTACATATGTAGGGGCTAATTTTTTCAGTATGAGATGACTGTTTGATTGGTACTATTTTAGGGTATAGCAGCTATGCCAATAAATACTGACACACGCTAGCGCAGTGAAATCAGAGGCCAGACAAAGCGCTAATTAGCACGAAACAGACGTCGCCGCTCTTGTGGCCGTGAAGCTTGCATGTTATGCTCCTGCCATTATGCCTTTTTAAAGTGAAGAATAAAGGACTGTTTTTATTCAGCAGTTGTGAGTGCCGCCCCTTTCTTCATATTTTCATCCTCGTTGCTCTATTCATTGAGACTTTTTGATTGCTTGGTATTACACTTTTTGTGATGTAAGGTGACAAAAAATGGCTTTTTTGACACTTAAAAAAAATATGTTTACAGTGTCCACCTGAGAGGTTAGGTCATGTGATATTTTAATACAGCAGGTTCTTATGGACGCGGAAATACCTAATATTTATACAGGTCCTTCTCAAAAAATTAGCATATTGTGATAAAGTTCATTATTTTCTGTAATGTACTGATAAACATTAGACTTTCATATATTTTAGATTCATTACACACCAACTGAAGTAGTTCAAGCCTTTTATTGTTTTAATATTGATGATTTTGGCATACAGCTCATGAAAACCCAAAATTCCTATCTCAAAAAATTAGCATATCATGAAAAGGTTCGCTAAACGAGCTATTAACCTAATCATCTGAATCAACTAATTAACTCTAAACACCTGCAAAAGATTCCTGAGGCTTTTAAAAACTCCCAGCCTGGTTCATTACTCAAAACCGCAATCATGGGTAAGACTGCCGACCTGACTGCTGTCCAGAAGGCCATCGTTGACACCCTCAAGCAAGAGGGTAAGACACAGAAAGAAATTTCTGAACGAATAGGCTGTTCCCAGAGTGCTGTATCAAGGCACCTCAGTGGGAAGTCTGTGGGAAGGAAAAAGTGTGGCAGAAAACGCTGCACAACGAGAAGAGGTGACCGGACCCTGAGGAAGATTGTGGAGAAGGACCGATTCCAGACCTTGGGGGACCTGCGGAAGCAGTGGACTGAGTCTGGAGTAGAAACATCCAGAGCCACCGTGTACAGGCGTGTGCAGGAAATGGGCTACAGGTGCCGCATTCCCCAGGTCAAGCCACTTTTGAACCAGAAACAGCGGCAGAAGCGCCTGACCTGGGCTACAGAGAAGCAGCACTGGACTGTTGCATGTCATTCGGAAATCAAGGTGCCAAAGTCTGGAGGAAGACTGGGGAGAGGGAAATGCCAACATGCCTGAAGTCCAGTGTCAAGTACCCACAGTCAGTGATGGTCTGGGGTGCCATGTCAGCTGCTGGTGTTGGTCCACTGTGTTTTATCAAGGGCAGGGTCAATGCAGCTAACTATCAGGAGATTTTGGAGCACTTCATGCTTCCATCTGCTGAAAAGCTTTATGGAGATGAAGATTTCATTTTTCAGCACGACCTGGCACCTGCTCACAGTGCCAAAACCACTGGTAAATGGTTTACTGACCATGGTATTACTGTGCTCAATTGGCCTGCCAACTCTCCTGACCTGAACCCCATAGAGAATCTGTGGGATATTGGGAAGAGAAAGTTGAGAGACGCAAGACCCAACACTCTGGATGAGCTTAAGGCCGCTATCGAAGCATCCTGGGCCTCCATAACACCTCAGCAGTGCCACAGGCTGATTGCCTCCATGCCACGCCGCATTGAAACGGTCATTTCTGCAAAAGGATTACCGACCAAGTATTGAGTGCATAACTGAACATAATTATTTGAAGGTTGACTTTTTTTGTATTAAAAACACCTTTCTTTTATTGGTCGGATGAAATATGCTAATTTTTTGAGATAGGAAATTTGGGTTTTCATGAGCTGAATGCCAATATCATCAATATTAAAACAATAAAAGGCTTGAACTACTTCAGTTGGTGTGTAATGAATCTAAAATATATGAAAGTCTAATGTTTATCAGTACATTACAAAAAATAATGAACTTTATCACAATATGCTAATTTTTGGAGAAGGACCTGTACACAATAACAGCATTTGTTAAACAAAAAAAAATAATCATGTTTTAGTGTCTCCATATTCGGAAAGCCATAGTTTTTTATATTTTTTGGGCGACTGTCTTAGGTAGGGTATCATTTTTTGCATGATGAGATGACGGTTTGATTGGCACTATTTTGGGGTGTTTATAACTTTTTGATCTCTTGCTATTACACTTTTTGTGATGTAAGGTGACAAAAAATGGCTTTTGACACCGTTTATTTAATTTGTTTTTTTTTTATGGTGTGATATTTTTATAGAGAAGGTTGTTACGGATGCGGCAATACCTAATATGTCTACTTTTTAATTTTTTTGACATTTAATACAATAAAATAATTTTTGAAACTGAAAAATCATGTTTTAGTGTCTCCATAGTCTGCAAGATATTTTTTTTATTTATTTTTTAGGCGATTGTCTTAGGTAGGGGCTCAATTTTTGCGGGATGGGGTGACGGTTAGAGTGGTGCTATTTTGGGGGACATATGCCTTTTTGATCGCTTGGTGTTGCACTTTTAGTGATGTAAGGCGACAAAAAAAATGCTTTTTTAGCACAGTTCTTATTTTATTTTTTTGACGGTGTTCACCTGAGGGGTTAGGTCATGTGATATTTTTATAGAGCTGGTCGATACAGACGCAGCGATACCTAATATGTCTACTTTTCTTTTTTCCCTATTTTTTTTTTTTACTTTATTTTGGGAAAAGGATGCTTTTTTTGTTTTTTACTTGAAACTTTTATTTTTTGTAAAACCTTATTTTTTTTTACTTTATTATTTGTCCCACTCTGGGACTTCAACATTACAGGGTTTGATCCCTGTTTCAATGCAGCACAATACATCTGTATTGTGCTGTATTGAACTGTTGTCTTACACTGTAAGATGCTAACAGTTGCCTAGGAGATCCAGCCTGGGGGCTGGGCCTCTTAGGCCTCTGTACATGCCGGGCCCCAAGCCTTGAAATGGCTTGGGGCTGCCATGGAAACCATTGAGTCCCTGCCACAGCTGCGTGGGGGCCCGATGGATGAGGTGAGGGAGAACAAACCACCCATATGCCGCGGTCAAAGCTGACTGCGGCATATGAGGGGTTAATGCACCGGCATCTGCGTTATCACTGATGCTGGTGGATGCAGCAGGGAATCGTCTGTCAGTAACAGCCTGATCTCTGCCGCTGATTGCGGCACCGCACACGGGGGGGAGGAAGGACCGCAGGATATGAGTGCTCGTCCTGGGGCACTAAGTACCGGCCCTTTAGGATGAGCATTCTCGTCCTGGGTCCTTAACGTGTTAATACTGATGACCTATCCTTTGGATAAGTCATTAGTACACGATCTGTGGGGGTCCAACACTGCGGCCTTCTGTCAACTTTCTCTAGGCCAGTGACGACACGTTCATCGGTCATGTGGCCTGGATGCAGCTCAGCCCCATAGAAGTGAATGAGGCTGAACATGATACCAAGCACAGCCGCTATATAATGTATGGTGCTGTGCTTGGTAAAGAGGGAGAAGGCAGCGGTGTTCACAGGCCCGCCGGTGCCTTCTCAAACTGCTGATTGGCGGAGGTGTCAAACTCCTACCAATCAGATACCGATGACCTATGCTGAGGATAGGTCATCAGTAATAAAATAAGAACTTATAAGACCAGAGGTTTTCTAAAATAACTAGATATTGAATCTTCTGTTTTAATCTAGTACCTTTCAGAAACGGATGACTCTATAAGAAGTAACAGGAACTTGGAGCGGGACAATCTGTTTTCCCTAGACCCTGATCTCTGCGTAAGTAACTGTGCACCCAAGGTCCAATCATCTCATCACAAGTTTTAATTTGACATATATTTTAATCTGTCTGTTCTGCTAGGCTGTAATTCTGTTCCTCCATTGATCCTTTATTAAATGTATCGCATGCATAATGGAAGCCTTCTGTACAACCAGCATATAGAGAGAAACCCCCTAAAACAGTTAATTTTTATTGACATACTTTAAAAAGGATCTCAGTTGGGTCCAATATATGACACTCAGAATATACACACACAAGATAGTGTAACTGATATTCACATCCAGAATTATTGACCTGGGGTGAGGGGATGATTATCCCTGTCTCTACCCCTATCCTATTACCTCAGCCCAGGGAGGGCTCCTGAAGGTGGAGGCCCACTGTCCACGTACCTACTCTACTACCCCTCACAGGTCCCTATAGGGGTGTCGTGGTATTGAACATATACAAAAAACATACAATTGGTAAGGGTTGATTAGATAATCACACACCTTAGCTACCTCTTAGCTACCTTGACGCGTTTCCCCCTAGACGGTGCTATGGGATCATCAGGAGGTAAGATAAAAATATTATAGGTCTATACAAAAAAGAAGAAAATGCAACCATGTAGATACTAATGTGCAGGCAGATCGCATACAAAGGTGCAAAAAAAAAAAATGCCGGCAAATAGCTAGGTTGCACGGACAGAATAGATAGATTGCTCTACAATTAATATATACAGGGGGATATGATTAGGCCAATGGATATGCTATATAGCATTGTGTTAGGCCGATTATATGTACCTGTTGATGGTTGTACCTGTTTCGGACTCCTGTTAAAGGTCCAAGGTCTACTCCACAGCCTGAAGGGCAAAAAAGTGATCACATACCAGGGTCAATGTGCTGTACATCAACATACACATAGGTTTAATGATCAGTGCGGACTCACGGTTTGCATAGACATTCAGGTAATAGGGATGCTCACAGCCACATATTGATAATGCTGTCCCCCCCCAACCTGGAGTCCTGGTAAGGCCCACGCTGAAAACAAAAGTAGTGTTCACTTATAGATACTTGTTTCCATTAAAGTATTTATGACCAGACAAGATAAAGTCAACTTACATACTGGAGTCCAACTATTGTACATCAAGGCCCCTTTACACTAGTAGATAATTGATTAGAATGAGCGATGAACGATCATTTAGGCGTCTACATCAGCCATTGCAAGAATGACAAACTGAACAATTATCACTTGTCACTGGTTCGTTCAGTGTTTTCCACTACTCCATAATTGATCACTTTTGCTTGATTTTACAATTTTTTTAAACAATTATCTACTCTTGTAGAGAGGCCTTAAAGGGGTTATCCAATACTATAAAAATGTCCCCCATAATCCGGGCCCCTTACAGTGAATATACTTACCCCTCTCCTGGTCCCTGCACTGCCGCTGCTGCTTCTCCCTGTCTGCAGATGAAAACATCCGGTGTCGGGGGAAGCAGCCAATGGGAGACAGGGACAAGCCTCCTTGGCGTCACGTGCAATGCTAGGGAGGCTCGTCCCCGCCTGCCATTCGCTGCTAAACCCCCCCCCCCCCCCCCCCGACATTGGATGTTTTCATCCACGCACAGTGAGAAGCGGCGGTGCGGGTACCAGGAGCCATGTGGGGAGCGGTGAGCCAGGTAAGTATATTCATTGTGAGAGATCCGTCATATGGGGGCCATTTTTATAGTATTGGATAAGCCCTTTAACAGTGACACGTGTCTAGAGGCGCTGAAGCCATTGTCTTCCTAGCTAATCTCTTTGTGTTATTATTTTTAGATAACTAAACTGCAGAATTCAGCATCCGACTCTGTGATCAAACCATTCGAGGAAAAAACGGCTAAGAGGATTATAATATCTTGTAAATCTCTAAGTCTGAATCTTCAAGCCTGCATCAAAGAGAATGAGAGTGAACCAGTAACCAACGTATGTGAAAGGATTCTTCTATTATAGTAGAAAAACAATATACCATTTCATATATATATATACAGTATATATATATATATATATATATATATATATATATACTAGCTGAAGGACCCGGATTCGCTCGGGTATATTTAATATATTTCATTTAATGTTTGTTTGTGTCGTTAAAAGATATCGACAGTATCCACTATAACAGTGACATCTACAGCACCCCGCCTCTTTAACAGTGACCTCCACAGTGGCCTGTCCCCTTAACAGTAACATCCACATTGCCCTCTCCTATAACAGTGACCTCCACAGCGGCTACCCCTTTATTAGTGACCTCCACTCTTTAACAATGATTACCACAATAACCCGCCCCCTTAACAGTGACCTGTACAGAGCTTTGTTCCCTTAAAATGTGACCTCCACAACACTCCGTCACCTTAACAGTGACCTCTCCAGCACCCCGCCCCTTAACACTGACCTCCATAGTGAACCGTCCCCTTTACTGTGACCTCCACAGTTCCCTGTCCCCTTAACAGAGACCTCCACAGTGCCCGCCTGTGACAAATACCGCTCCTCACGTCAAGCTCACGAGATACAGTATAGTCCTTATGATTCGCCAGTTCCATGATGTCTGAGGGTATGATAGATCTGGGCAAGGTCTGAGACCCCCTACAGAGAGGTTTTCCTGTAGGACTTGCTGGCCTCCGTGCAGGCTGGTTGAGGTGTGAATTTGTAGGCATGTGGCCTCCTTGAGGCCAGAATCCCTGTGGAGTTCACTGCCTCTGCTATCTGACAGCAGATGGCTGGAATGAGATCATGGCTGACATTAAACAATAATTCTACATTCCTCACACCGCTCTTTTAACAGTGACCTCCACAGCATCCCTCCCCCTTATCAGTGACCTCCAAAGCATCCTGCCCCTTTAACAGTGACCTTGACAGCATCCTGCCCACAGCAGCCTGCCCCTAGGGTGGCCAGAGGTCCGGTTTTAGGCTGGACAGTCCAGCTTTCAGACTCCCTGTCCTCCTTCCAGCCCAGGACCTGGACAGACACAGGGATGTTCTTTTGAACAGCTGACTCTCAGACAGCAGCACCATGCTGTCTGAGCGTGAGCTGCAGGAAAAGTCACCCTCCCACTTCTGCAGCTGACAAATCCCCGTTGGCTGCGAAGTGGTAGGAGGTGTGGCTTAGCGGGACCTGGGGGCGGGGTTTTTAAGTCAGTCTTTTGAGGGTGGCCTGAATGGCCACCCTACCTACCCCTGAACTGTGACCTCCACAGCGCTCCGCTCCCTTAACAGTGTCATCCACATTGCCCTGCCCCTTTAAAGCTGATCCACAGGAAAATCTCAGGAACGGTACGTGCTAGAGAGCTGAGACCCGGTCTAAAACCTTCCCAGACACCGGATGTACCTGTGTGCCGAATTTCGTCATTGTAAATGTGACGGTGCGGATTCCTTTAGCGAACATACATACCGGTACATACATACACACACACACACACTCAGCATTATATATTAGATTAAACTGCTATAACTAAAATCAGTATCTCCTCTAAATTGTGTATTGTTAAAAAAGTTATAGGGGTTGCCCAGTTATTAAAGAAAACCTGTTATCTGCACTCTGAGGGCAGCAAAGTGTAGTGACAGACCCTCTGATTTTCTGCGGTCTGTCACTTTTGTGATGGCAGTGGGTACTTTTATAGTACTGACACACCGAACCTCATAGAGCGCACTAGCACTGCAAAGGAGATGAGTCCAAAGAGGCCCCTGTACCAGCCCTCCCCTGCCTCCGGACGATGACGTAAAGGTTTCTTTCCCGTTGTGTATGGGAAAGGAACCTGTCGCTCATCGTCTGGAAGTGGGGGAAAGCCTGGACAGAGATCCTCATCAAACTCATCTCCCTTGCAGCACGGGTGCACTAAAAGTACTGACTGCTAGCCCAGAAGTGACAGACTGCTGAAATTAGAGGGTCTGTCAATACACCATGCTGCTCCCAGTAAGGACAGGATAGTGCAGGTGACATATTCCCTTTACAGATTGTGTGCAGTAGATGGAGGTATTATTAATTGATGTATTACTAATGTAATGTCTGGAGTTGATTTGTAAGCCATCTTCGCATGCAGTCACATAACCATGCTCCTGGCATTTATCTTCTGTTTGTGTGGCGTCCTGTACACTGAACAAAGTCTCCCTTATACCCCTCCATGTAGTATAGGAGGTCACACATCACATGAATCTGTTCTCCATCGCTCTCTGGCTCCCCCTCTTTCCATGTCTCTGGAGGGGATAGTGTTTTAAATACTATACAACAGTTTGTGTCAGTTGAGATGTGTCTTTGTAGATCTGTGTTGTCTGTGAAGAAAGCAAGCAACTGCAGCACTGCCTTGCACCTTGTCATAGAGGAGCATGCAAGCAGCTATAAATAGAGGTGATGTCTGTGAGAGGGAAGAGGAATCATGGAAACTATAGTCCTTACTTTGGAAATCCGAACGCACAGCAAGCACTGGCAGCATAAAAACCACTGAGTTGCCCAGTGCTGGACAAGATAATCAAAACAGAATTATGACTTCTGTTCTATGGTGGCATCATTCAGACACATACTGTACATAGGTAATTTTAAGCTAAAAACTCTTAAAGGATAACTGTCACACTTAGACCCTAATTTCAATTTTCATATATGTAGTTACTAATAACATGATATTCCAGAATCAGTTACTTTTAGACTGACTTACCCCATATTTAATAAGATTCAGCCCTTAGCAACCAGTCTGCATAAAACTGCAATTTCACTATTCAGTTAAGATGGCCGACACTGCCCTCACCCTGAGGCTAATCCCGCCTGCCCTCACTAGCCAGTAAAATAGCCCCCCAAAAGTGTCAGTAACCAGAGCCCTCCCCCTAAAGGGTTAATCTCCTGCAGCACAAAGGGGTCCTCTTACCACATGTTGCTTTCATTTATACACTGAGCAGACGGCAGATCTCCCTTCCCTGGTCTGCGCTGCTTCTACTCTGCATGCTCCAGCTCTGCTGAGTGAGGGGGGCGTCTGCCAAGCGCAGGGACAGGGAGAAGTGCACACGGCCCAGGCACTGTTATCAGCTGCTGGGGAGGACCTGGCTCTAATCATTTACTTACACTCCCTGGCTGTCAGTAATGTGACCCTGCACGCAGCGTGCTTCTGCGTCCTCCGTCCTTCAACAGATAGACGGACCATGCCTAGCAACCTGATTTTAAGCAGAGGTAAAAGTAGGCAGTCCAGGGAACAAAACTGGGGAATTAAGGGGTAATTGAATACACAGTGAAACGTTGAAATAGGGCCACCAAGGAGATATTAATCACCACAATCCAATACCCCCCAAAAAATATATACGACCGTTACAGCTATCTTTTTAGGATATACGGTATTGACATTCAGCAGATTTGTCTCAGAAATTTCTGCAGCTGAAAATCAGTGCCCTACATGTAAATGTAGTTGTTTCTGCAGGATGTATAAGGATCTCTCCAAGTCTCATTTAGATGAATGCTACAGTTGCAGGAATTTCTTGTATAAAACTGCTATGTGTTAGTTTACCCCAATGCGGTCCACAAGCCCAGAAACCTCTCTGCCGGTCTGCAGAGTGTGGAATTTTTAACTATAACATTTCCAGAACTCACCACTTAGTGGAAACTGTGACTAAAATGCCTTCAGATGAGTATATTCATATTCCTACACAGGTTAACCACTGAAAAGTGTTGTAAGGCTCTGTCTACATCTACTTTTGGTAAAAAAATATCTGTAATGCCCCTGTATACCATACTTACATTGGACAAATATAAGCCAAATCAGGAAATAGAAAAGAAAAAACTTTATACAACTGCCACCACCACCCAAAAAAATCCCATCTATGTTTAATGGAGTGAAGTGCATACTGAACAGCACGTTATCATGACTTTTTTTTACTCTCTAGCAGTACAGTTATAGCTATAGAACATTTTATAGCAGTCCAACAACCTGGCACAGTTAACGGAACATATTTTCTTTTGTTGGAACAAATCATTTTTGTATCAGAACATGATCATAAATACTTTTATTAAAACCCATGGGGTCATTATTGAAACGGGTGTAAAATAGAACTGGCTTAGATGCCCATAGCAACCAATCAGATTTCACCCTTTTTTTTTTTTCAGCTCCTTTGGAAAATGAAAGGTGGAATCTGATTGGTTGCTATGGGCAACTAAGCCAGTTCTATTTTACACCAGATTGATAAATGACCCCAAAGGTTCACATGGTAGTTGTTTGGTTACTGATTGCCATCTGTGATTGTTAGCCAAAACCAGTTGCAGGTCAAAAACATAGAACAGATGTAAACCTATTGTACCTCATCTCTGTGTAAGCTCCACTTACAGTTTTTGGGTCACAGTGGCTGATAAAAATCATTGACTAAAAAACGTCCAAATTGTTGAAGTGTCAACTAGGCCACAACTTTAGTGGTGACACTTAAAAGTAATTGATATCGCACTAGAATCTATAATTTAGTAGAATTCTAGGTGTATATCCAATAGAAAAGTAAATATAGGGTTGTACATTTTATTTATTTGCATCAAGATGAATAAATATGGATAGAGAAAAAGTTGGCTATGAAAGGAAATTCAAAAATGTCATGTTAGGACCAAGGTCGTGAGAAACATCTACATTATGTCAAGGCCAAGCCCTTATTGTAGTATCAAAGCCCTTGTTATTCTAGTCACTAGACTAGCCATCCATAAGCTTGTTGATACTTTTCCTTCTGACTCCAGGATAAACATGTGTGCTTAGCTCGGTAAAGCATGTATGTTTTCTAAGTACCAGAGAGGAATAAGCTACTATCAGACACCTCTGGCAGTGACTAATCTAACATGAAAACAAAGGATCGGCATGTTGGAATGCAGCATGCCTGATCTTTCAACATTACATGTTAGGGGATATTTGGGGGACCCCCATGCACATTGGATAGTCAGACAATCTCATCAAAGTCTACTAACTAATGTGTATGGGCACCACAAGTAGTCTGAACTAGACGGATGTCTTCACCGTACTACAGGAAGTCACAGATTTGTAAATATGCTTGAGACGAATTGTGGCCCTTCAAACAGGTTCTTGCTCTCTGATTCTGTGTATATTTGATATCTCTTTTTGCGTCCTGTTAATTACTTTGCTATTTGCCCATGTCCACAGATTGAACCCTTCTTTATAAGTGTAGCGCTCTATGACATCAAAGAAGGGAGGAAGATATCAGCAGATTTCCATGTAGACCTAAACCA
The DNA here is from genome assembly GCF_014858855.1 of Bufo gargarizans. Classification (NCBI taxonomy): domain Eukaryota; kingdom Metazoa; phylum Chordata; class Amphibia; order Anura; family Bufonidae; genus Bufo; species Bufo gargarizans. The sequence goes on along the minus strand of NC_058083.1, from coordinate 139,570,379 downwards.
CAACATTGTCAGACAAATGATTTGCACTTCCACAGGACCTGTGGAAAATGGTACGTCACCATCTGTCAGTCCTACCAAAGTGCTGGAAGAGCCCAAAGTCTGTGGCTTCTCGGAAAAATGGATGCAGTATCCCCGGCAGGTAAAGGAATACATTGCAGATCATTTACCAATGAATACGTCCTCCCATAACTAAAACACCCATCAGTAAACATATGATACAAGTAGCTCCCTCTTCTGTATGGGAAAATTGTATGGGTTCCAAGAATGTTCTCCACCGATTGCCTTTAATGTCATATTTATATTTCAGTAAATAGGAACCCTGTGGATACATATAAAGCCCCACGTTCAGATTTCCTGATACAGTTTTGGAAGACAAAACCAGGAGTGAAGAAAAAAGAGAAGTTTTATACTGTCTCTCCATTTATGATCCACTCCTGATTTTGACTTTCAAAACTGCATCAGGAAACCTGAGCACATGGCCATGCCCTTATCGAGCCCTATTGGAGTCAATATTGTTTTACTTCTAAGGGTTGCTAACTTTTGAAAACACTTTTTATATGTCATAGAACCATATCAACGTTTTGAACGTCGGGGTCTGAGTGCTGAGACCCCCACAAATCCCTAGAATGAGGGAGGGAAGTGCACACATAGCATGAAATCAAGATGGGCCCATAGATGTCTATGGAACCCATCTCGTGCAGTGAGGAAAAAGAGCACAATACGTACATGCTTCTCTCTCTAATTTCTGTGACATATCAAAAGTTTTTTGAAAAGTTAGTGACTTTTTAAAACCCTCACATCTTCTGTGTAGCAACAGGAGAAGGTGGCTGTGCTGCAGCTTTTTGCAGTTGTACAGGTAAACCAGTGCTGTAGTCCCATCATTTTCAGGATCAGAGATAGTCCCAGAGGTTGGAGTCTCTCTGATCAGAAGGCGATGGCATATCCTAGCAAAACGTCACTGCATTCTGGAGTGGTGAAGCCATTTTAATTAGAAATCTCCTTTTGTTTTTGTGTTTACAGCTCCTATAAAAGTGTATATGGTTTGCTGTAGCAGATAACACACTTACCCTGTGTAGCCTTCAATCCGTCCTCTAATAATAAGAATGAAAATGATTGCCCAGCTTTTTGGACTTTTTTACCTGTCGACCTCAGCCTGCGACACTCATTTGTTCCATTCTGACTCCCTTGGTTTCTACCTCCCTTCAGTGGTCTTCTTGATTGACAGGGCTAGGCAGTGTAAAAGTCCAGAGGGCGCAGCAAATGCAAAGAGAGCTGAGCCTCTAGGTGTAATGGCAACACCCCCATTGCTCCTAGAGGCTCATTTGCATATATTTAAACATCATGTTTCTGAGCATTGTGGACACATCTGAACATGGGACCAACACAGATGTCTTCAGCTGCCAAGTGCACATGTAACAGGTCAGCCAGTGTCATAGGTACAAATCTGCTCTTTTCAATTTGTTCTCTATTCAGACAGATAAAAAACAATATGGGGGAGATTTATCAAAACTAGCCCATAGCAACCAATCAGATTCCACCTTTCATTTTCTAAAGGAGCTCTGAAAAATGAAAGATAGAAGCTGGTTGGTAGCTATGGTCAACTAAAACAATTTTTTGGAGCAGAGATGTGAATAGACTTTAATATGTCTCATGCAAGTTACTTTGAAATCCAGTTTCTCAATCTGGTAATTGTCGATGGTTCTGCAATATCAGAACATCCTTATATTCTCTCGTATAACGCCTCTGTATTTCCACTTCACAGGCCATCTTCTCTGTGGCCAACCCACATAATGAGGTGGTTTTAGTTGCAAGAATAGAAAAAGTTCTTATGGGAAATATTGCCAGCAATGCCGAACCGTATGTAAAGAATTCCGATTCTAGCAAGGTACAGTATACGCAGTGCTAATACGGTATATACAGCTACTGTATAGTGTCATTTGTACATATTGTGTCTCACTGTGGGTGGATAGGCCGCGGTCACCCAGCCTAGCACAAGTAATCATTCCAGGACAATAGCTGGTACGCTGAGTAAAGCAGAATATGTTGTCTTGGGGCATCCTCCACTCTTGTAGAAGAAATGGCTGTGATTCTTGGTGGTCATTTCTTTGAGAAATATTTGATAGCAGCTGCCCATGAGCAGAAATGCATTAGCCAGTCGTGGAGTGAAGGCTTTTGAGGGTTTTTTTCTATAAAACTCCTTAAGCTATGTTTGACCCAGTAATATATTTTTTTACATCTCATCTCTTTTGACATCAGCTAGTCAAAATGAAGTTTTTAGGCAAATGCACGTCGCAGATAATACACGATTGCTTTGTACACTAATGTGTGGTGTGTTTCTTCAGACAGCACAAAAACTGCTGAAGTCAGTCAAGCAGTTTTGTGGCAGGTTGGGGAAATATCGGATGCCGTTCGCATGGACAGTCAGGTAATTAACATTGATAATGGGCATTGTGGGGCACATGTATTAATAATACTTCATGGACAATACTTTACAAAGGGAAAGTTGTTCATTCTCACCAGATGTAACAAATGGGGCACATTACATAACACTTGGCACAGTATTTGGCGCCCTTATTTTTTAAATGTGACAGATCAAGATTAAAATGGTGCACATTTCATAAATATGATGCCCATCACCATATGACATCACTTTACTAATGCACAAAAATGCCCCTATGTTTGTAGTTCATACAGCTAGTAGCCATGCTAACCTCCTGAAGCGGTACCTTATTCTTCCTGTACCGTTCCTCCAATTAAGACTACTTTCCCACCAGTGTTTTTGCTGGATGCGGCAGGGTTCAGCAAAAACGCTTCCGTTACTGATATTAAAACCATCTGCATCTGTTATGAACGGATCTGATTGTATTATCTTTAACATAGCCAAGACAGATCCGTCATGAACTCCACTGAAAGTCAATTGGGGACGGATCCGTTTTCTATCGTGTCAGATTGTGTCAGTGAAAACTGATCCGTCCCCATTGACTTGCATTGTAGGTCATGACGGATCCGTCTTTCTCCGCATCCCAGGACGGAAAGCAAACTGCAGCATTTTGGAGTATTCCTTTTTGTTCAGTTACGTTTAGTTCCCATTGACAATGAATGGGGGCAAAACGGAAGCGTTTTTTTTTTTCCGGTATTGAGACCCTATGACGGATCTCAATACCAGAAAATATTAATGCTAGTGTGAAAGTAGCCTAAAGATCAGACCATGGACAGGGAAGTACGAGTGCTGCTGCTGTCCAGTGGCAGACTTTACCAATATGCAAACCAGGCAAATGCTTAGGGCCCCTTCTGAGATCCGAGGGCCCCTTCTGGCCACAATCGGTTGGCTGAAAAATAAATGACTAAAGCAGCAGGCATGCTTCCTGTGTAGGCAGTTTAGCTGCACAGTGGCCCTCTAGAACGGTAGCAGAAGTACCCAGTCTGCACTGCTAAGCGGCAGGGACCCCAAACAGAAATGTGCTTGTGGCCCTAGAAATACCAAATCCGCCACTGCTGCTGCCGGGCACCCCACTCATGAGTCCAAGAAAGGGGCCTACACCCACCTGCCACCTGCTAGGCACTGCATAGAACCCAGTGTTATTTGTGTGAAGCAATGACTTCTTCTCCCTGTGACCTGTACTGAGCCGTCAAGTATATTTATGTTATGTCCCGTTCATCCCCGCCATAATCATTATGCCATATAAGGGTACTATCAGCCTATCCAAATCATCCTCTCCTTTGTGCCCACTAATTTCACAAAATAAAGTATACAGTAAGATGGGTTTATAGGAAATCCGGAAGAGAGAGGACTCAATGGTGGCCCTTTCAAGTAATGCACTTTCCAGTAACCCTAGTTTTATTTCTTAAAGTATAGATTCCGTTTGAACTTAGATCTCGTTTTTAAAGCTTTTTTACTTTAGATCTTTGCATGTCTTGATAATGTAGCAATGACTGGAAGGAAGTTACTTTTCAGCAAAGATTTATCAAAACTGGTATAAAGTAGAACTGCCTTAGTTGCCCATAGCAACCAATCAGATTCCACCTTCCATTTTCCAAAGGAGCTGTGAAAAATGAAAGGTGGTCTCTGATTGGTTGCTAGGGGCAAGTAAGCCAGTTATACTTTACACCAGTTTTAATAAATCTCCCCATATGTTATTAACACCAAGGAGTACAATGAAAAGTGGACCTGTAGTCACAGACAGTGGCGTGCCAAGGGGGGGGGGGGGGGGGCGGGGCGGTCCGCCCCGGGTGCCAGCTCTCAGGGGGGTGCCAGAAGCAATGAGCACTTCCATGAATACAGATGGAAGCGCTCATTGCTGGAGCACAGGGAGCAGGATCCTGTCACTCACCGCTCAGCTCCCCGCTCCCTCCCCTCCTTCAGGCCGGTGTTCTAACAAAAATCCTTACTTCGTGAAAATACCTTACCCCTCGTGACTTCCGGGGGTGTGCGCCTTAACTTCCGGGGGTATGCGCCTCAGCACAAGTGCTCTACCAAGGCACGGGTAAGATAAAATTACATGGAGCGCTGACTCACGGACACCGCGTGTGTGCCGTCAGGGGTAAGTAGATCTGACGGTCTTTTCTCCTTACCCTCACACTGCGCACGTGCGGATTGTGAAAAGACCGTCAGATCTCTTTACCGCTGAGGCGCACCCCCCCCCCCCCCCCCCCCCCCCTCCCCGGAAGTTGAGGCGCACACCCCCGGAAGTCAGAAGGGGTACAGTATTTTCACGAAGTAAGGATTTTTGTTAGAACACCGGCAGCGCTTTGAATGGTGAAGCAGGAAGACTTCTCCCCAATCCACCATTCAGCCGGCAGGCACAGATTGCGCTGTCGTCATGTGTGGGCGGAGCCTGAAGCCCAGAAATCTGCATAAGATCCGCCCATAGAGTGCTGCAGAGCGATCTGTCCCTGCAAGGAAGAGAGGACTGTGAGCTTCAGGAGCGGGACAAGGGGAGTAGTTACTGTGTTTTTTTGTTTTTGTTTTTTTATACAGAGGGGGCACAGAGGACTTTATTACTATGGAGGGGCCACAGAGGACTTTATTACTATGGAGGGGGCACTGAGGTCTTTATTAGTATGGAGGTGGCACAGAGGACTTTATTACTATGGAGGGGCCACAGAGGACTTTATTACTATGGAGGGGGCACTGAGGTCTTTATTAGTATGGAGGTGGCACAGAGGACTTTATTACTATGGAGGGGGCACAGAGGACTTTATTACTATGGAGGGGGCACAGAGCCAGAGGGCATTATTACGGTGAAGGGGCACATTGGGCATAATTACTATAAAGGGGGCACAATGGGGATTATTACTATGAAGGGGGCACAATGGGGATTGTTACTATGAAGGGGGCACAATGGGGATTGTTACTATGGAGGTGGCACAGAGGTCTTTATTACTATGGAGGGGACACAGAGAACTTTATTACTATGGCGGGGGCACAGAGGACTTTATTACTATGGAGGGGGCACAGAGCCAGAGGGCATTATTACGGTGAAGGGGCACATTGGGCATTATTACGGTGAAGGGGGCACATTGGGCATTGTTACTGTGAAGGGGGCACAATGGGGATTATTACTGTGAAGGGGGCACAATGGGGATTATTACTGTGAAGGGGGCACAGTGGGGATTATTACTGTGAAGGGGGCACAAAGAGGGCATCACAACTGTGAAAGGGGCACAGAGAGGGCATAACTACTGTGAGATGGGCACAATGTGGGCATAGCTACTGTGAGGGGGCACACATCTGTACAAAACTACTGTGAAGGTTGTACAATGAGGGCAATACTACTGTGAGGGGGTACAATACAAAGTATTGGGGGTGGGGGGGCCAGAGAAAGGACCCTCCCTGGGTGCCAAACACTCTAGGCACCCCACTGGTCCCAGACGCCCCTCTTTGAAATAGTGATGCTACATGAGGTCAGGAACCGCATAATTAATTTTAAAAACTTCTTAATTATTTTTCTAAATTGACAGAACTATTCACTAACAAGTAGCTCCTGGATTACTTTACATTAGCGTATTTTTAAATGGCATAAACCCTAGTGAATTTTTTTTTTAATATCTGTTGTTGCAGGCCAGTATTTAAAGACAACTGTGGAAACATAGACCGGGAATCCAGGTTCTCCCCTCTCTTCAGGCAGGAGGGCAACAAGATCTCCACTGAAGACCTCATTAAGCTGGTGTCTGATTACAGAAGGTTGGATAACATAATCAGTTTCTCACATAGATAGTACATACCATACACTACTTACCTAGCACAGCTATCTAATACAGAATGCATGAATGGCACACAACGCGAGTAGCATCGGCATGTGATGTATCGCACCACGAATGCTCATTCTTCTAGTAATGGTCACTGTCAGCCCGTCAGGAGCGTTTAGTGTTTAGGCATCGACACTGAATTCATCAGATTATATACTATAGTTATTATAGTTATTAGATCGGTGGATCCTTAACAGAGGATGATCATATAAGGTAAAAAAAACAAAAAAAAACAAAAAAAAAACATTTTTTTTAATCATAAAAAAACTGGGCTCTACACTAAGCAAGGCCTGCAGTGTATGCTGTGCATGCGTCATGTTGTGTAAGATGTAAGCAATCACCTGAGCTTCCTGATTGTGATGGAAAAAAAAATCACAATTTAAAAATGATGAATATATAATGGAGCTTATACAATTAAATCAACCCTCTACTTTCTAAGTAAATGCTACAGAATGAGCAAGTGTTAGGGGGCATTCACACAACCATATGTATTCTGCTGATCCGCAAAATACGGATGACGTTCGTGTTGCATCTGTTATTCTTGTGGAACAATTGACTTCAATGGGTCAGAGAACCGCATTTTGCAGCCAAGAATAGGACATATTTTATCTTTTGCAAAACTGACATACGGATGCAGAAAGCACACAGACGACATCCATGTGCTTTCCACTTGGATGCAAAATGCAGTTCACGGACTCCCTGAAGTCAATGGGTCTGCCAAAAACGGAGGCAACAGCTCACGGACGTCGTGCTTATTTTGTGGATCTGTGTTTTGTAAGGGGAAGAATACATACGGTTGTGTAATTACTCTTAGGGCTCGTTCACACGACTGTGTGAAGCCCGTGCCCGTCCTGTGGACCGCAAATTGCGATCCGCAATGCACAGGCACCGACCGTGGCCCAGCCGCATGGGGATCGTGGACCCATTCACTTGAATGGATCCGCGATCCCTCCGTTCTGCAAAAAGATAGAGCATGTTCTATCTTTTTGTGGTGCAGAGGCACGGAACGGAACCCCAGGAAGCACTCCGTAGTGCTTCTGTAGTGTTCCGTTCCGCATCTCCGGATTTGCAGACCCATTGAAGTAAATGGGTCCGCATCCGTGATGCAGAATGCACACAGAAAGGTGCCCGTGTATTGCGGATACGCAAATATGGTCCGCAATACGGCAACGGGCAGCACACGTTCGTGTGAACGAGCCCTTATACTGTACCTGATCTCTCTCTTCTCCATGGAAAGCCAGTCGGATAACTAGTGAAACATCTTCAGGGAAAAATTAAAGTACAAGTCTAATTGCTCGGACATTACTGCTGACACGCTCCTCCTGGACATGTTCACCATTATACCTTCCATGCTTATAGGGCAGTACAGGACAGAGTGTCCCATGAAACATGCCAGGCCTTTTAGTTGGATCCGTCATGGATCAGCAAAAACGCTTCCGTCATGATAATACAACCGTCTGCATCCGTTATGAATGGATCCGGTTGTATTATCTCTAAAATAGCCAAGACCATTGTAAGTTAATGGGGGACGGATCAATTTTCTTTTGTGTCAGAGAAAAGAGATCAGTCGTGCTTCGCATCCGAGAATGCACTCAAAAACGCTGCTTGTGTGTCATTGGAATGCATCCTGGTGCACTCTGTTCCCTTCAGTTCAGTTTTTTCCCCTTTGACAATGAATGGGGACAAAACGAAAGCGTTTACCTCTGCTATTGAGACGCTATGACAGATCTCAATAGCAGAAAGGGAAAGCGCAGGTGTGAAGGTAGTCTTATCAGGCTTCAGCAGGGAATCAGTGAGATTCATGGCCAGGAAATATCTGCACCCCAAACAGCCCCAAGTCTGACCCCGGCATTCTCAGCAGTGATTGGTTTATTCACTTAGATGAGTATATTAGATAGCATTTATATATAAGAGACAGCAACTTTCATGGGAGAATCTGCATGTAACTGCTAGATCTTCTGTATGTACAAGGGTGGGGGAACCTTTCGTTACCACCAGGCAAACCATCCGGCTAATCCAAAATGTATGATAAGATCTCAGCATTGCAGGCTCCAAATCTTGATAAGGGCTCATGCACACAAACGCATTTTTTTTCCGTTTACGTTCCATAATATACATATGTTCACGTGTCCGTTACGCAAAAAAATAGAACTTGTCCTATTCTTGTCCGTTTTGCGGACAAGGACAGGCATTGTTGCAATGGATCCGCAAAAAAAAAAAAAAAATGGATGCAACACGGATGTCACACAGATGTCATCCATTTTTTTTTTGCGGGCCGCAAAATACATACAGTTGTGTGCATGAGCCCTTAAAGTGTTTTTTTCCCTTTGTTTTTGTGGTGGATGTACTTGCGTAATAAACAGTTTGGAGCAATAGTGCAATGCTGTGATCTGTTCATGCATGTTACATAAATCAGTATATACTGCTATATACAGTAGAATCACACAGTACATAGGACTGGGTATTGAGTCGATAAGCTTTATTTGCATGTTACATCATGCTATGTCTATTTTCTTGATAAACAGGGCAGAGAAGATCGGCAAAATACAAATCATTCCTGGAAACCTGGATATATCAATAGATGCTGTACCTATGGATCAGCCAAGTAGGACATACTTCTCTTATTTCTAAGATATGGTAAACTGGCCTGCAAGAAACCTTGCAATTCTGAGCAGTTTGGTACATTATAAGGGTCCATTCACACATCCGTGTGTGTTTTGCGGATCCGCGGATCCGCAAAACACGGACAGCGGCAATGTGCGTTCCGCATTTTGCGGACCGCACATTGCCGACACTAAGAGAATATGCCTATTCTTGTCCGCTATTGCGGACAAGAATAGGACATGTTCTATTTTTTTCAGGATCAGAATTGCAATTCCGGATCGTGGCCGCACATCGTGCGGCCCCATAGAAAATAATGGGCAAAATACGGAATGGAATCGCGGATGTGTGAATGGAGCCTCAGACAAATAGTGCACCAAGAAGGAGTTGTTGGAATCAAATGAAGCGTTACATGTGTGAATATAATGATGATATATGTAAGTGATTACAATATTAGAGCGAAAGGACAAGTTTATTGGGGAAAACTGTACAATTGAAAGTCGGCTCTAATACCCTGTTGGCTGCCTCTAGCCTGGATACAGATTCTGTATGATATCCTGTGGCACGTTTGCCCACAGATGGTGCAGTTGGGATTGTAGATCCTGCACACTCGTTGCCAAAGATGGCGTCCCATCTGGTCCTCGAGTACTTGATTGGCTATAAATCTCACAACTGGGCAGGCCAAGGGAGTGCTGCAATCTGGTGAGACATTCCTGGGAAACCTTTGCTGTGTGTGGGCGAGTGTTCGGTCAGTGATTTCCATCAGTGATTGTGAGCCAGTGGAGACTCCACTGACATCAGATTTAGGACTCCTGCACACGAACGTGTGGGCCCCGTTGTCGTGCTGCGGGCCGCAATGCACTAACAACGTCCGTGGACCAACCGGAGTGGATCGCAGACCCATTCACTTTAATGGGTCCGCGATACGGCCATTCCACAAAAAGATAGGACATGTTCTATCTTTTTGCAGAACAGAAGTTTGGGACGAAACCCCACGGAAGCACTCTGTAGCGCTCCCATAGGGTTCCGTTCCGTGCTTCCATTCCGCATCTCCGGATTTGCGGACCCATTGAAATGAAAGGGTCCGCATAAGTGATGCGGAATGGCCACGGAACGGCGCCCGTGTATTGCAGATCCGCAAATGCGGTCCGCAGTACGGCAACGGGAAGCACACATTCGTGTGCAGGAGGCCTTAAGGGAAAGATCTGCTCCTGTTTTGGGTTTAGAGCCGCACCTGGTTTTGGCTCAGAATCACTGACTGTGTGAATGAGGCACATTTGGAAGCCCTGCCATGAGAGACATTGCATGTGGCCGCAGGATGTCCTGCACCTATCGCTGAGCTGTTATCGTCCCACGTGCAAGCGATGATCAGCTGTCATATGCTATGGCTCCACAGACCATCACACCAGCAATTGGACCAGTGTGTCTCACCACAACAGAGGCGGGATTGAAGCGCCCACCATGAGGCCTCCATACTTGAACTCGGATCCCAAGCAGAACCTGGATTTGTCACTAAAGACGATACAGTTCCAGTCCGTAGCGTTCCAGGTTTCTCATTCACACAACCAATGAAGGTGACAATGGCAGGACATGTAATCCCTTCACGCATTATGACGTACCTGTACATCTTAATGCGTGAGGGGATGAATGGAGCGGGCCCGTATGCCCCATCATTTAACCCCTCAGGTTCTGCAATCAAGGCTCCCTCTGCCTGTGCCGCAATCAAGGCTCAAATTGCGGCTCCCTCTGCCTTCTGGTTGGAGCCCTGCAGTGAAATGGCAGTGTAGGAAGAACATCTACTGATGAGTACCTTGTTTCTTATTGCTCTGTACACTGGTAGGTCATCACATAGTATCAGCCCACTATATATTGTCATGTGAACGTTCATGTCACAGGATGTAAAAATGAAGTATCACCTTCACAATGCCCATTTTTGTGATTTCTGTTGTGCAGACTGCCTTACCTCATCTCTAATACCACTAAAGCCATTTGGTGAAATAGAGAAATATCCTCCCACTGTAGAAGTAGAAGAATTTGTGCAGGCGTCAACCAAATACTGTCAGCCTTACAGGACTTACAAGAACCAAATGTATATTTACCCCAAACACCTTAAGTATGACAGCCAGAAATGCTTTAACAAGGTAAGATCGCGTGGCCTGAAGGAAGTCTAGTAGTGCTCTCACTTATCACTAGTTCTTCCTGTTATTTGAGCTATCTTTACAGCTTATATATTGATCTAATTTATTTAAAGTGTTAATACATTGCATCATGTAGCTTGTATATGTTGCACAGCTTATACCACAGTCCAGAGCAGAATTTAGAACTCCTTTGACTTCAGAGCTGAAATCTCGCACCCGTCTTTGCTAGTTCAACACTTGCACATCTTGCTAGAAAAATTGACGTTGTAGGTAGTCTTTATATCGGGCATTGCACAAGTATTTAGCAGGGACGGATTGGGAACTTAAAGTGGTCCACCCTGGGAAAAAAACTAAAAGTGGCCCCATGTTGCAAGTGGGTCCACATTGACAGAAGACTGGACAAAATAAGTAGACAGGTCCTGCAATACCATAGTGTACCACCCCAACCACAGGATTCAACTGTATCACAGTCATGAGGACAGTAACACAGTTGAATTCAGGAGAGCACTTGTGGCTGTTGAACATCAGATCATTATCTACCTGGCTTGTGGCCATCAAGGGGGCTTAAGTGGCCCCCTGGGCATCGGCCCACCGGGAAAATTCCCTGTAGGGTCTATAGCCAATCCGCCCCAGGATTATTGGGAGAACTAGTCTTATATGATAGAGGCCAGAATCCACCTTAAAAGAGGTGCTACCTCATAAAGCAATGAGTAACACCCCAATGGACCTTTTAAGAGCTGAGCAGCGTTGCCACTCCAGAGATGCAGAGAGAGGAGCACAAGGGGAGAGTGCTCACTCTTAAGATATGAGCACTGTGGCTGCTCCAACGACAGCAGGAAGGAGGTTCCAGGTTTTAAGGAGGAAGTACTGGTCCCTACATTAATGAGTTGTGACATGGCTAGCACATCACCTGCTTTGAAGAGAATGGAGATAAATGAAGCCCAATATAAGTACTGGTCACAGAGGACAGCAGCAGGGCATAGGGCATGCTCCAGGCATTAAGGAGCAGGCTGCCACAGAAGGGTGCAGAAGTAGAAGGGTCTTCATCCTTAATGTGTAGCAGAGTGGCAAAGTACAGATCAAAGTACACCAGGCCTGAACCAACATTCCCAGTTAGAGATCTGGAGTAGTGGTCACGGTGCAGTGACCAAAAAAGGCTGCTTATTTAAGTGAAGGTCCACAAAACTTGAGAGCAGAGAGGGGTCCCCTTCCTGCACACGTCTGGCGGCGGTTGGCTATGCCACAGCAATCTGTGTCATGGAGCGTCGGCAGGAGAAGGTGTCTTCCTCACAGCCCAGTCTGATTCAAACATGCAGTATCCGAGGGATGTATACAAAAGGAAGTAAAATTATAAATAAAAAATAAATTATCTCAAAAAAGTATAAAAATACTTGTGTGAATCTAGCTTTGTACACAAACCTAGTTCTACATGGAGACACACAAAGAGTTACTCAGTTTGTAGACGTTCTTGACTACTCCATTTATTGCTGAAGCCAAGAATTGTATTGTTCTTGTAAGAAAGAAAATAAACTGGTCACGGGATTCGCGTTCAGTTTTCCAGTGACTGCAGATATATTTTGTTTTTTCGACATCTGATTCAAATTGTGGTTTGAATGTCTTATCTTACTGTTTTTGTAGGCAAGAAACATAATGGTCTGTATTGAATTTAGGAGTTCTGATGAAGAGGGAAGCCAACCATTAAAGGTGACTGGTCATATTAGCAGCTGTACACAGTATAGTACTGTATGTACCGTATAGTACAAACTTGTATAACTGGGTACTATACACCATTCTTCTGTATGCATTCATTACTAGGGCTCTTTCTGCTACTATCTGTGTTATCAACAGTTGTAATCATTTTACTGTATGACTATCCCCCTGTGGTCAGCATGTGAAATCTCTCTCACTTGAAGAGAACCTGTCACCATAAATATGCAGTGAAAACTGCAGGCCACATGTTATAGAGAAGGAGGAGCTGAGGCGGTTGATATATATTTTTATGGGAAAATATTGAACTAATTTAAGTAGAACTAATTTAATGTATTCATTTAAATCTCTATGTTTATGCTTAGGAGTCATGTGGGCGGTCCTATCAGTGATTGACAGCCTTCCCAGTATGTTTAGTCATGCAGAGTCAGCTGTAGCACCGCCCACATGACTCATAAGCAGAAAAGTGAAATTTTATTCCATTTTGTTAAGTTAGAAATGCCCTGATCTTCATTTTGTCACACTTCTACGTCTTGCTGTTCTCTTCTCGAATGACAATCAACTCTCTTATTTCTTGCCAGTGCATCTATGGAAAGCCCGGGGGCTCTCTGTTCACAGCATCAGCATACACCACAATCCTTCATCATTCTCAGAATCCAGACTTCTACGATGAGGTCAGTGTATGTCACTACTGTGCTCCCGACTTGCATGAGAGATGTTTCGGTAGACGGAGTCTAAGGTCACATACACACAGCGATCTTCAGCCAGTGTTTTTCAGAAGTTTTTGTAAACCAAAGCCAGCAATGGAACCAGAGAACGAAACTATAACTGAGAGATTTCGGCCTACAAATACTAATGCAAAATACTGACCAGCATACTGCTGTGTGAATGTGGCCTAACCCACAGGTTGATTACATACAGCCCAGTTATATAGAGATGTCCAGCTTCAATATACAAGGAAAACAATATATATTACAAGGGAAAAGATGGTGCAGATCCTTCTGATATCATATGAATTTGTTGTAATGAAGCGACAAGACATTTTGTCACTGAATCCATTTTCATGAATGTGTTCAAATATTTAAAGGGCTTGGTCACTTTCTGGCTACTGTTGACCAGTGTGTATGTAAGGTGACTATATGGCACTAACTAATATAGCCTTTGTTGATATTTTTGTGTGTTTGCTATATTTTATAAACCATGTCCCCTTGATGGGCCAATCTGTTGTGCTGTCTATAAGAGGAGATTGAGTGATTTGCCTGATCACATGACCCTCAGTCAGTGCCATTTTATGGACTAGACAGCCAACAAGGGGCAGACATTTATATAGATTTAAATACAGGTACCTATATATATAAAATAAGGCATAAAAAATGGTGCAAAATATCAACACAACTAGACTTTATTAGCAACATACTTATCAACAATTGCTAGGACATGGGTGAACTCTTTAGATTTGTACTCTCATCGTGTCTATGGGGGACAATTCTTTGCAGGTCCATGTGCCAAGAAGCTGGTGTAGATTTCAGGTATAATTTATGCGTGGGGGGGGGGATTATGGCGAAGGGATGCAAAACCACCAAAAAAGCAACAAAATTTTGCACAAGCAGGAAGTACAGCCAACTGCAACTTTTTACACCAGTTTTCTGACGTAAGGGGGGTGATAGATGTCCCTTTAAAAGTTTTCTATTTCATGAGAATACTGAAATCTGCACAGAAAGCAATGACTTAACTTCCTACGTAGATGCAAACTGACCTGATGTTACAGGCAGAAGGATGCTGTAGTGTCCCAGTCTTCTTTCCTATTCTTTGAAGAATCAATGAGAATTTCAACAGCCCGGCTGTAAGCTGGTTTGATAACCGCACAGTCAATTTAGTAAAACGACTGCCAGGTTAAATGGTTCCACCCGAAGACAGTCCACGTTTCAAGCCAAGTCTTGCTGGCAGTTTTCTCTTGTATAAAAGGTTAGGCCAATTTCCAGTAAACCATTTTCCAATGACTGCAATGGAAAGAGAAGAAAAGTTACATATACCGCAGAGATTTGTATTTTTCCTACAATTATATTTGCCATTTGTAATATTTTTTTTATAATATTTATTATGTTCAGAATACTTCTCACTGCCTAAATTGGGAAATCTAGATATAAATTCAGAGTAATAAATACAGTAAAGAGATATAGCAAGAGGTTAAATAGCTGTCAGGCTTTGGAGGGGTATAGTAACAGAGTACCATAGCTATACATCACTTTCTGTTCTATGCTAATCATATTATATTGTGATCCCCCAAACAATGTACTAGTGCTATGTATGACGGTTACAAAGGTTGCTACAATTCATCTCCATAAGAAGGGAATTGTCATCCTCAAGAGCATCTTAGGCTGGTGCAGATATCCTGGAATCATCATGTGCATAGCAATAGGTGAAATCTGCTGCAAATCCGGAAACAAATATGCACAGATTTTTTTTCAATAGCATATTTATAAGCTTTTGTAAAAACCCCATTAACATTCGTTGTAGTGTACTTCAGCTGTGGACTTTTCTGGTCTACTCTATTGATGTCCATGAAGAGCCAGTAGCGTTGGTGCTCGCACCCCATCCGGTGGAGACACCCTTTGTTCCATCAGTGCTACATTTTTGTATCCAGCTTACCCTCCTCCCCCCTTCAGGCTCTAAAATTGTGGCTCAGTTAATAACAATGTCTAGGTGTCCAGTCTGAAAGTGACTAAGGAGAGGTGTAATATTTTACATTTCAGGTGAAAATTGAGCTTCCCACTCAGCTCCATGAGAAACATCACATTCTGTTTTCATTCCATCACGTCACCTGTGACATAAATGCAAAAGCTAATGCCAAAAAGAAAGAGGCTCTGGAAACACCAGGTATCTTTAGAAGGATTACATTTGCTGCACATTGTACCCATTTCTTGCAACTGTGTGTCTCATGTACAAGTGGATATGTTGACTCAAGGATTTTCCACCTCCACTCCATTGAGCTTCATAAGTGGCTGTGTCTGTCATTGTGGCCGTATACAGCCTGCGCACTGATCGCCCTCTGTCTTCTGTCGCCACAGTTGGCTTTGCCTGGCTGCCTTTGTTTAAGAGCGAACAGCTCACATCACAAGAACACCTCATTCCTGTCGCTGCCTACTTACCTGCAAGATACTTGAGTGCAGAAGATTGTTCAACGCCGGGAAAGGTATTTAATGCTGCCCCATAATTATCTCATGTTTAATCGGATGACAAAAAATGTATCACCTTATTAGTGCTTTATATATCATGTACATGTATATCCAAGTGATCATCATGTAGTAATAAAGCAGATGTGGATCCGCTGTGCCACTGGAACAGATTTGACTTGAGGCTAGTCATGTGTTGAGGCTAGTCAAGTGTTATCTAGTGCTAGTGCTTTAGCCCCATCTTTTGTAGATTGTAAGCCCTCGCAGGCAGGGTCCTCTCTCCTTCTGTAACAGTTTGTAACTTGTCTTGTTCATGCTTATTGCAGTTGTTTTGTATCATGTATGTATACCCCATTTCATAGAAACTGCGCCATGAACTGAATGGCACTTTAATAATAAACAATAATAATAACCCTGATACAGACTGATTTAGACTCCGCTGCAGTGGAAGTACCAGGCTGCTACCTCTAGGACTACTCTCTGTTCAAGTGATATCTGACCCTCAATGGTTAAGAGACACTCTAAAAAACAAACTGTAGTCAGAGAAACAAGCCAGGGTCAGGGTAGATGGAATATGTTCAGTCCAAAAACCAGGCCGAGGGTTAGGACAGGCAGCACAGGCTTAACACGAGAGGTAGCAGTCTGGTCAGACAGAAAATTATCAAATCCAGTAAATAGGCAGAAGTCGGTACATGAGAGATCAGAACAAATGTAGCTGACATTCACAGGAATAGTAGCAGACTAAACCCTATTGCTCAGACACCTTCCCACAGGGGAAGGTACCTAAATACCTTAAAGGGGTTCTCCAGGAATTAAAAAAATGAAAATACTTTAATATTATTTTATAATAAATATGTTCACAAATACCTTTCATTGCTTAGAAATGCTTGTTTTGTCTAGGGAGCAATCATTAGGAGAAATAAAATGGCCTCCATCCTATCAGTACATACAAAACCTGTCCTAATCACACAGGAGGACAAGTTACTTCACCACAATGAGCCATAGTGCTGCCTCATCCTCCTCTCTGCTCTGCTTGTCAGGAATCATGATCCTGAATATAGGTGAATCTCTGTGGGAATGGAGAAGATGAGGAGACATGAGAGGCGGGTGAGGTGCAGCTAATGAGCAGCAGCCCTTGTATGCAGTCTCCATTACCACAGCCCCCCTTTACCACAGTCTGTCCTGTCCATCCTCGCTGTACTTCGTTTCTCTTCATGAACTAATTCCCCAGAGATTCAACTAAAGTTCTTATCATCTGTATTCAGCATCATAATCCCTGACAAGCAGAGCAGAGAGGAGGATGAGGCAGCTCTTTACCTCAGTGTTGTAAAGTAACTTGTCCTTGTATGTGTGATCAAGAGAGGTTTTGTGTGAACTAATGGGACAGCTGCCATTTTGTTTCCCCTAAAGATTGCTCCCCAGACAACACGAGCCATTATAAATAACGAAAGATATTTGAGAATATCTTTATAATAAAGTAATATTTAAGTATTTTCATTGATGTAGTATGTCATCATTTTTTTGTTGGATTTGTACCTCTGGGAATGGCTCATTGCACCTGTTTGTTAAATGGACTGTAATATAGTCTTATGCATGAGGCTTAACTTAACATGCAGCCAGGTCACCAGGAAGATGGGCAGCTCTACTTCCGTTACAGGCCGTGGGATATAAACAAAGTACATATTATATACATACAGTGGCATGGAAAAGTTTGGGCACCCGGTCACAATTACTGTTACTATGAGCAGTTAAGAGTTTTCCGGGACTTTAATATTGATGACCTATCCTTAGGATAGGTCATCAATATCAGATTGGCGCGAGTCCGGCTCTAGGGACCCCCGCCGATCAGCTGGTTGCGCTTTGTGAAAGTACAGCCTTCCTTTCATTGTTTACCTGCTCGCTGTGGATTTCTCAGCAGTGAGCAGGTGTAATTACAAGCCGTCCCATTCAAGTGTATAGGAACGAGACGCCCCATTAAAGTGAATGGGACGGCTAGTAATTACACTGCTTGCTGAGATGTCCACAGCAAGCAGGTAAACAATAAAGGGAAGGCAGCACTCACACGGAGAGCGGCCTTCTCTCCAACCAGCTGATTGTCGAGGGTGCTGGGTGTTGGGCCCTCTCCGATCTGATATTGATGACCTATCCCAAGGATAGGTCATTATTATTAAAATCCCGGAAAAAACCCTTTAAGCAAGTTGAAGATGAAATAATCCCCAAAAGGCATAAAGTTAAAGATGACACATTCCCTTTGTATTTTTTTCTTAATCTTTTACATTATTTAAAATCTGGATAGACCTAAAAAAACAGTAGTGCATGCAGGACGGCCCAGGAATCTCACAGAACTGGAAGACTTTTGCAAGGAAGAATGGATGAAAGTCCCTCAAACAAAAATTGAAAGACTCTTGGCTGGCTACAAAATGCATTTTACAAGGAGGTGCTACTAGGTACTAACCATGCAGGGTGCCCAAAGTTTTGCTTCAAGCCCTTTTCCTTTATGGTTATTTTGAAAATGTAAAATATGAAAAAATAAAATAAAAATTAAATACAAAGGGAATGTGTCATCTTTTAACTTTATACCTTTTGGAGATCATTTCATCTTCAACTTGCTTAACTGTTCGCAGTAACAATAATTGTGACCAGGGGAACCCAAACGTTTGCATGTCACTGTATATAGTTAGAAATGTATTAAAAATACAATTATGAATCCTTATGATTTAGCTGCTCTTTAGGCAGGCTTTTGCTGGCAGGACATGCCCACACTTCATTATTAGAGGATGTTCTTTTTGAGGACTTTTACTCCAGAGAAGCATTTGCTGTATTCATTAATGTATTTGTGCCACTTTATTTTGTGATTTATTAACCGCTCATCACTTTTCCAGTGAAATGCTGTGAGCATGATGGTGCCAGAATTTAATGCATGCCATTTATGGGATGCACATTAATTTCCTACATTAATACTTCTTCACCATTGAAAGCTTTGTTGTGAGGCTCATAAGTGGATTATGATTTGCTTTCACGTACATCTTGTTCTGCCTGGACTCTGACCAATGATAACCTCATTCATTGCTCACAGATGTGGAGGCTTTTCATAAACAAGTCACTGTTCTGCTGGAAACAAACCTACATTCAGTGACAGCTTTCAGAGAAGTGCAAGTCATGTTTTCATAAAATCCTCTAATGGTTCAGAAAGAGTTTTACCCCTTGATGAGCATGAGATTCATGATGGAAATACCTTAAAGTTAATGTACGTGTTTGAATACCATTTTGTATTATTAATCTAAGTAAGTTTATATTTATGTGCTGATTAATATCTTACTATGCCTTTATAGTGCTCGGTGCTTTTTTTAAAATGATACAGCGCTCCAAATATCTTTGTAATAAAGCAGATGTGGATCCTCGGTTTCTTTTGAACATATTTGGCTTGGGGCCACTTCTAAAGGCGTTATCTAAGTGGCCCCCCTGGTCTTCACTCTTTAACCCCTATACAGGGTTTTGAACTCCACGGTAGGATAACCACCAGGCCGCTACCCCCTGCAGTAGTCTCTGTTCAAGTGACAGCTGACACGTAGTTGTCAAGAGACACTGGTGTGGAAAACTGAGAGATCAGAAAATGTAGTCAGGGACAGTCTGAAGTCAGGCCGGGCAGCTCAGGGTCAGAATGAAGGTAAGGCAGAGGTCAGGTCAGAGAAGGGTCAAAACTGGGAAGATGAAGATGGCAGACGAGCGAGGATACAGCACACATTTGCAGGACACTTGTGAACTAGAATCTATTGATTAGCCATCTTCCCACAGGGGAAGGTGCCTTAAGGACCCCAGGAAAGATTAGGATGTATGCTGGCCCTTTAAAACAGGAGGGAGCGCAAGCGCATGCCCAGCCTGTGTGGGGGGAAGACAAGAACTACTCTGCCAGCCGTGCCTGCTGCGGGAAGCAGAAGGGCAGCCGGCATGTGCTATTGCCATAACAATCCTATATAGTCAGACCTTTAATAGTATGCTGGGTGCCTGCAGCCACCACTAGAGGGAGCTTAGGAGCTTATTGCACTGAACTAAATAACAATATAGTATGCATTAAGCTCCTGAGCTCGCTAGTTTGGTGGCTACAGGCAAGCAGAATGCTACCTTTGTAATGTATGTGTATGCACAGATATCAGAAAACAAACTAAGCTTTGACTACAATAGAGATGTATTAAGGAAGCACAGAATTTTTTACTTAAAACCAACATCCCTAGTGACATCAACAAAGTTTTTTGGGAACTTGATTGCTGGAATCTGCCCCATTTAAAATTTGCTATATTTCAGAATTCCTTACAGATTCTAAATGAATTGCTTCTAGTCCTTGGCTCCAGTTTTCCTGTTTGCACTGTACAGTCCTGAAATGTCTCCAGACATGACACTGTTCCTTCATATGTCCCCTACCATGTGTCCTGGCTCTGTGTTGCAAGATACCCAGTCCCTAATTTATCACCATACCAACAGGATTTATTCTGTCCAACCGCCAACGGGTTGTCCAGCAGTATAATAGATAAGGAGCAGAATGATGACGAAAAAAACCCATAAATACAGGAGGCATTACTCACCGCGCTGATCAAATGATGCCTCATTCCAACACGTTCCTAGTCCCGCTAGTCTCCTCTTCTTGATCTAGGCTTGTCGAGCAGGAAATGGCAGGAGATGCCAGCTCAGCCAATCAGTGGCACGTTTCTCCTGCCATTTTTTTAGTGTTGAGCAGGACCAGGAAGCAGAGATGAGAAAGCATTGTAATGGCAGGATTGGAGTTAGGTTCTGTATATAGTTGTAATTGCAGGGTTGTTCATCCTTTACTTTGCTTGAATTTGGTTGAGGACTTTAATTTGTCACAAATAAAATGTAATATATTATCATGACATGCTAGCAAAACCATTGATAGGTTACAATCCACATCTCAACCATTAGGTGGCCATACATAGACACAGGTGGAGATATATTAACCACCTCCGGACCGCCTAACGCACATGTGCGTTCCGGAGGTGGCAGGCTGGCGCACAGTCACGCATATACGCGTCATCTCGCGAGACGCGAGATGACGCGAGTATGCGCCCGCGCGTGCGCAGTTCGCGCCGGCATTTCTTCGAGAAGTATTTCGTCAGCAACCTGCCAGCCAATGATCGTGGCTGGCAGGTTGCTGATTTTAAAAAATCCAATCAAAGTGCCAGATAGCAGATCATATTTGTAAATATGATCTGTTATATGGCTGCCTGCTCCTCTGCTGGTTCTTTTCGTCGGTTGGATCCAGCAGAGGAGCAGGCTTCACAGTGAGTACACCAAACACTACACTATAGCCCCTGATCACCCCCCTGAACCCCAATTAACCCTTTGATCACCTCTTTGATCACCCCTGTCAATCACAAGTGAAAAGAAAAAAGTGATCAGTGCAAACTGTCACTTTTTTTTTTCACTGTTATTGACCGTTAGGTTTTAGGTATAGTTTAGGTCCCTTGGTTAGGTAGTTAGCGATCAGTTAGCGCCCAGCCCACCGCACCGCAGTCCGTTATTCGCTGATTAGCGTATCGCTAATCAGCATTTGTACTTTTATAGTATCTGGAAGTGATCAAAACTGATCACGGTCAGATCTATAATAGTACTAGTGTCACTTTAGTTCGCCCTCCACCCAAAACGCAGTGTTTGCCCGATCAGGCCTGATCGGTCGCCCACACGTGCGTTCGCCCACACCCGCCCCGCCGCAGTGACAAAAAAAAAATTTTTTTTTGATCACTGCACATTCACTTTACACGCACTGCGGCGATAAAAAAATCAGTTTTGATATTTTTTATCAACCGCAGCGGCCTCCGGTACTTCGCTAGCCTCCCCTTTGTAAGACAGGCTTGCTTTTTTTTTCTTGGGTAGTCTCAGGGAATACCCCTAAATTTAGTTGCCCACATGTCAAACAGGGGGTATTCCTCTGAAGAGGCCTACAGGCTTCTGACCCAGTCGGATGAGGAGTGGGAACCCTCATCTGATGAATCCAGCGGGTCAGAATACGAACCTGTAGAAAGCAGTGGCTCTCTGACCCAAAGTTCGGACGAGGAGGCTGAGGTCCCTGATACCACCAGGCGTACCCGGCCCCGTGTCGCTAGACCGCAGGTTGCGCAGGATCCGCTTCAAGAGCAGCAGAGTGGGGCTGGTGCTGTCGGATTACGTGGTGAGGCATACACCAGCAGCCCAGCCCTCCCTGGACCTAGTACCAGCACTGCCGTACAACCTGGTGAAGTAGCGAGCACCAGAAGGGCAGTTGGAGCTGGTACGGTGGCACGTGCAGTAGTGACCCCGTCGCAGCCACCGCAAAGACGTGCCCGTAGAGCCCCTAGAATCCCAGAGGTGCTGGCAAACCCTGATTGGCAGTCCCCAACTTCAGCCGCACCTGTAGTTTTCCCTTTCACTGCCCAGTCTGGAGTTCGGGTTGAGACGGCTCAGATCGGTTCGGCCCTGGGATTTTTTGAGCTGTTCTTGACTGCGGAGCTTTTAGACATAGTTGTGGCCGAAACAAACAGGTATGCCACACAATTTATCACCGCTAACCCGGGAAGCTTTTATGCCCAGCCTTTCCGGTGGAAACCAGTCCAAGTTTCCGAACTTAAAACTTTTCTGGGCCTCCTCCTCAACATGGGCCTGACAAAAAAGCATGAATTGCGGTCATATTGGTCCACGAACCCGATTCATCACATGCCCATGTTCTCTGCTGCCATGTCCAGGGCACGTTTTGAGGCCATCCTGCGGTTCCTGCACTTTAGTGACAACACCGCCTCCCGTCCCAGGGGCCACCCTGCTTTTGACCGGCTCCACAAAATTCGGCCCCTCATAGACCATTTCAACCAGAAATTTGCAGATATTTATACCCCAGAGCAAAACATCTGCATAGACGAGTCCCTGATACATTTTACCGGGCGCCTTGGCTTCAAACAATACATCCCAAGCAAGCGCGCCCAGTATGGGGTCAAATTGTATAAGCTCTGTGAAAGGGCCACAGGCTATACCCACAAATTTCGGGTCTATGAGGGAAAAGATCAGACCCTGGAGCCGGTCGGTTGCCCTGACTACCTGGGGAGCAGTGGGAAGACAGTTTGGGACTTGGTGTCACCCTTATTCGGCAAGGGGTACCATCTTTATGTGGACAATTTTTACACAAGTGTGGCCCTCTTTAGGCATTTGTTTCTAGAACGGATTGGCGCCTGTGGTACCGCGCGAACTAGTCGCGCGGGCTTCCCCCAACAGCTCGTTACCACCCGTCTTGCAAGGGGGCAGAGGGCCGCACTGTGTAACGAAGAACTGCTCGCGGTGAAATGGAGAGACAAGCGTGACGTTTACATGCTCTCCTCCATTCACGCAGACACGACAATACAAATTGAGCGAGCAACCCGTGTCATTGAAAAGCCCCTCTCAGTCCACGACTATAACCTCCACATGGGAGGGGTCGACTTCAATGACCAGATGTTGTCTCCGTATTTAGTTTCCCGACGCACCAGACGCTGGTATAAGAAGGTGTCTGTATATTTAATTCAATTGGCTCTGTACAATAGTTTTGTTCTCTACAGTAAGGCTGGGAGAACTGGATCCTTCCTCAAATTTCAGGAAGAGATCATCGAGAACCTCCTGTATCCAGGAGGTTCCGTGGCCCCAACCACCAGTGTAGTTAGCCGTCTACACGAGCGACATTTCCCCAATGTCGTTCCTGGTACCTCAACCCAACCGTCACCCCGAAAAAGATGTCGTGTCTGTAGCAGGAGTGGAATAAGGCGTGACACCCGCTATTTCTGTCCTGACTGTCCGGACCACCCTGCCCTATGCTTTGGAGAGTGTTTCCGGAAGTACCACACACAGGTACACTTAGCATAGGGACCACATCTCACAGGACAGGCACACAGGGCTATTAGGGCCCATTCCCTCACTGCTGCTGCAAACGTCTCCTTTCACATGGGACAAAGTGCATAACGCACTTCGCCACATCTTTGGGCGATTTGCGCTTTGCACATTGACCCATGGGGAAGGAGAGGTTTGTTCTATAAAGGTAAAAAAACAAAAAACAAAAACAAAAAAAAAAAACAGGTAAGCAAACAGGTTAATGTTTAGTTCCAAAAGTTAAAGTTACATGTTCTGTTCCAAAGTTAATAAAATTATTGCGTTGTGGCCTGGTTTTTTCTTTTTTTTTTTCTTTTTTTTACCTTCCAGGTGGACCAACCGATCTACTAGCTGCAGCACCGATGTGCATTCTGACAGAAGCATTGCGCTGCTGTCAGATTACACGCAAGTCGGTGTATGCGGCGCTGCAAGACGGGATTTTCTCCTCTGCAGTGACAGATATGTTTGCCGAGGCATACGAGCTGAGGAGGAGGCGGCGTTCCTATGCTTTGGCAAGCACTTTGTATATATATATATATATATATATTAAAAAAAAATAATCCCGGCAATGATTTATTCATCCACATCGATTGATGCGAATGGAGAAATCTGGTTTGCCAGGGCATACGAGCTAAGTGGGTATGGATGTAGGTCGGAGCTCCTATGTCCTGGCAGACGCCTTTCCCCTCCATTTTTTTTTTTTGGCAGAGATTTTTTCATCCACATTGATCGATGCGAATGAAGAAATCTGTGCCGTTCATTTTTTTCTTTCAGCCCAGAGGCTTAACGGAAAAAAAAAATCTCATTACCTGTATGCTCAATATAAGGAGAATAGCAGAAACTCCTAATGCTGGCCATACATGTAATGATTGCGGAGACCCTCAAATGCCAGGGCAGTACAAACACCCCACAACTGACCCCATTTTGGAAAGAAGACACCCCAAGGTATTTGCTGAGGGGCATATTGAGTCCATGAAAGATTGAAATTTTTGTCCTAAGTTAGCGGAAAGTGAGACTTTGTGAGAAAAAACAAAAAAAATCAATTTCCGCTAACTTATGCGAAAAAAAAAAAATTCTATGAACTTGCCAGGCCCCTCATTGGATACCTTGGGGTGTCTTCTTTCCAAAGTGGGGTCACATGTGGGGTATTTATACTGCCCTGGCTTTTTAGGGGCCCTAAAGCGTGAGAAGAAGTCTGGGATCCAAATGTCTAAAAATGCCCTCCTAAAAGGAATTTGGGCCCCTTTGCGCATCTAGGCTGCAAAAAAGTGTGACACATCTGGTATCGCCGTACTCAGAAGAAGTTGGGGAATGTGTTTTGGGGTGTCATTTTACATATACCCATGCTGGGTGAGATAAATATCTTGGTCAAATGCCAACTTTGTATAAAAAAATGGGAAAAGTTGTCTTTTGCCAACATATTTCTCTCACCCAGCATGGGTATATGTAAAATGGCACCCAAAACACATTCCCCAACTTCTCCTGAGTACGGCGATACCAGATGTGTGACACTTTTTTGATGCCAAGGTGGGCAAAGGGGCACATATTCCAAAGTGCACCTTTCGGATTTTGCAGGCCATTTTTTACACATTTTGATTGCAAAGTACTTCTCACACATATGGGCCCCTAAATTGCCAGGGCAGTATAACTACGCCACAAGTGACCCCATTTTGGAAAGAAGACACCCCAAGGTGTTCTGTCAGGGGCATGGTGAGTTCCTAGAATTTTTTATTTTTTGTCGCAAGTTAGTGGAATATGAGACTTTGTAAGAAAAAAAAAAAACATCATCATTTTCCGCTAACTTGTGACAAAAAAAAAAAATTCTAGGAACTCGCAGTGCCCCTCACGGAATACCTTAGGGTGTCTTCTTTCCAAAATGGGGTCACTTGTGGCGTAGTTATACTGCCCTGGCAATTTAGGGGCCCAAATGTGTGAGAAGTACCTTGCAATCAAAATGTGTAAAAAATGCCCTGCAAAATCCGAAAGGTGCACTTTGGAATATGTGCCCCTTTGCCCACCTTGGCAGCAAAAAAGTGTGACACATCTGGTATCACCGTACTCAGGAGAAGTTGGGGAATGTGTTTTGGGGTGTCATTTTACATATAGCCATGCTGGGTGAGAAAAATATCTTGGTCAAATGCCAACTTTGTATAAAAAAATGGGAAAAGTTGTCGTTTGCCAAGATATTTCTCTCACCCAGCATGGGTATATGTAAAATGACACCCCAAAACACATTCCCCAACTTCTCCTGAGTACGGCGATACCAGATGTGTGACACTTTTTTGATGCCAAGGTGGGCAAAGGGGCGCATATTCCAAAGTGCACCTTTCGGATTTCACCGGTCATTTTTTACAGATTTTGATTGCAAAGTACTTCTCACACATATGGGCCCCTAAATTGCCAGGGCAGTATAACTACCCCACAAGTGACCCCATTCTGGAAAGAAGACACCCCAAGGTATTCCGTGAGGGGCATGGCGAGTTCCTAGAATTTTTTATTTTTTGTCGCAAGTTAGTGGAATATGAGACTTTGTAAGGAAAAAAGAGAAAAAAAAAATCATAATTTTCCGCTAACTTGTGACAAAAAATAAAAAATTCTAGGAACTCGCAGTGCCCCTCACGGAATACCTTAGGGTGTCTTCTTTCCAAAATGGGGTCACTTGTGGCGTAGTTATACTGCCCTGGCAATTTAGGGGCCCAAATGTGTGAGAAGTACCTTGCAATCAAAATGTGTAAAAAATGCCCTGCAAAATCCGAAAGGTGCACTTTGGAATATGTGCCCCTTTGCCCACCTTGGCAGCAAAAAAGTGTGACACATCTGGTATCGCCGTACTCAGGAGAAGTTGGGGCAATGTGTTTTGGGGTGTCATTTTACATATACCCATGCTGGGTGAGAAAAATATCTTGGTTAAATGCCAACTTTGTATAAAAAAATGGGAAAAGTTGTCTTTTGCCAAGATATTTCTCTCACCCAGCATGGGTATATGTAAAATGACACCCCAAAACACATTCCCCAACTTCTCCTGAGTACGGCGATACCACATGTGTGACACTTTTTTGCTGCCAAGGTGGGCACCTTTCGGATTTCACCGGTCATTTCTTACACATTTTGATTGCAAAGTTCTTCTCACACATTTGGGCCCCTAAATTGCCAGGGCAGTATAACTACCCCACAAGTGACCCCATTTTGGAAAGAAGACACCCCAAGGTATTCCGTGAGGGGCATGGTGAGTTCCTAGAATTTTTTATTTTTTGTCGCAAGTTAGTGGAATATGAGACTTAAAAAAAAAAAAAAGAATATGAGACTTAAAAAAAAAAAATAAATCATCATCATTTTCCGCTAACTTGTGACAAAAAATAAAAAGTTCTATGAACTCACTATGCCCATCAGCGAATACCTTAGGGTGTCTACTTTCCGAAATGGGGTCATTTGTGGGGTTTTTCTACTGTTTGGGCATTGTAGAACCTCAGGAAACATGACAGGTGCTCAGAAAATCAGAGCCGTTTCAAAAAGCGGAAATTCACATTTTTGTACCATAGTTTGTAAATGCTATAACTTTTACCCAAACCATTTTTTTTTTTGCCCAAACATTTTTTTTTTTATCAAAGACATGTAGAACTATAAATTTAGCGAAAAATTTATATATGGATGTCGTTTTTTTTGCAAAATTTCACAGCTGAAAGTGAAAAATGTCATTTTTTTGCAAAAAAATCGTTACATTTTGATTAATAACAAAAAAAGTAAAAATGTCAGCAGCAATAAAATACCACCAAATGAAAGCTCCATTAGTGAGAAGAAAAGGAGGTAAAATTCATTTGGGTGGTAAGTTGCATGACCGAGCGATAAACGGTGAAAGGAGTGTAGTGCCGAAGTGTAAAAAGTGGCCTGGTCATGAAGGGGGTTTCACCTAGCGGGGCTGAAGTGGTTAAAAGTGGCGCAAAGGAAAACTTGCCACCTTGCCTATAGCAACAAAACAGATTGATCCTTTCATTTTCCAAAGGAGCTCTAAAAAAAGTGAACGGTGGTATCTGATTGGTTGCTGTGGACAACTAAGCCAGTTTTCATTGCTTTCCCCCATAGAGCATAGGCATCTTGTGAAATGATGTTTTTGTTTTTTTTAGATTGTCATATCACATCCTCTTAAAGTAATACTTTGGGGAAACTTTTGACATGGCATAGTGGCATATAAAAAGTTTTGATCAGTGGGGGTCTGAGAGATGAGAACCCCCGCCCATCGCTTGAACGAGGGAAGAGGGACTTGCTGTCTCTTCTCGATGCAGTATACAGAAGCGAGACGGACTCAATAGAAATTCTATGGGCTCATCTCGATTCCTTCTCCTTCAGCGAGGAGCGAGAGTGGGCTGTGTGAGGACTTCTGTAACCTCGTTCTAGCGATCAGCAGGGTTCTGTCCACTCAGACCCTCACCAATCAAAACTTTTCATATGTCTCAAAAATATCAAAAGTTTTCTCAAAGTACAGTGTCACTTTTAAAGAAGTTTGCTAAGACTTTTGACCATCCTAAATTACTGACTGCACTAGGTATGAGCTGGGGAGAGAAGAACTAATATACCTTTTATGAAGCTTTAATCATCAGGAGTATTGGGAATTCAATGAAGTTTTATTCTGCCAGGCTGTGCTCTTGCAAGTATGCAGGGGGGAGTTTCACGATGAAGTGCTCTCTGCATTAAATGGCATTTATCATGTAGACAAAGTGAATACAAGGCAGTTACTAATGTATATATTGCCTCCATAGCTGGCTTGATTCATTTTTTCCATTGCATTATACACTGCTCATTTCCATAGTTACGGCCACCCTGCAATCAAGCAGCAGTGGTCGTACTTCCACACTATAGGAAAATGAGCTGGCCTCTCTGGTGGCTGGGACCGCAGGAGTGTGCATAGGCCAGCGCTTTTTCCTATAGTGTGGAAGCATGACCACCACTGATGGATTGCAGGGTGGTCGTAACCCCTGGATATGAGCAGTATATAATGTGATGGAAAAATAAATCCAGCCAGCAAAGGAGGCAATATGGACAATCACAATACATTAGTAAGTGCCTTGTATTAACATAATAAATGCCATTTGCTCAAGTGAGATAACCCCTTTAAGCTGCTTTACAGCCCTCTGCTCTGAATGACAGCTGTAGCATCCAGTCAGCATCCAAGAGCAAAGCTAAGGTAGTCTGTTTATTTTAATCAAAACCTAGTAGACTTTATTGATGATGTGAGGGTTGGGCCCCCTGAATAATTTCTGCTGGTGGGTCCAAAGAACCCCAGTCCGACACTGCCTAATAGGAGATACCACATTTGTAAAATCCCCTCATATACTGCTGTTATTTGATGGAACTAAACATTTCTGTAATATAAATCCACCTTTTATCCTTTTCATTATGTGGCAGTATACTGGAAGTGATCTTAAATGGGTTGATGGAGGAAAACCACTTTTTAAAGTATCAACAGTTGTGGTGTCAACCGTGTACACTCAGGTGAGAGCTTCTTCCGCAGTGCTTTCATTTCAGATGACAAAAGTTACATATAGGAAAGCATTGACTTATTTTTTTTCCATTTTAGGATCCATATCTCAATAGCTTTTTCCAGGAATGCCAAAAACGTGAACACAGCCTGTCAAAGCCTCCATCCCTCAACTTTCTGGTGTCTTGTAAGGTATAACTAGAGCATAATATTTTCCCTTTCTGTTAATTATTTTAAACTCTGGAACCAAATTCTACTTCCCTGTAATCAAACAAAACAATAGCTAATCGTACGGAGACCAGCTACAGAAGACACCGTGAAGCCTCATTTAGGAGTCTCCACACAGCAATGCAAAGTGCAAAGCTCCCTGGGAAACAGTAATATACAAAATAACCGTGGAGCCCCAGTTATGGGTCTTCAACACAGTGAAAGCCAGATATCCCTCAAAGGAAGGAAAACCAAGCAAAGGGGTGTCCCCGTTACAGAGATCACCAGATCTCTGGGGCTCCACAGGTTTTTTGCATATTACTTCCCTGTAATGTCAGAAGTATCATTCACCTTCTTTGGAAGTCAGCTATATCCATCTGGTCAAATCTGAATTGAGTAGATTGGGCATTCCAAGTATGGCGTCAATGTTCAGTAGCAGAGCGTTTGGTGTATTCTGGGGCCATGATGTGCAGATCTTCTTTATGGGGTATAAATCTGTGAGGGAAGACTAGAATCGACAGAATGTGACTGTATTGTTCGTACATTATTAGAAGATTTGGGCCCCACTTTTGATTTTGCCCAGGGCCACATTTTGTCTAAACCGGCCTTGTATTGAGGTCAACACCTTGAATGCTTATTTTTGGCATTGTGGCAGAGCGTATTACCCTGCTGAATAAGCCTTAGCCATAAGACAATACAGCTGCCTTGGATGGGTGTACATGGTCTGCAGTAATGTTTAGGTAGATGGTACATGTCATAATAACATGCACATGAATGCCAGGACCCAGGGTTTCCTGGTGCTTTGCACAGACCATCACACTGCGTTTGGTTCATCAGTTGTTCTTCCTTGGACCACATTTGCTACTAACCACTGCATATTGGGAACACCCTACAAGACAAACCACTTTGGAGATGTTCTGACTAACATCTGTTATGGTGCCAATGTTATGACTGATAAGTGTACATGCTTTTGAGAAAGCTAATTGATAAGTACACTAACTGCAGTTCCAGAATTCTGAACATCAGTTGAGGCTAATTTTTCATTTAAAAAGGTTGTGCTAGAATCTACTTTTCACTTTAAAGTTTATTTCCATCAATTACTTTAGCTCCCATTCCTCCTTGGATAGCTTTTTTTTCAAATGTACCTAATTTGCAGTTTTCCTGGATTGTCATGTGTCTGCTGTCCCATCATACCTTAGGGCGCTGAGATGTGTCCTGACATCTGCAGGACATGTGACACTAACCATGCCCCCTGTTCTTACCAATGTCGCTTCCTGCCTCCTACATTACAAGGCTTCACTATAGGATGTCACCTGCAGCAACTGAAAATTGAAACAGATTTGCCACGGGGTGTAAGGGTCGGCTAATAACGTTAGAATAAGGCAGTTATGATAAATGGTGGTAATTGGGGAAAGTGCCAAAACAGCAGTATGTGTTGGGTAGGATACATTTATATTACTAGCACAACCCCTGTGCTTTTGCTTTTTTAGGGGTAAGGTGTAATAGTTTTCATGATTTTTACATCCCCAGAACCTGCTAAATATCGAGAAGATCCACATGGTTATAAGCTTTCTTCCCATTTTGTTCAACCAACTCTTTCATGTTCTGACAAAAAATAATGATGATGATGTGATCACAGTTACTACAAGGTACTGTCATTTATAATGTCTGTACTTTAGAATTTGCCAGGTGTCTTATTAAAGGGGTTGTCCACGTTTTTCTTTCAATGAAAGAATAGGATAGGTCATCAATATCAGGTTGGGGACTCCGGGCACCATCATTTGTTTGAAGAGAATGCACTATCGGCACTGCCTTCTCTTCTCTATGCCTGTTCACTTGAACAGACAGGAGCCATCCCATAGAAGTGAATGGGGACTCCATACTTGTAATTACACTGCCCGCCGCTGCAGTTGCGATGGCGAGCAGGTAAATAGAGAAGAGAAGGCACGCTTGTACAAGCACTGCTTTATAATGCAATAGAAAAATGAATCCAGCTAGCAAAGAAAGCAATATGGATAATAACAATACATTAGTAAGTGCCTTGTATTAACTTTCTCTACATGATAAATACCATTTACTGAAGTGAGACAACCCCTTTACCTGAAGGTTTCTAGCTACTAATGTACAGTATATTGTTCTGTAGTGGGTATGAAAAAGGCTCTTCTACTATCATCCTCTGCTACATTGCTCTGCCATGATGGAGTGATCCAGCTAATAGACGATCATAAGGCGCATTACCACAACCCGATGCAGGATGCACCAAAGTTTATTATGAGACAACGCGTTTCGGGTTCTCGACGACACCTTTATCAAGTCTGTGTCACCCTAGTTTAAGTGCAGCTGGGTGTATACTGCCTGGTTCCTTCTAAAAATGGCACATGTCGGTGCCTTGTTTCAATTGTGGGTTTGGAGTAGGTGTAGCGGTTCACCACAGCGCACTCGCTACAATCCTGGCACGTGTGGAAAGGGTGCGCTCCCTGCCTGCGTGCCCTTTCCACACGTGCCAGTATTGTAGCGAGAGCGCTGTGGTGAACCGCTACACCTACTCCAAACCCACAATTGAAACAAGGCACCGACATGAGAGAGCGCTGTGGTGAACCGCTACACCTACTCCAAACCCACAATTGAAACAAGGCACCGACATGTGCCATTTTTAGAAGAAACTTTGTTGCATCCTGCATCGGGTTGTGGTAATGCGCCTTATGATCGTCTATTAGCTGGATCACTCCATCGTGATCGGGCGCATCTGGCAGCACCAACCTGTGACCTACAAACCTCACAGCTTACCTGCAATACGGTTGCACCTAATCTCGGTGCAACCAAAACAGGTGAGTCTATCATATCCACCTGCTTTTTGAAGGAAGCTGTTGTATCTTGACTTATTTACCCTATAAGCGCCTCTCTCACCCTGTGGCCGTAACCTTACCACATTGCTCTGCGTCAGTGGTGCACAACCTGCGATGTCAGTAGGCCTCATGCCAAGTATTAATGCCACAGTGTGTGGCTGTCTCTGATTGAAGTGTCTGATTTCTGTGTGGTTCAAGGTAAATGAGGTGGCCATGCGTTAGGCTATCTTCATTGAAGTTTATGGAAGAAGTAAAACACACATGAACTACTGTGCAATGGAGAGAGCCACATACATGCAACGAGCTGAAGGGGCAGTGTGGAGGATATGAGTAGTAGTACTGACAGTTCTGACACTCACTGGGCCATGCAGTGATGGGAAGGGTACACATTTTACACCCTTCGGGCACTCCCTGACATTGGGGTTCCCCTGTCTGTGATGTTTTTTTTTTTTTTTTTTTTAAAAGGCTTTATTTATAGTCTGTGATGTTTAGGTGTGCCTTGGTGTTAGCAGTTGTTATAAGGTGCAATGGTTAACAAAAGCCATGTACACACTGGATGCATAATCATTCGATGTTCTGCATAATCATCCCAAATCGACCAAGGGATGACCTCTCTCCCTCTAGCAATGTAAAAGCTCCTTAGTATCCTCAGTGGATACAGTCTCTGGACGGTGGATCCCTTCTGTCCTTTTTGGTATATTGGAAGGGCTGAAGCTCATTCACTCCCACCAGATCTCTGTAGCTCTAATGTGGGTGCGTTACCTATCTCTGACAAATGCTTTGCAATCCTCCTTATAAGGTCCCTGAACCTTCTGATGCATCCAGTGGTTCTCCTCCCTTATGGGTTGTCACATTTATGATGCGTAGGGCCTAAAGTCTCCCTGTTAGCTGTGCTCCACACTATTCTTCTGCTGTTCACTAGACTAAATCAAAACAGAGCCATCCGGCTCATCAAGAAACTAGACTGGACAGATTCTGTCACAATAGCACGCAGGGAACTCCACTGGCTCCCTGTGAAAGAGAGAGTGCAGTTTAAGCTGTGCTGCTTAACACACAAAGCTCTCTACAAAACAGGTCCCATCTACCTGCAAAAGAAGATAACACGTCACCATCCTCCTAGAGAACTGAGATCCACCTCAGCCTCCCTTTTGTCGGTGCCAAGAACCCGCCTCAAGACAAGGGGGGACAGACGTTTCTCAGTAATGGCCCCCAAAATCTGGAACTCCCTCCCAGAACACATTAGAACAACATCAGATTACCTGGAATTCAGGAGGTTGGTTAAGACCTGGCTTTTTGTGTAGGATGACGAGGGGCCCACCAATATAGCCGTCGACAAGCGCTTAGATCGGATTGAGTTCCTCTAGAGCGCTATACAAGGACTTAGTAACATAACATAACATAACTCACTTCCTCCTAGATAGGTAGAGGTGGTGCCAGCTCTGCCTAGTAACAGTAGCTAAAAGACCTGCTACTCTATATACGGCCTATTGGGACACACACAGTGCATAAAATGCAGTACATTAACTCTTTGCAGTGGGCTTCCAGGACACTGCATATATGCATGGCCTCTTCCTATCTGGAGTATGAACAGGAGAGAGGGGGAGGGGGCCTTTCTCCCAATAGATAAGAGTTCTGAAAGTGCAATTGGCACCTACCCGATATGTATATCATGTTCTTTTGATATGCCATAAATCTCTTACATGGTAATAGACTTTCATAGTTGCCAACTGTCCCGAATCTGCAGGGACTATCCCTGATTTTCAGAGACAGTGCCTGACAAATTTTAGGCTGTTTCGGGCCAAACATGGACAGGACTAATGATAACCCCACCCAAGTTGGTGTTTTTTTTAGATGCCCTGATTTTACCAAGTACGTATGCACTTGTATTATAACTTTGGTTCAGTCTGACATTGTGACCCTCAGTCCAGAAAAGGTTGTACACCCCCGCTCTACATTGTGTTTCCTGTAGATCTATTCATTGTTATTTTTGCCAAGTAATGGGCCAGTGAATGTTTCTCTGCTGTAGGGTCCTAACAGACATTGTGGCTAAGTGTCACGAAGAGCAGCTGGAGCAATATGTCCATTCATATGTAAAGGTAAGTGAGCAGAGTCCTGTAATATATCACATATCTACCAGATAAATCTCCCCCACTGTTCACACAAGGTATTTTGTGTGTTATAAATCCCATGTATTAACAGTGCTATTCCCAATTTTTCACCTTTAGTATGTGTTTAAAACGCAATCGTATGGAGATCGGACAGTCCATGAAGAACTTGCCAAAGGGGTGGCAAGCCTTTTAAAATGCAATGAGCTTAATACAATTAAGTTTGTGCTAAGGGTAAGTCATATGCGTCTGAAGTGTGGTTCTAAAATTGATATACCGTAAATGTGTACATAAAACAAGTTCCAGCTACTGGATATATACAGACACACTTTCATACGCTGACAGCAAGCAGAAAAAATTTGAAACACAAAAAGTACATTAGAAAAATAGCAAACTTTTTATTATACAATGGTTTAACTTTATGGCTCTGATTTATCATACCTTCACTCCAGAATTCTGGCGTCAGAAAGTCGCAAAAATAGGGCTTTTGTGACTTTTTGCACTCGCTTTCACAAAATTTAAGCAATTGCACAAAATGTTGTGCTTTTTTGCATTTTTACGCCACTCACTCACCAAAAAATAGTTGCAATCTCACTCCAGTAGGAGGGTGGAGTAGGAAGACTGGAGTAGCTTATCTGGACAAAACTGTTCGGTCTAAGGATAAGACAAGTACCATGAGACATTTGATAAATGTGGCATAAAGTACTCCAACGCAGACTCAAGCAAAACCGACTTCAAACTTTCCCCTCATGATAAATTCCCCCCTATGTTCAGAAAACCTAAAAACAACTGTTATATAAAAGAGTTTGTGCTCTGTGATCGAGGTCCTTGAATTCAGGCAGCACCGAAGGTTTTGAGTCCGAATGTCTTAGCTACATCTAGGAGCATGAACATATCTGCATTTCATGATGTATTGTTTGTATATAAATACAGTATATATCACACATGCATAGATGTCCACACCTGTAGCCATGGTGGACCTCTACTGCTGGCTGCATTCCAGGAACTGGAAAATGGAGAACCTTGGATAAAGTCTTTTAATAGTTAATTTTATACTTAATTTCATCACTAAACAGTCTTATTTAGATCATTTTGCTTAGAGAATTAATCTTTCCTTGTGAGGGAAGAGAGGTATTGAAATTGCATGTGAATCATGGTAATTCCCCAGTTTTACTATGCCTTCCGAGCAGCTAGATTTCTCTATGGAGCCTAAACCCGCTTCTTAGGGAATTATATGATACAATTATATTACCTGATATTAATGGAGTTCCACTGGAACTGCACTGTAATATCCCTGTAGGTGCAAAGCTTTGAGTGGCTTTGAGTATCATAGATTGCTCTGCAGTTTTCTTCCTGTAATGCTTTGATATAACTTTGTTATGAAGGCAAGTAATGGTTATTTAGTATTGTTAGTAAATGGGCCAATAAGTGTTACGTCAATGATGGAGAAGCTTGATGGTGTCCTCAGAAGACATCTATTGGTACACTGTGGAAATGGCATATAACCATTTAATTGTAATTGAATCATAGTTGTAGTCATCATCTGCATAGCAGTCCAGAGTGCTGAGGTAGCTGTC
Source organism: Bufo gargarizans (assembly GCF_014858855.1). Lineage (NCBI taxonomy): Eukaryota > Metazoa > Chordata > Amphibia > Anura > Bufonidae > Bufo > Bufo gargarizans. Next base: position 139,534,428 of record NC_058083.1, on the reverse strand, counting down.
ATGCCTGGGCTTTGGTGCATGAGGGGGCACAAAGGCCCTTCTACTAATAAAGAAGGCACCTTTGTTAATAAATAGCATATGGTAGGAAGGGAGCCCTGTTACACATTTTGCATTGTGGCCCAAGGACTACTGTAAAATATATAATTGTGGCACCCATGTAGTCCTTTAAATGTATGAAAGCATACTCCAGTCCACTGTGCAGTTATAGATCTGGTGGGACATTATTCCCAGAATTGTCTTTTTTATAAAAAAAAAAAGCTCATATTCAGCTTAAGCCTCTAAAATGAGAAACATGCTTACCGGAAATAACAGCTGATTTGTATTCTTTTGACAGCATTCACAATTTTTCTTTGAGATAATCATTAAGTCCATGGCTCAACATCTCCATGGTAAAGACATGATGCAGGTAAATTGATCATATGGTATGTCATTTGGGATACAGAGCAGATTTCATTCCTATTTTCATCAAAGGCTTGTATGATCATGATGCTGTATGAACTAGCAACTAGAATGACATGGCTGCCACTATTACACTACTGCTATTCTAAGACACACTGTGCAGATCTCTGCCTGTGTAGAATGGTGGCATGGTGGTTCATCTAATATGTCTGTATATTATTTCCTCATACGTTTATTCCAGACTGCATCCCTTCACATACTGAGTATTTAAATGTGTGCTGTCATTTCGACATATTTTCTATAAATAAGGAGTACAAATAAATATAAGAAAGTGTAAGAAATTGTAGAAATTGCCTCTTTCTCCACTTATCAGTCTCTTCTACTACCGCCTGGCTCTCACACTCATTTGCTAAAATTTCATTTCAGTAAAATGTATCATTAGAGAGGCAGAGACAAGATGGATTTTCATCCTCTCTGAGTGTTCAGGTTACAGATAATGCCCATAGATGTTTCTGCAGCAGGGTGAGGGATGAGGAGGAGATGGAGGAAATAGCTGAAGAGAGCAACAGACGCACAGAGAATCTGCTTTCCACTCTAGCAAATGTTTTGTTGTCTCACTCCAGTGCTGGATGCATTGCTTATTACTGCTGTATTTTGTCCTCCATGAGACATGTCCTCCATGAGAGATTTTGGTGAAGCAGGATGGGGTGACAGAGGTATATGTGGCTCCTAAGCAGCAGTGTGGAGACTTACAGGGCAGTGAACATAAAATGTCTTCATAATAGCTCATATTAGGAGATTGATAGTAAAACGTGTGCATTGTTAATAAGTCTATAACACCATTTTTACAAATTCCCTATGACTTTGTTGCACTGATTGTCCTGTTGCTGCAGGAAGGCCGTGTGCTGGACTACACAACTACTTTTTGCTGCTGCATCATATCATACTGTATATTCACATGCACAACATAGTTATGACATTATCCAAGTTTTGTAACAAAAATAGAGAACCTGTTATCAGGACTCTTAAAAGCATTTATATTATAGCTTGTCCATTTCCACCTGACATATGGCAGCTTTTAGAAGCACTTCCATGCAGAGCATTCAGCTTTTCTATATTTGTGTTATGTCCACTGAGTGAGTAGCAATTTATCTCTGATTGAAACTTTTTTCTTTTTGTGAGGTTGAGCGCACTAAGAGGTTTCCTAAAACCTTCTACAACGAATTGGAATTGCTTGTGATGAGCTTCTCAGACCATATCATTTGGAAATACAGAGATGCCATGGAAGAAACAAAAAAAGCTAACGTCAGCCTTGCCTGGTTCCTGAAGGTAACAATATATCATTTGCTGTATTCTTTTTGAGGTTTTTAACAAAAAAACACTTCTGTTGTAATAATATGTAGATGTTGCGGAGCCAAGTTGTTCATTAGCTCTGTGTTAGCTGTAAGTTTCCAAAACCTAATTTGATGACAAAAAAAGAATACAGAGCTAATGTTATAGCGTACATATCCTTTCAACATACTCTGTATTAATTAATAGTACAGTGTATGTCAATGAGGAATGTCACTATTTCTGGCCAATATATCATTTGTATCTGGTATTTTTAGCAGTTTTCTTCTGTACACACTAAACATCTAGATTGCAGATCTCTCAGACTTGGTGGCTAGAGACTAGTTGTCATCCACTGCACACAGAAAGTAGAGGAGAAGCTGCTTCCTAAGCATCTCTCACTCAGAAGCAGCCCCAAGTTCATGAAGGACATTACAAAGAAGTACTGACCTGTGTTGGTTGAGACTTTAGCACTTGTGCTGAGATATACAGTAAATTTACTATGTAGCTGTGCAGTCTCTTTAGTGTTTCTTTTTTATTCCCTTCTCATTTATGATGATACTCAATTCTCCCCTCTCCATAGACTTTTATTGACATGTGTAATATGATCCTCCTGTGGAGCTGCCCTGTCTTGAGGCGGAATTTAAAGAGGACCTTTCACCGATCCTGACATTGTGAACTAAGTATACAGACATGGAGAGCGGCGCCCGGGGATCTCACTGCACTTACTATTATCCCCGGGCGCCGCTCCGTTCTCCCGCTATGCCCTCCGGTATCTTCGGTCACTAAGTTATGGTAGGCGGAGTCTGCCCTTGTTCTGCTGTAGCGCTGGCCAATCGCAGCGCAGAGCTCACAGCCTGGAAGAAAATAACCTCCCAGGCTGTGAGCTCTGCACTGCGATTGGCCAGCGCTACAGCAGAACAAGGGCAGACTCCGCCTACCATAACTTAGTGAACGAAGATACCTAAGGGCATAGCAGGAGAACGGAGCGGCGCCCAGGGATAATAGTAAGTGCAGTGAGATCCCCGGGCGCCGCTCTCCATGTCTGTATACTTAGTTCACAATATCAGGATCGGTGAAAGGTCCTCTTTAAAGAATTTTTCAAATTGAAAAGCAATTAGGCAAGGGAAGGTAAACATCTGATAACATGAGAACTAGAAATGTGTTTTATGCCTGAGTGTAATCCTTAGTTGTGTCTGGCCATAGCGGAAAATAGGTGGAAATACTGTCTTTTACTCAACATAAAATTTAACATTTCAATATGACATGTTTCGCCTTAGAACAGACTCATCAGGGGGTTTTATGATTAAAGAAAAACAAAACTTATAAAGTATATACAACAATAAGGACAAAAAGTATATGATCTGGCTCAGTGCAATAGAATAATTAGGTCTCCCTTGTTATCAGCTATAGATGATTACTAATAAAGTACTGCTAAAAAATCATGATAGGCTTGCTATCAAGATGGAGGAGTAGATGCTTGTTTTATAAGCTCCAGTCACCTATCTTAGGAAGGGGCGCATAGAGGACAATGGTCTTAACTCCCCTATTTCAAAACGGGCACATAGATGTTAGGTGTCATTACTCTAAGATCGGTGGGGAAGTGTACCCATGAAGCCCTATCTCACCGCAGGTTCAGGAGGTGGCACATCGTACTGCATCTATGCTCCTTTTTAAATGCTGCCGGTTACCTAACCCAGTTGTATGCCCGCCTCCTGGCTCTGTTCTGCGGAACGCACGTGGAGCGCCTCTGAGCACATGGAGGAGAGGAGTCACCTCATCAGTGGGGCGGCCCGAGGAAGCATCATGCGGCACCTAAGCGTCATCGGCTGCTAAGCAACCGAATGAACGACAACGCAGCTTCCCATAAACAGTTGCTACTAATGTAGATCAACTATTTCACATCTACATGAGTAAAATACTCAAACAGGATTTAGGCAGGATTCCAGTACCGGACTTATCACTTCTATACAAATGTAAATTAAATAAAAAAAATTATAATATATTTAATGGATGGAAAAATGCTTAAAAAAAGAAGAAGAAAGATGTAAGAAGATTCCATTGTACTATTATTTTTTAGTGCAGAGTTCGAACCAAAAATCCAAATCATATCCTCCACACGTGAACGTGGCCTTCTTATTTGCAGTGTACGAATAGGCTAGCACAGGGATGCCCAATCTGTGGCCCTCAAGCTGTTGTAAAACTACAACTCCCACAATGCCCTGCTGTAGACCAATAGCTGTAGTCTGTCCAGGCATGCTGGGAGTTGTAGTTTTGCAACAGCTGGAGAGCCACAGGCATCCTTGGGCTACACATGTAATGTAATGGGAATTTTATATTTTGCCAAATAATATGTTCTCTTTCTTTTCTAGCGCTGTTTCACCTTTATGGACCGTGGTTTTGTATTTAAGATGATAAGTGGCTGCATCAGTATGTTTAGCCCGGGAGATCACAAGGTAAAGGGTGCATTTATCTGTTCCGTTCAGTTGTTTAGCACATTATGTAATGTATTAGTGAACATGACGTTATGTACCATATACTGTATTCCTATATTTCTACAACTAGTGCACTTATTTGCACAGAACGTCACCACACGCCATGTAAGGGCTCATTCACATAAGTGTACTTTAACCTCTCCTTTGGGTGTTTATGTGTTACACAAATCTGCAGTAAAACCTGGACAGGTACAACGTATAATATAATCCTGAAAGGCTTGAGCACATTACTACTTAGGGACATAGGCGCTAATGCTGCACTAAATAATGCTCCTTGGAAGTCGGACAACTTGCCACACTAAATTCCACGTTCCAGTACTGTCTTAGACAAAATGTGGCTTAGTTTCCCTTTTCCCTTTTCAGGATAGTGGGTACCATCCAACTTCCTCTATTTGAAGAGGACAGAAATGTAGAAATGTAGTCTATACCTGCACTACCTTGTATGGTGGGAAACGTGGAATTATGGATAGAAGCAGTCCTGAGTCCATCTTTCAGTTCATCTGTGTTTAATATATACAGTACCTCCAACTATAAACAACTTTCCATAAATCAATAGTACATTTAAAGATAATAAACTTTGTAATATATCTTAGAGAAAAAAGGCTCTTTCTCCAGTTATCCGGCTCCTTTTGTTCATCCCCCACCACCCATCGTGCCTCCATAAATGCCTCTTGCCTCTAATGGGCAGCATGTAATCTGATCTCTCAGGAGAGACCTGCCAAGTAAAGAATGCGGTATTTGTATCTAAAAATATATTACATAGTTTCTTATCTTCCCTTGTTCTATTGATCTATGGTAGAGTGTCTATAATCAGAGCCACACTTATGGCTATGTACACCTTCGGGGCAGTTTTTTATGTTTGTATATTACTCATTTTGGGCTAAAAATATTTTTTTCAATTGGTCTTTATTAAAAAATATTAAGCTGTTCTGTCACAAAGGGTTAACTGTTTTTCTAGCTGTGTGAATGGCACTTTCACTTTCACTTTGTGCCAATAACCCTTATCTCTAAGGTCATAAACACTTATATAAGCCACATTCTTATCAGTTCGATTGAGCTTTAATGAGTGTTTATAATGTCAGATCGCGGAGATAAGGAGTCTCAGCTAGCTGCCTGATGGAGCAGAGAGAAAATTCAGAACCAGCTACTAAACTGAAAGATGTGCAGGGAAAATGGTTTGATATTTTTAATAAAGACCAATTGAAAAAATTATTATTAGCTCGAAATGAGTACAATGCAATAATAACTAAAAAAAATGCATGTACATAGGTGTACATAGCCTTCAAAGCTGTGAGTTTTACTGTGTTAATATTTGGGGCAGACACTCTTTCCTTTCAAATACAGATTCTGCTCTGGAGTTTCAGTCATCTGTAGGTTACTATTGACCCTTTAGGTATAGGATTTTATGAATTGATATAGCCTTGATCTCAAAGGGGAAGAAGAAACTACATTATTTGAATATTATGCAACATCCTTTTCTCTTTCTCCATTCTCCAAGTGCAACATGCAGGCAATAAAATTATATTAATACATTCGTATTCAGTGAATCTGTGTCCGATCTATGGCTGACAGATGTCCTTCCATTTCAGATTTTGTACCAGTACAAATTTGAGTTTCTCCAGGAGGTCTGCAGTTATGAACATTTTATTCCACTCTGCTTGCCTATAAGATCAACGTACATTCCAGGTAATACATAGCAGAATACAATAATCCTAATCTGTGTGTCTGCTTCTTATGTGTAGGTTACATCTGTTAGGTCCCGCATGCTGAGCATATACCTGGTGAATTTGTCATCATGTATACACTGTAGCAAGAACTTATGTTTGTTAGTTCCAACCATGGTCAGTGCTATAAGTACTTTTTAGTATGATGACTACAATAACTTAATGGATGTCAAATGTTTTATATTTTTATCCCATACAACATGAAGATTCAGTTACACCTACGGACTCTACGAAAGCCTATCACGCATTAGGTAAGTGCTTCTTTATAAAGGAAGAAACCATACAAACAGCATGTGGTTTGTTGCATAGCATAAATGTTTTTTATAGTGTTTTTTTTTTTAGTCTTTTATTTCCAGTATACTGATATACCGTATATACTCGAGTATAAGACAAGTTTTTTGGCACATATTTTCGTGCTCAAAAAGCCCCCTCGTCTTATACTCGAGTCTAGGTCTGTATTATGGCAACTTACATTGCCATAATACAGACCATGACATGTTGGGGGCCGGAGAAGCTGTTACTTATCTTTACAGCTGCTCGGGTCAGCTCCCAGCACGTCCGCGCGGCACCTCTTTTAAGCTCCCAGTGTAAATCTCGCGAGACACGCGGGCCGCGAGATTTACACTGGGAGCAGACCGCGAGATTTACACCGGCAGTAAGTACCGGCCCCTGCACAGCCCCCCCTCCCCCTGGACAGCCTTCCCCCCTGGCCAAGTATGAAGTAGGGGGGGGAACAAAAAATAGAGAATAAACAACCTGATAAATATAAAAACAATTAAAATAAATAAATAAATGCCCAGTTGATGGGAGTCTCTCCCACTCATCCTCTGCAGCCTCTGTGGGTGGTCCAATGACTGTTGATATCACCGCTCTTCTTTTCTCCTGCACGCCGGCCGTAACGCAGCGCATGCAGTAACACTGCGTGTATAGTATGAGCCCCAACACAGGCTGCTCTATGCAAACATAGTTGGCATTCTTTTTCAAAGTCTTTTTTTTTATCCTGTTAGGAATGGAACCCAGTACTTCTAATCCCGGACCAAAACAAAAACGCAGGTCATGAAATAAATATTCAAAAACCTTTAACCTACTGATGCCTCAATTAATGTAATTTTATTGGTATCTATTATTATTTTTGAAACTTACCAGTAGCTGCTGCATTTCCCACCCTAGTCTTATACTCGAGTCAATAATTTTTCCCATTTTTTGGGGGTAAAATTAGGGGCCTCGGCTTATATTCGGGTCGGCTTATACTCGAGTATATACGGGTATATTGTCCAGACGGAGGCCAAAAAGTTGCCCTCTGCCTGACAAATGGACCACTATAGACATGTTTAGCATATGTACACCAGGGGTTTTCCAGGCTAAATAGATGGTGAGAATGGTACCTAAATTGTGACAGGACACCTAGGAGAGTGAAAAATTGGAAGATTGGCAGCAACACAGTCAGTCATGCAATAATTGCAGCAGTACATATGTGCAGGTCAATTCTCACCTGTCACCAGATCTTCCATGAAACAGCCATGAAACATTGGCATATCTTCCAAAAAGATTCTCTCTCCAGGCATAAACACTTGCAAAAATGAACATTTCAGCTCAGCTTAAGAAAGGCTTGAGTTGAAGATGAGCTGTCACTCAGGTTGATCATCTTCAGTCATCCTGTGTGGATAGGATTATCAGGACTCTCACAGTTTTTCCTAGGAGTCCTGTCTGGATTAACTCTTTTTATAGCTTTTTGTGTAGAACTCATGCATTAAATCATATAAACCAATATATCACAGCTTCTCTCCCTCTATCATATCCTGTCAGATAGGGCAGCAGAAATCGCCTGACAGGTTTGCTTTCAGAATATTCCAGTTTTAGCAAATAAAGTTTATTTTTTGCAGATCTGTAGCTAGGCATTTCTTCACCTGGGACAAAGACTCAACAGGCCCATCATCTCCTCATTGACATCTAGAATTTGACTACATTTGTCCACCACAACATATATACTGCCCTACCACACACAAACCAGTATCTGGTAGTCTTTGGGCTTGGACTCCCATATTGTTGAATGGATTAGGCAGTGGCTGAGGGACAGGCAACAGAGGGTTGTAGTCAATGGAGTATATTCAGACCAAGGTCTTGTTACCAGTGGAGTACCTCAGGGATCTGTTCTGGGATCCATGTTGTTTAATATATTTATCAGCTAAATTGCAGAAGGCCTCGATGGTAAGGTGTGTCTTTTTGCTGATGACACAAAGATTTGTAACAAGGTTGATGTTCCTGGAGGAATACACTAAATGGAAAAGGATTTAGGAAAACTAGAGGAATGGTCAAAAATCTGGCAACTAAAATTTAATGTTGATAAGTGCAAGATAATGCACCTGGGACGTAAAAACCCAAGAGCAGAATATAAAATCAGTGATACAGTCCTAACCTCAGTATCTGAGGAAAGGGATTTAGGGGTCATTATTTCAGAAGACTTAAAGGTAGGCAGACAATGTCATAGAGCAGCAGGAAATGCTAGCAGAATGCTTGGGTGTATAGGGAGAGGCATTACCAGTAGAAAGAGGGAGGCGCTCATGCCGCTCTACAGAGCACTGGTGAGACCTCATTTGGAGTATTGTGCTCAGTACTGAGACCATATCTTCAGAAGGATATTGATACTTTGGAGAGAGTTCAGAGAAGAGCTACTAAACTGGTACATGGATTGCAGGATAAAACTCACCAGGAAAGATTAAAGGACTCCAACATGTATAGCTTGGAAGAAAGACGAGACAGAGGGGATATGATAGAAACTTTTAAATACATAAAGGGAATCTACAAGGTAAAAGAGGAGATAATATTTAAAAGAAGAAAAACTGCTACAAGAGGACATAGTTTTAAATTAGAGGGGCAAAGGTTTAAAAGTAATATCAGAAAGTATTACTTTACTGAGAGAGTAGTGGATGCATGGAATAGCCTTCCTGCAGAAGTGGTAGCTGCAAATACAGTGAAGGAGTTTAAGCATGCATGGGATAGGCATAAGACCATCCTTCATATAAGATAGGGCCAGGGGCTATCCATAGTATTTAGTATATTGGGCAGACTAGATGGGCCAAATGGTTCCTATCTGCCGACACATTCTATGTTTCTATCCACACACATTCTTAGGACCATTATAGTTTGCACATAGTACCACTATACTGCACGCATAATACTGCTATTTGGCACACATATATAGTAGAGATGAGAGAATCCACGTTGACGAACATCAGGAAAAATTTGATTCGCACTGAATCCGAATTTCCTCACACTTCATGGTAACAAATCACATTTTTTCCTAAAATGGCTGCTGCACGTGTGAGGACATGGAGCAAAGAACTCTGGGAACGAGGGATCACCCACAATGCCATGCATGCAGCCAATCAGAAGTCAGCCAGCCCTGTGATGTCACAGCCCTATAAATAGCCTTAGTCATTTTGGATTCAGCCATTTTCCAGTGTACTTAGTGCAGGGAGAGACTTCAGCAGGCGCTAGGGACAGTGGTATAATAGACTTTGTTGTGCGAAAAATCAATTTACATGTTCAGGGAAAGATTATTCAAGGTGTAGGGAAAGCATAGGGAGGAATCATCCACGCTACAAAAGGAGAACAGGGTGCAATAGGAGAGTGTACAGCCTGGGTAATAGGAGCTTGCGGCACTAATTGGGAATCCAAATTGCAGTTATACTGCTGCTTTTAAGTTGTTTGCACTATATGATACATCACTAATTCCAGCAAATCTTCCTTATGATTGGGTTGCAAGTTGTGTGTGATACAGCCATTTACAGGTTCTGCATTGATTTTAAATTGTTTTACTTTTTTTTTTGCCGTCCCCAATGCACAGAACAGCCGCACAACGGCCGTGTGCATGAGCCCTTAATAGGAAACAAAAGGGAAAAATATATGTCATAATTGCTGTTCAGCAGTGAAGTTACATTGCACTACAGCGATTTATGTGGTGTATTAAAAGGAAATATATGTACGTCCCATTAGTCGTTCTGCGGGGAATTGTGATTGTTATATTTCTTTATTGGGAGTGTAGTAATAGGAAAAAGAGTACAACTTAATTGCCAGCCTGCGATGAATTGTGATCATTTTTTGGGGGGGTTTATTAATCAGAAAAAAAAAATGAATTGTCGTTTAGCGGTAAAGTAACATTGTACTACAGCCAGGTATTATTTTAATTTAATTATTTTATTATACAGTATGTCAGACAGACAGGTGACAAGCCTTTCAAAGGGAACAGGCAGTGGCCAAAATGTTTCTGTCGCAGGTTGCAAAAGAAGGGGGGGGTGGCAGCAGGAATTGCAGCGAGAGGCCTGAGCTCCTGGTGTCATCTAGCGGTTGTGTCTTGACCAGCAACCCAGTAGTGCTTGAATGGTTGACTCGGTCTTCGACTTCACGGCAAGTGACATCAGACACCCTCAGCCAAGAGTTGGTGGGTTCCTCTGACCGGACACTTAGTTGGCATGGCCGGGAGCAGGTCCTGTGCCCCCACCTGTCCTCAACCTTCCTCTGTCATTTTAAGTTCCCTCAGTGCGAGAAGTATTATATACCGTAGGCTCGGCTCGGCGAGGACGAGCTACCAGAGGATAGTCAGCAGCTACTGCCCAGCCAAGATCTGGAGAAGACATCCACCAGAAGACTTGCAAAGATTCCATTCACGTATCATCTCTGTTTTGGATCCACTCCTGTTTTTTTTGTCTTTAGCAATACTGATGCATTACTGACCAAATGCTGACCAAGTGAAGGTGGATGCTCAACGGATAGGATCCGTTTTTTAGGGGTTATTTTTCTGCTGGATCAGAGGAAGTGCAAAATATTCAGCGACGTGTGACACAGTGAGGGGTCTTGTCTGGAAAGGCAGGTATTTGGGCGGTTTTCAGCCAGGTGAGGTCAAATACTGGACCAGAGTTTAAGTGCCGGTCCGGGTTTTGGCAGCACCTGGCTGTCCGTAAATAGGCAGCTGGGCTCAGCAGCTGAGTCTCTGTTTTTGGGATCTGAGGTGTTATCTCGGACTGGAGGGCTGAGACCCATGTACAAGGGGAACAGGCCCCCTAAAGCCTGCTGTGGACTACTGGAGGCAGAACTGCCAACAAGGTGACTTGTACAATATGAACATTCCTTTTGTGTGTGAATTAACACCAAAGACTGCAAAGTGACGTGTTGTTTTGTGCAAAAGAAGGGGGGGGTGGCAGCAGGAATTGCAGCGAGAGGCCTGAGCTCCTGGTGTCATCTAGCGGTTGTGTCTTGACCAGCAACCCAGTAGTGCTTGAATGGTTGACTCGGTCTTCGACTTCACGGCAAGTGACATCAGACACCCTCAGCCAAGAGTTGGTGGGTTCCTCTGACCGGGCACTTAGTTGGCATGGCCCGGGAGCAGGTCCTGTGCCCCCACCTGTCCTCCACCTTCCTCTGTCATTTTAAGTTCCCTCAGTGCGAGAAGTATTATATACCGTAGGCTCGGCGAGGACGAGCTACCAGAGGATAGTCAGCAGCTACTGCCCAGCCAAGATCTGGAGAAGACATCCACCAGAAGACTTGCAAAGATTCCATTCACGTATCATCTCTGTTTTGGATCCACTCCTGTTTTTTTTGTCTTTAGCAATACTGATGCATTACTGACCAAATGCTGACCAAGTGAAGGTGGATGCTCAACGGATAGGATCCGTTTTTTAGGGGTTATTTTTCTGCTGGATCAGAGGAAGTGCAAAATATTCAGCGACGTGTGACACAGTGAGGGGTCTTGTCTGGAAAGGCAGGTATTTGGGCGGTTTTCAGCCAGGTGAGGTCAAATACTGGACCAGAGTTTAAGTGCCGGTCCGGGTTTTGGCAGCACCTGGCTGTCCGTAAATAGGCAGCTGGGCTCAGCAGCTGAGTCTCTGTTTTTGGGATCTGAGGTGTTATGCCGGACTGGAGGGCTGAGACCCATGTACAAGGGGAACAGGCCCCCTAAAGCCTGCTGTGGACTACTGGAGGCAGAACTGCCAACAAGGTGACTTGTACAATATGAACATTCCTTTTGTGTGTGAATTAACACCAAAGACTGCAAAGTGACGTGTTGTTTTGGGCAACTGCCACAAGTGTGAATAAACAATGAAGTTTGAGTTAAGAACTTGTATTTTGCCTCTGTACTGCATCCGCTTACCCTATCTACCAGAGCGAAACCCCACAATTGATGAAGAATGCGGGCAATCGCTGTGAGGCTGTCCTGAAGGCTGAAATATTTTAGTTTTTTTTCCGGGCACGGTTGTATGTCTTACATCAAACCAACGAGATTCCAACCCGTGTCCCTCGACAAAATGGAAGCTGTTGTGAAAGCCATCGTGGAGGCAGCAGCAGGAGGCTAATAAGCAGCATCAAGAAACAAACCAGCTGCTGTTAAAACATGTGATTGCTTTACAGGCGGCAGAAGCATCCCAGAGCGTCCACGATGCCCAGAAAGCGGTCCGTGTGGCGATCCCCAAGATGACCCCCTCAGATGACGTAGAAACCTATCTGACAGTGTTCAAAAAGGTGGCCGTGATGGAGAAGCTACCCCAAAATCCGTTCCTGGCATCCGGACCCCAGCAGGTGTATTTCAACTTACCGGACGATCAAGCGGCCGATTACCCGACAGTAAAGGGTGAGATTATGGCAAGACTGGGGGTGAATGTGTTTGTCCGGGCCGAGCGGGTGCATTAGTGGGAGTGTAACCCGGCTGAACCCGCGAGACCTCAGTATTATGATCTATTGCACCTGTTGCAAAAATGGCTGCAGCCTGACGTGCCGAGTTCCACTGCTATGCTGTGTATTCTGGAGGGCTTTGCCATACCCTCTCCAGCACTGGATCGGCCAGGTGTCTCCTGGTAATGCCCTTGAGATGATGGACCTGGTGAAACGCTATGAGGCTTCAAGGAATCTACAGGCGGATTCTTTTGGGAGGGGGGCAGTCAAACCCTGGAAATCTCCACCCCAGACCTGGCGAATTGTACCAACAAAACCCACCTGGGATGTACCCCCTAAGGACCCGGCTCCAATAGTCTGCTGGCTTCGTCAGGGCTTACTGTCCCCGTCTGGGTGAGCCCATAGACATTAACTATGGCTACCGCCACTCATTATATGCCAGGAAGCTGTGTGCCTCCGGTACCCCAGAGACTACAGACAACAACCACTTGTACCAGGTGGAAGTAGGAAAAACTCTGGTGGTGGCGTTGCTGGACTCAGGTAGTCTAGTGTCCCTGGTAAGGGCTACACTGGTATGGCCCGCTGAGTATACTGGCCGGAAAGTCAGGGTAATGTGTATTCATGGAGACTTAAAAGACTACCCCACCGCTATGGTGTCTCTATCCACGGTTACCGGCAGGTGGACCCACAAGGTGGCCGTCGCCACCAATCTACACTATGAACTAATAATAGAGGAGAGGCTTCCCTGCACTGTGGCCTGCTAAGAGAATTACCGATACCCATGAGACAGGGGTAACCCTAGCAGAGTGGCCCTGCTCAGGGGGGAGGCCAGAACCCTGGGAACCCGAGACCGAAGGGCCAGTGGTAGGGGTGACCGCCACTTCAGTGGAAGAGGGGGAGACAAACCCGCTAAGTGTGATGGTGGGAGACGTGGAGGACTTGCTGCCGGGTCCTGAATTGGCAGACCTCAATGTCTCCGGGGATAATTTTGGTACCACCCAACGTCAGGACCCAACCCTATCTCGAGCCTGGGAAAATGTATTAATAGTAGATGGTGAACCACAACAACCTAGGGCAGTCAGTGTTTCCCCGTTTTGTGGTTCATCAGGATATGTTGTATCGGGTAAACCAACTATGGGTGAGCCTGTTGAACATTTGGTAGTCCCTAAGGTTTATCGCAAACTCGTGTTAGATCTAGCCCACCAACACGTTCTCGGGGGTCACCTGGGGCTGCAGAAATCTCAGAATCGTATTCTACAGCGGTTTTACTGGCCTAGCATATTCAGAGAGGTGGAAGAATTTTGTAAGTCTTGCCCAACCTGCCAGATAACTAGCCCCCAGCCACATTTCCATAATCCCCTAGTACCTCTCCCAATTATTGAGGTACCGTTTGACCAAATAGCTATGGATCTGATAGGCCCAGTACTAAAGTCCACCAGAGGGCATAAACATATCTTAGTCATCCTAGACTACACCACTCTGCCACTGCGACATACCTCGGCCAAACTCATAGCTAAGGAGTTAATGGAGATGTTTTCCTGAGTAGGATTACCAAAAGAGGTCCTGACCGACCAGGAGACGCCTTTTGTGTCCAAGGTGATGAGGGAAGTCTGTAAGTTGCTGCACATAAAACAACTACGGACATCCATTTACCATCAACAAACGGACGGTCTGGTAGAAAGGTTTAACCAAACGTTAAACAATATGTTGCGAAGGGTAGTGTCTAAAGATGTGAAGGAATGGGACCACCTCCTGCCCTATCTCATGTTCGCAGTGCGAAAAGTACCCCAGGCCTCTACTGGGTTCTCGCCCTTTGAACTGATATATGGCAGACACCCTCGCGGTCTCTTGGACGTGGCCAAAGAGGTGTGGGAAAAACAACCCACTCCACATAAAAGTGTCATTGAGGACGTTACCCAGATGCAAGATTGGATAGAGACAGTGTTGCCTCTTGTTAGGGAGCATATGGAGGCAGCTCAGCGAGCCCAGTGTCGGGTCTATAATCGGCAGGCCTGGGTCTGGATCTTTAACCTGGGTGAACGGGTTTTGGTTTTGGTGCTGACTGTGGACAGTAAGTTCCTGGCTAGGTGGCAGGGGCCCTACGAGGTACTCGAGAAAATTGGAGAAGTAAACTACAAGGCACAACAGCCAGGGCGACGAAAGTCGGAGCAGGTTTACCATGTGAATTTACTCAAACCGTGGAAAGACAGGGAAACCTGTACTGAAGACAGCCCGTAGCCAGGTTTTCTATGAGAATAGGTTCCGGACCCTCTGTCTGATGCAAGAGAAGCGGCTGCCACAGTAAAAATTGCTGACAACCTCTCCTTTAAACAGACTCAGGAGGCCAGGGAGTTCGTTAGTCGGAACACGGCTGTCTTCTTGGACCTCCCTGGATGCACTTTCATAATCCAGCACGACATTGTCACTGAGCCCCAGGCAAAAGTCCAGTTACAACCATACCGGGTACCCGAAGCTCGGCGACAAGCCATCTCGGAGGAGGTGCAGCTAATGTTGCAGCTAGACGTCATTGAGGAGTCAAAAAGTGAGTGGGCTAGTCCTATAGTATCGATACCCAAGCCAGACAGGACGTTACGGTTCTGTATCGATTTCCGCAAACTAAATGAGATTTCCAAATTTGATGCGTAACCCATGCCTCATTTTTCTGTTTTGGACCTCACCAAAGGGTACTGGCAGGTACCCTTAACAGAGGCTGCCAAAGAAAAAGCTGCCTTCATCACACCAGAGGGGCCGTATCAGTATAAGGTGTTACCCTTTGGTCTGCACGGCGCCCCCGTCACTCTTCAACGGCTCATGGACATTATGCTTCGGCTTACCTGGACGATATTGTCATCCACAGTACCGACTGGGAAAGTCACCTACCCAAGGTGCAGGCTATAGTGGACTCCCTTCGGAAGGCTGAACTAACCGCTAACCCGAAAAAATTTGCAATAGGGTTAGAGGAGACTAAGTACCCGGGGTATGTCATTGTGGAGTCATCAAACTACAAGTAAACAAAAGAGGCGATAAGAAATTGGCCCCGACCTGTCACCACTAGGCAAGTAAAGTCATTCCTGGGAATGGTGGGCTATTACATGAGATTTGTTCCCCACTTTGCTACGGTGGCCGTGCCATTGACAGGGCTCTTGAAGGGACACAAGTCAGTGATGGTTCGCTGGGATAATCGGGCGGAAGAGGCTTTCTCCTCTTTGAAGTCAGCCCTGTGTGGGTCCCCGGTTTTGGTGACGCCCGACTTCAGGACTGTCTCAGGAAGTCAACGGGGGGGGGGGGGGGGAGCATCCCGTTGACTTCCTCAGCCGTAAGCTCACTGCACACTGCAGCTGAGACCAGGTATAGTATAGTAGAGAGAGAGTGCCTGGCCATTAAGTGGGCACTCGAGTCTCTCCGCTATTATTTGTTGAGAACATTCCGCCTGGTGACTGAATACTCGTCTCTCAAGTGGATGAGCGAGGCAGAAGACAGAAATGCCTGGGTCACCAGATGGTTTCTGTCCTTAAAAAACTTTACGTTTTCGGTGGAACACAGGGCAGGCCAGTTACAGGGAAATGCGGATGCCCTGTCCCCGGTACACTGTCTGGCGTGTGTTTACCCCCTCAGGGTTCAACAAAGAGGGGGGGTTATGTGACACAGTTAGGGGTTTTGTCTGGAAAGGCAGGTATTTTCCTCCCAACATGGACGGCAGGGCTGGTTTCCAGCCAGGTAAGGTCAAATACTGGACCAGAGTTTAAGTGCCAGTCTGGGTTTTGGCAGCACCTGGCTGTCCTTAAATAGGCAGCTGGGCTCAGCAGCTGAGTCTCTTTTTTTGGTATCTGAGGCTTTGTGCCATGCTGGAGGGCTGAGAGCTGCATGCTGGGGAAACAGGCCCCCAAAAGCCTGCTGTGGACTACTGAAGGCAGAACTGCCAACAAGGTGACTTGTACAATATGAACTTTCCATTTGTGTGTGAATTAACACCAAAGAATGCAAAGTGACGTGTTGTTTTGTGCAACACTGAAGTTTGAGTTAAGAACTTGTATTTTGCCTCTGTACTGCGTCCGCTTACTCTATCTACCAGAGCAAAACCCCACAAACGTCAATACAAACTTACTGCTGACACCCTCTCCACCCTGTCAGGGGGCTCTACTTGTATAAGCGTTTAATAGAACAGGTTCTGTAGACATCTATTTGGAATCAGCTGATGACGGTATAAAAGGAGTGCGCTTTTTCAAGCTATAGTAGGATCTTGGGCCTCTGCATGGTTCTTTATACCGTGTGTGCCGCTAACATCGACCTGTAAGGCTTTCACACTTATTTGGTCAATTTTGGCCCTGTAATTGATGAAATAAGTGAAGTGTGCAGTGATTCTAAGAGCGACGCCTGTCATCTGCATGTCATACTGACTCACAGTATTGTTTAACTACCACAACAGACTCCCTATGCGTGTTACTGCAAGGCAAGTGTTCTACATCACTATACAGGCTCTCTGCTGCCAGGAAATTGCTGTTTTTAATGTAATACATCACGAATAAATTCAGATCAAATCGAATCTTTTCGGAAAATTCGGCAAACCGACCGAATCGATTTTTTTAGAAATTCGCTCATCTCTAATATATAGCACTACTACTGTATATGATACACACACATTACACAACTTGTGTTATGTGGTAATAACTCTGGAATGATTTTATTTATCCAAGCCATTCTGAGATTGGTTTCTTGTGATACATTGTACTTCATGTAAATGGTAAATTTGAGTCCATTACCCACTTTTTTAAGGACCAGTCCAGTTATCAAAGCAGAACTCCCACAAACATTTTTATCCTCTGTCCTGTTAGAAATTTGCATGATGTAAACTGTAGTGAAGTTAATATTCATACCAGTGGCTGTTGTTGTGAGTGTCCCCCCCCCCCCCCCCCCATCCTTTGTGCTTTTCAGCTGTGTCATTGATCCGCACTTTCCAAATAACACAGCGTCTTATGTGTGGACAGGAAGTCAGTTTCTCTATGTCAGTCTCATAGGAATAAATAGAGAAGTAACTGACTTCCTTTGCTGTGTCAGTTGGAGATCAGAGTGCTGGTCACATGACACAGCTGAGGATCAAAAGGGACAGGATATCTCACAGATACAGTCACTGGTGAGAAGATTACATTCACTACAGTTTACATTATGCACTTTTCTAAAAGATCAGAGAATACAAATTTTTGTGGGAGTACTTGAAGTCACTTTGTGACTACATAGTAGAAACCACTCATAAATTATGCCATTTTAAAAACTACACCCTTCAAGTTATTCAAAACTGATTTTACAAACTTTTCTAACTATTTAGGTGTTCCGAAAGAGTTAAAAGAAAATGTAGATGACGATTTTAAATTTCACTTTTTTTGGCCGATTTTCCACTTTAAGGGCTCTTTCACACGAGCTTGTTCTCTGTGGGAATCACACTCCATGTGAGAGAGGGATCGTGCATTCTGGACTTAGGAAGCGCACAACATTATCATGATTGATAATGCTGTGTGCCTCTGCGTGACCTTTCTGTAACGGAATCATACTGACATTTTAATGTCAGTATGATTCCATTACAGAAAGGTCATGCAGAGGCACACAACATTATTAGTCATGATAATGCCATACGTTTCCTAAGTCCAGAGCGCACAATCCCACTCTCGCACACAGCGTGATTCCTGCAAGGGACACGCTCATGTGAAAGAGCCCTAATCCATTTTTCCTGTAATACACTGACAGCATGCCTATGAGACCCAGCCAGGGAGCTGGATCTCATAGGCTTCTGTAGTAGGCAAGCCCCGATGCCTGTGTAAAGCATCGGGCTGCCATACCAGCCATCAGCTCCCTGTCACCGCAGCATGGGAATCCGATGGGGTGGGGGAGGATGCCAATACCCTCTGCAAACCCTGTGCATGCCATAGTCAGCATTGACTGCAGCATACAAGGAGTTAATATGCTGGCATCTTTTCCTGCAGGTGCTCAGCTGTCAGGAACAGCCGGGCCCCTGCTGGTGATCGAGCAGGCGCAGCTACTGCACCCACCTGTCAGAACCCCATACATTGACTTAAAGGGATTCTCCAAGAATTAAGAAAATGAAAATACTTAAATATTACTTTATTATAAATATATTCCCAAATACCTTTCATTAGTTATAATGTCTTGTTTTTTTCTGGGTGGCAATGATTATGAGAAATAAAATGGCCGCCATCCTATTAGTTCACACAAAACCTGTCCTAATCACACAACAGGACAAGTTACTTCACAACACTGAGCTAAAGAGCTGCCTCATCCTCCTCCTCTCTACTTGTCAGGGATTATGATCCTGAAAACAGCTGAATCTCTGTGGGAATGAAGTTCATGAGAAGACATGAAGTACAGAGAGGAGGGTGGGGATGTGGCTGATGAGCAGCAGCACTTGTATGCAGTCTCCATTACCACAGTCTGTCCTGTCCGTCCTCCCTGTACTTCATGTTTCCTCACGAACTCCATTCCTTCAGAGATTCAGCTGAAGATCTTATCAGCTGTATTCAGGATCATAATCCCTGGCAAGTAAAGCAGAGAGGAAGATGAGGAAGCTCTTTAGCTAAGTGTCCTGAAGTAACTTGTTCTACTGTGTGATTAGAACAGGTTTTGTGTGTACTTTTGTGTGTAGGACGGCGGCAATTTTATTTCCCCTGATGATTGCTCCCCATGCAAAAGTTTGGGCGCCCATGGTCAAAATTACTGTTACTGTGAACAGTTGCGCAAGTTGAAAATGAAATGATCTCCAAAAGGGCATTAAGTTAAAGATGAAACACACTTTTCAGTATATTAAGGAATATCAGTATATTATTTTTGTTTTGTACAATTTTAGAGTGAAAAAGGGAAAGGAATACCTTGTAAAATTATGGGAACCCAAACAGATTTGAGCGCTCATATAACTTTGACTGAGGTCTTAGACCTTAACCCCTTAAGGACCCTGCCATATTCTTAAGGACCAGGCCATTTTTTGCAAATCTGACGTGTCACTTTATGTGGTGATAACTTTAAAACGCTTTTACTTATCCAGGCCATTCTGAGATTTTTTTTCTCGTCACAGATTGTACTTCATGACAGTGGTGAAATGAAGTTAAAAATATATTTTTATTAATAAAAAAGCTAATTTCAATTTCTCTACTTTTATAATAGATAGTAATACCTCCAAAAAAAGTTATTACTTTACATTCCCTATATGTCTACTACATGTTTAGATCATTTTGTTAATACCATTTTATTTTTTGGGGACGTTAGAAGGTTTAGAAGTTTAGAACCAAATCTTGAAATTTTTCAGAAAATTTACAAAACCCACTTTTTAAGGACCAGTTCAGGTCTGAGGTCACTTTGTGAGGCTTACATAATAGAAACCACCTAAAAATTTTAGAAACTACACCCCTCAAGGTATTCAAAACTGATTTTACAAACTTTGTTAACCCTTTAGGTGTTCCACAAGAATTAATTGAAAATTAAATTTCTGAATTTCACTGTTTTGGCAGATTTTCCATTTTAATAAAACAAAATTCCAATAACAAAGCAAGGATTAACAGACAAAAAACTCCATATTTATTGCCCTGATTCAGTAATTTACAGAAACACCCCATATGTGGTCATAAACTTCTGTACAGGCACACAGCATTGCACAGAAGGAAAGGAACGCCATATGGTTTTTGGAAGGCAGATTTTGCTGGACTTGTTTTTTGACACCATGTCCCATTTGAAGCCCCCCTGATGCACCCCTAGAGAGACACTCCAAAAAAAGTGACCCCATTTTGGAAAACTACGGGATAAGGTGGCGATTTTGTTGGTACTATTTTAGGGTACATTTTTGGGGCTGGATCTCACAGGCTCTCCCAGAAGGCAGCCACGATGCCTAAGGAAGGCATCATGCTACCTTCCATGCCATCGGGTCCCCATCACAGCAGTGCGGGGACTCGATGGCTGCTTCCTTCCTGCACGGACATCGCACGTGCCGCGGTCAGCGCTGACCGCGGCTGTACAGGGGCAATGTGCCAGGATCAGTGATGTACGTCATAGGTCCTTAAGGGGTTAAATAGCCTGCTAGGCTTAAGGCTTGTTTACAATTATCGTTAGGAAAGGCCAGGTGATCCAAATTTTATAAATAACCAGACTCTTCTAACCTTGTCACAAAAAAGCAGCCATTGGTTCTTCTAAGCAGCTGCCTAGCACTCTGAAAATGAAACTAGTTGTTGAGGCCCAAAAAGCAGGAGAAGGCTATAAGAAGATAACAAAGCGTTTTCAGGTTGCCATTTCCTCAGTTTGAAATGTAATAAAAAAAATTGCAGAGACAGCAGCTCGTAATATTACTAGAAAGGCAAATCAGAACCCATGCTTGATTGTAAAAGACCCCCAGTAAGATTTAGCAGACTCTGAAGTTGCAGTACTTTGTTCTGCTGTTCAGTGACACCTGCACAATTATGGCTTTCATGGAAGAGTCATTAGAAAAGTTCAGCATCAGAAGTTTGCAGAAGAACATCTAAAGAAGCCTGATGCATTGTAGAAAAAAGTCCTGTGGGCCATTGAAGTTATACTCTTAGAACTCTTTGGCCACAGTCAGCAAAGGTATATTTGGAGGGCACTGAATTTAATGAAAAGAACACCACTCCAACCAGTATTCAGGGGGTGGATCAATCAGGCTTTTGGGTTGTTGTCACGGCTGAGGATGGGGAAAACCCTCAGCCGTGTAATACCATGAGATGTTAGTGGCTGCTCGGCCAGGACCACAGAATTAGGGAGCAGGTCACCTCCTAACGCATCCCTAATCCGACCCTAACTCCTAGCTGCATGAGCCGACCTTGAAGGTAGGAGGGCCCATGCTCAGGAACCTCGGATCCCTACTCACCCTCCGCCGATCCCTGAACTAGGAGCTGGGTAGACCACCTGTTCCTCCTGGATGCGGAGAAACAGGAGTCTAAACTGGCCGAGCTGCAATGGGGTGTACACATAAACAGACTATGGATATGGTAGGAGAGTGAAAGACTTCCACCTCTACCTGGCACAGACACACTGACTGGATCCCTGGACACAAGTGCTGGCTGTCCACACACAAACATAAAAAGACACAGCACACATAAACACACAGGGACCCAGAACCATAGCTGCAATAATAACAGACACCACATAGACATAAACTTAACATCACATAAACATATTGTATAACAATTTATGACCACAAGGGTGGCCCTCACTGGCAGATGGTATATGGGACCAGGAGAGTTCCTCCAGCTTACTACAAGGCTGGAGTACCCCTCAGACATCAGGTCTTAACTGAGGCTTTATAGCCCATGTAGTCACACCCACAATCAAACACACCCAGTGCACACACACACTAGGAAGGAAGTTAACCCTTCCAACACCAGGGAAGGGAAGACATCAACTTAAAGGGGAAGTGCACACAACTCAAACCCTGTGCACACCAAACAGGGAATGTGCACACATACACACTGGAGCTGTTACCGCTGGCAACGACATGCGTGGCAACCATGTCCTGGGAGTCAGCCAAAAGGCCGAGCCGAGACACTGCCACCACATGTACAATATAGAACACGTTGCCACGGGCAGCCACCAGTGAAGGGAAATGTCACAGTGCACACACCTAAACCTCGTGCACACCAAACAAAGAGAGGTTGCCAGGTGCAACCGCATACCTATTGCAGCAAGCTGCCTAGCACCGCTCAGGCTGCTCTGCTGCCACATAAACAATGTTGCCAGCGGCAACCACAGGTGAGGCAACAAACTTTAGCCCTCACCTGTGATTGACAACAAAACCAAGACTGCAGGCAACTGCTTGCGGTTACAGGAGTCACGACCATGACCATGGTCGTGACAGTTGTGTTGCAGCAAATGGCACAGGGAACATTTCTCAGGTAGAGGGAAGAATGGATTCAATGAAATTCCAGCAAATTCTTGCACCAACTGTAGTTGAAAAGTTGCTGAAGTTGAAAACAGGATGGCTTCTACAAATGGATAATGATTCTAAACACACCTCAAAATCTACAATAGACTACCTCAAAAGGCACAAGCTGAAGGTTTTACCATGGCCCTCATAGTTCCCTGATCTGAACATTGTAGAAAACCTGTGGATAGACCTCAAAAGAGCAGTTTATGCAAGTTGGCCCAGGAATCTCATAGAACTGGAAGACTTTTGCAAGAAAGAATTTATGAAAATCCTGCAAACAAGAATTGAAAGACTCTTGGCTGGCTACAGAAACCATGTGCAAGCTGTAATACTTGCAAGAGGCAGTGCTACTAGGTGTTGACCATGCAGGGTGCCCAAACTTTTGCCTCGGGTCCTCAGGACAAAAAAATAAAAATGTTGCTTAAAATGCAAAGGGAATGTATCATGTTTAGCTGTATGCCTTTTGAAGATCATTTCAACTTCAACTTACTTAACTGTTCGCAGTAACAGTAATTTTGAACAGGGGTGCCCAAACTTTTGCATGCCAATATACCCTTTACAAAACAGTTATCTGAACTGTACTGTGCATGACCAGAATACATTTTCATCCTCTGGAAGTTCCTAATTGAATGACAGAAAGCAGCAATCTTGAAAACAGTGAGAAATTAACACACAAAATATATTGGCAAATTGCATAACTTTTTAGTATACAAAAAAGAACATTTATTTGCTAAAACTGTATACCCCTTTCATAATGTATAAGAAACAACAAATGCAATTGTAATAACTGTATTTTTTTTAATGAAGACATGCCAGAGTACACCTTAACCGATGACTTCTGTCGGAAGCACTTTTTGATCGGCATACTACTCAGAGAGGTTGGTTTTGCGTTGCAAGAAGACCAGGATATCCGGCACCTAGCCCTGACAGCCCTGAAGAACATCATGGCTAAGCACGCTTTTGATGATAGATATACAAAGAAGGTAGCTTGTCCATTCTTTGCTTCTCTCAAACTGCACTAACACCTCTTCACTGGAGATATGCTCAGAAACTAGCTAAACATTTTGCGAATGTGAAGGTGGTAGACCATAGTCTTTCAAACCAGTCCTATGTTCCATATATTCATATATCTTGTATGTTAATGAGATTTTTAAAATACAATTTGGTTGAGACTCTCATTCCAGCTGTAATTTCCCTACAGTAGTTTATGAAAATGTTCTCCTTGTCTTTTTAGGAAAAGCAAGCTCAGATAGCGATTTTATATTTACCTCTCTATGGTATACTCCTGGATAACATGGCCCGAATATTCATGAAAGACTTTTTTCCATTCTCAATTAATACATCCAACCAGGTAAGTTTGGAAAATACCCTTGCCAGAGGATAGGGAGTCGGTAAAAAGTTGGTGCTTGATGCTTTCTGATCTGGTTCCATGCAAATATTGTAAAAAGTGCAGCTTCTATTGACACTGGAGAAACGACCATAGTGGTGAACATCAGCTCTGTATTTTTATGTATTTTAAGTACACTTTTATTTACATATAGTATTAAATCTTATAATAATACATAGAAAAATATGTATTTGCTTAATATGTATCAATTTATTTAATTTGTACAGCTATTTTTCTATTATGGGAAAGGTATATTCTTCCATTGGTTTTTTTCTTAGCGGCTCAGTGGTTAGCAGTGTTGTCCTCCTTGATTACAATCCAATCAAACACATCATCTACATGCAGTTAGTACGTTGTCATCGTCTATGTGTGACTTTCCTCCAGGAACTCCAGTTTCACCTCACAGTCTAAATACAAATTATGTGGCTTCCTTTAAAATATAAATATTAGGGGCACAATTATTATTTAGCTTGAATTACACAATATAGGGCTTGCTGCGATTTTCATGCAATGCACCAGTGATGCGTGAAAATCACTGCTCACAGCCCCATTGGATTGAAAGGGTCCGGATTCAGTGCGGGTGCAATGCGTTCCGCTCACGCATTGCACCCGCACTGAATTTTCATCCGTGTAAAAGGGGCCTAACAGTTTTAATAAAGGTGTTGTCCCATGACCATGACTCTGGGGGTTCCACTACTGAGGCCCTTGCCAATCATCAAATGCGGACCAAAAATACATTCATGTGCATGAACCTGAATGGTGGCTGGCCCTGAGTGCTGCTGCTGTCGTGAATGCGCACTGCTGCTCCATTCAGCTTTATGGTACTGCCAGGGATAACCAAGAGGTATCTATAGCAATACCATAGATCAGGGGTGTACAACCCGCAGCCCTCAGAGCCTAGGTTTGTGGTTCCCATCATGCAGGACAGAAACACGGCTGATTATGCGATCAGCTGTATTTCTGCCTGGTGAGCCGCACTGCGCTGGATTACAGCTTTAGTTCCTGCACTCTAGCAGGAAAAGGTCGGGTCACCGACTATCAGTGACAGTTGGGAAGCCAAGGAGAAGACAGCAGCAATTTATCAGCACTTCTGCCTTCTCCTCAGATGGGTGAGCGCTATGCAGTTTGAACCTGGCGATCACATGCAGAGTGCAGAGCAGTAGACTCTGATCAGCTCTGCCTTGTACAAAGCCCCCACAAGTGACTGGTTTCCCCTGTAACTAGGGCTCCTTTTACAAAAAAAAAAAAATTTGTCTCATTGTCTGAAAAATGATATATTTATTAAAACATCAAAGCATAAAATACAAATACAAGAAAAAAAACTCAAAAAATGCTAACAAAAATGTCTGTGTTCCCTAGAGGTCTTTTAAAGACCTCTTATGGAACATATTATGTGGCAAAAATATATTTAATAAAAGAAAATGCTAAAAAAAAATATAACATCAAAATAAATTTGTCAATAAAGCAATAAAGCAATTATAAAAAAATATATATATTTTTTTTATAAAATACAAATAAAAGAAAAAATGAAAAGTGCAAAACAAAAAACAAAGTGTCAATGCCCCCAAAAGTTCTTTTTATGACATCTTGGAGGACATATTACGTAGTCAAAACTACCAACACAAAATAGGGAACTAATTATAATAATTTATTTTGGTGTCAGTTTGCATATTTAAAGAATAAGGAGTTATACTTAAAAAAAACTACTTTTTTAAAAAATATTTGGTACAGTCTTCCCCAAATAAAACTAAAAAATATATTATAAAGCCCTGTGTGTTTAAAAAAAAAATTGCAAAAATTATTTTAGTAGTCCAACAAATGAAATAGTTACAACTGTTTGACCCACTTGCACTAAATCATAAAAACATGTCTGGTCATTAGGACCTTTTCAGGGCTGGTCATTAAAGGGTTAACCAATGAGCGCTTTCCCCGCTAGTAAGGGAAAAGGCTTGCTGGCTATTGCAGGGCCTCTATAACTGGGGGCAGGAGGAGGTAATAACCAGTGAGCGCCGTCCTCTGCAGTGATTTATGAATAGGAAGCAGAATGGGAAAAAAATGTCACCACAGGGTTTTCCGGTAAAAAAAAATTTTTTTAAACAAATTTCTGCAGCATGGACCCTGAAACAGAAGATTCATACCTGCTCCACGCCGACCCTGCTGTCTCCATCTTCCGGTGCCTGCGCTGTTTACCTCCAGCTGGTTATGGGCATAGTCACATTCACTGCTCCACCCAATGACTGGCTTCAGTGGTGAAGAGCTGCTTGTGGCCTCATTACTGCTGAAGCCAGCCATTGGCTGGAGCGGTCCATGTGACTGTGTCCACAGCCAGCCAGATGTGAACTGCGTGGGGACCAGAGGATGGAGATGAACAAGGAATCACTCGTGTCGGACGATTGGCATATTTTTAAGGATGAGAGGAATCGGGAATGCGCTGCCGAGAATGAGTGAACTATTGGAGGAATGACTGTGTTAGTGATCATTCCTCCCCATTCACTTTGCTTTGGCCTGTGTAATAGGCCGATGTAAACGAGCGCTAATCAGCTTATTTTTTTGTGGCCCCTTGAAATAGAGCAATGTGACAATGTGGCCCTCAGACCAAAAAAAGGTTGTGCGCCACTGCGCAGTTTATTAATTCATCCTCTCTGCTTCCTGAAATGGCTGATGCAAGGGAACAATAAATTAAATGTAACATTACTACAAATACTGATAACACCTTAGTTATACCTGTAGCAGAGAATGTACTGTAAGTACATAAGAAATAAACTGCTGTCAGATAATGAGAGGTCAGATAAAACTGACAAAGGACCCTGTTGCCATTTTTAATAATAAATACCCATAATGGACCTAAGCTACTATTTAAAGACTTCATATAATAACATAGAATTCACGTTAAAATTTCAGAAGGAAATCATTTCCCTTATGTATAATAAATGGACATCTATTTTTAATTGGGTACCGCACCTTTTTATAGCCATGTACAGTAACCCAGCATCGTATATATAGAAATATGTTTGACCGCCCTGTAAAAGCCAATGGAAATGATGACGCTGTGGATTTTTTTATTGCGGCTTCTCAGTTCTCTAGTGCAATAAATACATTAATATAGTCCATTCTTAAGATGAGCAAAAACAAGCATAGTAGTGAATCTAGATGAATACAGCACTTGCTGTACCTCTGCTGATTTTCCAATTGATGGAATAAATTGTAAAATTGATAAAGATTATGTTTCTGTTCTCTTGAAAGGGCTCGAGAGATGACCTAAGCACAGCGACTCCCTCACAAAGTCAATCTGCCATCAAACATGCTACATCTGCAGATACCTCATTTTCTAAAGATGTCTTAAATTCCATAGCAGGTAATGTCAAGAACACCAAGAATTTTCTTCCATTGCTTTACAGTAAAGTATTGACAGCTATAAAACAGTAAGTCCTTTTCAGACGAGCAAGTTCCATGCATCGGATTCACAGGATGAGTATGCGGCAGCTCCTGTCCTCACCTCCCAGCACTGACTGGGTTGCATAGCATTATATTGATTTATGATGCTATGTGACCCTTAGAGGTCTGGAATGTATTGTATAATACTGACATAATGCTGTCAATGTTATTCAATACTTTCCAGAACTGTAAGGGTTACATAGCATCATAAATCAATATAATCCTATGTAACCCAGTCAGTGCTGGGAGGTGAGGACAGGAGCTGCCACATACTCGCACTGCGAGTGGAACTCGCTAATCTGAAAGGGGCCTAATGGTAGTAAATCATTGTCTTCGAAATTTTGAAAAGCCACAATCTGTACAAGATAAGAAAGTTTGGGTGGCAGTGATAGCAAATCCATAATATAGTTTTAAACTACCATTGGAGGTGACAATGAACATCTGCTTCTCCTTTGGAAACACATGATGATGCAGCAGGGTATGACAGCATCTCACACGCATTGACCGGCCACTAACGGAAAACGGAGTGTAAAGTTCACTGCAGAACTGCAGGCTACTATTGGATCTCTCCGACCATAAAGGACACACTTGAGATGTTAAAAATGTACAATGTACAATTGTAATAGTCTAAATATAGAGTCTGAAAAATAATGCATCCTGAGATGGACAATCCCATAGCTTTCCCTTCCGTTCTCTGCAGTTAGCACAGTGCCAATATACACTCACCTAAAGAATTATTAGGAACACCTGTTCTATTTCTCATTAATGCGATTATCTAGTCAACCAATCACATGGCAGTTGCTTCGATGCATGTAGGGTTGTGGTCCTGGTCAAGACAATCTCCTGAACTCCAAACTGAAGGTCAGAATGGGAAAGAAAGGTGATTTAAGCAATTTTGAGCGTGGCATGGTTGTTGGTGCCAGGCGGGCCGGTCTGAGTATTTCACAATCTGCTCAGTTACTGGGATTTTCACGCACAACCATTTCTAGGGTTTACAAAGAATGGTGTGAAAAGGGAAAAACATCCAGTATGCGGCCGTCCTGTGGGCGAAAATGCCTTGTTGATGCTAGAGGTCAGAGGAGAATGGGCCGACTGATTCAAGCTGATAGAAGAGCAACGTTGACTGAAATAACCACTCGTTACACCCGAGGTATGGAGCAAAGCATTTGTGAAGCCACAACACGCACAACCTTGAGGCGGATGGGCTACAACAGCAGAAGACCCCACCGGGTACCACTCATCTCCACTACAAATAGGAAAAAGAAGCTACAATTTGCACAAGCTCACCAAAATTGGACTGTTGAAGACTGGAAAAATGTTGCCTGGTCTGATGAGTCTCGATTTCTGTTGAGACATTCAAATGGTAGAGTCCGAATTTGGCGTAAACAGAATGAGAACATGTATCCATCATGGCTTGTTACCACTGTGCAGGCTGGTAGTGGTGGTGTAATGGTGTGGGCAAAAGGGTGTCCAACACCATATTAGTATGGTGTTCCTAATAATTCTTTAGGTGAGTGTATATTTTATGTACAGAAGCATAAAAGACTGACAACAGAAAAGACCATGTGGTCCTACTATTCAGCTCTTGTGTTATTTCCTTTTTATTTCTATCTTATCCTTGGCTTGTTTAAATTCACTTAATGTTGATACTTTTCAAGTCATTTCTGCTGGAAGCTTGTTCAACGCATCTACTACTCTTTCAGTAAAATAATATTTCATGACATTGCTTCTGATCTTCCCCCCAACTAATTTCAGATTGAGGCCTTTTCTACCATGTTTGGTTGCGTAGGACTCCAGTAACCAGAGTGTCTGAGACTACTAAAGTCTTAAGCTAAAGGCAGAATTACCACATAATTGAGGGAAGGGGCAAGAAACTTGCGATGTCCCATGTCAGACATTATCTCTTATTGTACACTCATTGTCCAAAAAATGAAATAGAAATGTCAGATTGCCACAAAACTCAGCATTCAGGCAGATGTGTGAATGATTACAGGTGTGGTATCAGACAGTGAGTGCTCCCACAAGAGGTTGTAAAAGTGCTTCCCCCACTGCCCTGTAAAGAAGGCTCTCAGAGGCTATTATTGAATAGTGCACCTCTTGGTAGGAGATCGTTGGTGGGAGATCGCTGCCTTTACTAAGACATTTTCCCTAGTTAGCAGACTTTGAGAGGAGACAGTGTCTAGGCTGTTCTGATTTAGCTGGAGGTGTTGGGAATAGTGAATACATGAAGGCATAAACACATTGAACAGGCTCTAGGTGGCCCTGACAGACCACCAGTAGAGACGATTTTTTTAGTCCTCCAACAAGCATGAGCAGGTCTCACAGTTTTGTTGTCCACCATCCAGACACAGGTGACATCTTTGTTAGACACCCCAGTCTCTGCCTGGACCATTTCCATCAGAAGGAAATTTGATGTTATGGTGTCCATTACATGTCCTGTCATTGACAACCAGCCACCGTTGCCTTCATTTGCAGTGGTGTTGTGAACGAGAAATCTGGACTGCTATGGACTAGGACAGTTTCATGTTTGGGGAAGAATCTCAGGTTCTGTTTAGGATCCAACAACAGTCTAGTTCAAGTATGGAGGCCTCATGCCTCTCATGGCAGGGCTTCCAACTAGCATTTTTCAACAGGATGATGCTCACCCACATATAGCAAGTATTTCCCAGAAATGTCTCCACCAGATTGCAACATTTCCTTGATATGCCCAGTCACCATATTAATCATCAATCAAGCATTTATGGGACCAGCTGGGATGCCCGCTTTGGCAAACTAGAAGTGTGCAGGATCTACAGGCCCAACTGCAACATCTGTGGGTAAATGTGCCACAGGATACCGATACTGAACCTGTTTGCCTTGATGCCCAACCATATCTCATCCTGTATCCAGGCTACAGGCAGCCCAAAGGCCACTGGAGCCTCCTTTCAATTGTGCATTTTTCCCAATAAACATATTATTTCACTGTAATATTGTAATCACTTGCATATGTATATCATCATTACACTCACACATATAAAGTTTTATTCCGTTCCAACAACTCCTTCTTGGCGCGTTATTTTATTTTTTTTGTCAATGAGTGTGTTATCTCTGTTTCTGTAAAAAAAAAAGCATGTGGATATCCTCAAGTGCCTCCAAATTGTCACATTACTTTTAATGATGAAGGCTCCTACTTTACTGGATATAAAGAAACGTACATCATATATTTAGACATATATGTATTTAGATCCTTGGGATCGATGCTCTATGTGTATATAGATATCGTAATTGCTGAAAATAACCTCCATCGTGTCACTTTCAGTAGCATCGTGTCACCTTGTCATCAAAGTGTGTGTAGATATGTGTGCTCATCTGATCTTCTCATCATATGTGTTTGTGCCGTCCTCTCATCTCATCACTTTACTCCTGCAGCTTTCTCATCCATTGCCATCACTGCAGGAAATAATGCCGACTCCCGGGCATCACTGGCCAGTCTTGAATCTATCCCAAGTGCCAATGAAAAAAGTGAGAAGAATGAAAACTGCGAAAAGGTATGGGATCAGGAGCACACATACTACTTTTATTACAGTTCTGGCTGGCTTTTTAGCAGTTCTTGATTTACCACATCCATTCTCCATAAGATATAAAAGATATACATTATCTGCATGAGACATATTAGATATGCATTGCCATAAATTTAACTTGTAGCACAAACGATCTGTGTTCAGAACACCATCTTTCCTGCTGACTAGTCAGAAACTCTGTTGTGTCAAGGCCTGCTCTTAAACTAGCTATAAGCACAAGATTACAGTTTACCAAAGCATTTAGGTCTGACAGTTTTTTCTGACCCTAATAAGAATAGGTCATCAATATTAGATTGGAGGGGATTGAAGATGGCACATCGCTTGCCTGAGCACCATGGCTCTTTCAAACAGCTGATCTGTGTGGGTGCCAAGAGTCAGACCCTCCCAATTTGATAGTTATAGCTTATGGCAGATGTATAAAATGTTAGCACAGTTGGGAATCACGAGACCATCTTTACATTGACTTCTCATTCTGGTATTTGTCTCTTCTATGTTATATTTTCTTTTGTTTGTTTTGTATGTACAGTAGTCTGATGTATTTTTATAATATACAGTATCTATGGTTATCTGGCATCAAGGTTTTATTTGTTTATTTTCAGGAATTCTGATTATAAATGTTGTACTCATTGATTGATTCACCCATGCATTGTTAAAGGGCGTGTCCAGACTTACCGAAAAGGGGTTGTCCTGCCAGTAATTTTTTGAAAGGGTCAGAATGGCATAACAAGTAAAGAAGTAATACTCACTACACCGCTCCCCGCTGCTCCTATTGCAATGCTTCCCATTTCCCTACTGGTCTCTACCTATTGGTCTCTCTTGAAATGTCAAGGTCGACCAGGAACTAGAGACCAGCAGGAAACCCTTGGTGAGGTGTCACTTTAGTTTTTTTATGCAATTGTTTTTTTGCTTTTGTTTTCTATTATACTGTCCAGGCTGGCTCTTTAGAGTATGGCTTGAATCTGGGAGATATTGCATTGTACTGAGGTGATGATTACAGAATCCTGTGAAATTAATCCATAATGCCACTATGCCACACAGTCGTGTGCATGTGCCCTAACAAAATTGGCAATCCACTAAACATTGTGCACAGGATATTTGCTGTATAAAGAGGTTGTCCTACTTGTTACAAAGCTGTCTTATCAATAATCTGATCAAAAGTTGTACCCCTGTTGGGACACCCAGCGATCAGTTGTAA
Source organism: Bufo gargarizans (assembly GCF_014858855.1). Classification (NCBI taxonomy): domain Eukaryota; kingdom Metazoa; phylum Chordata; class Amphibia; order Anura; family Bufonidae; genus Bufo; species Bufo gargarizans. Next base: position 139,502,304 of record NC_058083.1, on the reverse strand, counting down.
TCTGGTGGAAAACCTTGCAATAGTTAGTCATTTCTCTTACAGACCCGCCAAAGTGGAAAGGAAGGATTAAAGGGGTTATCCTGGAATTAAAATTGATGACCTATCCTCAGGACCCCCACCAATCAGCTATTAGTAGAGACCAGGTGCTCAGTGGGCGCTGCGGTCTCTTCCTAGGCCATGTGATGTCACCGAACATTGGTCACATGGCGTAGTTGCAGCTCAGCCCCATTCAAGTCATTACCAAGCACCGCCGCTATAAAATGTACAGCATTGTGCTTGGTAAGTGCCGCAGCTTCCCGAAGCAGCTGAACGGTAGGGTTGTCGGAACACAGACCCCCACCAATGTGGATAGGTCATTAATATTATTTCCCGAATAACCCCTTTAAACAGTGCTCATTCAGATCCATGGCTTGTCTGTGTAATACAGGATACGCTCTTTATAACCACTCACTGCTTTGGCCAAGGGAGGATGATCCACTACAGCAAACCCTCCTTTATTAACTCAGAATTCCCTAATAAATTATATGAAAATGGGTTTTCTAAACTGGACAGCACTTTGAAGGCAAAGTAGCTACAAAACTAGGTATGATCGTTTTTTTCTTTTTCTTTCAGTTTTCATCTATCCCTTTATGAATATTTTTTATAATATATAACCTACAATTTCTAATTTTTTTGCTGAGTGATCTAGTAATTATAGTTTTTTCAATCAAGTAAGTGACATCTCAGAGAATGGTGATTGTAGGGTCATCATGGGGTTGTTCCCTTGTTACACTGCTCATGGTCATGCAGATGGTGGTTGAGATCTTGTCTGTAATTCCTGTTTTGTCATTTTTCAGATTACGAGGCCACTTTCTCTAATTGGGTCATCCCTTCGATTTGACAAACTTGATCACAGCGAAACGAAATGCTTGCTGATCTGTTTCCTGCATATTATGAAAATGATATCCGAGGGTAATCAATAAAACATGCTTTCATTGACTGATACAAGAACATACGTGGCTGAGCTGTAACTAATTCATGTCTCTTTCCAGATACACTGGTCTCATACTGGCAGAGGGCACCAAACACTGAGATCTATGACTTCTTCAGCATCCTGGAGTAAGTTTGTATTCTCCTATTACATGGTAATAAATTAGAGTGAATGTAGACAGAATGCAAGGTTATTATTACACTAGAAATTTTACCGTCCATAATAATGACAGCAGATATTACTACAGTGAAGGACTTCGTATCTATCTTCTGCTGCCCATATGGTCTATGCAGTATAGCAGGTCAGTAATGAGAGTGTACAGTAAAGTTTGGCTACCTACTAATTGTACATGAAAATTACTGTTAACAGCAAGATACAAGATTGGAGGTCAAGCTTTCTACAGCATAAACTCTCTTCACAATAGCTTGATTGCTTCAAGAGAGCCCTGATGGCTATGATCCCAATAAATCCTGAACTTATAATGGCGCCCATTGGATTTCTAGGTATTCTAACTTCACTGCAAAGCTATAAAAAAGCATCAGAAACCCATAGTAATGAGAGAGAAGTTATTATCACCTTGCCTCAAACCATTTTGGCCTTTTCAGTTCAATCGGATCTATTAGAGGGATTTTACAGTTAGGTTAGTGAAATAGGTTGAGCTGTAGTATCATACATAGTCCATGGACAAGAGTGGGATGGTTGGGTTCTCCAGTGTGTTAGCTGCTGCTTCTTAATTGGAAGACTCTTTTTGAATGTATGATACAGTGAAGCTAAGGCAGCTCCATAAAAGCTCTTTCCCAAATTAGTTGACGGTTATCCTTTAGGCGTGGTCATTATAACTAACTGTGGACTACCAAATCAGTACATTTAATTATTACATAGTGATTAACAATTTTATTAACAGTTAATCACAATCTTGAAACATTGTTACAGTATTGGGCAGCTTTAGATATCCCATGAAGTTTTCCATAAGACTTCTGTTGTTTGAGCTGTTATTTTGTGCCCAAAAGAAATAGGTCGATGACAATTTCAAGTCTGCTGTATCTTTATCTTACTACATCTTTTGTTAACATGTGCATTGGATGTCTATACTTTGTATTTAGTAATTTCTATTAGACCCATTTGAAAAGTTAAAGGAGTATTCTGGTTTTGCAATTTTCAGCATCAATTGACAGGAAACATGTTATCACACTTACTAATAGTGACTGTTTATCGGTAATGCCCCGTTTTCCTGAAATCCATCGTGGTCATGTGACATTTCCACTGTGTTGGTCCCCTGTGCTGCTGACATCACGTCTACATCTCAGGCATGGCAAGGCTTGTAAGGCTCTGCCCCGTAGACATATCATCAATGACCTTGCCTCTCAGTGCTGTGTTCTGCTCACTCTCCTGGACTCTGCCCTGTAGACGTGATGTCAGCAATGTGATGCCATAGGGTAGGGTTTCTTCAGCAGGGCTTCAAGCAGGTATGGATATCTTATGTTCAAGCTGGGATGGGAAGGAGAGGCAGAGACCTGATGTTACAGACATTTCCCATAAGTCTTGTGTTGGGATGTAAACACAGGGTGCAGGTCACAGATTACAAATAAGCTGGAGGAGTCAAAATGTGCTCAGAACTTCCTCATCTGACTTATGTAATGCAGTAAGGTTGAATGTTGCGTTATTTTTGTGTGTGTATGTAACCGGAAAACCCCTTTAACGAGGATCTGTCACATATAGCTCTCCAACAAGTTGTGCACCTTTGCAGCCACATCTTCCATAACTTCAGCAGTGGTTTTTATTTTATTGAATCATCTCCTCTTTGTCCATTGTCTGTTGTTTTGGTCACCCATAGTCAGTGGAATGTCACCTCAGCCATTAACACTAAGCACTGGGGACTGCGCACCTAACAGTTCACTGCCAAAACTAACAGCACCAATAGCAACTAAATGGAAGAGACTACAAGACACCGTAGTCACAGAAAATGTCTAGACCAGGGATCAGCAACCTTCGGCACTCCAGCTGTTGTGAAACTGCAGTTCCCAGCATGCTCCATTTATTTCTATGAGAGTTCTTCGAAGAGCAGAGCAAGTATGCATGCTGGGAGTTGTAGTTTAACAACAGCTGGAGTGGCGGAGGTTGACTACCCCTGGTCTAGACTGTATATAATACATCTAATAATATTCATCAGGTTTACTCATATTGGCCAAGCTGATTATTATCTGTTTCTCCCCCTGTTCAGAGTATGTCTGCAGAATTTTCGATACCTGGGAAAAAGAAATATCATAAGGTGGGTATCATGTCATTACATCACTTTCCCTTATCACATCACCTCGAAATGACAAGATGCTGTTATTATGTCTGCTACTGTATGTGTGCAAGTGAATCAGAGCCAGAAAGCATCTCTCAGCTGAAATAATTTATAAAGTACATAAACTGTGTGATTATCTAATGATGTGCACATGTAATGCATTTCCTAGTCAAATGGGATTTTTTGCTTTTTAGGCAAATAAAGTTTAATCACACTCTATATATAAAAAAAAGTTCTTGTTTTCTTAAATTGTTTATTGTAAGAATTTTAAGTCTTAACACATGAAGGTAAAGGTATGATATAAAATAACAACCAAACAAGTCCATAGCAGAGTAGGGATCTGCACGAGAAACCTGGGACTATCCCTCAAGACAGCAGAAAAATATCCACATGATATGTACATAAAGGATAACATGTTATTCCTACTAAGTGAATATGGACCATACCGGTGGAAACAGGAGGGGGAAAGGATAGAGGAAAACAGGTGTATGTCTATCCATTTCCAGGTAGGAAATCATGATATGCAAATGAAGCTTGGTATAAAATCGTTGGGATACATGAGGAACAGTTCCGCCACTCTGTAATATACTGAAAATAGATTGGACACCAGAATGATACATAAATGTAAACTAGAATGAGCTGTCCCATTCACTGACAGCAAACTAAAATCTTGAAACAGGTGAAGAACTGAAGTAGATTACAAAGCCGAATAACATGGGAGTTCCAAAAATAGAAGTGAATGGAAAGAGCCGGACGTGAAGAGAGAGCTGCAGATCCCACCTTTCCTGTGGATATGCCATGAATGTTGAGATAGGAATATCTATTTAAGCTTTTATTAGCATAAAACAAGGACAAGTTTTTACCAGGAGTCTGTCACTGCAATTTCACAAATTAAACTGTTCCTTGTGCCCTGTAGTTTACATGCACAGCATTCCAAAATTGCCTGTATGTCCCTTTGTAGATATTCTTAGTCCCTGATAATGTCCTTTGATTCATATGCAAATTCGCTAAAAACAGTCCAAGGGTTCCCTATCGTTAATGGTGCCCTGGCACTGCCATCTGAATCGAGCCCCGCTCCTCTCGTCGGCACGTTTTCTTTGCCTCCCTATGGTCTTGACGTCATCAAGCCACTGATTGAAGTCTGACGCAGGGGCACAGCTCCAGGAACAGTTTACGTTGTGAATTTGCTGTGCCAGACTCCCTTTAACTATTCAGTAAACATACAGTAGAATCCACGGTATATCTTTACCGTGGGGAAAGATATAACTGGCTTTTGGCCACTTGATAATTACACATAGCATTCAAAATTCTAATTACCTATGTGGATAAAAAGTGGACAATAAGTAAATACACAAATGCAGCCAGTGTTGGATTGGAGTGCCTGGGGCTCACCAGTAAAATTCATTCTGGGGGCCCACTGTAAAGGTGCATGTATTACCTGTACACAAAACAGCAGCAAGATGCTATGAGATGATTGATTATAGGAGGGTCCCTGCAACAAGTTCAAGAAGACCAGTCACTGGGAAACAAAGATACTGGTTGGTCTGCCTCTGTACCTAGAAGTCAACTCAGCCACCTATTGCATCTATAATAATAAACTAGGTACTTTGTTAAATAGTCTACCCAGTGTTTCTATGAACATAGGCTGGTTGGGATGCTGTACAATGCCTATCCTTATGTAATGCAGTCTTTGTGCCATGTGCCACTTGTGCAGGGGGTAGGGGACTGGGGGTCCACCTTGCTCAGTAGCTCATGGGGCAATTCACCTGTTCCCCAGTGGGCCAGACTGATCCTGCATGCAGCAGTTTTTTACAGACATTTCTGGTAATCTGTTCTGCACATGTGAATGTGGGTATTTCTGTGTCTGTTTGTGAAATGTCATCCTTCCTAGATACTCCACGATCAATTGTGAGTGGTATTAATACCAAGTAAAAGGGCTTAGGAACAGCAGAAACTCAGTCATGAAGTGGCAGACCAGAGCTGAGGTGCAATGTGCATAAAAGTCTCCAACACTCTGTTACTCAGTAACTGCAGATTCCAAACCTTCTCTAGCTTTAACATGAGCACAAAAATAGTGTGCTGGGAGCTTCATTACATGGATTTCCATGGACCAGCAGCATATGAAAACCTTACATTATCAAGAAATGTGATAGGGGGTTGTTTTTCATGGGTTGGCCTAGGCCCTTTAGTTCCAGTGAAGAGAATACTTAATGCTTCAGCATACCAAGACATTTTGAACAATTGTATACGTCCAACTTTGTAGGAACAATTTGGAGGAGGCCCTTTTTATGTTTCACTATGACTGTGCCACAGTGGAAGAACATGACTGGCCCACACAGAGCCCTGACCTCAACCCCCATTGAACACCTTTAAAGGTGAGCGCTACCATCAGTCTTGTGTCATGCCAACAGTAAAGCATCCTGAGACCATTCATGTGTGGGGTTGCTTCTCATCCAAGAGAGTGGGCTCACTCACACTTTTGCCCAAAAACACAGCCATGAATAAAGAATGGTACCAAAACACTCCCCAACAGCAACTTCTTCCAACAATCCAACAACAGTTTGGTGAAGAACAATGCATTTTCCAGCATAATGGAGCACCGTGCCATAAGGCAAAAGTGATAACTAAGTGGCTCGGGGACCAAAACGTTGACATTTTTGGTCCATGGCCTGGAAACTCCCCAGATCTTAATCCCATTGAGAACTTGTGGTCAATCCTCAAGAGGCGGGTGGACAAACAAAAACCCACTAATTCTGACAAACTCCAAGAAGTGATTATGTAAGAATGGGTTGCTATCAGTCAGGAATTGGCACAGAAGTTGATTGAGAGCATGCCCAGTCGAATTGCAGAGGTCCTGAAAAAGAAGGGCCCGACACTCCAAATACTGACTCTTTGCATAAATGTCATGTAATTGTCGATAAAAGCCTTTGAAACGTATGAAGTGCGTGTAATTATATTTCACTACATCACAGAAACAACTGAAACAAAGATCTAAAAGCAGTTTAGCAGCAAACTTTGTGAAAACTAATATTTGTGTCATTCTCAAAACTTTTGGCCACGACTGTACAACAAAAATTGCGAGCCAGGCCCTCAACATCAGTGTCTGACCTCACAAATGATCTTCTGGATGAATGGCTGAAAATTCCCCCACACACTCCAAAATCATGTCCCAGAAAGGGTGGAAGCTGTTATAGCTGCAAGGGTGATTCCAACGTCACAGTAATACCTATGGGATGTCATAAAAGCTCCTGTAGATGTAATGTGTAGGTATCCCAATTTTTTTGTCCATACATTATAGATAGCCTTATGTGCTGATGAGCATCACACTCCATACTTATAGGGGTTGAAAGCATACAGATTTATACAGCTTCTATCAAATGAAGTACTAAAATCAGTGTTCAAAAAGCTCCCCATATTTGTAGCTACAGATGGTAAGAATTTGACTGTTTGAAGATAAGAAAAGGATATAAAACTGAAATCTTTGTACAAATTATTTTATTTTGAAACTAATTAGCACATCTTTTTGGGCCTATCTAGACAAACAAAAAATACAAAAGAAAATGAAAGTGATAAATAAATAATATGTTCTGTCCACCGAAATGAATGGTCAGGTTATGTAACACATGAATGTGATGGTCCTAGATCGAGGGACATATTCTTTGAAGCTGTTTTACTCCTTGTAAATCGATGAAGGTTAACAAATGAGGTACTCTCTAAAGTTGTCTATACAGATTACAGTAGATCTGTGTAGACCAAAGCGGCCAGTTTCATCTGTTTCAACCAACACTATGTAATATAGGGTATCCCAACTCCACTGACTGCTGATGTTGGGGAAGATAAGGATTGGGCACATTGGATTTCGAATGCACGATTCCTTTGTTCTCAGGCGTTCTCACCCCGTTCACTCCTGACATCTGCCTTTAGGGTGAAATTTAGGAGACCCCATACACATTTCATGGTCAGCAAATCCATCCAATAATCATCTGATTATGGCTAGCTTAGTAGGCTGTTTTAAAAGTGATTTTCTAAACCAGAAACACCCTTACAATACCTCGGGAGGAGTATATGGTCATGATTGTCTTCCTATAATTTTTTATTTTGTGTGTGCTAAACACAACCACCAACTAATACATTTCATTACATTCCAAACAGGAAAATAACAGCTGCTTTCAAACTAGCCCAAGCCACCCTCAACAATGGGACCCTGAAAGGCTCCTCTTCACAAGCCGGTTATCTGCCACAGTGGTATGTACTTCCTCTATTTATATTCATCAAATATCATTATGGGCAGAATATAAATTAGGCTACTTTCACATTAGCGTTTTTTGCAGATCCGTCATGGATCTGCAAAAACGCTTCCGTTACCATAATACAGCCGCATGCATCCGTTGTTTTATGTCTTCTATAGCCATGACTGATCCGCAGCGTTATTCTCTCCGCGATGGGAGCGCAACCACATTTTGGTCCATTCGTTCAATTCAGTTTTGTCCCCATTGACAATGAATGGGGACAAAACTGAAGCGTTTTCTTAGGATCTCAATAGCGGAACTGAAAACGCTTATGTGAAAGTAGCCTTAGATATGAGTGCTCCAATATCTACCCGGTACAAGGCCTTTATGTCTTCCATCTAAATGTTGCCATTGCGTTGGGGTCTGTGTATCTTGCCTGCATACAGTACCATGATTTGGGTAGGTTTCCATGTAATAATCCTCTCAGAAGTGATAGAGCAATAATAATAATCTGCGAGAATTCCCCTACAATATCTTTTATCAGCTAACATATCTTACTTTTTATAGTGTCCTCTTATGTTGAAGCTGCTCATACGTTCATACATTGCAAATTCTTGTTAACTGGGGTTCTTTATAGCCCAGATAAGGTTTTATGACCTATACTAAAAAATTTATACTGGGAAAGTATGCTTCATAAAACTGAATTATAGTGTGAGAAATCTGCAGCTAAGTAGTTAACATTTTTGTGTCTATGAGAAATCCAATCCATAACTGTTTCTAGCCATTCCCACATATCAGTCTGAACACCTGCTTGTAGGATCTCATTCCCACATTGTAAACTAAGCTCCTGGCGCGGAGACAGAGAGACTTCTGCACTTGGACACTTGTGTATTGTAGCCACTTACACAGCTGCAGTATCTGCATTGTTGCATTGTCTCTGGATGGAGATGAGAACAGTAGCAGATTACAGTGGTTGCCGTCTATATTTGCATCTGTCCATGACGTGAATCAGGAGTAAGGTACATGTTATGAGCAGACTGGAATGTGAAATTAGGGTCGATTCTTCATATACATCAAATAGCATGTGAGTAATACACTGTGGAGACACGGCAGCGGTTTCCAGCCAAATTGCCATGATTTTCCATGCAATTAGCATTTAGGCCTCTTGCACATGACCGTATGGCTTTTTCAGTATTTTGTGGTCCGCAAAAAATGGATCCACAAAAAATACGAATGATGTCCATGTGCATTCCGTTTTTTGCGGAATGGAACAGCCGGCCCCTGATAGAACAGTACTATCCTTGTCCGTTATGCGGACCATAATAGGACATGTTCTATCTTTGAACGGAATGAAAAGACGGAAATACGGAAATGGAAGGCAAATGGCCCCCTGCACACGAACGTGTGCACCCCATTGCCGTATTTCGGACCGCATTTGTGGATCTGCAATACATGGGTGCCGTTCCGTGGGCATTCCGCATCACAGAGATGCGGAATGGTTGCGGAACGGAACCCTACGGAAGCACTACGGAGTGCTTCCGTGGGGTTTTGTCCCGTACTTCCGTTCCGCAAAAAGATAGAACATGTCCTATCTTTCTGCGGAGCAGCCGGATCGCGGAGCCATTCAAGTGAATGAGTCCGCGATCTGCTGTGGCTGCCCCACGGACTGTGTTCGTGCATTGCGGCCCGCAGCATGACAACGGGGTGCACACGTTCGTGTGCAGGGGGCCTATGGAGTACCTTCTGGTTTTTTTTGCGGATCCATTGAAATGAATGGTTTCGTATATGGAACGTAAACGGAAAAAAAAAATTGTGTGCAAGAGGCCTTACAGTGCTTGATTGCCTGCAATGGTGCATTTCCTTTTGTTAACCAGTGCTGCCCAGGTATATACTCAGAGTGGTTGCTGCTTTAAGGGGTTGTACAGGATTAGAAAAACATTCCAAAAATACAGCACCGCATCAGTCGACAGGTTAAATGTGGTATTTGTACTTGATTGAAATGACTGGGGCTGGGCTGTGGACAGGTTTGTGGCACTGTTTTTTTTTTTTTTGTGAGGATCATGTGTGACCCAGGTTACCCTTTATCAAGACCCGATTATGCTATTATTATTATTATTATCAGTTTCAAAACTATTTATTGAATGAAAACATACAATATAAGCTGGTAACAAAAGTAATAAATATAGTAGAAATACTAGTCACACCTAAAAGTAGAGTATACAAAAGCTTGTCTTTGATACAAAACAGGAAAAAACAAAAGCAAAAAACCTTTGCTGGGAAACCTAGGGGAGGAAATTGTGAACTCTAGTGGGAACTATGTAGGTTCTATATATAACTTTTCATGAGGTTTCCTGTGCAATTATTATTAAAGAGGTTGCCCTTAAAATGTGCTTTAAATAATAAGATATAAAAGGATTCTAAGGGATTCTACATGTCCACCATAGTGGTTCTTATCATTGCACATGGACTTATCAATAAGGCAGCTGAAGGCATCTGTGTTGGTCCCATGTTCATATGTGCCTGCATTGCTGAGAAAAATGATGTTTTAGTATAAAATACAATACATGTGTTCTCTATTGCAGGATGCATGCGCATGAAAGCCATAAACAACCAAGATCTCAAACCCTTCCTATAATTCGAGGCAAAAATGCACTTTCCAACCCTAAACTACTACAGATTATAGAACTGACAAATTCCATATCTAGTAAGTGAATGAAAACCTTGTAACATCACTGATTCTACCACTGTATTCACCCTAGTAATGGAGCATGCACCTTACTCCAACATATCCACTACCCTTATCCCTTGCATCCCTTTAAATGTTTTACCCTCTTTCAAGTTATGTGTTCTCTCTATAACATTATATCATATAGCAGGGATGCTCAAGCTGCGGCCCTCCAGCTGTTGCAAAACTACAACTCCCAGCATGCCCTAATAGCTGTAGGCTGTCCAGGCATGCAGGGAGTTGTAGTTTTGCAACAGCTGGAGGGGCGTAGGTTGGGCATTCACAAAGTAAACTGTTCTTATCGTGTTGCAGGTAGTTCCAATGAAACTGACATAGTGCACCACATTGATTCAGATGCCAACATTGCCACAGAGGTCTGTCTGACGGTACTGGACCTGCTTTGCCTCTTTAACCAAAGCCACCCGGTAGGCATCCTCAGCAGACAGCTGCTCCATGTTCATACTGCCAGTGATGTGCGCCATTGCATGTCATTGTATTATTTGGTTCTGGATATATACAGCATAAATGGTTTGTCCTTTGCCTCCTATTCCCAGAAGTTACATCTCTCCGACAGCCAGAGTGTGTTAATGAAGAAAGTGTTTGACACACATCTCCTCTTCCTGCAAATCAACCAGTCAGTAGCAGCCCTCCGCCATGTATTTGCCGCACTTAGGATGTTCATTAACAAGGTACCGATCCAGATTACTTGGCAGAAGAATGCATACCATCTGCATAACATTCATATCAATTTGCTGTTTAATCAGTATGGTGAGATATGACATCAGCCTTCATGCAGATATAATGATAGCGTCTATGAATTTTAAGTTAGTCACTGAAAAAAAACATTACATATGGTGAAAGCCTAATCATATGAAATTATTTCTGGCAGTTATTTCATTGTATTGCGCTAAAGCATAATTCTTGATATATGTGGTGTATAACGTACACGTGATTTATGTTAAAGGGGTTGTCTGAGATTTTGATAATGATGGCCTATCCTCAGGACAGGTCATCAATATCTGATCCGTAATGAGCTGTTTGAAGAGGCCTCAGGCGTTCATCAGTGACATGGCCTAGGCGCAGCTCAGTCTCATTGATGTGAATGGGCCTGGGCTTTAATACCAAGCACTGCCACTATTCAATGTACGGTACTGTGCTTGGTATGCTGTGTGGACCCCGCAGTGCCTTCAATCAGATGCCCAACGATCAGATATTGATGATTTATCCTGATGACAACCCCTTCAAAATTTATAACAATCCAAACTGTTGCAGTAAGTAGTCATGGTAGTAGTATTAGATAAGGTCTACACTCAACCTTATGAAGCCTAACCTAACGATAGCACAATATTTCGGGACAGGGATTGGTATTTATCTCAGTCATTTTGAGGTTCATATATCATGAAAATACTGCATCCAATTTAAAGGGCTTCTGTCACCCCTAAAAGTCATTTTTCATTTTTGGGCTAATTAAAATCCTTATAGTGCGATTTTTCAATATATAGTGCTCTTACTCTTTTCTGTTGTCTAGTTTCTTTAAAAAACGCACTTTTATAATATGTTAATTACCTTGCTACCAGCGAGTATGGCGGTTACTTGCTGGTAGCCGCCGCATCCTCCTTTAAAAAAAACACCCCCTCCTCCTGTTGATTGACAGGGTCAGTGAGCGCTCTCCTCCTCTGGCTGGCCCTGTCTGCTTTCTAAATCTCGCGCCTGCGTCGTACCGGTCTTCAGTCGGCGCAGGCGCACTGAGAGGAGGACGCTCGCTCGGCCGCTCCTTCCTCATTGCGCCTGCGCCGATGACGTCACATCTACACCCGGCGCAGGCGCACTGAGGAAGGAGCGGCCGAGCGAGCGTCCTCCTCTCAGTGTGCCTGCGCCGACTGAAGACCGGTACGGCGCAGGCGCAAGATTTAGAGCGCAGACAGGGCCAGCTAGAGGAGGAGAGTGCTTGCTGGCCCTGTCAATCAACAGGAGGAGGGGGCGTTTTTTTTAAAGGAGGATGCGGCGGCTACCAGCAAGTAACCGCCATACTTGCTGGTAGCCAGGTAATTAACATAGTTTTTAAAGAAACTAGACAACAGAAAAGAGTAAGAGCACTATATAATGGAAAATCGCACTATAAGGATTTTAATTAGCCCAAAAATGAAAAATGACTTTTGGGGGGGTGACAGAAGCCCTTTAATATATCTATTCAGAAAATAAGACTTTTAGACAAAATCAGCAGAAATGCATCAAGATACTGATAGACTATATCTTGTTAGATTTTGCCGTATCTGTAAATACAATGTAATATCTCCAGTTATTCCTTGATTTCTACCCTATTGGAACTAATATAATTCAAAGTATTTTCCTTCTAGTTTCCTTCTGCGTTCTTTCAAGGACAAGCCGACCTTTGTGGTCCTTTCTGCTATGAGGTTCTGAAATGCTGCAATCATCGCTCCCGCTCCACTCAAAATGAGGCCTCAGCTCTTCTCTATTTCTTCATGAGGAAGAATTTTGAGTATAATAAACAAAGGTCAATCGTAAGGTCCCACCTCCAGGTAATGTCCCCTCGCGACTCACCTGCTACTCCATAGAGCATTTTTTTGTACAATGTATTGAATGCCACAGAACTGAACTTGAATACTGAACCTAACAGTTAAATGTAATTACATAAGGAAGGCATATTCATTAGATGATTGTTGGCGGAATTCACTGATTTCAGCGGAACTAGCTGTCTAATGTGTCTTAGACATTCAGTAGATGTACATTTGGCAGTAGTCAGGGAAGAAAGCAACATACTTAATATTTTTTATTCTCTGGGGAGATCCCCATTGAAAACAATAGCATGCTCATCCGCACATGCATGTTAAGGCCTCCTGCTTACAACCGTATCTGTTTTGAAGTCCACAAATCGTGGTTCTGCAAAATATGGATGCAGTCTGTGTGAATCCCACAATTTTCACGGGACCCACTCCAAAATGGAAAAGGATAGGATAGGTTCTATCATTTGCAACCCAGTCGCAGGGATGCAGACAGCACACAGATTTGTTACTGACCAATTGGAAATGAATGGGAACAGGTGTGTTCCGCAAAAAATGCAGATTGTACACAGATGAAAAGTATGGTTATGTGCATGAGGCCTTATGGGGGCATCATGAGAGATACCATACCTCCCAACTTTATAAATGAACCAACAGGGACACATTGGGCGCCGCAGCAAATTTTTTCCGCACTAGGCCAACTCCGCCCGAAACATAACTATACAGCTAATCCCACCTAGTCCCCTCAATGCCCCACATAGTAATTATTCCCTCTTCATGTCACCGCACAGTATTTGTGCCCACATTGTGCCTACTTCACAGAATTATGCCCAGCTGTGCCCCAAGTAATATGCCCAGTTATGTGCCCCCAGTTATATGCACAGTTGTGCCCCCAGTAATATGCCCAGCTGTGCCCCCAGTAATATGCCCACATTGTACCCCCAGTAATATGCCCAGCTGTGCCCCTTGTAATATTTCCCCAGTAATATGCACAGTTGTGCCCCCAGTAATATGCCCACATTGTTCCCCCCAGTAATATGCCCAGATGTGCCCCCAGTAATATGACCAGCTGTGCCCACAGTAATATGCCCACCTTGTGCCCCCTGTAATATGCCCACATTGTGCCCCCCAGTAATATGCCCACATTGTGCCCCTCACAGAAAGTAAAAAATAAACACCACATACTTTACTTGTTCCTGGCGGCAGCAGCACATCGGCTGCTCTAGCATGTGAAGGAGGCAGAGCCGAGGATAACTGCCTCCCACAGACAACGGGTGTGGAGAGCCGGCAGGGGGAGGAATGATGAAGCAGGGAGCCGATGCCGGCTCTCAGCTTCATTATGGCAACTGTCTCTGCTTCCTATGGACACTAGGGACAGCTGCCAGAAAGCGGGACATAGCTTCCTCATACTGCGACAGCGGGACAGCCACTGAAATCCGGGACTGTCCCGCCGGATCCGGGACGGTTGGGAGGTATGAGATACCTGTCGGCCAAATGAGACTTATGTATTTTAAGCCCTGAACCTATAGCATTGTGTCATAAGTATAGAATTACATGGTTTTACAATGGTAGTTTCCCACTACAGTATTAACAGGAACTCCAGATTGATGTACAAGAAGTATGCATACTGCAACTATCTGCATCATATAGTGAAAGTCTTTGATCACATTCACATCATACATATACTGAATGTAGTTCAGCCAGTAAGATTTATAGTAATGTGAAATAAACACTGATAAAGAATGCAGTTGCACAGTATATCATCAGTTTTTGTGTCGTCTCTATTACCAGCTCATTAAAGCAGTAAGTCAACTGATTGCTGACGCAGGCATTGGTGGTTCACGATTTCAGCATTCCCTGGCAATTATCAACAACTTTGCTAATGGAGATAAACAGATGAAGGTAATTGGTTAAATAATAGCTTAAAAGGGGCAGTCCCACGAAAAAAAATATTCTACAATTTTCAAACCAGCGCCTGGATCTGAATACTATTGTAATTGAACGTAATGCAGTATTTCCAGTGAGTTATTCACTGAAATGTATCTGTATAGCGCCTCCTGCTCTTTTTCTAATTTCTCTGTCCACGTCACTGAGGTGGACACACATGCTCAGTTCCATCCTTCAACTTCCAACAGCTGCAGTAGAAAAGACATACCCCCTGATCTGCCAGCTTGAAATAAGCAATAAGCAGAGCAATGAAGGGGAAGATCTCCAGATCCATGTGAGGTACAGGGCTGGTTCTAGCATTGTTAGAGAGAGGTTGTCATGTACTATATGATGTCCGATTTACATTTTTTACATTAATTATAGGATAAATCCTTTTAAGAGTGACTGTCATTTAATAATACTTAAGGCATGTCATAGTGATATGTCCAAAGTTTTGATCAGTTGTGTCCAGGTGCTGAGACCCCCACTAATCTGAAATGAAGGGGTGGAAGCACCCAGCTGAGCTTCCTGTCCTGTTAAGTGCTCTCTGGCTCTCCTGATTAATTGTAGATGGGCTCAAAGAACTTTCTGAGCGTGTCCTCAGCTGCCAAGGAGAGCTCTCCGACTTTGTTTCAGCAATTGGTGGGGGTCTCAGCACCAGAACCCCAACCAATTGGAACTTCTAACATGCCTCTGTGACATGTCAGAGGTTTTCTGAAAGTGCAGCTAATATACTTCATGACACATCTTGAATAAAGGGGGTAATGAATGTTCAATGTATTGTTAGTGAAGTGAGGGTGGTATGTACATTACAAGTAGAAAATTTGAAACCACCCAGATATATAATTTTGGCACATTTTTGGAGTAAAACTAAGCCAATTTATAGGTGGTGTAAACTTAGACTAGACAGTCTAAAGATGAAAAAGATCTATCATCCAGCATCAGCCACTAAGTCTGGCACAGTTTACGGCTACATTTACAGTCGTACTTTTAGACAGTATTGGTAAATCTACTCTACTTTCTTTTCCAAAGAATACACTATTTCCAGCAGAAGTGAAGGATCTAACCAAGAGGATCAGGACAGTATTAATGGCAACAGCACAGATGAAGGAGCATGAGAAAGATCCAGAGATGTTGGTGGACCTTCAGTACAGCTTGGCAAACTCATATGCTAGCACTCCTGAGCTACGTAGAACTTGGCTGGAGAGCATGGCCAAAATCCATGCTAGAAATGGGGACTTATCTGAGGTAAATACAGTCTCGTCATCCATTCTGTTTTCAATAGTGTAGTGTTTCAGTGAGATTGAGTTCACGTTACTATCAGAGGCTCAGTTAAAAGCCTAGTTTGGTAGTTCTGTCACATATGATGTAAAGAATAGCAGTGCTACTTTTCAGATCAAAACAACAGGCACCACCATTACAAGTCAGTAGACTCTGTCGGGTGCTGTTGGCATCAGTTGTGTGATGGGTCTGATACTGCTGTCATACCAAGCACAGCGCCATACACTGGATAGCAGCTGTGTTTGGAATTGCAGCCCAGGCCCATTTTCTTGAATGGGACTGAGTTGCACATAGGCCATTTGACTAATGAACGTGAAATCACCTGGGAAGATGCCTCAGTGCTCACTGGAGCATTGCATCATCTTCAAACAGCTCATTGGTGGGGGTGCCAGGAGTCAGACCCCCCTTTGATATAATATTGATGACCTATCCTCAGGATAGGTCATCAATATTGTACTCCCAGAAAACCCCTCTAATATGGTGCTGTACTGAGGCACCAAAGTGCCTACAGCTCCCTACGACAGATGTAAGCAGTCTGTGTACCAGTGTTCAGGCTCTGATATGTGCACAAGGCCAAACTGGGGTGTATACTGCCTTCATGGGTTTTTATGTGAATGGTATCATTATTATTGGTCTGTTTTGAGGTTGGAAAACAAGCACCGAAGCTTCATAAGTTTATGGATAACTGGTTTCATCTTCATGACATTGCATTCTTCTTTTGCACTGACATCCATGGCTTAACCCTCTTCTTTTGCACTGACATCCATGGCTTAACCCTCTTCTTTTGCACTGACATCCATGACTTAACCCTCTTCTTTTGCACTGACATCCATGGCTTAACCATCTTCTTTTGCACCGACATCCATGGCTTAACCACATACTTCTTGAGCACTTCTTCAGTTTTCAAATACATAAAGAGGAAAACCTGAAAATAAAAATAAAAATGAAATGTTAATGCGGGAATAAGCCATTGTCTAGACACCGCACAGAATCTGCACTGAATCTCTGTGCTAAAGACTTCAAGCAGATGGTTTTGGTTAAGCAGAATACGAAGATGTTGGCTTCCAAGATAACATTTTCATTTTGCTGCAAAGAAAATGGAATATGTGACTCAATCCCTGAGGGTGATTTTTTTTTTTCTATTAGTCTCTGCAAATGTGCACAGTCACAATTTAATTTTTTTTACTTCCTCTAAAGGGTTTAATCTTGTAATGTGGTCCTTTAAGCTGGATGGAAACTGAACTATACATATGGCTGTATTATGGCTTCAGGTGGATGGGGCTCTACTGCATCTACTTGTACCTTTATATGCTTCTGATGTCATAGGTCAATGCACTTCATGATGAATCAAGGTCTCCTCTGCAGGCCCATATAGTTCTCAACCATACATTAGTGCTGTACAAATACAGCCCTAAGACCGATTGAATGCATTTTATGAGGAGAAGGGAAGTGGCCATGTATGAGCCATGGATGTGCTGTTTACATGAGGCATTGGCCAGTGAATCTGCATGTATCATAAAGGGTGCAGAATTTTTATAATACAAGCAAATTGGAAAGTCTTCTGGAGCAACATGGACTGAAAGTATGCATCCTGTTTGGAAGACAAGATTACTGTGCAGTTATTTTTTTCATAAAACTCCAGCATTTTGCAAATGTCGTGCCAGAAAATGAAATCTGACCACGTCCCATGATTACATTGTAAAAGTATGTTCACAAGAGGCAGATTTGTTGTAAAAATCTGTTCCATATATTAAAGGGAGGTGTTGTTGGGCATGGATTTCTGAAAGCCCTATTCAGATGAACTGAAGAGAAGAAAAGCAGGGATCGGCGGCGGCGCAACCAGGTAAGTCCAAGACGTTAATTCATTAAATGATGTACTTTATTACTTTATTGTGATATTCTTTATTCCGAGAATATCATAATAAAGTATATCATTTAATGAATCGACGTCTTGGACTTACCTGGTTGCTCCGCCGCCGATCCCTGCACTTCTTCTCTTCAGTTCCCGACCTTGCACGCCATGCTTGGAGGGTGAAGCCTGGCAGCTTTCACATCTGCAGCATAATGCTACATGCCAATTCGGTTGTTGTGCTCCTAGTGCAACTCCATCAGGTGAGCCTCTGCAACCTCTACAATGCGAAGTTATCCAGCGGTCCTTCCTATGTGCGCTGCTTTCCCTCTTCTATTCGATGAATGGGATAGTCAGACATTTTTTCAACAAATGTGCCACGAGTAGATATACCTTACTGGTTTAGATAAATAAGCCAATTTTGCTATTATCATGTCCTCTATTATACATGAATAGGGGAAACATAAGTTTGGGTGAAAAACAGCATCTCATTATAACAATAGATGAACGAGCGTGTCAGGCCACTTAAGTTTTCTATTGTGTCATGGAAAACGGATCCGTCCCCATTGACTTGCATTGTGTGGCAGAACGGATCCGTTTGGCTCAGTTTCGTCAAACGGACACCAAAACGCTGCATACAGCATTTTGGTGTCCACCTCCAAAGTGGAATGGAGATGGAACGGAGGCATTCTGAGCGGATCCTTATCCATTCAGAATGCATTAGGGCAAAAACTGATCCGTTTTGGACCGCTTGTGAGAGCCCTGAATGGATGTCACAAACAGAAAGCCAAAACGCCAGTGTGAAAGTAGCCTAAGCCATAAATATCTAACAGATATGGGACCTGCACCTATCTTGAGAATGGGGACCCCATCTTGCTGGGTCACACGCTGCTCTCCCCCTTCACTTCTATGCTACTTCTGAAAATAGACTTATGCCAGTTATGTTACACTATATCTCCACTTTTGCAGTCTTTGTAGGGTATAAAGTGAATACAAGGCACTTACTAATGTATTGTGATTGTCCATATTGCTTCCTTTGCTGGCTTGATACATTTTTCCATCACATTATACACTGCTTATTTCCAGGGGTTGCAACCACCCTGCAATCCAGCAGCAGAGGTCGTACTTGCACACTATAGGGAAAAGCCATGGCCTCTCTGGTGGCTGGGACTGTGGGAGCTCACATAGGCACAGATGCACAGCAGCTTCCATACTAGCCTAGTTTATAACTTCTGGAAACTAGCAGAAACAGGCAGTATATAATGTGATGAAAAAATGAATCCAGCCAGCAAAGAAGGCAACATGGACAATCACAATACATTAGTACGTGCCTTCAGTTAACTCAGTCTACATGATAAATTCCATTTGCTGAAGTGAGACAACCACTTTAACTCACTGCACCCAGTGATTTAATAATACGGCAGTGATCGCTAATGGGTCTAAGAGGTTGTCCAGGTTACAGGCGGACATATCCCCTTCTTCCCCCACTCAGACCCTCTGAGATGAGCATCGGAGCATTTCATTAGTGGTGGTTCGACACCTGGGACCCCTGCCGGTCAGCTGGTTGAGAAGGCCCAGTGCTCCTGTGAGCATCACATCCTTCTTGCTGTTTACCCTAGGCCAGTGAAGTCACAACCATCCATCACTTGGCCTAGGCGCAGCCCCATTCAGGTGAAAGGGGCTGAGCTGCGCCTAGGCCACATGACCGATAGTCGTGATGTCACTGGGGTAAACAGTGAGAAGGATGTGATGCTCACAGGAGCACTGGGCCTTCTCAACCAGCTGACCAGCGGGGGTCCCAGGTGTCCAGAGGACAGGTCATCAGTTACAAATAGTACAGGATAACCCCAGTGACAAAACGAATTGATACGGAGCATTAAATGATTGCCTTGTGTTTGTGTCCTTTCAGGCGGCCATGTGCTACGTCCATATTGCTGCATTAATTGCAGAGTATCTAAAAAGGAAAGGTAAGGCATCTCTGAGAATACAAGGTAAACCTTTACTTGTAATACTTAATAACTAATAATAAATAACGTGGTACTTGATGCCTCACTGTTAATTGTGGAATCATGTGCCACGTATATAACTGAGCTCTACATCCACGTTTGTAGGCATTAAGATGACTTGCACTAACATTCCCTTATGGTCACTATACTAAAGTTCCTTTGACACTGCTATACTGTAGGTTACTGGAAAAGTGAAATTACTAAGACCCCAAGCATGCTGCTGGAAGAAGACAACTGCCCTGAATATAACCAATTACTAATCTCCACCGGTGCAAAAAGTGAGTGCCCTAACACTACATGCCATGTGCTCAGGCCATGTGGTGTCCTCAGTCAGGCAACTTTTTGCAGTGAATGCATGATTTTCTTTGGTTTGTTGCATATTGACCATACATGACTGAAATATGTTGCTATGCATGGCTGCTTACAGAACAAAACTCTAACATGCATGTTTGGATATATAATCATTTTTTTACAGTACATAATCATGAGTGCTCCTAATTTTACGGCATGACTAAAATCCTAATTTGTCAGTTAAATTGAAAATTCTGGTTATTTAATCACAGCTGGAGTGTGTGGTTGTCTGCCAACCAGTTTTGAAGCTCCTGGCATAGATTATCAGCTCAAGAATTGTATTACGCCAAACATTAGATGTAGCAAAACACACACATCAGTCACATATTATCCTGGACTTTTATATTGGTGACTTATCCTTAGGACAGATCATCACTATCAGATCAGGGCGATGACCTTTTAAGGATGGATTATACATATAAAAGATCTGTAAAACCCCTTTAATGTCTTCAGTGTCATACTATTCGGAGTTGCCGCATCATGACAACCCTTTTCCATATGTCCTATTTGAATGTATGACAATCTCTCTACAGCCTAAATTCTCACAAAATCTTTAAAGGAGTTGTGCCATAAACTACTTTTCACTTTAAAGTGTATTTTCATCAATCACTGTAGCTCCTGTTCCTCCTTGGATATTTTTTTTCCCCCAAAGGTACCTCAATTGCAGTTTTCTCTTATCCCCCATGCTTGAATCCTACTTCCTGGTTTGTCATGTGACTGCTGTCCCATCATGCCTTAGGGCAGTGAGATGTGTCCTGACATCAGCAGGACATGCGGCACTAACAACACCTCTTGTTCTTACTTGAGGCTCCCTACTACCTACATTATAAGGCTACAATACAGGACCCAACCAACACCAACTGAAAATTGAAACTGATTTGCCACAGGGTGTAATGGTCGGCTAATTACTTTAGAATAAGACAGTTTTGATAAATGGTGGTATTTGGGAAAAGTTATATAATAGTGATATCTGTTGGGCAGGATACATGTATATTAGTGGCATAATCCCTTTACGTCTTATGCTGATGATCTATCTTAAGTGCTATTTTCAGTTACTTTGTTAAGCTAGTGTTTACCACCTAATCCCTTCATGTCTGTTCTGCAGAGGGTAATGACACCACACATACAGTATTAGTCCTTCAAGGTATGAATGGAGCAATAGTGAGTGTGCTCAACCACTGCTATATTCAGTCTCCTCCTCACTGTGTTCATGTAGGTGGGGAGGAACAACGGACTGTGGACTAATGTTCTAATGATTGATGGGGGACCAGTTAATGTAGGGCCCCGGCAATCATACCTTTTATCACCTATCTAGTGCATAGGTTATAAATAGTTCTATTGAAGAACATACAAGACAAGTGCACCATGCCAAACATATCATTCTATATCAGTGTAAAACCTCATGCACCCGTGTCCCCGTCAGTCACAGAGAGGGAGACTACTAAAACTAATGGCTTTATTGACAGGTTTATTTTCCATGGGATGGCCAGCCTTTCAGAGTATCACTCCAAATATCAAGGAAGAAGGGGCAATGAAAGAAGACTCAGGGATGCAGGACACCCCCTACAATGAGGTAAGCAATGAATCGTATACAAGGATGTAATGTACAGTACACAACAAATTTGCAGTAAATTGTAGTAACACTGAAGATGCATTGAATTCCACAATTTTGGCCATGGTTTGACTGCTCTTCTCCACAATGTTCCTCTTGAACACTCCCTAAGTGATATTAGTGGGAATTCTGTACAGATAAATAGGGTGCTGACATGTTTGTGTGTCTTCGTTTCCCTGCAGAGTACTTTAGTGGAGCAGTTGGACCTATGTGTTGACTTCCTCTGGAAATCTGAACGATATGAGCTGATTGCTGATGTCAGCAAGCCAGTCATTGCTGTATTTGAGAAGCAGAGGGATTTCAAGGTAACTTTGTGTCTTACCTCCATCAAATGGCTTAAATGACTAAGAAGCTAGAAATCTTAAGGATTATGGACCATTTTGGGACATTTTTTTTTTAACCATTCTACTCATTTTGGGTTAAAAATATTTTTTTCAACAGATTTTGCTGTACAGCTTTCACTTTCAGTGTATTCAGACTACTTGCTTCCCACTGCTCAGTCAGATGCTTTGAGTGCTTTGAGTGCTCAATGCGTAGCCCTTATCCCTGAAATCAGAATTTAGCTATAAATAGTGCTTATGAATGGTAACAAAGTACAGATAAGGTTTACACACCAAGCCTTCAGAGCTGCTTGGATTCACTGTTACGGCGGTGGGTATGGAACCACTGGGCCACCCAACAGATTTGACTTAGGGCTGCAGGGAACGCACCAGACCGCTAGCTTTTGGAGTAGTCTCCATGTGGTTGGCTGCTGACTCACAGAGGTCAAGAGACACCGAAGACAGAGGAAAAACTCATAGTCAGTAGTAGGCTGAGGTCTGGGAAGGCAGAGGTCATGTGAATACTTGGAACAGAACCAAGGTCAGGGCAGGCAGCACATAGTCAGTACAGTAAATCAGGCACAAGGTCAAGCAGGCAACAGAGGGTCAAAGTCAGGAAACGCGCAGTGGTTGGTACAAAGGCACACAAAAAAATGGCAGGGAACTAGCAAGCCATGAACCTTATTGCTCAGGCACCTGGATACTGGAGAAGGTGTCTTAAATCTCCACATTTTGCCAGCCATTGGCTGGTGAAGATAGGGGAATGTATGCTGGCCCACTAAGAGCCGGGGAGGCATGCTCACCCTACGGGTACAGGGGAGAGACTGACCAATAAGCAGGCCATTGCCTGCAAGAGGTGACGGAGTGGACCTGATGGCCAACTTCAGCCAAGAGAAGAAAGTGGGTCCAGCCCATCAGAGCAAGTCTAACAGGGCAGTGGCAGCTGCAAGCCACCACTGCTGTAACATTCACTAAGAAGGGGAAAACAATAGTCTGCAGATGCACTAAAAATTAAAGCTGTACAGGAAAAACTGTTGAAAACTTTTAATAAAGACCAAATGACAAAAAAATAAATATATTTTGCCTAAAATTAGTAGATGTAGTGATTAAAAAATTGCCCCCAAAAGTGTCCATAGCATTTAACTCTTGTGTAAATATCCAGGGAGTTTGTATAATGCCCATTTGACAAATTAAAGTTTAATACTAATATTTTGTGCTTGTAACTGTCTGCGGGTAATGATAATTAGAATTCCTCTGTTTTACAATAGTTTGTTAGTTACACAGATCCCTTACAACTCAAAGAGATCCTACAGGATCCTTTACAAAATGGATCATAACAGATCTATAGTATCAAATATGTTGCTTAAAAATGATCTCATAATGTTAAGGACTGCTAAACCAGATTTATTAGTACAGTTACAATGCACAAATATACAAGGTAATAAATAATAGATAAAATAATAAAAATATAAAATATAAAACTGAGTGTATGTGTGTGTGTGTATGTATGTACTGTATGTCTGCTAAAGGAATCCGCACCGTCACATTTACAATCACGAAATTTGGCACACAGGTACATTAGGAAGGTTTTAGACCAGGTCTTAGCTCTCTAGGACGTACTGTTCCTGAGATATTCCTAAAAAATGCATTAGACAATAGAAGCCTCGTCACATGACCCTTATCAGCCAATAAAAGCTCGCAGGCCGTTAGCCATCACATACACAGTTTTACTCCAGGATTCCATAAGAACCCAGCCATTTATCTTCACTTGCTGTAGGAGAGCTTTAAAGGAAATCTGTCACCAGGATAATCGCTATTGAAGTAAAGCCATGGCCTAATAGCACTTAGCACCTTATTTCCAGATGTGCCTTTGTTCCAGCAATATATGTTTTTATCCTCTGAAAATCAAGTTTATTTGGTATGCAAATGATTCAGTAAGGTGCACAGAGGGGCGTCAGTCTTGCAGGAAGGAGCCCAGACACTCCCCCTGCCACAATATGTCCACCCTCAAAAGACAAATTTAAAACCCCACCCCTAGGTCCGCTAAGACACTCCCTGATCAATTTAGACCATGCCCCATATCACTCCTCAGCCGACGGGGATTGAAAAAATGAAGTTAAAAATCAACTTCTGTCAGCTGCAGAGGTGGGAGGGAGGGTGACTTTCTACCTGCTGCTCACACATCAGACAGCACAGTGCCTGCTGTCTTAGAGTGAGCTGTTCAAAAGGACACGCCAATGGTGGCGGACAGACAGTATTGTTTATAATGGGTCTGTCGAGTTTCAAAAATTGTACTAATGATCTGTTTTCCCCTATGTTCACCTCATTTCAGCGGTTGTCAGAGCTGTATTATCGTATACACAGATCTTACTTAAAGATAGCAGAGGTTGTAAATGCAGAGAAAAGGTTATTTGGGCGTTATTATCGAGTCGCCTTCTATGGCCAGGTAAGCGGGCTCTAAAATCTTCACTCCTATTTAAATATAGGGATCTGAATGCGTTTGACCAATGATCTGGATTATCATAGATAATATGATTGCTATATATATTTTTTTTTTTTACACAGCTTATCACTGCCTATTTTGTAATAATTGTAGCCTTCATATGTTTCATTGCCAAGCGTTTGAGTGTATATACTGAGAATATACTGGGAATTACAGTAGTATAGTCCATGTGCAATATTCATAGAATTCATAGACGGACAGCCAGTGCATTTTTACAGTTCTTGAATTATTTATATATCTCATTATACATAAAAGATTGATTACTTTGTTCAAGAATACAGTTATTATTCATTGCAATGCAGAAAAGGCCAAAGCTTCAGCAAATCTTGTAATGGTATCATATTATCCATCATAATTAGCCGCAGATTAAATTCTGATAGCATCAACTCCATGTAAGGATCAGATAAAGGACACATTGTGGAGGACAAACCTGTTAATATCTGGATTTACAATCTTCTGATATATGTATTTAAGATAAGTCAGGTCTGAAGATTACAGACTAGGGGGATCTCACACTGATGCTCTGAACTAGGGGGCAGTAATGCTCCCCTCTGCTCTCTATTTTCATGTTTCAGTAAGTTATAACAAATCAGTGGCGTTTCTGTCCCTTGTGTAAATGTGCATATGGTTAAGTGCTTTTTCTACAGCATGGCTAGGGGTCCTAGCTCCAATATCCCCTCCCATGCACACCAGAGAAGAAACCTTTATGAGTTTCTCCTTCACCCAAAAATGATCAGACTAAAGGTTATTTGCAATTCTGTGGCATCACTGGCCCCATCAATCTGAAGGAATGAATCCAAGCATAAGGACTGTTATGTATGGGACATTTGTACAGACATTTGTTAGTCCGACACCTGAGTTAAGGGTTAACATCACAACATAACTTGCTTATTTTACATTCACAGTATAAGAGCTATAATACCAACTATCTAAAGTTTACAGACATTCTGCATAGAGCCATTAGGGCCTCATTATGCCTGCCCTGCATCGAAATCTGGCAGAAAAAAATGGTGGCATGCTGTATTGGACTGTGTGGATGTATTGCTTCTAGGGAAGAATATTTTGATCATTTTGACCTTCTGGCAGCAACACATGGAGATCATGCAGCTTCATAGTAGGGAATCATACAGCCTCTGTGCAATTTCATAAAGGCTCCTTGCTGTGGTGTGTGCACAAACCCTTACAGGGGGTTTCCTTGGACTTAGATGTTGATAACTCATCCTCAGGATAGATCATCCATATCAGATTGGCGGGGAACTGACACCCAGCATCCCCATCAAGCACCATGTTGTATACTGCAACTCGGCTCCTGTTCAAATTAAACTAAACAATGGACAGAGCCTTCTGCATCCATCTCCTTCCACTGTATAGGTTCCAGTGCCTGTAGCTGCCTGGTGCTGGGTGTCACTGATCCAATATTGAAGACCCATACTATCTACTACCCTTTAGTAGTTGAAACACAAATATAGACTGGTTATGTATACACTATTGATAACATAGTTTAACTGTGGCATGCCACCTAGTGTTTGTAAGAGGTAGTGCAGCTTTCCATCTATTGTAATTCATCATTAGGCACCCATTACCCCCTTTTGAAATGTTTTGTGTTTGAGGTTTCCACACTGTAAGGCCTCATGCGCACGAACATTGTTTTGGTGTGCATCCGAGCTGCAGTTTTTGCGGCTTGGATGCGGACCCATTCACTTCAATGAGGCCGCAAAAGATGCGGACAGCACTCCGTGTGCTGTCCGCATCCGTTGCTCCGTTTCGTGGTCCACAAAAAAAATATAACCTGTCCTATTCTTGTCCGTTTTTCGGACAAGAAAAGGCAGTTATATTAATGGCTGTCTGTTTCATTCCGCAAATTGCCGACGGATGTCATCCGCGTTTTGTGGATTCGAAATTTGCGGACCACAAAACACACTATGGTCATGTGCATGTAGCCTAAGGCTAAGGAGGAAAATGTAACTGTAAAAATACACTATTTTTTCCCCAGTATGTGGGTTTAAATTGCTGTTTTGTGGTAGATTCTAAGATACGGGAATAAATAGGCTTAAACAAAGGCTAAAATAAATAAAAGGTTTAGTAAACAGTGGTAAAAGACATATACAGAAGAAGACATATAAGATACAGATCACATACAGCATAAAGTGCATAAATCACTTAGCAACTAGTGACCCAGCTCCTGCTGCGGACCAGCGCCCATTATTACATCCATAACTATCCTTTATACCTAGTTCAGGTGCCCCCCTCCTCCTCCTGCCCAGTGTGCAGTACGCATATACAATGAACTCACAGATTATCTGACCAACTTCTGTCCAACCAGACCAATAGTTGGTGTGTATCACAAAAGATCTGTGTGTGTAAACAGCCATCTGACCAATGATCGGTCAGAAAATCTTTCAGACAGCCCTTAGGAATGCAGCTTTGTGGTATAGAACAATAGGGTTTATTTCTCTGGTCACTACATTAAAAGGTAATAATTAGAGAGAGAGAACCATTAAAATGAAACCTTATAAACACAATTGCATCTGTTTGTTTGAATTCCCACCCCTTTAAAAAGGTGACGCATAGGGTAAAATGAAGCAGCACTAAAGCCAAGGAACGCACACTGGCATGTGGAGTCTCCCAAGACAAACAATGAAGGCGAATATAAAATAGGTTTTCTGCTCCAGTTCATTTATAGAAAGGCGATCCCTGACTTGCTGACGACATATAAAATGTGGCATATTAAGCACAGCACGAGCCTTTGCTTCAATGACTGCTTCCCGGTATCAGACTTAGTGATGATTTGTGGCCTGTGCAATGACTTTTACAATCCCTCTCTATATTCCACCTCACTCCTAACGCATACATTTGCTTTTTCCCCCGTCTGATCCTGTTGAAGGCTGTGGTAAGTGCCTCGTATCTGCTTGTCTATACTTCACCACTCACACAGACAGCGCCAGCTGTTTGCCCATGATGTCTTACATCTAATCTATTAATTCAAGCTAAGATGTTCATTTGTCGCTTTCTCCTGGTGAAATGTGTGAGTGTCGTGTTCATTTGTGTCTGTCCCCATCCCAGCATCTATGGCGGTTTCAGTTACAGAACTTGTACATACTAATAATGAAAAGTATGGGATACATTTTTCCTGTAGGATAATTTAGGTTGAATAATGAAGTTGCTTAATTTAAGGTGCAAAATCGAGAAGGATTTCTAGTGGAGTGCAAAGGATGCAGGGCGATGTGATTCACAACGTTGTAGTAGGAGGCAGGCCGCGCACTCCGTGCAAAGCAACATCCTGGGGTCTTTCTATAGAGGACATATTTTCCCTTTTAACTACTTAAAGGCTATGTACACCTTTGGAGGCAATTTTTTAAATAAATTAATGTTACTTATTTATGGCTAACATTTATTTTTTTCAGTTGGCCTTTATTAAAAATATTGAGCCATTCTGTTACAAAGGATTAAAGGGGTTGTATCATCATGGCCAATGGGGGCATATCGCTAGGATATGCCCCTATTGTCTTATAGGTGCAGAACTCGCACCTATATCGAGAACGGGTCCCTGGAAGTGAAGGAGGGAGCACTGCGCATGCGCAGCTTCCCTCTATTCATTTTCTATGGGGCTGGCGACAATAGCCGAGCGCTGGCTCGGCTATTTCCGTCGGCCCCATAGAAATGAATGGGAGCGGTGGCCACGCATTTGCAGTATGCTCCCATTCACTTCTATGGGGAGCCAGCTCTGTTCTCTATATAGGTGCAGGTCCCAGCGGTGGGACCGCACCTATAACACAATGTTGTCTATGATGAGAGAACCCCTTAGACTGTTTTTCTAGCTGTGTGACTGGTAATTATACTTCTGAGAGGTCATAAACACTTATGTAATCCACATTCTTATCAGTAAGAGAAGAACTGAGCTATAATGAGTGTTTATAATGTCAGAGAGCAGAGATACGGAGTCCGTCTACTCCTGGTCTGGCGGAAAAGACAGAAAATCGAAAGGGTGCAACTAGAGCACATCAGCTCTGTACAGAAACAGGACACCATATATATATATATATATATATATATATATATATTTTAAATAAAGACCAATTTAAAAAAATATTTTTAGCTCAAAATGAGTACAATTCAATAATAAAAAAATGCCCCCAATTAACAGTCTGTCATTAATGAACACATTAATCGCAATTCCTAATTATATTTTCATTAGAAGTAATGGCCTCTTTAATTCAATCATGCTCAATAGTAACTATATCTGACATAGTATGATCTGTACTGTACATAAAAGTCACCAAAGAGTTCAGTGGTCATACAGAGGCGTGAGGCTGTATTACATCTCAGCTACTGCAGAACCTCTTTTCATGAGGAAGCTCCATGTAAATATCAAGAACTGCTTCAAAATCAGGGTCGGTAGCATTGGAAGTGTGTATTACAATGCATTAGCAAAGCAGTGTACTGACAGTTATTCCGCTTTAATACATACACTGTAAATAGATCTATCACAATATTGCAGTTTTTTATTGTCAGGTTTAACAATTTATTTTTTTATTATATCCTTTATAATAAATCGCCATGATGGATTATACGTAGCAATTTTTATGTACAGCAAGAGAACGTGTTCTCTGGTTGTGAAGGATGAGAGGAGACTGGTTAATAGGAAGCAGCTGCCATTGGAAATGATGTCACTGATGAAGAATGTAACATATAGTTGGCGAGATTTAGGGGCATATTTCACAACCTTTTCCCACATTTTCAAAATTTTCAGAACGGCCCATGCTTTAACAAGATCAAAACAAGTTTTCAGCTCCTTGATGCTAAACAAAGAATGCTGCTGTTCACTGACAGCAAACAGATCTTAAAATAGTGATTGAGGATTAGGACAAAATATATTAGCAATGTACATTTTTTCACTCATTAGAACAACACTTCTTTGAGGATTCTCTTGTTGTGGATGGATGCACATTTGCTCTAAACTGACATCTGCAGGAGAAAAGTGGTATCACATGGTGTCCATTCAAATGAGCGTGAGACATTGTTTGCTGTGACAAATAGAGTCCTGAGAAGGGGACGCCCCTCTATAAGTCTATATTCCCTGATAATATATATGCAAAAAACAAAGTTAGACCAGCACCTCCAAGCAATATGAAATATAGATGAACGCTACCATGGCAGCAATGCAAAACCAAGCAAACACTATATGCAGCAGCACACTGCTTCATGTGCAAAATACACAAGCAAGCACTGGAAACATGAATAAATCTGAATTGTATTACTGCTATACTTACTATGCGATAATTAGAAGCTGTTTTCGCACTTTTTTAAATCAAAATTAAGATGTGCCCATTTCCCAGTGACAAGGAGGCTTCTAATACATGGGACCTACACTATCAGACTTCCCTCTCCTGGGCCTAAGCCTACAAAATTCAGGGACATGTAGAATCCAGCTATGTTATACTCTGATTAAAAGCCCTGTGAAATCCAGTACTGGTGCATGCTACCACAGATGCAGTGCTGATTATAGGTACATAGGTTGTCATAATTTAAAGGGGTTATCCCATTAATAATATAAAAAATCATACATAATCTAGTACATGACAACCTCTTTCTAACAAAGCTAGAACCAGCCCTGTACCTCACATGGATCCAGAGATCTCCCCATTCATTACTACAATTGTTCTGCTAGATATACAGGTATTTCAAGTGTCAGCTTCGGGGCGTGTCTATTCTTGGGGACGTATCCTTTCTACTGCAGCTGGTGGCTGTTGAAGGTTGGAACTTGGCACGTGCCTCCATCATAGTCGGCAGGACAGAGAAATTAGAAAAAGATACATTTTTAATTACATGATACAGATGCTGGTTTGAAAACTAGAATATTTATCATGGGACAACACTTTTTTTAGAACCCCTTCAATCTGTATTTACATACTATACTGGACAATGCCTTTAGGCGCTTTGTTCAGTTGATTGAGAAAAGACTATATATACTGCTGTGCAGTTTACAAAATGCAAAGAGAATGAACAAAAGAGAAATCTGTAATGCATATGTAATGAAAAAGCCAAACTGACGGCCAGCAAACGCGCTGTACCAGACACACTTTGCACAAGCCGTCACACTCTGAACACCCTTGAGGGCCGGGGTACTCTTCACCCGCCTCCAGCAGGAATGGGGACTTTGGCAGAGCCCTTCCCAGGTGTCAATTAGTAGGGCGGCTGGTGGCTGGGCACACCGACCGCAGTTGGGCAAAACCCCAAAGTAAATGCCGTGGCACTCTGCAATGGTCAATAGGGAAACACGAGAATGATCAGTAAACGCAAGCAAGGGCACAAGAACCAGAAGATAACCAAAACCAAAGCCAGAGTCAGCGTCAATAACTAGAGAAACCATTCACCAGATAGCTTCAGATCCAGAACCAGGAAGTAACTGAATAATCAGCAGTGAGTGAGAGAAAAGACCATGTTTAAATATCCCTTCACAGATCACCTGACACTGCTGAGGTCACACCCCTTAGACCAGAGAAGCACAGGTGAGGGCTGAGAGTGTGGAGAGGAAAGAACCTCCCACCACATGTCCAAGTCAGGAGACATGACAACAGAGGTTCCCTGGCAACAGCTGACGCTAGGGGTTCCGGCGTCCCGGGACCCCTGACCAGCGTCAGAGCTGGAAATGACGGCATCCTGTCTTCCAGCAGTACCAAGATCTGGAGTGATGCGCATGCATAAAGCGCAAATCTTACCCCGCCGCTCGAGGCCAACAAGGGGTGAGGGATGTCCCACCGGAGACCACTTGGGAGAATGACAGACACGTCTTCGCTTGGTGACATGCTTCCGATGAGACTGCGTCTGTCTCCCTGGCTGCCTAACAAAATCTGAATCAAATCAATACTTGGTGTGACCACACTTTGCCTTCAAAACAGCATAATTTCTTCTAGGCACACTTACACACAGTTTTTGAGGGGAGGCTGTTCGAAACATCTTGGAGAACTAACCACAGATTTTCTGTGGATGTAGGCTTGCCCCACTCCTTCTGTCTCTTCATGTAATCACAGACAGACTAGATGATGTTGAGATCAGGTCCCAGTGGACGTCATATAATCACTTCTAGAACTCCATGTTCTTCTTTACACAGAAGATAGTTCTTAATAACTAGTTTTGAGTGAAGCGAAGCATTTACAGTGGAATTCAGTCCGAATTTCCTTGCGCTTCGTGGTAACAAATCAGTTTGAACTAAAATAGTAGCTGCACATATTACAAAGTGAAAGTATGAAGCCCGGGAATGCGAGATCGCCCATAATGCTGTGCAGCCATCCAATCGGCAGATAGCCATCCCTGTGATGTCACAGCCCTATAAAACCCTGATCCTGCTCAGTCTCCACCATTGTGCTGTGAGCTGAGCCTAGGGAGAGATGTGGCAAGCGCTCATGCGCCTGAGACATTGTTGCTGAAAATGATTAATAGGAGAATATTGGAGAGAGAGACTACAGGGAGACTTATTCTACATCAGTTTTATTTATTCCTACATTTACTTATTCCTATATCTGATATGCAATTCAGTACCAACCAATGCCATACAGTCTGCACCCCTTACGCGGCCAGGTCTTAATAATGACCATCCTCATCTTTTGCTGGCTTTACTTTTTCCAAACCATCCTTCAAAGTCTCCATGTCCTAGTAAGGTTATCAAGATGCAGCGAGAGAAGTAACTGGATGATCCTGATGACATATTCTCATCGATATTAAATGGTGTGGAAAAGGAGGAAAAGCAGATGGCAGAAGAAGGGCTCCCACCTGTAGGGCAGGATAGCGCTGGGGTTGGAGAATTGGGAATGCTAGAGCTGATTAATATTCTGTGTTTACTTTCAAATAACCTGCAGGAGACTGCAAGCCAGAACAGCAATAATATACATATTTTCCCCCCACCTAACCAGCCAAACCCCAAACCAGCAACCGCACCTATTTTAAGGTGCTGCACGGCCAATAACAATGAACAAGGACTATACAGAGCAGTGTTTATTATTAAACCCACCCACAGCATGGCCGCTTTGTGTGGCCGTACCCTAAGGGCCCTTGCACACGACCGTGAGCGGGCCATATATCCCGGAGCAGCATACATCGTTATAGATTACAATGATGCTGTGCACATCGGGCCGCCCACGGGGCCATTGTCCCACACTCATGAGATCATATGAGTTGCGGGTCAATGGCCTTGCGGGCGGCCCAACGTGCACACTATCACTGTAATCTATGATGCTGTGCGCTCCCGTGCACACGTTGTATGTTACTCCGGGGCATATGGCCTGCTCACAGACTGTATGTCTCAGAGGGCATACGGTCGTGTGCAAGGGCCCTAAGGCAGAGTTGTGTGGGTACACTTGATTTATAGCAATTTTTTACCAATTTATTAGTAACTGTTCAAATTTCTTGCCTAAATTTGGCGAAGTTGTCGAATGAGGTTTTCAAAGCTTCGCTCATCTCTATTAATAACATTGGCTGTATGTTTGGGGTTGTTATTCTGCTGCAGAATACATTTAAATGTAAACTATTATTACATTGTGGTCCACAATAGTGTATTAATTTTTATTTTATTTTTTGCAGGAAATCTTGTTCTCACCCAATATACAGTTAGGTCCAGAAATATTTGGACAGTGACACAATCTTCATGATTTGGGCTCTGCATGCCACCATTGGATTTGAAATGAAACAACTAGACTTTCATTTTTAATTCAAGGGGTTGAACAAAAATATCTTGTGAAACGTTTAGGAATTGGAACCATTTTTCTACAAAGCATCCTCATTTCAGGGGCTCAAAAGTAATTGGACAAAGTAAATTCAATTCAAGTGAATGGGTCCGCATCCATGATGTGGGGTGCACACGTCTGGTGCCAGTGTCCGCCGTATGCGGGTCACAATACAGCCACGGCCGGGCAACGGTCGTGTGCATGAGGCCTAAATAAAATTTTCGTTTTTAATGCTTTGTAGAGAAACCCTTTGCAGGCAATGACTGCCTGAAGTCTGGAACCCAGGGACATCACCAAACGTTGGGTTTCCTCCTTTGTGATGCTTTGCCAGGCCTTTACCACAGCTATCTTCAGTTGTTGCTTGTTTGTGGGCCTTTCTGCCTTAAAGGGGTTGTCCAGGTTCAGAGCTGGACCACAATGTACCAAGCTGTTGATTTGGCCACTCCTAACATTTCCTCTGATAGAGTTCTTCTTTTTTTTTCAGCTGAAACAGCAAAACTTGTGTCATTGTCCAAATATTTCTGCACCTAACTGCATATATGGTTAAGAAATAAACGTGTATAAAAATCATTATCTTTGACTAATACTGGTAGGTTGCTGTCACACACGGTACCACTAGATGGCACTCTTGTATAGGTAGGTTTTTAGCTATGGTTTCCTTTATATGTTATTACTACTCTAAACAGTATTAAACACTTATAGTATATCCGCCTCTTGTTTTTTTACATATAACAGGTTCTTGTTGCTTTTTTTTTTAAAGCTTGTAAGCCATCTGTCCCCAGCTTTCCTGTTTTAAAGCTTTATTACATTTAGAAAAAGATATGCTCATACTGAGTAGATATGGTAGGAGCTCGTTTTAGCCATTATGTCATCTATCCCCCACAGCTTGCACTAACTGAAAAACAAGTTGTGATGCAGTAAGAACAGATCACGGTACAGCCAGTATTGTCGTAAGAGGCATAAGAGAAGTGGCACACTGAGAAGTGCATGGAGGATGGGAGTGGAGGTTGTGGCCCTGAGGGTGGTTGTAGTGCTTACAGATCACAGGAGCAATCTCCCCTCTGACTCCCTGGGGCCATGAAGTGACTGGAGGTTGCACCATTTCTTCCCTCAGGTGGTTGCTGGGGTGCCCTTGATATTAGGTGTTGTTCTAGCTAGAAGACAGGAAAGCAGGTGCAAACGGCTGGCAAACAGCGAAGTGAATAGCCAGGCCAGTGGGTGTAAATAAATAAGTCTCTCTTTACTCAAGTACAGAATAGGAGTAGTAGTACATCCGACAGTATCAAAGCACATTTCCAAGCAGTTGCTCTCCAATAGCAACATATAGACAGCAGCAATGATGGAGGTTGTAGTACCCCTTCTCCCTGTCTCCCTCTAAAGTTTCTCTGCAGAACTATAGTCTGCAGTGAGGTTCTCTTTATAAATGTTTCAGCAAATTCCAGGGCTGAGGGGTGCAGATTAAGACATGGCTGGCCAAACCATCTCGAAGTGTGCAAGGGTGCCAGTTTTTCACCCTCCTGCAATCCCTTGACTGGAGAGCCAGACCTCGATTGAGGAATTTAGCCAACACCTGGGGTGGCAGCCCAGGTGGACGTCAGAGCAAAATAAGCTCTTCCTTGGCTTCGGCTGAGGATGGCCACGTGTTCCTGACCCCTTGCAGGGCCTTTTGGCTTGGAGGGATGGGGATTGGTTTATGTGGGCCCTTCTTTTATGGGGGGCTTGCAATAGATCAAATCCTTGTGCACTTTTTTTGCACTTGGGACAAGTCTCTTTAAGCAGATTCAGCACCCTGCCAAAGCCACTTCCAAGGCATCCCACATAGCCAGACAGAATCCTACTCTGTACTGATGAGGGTTAAGCACCCAGAAAAAGCTGTATACGGATGGCTATATTCCCTGTCAAACCCCAAGACTTGTTGGAAAGTCATATCTTGATTTATAGGGAGCCCCTTCCAATGAGTGGTGCTGGCGAGATGGTTCTCTTTCTTGGGAGATACCTCTTTGAATATTATTTTCCCATGAAACATTGCCAGTAAGTCTCCAGACCATGGAGTACTCCCAGTAAGTCTCCATACAGAACACCTTGCCTAAACCTCTTCCAAGGCATTGGTAAAGATTTTTTTTTTGTAAAGAAAGTCACGATCTCGGGTTTAAAAGATTAGTTCTTTCATTTATATTCTTTTCTTGGGACTATGGCTACTGGGGCTTTAATACTTGTAGCCATGGTCCTTGAGATATCCTTTCAAATATGATTGATTCCAAGTCATGTACATGAAAGATATATTTGACTGTTAGCCAGATAGTACTGAAGATATCCATAAACTAACTTGGATACTCTAAATGTTTGGACTTGGGAAATGAGGTCCTCTGTGGATAAATGTAAAGTTTTTCATCCGAGTCCCAATAACCTACGTGCATTATATGTCCTAGGAATAGTAACTCTGGAAAAGTCACTTGTAAGGAAGTTTTTTCATGTACTTCCTGATCATAGACTAATTAAGCATGCATTGTCAATGAGCTGCTTCTAAGGCCATACTGGCATTTATTACAAGAGACATGGACTTGCCAGACAGGGATGTAATATTACCACTTTACAAAGCTTTGGTGCGGCCTCATCTGGAATATGCAGGTCAGTTCTGGACACCAGTTCATAGAAAGGATGCACTGGAGCTGGAAAAAGTACCTATACTTATCAGGAGAGCGACCAAACTGATAAGAGGCATGGAAGGTCTTAGGGTCCTTTAACATTGGAAGCTTTCTGCCTTGTTAAGTGCTGTTTACATGCTACAACCATCTGAAGTATAGCGATAAATAATTGTTAATATGGTTGCTCATATTCGTTTGGAGCACATCCTCTGCTTACATGGCTCAATATGCTGCTGACAAATGATTGTTTAGTGATGCATAAAAGATTTGATCACTTGACAAACAAGCAGGTTCAGTTAATCAGCACCTGGTTTAGGGCTCTTGCACACAACAGTTAGATGTTTTGCGGTCCACAAATTTTGGATCCACAAAACACAGATACCGGCTGTATGCATTCCGCGTTTTGTGAAACGGAACGGCTGGCCCCTAATAGAACAGTCCTATCCTTGTCTGTAATGTGGACAATAATCCACAACAGTAAGAACTGTGAATGTGTGGAATAGTCTAACTCAGGATATGGTCACTCCAGGAACAACCAAAAGCTTTAGATGTTTAGAAAGTGTTCTTATGGAAGTGTACAGAAGCTTTGTTTCCTCCACCCCTTCCCTTTATTCACATCCTCTCCCATCCCTTGTTGAACTTGATGGACATATGCCATATTTTTTGTCAACCATATTATACAATCATAATTGCTTCTTACCTAGGCCAGTCAGTAATACAGCAAGGTTACATCTTACCCAGGGATCATGCAGAACGCCGTGGACTCATTTCACTTTAACTGCATGGAAATTGATAGAGATTTTTTTTAACTTAAAACTAAAGTGCAACTAAATCACGTCTGCATTTTTACAAGAATGAAGTGATTCCGCTACTCAGCCTAAACATGAATCCTCATCATCCATTAATAATTCTGTTTCTAATGCATCAAAGGTTCTGCTTGCACATGTGTTCTAGCTGTGGGGTGTGTGATAAACTCATTGAAGTGACTAACTGTAAGAGCCACAGCTTTGGGGAATGAATCCCAAAGTACTTCCCTGTAAAACTGAAATATACCGATCATCTCATTTCAGGGTTTCTTTGAAGAAGAGGAAGGAAAGGAATATATCTACAAGGAGCCCAAATTAACGGGGCTATCAGAAATATCACAGAGGCTACTCAAGCTGTACAGTGATAAGTTTGGAGCGGAAAACGTAAAGATCATTCAAGATTCCAACAAGGTGGGTCCTGTGTGTGG
Organism: Bufo gargarizans; assembly: GCF_014858855.1. Lineage (NCBI taxonomy): Eukaryota > Metazoa > Chordata > Amphibia > Anura > Bufonidae > Bufo > Bufo gargarizans. The sequence goes on along the minus strand of NC_058083.1, from coordinate 139,465,121 downwards.
CCACATGAGATATGTTCTGAAATCTGCATGGAAAGTACACTATGTGAAGATCCCTTACATATTTATTTTCCATACATATATAAAATCAGAAATTACACACTATATGGAAAGATTGGATTACTTTCCGCTCTACCTCATATGCTCTCCTACAACATACAACATTCTAAATAGCTTTAGATATCTGTATACTTTGAGCCCTCTTTCCTCCTTTCCTCCCCCCTTCCCTCTACCTCTCCTAAACTATCCTATCCCACTTTTTCATCCATAATACCTTCTTAACTTATAACATTCATTTTGGTACAACATGCCGAACATATATCTATGAAGTGTCAATATATCTGGGAAATATGGTCTTGGTATTATTCATGACAAATGTATTTTCTAATCAACAATGTACCATTTATTCAATTTTATGTTTTATTTAAAAGAAAAAATCAATAAAAAGAGAATTGAAAAGAAAAGAAATTACACACTGTATAACCATGATGATTATTTGTACCAAGTGCAGAATTGTACGTATGTATTGACACTGATAGGTTTGCTGCTATTTTAGGACATGTATTATCTTTTTCAGAATACTACTTACTGTTGATGTATCAGAGGTGAAGTACAATTTATCACCTTCATCATTGACAATCACCTTACGATGCAAGGCTTGCCTCCTTTCAGTATGCTAGAACCTGAGATATGTGACAATTCGTGCTTACCTCTTGGTATCAGATGTGGCCCTCTTATATCTCCCTGCTTTAACTTAGGTGTATTTTACACCATGTCCTTGACTCCCTATGATCTTGAGCGCCATATCCAGGATAGGATTGATACATTGTGCTTGACACACCTCCTCCCTCAATTCACTGCCTAATGGGCCGGCTTTAATTAGGGGCAGGGCTTCTTATTTAAGTAGGGGCGGGGCTTCTAGTTCCCCGCCTTACAGCCATACCAGCGCTGGACTTGCCACCACACACCAACATTTGTGGTTGTTGTCCTCCTTGCTTTTTGTATTGTTCAATAGCACCTGATGACGCACTGAAATTCTGTAGAAATGTGTCGAGCATATGAGCAATTGTGGATCACTAGCACTGGTGTAGTACTAGTGTGCATCAGGTATTTGTATAGTACCAGTTAACCGCAGGCTAGAGTGGCTTAACTAATTTGGTGCACCGTCAGGCTACTGTTTGTGTGGCTTATCTGGGGTCGTGATTCAATTGTTTCCTTTCATTTTCTTTTTTTATCATATCTGAGATGTGACCTCTTCCTTTAATTTTTAATTAGAAAATAAAAAAATAATAATAATTATGATTTTAAATGTTTCTTTAGGCAGTAAGTTGTATTGAATTGAAACGTATACATTTACTATCTTTGTGTCCGCGATTGGATTAATCCATGTGGACATGCTTGGAAATCATGATATGATATATGCACCATGAAATAGCACAATATTAACAGGGTTATCAGCGCGTATACAACCCCCATTAGGTCCTGTAAAGCTGTTAAAAGGGTTGTCCCTCTTTCTCTTAGCTACATACCCTCATCTAACATGACTCTGCACTGGATCACCACAGGAATGCCCTATGTAAAAAGGGGCAATACAGACCTCCACTGACTACAATATGTGTCCCCTGACTTGTTTTCCCTGTGGAAAGTGCCTTGGAAGTAGGATTTGTGGAAGAGGGGCACCTAATCACAAATGTTGTAGCCCAAACTTGACTACTCTTTGCCCTTGACTTTATTTTTATTCAGGTGAATCCCAAGGATCTGGATCCTAAATTTGCCTACTTTCAAGTTACATATGTCACACCTTACTTTGATGAGAAAGAGCTTGAAGACAGAAAAACTGATTTTGAGAGACATCACAATATAAACAGATTTGTATTTGAGACGCCATTCACCTTGTCAGGGAAGAAACATGGCGGAGTGGAGGAACAATGCAAGAGGCGCACTGTGCTGACTAGTAAGTGATCTCTGGACATGTGTGCACTACTTTTGCATGGGAAGGGCCGGAATGGGGGTTGGCAAAGAAGTAGTCGCCTTAGTATGCACAAAAGATGAAAATACCATGTTCCTTTACATTTCTGTGCAGGACCAATAGGACAGAGTATCTGAGCTGCTGATAATGCTGTAGGCTCCAGGGGACAATGAGCACTTTCCTTCAGTCCAACAAGATACAAAGGATTGAATGATTTTCTATCCAGCAGCTATTTTGCTGCACTATAGGGACTGAAGAGGGGGCACATTGGTGCAGACTATTGCAGACTGGAACATGCCCCGATGCCGGCGGTTGCTTAACTACCTAACATATACATGTCTGAGCTATTAAAGTTTACTTAACTGCTTTGATATAGTAAATTAGGCAAAGCCAAACTTTTTTTCACTCTCCCATGAGTCGCAGGGAGTAGCTTGCTCCCCCTATTGGTGGCTGCAGAAAGATGGAATTTTATCAATGAAGGGAAGCACCTTACTGGCAGTGTTGTTTATTGAGGGCACTCTGCTGGCACTGTGAGGGGACTAGTGTTGATCGCGAATATTCGAATCGCGAATTTTAATCGCAAATATCGCCACTTCGAGAATTCGCAAAGATGTAGAATATAGTGCTATCGATTCGTATTCGAAAATATTCTAGATTTTTTAGTGTGATAGGAATTACTGTTTCTCTGCTGTCCATACATACATGCTGCAGACACAGTGCTGTGAGGTCACAACAATACTTAGTGCACCAATCAGTAATATGTAGTCAGAGCTGCTAAAATGTAAAGTAGCATGTATGGCACAAAAATATGCGCATCATTAATTGTCTATTTGCGCAATTGTGGATATATTGGAGCACTCTATCTGCATATAAAGCTATTGTAATGTTCTGCCGTGCCAACCTTTTTCTCCAGTCTCAGGAAACTTATAGTAGCTTGAAAAATGTAGCAAAAGTGACCCACGCCTGTATTGCGAGCTCATTACGCGAATATTACATTGCCGATTTTTGCAATCAAGAAAATAATCACGAATTCGTGAATTTATGACGAATATTCACCCAAATATTCGCAAAATATCGCAAATTCGAATATTGTCCCTGCCGCTCATCACTAGAGGGGACACAAGAAACGTACCTATCTCCTGCCTGCTGCCAGTATGCAGCAATATCTGTTTCTGCCACCACACATGACTGTTTCTCAGCCACTATGAGCCTGCACATTGCCCAGCCAATAGTTCAGCATCTCCTGGCATATGAACCTGTTTTTGCTACTTTCACATTGTCTGAGCAGAAAAGTTTAAAAGTAATGTGTCATCAGGAAATGATCTGTTTAGAGATGAACCAATTGATTGTAATGAATTGATTCTACTTCTTCATCTGTGGGGAGTTGTCCTCACAGGTGAAGAAGGGTCCACATGTTGTATGATTGACAGGGCCGGACATCTTTCCCAGCTCTGTCAGTCTCCTGCCTGCACCGCCGCTGAAGCTTAAATGTGGCTTCGGGAGCAGCTGCAGTGGACGCGCTGCTACCGGGGTGTGCAGTAACTCCTCCTGAAGATGAATTAGAGTAATCATGTCTGGCTCTGTCAATCATACAGCGGGTGGGTGTTTCTTCACCTGTGGGAACAGCCCCTCACACATAAGTCTGGCTAATGAGAGGAATTGAATAATTAGAATCAATGTACTCATCTCTAGATCTGTTGTTTAAATCAAGTCTTTGAATAAAACATATTTTGAAGACTTTTTGGTGTATTTTTTAAAGGTCCACTTTTTTTCAATTTTTTTTTTACTTACCTGTATATTCATCTCTAAACCTTGCATTCTTCACTCAGGCAACTGAGGGGCTTACAGTAGGCCGACACTTCTTGCTCTGCTGGCTTCACTTTTCACCAGTGATGTCATTATTATCACAAGCATCATTACAGTTAAATATAATCACTATATATAGATAAGATAGGATACCACAATTTTCTGTAGATTTCCGAAGGTTACACCTTACATCCTCCCCTTCCCTGCACAATGACCTCTACAACAAGTTGCCTCCAGACACTACTTATAAATCTTGTAGAAAAGACTCATAATACAATTATATGAAAACAAATTAAAACAAAATAAAATCCACAGAACTTTCAGATTTTCAGCCAAAGCCGGAAGTGGATTAGAAAGGAATGGGAAATATAAAGTATAGACTTATACATCTCCTTCCTGCTGTATCCACTTCTGGCTTTGTCTGAAAGACCTGCAAGAAAATCTTAAAAACACCTCCAAAAGACACAGTGAACCTACTTTAAAGGAGTATCCGAAGTCTAAAATATCCCCCCCAATGCCCATGCCCGTCGATACCTGCTCCCTGGCACCCACGTCGCTCCGGATCCCTGCACGTCCACCAGTGCATCTCCCCATCACGTGGATCAAAATATCCAGCGATGGGGGTGGGGGCACCCAATAGCGACGGGGGGGAACCTCCCTAACTGCTATTGGAGATGCAGAGGCAACCCTGCAGGGATCTGGAGCAACGCGGGTGCCGGGGAGCATGTAAGTATAATGTATAGGAGGGACCTGGGCACTAGGGGGGAACTTTTAGCCTTCGGATAACCCCTTTAAGGCTCTTGCTTAGTGTGAAGATGTATCATTATCATTTGCTGTATTTGAACTGGCCAGCAGTGTTATTTGTGCTCACTTTCAGATTGCTGCCTGTCCTGAGCCGTATCTGCCTGCCATGACTTCACAACTTTTGGAACTTTTATAGTTTCCAGTTATTACTGATTAAAACTTATGATTGCAGAATTGAATTTTTTGAATAGTTAATGAGACGCAAAATTGATATTTATTATAGTGGTACAGAAAAAGGTAACTCATTGCTTCACTGCACATATTGCTCAATGTGTGTCAGTCTTCTGTGGCCAGTTTAAGGTACGCTAAATTCGCTAAGTGTTCTTACTCTTCTGCAGCCAGTCATTCCTTTCCATATGTAAAAAAGAGGATACAAGTTATCAGTCAAACAGGCACAGAGCTGAATCCCATTGAGGTTGCCATAGATGAGATGTCCAAAAAGGTTCAGGAGCTGCAGCAGCTTTGCACAATGGATGACGTGGATATGATACGATTACAGCTGAAGCTTCAGGGAAGTGTTAGTGTCAAGGTAAGAAGTGCAAAAGCATTTACACCTAGAATAAAATGTACTAATATGTTCTGGTTCATGTTTCCAAAAATGACAGTAGGAAATAGTTGCATCATATCTTCTACTGGGGAAATACTGATGGGGAAATGAGATCAGCAGAGTCAAATATATTACCGTCTCCAGCTTCTAGACCTCTCACCTTTGGACACTAGACCTTTTAAATGGGTTGTGCTTAATTGTGAAGTTTTTTTCTTATCTCCAGCGCTCAGCTATCTCCAGCAGTCCCATAGAGAATGAATGGGGTAGCAGAAACATAGAAACATAGAATGTGTCTGCAGATAAGAACCATTTGGCCCATCTAGTCTGCCCAATAAAGTATTTAGAAAGCATGCTCAACCTGCCTCTATCAGAATCTAGAGGGACCCCCAGTCTCAGGATCGGTAGCGGTCCCAGCAGTTAGATCCCCACCAGTCAATTAATTTTCCCCTATCCCGTGAATAAGGAATAACTTCAAAACGTATCACAACCCCTATAGCTCATCTACTGGGCCTAGGTCCAAAGCACGGGCACTTATCCTTTTTTTTTTTTATCTCAAAATCATGTTTCAGATATAGCAAAATCAACCACTAATCAGTCAGCACTAAATATTTTACTTGCATTGATAAAGCTACAATTAAATTGAACATCTGACCTTTCCATAATCTGCAGGTACAGTATTTGGAGGTGTATGACTCTGCACAATATTAATTAAAAATACAATTACTCATATAACAGCCATTGTTTTTATAGCCCAACTTGTATATGCACCAAATGATTCTATGTCGCTGATGGGCCTTCTGCTGTCCTGTAAAAAGGGTCTGGTTGTCTGCTTTGTGGTTGTTTGTTATACAGTATATAATTTAAAAAAATCAATAAAATATATTTGATAAAAAATACAATTTACTCCATAAGGCATAAAGAAGTGTTAAGTCTGTACACTAACCTTCTGTGGAAAAAAAATACACATGGAGCTTTGCACTATTTGTTTGCGGAGATGCATTGAATAGATTAGGTTCAAAGGAGAACTGACATTTTATCCTTATCTGAATTCAGTGTAATAGTTTGGTGCTTCATATTCTATGCAGATATTTTTTTGTCTTCTAAATATTAACATTTCTGTACTGAAGTCTAATTTTCTGGGTTTCAGGTAAATGCCGGGCCGATGGCATACGCTAGAGCATTTTTAACAGAGACAAATGCCAACAATTACCCAGAAAGCCAAGTAAAGCATTTGAAAGAAATATTCAGGTAACATAATACAAAAATGCATGGAAGCAAAACTAGAAATTGTGTATAAATCATAAAATGATATGGCACTCACTGACATTTCTTAAAATTGAAAGCAGTGTCCACATCCACCACTGCTTTCCTTGCAAGTCTCCTGGTGCATTAGGTGAGGCCATCAACCATTATTACCATTTCAATGTACACATGCAATCTTCCAGAGACCTGCACATACATATGGTACCATGGCTCTCTGCTCAGACCAGTAGACCAGTGGTTTGTAGTCATAGGGAGTCATTTATCATTTATCAAAGCCATAGCAACATTCTTTTAAATGAAAATATAAATAAAAGATATGCACTCACCAGCTGGTATGTCTATAGTAGATAGTTTATATTTAAGATATAGGATATATATAAAACATACAGGTTTAAAATCCTATTAAACAATACAACAATATTAAATTTTATAAAATTATACTGAGGTCCGGGATCCGCTTACATAAACAAATTCATAAATAAATAATCATAGGTTCAAATCATGCATGAATTAATATATTGTATTCTGATTTTAAATTGATAATGTCCTGTGCCTGTAAAGTAAAAATGTTCTGTGAACAAGTGCAATTTTCCAGTGAAAAAGTCCTCCTGTAAAAGGAAACAACCTTGTGATAATGGCTTGTAATTTATAAAGGATTCAACCTTGTGATAGAAACTCATATAGTTTGATATCTTGCAATAATTTGAATCGATTTTTGTATATGAACTATGTCCAGTGCTGTTGCTATAATGATGTATATCCTCCAAATGCACCAGTATACAGAGTCCGCACTCGTAGTGAAGCAAGGTAAAGTTAGTATGTAACTAGAGGTCGGGTTTGATACCCCTGGGGGAGAATAAACAGCAAAGAAATGTGAATAATTTGAATAATTTGATGAATTCCGTTATTTTAAATGAATAATTTACAATGGACAGTTAAGAAGGACAAGGGAAAATGGAATTTGTAAAAAACGCATCCAAAACGCATCAAAAACGCATATGCGTTTTTTAAGTTGGATGCGTTTTTTAGCTACATTTCCACATTTATGTACAAGCAGAGGATAATGTTGCCAATCTGACGCTTTTAAGTCAATTGATCTTAATACTTTTATTAATATGTGTTATGTGTAATAAATACTTATATATAGAACTATTTAGTTGTGCTGATAGGATTCACTGAGGTCACAAGAAGCCGCATTGCAAAAATACAGATCCATGCCGGGTTTTTGGTGGGATTTATGGAAACAAGAGTATTTAAGGAAGGGGGTAGTAACACTCGCATTATAGCCACTGAGGAAGAGGGTGACCCCTCGAAACGCGTCTGGCTGGTCCTGAGAGCGACAAACTACCCACCTAAACCCGAACAGCATTTAAAGTGACTACCGGTCACGAGAAAATCTATGCGCTGATTTGGATGCGAGCGAAATAGAAACCAGCTAAAAGCTATCGCGAGACTCCGCGATCCCAGCTGAGTGCTTTCTGGAAAGCGAAACCTAACCACCACGTGGAACGCTGAAACCAGAGAGAGCTGAAAAAGCATATACAGAGTATCGAACAAAAGATACAAAAGAACTCAGCAAGCGCTGGAACGGCAACTTCACACTCTGAAGACAAGGTAAGAGGGTTGAGGAAGAGGGGGACGCCCCAATTATCAAACCCGACCTCTAGTTACATACTAACTTTACCTTGCTTCACTACGAGTGCGGACTCTGTATACTGGTGCATTTGGAGGATATACATCATTATAGCAACAGCACTGGACATAGTTCATATACAAAAATCGATTCAAATTATTGCAAGATATCAAACTATATGAGTTTCTATCACAAGGTTGAATCCTTTATAAATTACAAGCCATTATCACAAGGTTGTTTCCTTTTACAGGAGGACTTTTTCACTGGAAAATTGCACTTGTTCACAGAACATTTTTACTTTACAGGCACAGGACATTATCAATTTAAAATCAGAATACAATATATTAATTCATGCATGATTTGAACCTATGATTATTTATTTATGAATTTGTTTATGTAAGCGGATCCCGGACCTCAGTATAATTTTATAAAATTTAATATTGTTGTATTGTTTAATAGGATTTTAAACCTGTATGTTTTATATATATCCTATATCTTAAATATAAACTATCTACTATAGACATACCAGCTGGTGAGTGCATATCTTTTATTTATATTTTCATATGCTTCCACATCGGATGAATAGGTGATTCATCCAAAAGATATTGCACCTTTACCATATTGGCAGATACGGGTGAGCCACGATATAAATCGAATTATTCTTTTAAATGACCAGGGAAAGGGACAGGGGACATTAAGCTGTTATTATAAGGTAATCACAGATCTTTTGACAATCATTGACAGACTAATTCAGGTATACATGCCTAGCTGTAAGAAACTGGCTGTCACCAGAATTAGCCCTATTAAACTAGCTGACATTAGCGATGTGCTAATGTCAGCTGAACCTAACTCGCCTATTCCTATTTTTATCTATGCCCCCGTTACTCCAGAAATATAACTTTTATAATATGCTAATTAGCCTCTAGGTGCAGGGGGAGGCGTTGCCCCTGCTCCTAGAGGCTCTGTTCTCCCGCCTCTGGCCACGCCCTGCTACACTAGATTGACATGGCCAGGCAGCATTGGTCTCCTACTGCCGCCCCTGTCTGCCGTGTAAATCTCGCGCCTGCGCCGTCCCGTTCAGTATTCGGTGCAGGTGCAGTGAGTGAAGGGTGCTCGCCAGTTTCGTCACTGCTCCTACTGAACGCGGCAAAATTTCCACAGCGCACAGAGGCGGCAGTTGGAGGTGAAGGCTGCCTGGCGCTGTCAATCTAGTGTAGCAGGACGTGGCCAGAGGTGGGAGAACAGAGTCTCTAGGAGCAGGGGCAATGTCCCCCTACACCTAGAGGCTAATTAACATATTATACAAGTTATATTTCTGGAGTAACGGGGCATCCAAGTAGGAATAGGCTAGAGATTCCGAAATATAGGAAAAATGTCACAGTTGCCATGGAAATGTCAAAGTTGCCATGACTTGCGACTTTTTTACACCACAAAACTGACATATCTGATTTCATGAATGACCCCCATAAAGTATAAAGTTACGAAATGACTTCTTTCTGTAAAGACAAAATTAAAAAATTCTCATTTGCCAATCTATATGGGGGATTCTTTTGGTCCTGCAGATATAAGGCTACATTCACACCACAGTGAAAAACAGCATTTTGACTGCCAGATTTTTAACAGCCGTCACACAGCCTTTTTCAGAACCATTGCAGTCTATGGGGTTATTTACATGGCCGCTTTTTTAACAGCCAGTGAGTGAAGAGCAGCTGTCGAAAAAAAGGACATGACCTATTTTTGGTCATTGTCACGGCCAGGGGGACCCCATTGAAATCAATGGGACCCTTTTTAGCTGCCGCTAAGATAGGAGTGCACCTGTCTGATGGCCATTAAAAATGGGTGTACTAGTGAAAGATGGCCTTTTAGGGGTTTAAAAAAAAAAAACGAATCCTCTTGCATGCGCTGAGACACTCGCACACTCATTCCTTACAGGATGCAGAAGGACCTGACGCTCCCAGCATGGTGACTTCATCACGCTGTGAGAGTCAGGTCCTTCTGAGTGTCACCGTGCATGCAAGTAGTTGATGTATTTTTTTTTCTGGCATAAAAAAAGTACTGCACATTATTACTGCTGGGGGCCACTCTAGGGGAAATTATTATTGCTGGGGCCACTATAGGTACATTATTTTTGCTGGGGGCCACTATGGGGGATTTTATTCCTGCTGGGGGCCACTATGGAGGACATTATTCCTGCTAGAGGCCACTATGGCGGGGGGAGGGGGGGGGTTCGTTATTCCTGCTTGAGACTATGGGGGACATTATTACTGCTGGGGGCCACAATGTGGTACATTATGTACACTGCAGGGATTTAAATAAAAATGCCAATGAAAATAATCCATATTTAATGGCCGTTAAAATGGAAAATGGTTAAAAAATGGCCATGAAAAACTGACAGTGTGAATGCAGCCTAATTGCTGAACTAGTTTGCTGAAAATGTATAAATTATCTCTACATGAGACCTCATGATACATCTCATCTGCTGAGAGGGTCTCCAGGCTTACTTGTATACCACAGGAAGGTCTGGGGGACATTAAAGAGAACCTGTCACCATGAAAATGCAGTTCAATCTGCAGGCAGCGTGTTATAGATCAGAAAGAGCAGAGAAAATTGTGATTGATGGCTATGTATACACATTTAGGCTTCTTGCACACGAACGTGTGCGCCCCGTGGCCGTCCTGCACGAACACCCACCGCGAGGCAGCCGCAGCGGTTCGCTGACCCATTCACTTTAATGGTTCTGCGATCTGGCCGTTCCGCAAAAAGATAGGACATGTTCTATCTTTTTGCGGAACGGAAGTACGGGACGAAACCCCACAGAAGCACTCCGCAAATGCAGTTCACAATACGGCCACGGAGAGCACACGTAATAAGCCTTATACAGCGACGGCGGTCCATCACTGATATGACCAACCGCATGGCTACTGAGCTCAGAAAAAGCAGAGATATAAATGAATGAAATACAAGTTTTACTGAATCTTTTCCCATAAAACTATACATCAGTCTGCTCAGCTCCTCCTGCTCTATAACCTGCCGCCTGCAGATTGCACTGAATTTTCATGGTGACAGGTTCTCTTTATGTGGGTGCAGAAGCTCCCACTGGGGCTGTTATTTCTTAGGGCTTCTTATAGATTCCTTAAAGAGGATATCCACTCAAAGTTTAATTACGTCCATATATTAGTAAATGAGAATATAGATCTATAGCCAAAGTGTGGTAATTGTGCTCATATATGTTTTGCATTAAATTCTCTTTGGTGGAGCTTCGGTGAAAGACACTTTAAAAACGTGACATTGGTCCCCATATTGACTTACGTGCAATCTAAAACCTATTGCTCGGCTTACCATGTATAATTATGTTCCTGTGTTATACGTACCTTTTTTAGGCAATTTGCAGATACATGTGGCTTGGCTCTGGAAGTAAATGAACGCCTCATAAAGGAAGATCAGTTGGAGTACCAGGAAGAGATGAAATCTCATTACAGGGAAATTCTGACAGAACTTTCTGAAGTCATGAATGAGCCGGTAAGCTGATAAAAGTAACCTACAGTAGCATTATTTAGTGCCTGGAAGCATGGGAAATCTTAGCTAATGTAACGCTAAACTGCTGCCAAACGCCTGCAACTGTCTGGCCTTAAATTTCCATTTTCTTTGTGGATGTTGTCTGTGACCTGTCCATTGTCAAGTGTCTCAGATATCAGCAGCTGTGAAGATGGCTCTCATCTGTCATCAACCTGAAGTGAAATCTAGGTAGACCATAAAGCGGGAGCACAATATCGGAGATTGAGTAATGCTAAAACTAACCAGTGATCAGGACAGTGAAGCCATTCCTTAGAAGCTATGTACATGTGTTTTAATTGAATTAATGCTATAAGAATAGCAGGAAATAAATGAACCCTAAAATCCCATATTTTCTAGAATTAGCTAGTAGCCACACAGTTATTAATGTTTTATAATGCAGCTTGCCTGAAAATGGCCTGGTCCTTCCCCCATTTCTGACTCTATCCTTACATCTGACGTGCTCCTATAGACACATATCCTGTCCAGTCCATGTTAATGAGCTATTCATGGAGCTACACCTGCAGTCCAAAGGGATACACTGGGTCATATGCAATCATGTGAACTGCAGCTGGTGCACATTACTCTCCTCAATTACCCGCCACTCCCGATTTGATACTTTCCGGATCCCCGCTTGTCTGTCTGTCGCCCCTCTCAACGCCCAGGAAATGGCTTCTCAGCCAACTACTGGCCACAGGAGTAGCCTGCCTTATCCAGTGACTGGCTGAGCAGTGAAGAGGGACCAAGAATTGTTGGACAGCCAGGATCCATGAAGCATTGAAATGGGAGCGGTGGGGGATCAGTAAGTCGAGTCTCACTGCTGATTCTTGCAACGATTCGATAATTTGTTACTAAAACTCATTGAAATCAGCCCCTATCCTTTCTTCTTAAAGATCATTCAGGAGAGGAGAGAAAGGGGCTGGAGGATGAGCTGTCAGACTGGTAGCATTTGTAATTAAACCAAATTACAATACTACTTTTTTAAATCACAAAACACATACAATTCAATAAAGAAATCACTGCAAAGGTTCCATAGCCTTTAATAAAAGGTCCTGTTCCCCTTTACCTTTTTGTTGTGGTCACCCACCTTACCTACTTTTTCACTTAGCTCTAAATGCTGGTGATAAATAACTAAATATTAGGTTAGATGTTTTTTTCTACCCGACTTTGAACCTGTGGAACTTTCACATGTACAGTATACAGTAGGTTACATGTAGCGTAGCAGTATATATATGCAGTACAGTATATGTTACATGTAACAGTGTATATGCAGTGCAGTATATGGTTACATGTAACAGTGTATATGCAGTACAGTATATGTTACATGTAACAGTGTATATGCAGTACAGTATATGGTTACATGTAACAGTGTATATGCAGTACAGTATATGTTACATGTAACAGTGTATATGCAGTACAGTATATGGTTACATGTAACAGTGTATATGCAGTACAGTATATGTTACATGTAACAGTGTATATGCAGTACAGTATATGGTTACATGTAACAGTGTATATGCAGTACAGTATATGGTTACATGTAACAGTGTATATGCAGTACAGTATATGGTTACATGTAAGTGTATATGCAGTACAGTATATGGTTACATGTAACAGTGTGTATGCAGTACAGTATATGGTTACATGTAGCAGTATATATGCAGTACAGTTTATGGTTACATGTAGCAGTATATATGGAGTACAGTATATGGTTACATGTAACAGTGTATATGCAGTACAGTATATAGTTACATGTAGCAGTGTATATGCAGTACAGTTTATGGTTACATGTAGCAGTATATATATGCAGTACAGTATATGGTTACATGTAACAGTGTATATGCAGTACAGTATATGGTTACATGTAACAGTGTATATGCAGTACAGTATGTTACATGTAACAGTGTATATGCAGTACAGTATATGGTTACATCTAGCAGTATATATGCAGTACAGTATATGGTTACATGTAACAGTGTGTATGCAGTACAGTATATGGTTACATGTAACAGTGTATATGCAGTACAGTTTATGGTTACATGTAACAGTGTGTATGCAGTACAGTATATGGTTACATGTAACAGTGTATATGCAGTACAGTTTATGGTTACATGTAGCAGTATATATGGAGTACAGTATATGGTTACATGTAGCAGTGTATATGCAGTACAGTATATGGTTACATGTAACAGTGTATATGCAGTACAGTTTATGGTTACATGTAGCAGTGTGTATGCAGTACAGTATATGGTTACATGTAACAGTGTATATGCAGTACAGTATATGGTTACATGTAACAGTGTATATGCAGTACAGTATATGGTTACATCTAGCAGTATATATGCAGTACAGTATATGGTTACATGTAACAGTGTGTATGCAGTACAGTATATGGTTACATGTAACAGTGTATATGCAGTATAGTTTATGGTTACATGTAGCAGTATATATGGAGTACAGTATATGGTTACATGTAGCAGTGTATATGCAGTACAGTATATGGTTACATGTAACAGTGTATATGCAGTACAGTTTATGGTTACATGTAGCAGTATATATGGAGTACAGTATATGGTTACATGTAGCAGTGTATATGCAGTACAGTATATGGTTACATGTAACAGTGTATATGCAGTACAGTTTATGGTTACATGTAGCAGTATATATGGAGTACAGTATATGGTTACATGTAGCAGTGTATATGCAGTACAGTATATGGTACATGTAGCAGTGTATATGCAGTACAGTATATGGTTACATGTAACAGTGTATATGCAGTACAGTTATGGTTACATGTAGCAGTATATATGGAGTACAGTATATGGTTACATGTAGCAGTGTATATGCAGTACAGTATATGGTTACATGTAACAGTGTATATGCAGTACAGTTTATGGTTACATGTAGCAGTATATATGGAGTACAGTATATGGTTACATGTAGCAGTGTATATGCAGTACAGTATATGGTTACATGTAACAGTGTATATGCAGTACAGTTTATGGTTACATGTAGCAGTATATATGGAGTACAGTATATGGTTACATGTAGCAGTGTATATGCAGTACAGTATATGGTTACATGTAGCAGTATATATGCAGTACAGTATGTTGTTAGACAAGTGATGACGGAGGGGGCGTGGCCTCTAGTGGCCTGACAGATTTACTATTATTTCAACCAGACACTGGCGTAAATGATAGTTCAAATGCCTCTTAATAAATTTGGTTCACTCTGTGCTGACAAACTTTATACTAAGGCCCCTTTCACATGAGCGAGTTTTCCACGCGGGTGCAATGCGTGACATGAACGCATAGCACCCGCACTGAATCCTGACCCATTCATTTCAATGGGGCTGTGTACACGAGCGTTGTTTCTCACGCATCAGTTCTGTGTTGCGTGAAAAAAGCAGCATGTTCTATATTATGCGTTTTTCACGCAGCCCTGGCCCCATATGAGTGAATGGGGCTTCAGGGAAAAACGCATTGCATCCGGAAGCAAGTGTGGATGCAAAGCGTTTTTCACTGATAGTTGCTAGGAGATGATGTTTGTAAACATCACCCGCGTGAAAAACGCATCAAAACGCATTGCACTCGCACGGAAAAAACTGAACAACTAAACGCAATCGCAGACAAAACTTACTGAACTTTCTTGCAAACTGGTGCGAGTTTCACTGAACGCACCCTAAACGCATCCGGACCTAATCCGTCACGCTCGTGTGAAAGGGGCCTAAGGCTGGCGTTTGTAATGCCAGTCTTAGCATATCTGCTCTTTATATAGTATGTTATGGTTTGGCGGTGTCTTTCCATACTCATTTACAATTTATCACTTTTTAAATAAATCTCAGCATTATAAATATATGGCTATAGGACTACAAGACTGGTATAGCGGTATAGTGGAGTCACTATACTCATTTACAATTTATCACTTTTATAAATATATGGCTATAGGACTATAAGACTGGTATAGCGGTATAGTGGAGTCTGTGCCCAGTATTCTTAATGTTACATTGCTACTAAGATTCTCTAACTGTCCTTTACTCATCACATGAACTTGTGTGTGGTTTCCTTCCATTCTACCTATATAAAATCCTGTAAAATCATTCACATGTCTCTCCTGTCCAGCATAACCATGCATGTTGAATATACATGACTATATGTGATATTTGACATTGCGTTCTACTCGGATCCTGGTCTCATGTGTAATGCATTCTCTCTCTTCTCTCAGCTGTCATGTGACCCTTGCCTGTTCCGCTTCTCTTCCTCTTTGTCTTACATTTCACTGAGTACTTTAGGGAATATCGGTACGTCCTTTACTTGTCTTCCCATACTTGGCTTGTGCATGCTGATCCTCACTCACCTTTCCCCTCTTCTTATACAATCTATGCATTGACTCATCTTGGAAGTAACCCTATATTGTGGTGTTGGTAGCAACAGCGGGGGTATGCTTTACAGGAAGCAGGAGCATTGTATGTGTTCTCTTTCCTTTCCTATATTCAGTTTGGAGTATGATAAAGCCGTATACCTTCAGTAACCTCCGAATCCTGCTTCCCCCTGGTGACTGGCTGGAACCGTTCTAAAGACAGCCAGTGACCTGAAATCCCCAGTTGGGCACCACAGCGCCACAGCTGCCAGTGGGGAGTCTGTGAAGGGTGAAATTGTCAAGTGAACCACGGCAAAATGCTGCGCTATGTGTTTTCGGATCTGAAGGTCGCTACCCATCACTCACTGTCAAACTGAGATTGTGTTTTTCCTTTTTTTTTCTCCTTCTTCCTATAAAAGATCACTTATCGGGAGGACCCAGCAAAGAATCCAACAGCTGAGAAGCAATGCACACTTCGGTCAATCAGTAGAACAAATCCAAGCACATCGTCAAAAGCGGACTCCTGATCAGACCTTCACAGTCCTTATATCACAGACTGACCTGACCATGGACTTGCTTGGTCAGGACGCAGATTGTAATTTTAATTTATTCTAAGGTGTTGCTGCCAGTGCTGAAAGCAGCGCCGGCGTAATAAATCTGCTGCCTACCCAATGGACAAAAACAGTGTTTCAGACCCCTCTGCTGCCAAGGGGTGAACCAGTGGCAGATGGGCACTCCCTATACGGTTGTCACTATTGATGCTAAACCTAATATTATTTTATCTCTGGCATCTATTTTACGAGTCTTAATTCTGTGTTTTATAATAAATGCGCATATGTACACTGTGGATTGTACATAGGAGATGTGTAAAATTTGTCATTTTTTTATAGAAATGAACTCATATCCACAAGATAAGTAAGAGTCTATAGAAATCCTTAGATACAGATTTATTAAACTATTTGTGAATGTGCATGGTTATTATGTGGTTATTCTGCATGAGAGGAAGACACGGCCGAGAGCATAGAAAGAAATTAATAGATGCTCCCGGGTGATAATAATGTATTACATGAGATGGTTAATGCAGTTATGAGCAGAAGTACACACACGTTCTAGTGTCTCCGAGCAGTGGAGATGCATCATACTGAACCTGGAAGGAATGACTGCCGGTTTTTGGGGGATCTGACCGTGTAACCATTTTTTCCCTACTATACATTAATTGGGTTTTCCAGGAGTATAGTATTGATAACCTCCCCTCAGGATAGGTGGGGGTCTGACTCTGGCATCCCTTCCGATCTTCTGTTTGAAGAGGCCATGACGCTGTTCCTAGGCCAGTGGGTTCATGTTCATCCGTCACATGGTCTATGTGCAGTTCAGTCCCACTGCAGTACCAAATATAGCCACTGTATGGCGCTATGCTTTGGTATGCCGTGAGGAGGTGCGCAGCACTACACCGGAGTGCAGCGTTTTTTTCAAACAGCTGATTGACAGAGATGCCGAGTGTCAGATCCCCACCATTCAGTTATTAATGGCCTTAGGATAGACGATCAATATTGTACTCCAGGAAAAACCCCTTTGAACATCATCTCTAGATTGGTTGAGCTCTTTATTTTAGTAGTTTCAGATTGGTCAAGCAAAGCTACACGCAAAACAGCTTGTCAGAAGAGCCCTCTGACATAATGTGCTGCTGCCGAGACACAGGCCATAATCTGCAAACACTTAGCAATAATATGTAAAGTTCCTCTGCAGCGCCTCTACAGGGCAAATGTAGCATTACACAAATCTCACTGTAATCAATGGACTGTCCATGTAATACCTGGACGTGATAGGTCCTCCACAAAGAGAGTGAGACCCTCTATGTATTTGTTTTCCGCTCTCTGGCTAATTCACGGAGGTTACTAATGGAGAATTCCATTATTACAGGTGCAGTCAGAAGGGAAACCTCTTGTTGTTTCTGAGAACCTGTCCATTTTAGTAAATGCTTGTATTCCCCATGAAATAACTATGTTATTCCTTCTGGAAATGCAGGAAAATATTGAGATGAGCGAAGTTTTGAAAAATTTGATTCAGACGCTTCACCGAATTTTAAAAACAAATCCGGTCTGAATTAATTAATGACGAAGCACGTTAAAAAACGGCTATTTCCTGGCTTCAGAGAGCCTGTATAGTGATGTAGAACACTGTGCCTTGCAGTAACACGCATAGGGAGTCTGCTCTGGTAGTGAAATAATACTGTGAGTCAGTATGACATGTAGATGACAGGCGTCGCTCTTAGAGTCACTGCACACTTCACTTATTTGGGCAGTTACGGAGCCAAAACTGACCAAATAACTCAAGTGTGAACTCGATGTTAGCGTCAAGTATAAACAACTGTGCAGAGGCCCAAGATCCTACTATAGCGTGAAAGAGAGCACTCCTTATACACCGTCGTCAGCTGATTCCACATTAATTGCTAGAGAACCTGTTCATCACTGAAAGGATGGTAGACGGCTTAAAAGGAAAACAACAAAACTTTATCAATATATTAAAATGGAATTATCCCCAAACAAAATGTAAATACAACAAGGGCTGGTTTGGGTGGGTGACTGATGTGCTGCAGGACGGGTGCTCAATCGTGTTCTTGACCTACGCTGGGCACCACCTCATCCATAGGGCAGCACAGCACACCCACAGAACAATGTAAGCAGTCAGGCTGGGATTCTTGTGTACATATGATCCCAGTGCCTTGACCACATCTGTAAATATATGGGGTCCCTGTACGTAATAGAAGGGATCTGTACCAGCTAAATCCCCCAGGAACCCCCCTCTGCTGAGCTGCAATTATGAATGGCCTAACTGACCCTGCCTAATAAAACTAGCCCTGCTCGACGCGTTTCTGAATATTCTGTGGGTGTGCTGTGCTGCCCTATGGATGAGGTGGTGCCCAGCGTAGATCACGAACACGATTGAGCACCCGTCCTGCAGCACATCAGTCACCCACCCAAACCAGCCCTTGTTGTATTTACATTTCGTTTGGGGATAATTCCATTTTGATTTTGATATATTATTAAAGTTTTGTTGTTTTCTTTTTAAGCCGTCTACCCCCTTTCAGTGATTCACTTTTGGTTAGTGAAGCAAATACTTCTACTAATTACATATCGGTGAACAGCTACAGAACCTGTCCACCCCAAAATTAGTAGTATCAGGCCGCAATTTCACCCCAGAATCAAGGATTAATCAAGGATTACTTATGTATAAAAGAATGCGAACACCCCAGAATCTGTAGTATAGGACCGCTATTTTACCACAATTACAGAATCAAGGATTAATGGAATTACTTATGTATAAAAGAATGTGAATGACCTGAAATCATATTAGATCACTTTTTAACCCCAATTAGTGCAGCAAGGTATAATAGAATAGTCCCTATTAGCCGAGCTTTACACTGTCCTATTGGTCCCTGCTCTCTCCCTATAGTGTAGATCAGGCATGCTCAACCTGCGGCCCTCCAGCTGTTGCAAAACTACAACTCCTATCATTCCCGGACAGCCTACAGCTATCGGCCTACAGCAGAGCATGGTGGGAGTTGTAGTCAGTGCAGTTTCTAGGTAAAATTTCTCTCAGGGCGAGTGTCAAAAAAACTCCCCCCCCCCCCAGTGCGTGAGGTACAGTGAGTGAGCGCCGCCGCCCGCACTGCCTGCCTGTGGGGGGACATTATTTTTAATAAGGATCACTATGGACATTATTTAGAATGGAGGCTGCTGTGGATGTCATTATAACTGTATAATGTCTGATAGGCCTAGTCCTGAGTTATATTACCCTGCCCTGTCTAATAATGTACCCTGATACCCCTTAGTTATATTACTTAAGTGTAGTGTAAAATAATGTTGTTACATTTGATTATAATTATCCTTCTTTTATAACCAATCTAATCATGCAGCTATATCTAAACAGTAACATTCTTCCAAATGGACTTTCCATGGCCGAGCAGCTGCGCACGAGTCGTGTATCGTGTATGCATGGCTAGGACAACATGGTGCACACCTTCATTGGACCTGGAAATAGTGGAAATGCCGGAGTCTTAACACACTTCATCATCTGGCAGTCTGAAACTGGAATCTGGTCTTGTAGATGCCGCTAGAATTCTATCTAACGGAAGGTGTGATGGCATCACCACAATTTCTATTAAAGGAATCCATATTGTTTGAGCATAAGAGGGCATATTAAAATCTGTGTGATTTCATGTTTGTGGTAATAGCCAACACTCACAAGGTCCATAGATGGTTAATGATTACAAGACACTTGACTGTATTAATGCTTGACCTAATTTATGCCAATGCAGCTGAATAGAGGTGAGTCCCCATGGACGTGTTCCAATTTTTTGTGAAAAGTTGTCCAAGAAGAGTGAACTCATATGGGTGTGATGTTCTGGTGCCCATATACTTGTAGACGATGTCATCAATGAGTACAGTAGCGCTGCCTTAAAGTTCATCTGCTGTCAGAAAATAAAATAAATCAAGGTTTTTTGTTAAAGAGGATCTGTCAGCAGGATCAACCCCTTGTTACCAATGGGTAGGTAAGAAGATTATATGGCACTTGCTAACATAGCCTTTATTGAAATTATGTGCCATTTTCCATATTTAATAAGGTATGCCCCCTTGTATATTAGATCTATTGTTCTGTCCGCACTGAGGTCCTGTCCATAAGATGGCCGCTGATGGAGAGTCATGTGACCAGGGAAATCATCTCCATGTGATGTCTCCTCTATTCAAATACACTGCGCCTGTACTAAACTCCCAGCAGTGCAAGTGCAGATGGCAGGTGCAATTTGAATAGAGAAGACCTCACATGGAGCCGTTACTGCTGCTGATGCTGTTGGAAGTTTCTCACAACTTCTGAGACTGGTAGACCTCTTTATACATACCGATTTTGGATAATACCGGCCACTTCGACCTAGTGATAACTCCCTGCACCGCTATGCCAGGCATGCTAGCTTGGTATTCCACCCTTCTACTATGCTCTTCAGACCACCTTCTCTGAAGCCGGTCACTATCCAGCCAATTCTAATTATGGAACTATGGCACGAACCCTACATCCAGGGCATCTCTCGTCAGCCTCCTGTAACTGTAGCTACAGGAGACGTCACACAGTTTAGTGGGAGAAAACCCCTTATAACAGTTCCCTACTGCAGATCCACCACACAGAGGCGTCACATACAGCTTTTAGCCACTTGTTCCCCCTCCGACTAACATCTGAACGCTGCCATCTGCATCAGTATGGCATAGTAAAGCAATATTAACAATTTCTCCACGATTCAGTCCACCCTAAGGCCTCATGCACACGACCGTTGTTCTGGTCCAGATCCGAGCCGCAGTTTTTGCGGCTCGGGTGCGGACCCATTCACTTCAATGGGCCCGCAAAAGATTCGGACAGCACTCCGTGTGCTGTCCGTATCCGTTACTCCGTTCTGTGGCCCCGCAAAAAAAAAAAAATAACATGTCCTATTCTTGTCTGCGTTTTGCAGACAAGAATAGCCAGTTATAGTAAAGACTGTCTGTGCCGTTCTGCAAATTACGGAATGCAAAAGGACGCCATCCGTTTTTTTGCGGATCCGCAATTTGCAGACTGCAAAACACACAACAGTCGTGTGCGTGTAGCCTAAAATGGAGAAAAATACAGTTTTAATGCAGAGTATTTTCTTAACTCAATGAATGGATCATAGTCTCCATGTTTTTGTAAGGAAGGTGCCATCACCTCCCTACACCATTGCAGCAGCTCCAGCAAAATGGCCAACCCCTAATTTGTTTATCAAAAATAATTTTTTTAGTTAAATCAACATAAAAAAACTACCTGTGGATATAAATCACAATGGTTCTTAGAGATTTTTGGTGTCATCCATGTGTTGTCCACATCCATGTAGCTGTTACGAAAACGATAGAACATCTGCTATTCTTGTCCGTTTTGTGGGCAAGAATAGCCATTTCCATAATAGAGACCAAGGACATTTCCAAGGCCGTTATCCATATTTTGCGGATCTGCGGTTTGGAGACCACAGAATACATACAGTCATATGCATGTAGCCTTAATCAGTCATGGAGACACAAATAAAGGCTCCTCTGACAGTTATAAACATAGTAAAGTTGCACGGAAAGCAAAAACCTCACCGGTTTAAATAATTAAAGGCCTCTTGTCTAAACGCTTAATCCAAGCTCACATCCTGGTGAAAGACGACCTAGAGCTCGGTGTAGGGACTGCCTGCTATTGTGACTGATCTTTAGTAAATAATGCTACAAGCAGAAGAAGTGCTGACTCTTTCCGCACCCTCCAGAGATACCACCATACTGGAGAGAAGGTGTCAAGGAAGGGGAGCCCTCTAATGGAGGGGGACACACACTTACTGAGGGAGATCAGAGAACTGCGTTCAGAGATCAAGAAGCTAGAGAAAGAGAACCAAGAACTCAGAGGAGAATTAAGTCAAGTTGGACACAATACGATATGTGACAAGGAACGAGAGCTGAGAACTGGCATTAGGTGTGACCAGGCACAAAAGGAAGAGGTGATGTGCAAAGGCCTGCTACGCAGAAATGTGTCCGTCCAATCCGCCGACCTTCTGCAAGAACAGACAGGTACTGTACTAAGCTTCTAGTTACCCCCTAGGGGATGAGCATACCCTGTGTTATCTCTGCTAGATACTGTACAGCAGGACACTACAGCCGATCTCATGGCTATTTCTATGACGGTGTTCAGATATTGCCATCAGTATATTATAGTTATAGGATAGTTGTTTTTTAGAGTAATGCAAAGTGAAAGAGAATTAGGACTATTCTCATTAAAGGGGTTTTCTCATAAGTTCGATATTGATGACTATGGGTTAGCGAATTGCCCTTCGTATCCAAGATCCAAAGTCGATTTATTCACCAACTTTGTTTTAAAACTGTACGGAGACCTGCACAGCATTAAAATGTATGCGCTGCGCGAAGGCAAACTTCATTAAGTCCAAAGTCTCACGAGACTTCGGTGAAGAACTTCGGCCTTCAATTCTACGACTTTTAAAACGGCAATCCGAAGTCGGAGAGACTTTGGACCTAATGAAGTTTGCGCAGCGCATACATTTTAATTCTGTACAGAGACCGGTCTCTTTACAGCATTAAAACGAAGTTGGGAAACAAATCGTCTTCAGATCTTGGATCCAAAGTGTGACTTGCTCACCCCTATTGATGACCTCAGGATAGGTCATCAATATCTGATTGTGGGGGTCCGACTTCCGGCACCCCCACTGATCAGATGTTTCAAGAAGCCACAGCGCTTGGGTAAATACTGCGGCCTCTTCCTAGACCAGTGAGGTCACGTTTGTTGGTCACATGACCTAGGTGCAGCTCAGTCCCATTCGAGTTTCACTGGAATACCCTTTAAACCTAAAATCTACTCCAGATACTGGCACATTCTGGACGGACGTTTTTGTATCTATAAGCTGGTCTAGTCAGCTTACTCTGCACCAACCATTTGGCATACATTATTACATTTAACCCTTCAGGACCTTTTCATGTTTTACCCCCTGCCTTCCCAGAGCCATAACTTTTAGTTTTCTATTCACATAACTGTATGAGGGCTTGTTTTTTTGCAGGACAAGTTGTGCTTGCATATGATGTAGTGGGAAGCTGGCAGCTGTGCCATAGTTTTATGGGTTTTGTTTTTACAGTCTTGTCTATGCGGTAAAACTGACCTGTTACCTTCATTCTCCAGGTCAGTATGATTACATTGATATCACATCTATATCGTTTTTCTTGTGTTTTAGCACAACTAAAAAACAATGGGGGAAAAAAATCAGTTTTTTCTTTGCATCGCTATATTCTGGCCTCCATAACTCTTTTATAGTTAGGTCTACTGAGATGTATGAGGGATAATTTTATCCTGTCAATCAAAGTGCAGAGGTTGTGACAGTTGCAGAGAGAGCAGAGCCTCTAGGAGTAACGTTAACGCCCCCATTGCTCCTAGAGGTTCATTTGCATATATTAAAACATCATTTTCTCAGCAATGCGGGCACATATGAACATAGGACCAACACAGATGCCCCCAGCTGCCAAGTGCACATGTAACAGGTCTACCAGTGCCATAGGTACAAATCTGCTGACTGATGCCCTTTAATAAGCATGGTGCAAAGCATCTACGGCAGTCTTTTACTGCAGATTGCCTGAGAATTCTGCTGCATTTTGATTAGTAAATCTCCCTCAATATTTGTTTAAACATATCAAATATCGCAAAGTACGTAGAGCAAAATGTGCAGCAGGCCGCCACCTGGGGCCCTAAATAATGGCTCGAGTACCCAGGTGTAGGAATGGCCGAGTGCTATAGGGTGCCTAAAATGTCCCTTAATGTTTTGTGAGTGTCACAGTGCTCCTACCTGGATACGACTGGAACCCCAGGAGTTGGCTCCGAAGCAGACAAATAGGGGTAGTAATTGAGGGATGAAAGAAATAACTTGAGTCCAGACCTTGTGATGAAGTTGAATTGCAGCTTTACTTTGATAAACTTTCATGCAAAACAATCGTCAAACTTGATCTTGCTCCCAGCAGGCTTTAGCATTAAAACGCTGGCT
Source organism: Bufo gargarizans (assembly GCF_014858855.1). NCBI lineage: Eukaryota > Metazoa > Chordata > Amphibia > Anura > Bufonidae > Bufo > Bufo gargarizans. Next base: position 139,440,619 of record NC_058083.1, on the reverse strand, counting down.
GGTGAACCAGGCACATTACATATAAACATAACAGTTGCAAAATAGGAAATGCACAGTGTTTGGACCTGAAATAAATACACATGATGACATGAGGTTAACCAATAAAGACAGTAGCGGGGTGCAAAGGTGGTAATGCCACTCTGGGGAGTTACACATGTAGTCTGAGCTCTTTTACTCTCTTCATCAGCATTCATAGCGTCATATCATCTATCTTCATTTATAAATCCTTATTACATACGTGTAATTGAAGGACATCATGAACTTGTCATGTACAAGCCTAGTCCCAGACATGACACATACCGGGACACGTGCAGCCCATACATTAGTTATCACTTCATACCCACAGGACAGAATTAAGTCGTTTCATGAATCTGTTTGAACTCCACTTCCATATCACTCTATTCTCCAGGCGAAAAGTGTTTAATGTATTAAAGATGATTTCTCTGTATTGGAAATATATTTTTATTATACGCACGCTGGATCACATGTATGTTAGAGAGAAATTCTGGAACGTAAATTGCACATAGAACAGACATAAGTACATTATGGTAATGTGAACTGATGAAAGCCTCTAACTCTAATATGAAGGTTTACCATTTAATGTCTTTTACCTCTTCAGTGCCAGAGGTTTCTGCTAATTGTCAGTTTCTGTCTTTTTTGGAGAGAAAATTGGTTGAACTTGAACCACCAAAAACACACATTTTCTGGCAGCACACATCATAGACATTGTAAAAGCACTATTCAATGTAAGGCTACTTTCACACTAGCGTTCGGGCGGATCCGTTCTGAACGGATCCGCTCATAATAATGCAGACGGAGGCTCCGTTCAGAACGGATCCGTCTGCATTAAAATGGCAAAAAAAAAGCTAAGTGTGAAAATAGCCTCGGACGGATCCGTCCAGACTTTCAATGTAAAGTCAATGGGGGACGGATCCGCTTGAAGATTGAGCCACATTGTGGCATCTTCAAACGGATCCGTCCCCATTGACTTACATTGTAAGTCTGGACGGATCCGCACGGATCCGCACACCTCCGCACGGCCAGGCGGACACCCGAACGCGGCAAGCAGCGTTCAGCTGTCCGCCTGTCCGTGCGGAGGCGAGCGGAGCGGAGGCTGAACGCCGCCAGACTGATGCAGTCTGAGCGGATCCGCTCCATTCAGACTGCATCAGGGCTGGACGGAGGCGTTCGGGTCCACTCGTGAGCCCCTTCAAACGGAGCTCACGAGCGGACCGACGAACGCTAGTGTGAAAGTAGCCTAATGTGTCACTTTTATGTTACATTGTATTATTAATTAAAATAATGACAAATCATATCAGTTAATATCTTGTAGACTTATTGTCAAAACTCTACCAAATCCAGAATTAAGTACATGGAATACATGTGTCTGAAAACACCACAAAACTACAAAATGTGGTACACAAATTACTAGGTGGTAACATGCAAATAGGGGATGAGCCACATGAACCCATGTATTTACTGGCAAAGGAAAACTGGGATCTTTATCAGCACTAGAGATCCCATATGCCATTGTCTTATTTATTAATTGCTGGCAGTCCGTGAGCCAGAAACTGTAGGCTTCGCCAGCTAGGGTCTGGCATACGTTACAGTAAATCAAGCAGGCTGTGTGAAGCCCCACCCCTTCCAATAAGCCACACCCCCTTTGTCGACATTAGAAAAGTGGTGAGAAGCTCCAAAAGTCACAAATTATAGAGTAAATTGAACAACTGGAATTATATTTATTGCTATCTAACTAGTGGCATTTACAGAACTTATTGCTATACTATGTGATACATTGCGATACTTTAGGACATCTATGCAATACATAAATACAGCATTCGATAGATATAACGAATGCATATAATTTATTAGGAGACCAAACTAACTTCATTATTGTTCTATATTCATCTCTACCGAATTACGGGCATTTATAGAACTTATTGCAATACTGTGTGATATACAGTAGTGCGATACTTAAAGGGGTATTCCCATCACAATGATCACTGTTTAATCTGTTAATGATGTGCCAGTGATCATTTTTGTAAATATATTGTATTGCCAAATTCCCACCCTTCTTTATAAAATTCTTTCCCTCCTACCTCATTGTTGTCATATTGCAGGCATGGCCAACCTGCGGCTCTCCAGCTGTTATAAAAACTACAACTCCCACCATGCCCTGCTGTAGGCTGCTAGCTGTAGGCAGTCTGGGCATGCTGGGAGTTGTAGTTTTGCAACAGCTGGAGAGCCTCAGGTTGGCCATCCCTGTCATATGGTATCCCATAGATACGGTCACTGCTCGCCTCCCGAATTTATGGGCCGCGCTTGCACTGAAGACACTTTATTTTCAAGCAGCTGGCCGCTCATTGCAGTCCTGAATGCGCAGGCTGCCGCACATGCGCAAGGCTTATTTCTTCAGTGCCCTTTATGCAGTGCGGCTCTGTATGAGACACAGCACTAAAGAAATAAGCTTTGCGCATGCGCGGCAGCGTGAGCTCTCAGGACTGCAATGAGCGGTCAGCTGGTTAAAAAAAAAAATCTTCTGCACAAGCGCGGCCCAGGGATTTGGGAGAGAAGCGGTGGCCATAGGAGACACATGAACGAGCACGCAAGGAGTGTGATGTCAGAAAGAGGTGTGGCAGGGCTTCACTCAAACTGCCTAAGCCCATCCAGCCTTAGAAGCAGGAAACCAGGAAGTGAACAGCAGAGCTGGCTGCAGGTGAGGATGAAATAGCAAGATGGGAAAACCCCTTTAAGGACATCAACGAATTTCAATGCGATACTCAAATACTAATTTGGACAGACTTAGCTAATGCATATAAGGAGACCTAAATAATCACATTACTGTTTTATAGACTTGTGTGAAACAACTGAAAATATGTCATATTCTAGGTTCTTCAAAGTAGCCACCTTTTGCTTTGATTACTGCTTTGCACACTCTTGGCATTCTCTTGATGAGCTTCAAGAGGTAGTCACCTGAAATGGTTTTCACTTCACAGGTGTGCCCTGTCAGGTTTAATAAGTGGGATTTCTTGCCTTATAAATGGGGTTGGGACCATCAGTTGCGTTGTGGAGAAGTCAGGTGGATACACAGCAAGTAAAGAAAAATGAGTGGCCTTCATTACTTTAAGAAATGAAGGTCAGTCAGTCCGAAAAATTGGGAAAACTTTGAAAGTGTCCCCAAGTGCAGTCACAAAAACCATCAAGCGCTACAAAGAAACTGGCTCACATGCGGACCGCCCCAGGAAAAGGAGACCAAGAGTCATCTCTGCTGCGGTGGATAAGTTCATCCGAGTCACCAGCCTCAGAAATCGCAGGTTAACAGCAGCTCAGATTAGAGACCAGGTCAATGCCACACAGAGTTCTAGCAGCAGACACATCTCTAGAACAACTGTTAAGAGGAGACTGTGTGAATCAGGCCTTCATGGTAGAATATCTGCTAGGAAACCACTGCTAAGGACAGGCAACAAGCAGAAGAGACTTGTTTGGGCTAAAGAACACCAGGAATGGACATTAGACCAGTGGAAATCTGTGCTTTGGTCTGATGAGTCCAAATTTGAGATCTTTGGTTCCAACCACCGTGTCTTTGTGCGACGCAGAAAAGGTGAACGGATGGACTCTACATGCCTGGTTTCCACCGTGAAGCATGGAGGAGGAGGTGTGATGGCGTGGGGGTGCTTTGCTGGTGACACTGTTGGGGATTTATTCAAAATTGAAGGCATACTGAACCAGCATGGCTACCACAGCATCTTGCAGCAGCATGCTATTCCATCCGGTTTGCGTTTAGTTGGACCATCACTTATTTTTTAACAGGACAATGACCCCAAACACACCTCCAGGCTGTGTAAGGGCTATTTGACCATGAAGGAGAGTGATGGGGTGCTGCGCCAGATGACCTGGCCTCCACAGTCACCGGACCTGAACCCAATCGAGATGGTTTGGGGTGAGCTGGACCGCAGAGTGAAGGCAAAAGGGCCAACAAGTGCTAAGCATCTCTGGGAACTCCTTCAAGACTGTTGGAAGACCATTTCAGGTGACTACCTCTTGAAACTCATCAAGAGAATGCCAAGAGTGTGCAAAGCAGTAATCAAAGCAAAAGGTGTCTACTTTGAAGAACCTAGAATATGACATATTTTCAGTTGTTTCACACTTTTTTTTGTTATGTATATAATTTAACATGTGTTAATTCATAGTTTTGATGCCTTCAGTGCGAATATACAATTTTCATAGTCATGAAAATAAAGAAAACTCTTTGAATGAGAAGGTGTGTCCAAACTTTTGGTCTGTACTGTATGTGGAAGTCAATGAAGGGAGAGAGATTCAGCCAGGTATAATCCAATGTAAGGAATACACAGGACTCATTATAGTAAAAAAAATTGGCTACTAAATTACTCTGTCAAGCCAAATTCCTAGATTCGTCTATATTTGCAAAATATGATAACAGAATATACAGGGGATTAAACAGGCTGAACTAAACCTCTCAAATATTGTTAACTTGAAATATGTGCATTTTAGACATTTGAAGATACGCGTGTATACTAGGACATCTCTATTTATAGTATCCTATTTTTATTTTTCATTTTTTATTCTCTATTAGTAACATTATATTTTAAAAAAAATTCAAATAAAGTCCTATATTTTAATTCTCATAGTGGTTCTAAATGGTGAGTGCCTATTATTTCTTTATAAGCTAAATATGGTAAATGATTTGTGACTTTTTTACACCACAATAGTGGTATAAACACTTTAGTAAATGCTCCAATGCAATAAGTACCACATCTCAGTGCTGCTTAGCTTTAAGCCAAACAGTGAAGTCAGTAAAAACTGCAAATCTACCAGCCAACCCGAGACTTTGGCCAACAAAAAAAATCTAAACAAAATGATCTGGCCATATGCCACTATTGACTAGGATGATGAGACCCTCCCAACACAATTTCCACATCCCCAGCAGACTTTCAACGGGCCGCTACTCCCCAGGGCCCTTTAAAAGGAAAAAGAGTACTTGTTTTCGTGACGCCAGTTGCAGTGAAGCAACAAGGGCACAGGGCCCCTTTTTAGTGATGTAGTGGATGGTACCCAGGTGTAGGAATGCCAGAGTGGTGTACAGTGGCCTAAATGTCCCTTAATGTTGGTGCACGTGTCACGGTGCTCCTACCTGGATATGCTGGACCCTAGGAGTTGGCTCCAAAGCAATAAAAAGGGGGTTGTTGATGAAGGGAATGAATAATAAATTGAGTCCAGACCTTGCGGTGAAGTTGATAACAGCTTTACTTTGCATAAACGTTTCTCTAAACAGACTCAGGCTTTATCTTGGCTCCCAGCAGGCTTTAGCATGTAAAATGGCAGGCAAACTCATCTCTGCTACATCTGGTGCTCTCTGGCTCTGCTGTGCTGACAGGCCTAAATAGAGTCTCTGCTTCTGCAGGATGCTGCAAATTCTCTCTTGTAGTCTGACTCTAGGTTAGTCCATTGAACTATATTTCCTAGCTTTAGAGGCTCCAAGCTTCTGCCTCCACATCCAGCTGAGCTGAAGGTGCTCCAGCTGGCCTGGGCAAGGCATGTCCAACGGGGACGTTCACCTGCTTCCTTCCCCTAGCAGGGGTTAAGCTGAACTGACTCCTCACTAACTAGTCTTCTCCCTTCCCTAGATAGAGGGTTAGAATGGGAAGAAGGGTTCCATTCTCCATAAGTGTAACTTTGCCATACTTGCTGCCACCCTTTGGTGAACCAGGCACATTACACTTTAACATAACAGTTGCGAAATAGGACTTTTTATGGACTTGTGCCCAGAACTGAACTGCGTATTCCAGTAGAGGCCACACCAACGCTTTGTATGGTGGCAATATTACATCCCGGTCCTGCGAGTCCATACCTGTTTTAATACAGGACAAAATTCTCACTGCCATTGTATGCTGTTATTTAGTCTATGATCCACTAATAATCTACTTATGGTTGATTAAGAGTATAAAATCCTTCCTAGGTGTCAGAGTCCATGCCCTGGAGAAGTCAAATAAAATACAAAACTCGAGCCAGTATCATGCAGCCCGTGCAAGCCTTTTTAGGACTCCATAAAGCGCTGGGCACAAAATAGAACAAAATAGGCAAAAGTACTATTTGCAATGATCTGTCCCAAATTCTTTTCATACTGCCTTCCAATACACCTACATCTGTTAATTTGTACACCTACCAGACAATAAGTCAGTGGGGAGCGTGTGATATTGAGGACACTCTCTGGATGCTCAATAAGGCCAAATAAAAAAAAGATTTTTAGCCCAAATCAGTAAAATGCAATCATAAAAAAAATGATGTCCAAAGGTGTTGATAGGCTTTAAAATGCTCTTAAAAAAAAAGAGAAAATGATTGCCGACACCCATAACTTTTAAATTTTTTGCCAACTGAGCTGTATAGGGGCTCATTTTTTTGCCGGGCAAGTTGTAGTTTTTTTTAATACCACTATAGGATACATGGAATCTTTTAATAGTTATAATTACATTTTTTGGAGAAATGAGGTAACCAAAAAACGACAGCGCTGGCATAGGGGTTTTTGTTTTTACACTTTTTCAGTAGTATAGTAAAGAGTAAAAAAAACTGAGTAGTCTGCTTTCTCTGTATTTTCACAAGTCCATTTACACTAGGTAATAGCTATCTCATAAGGTTCCATGTTACAACATACTGTAGCATATTCTAGATGTTATGCTATAAACGTGTGCCCTTGAAGACCCTGAGTACTTAAACTGTATTACCCAACCTTACATGTTGTATCTTAAGTTCTAGACCATAGCGTCCATTTAAGAAAATGATTCTTCCTGTTTTATAGGATCTGAGAAACTGAAAAAAATGAAAGGTAATCACCAGTCATAATCTAAGAACAGTAAATTGCTGTAGTAAACTTAGAGAAAAGAAATTTAAGGTTCATGAAATTGCATACCACATGCTAATAATGGCTCATGTGGTGTTTTAGAAGCAGCATTTCTATCCACGAGCCATTTGATAAATCAGCATGAATATGACATGAAATATAAGGCTGTTTTCACACTTGCGTTGTGGCAGAAGATCTCTGTACCGGAATTAAACGGATCCGTTTTGGTTTTGCACATCAGGACACATCCAATCCGTTAGGATGCGGTTGTGTAAAATCAAAACTAAATACATTGAAAGTCAATGGGTAACGGATCCAGTTTTTTAGACTCCTAAAAAAAACTGATCAGTCACCATTGACTTACATTGTTTTTAGTGCCGGATTCGTTTTTTTCCGTTTTTATGACTGGACTTAAAACCACAGCTTGCAGCAGTTATGTGTCTGGTCACAAAATGGAATTCTGCCAGAAGAGAAGACATCCTGATGTATCCTGAACAGATCTCTTTCCATTCAGAATGCATGAGGTACAAACGGAAACATATATTTCGAGTATTGAGATTCTCTGCTGGATTCTAATACCGGAAAACAACAACGCAAGTGTGAAAGTAGCCTAAATGCTTTATACTATGCAAAATAAACCCATAGTAGACCTGTGCAAGCTGGTGATAAAGATTAATACCCCAAACAATTCTGTTTTCCTTTCAGGCACTGCAATGACTGTCCGTCGGTATTCTATGTCCTCTCTCCATTCAAGCTCTGAACACTGTAAGCACAGTGAACACCTGAAAAGACGTTCAAGTAGTGAAACACTACCAGGACCAAACCAGAACCAAAAGTCTGACACTGATCTTCAGTTAGCCAAAGATGAGGAAACTGCTGCTGAAATGCTGGTTGTGAATATCCCCAAGACGAGATCATTCCAGCAATATATGCACAAGTGCAGGTACTAGTTCCAGTGCGGTGACCAATTGCATGTATCAGCATTAAAGGGGTTGTCTAACCCCAGAAGAAAATAGAGAGCAATGTGAAACTATGTAAAATAAATAAAATAAAAAACACTCAACTTTTGAAAGCCCCTCTGTTCCAGTGCCAAGACTTCTACTCTTGCTGCTTCTAGTCCTTGGTGGACCAGAAATGTTAATATCCGCTCAGTGGTGAGGTGCCCCTGAATGGCACATGACTGCGGAGCCTTTGTGGAAGGGCTTTCAAAAAGTAAGTGGGGTTTTACTTTGTTTAACACAAATTTGTGGCACTCATATTTGAGGGTGTCAGACGACCTCTTAAAGGGAACCTGTCATGTGGATATTTGATTATAATCTAACTAATTATATACAATCATGAACTACTAAAAAGTGCCTTAGATGTATTCACTTACTGGTGTGACAGATGGTTACCTCATAATATACACACAAAGATGCCGCGTGCTGCATGCTAATGAGCTGATTTGAGTCCATCGTGATGTCATTGAGTCCAGCGTATATTTAATTCAGAGCTGTAGCCACTCCCCTGCCCACCTGCTGCTGATTCATATGGAAAATAACTGTCATTCAGCAGCAGGTAGGCGGAGAGAGTCAGGAGCTCATGAATATTCATGACTCATCATTATCAGCTGGAGCTTTTCAATACAGGATGTTGGCAGATTGACTGTGTCAATTAAAGAAAGTGACCCAGCATTGTGCTAAGAGAATCAGTCACTTATTTATGTTGCCCTTAGTTAGGACACCATAAAACTGGTGACAGGTTCCCTTTAAGTCTTATTGGAATTTTTGACATAAGAACAATTGTGGTAACAAAGCAGATCACAAGAGTATCGTTACAAGGGTTTTATTGCCACACAAGCATGGTATATACTATGAGTAACAAGCATAATTAACCCGCACACAGAATAGGACTAAGCTATTTCATGAGAAATACCTAAGATTAGTCTTTGAAAAACCCAGGCATTGTATTGGTAGGTGACACATATTGTATATATGGTGCCCACTGAGAACTAAATCTCTGATATTTTGAGAGTTTCAGTAAAAAAATACGTTCCATAGAAAAGTTGTGTTGCAGGACCTCTAAAAACTCCTCTATAGTAAGACCCTGAGCAGATTTCCACATATAACTAGCCTGGCAGCAACCAGAATGTGACTAAATAGCATCCAATGTCTGAACGGGATATTACGCATTTTTTTAAAGAAAAAAGCCAAGGCCAGGTCAAGGGGAAGAGCGGATTGGCATAAACGGGAGGCAAACTTAATAATCCTGTGCCAAAAGAGGGACACTCTGGGACACGACCCCTACATTTGTAAAAGAGAGCCCTTACCACCGCAACCATGCCAGCAACACTCTGTGTAGGACAGGTCTGTTTTATGTATAGTAACAGGTGTCATATGCCATCTAAGAGTTATCTTTTCTTGCATGATCCCAAATTTCAACCCCCTTGGCGAAACATTTGGCAAAACATTTAGGCCATATAGTGGCCTCTTGCCAATCAGAAGCAAGGTAAGTCTGAGACCAATCCTGCTCCGACTTTTACATAAGAAACAGATTTCTGGAAGGACACTGTTGTGATGCTCATGGAGTACAACAAGGAAATCCCACAAAGTCCAGCTAGAGAATTAACCCTTCTATATAACAGTTACTTAAATATTTTACTTTATTAAATATCTCAATACATATACTGAATGTCCATGGTAGGTACCATTACATGTCTGGCTAGGTAGGTTTAGTCGTGGGCGGGGACAGTGTCCCTATTATGAACCCTGTACTAAACCCTTTGCCCAGGGACGGCCCCTAATGGTGGGGACTCCCTGTCCTCGAGCCTAAAACTAACAGCTCCTATGTAGCCCTCGCTGTTAGGGAAAGCCTATATAGTGAGGGACCTACATGGACAGCAAAACAAGACAAACATAAAATAAGTGCGCCATGTATACGGCCCTAGTGATATATGAACATCAGAAGGTACACGACGCACCAGACTAACTTATTAAGAAACACCCTGTGATAAGGATGTTTATGGTCACCCAGATATATGGACCAAACCATATATCTGGGTGACCATAAACATCCTTATCACAGGGTGTTTCTTAATAAGTTAGTCTGGTGCGTCGTGTACCTTCTGATGTTCATATATCACTAGGGCCGTATACATGGCACACTTATTTTATGTTTGTCTTGTTTTGCTGTCCATGTAGGTCCCTCACTATATAGGCTTTCCCTAACAGCGAGGGCTACATAGGAGCTGTTAGTTTTAGGCTCGAGGACAGGGAGTCCCCACCATTAGGGGCCGTCCCTGGGCAAAGGGTTTAGTACAGGGTTCATAATAGGGACACTGTCCCCGCCCACGACTAAACCTACCTAGCCAGACATGTAATGGTACCTACCATGGACATTCAGTATATGTATTGAGATATTTAATAAAGTAAAATATTTAAGTAACTGTTATATAGAAGGGTTAATTCTCTAGCTGGACTTTGTACTGTTTCATTGACCCATTCATTAATAAACCTATCCTCAATTGCTGGATGTTGTGTTCAACAAGGAAATCCCCCCTGTTTTACCCTCCCGGGAAGAAAGGAACCGTGCACATTCTATTGGTATCTTGGGCAACTGGGGCTTACCATTGAGTATGTGGCGAAGAATTAGGTATTTCTAAAAGTCCCTCTGGGGAGGGAGCAGCATGCCCAGAGGTCTGTAAACGTGGCCAGAATTCCATCATGAAAAAGGTCCCCAATAGTTATCATGCCACGGCGACTTCAATCATCCAGGTCAAAATCTGAGGAGAGGCAGGATAGATATAATAAGGTAAGTTGTGTGACTAGAGCAGAGGGGCTCTCCTTATGAGTGCGTCTAAGGTCTCTCCAAGCTTGGCAATGGTCTAATCTTCCTCTAAAACCCCCCACCAAGGTAGTGCTGAAGCATAACAAAGACGGCAGAGAGGTTGAAGGCTGCCATTTCTCCATCCCCACCCGTAAGTTGTCTAGATTGCCACCAGTTCCTCATTTGCTTGAAAATACAGGCTTTATGGTATTTCCTAACATCCGGAACTCCCATGCCTCCGCGCTCCAACGAGCAAGTCAATGTGCTAAAATTAACCCTAGGCTTTTTATATTGCTAAATAAAATCTAGCAGCAATTTTTGTGGTTTAATATAATAAACTGGGACATCGGAATAGCCACAGCTCTTAATACATATAAAATAACAGGCAACAGCGTCATCTTAATAACATACAACCCTTGCAAATACTTATATATAAAAAGACTTTACTGGTAACATAAAGTTGACAAAACAAAGGATATTACATAAAGATACAGATACTACAAATACAACACATAACATGGAATACACCATCACACACAGCTGCCTCCGTTCCTGCCCTCCCTGGATGCTAAGCAAATGTGGCTAATAATATGTATGTATATACAGTATATCCAGATTCCACCAAATACTGGATCTACTCCTCTAACCAACTCACATCCAGTACCTGAACATTAGTACATGTACATATAGAGACTCACGCATAAATAGCATAAATATCTACTGGTAATACAATTGCAGACTACAAATATCTATATGTACACATATAAAGTCTACTGGGATATTATACTTATATACAGACACAGAAAGCACACATATGATATAACTTAGCTTGCTGCTGAAGTGCTGTTCATCCTGCGGTGCCAGGAAGAGAGCTAGCCACCCCAAGTTTCACATATATGTTCCTGTGTCTCAGCCCCCACCATCGACTCCACCCTATGACCAGCCAAATATCTTCCCAATCTGTTGGCCAAGAGAATGTTGTCCAACTGCTATACAGGTCCTTCTCAAAAAATTAGCATATTGTGATAAAGTTTATTATTTTCTGTAATGTACTGATAAACATTAGACTTTCATATATTTTAGATTCATTACACACCAACTGAAGTAGTTCAAGCCTTTTATTGTTTTAATATTGATGATTTTGGCATACAGCTCATGAAAACCCAAATTTCCTATCTCAAAAAATTAGCATATTTCATCCGACCAATAAAAGAAAAGTGTTTTTAATACAAAAAAAGTCAACCTTCAAATAATTATGTTCAGTTATGCACTCAATACTTGGTGGGGAATCCTTTTGCAGAAATGACTGCTTCAATGCGGCGTGGCATGGAGGCAATCAGCCTGTGGCACTGCTGAGGTGTTATGGAGGCCCAGGATGCTTCGATAGCGGCCTTAAGCTCATCCAGAGTGTTGGGTCTTGCGTCTCTCAACTTTCTCTTCCCAATATCCCACAGATTCTCTATGGGGTTCAGGTCAGGAGAGTTGGCAGGCCAATTGAGCACAGTAATACCATGGTCAGTAAACCATTTACCAGTGGTTTTGGCACTGTGAGCAGGTGCCAGGTCGTGCTGAAAAATTAAATCTTCATCTCCATAAAGCTTTTCAGCAGATGGAAGCATGAAGTGCTCCAAAATCTCCTGATAGCTAGCTGCATTGACCCTGTCCTTGATAAAACACAGTGGACCAACACCAGCAGCTGACATGGCACCCCAGACCATCACTGACTGTGGGTACTTGACACTGGACTTCAGGCATTTTGGCATTTCCCTCTCCCCAGTCTTCCTCCAGACTCTGGCACCTTGATTTCCGAATGACATGCAAAATTTGCTTTCATCCGAAAAAAGTACTTTGGACCACTGAGCAACAGTCCAGTGCTGCTTCTCTGTAGCCCAGGTCAGGCGCTTCTGCCGCTGTTTCTGGTTCAAAAGTGGCTTGACCTGGGGAATGCGGCACCTGTAGCCCATTTCCTGCACACGCCTGTACACGGTGGCTCTGGATGTTTCTACTCCAGACTCAGTCCACTGCTTCCGCAGGTCCCCCAAGGTATCGGTCCTTCTCCACAATCTTCCTCAGGGTCCGGTCACCTCTTCTCGTTGTGCAGCGTTTTCTGCCACACTTTTTCCATCCCACAGACTTTCCACTGAGGTGCCTTGATACAGCACTCTGGGAACAGCCTATTCGTTAAGAAATTTCTTTCTGTGTCTTACCCTCTTGCTTGAGGCTGTCAATGATGGCCTTCTGGACAGCAGTCAGGTCGGCAGTCTTACCCATGATTGCGGTTTTGAGTAATGAACCAGGCTGGGAGTTTTTAAAAGCCTCAGGAATCTTTTGCAGGTGTTTAGAGTTAATTAGTTGATTCAGATGATTAGATTAATAGCTCGTTTAGAGAACCTTTTCATGATATGCTAATTTTTTGAGATAGGAATTTTGGGTTTTCATGAGCTGCATGCCAAAATCATCAATATTAAAACAATAAAAGGCTTGAACTACTTCAGTTGGTTTGTAATGAATCTAAAATATATGAAAGTCTAATGTTTATCAGTACATTACAGAAAATAATGAACTTTATCACAATATGCTAATTTTTTGAGAAGGACCTGTATATTTGTGTGGTCATCAGACCACTGGGTCTGGCTGCGAACCATATTTTCCTGTAGCCTGTATGAGATCCAGCTAAACATGTTCAGCGAGGACATCACCATCAGCAGAGACGTTTCAGGATTCGTAATGGCGACAAAAACGTTGTCGGTGTACAAACCAATCTTATGTTGCATCCAACCTACATGCAAAAATGGTAGATGACGGTGGGCACCGCGGACAGGTTCCATTGCAAATCTGAAAGGGATCTGACAGCCAGCCAGATGAAAACAGATGAGCTGAAAAAGATGACTACAAAGCCATTATTGCAGACTTTATGAAACCATCAAAACCAAACTCAAATAGCCCAATGAACTCTATTGAACGTCTTCTCTGCGTCCAGGCAAAGAGCAGAGAAGCGTTCAAGATCAACGGGCCACGTGGACCAGATTCACCAGTCTCCGTGAGCCATCTGAGGACTGTCGGCCATACACAAACCCTTTCTGATCCATGCGGACCAAGGAAGGGATAATGTGTAACAGGCCATTCACCAGAATAACAGGCCATTCACCAGAATTTTGGCAGAAAGCTTGATGTCCGTATTTAACACTGAAATGGGCCTACAATTTTCCAGACAGACTGAGGGTTTCCCTTACTTTGGTGAGGTTATGTTTATGGCAGTTAATATTTCTGCCGGAAATTGACCGGAGTCCGCCTCTGCATTAAAAAGTCTAACCAAGTAAGGGGAGAGAACTGGTTGGAAGCTTTTATAATATAAGTCTGCAAAGCCATCCGGCCCAGGTGCTTTAAGCATCTTCAGAGATCTAATGGCCTGCTTTCCCTTCTCCACAGAGATGTCTTGTTTTAAGGACTGAGCTTGTGACTCTGAGATGCACAGCAGGGAGCTGGATACCAGGAAATGATCAATGTCATCCTGAACGGGCTGTGGAGTGCCCCCATTATCCTTCAAGTTAAACAGAGAGCAATAATAATCATGGAAGCAGTCCACTATCTGATGTGGATGAGTTTTTAGAAGCATTAGGATCCAGTAAGTAAGCTATTTTGTGGCGTTCCATGAACCCCTTGAGATGCCTAGCTAATAGGGCACTCTTTTTGTTGTCGTGAAGATAATAATACAACTTAGCCTATCTAGTGGCAAATTTGTGTTACATAGCTAACAACGAACACAGGGAACGTCTAGCGAGTAGAAGTTGGGATGCTAGAGTGGCCGAGGGAGCTATCTTATTAACGGCTTCGAAATTTGATATACAGGAAAGTAAGGTTTTTAATTCTGCATTCCTATGTTTCCTTACCCTCGCGCCATACTGAATGAACAGGCAGCACATGACCTCCTAATGCGCATTCCATAACACAAATGGGTCTGGCATGGACAGGGCATTAGTATCAAAATAATGTTCAAGAACAGAATACAAATTTTGTGCATATACCAGATGATCCAAGAGGGATTCATTCATACGCCACAGGAGGTGGTGGGGAATCCGCATCTTTAAGGGTTAAAATAACTGGGGCATGGTCTGACCATGATATTAACCCTATAGAAACATCCAATACATTACATAATACATGAGTCGGTAATAGAAAAAGATCTATTCTAGAATATGTGTAATCCCTCTCCGACCCATGAACACAACACCAGACATCATGACGGTCATACTCCCTTAATACTGAGGGCATATTAGAGCTTGATTGCGAGGCTGACGTGGAATCCAGGGAGGAATCCAGTACTATATTAAAATCTCCCAAATAACTACAGTCCCCCTGCAAAGTGGACTTACTTTTCTCAAATCCCTCCAGCCCTTCAGAGTGTACTGTCAGTGCTACAGTATCTCTAACAGCCAATAACATCCCCCTCCCTTTTATTCTCAGAAGCGGAGGCTAAAAAGATTTAGGGAAATTTAGGGTGTTTACATAAAGGAAATTTATCAATGTCAAAATATGTCTCCTGTACCATAGGAATATCACAACGCTATGTCAAAGCCTCCTTCCACATCAGCCTACTCTTAAATGGACTGTTCAAGCCCCTAACATTAAAGGATAGTAGTTATTAGACATGTTATACTTGTGAAGTCAGAGCGACTTAACTCTGACGACGTGATCTGCATAGAAAAGGTGCGGAAAAAAACGTTGTACCATGTATGAAAGAAACCTGATCAAAAGAAACCCTAAAAAACAAGCAAAACAGAACTATTGCTGTAAGGCACGATGGTAATTAGTGGGCCCACAGAATTGCAGACAGGTGGAGGAGTAACTCCAAAACACTGATTCGGGCAGAGCTCAGTCAATGTAGTGCACAACCTAATGTCCCAGGTGAAATAAATTCTACTGAAAGGTGGGAAGTTTTATATGCATATTATAACTAGGGATGAGCGAATTGACTTTGGATGTTTCATCCAAAGTCGATTCGCTCATCCCTAATTATAACCAATACAAAACCTACAAAAAATGCAAGACTGCTTATAATGAATTGATGCTTTATTACAAAATCACATATATTTCACAAACATGATTAAAAAGAAATATAGTGCAGGAGATAAAAGACGACATCACTGGAGGAAACATACAGCGGATACATGTCCATATATCAGTCCATTATGTAATACATGGAAGAGTAAAGTGCTAATGCAAAAAAATCATCATCTATAATCAAGAGGACATGGGGCAATTACCCATACTGCGTCTCCTCCAGGATGGTGCCAACCCCAACGCTCTAATTATAACCATCAGCTCGCCTGTCATCAGGGTGAAATATAGCCTCAGCAAGCCTCACGTTGGTGAGGAGAGCCTTTACCAGATGACTTGCTGGAGCTTGGAGACTTGGGAATGGCCACTTAAAGCCATCCTCTGGGGTAAGGAACACTGGCATAGAATTCTTGTATGCGACCAGTAGCTTAGTTGGAAAGCTCTACTTATACTTGATACGCTTCTCCTGTAGGAGGCAGGTAAACTCCGCAAACTCGCAGTGTTATGAGGTAGTGACAACCAACAGTTTAAAGGGACACTGTCACCTGGATTTTGCTTACTGAGCTAATAACATCAGCACATCAGTCTCCATGATTTACATTAAAATATACTAGTATTACTGCCCTGTGTCTTTTATTTTGTCTATAAAATCGAGCACGAGGGGACATCCCTCTGGCAGTTGGAGCCCAGCACCTCCCCACTGCTAATTTATTCACTCTTCTTTGCCGACGTAATGTTTGTGCAGCACCCGTAATCCCGCGCATGCTCCCTGGATACATGTCAGCGCCCGCACAGTGTCCTGGCATCAGCCTCACAGAAGTCATTGCGCATGCGCCAGCTTTGCCGCTCCTGCTCCTCTGTCCTTCTCTCGCCCGGCAAGTCGCGCCGCTCTTCCTTTCTGGGTCGAGCGAAGCTGGCGTATGTTCAATAACTTCTGTGAGGCCGATGCCAGGACACCGTGGCATATGCGCGGGATTACGGGCGCTGCACAAACATTACGGCAAAGAGGAGTGAATAAATTAGCAGTGGGGCGGTGCTGGGCTCCGAAGTAATGGGCTGGGCTCCAACTGCCGGAGGGACGTCCCCTTGGGCTCCTTATTGAGGTACTTTGCATATTAATAAAACTGATTTTATAGACAAAATAAAAGACACAGGCAGTAATACTAGTATATTTTAATGTAAATGGTGGGAACTGATGTTATTGGTGATGTTATTAGCTCAGTAAGTAAAATCCAGGTGACAGTGTCCCTTTAATAAACAGAGAAACCTTCATATACGGCTCCAGTAATGGGCTGTTTACGGGCTGCTTCCATAATCTACTCCTTAGCATGGAAGTAATGCACTCTATTGAGCACATCCGTAGATATGGAGGCTGGCAAGGAGGAAGGTTTTGGGATCCTATTCACCCTGTCGATGGTAAGTTCTCTTGGGGACAGCGAAGTAACTATTTGCTTACATAGTTGATGCAGGAACTATGGAAGGTCCACCGAGGGGGTGAACTCTGGGATTCCACAGAATTTAATATTATTCCTTCAAGACCTATCCTCTAGGTCAGTGACCTTATCCTTAAGGTACTTTATGTTGTTCTCTATGTCATCATGCGTGTCCACTAGACTGTTATGGGCCTCGGAGTATTCCACCATCTTGGTTTCGATATGAGCAGTTCTACTGCCCAAGTCCTCGATATTACTTTGCAGGTGAGAAGCCAATTTGCAGACTTGTGTATTGAAATATCTGCTCAAAGAAAGGAGCATGTGTTTTAATAGCCTTTTCTGAGGCAGGCTCATCAGAAGAAGGAGCACTTGATAACTCGTTCTCCTCCACAGGTAGTAGCTAGGCCGAGATAGGAGTAGGCCACAGCTGAGTCTGCAACTCAAGATGTCCTCACTGTCTGAGAAGCCAGCCAGGCTTCACCACTTGGACGGTTGTCGGATCACCAGTAGGGGATAAGGAGCCTTGGGAGCACGGGGACGTGGCCTGTGTGTTATCGCCATGACTGAATGGGCTTGCAGACCTGTATTGGTGAAGCAGAGATGAAGGACACGGGGAAGCCTGTGAAGCCAGGCTTTTCCGCTTAGGCATGTTGCTCCTGATGAGTGTCAAGTTGAAGCCCATGAAGCTAAGTGGAAATCCACATGGGTAAATGCTCCTATGCCACTAGTGACTCTGTCGAAGTTCCGTAGCTCAGCAAGATGCAGCCATCTTGTAAAGCAGTCAGGCTCCACCCCCCCCCCCCAGACTACCTCTTTAATAAAAGGTTAAATTAATACATTCCCATGAACTTTTTTGATGCCTCCTGACTAGCAATAACAGTACATATATTTTATGGCACAGTTTTTTTATTCAGTTTTTTAAAGGGTTTGTCCAGCTTTGGGGGCTTTTCTGCCAGACCTCCCACCTCGGCCTTTCCGTTAGACCTCTCACTTGCAGGAAAAGTGATCGGTCCAACCACTGGGAACAGGGGTTCTGTGTCTGTGCCTCCCAATATGAATGAATTGGCAATCGAGCATGGATGCTGCTGCTCCATTCATCTCTTCGGGACTGCCAGGATTCCAAGCATTTTACTTGGCTTTTGTTCAGTAGTACCATAGAGATGAATGAAGCAACTGACACTCCATTCATACAAGGAGAAAATGGACTACCATTATTGTTATTGGTGGGGTTTCAGTGGTCAGACCCCATGGATCAGACACTTATCCTCGATCCTGTGGGACAACCTCTTTGAAAGTCCTGTCGATCGATAGTTTAGGAAGTTCTTCTACACTTGTTACTTTCATGTTCATTTGGCAACTATTGGGAGTGGTTTGAACAAACGATTCTTCTTGCAATCAATCGTCACCCCTTCTCTCATAGAGATACATGGTACGTCAGGAGCACATTTACACAAAGAGAAGTGCTGGCCATAAATGATAATTTTCATGTCTACATACAGTAGAATATGCCATAAATGTCTAATAGTGCGGGTCTTACCCCTGGGACCTGTACATATTTTAACAATAGAGCTCTGTCTCGTGCTACCATGAATGTCCTGTGGATATCCGATAAATGTCCAGGTAGGAATACCTTTTATTAAAAGGAGTGTGTTACCTATAATTTTTCTGCCAGTTAAAACAAGATAGTGACACATACAGTATCCTATTTTGTAATCTGTTTTTTATTGTAGATTTCTTGTCTTATTTCCTGAACATGATTGTGGGAGCCATGTTGCTTGAGCTGCTGTTAATAGCATTTAGAGATCTGCTTTACAAAACCCACCATGGGCCATAGAAACAGGATGGGACTTCATTGACTTCTTTTGGAGAGTTTTCTAGGCATGTTCTGTGACCTTTGCAGAGGTCAGAAGGGAGTAGATAAGCTGTGATATCACCTATTCTGAAGGGTGGATCCTGTGTTATCTATATATAGGTGATGTTTATCATTGTAATCCTGTCTGTAATGATAAGCAGATAAGTGCAGTATAGTGATCTGTACAGACCAAGAAGTGATGCCTATTATTAGACTTAGTGGCCAGTGTGAAAACTGCAGGATTTAAATATATTAATTTAAATGAAAAATTAAAAACATTATTATTATTAAAAAATATAGTAAAACATGAAAACTTGATTTAAACAATAGGTGATTTTATGATGATACATTCCCTTTAAGACACATGAATAGATGTCCCTGTTTCTGGCTTCTTTGTATGTCATTAACAAGCAAACCTTTACACGTAATTACATTTTATCTGGCTACATTGACCGCTTTAGAGGTATTTTACTTTACTGATTCAATTTAACTTAAATTATCACTCGGCTAATTAAGTCTATTCATGTGTGAAGCTTCTAGCACTTGTGTGCATACGGGTTGACAGATGAAGATTGTGTAGTAATTGCTGTTTTTTCTTTTGCTTAGAGGGGAAAAAAACAAGTGGATTTATATTCTGTTAAAAAAGCCTGCATTCTGCTCTAAAATCTGTCAGTGACTATTGTTAACCTCTAAAAACGGAAGGATTCTGCGGCTCACTAGCGTATATAGCGCCAGGACATGCAAATGAGCAAAGTGTGGGTTATTACAAATGGTGTACATTACAAATCCTGCCATTTGCCAGAAAAGCTTGCCAGACAATATTCTAATGCTTTTCATTATGGCAATACTGTTGCTGAATACTATACTTCACATTAGCCTTTTACAATGGTCTAAAAAAAAGTTTTTGAACCCGCTATAATATACTGAGTTACTGTGTATACATTGTGGTTAGATCCAAGTCCTAAAAATAACCCAAAAAGCCCATAAAAGATATAACATTTTCTTAATTTTTCAATCACAAAAATAAAAAAAAGCTTAAGGACCTCTAAGATTAGCCAGTAGTATCACTCAATTAGGTGAAAGCCTGATATGAGGTTAAGAGGCACTGCTAAAACAAAATATAAAAAAACCTGTCTTCAGGAGCAATGCAGCTTTTGACCTCCACTGATGAGCAGGCAATTATCAGGAAGGAACACTTCAACATAAAAAACCTTGTGTAAGCTCCTGTGAATGATGGAATTCTTCACCAAGCCTACCAAACCTTTCTAAAGCTGGCCATACACATAAGTAGAGATGAGCGAATCGAAGTTGACAATGTGGAATTCGATCGAAATTTATGGAAAAATTTGATCCGCACTGAATCCGAATTTCCTCACGCTTCGTGGTATTTTTTCCTAAAATGGCTGCTGCATGTGTGAGGACATGGAGCAAGGAACTCTGGGAACGAGGGACCACCCATAATGCCATGCATGCAGCCAATCAGCAGCCAGCCAGCCCTGTGATGTTACAGCCCTATAAATAGCTTTAGCCATCTTGGAGTCTGCCATTTTCCAATGTACTTAGCGCAGGGAGAGACGTCAGCAGGGACAGTGGACTAGGGACATTGCTAGGAAAAACATAAGTCTGCTAAAAAAAACGGTTTAGGCTTTGTTCACATTCACATCACAGGACAGATTTGACACATATCTGAGCCGAATGGAGCCCACTGGCCGTGGCCTTTGCGTTTTCCTGCTCCTAAACGGGGAAGGAGAACGGAAAGGCTGAATGGTGATGTAAACGAAGCCTTACAAGTGCAGGGAAAGATTATTCAAGGTGTAGGGAAAGGATAGGGAGGAATCATTCCACAGCATTTATGTTGAACAGGGTTCAGTAGGGGAAGTTACAGCCTGAGTAATAGGAACAATCCTATTACACCTTGCTGCACTGACTGGGGATCTAAATTGCCATTATACAGCTCTGTCATTCCAGAAAACCGTTCTTGTTATTGGGGTGCTGTTTGATATAGCCATTAACAGGGTTTATTACAAGGAAATATTTCTACGTCTTATTTGCCCTTGTGCGGTGCAGTTATATGTTCTAAAGCATTTTTGGGCTTGCATTAGTGGGAAAAAAAGGGCTTATTAGCCGTTGTGTGGTGAAGTGAGAAAATTACAGCCCCTTTTGTTATGTATTAGGGCCTAATTGCCATTCAGCGGTGCAGTTTTATGTTCTAAAGCTCTTTTCGTCGTGTATTAGTGGCAAAAGTAAAATATATTTGCCGTTTAGTGGTGCAGTTATATGTTCTAAAGCCAATTTTGTCGTGTGTTAGTGGAAAAAAGAAAAAATATTTTCCGTTCAGCGGTGCAGTTACAGTGGATATAAAAAGTCTACACACCCCTGTTAAAATGTCAGGTTTCTGTGCTGTAAAAAAATTAGATAAAGATAAATCATTTCGGAACTTTTCCCACCTTTAATGTGACCTATAAACTGTACAACTCAATTGAAAAACAAACTGAAGAAAAAATATAAAAATAAAATAATATGGTTGCATAAGTGTGCACACCCTTAAACTAATACTTTGTTGAAGCACCTTTTGATGTTATTACAGCACTCAGTCTTTTTGGGTATGAGTCTATCAGCATGGCACATTTTCACTTGGCAAGATTTGCCCACTCTTCTTTGCAAAAACACTCCAAATCTGTCAGATTGCGAGGGATCTCCTGTGCACAGCCCTCTTCAGATCACCCCACAGATTTTCAATCAGATTCAGGTCTAGGCTTTGGCTGGGCCATTCCAAAACTTTAATCTTCTTCTGGTGAAGCCATTCCTTTGTTGATTTGGATGTATGCTTTGGGTTGTTGTCATGCTGAAATATGAAGTTCCTCTTAATGTTCAGCTTTCTAGCAGAAGCCTGTAGGTTTTGTGCCAATATTGACTGGTATTTGAACTGTTCAGAATTCCCTCTAGCTTAACTAAGGCCCTAGTTCCAACTGAAGAAAAACAGCCCCAAAGCATGATGCTACCACCACCATGCTTCACTGTGGGTATGGTGTTCTTTTGGTGATGTGCAGTGTTGTTTTTGCGCCAAACATATCTTTTGGAATTATGGCCAAAAAGTTCAACCTTGGTTTCATCAGACCATAACAACTTTTCCCACTGTGTTGTTTTTGCAAAATGTAGCCTGGCTTGAATGTTTTTCTTTGTAAGAAAAGGCTTTCGTCTTGCCACTCTACCCCATAGCCCAGACATATGAAGAATACAGGAGATTGTTGTCACATGTACCACACAGCCAGTACTTGCCAAATATTTCTGCAGCTCCTTTAATGTTGCTGTAGGCCTCTTGGTAGCCTCCCAGACCAGTTTTCTTCTCGTCTTTTCATCAATTTTGGAGGGACGTCCAGTTCTTGGTAGTGTCACTGTTGTGTCATATTTTCTCCACTTGAAGATGACTGCCTTCACTGTGTTCCATGGTATATCTAACGCCTTGGAAATTCTTTTCTACCCTTCTCCTGACTGATACCTTTTAACAATGAGATCCCTCTTATGCTTTGGAAGCTCTTTGTGGGCCATGGCTTTTGCTGTGGGATGCGACTAAGAAAATATTAGGAAAGACCAACTAGAGCAGCTGAACTTTATTCATGGTTAATAAGAGGCGCTTTAAATAAAGGCAGGTGTATGCTGACTCCTATTTAACATGATTTTGAATGTGATTGCTTAATTCTCAACACAGCTACATCCCCAGTTATAAGAGGGTGTGCACACTTATGCAACCACATTATTTTAGCTGTTTTTTTCTTCCCTCCACCGAAAAAATTTCAGTTTGTTTTTCAATTGAGTGGTACAGTTCTAAAATTATTTATCTTTGTCTCATTTTTTTTACAGTACAGAAACCTGACATTTTAACAGGGGTGTGTAGACTTTTTATATCCACTGTATATGTTCTAAAGCTATTTTTGTTGTGTATTAGTGGAAAAAAGAAAAATATATTTGCTATTCAGCGGTGCAGTTATATGTTCTAAAGCCTTTTGTGGCATGTATTAGTGGCAAAAGAAAAATATATTTGCTGTTTAGCGGTGCAGTTATATGTTCTAAAGCCTTCTGTGACATGTATAAGTGAAAAATAAATAAGGGCCTATTTGCCGTTCAGCAGTGCAGTAATATGTCCTAAAGCACTTTTTGCTGTGTATTAGTGGAAAAAATAAATATATATTTGCTGTACAGTGGTGCAGTTATATGTTCTAAAGCCTTTTGTGGAGTGTATTAGTGGCAAAATAAAAATATCTTTGCCGTTCAGCGGTGCAGTTATATGTTCTAAAGCCCCTTTGTGTGTATTTGTTTAAAAAAAAGGCTTATTAGCTGTTGTGTGGTGAAGTGAGAAAATAGCAGACTTTTTGGAGGTGTTTTAATTTCCTTTTTATTTATTTATTTATTTGATCTAACAGTATGTCAGACAAAGAAGTGCCAGGCCCTGCACAGGGGAGTGGCAGAGGCCTAAATGTCTGGTGCAGGCAGAGGATGCAGCAGTGTAAGGGGCCGTGGCAGCAGGGGTCACTCCGAGAGGCCTGAGCTCCCAGTGTCAGCTAGCAGTCGTGTCTTGACCAGCAACCTAGCGGTGCTTGAATGGTTGACTCAATCGCAAGTGACATCATACACCCCCAGCCAAGAGTCAGTGGGTTTGTCAGACACAACACTTAGTTGGCATGGCCCAGGAGCAGGCCCTGTGCCCTCACCTGTCCTCAACCTGCCTCTGTCCTTTTCTATTCCCTCAGCCAGAGAAGTATTGCATGCTGTGGGCTCAGTTCCACTATACAGTGATGACGAGCTACTAGAAGTCAGTCAGCAGCCAAGGTGTGGAGGAGATATCCGCTGCCTCCTCCACTAGGTGGGGAAGTAGTGATGAGGAGAGTGGGAGCTGGTGTGGTGTTGTGAGCGGTCAGGCTCCTGACCCAGAGACGGTTGAGGAGGACATCAGTGACATGCAGACAGTACTCAATGATGATGATGTAGCTGATTGCACTTGGGAGCCGAGTGATGCAGGGGCTTCATCATCATTGGGAGAAGAGGGTGGCAGCTTGCCCGTGAAGCAGCAGTGGAGCCAGCAAGTCGCTAGTGTGGCCAGGAGTCAGCAGGGTGGCAGCAGTTGGAGGTCGGGAGCCAAACGTGCCCAGGGTAGATCACCCGCTTCTCAGGAGCCTAACTGCACGGGAAGTAGTGGTGCACGGATTCACAGAGGCAGCAGTGGTGGAAGTCTGTTTTCTACACAGGTGACAGGAGAGGAGGAGCAGCCAAAGGAGCTACAGGGCGATGAGTAAGACGAGGCAGAGGACCCAGACACACTGTGGCAGTATGCAGTGGAGATGGAGACAGGGACTCCCTCCGAGTCACTTTCGCAAATGGTCCGATGCATGCTGACTTGCTTGCGTAGTGATAGCCGAATTGTCACCATTCGGCAGAGGGATGCTCTCCACCTTGTTGGACCCTCGCTACCAGTCGAAAATGGGGGCCGTTTTTACACCCACTGAGGAGGGGTGGACAAACTATACTACTATATAGACATCCTATGTAGTCAGTTGGCCGCTGCCTATCTGCGCCATTGTCTATCCTCTCGCAGGTATGACCGAGGAGGCCCTCTGCACTCAAGTTCTACTGCCATGGCTGCTGGAGAGGGGTGGGGTAGCAGTAGCAGTACCAGCTCCATCAGCAGCAGCCGGAGTCTAGAGTCACTGATGAGCAGCTTTTTTCACCCGCCTAGTGAAGAAACTACTCACCAGCAGCAGCATCTAGACCTGGAGCAGAACCCGAACCAGCAGGTGGTGTCATACTTGGACAGCATCCCTGCCACTCCACATTAAAGATACGCTGGACTACTGGGCAGCCAAATTGGATTTGTGGCCGCAACTGGCTGAGTTTGCCCTGAAAAAGCTGTCCTGCCCGGCCAGTAGTGTGGCATCAGGACGGGTGTTTAGTGCGGTGGGGGCCATAGTTACCCCAAGAAGAACTCACTTGCCCACCCAAAATCTGGAGAGGCTGACCTTTGTCAAGATGAATCAGGTGTGGAACAGCCAGGATTTCCACCCACCAATGCCTGATGTATCAGACTAGATCATCCATGGTGCCGCACCAACACTTTGACAAAAAAAACAGGTTTCTTCTGGCTACCTGCCTCAGCTACTATTTTGATGCTGCTACCCGCCTGATGCTACACATCTGATGCCAAGTGCTACTTCTTACACCCACCATCATCAGCGGGTACTGTTATTGCCACCCACCTCCCACTCTGTCACTGGGTCACTCTGTGGTCTCCTCATGCTGCTGCCACCTCCACACTATGTCACCTTGCCACTCTGTGGCCACCTGGTGCTGCTACCACCTCCACACTATGTCACCTTGCCACTCTGTGGCCACCTGATGCTGCTGCCACCTCCACACTATGTCACCTTGCCACTCTGTGGCCTCCTGATGCTGCCGCCACCTCCAGACTCTGACATTGGGCCACTCTGTGATCTCCTCATGCTGCTTCCACCTCACAACTATGTCATAGGGCCACTCTGTGGACTTCTCATGCTGTCCCCCCCCCCCCCCCACTTCATGACTGGGCCACTATTTTGCCTTTCGGCCCAGCTGACATCATAATTTTTTTGACCCTTCTTCCGATCTGTTAGAAGGAAGGAAAATGAGACGCACCATGGATCCTATCTGTGTAGCAGTTGTAAGGCTTGTGCAGGGGCGTAACTACCAAAGCAGTAGACCATGCGACTGCTATGGGGTCCAGGGTAAGAGGGGGCCCAGTTGGGATCATCTCCTCTTCGACTGCAGGTAAAAACTTGGTCAGGACTCTACCCTCTAAAGAAAAAACTTTTAGCAAACGAAACAGTGGAAAAATGGCCTCTAGGCTCATTGAAAGGGGTTCAGGCAGAAACCCTTTTGTACTGTGTTGGGGGCCTGGTTTGATCCTTGCTATGGGACCCTTACTTCTCTATGTACACCACTGGGCTTGTGATTTGGTAGCCAAAAGCAGGAGTGGGTACAAAACACAGAAGACATGCAAATATTCCATTAACGTGTAATCTCTGTTTTGGATCCACTCCTGTTTTTTTTGGCATTAGCAATACTGATGGATTACTGACCAAATGCTGACCGAGTGAAGGGGGTTGCTCAACAGACAGGATCCGTTTTTTGTGGGTTATTGTTCTGACGGATCAGAGGAAGGGCAAAATAATCAGTGATCTCAACACAAACTTACTGCTGACACCCTCTCCACTCTGTCGGGAGGGCTCTACTCGTATAAGCGTTTAATAGAACAGGTTCTGTTGACATCTAGTGCGCTTCTTCTTGGCGCTAACATCGACCTGTAAGACTGAGTTCATATTTTAGTTATTTGGTCAGTTTTGGCCCGTGACTGCCCAAATAAGTGAAGTGTGTAGTGATTCTAAGAGCGACGCCTGTCATCTGCATATCATACGGACTCACAGTATTATTTCACTACCACAGCAGACTCCCTATGCGTGTTACTGCAAGGCACAGTGTTCTACACCACTATAAAGGCCCCTTGCAGACGAGCATGTCCGGATTAGGTCTGGTTGCGTTGCGAATGCATTCAGTG
This sequence comes from Bufo gargarizans, assembly GCF_014858855.1. Classification (NCBI taxonomy): domain Eukaryota; kingdom Metazoa; phylum Chordata; class Amphibia; order Anura; family Bufonidae; genus Bufo; species Bufo gargarizans. Next base: position 139,414,034 of record NC_058083.1, on the reverse strand, counting down.
AAAAATGTGTGATTTTGCAGGCAAATTTATTAAGTTTTGTCTGCGATCGCGTTCAGTTGTTCAGTTTTTATCACGCAAGTGCAATGCGATTTAATGCGTTTTGCACGCAAGTGATAAAAATCTGAATGTAAACAAACAGCATCTCTTAGCAACCATCCGTGAAAAACGCATCGCATCCGCACTTGCAGATTTTCACGCAGCTCCATTCACTTCTATGGGGCCAGCGTTGCGTGAAAATAGCAGAATATAGAACATGCTGCGATTTTTGCGCAAGGCACAAGTGATGTACACAGGACTATTGAAATGAATGGGTCCGGATTCTGTGCCTGCGCAATGTGTTTGCATCACGCATTGCACCCGCGCAGAATACTCACTCGTGTACAAGGGGCCAAAGGCTCTCTGCAGCCAGGAAATAGCCATTTTTTACGCGATTTGCCGCAAATAAATTTAGATCAAACCGAATTTTTTCAAAAAATTCAGCGAAACGGCAGAATACATTTTAGAAAAATTCGCTACACATAAGTGCCAAAAGTGATGTCAAAGAAATATGTAGGAAGCATCAATCTTGCTAATTCTCAGCCAGTGAGTTCCATAACAGCTTTACCAGTCTGCAGAGTTTAGAGTTTTTTACCCTATCATTTCTAAGGCCCCTTTCAAACGGGCGAGTTTTCCGTGCGGGTGCGATCCGTGCGGCGAACGTATGGCACCCGCACTAAATCCTGACCCATTCATTTCTATGGGGCTGTGCACATGAGCGTTGTTTTTAACGCATCACTTGTGCGTTCAGTTGAAATCGCAGCATGCTCTATATTGTCCAATTTTGACGTGACGCAGGCCCCATAGAAGTGAATGGGGTGTGTGAAAATCGGATGGCATCCGCAAGCAAGTACGGATGCCGTGCGATTTGCACGCACGGTTGCTAGGAGACGATCGGGATGGAGACCCGATCATTATTATTTTCCCTTATAACATGGTTATAAGGGAAAATAATAGCATTCTGAATACAGAATGCATAGTAAACCAGCGCTAGAGGGGTTAAAAAAAAATAAAAAAATTTTTAACTCACCTTAGTCCACTTGATCGCGAAGCTGGCATCTCCTTGTGTCTCCTCTGCTGATGAACAGGACCTGGGGTGAGCTGCTCCATTAAATACCGGTTAAGGACCTTCGATGACGTCACTCCGGTCATCACATGGTCTTTTACCATGGTGAATCACCATGGTAAAAGATCATGTGACGTACCATGTGATGACCGGAGTGATGTCATCGAATGTCCTTAACCTGTATTTAATGGAGCAGCTCACCCCAGGTCCTGTTCAGCGCAGAGGAGACACAAGGAGATGCCGGGCTTCGTGATCAAGTGGACTAAGGTGAGTTAAATTTTTTTTAAATTTTTTTAACCCCTCTAGCGCTGGTTTACTATGCATTCTGTATTCAGAATGCTATTATTTTCCCTTATAACCATGTTATAAGGGAAAATAATACAATCTTCAGAACATCAATCCCAAGCCCGAACTTCTATGAAGAAGTTCGGGTTTGGGTACCAAACATGCGCGATTTTTCTCACGCGAGTGCAACGCATGACAATGTTTTGCACTCGCATGGGAAAATCGCGCATTTTCCCGCAACGCACCCGGCTCTTATCCGGGCAAAAAAACTGACGCCCGTGTGAAAGAGGCCTAAAGCACGCAGCTTAGTAGAAGCAGTAGTCCTCTTAGTTTGGGAGGCTTGGGAAATTTCAGAAAAACAGTTCCATTTATCTAAATGGGTTGTTTAGACAGCAAGCACATGGATTTATGCAAACCCCGTTCAGAAGTTTGGTATGTGTGAATACACACTAAGGCCTCATGCACACCACTGTGTTTTAGGCTACTTTCATACTTGCGTTAATATTTTACTGTATTGAGACCCGTCATAGGGCCTCAATACCAGAAAAAAACTGATCAGTTTTCTCTGACACAACCTGACACAATAGAAAACGGATCCGTTCCCATTGACTTTCAATGGAGTTCATGACGGATTCATCTTGGCTATGTTAAAGATAATACAACCAGATCCGTTCATAATGGATGCAGATGGTTGTAATATCAGTAATGGAACCGTTTTTGCTGAACCCTGCCGGATCCTGCAAAAACGCTAGTGTGAAAGTAGCCTTATCTATGTTATCCGTGTGCTGTCCACATCCGGGCAAATTATAGAACATGTCCTATTCATGTCTGTTTTGCAAATAGGGACTAAGGAAAGTGTGGGATGCACATGGCCAGTATCTGGATTTTCGGGATCCGCAGTTTACGGACCACAAAACGGCATAGCCATGTGCATGAGGCCAAAGGCCAAATTCAGATGAGCATGTTCTCTTTTCCTGTAGTGAACTCCTTTCACACGACCGTGTGTCCCCCGTGGCCATACTGCGGGTCCACAATACACGGGGCACCGGCCGTGTGCATTTCGCATCACGAATGCGGACCCATTCACTTGAATGGGTCCGTAAATCCGGAGTTGCGGTGCGGAACGGAATCACGGAACGGAAGCACTATGGAGTGCTTCTGTGGGATTCCGTTCCGTAAAAAGATAGAACTTGTTCTATCTTTTTGCGGAACGGAGGGATCGCGGAACCCATTCAAGTGAATGGGGTCGTAATCCGCATGCGACTGGCCCACAGTCGGTGCCCGTGCATTGCGGACCACAATTTGCGGTTCGCAGCACGGCCACGGGGTACACACATTCGTGTGAATAAGGCCTTATAATGATTTATAATTCCGTGTGTCTCTGCACAACTTTTCTGTAATGATTTGTACTGACGGCATTATGTCAGTACAAATCATTGCCTTGTGGTCCGGGCAAAGTTCACTACAGGTATTTGTGAGCAGTGATGGCCAGTTCGCATTGTTCAAACAAATGCGGGCTGCCATCTTTTTTCACAAGTCGGTGAGGCACAGGTAAGCCCTTACCTGTGCCTGTGCGCAAGCCGGTCTGAAAACAAGTGCGGTCAGCGGGAGCAGGCAGTTCCGAGAACAGCCACTGCACTTGTGAAAAAAGATGGAAGCCCGCATATGTTCGCGGGCGAACAATGCAAACTGGCCATCACTGTTTGTGAGATTGTGAGACAGCTCTCATTGTTCAATGTATTTATATAACTGTCATTCTGAATTTTGACCACATGAGGCAGATGGTACTCTGTTACAGCTAAGTTACTGCTGAATTTAAATATGCAAAAGAGTGGATGACTCATGCTCTGCTGCTGGAAGAACCAGGAAGTGGGAGCTGAGGTGAGCTGACATGGTGGAAAGGATGTTTTGTGTGAGATTGAATCTGATTCCATCTTGGTGTCCGAGTGTCCTGGAGTGATTGGGGACGCAGTGAAAGGGGACTAGTCGTTGTCCCTCACCTAGATCCGGCTCTTAGGAAGAGGGATTGTTCCAGGAGGACTACTTACAGCCTTTGGACAGAAGTCTAACTACCAAGCAAGGCTGCACGTGTGCTGAGTGGCTGGTGGCCATCTCGGGTAAGAGGCATCCTCGGGCCCAGAACGGACGCAAGTTAGTACACCCGTTTACTCATCACCTTATACTAGTGGCGCTTGAAGCAACAGAGACTAAGCCTAGGCCTGAAATTAGATAGATAGATAGGGTTGTGTGATTGTCAGGCTGTACAGAACTGTTCTGCGCCGCAGTATTGACTTTGCAGGCTCTGCTGTGTCCGGCATCGACTAGGTTTGTCCTGTTTTGCACACAGTATTGACTTTGCAGGCTCTGCTGTATCCGCCATTGGCTAGGCCTGTCCAGTGGGCAGGGACAGTGACTGTGGGTCCGGAATATAGCATATTCTGTGCATGTTTGTATTGTTGTGGTTATACTACTGTTATAGTAAAGTTTCTGTTTTTGCATAAAAAGATGGTGTCTGTGTCATTTTCCCTGTTCCGTGACTTTGCTGTATCCTGGGGGTCCCTCCCCGGTTCACGGTCTTACGAATTGGCCTAGTCGGCAGGATTGTCACGGAAGGTGTACAGAAAACTAGAAGACACAAAATGAACATCCGACTGACTGGATCCAAAACTAAGGAACAAAAGGGAGAGCCCTGCAACAGACCTGGCTCTCTCCCTAACTGCTCAGCCTATGCAAAAATCTCAATGGTAGATGATTGCATATCCTCGCACCTCGACTGTATAACACCTGAACACCCTATAATAGTGAGGGGACACGACCACCGGCTCCCTACACTAGATACGGAGGGAGACAGGGTCACCTGGGATCCAGCAAACAGGAAAACACAAATGAATGAACAAAACGTATCTGTAGAAGACTCAGTAGTAGCATCAGCATGCACACCCTCCAGGAAGTTGTATAAACCGCAAAGTGATGCAGTATGGGAAGGGATTTAAAGGGATGCAATCAGTGCAACTACATGACAGCTGAGAGAGGCTAACGAGATGAGAAAATGAAAGCAAAACAAAAGGAACCTCAAGGAGGAGAATCTGAAGGACGTCTGTCAGAGCTTCTCAGATGTCTGGTGGTGACAAGGATACAGCAACCATTATGGACGGGAACGTGGCGGGAGACCAGATCAGGACCCAGCCCAGGGTGCACAGGTGCAAGACCAGCTCGCCCCCAACAACATGGCCATCCAGTAGGATACATTTCTGTAGGGGCACTGCTGCGTCACCTGCCAAAGTATGACGGTAGAAACATGACGTTGCCGGACTGGACTGAAAGGGTGTGAAGTGCTGTCAAAATGTGTAATCTGACCCCCGAACTGCTGGCAGACGTTGCGTTGGGAGCCCTAGAAGGTGACGTCAGATGGACAGTGATGGTAAGGCCCGACTCCGAAAGAGATACCCTAGAGAAGATATTCTTCCTGCTAGAGATAGCCCAAGGGGGGCGTGCCAAAGTTGTGCAGTTACAGAATAATTTCTTCAACCGACTCCAGTAAGAGAGCGAGACCCTGATGCAATACTCCAATGCCCTGCAGGAGACACTGAATGAGATACAACAACAAGACCCCGAGGCCATGGGTGCCTTTCGGGAGGTGGACCGGCTACTACGAGATTAGTTCATAGTGGGGATCTCCAATAAATTCTTACAAGGCAAATTACAAGAGATGACCTGAACAATGGCCGACATAACATTCTACAGCGTCTACTTAGCCGCAGTGGAGAGAGAGGAAGAGCCCATACCTGCGGCGGCGAGAGTAGTGAATAGCACGCATGCTACAAGGGACCGGCCGGGGTCTGAAGAATCTGAGACCTTAAAGGATGTGTTCCAGGCCCTACTGGCAGAATTGAAAGAGCTTCGGCTGTAAGTATCCCAGATGAAAGCAGAGCCTCCGGAAGCAATTCCCGCACCTCGTGCCACTTCACCCAGAACAACCCAGGTGATGGGGCCGGTCGGAAAAGGGCCTCTCTGTTTGACTTGCCAAAGGTACGGCCATATGGCCAGAGAGTGCCCAGAACAGGTAGCGTTTGAGCCGACGTTAAACTTCCGACCACTGCAGTAGCTGGGCGTCCTGTGGCGGTACACCAGATGTTAAGCCCTCTACGTGAAGAACATGATCTGTATGCCAGCAGCCCCGTTATAGAAGCTGAGTTGGAAGGCTGGAAAGTCTGCTGCCTAGTCAATACAGGGTCACATAGTGCACATAGTGCACCCTTATGCCTCGGGAGTCCTTTGAGAGGCACTTCCGGCGTATGATGGAGCCCGAAGACGGGAGAGTCATCAGGCTAATGGCTGCCGATAACAGAGAGATGTATGTCCGAGGGATAGTCTGGAATGCGGGTCTGACTGTTTGGGCAAGACATCGGCAAGAAGGGGGTCGTGCTGGTGGACCATTTGTCCCGGAAAGGAATGGACGTGGGCATGAATGTACTGAGAGACCTAGACCATTAACTCTATGCGCACAAAGAAGGGCCGAAGTATTGGCAACAGGCCACCACACACCGGCCTACCTAGAAGGTTTTACAACAGATGGTGAGGAGATGTATCCTGCAAAAAAGTAACATGTCCGGTTGGCCCATTGGAGACCTGAGGGTGCCACGGAGGACCCCAGTGAAGATCCAACCTTGACAAGAGCAAATATTGATGCTGCCGGTGGGGGCTGGATGACGACTGAATGGACTGGAGGTCCTGATCGAGCCCGCTTATCAGGAAGAAACGCGGACTCATCCACTGGTAGCCCGGGCCCTTGCCATTGTGAAGGATGGATGTGTGCCTGTATGCTGCCGCAATGTTGAGGACTGCGAGTTAACCTTTCCCGGAAACACCTTTCTGGCCACAGTTTGTGTCCGAAGGGGGTATCGTTCGACAAAAGGCCTTCATGCTACAGCCTTATAGGAGATCCGCCTGGACCTATGCTATGGAGATCCATCCAAGGGAAACCCCGACAGCGGAATGGATGGGTCGAGTAATCATGGCCCAGATGGGAGTGGACTGCATAACCCTGACCCGGGGGAAACAAAAGCTGCTGGAAGACACCCTTTGGGAATTTAAGGAGGCCTTCTTGAGACATGATGAGGACTTTGGGTATGCTGCTGCCATCGAACACGACCTCCCGACCGGCGATGCTGCACCGATCAGGGAACGTTACCGGCAAATCCCACCTAAGATATACCAGGAGGTGAAAGATATGGTGGCCAGCATGTTGGAAAACCAGGTGATCCAGGAGAGTCAAAGTCTGTGGGCTGCCCCGGTAGTCTTGGTGCGGAAGAAAGATGGGAGTCTCCAGTTCTGCGTGAATTATCGGAAGCTGAATGCTCAGACCGTTCGGGATGCCTACCCCCTTCTGCTGATTGAGTCGTCCTTGTCAGCCCTAAGCCAAGCAAAGTTCTTCTCAACTTTTGACCTGGCTAGTGGGTACTGGCAGGTGTCGGTGGCAAAGAAGGACAAAGCCAAGACGGCTTTCATTCTACCGATGGGATTCTACAAGTTCAACCGGATGGCATTCGGCCTCTCCAATGCTCCGGGGACATTCCAGCGATTGATGGAGCACTGTCGGGGGGATCTCAACTTTGAGTCAGTATTGATATACCTGGATGGCATAGTAGTGTTTGGAGCCTCCTTTGAAGATGGCCTCCACAAGCTTCAACAAGTCCTGGGATGGCTACGAGACCATAGGCTCAAGATCAAGCCCAAGAAGTGCCAACTGTTCCGACAGCAGATAGAGTACTTAGGACATGTGGTCACCCAGGAGGGGGTAAAGCCGGCCCCCAGCAAGGTGGAGGCCGTTCAGAAGTGGCCCTGGCCAAGTACACTACGAGAGGTGCGGGCATTCGTGGGACTGGCCGACTACTACAGGAGGTTTATACCCAAATCTGCTCATCTGGTAGGCCCGTTAAACGAGTTACTAAGGGGCACGGCTGGGGGCCCAAAGAAATGTCCCGTCGACTGGGGACCCCGGCAACAAGAAGCCTTTAAAAGGGTTAAGGAGGCGCTGACCAGTGCCCCGATCCTGGCTTATGCACGGTTCGACAGCCCATTCCTGCTGTACACTGATGGAAGCCTACATGGTCTGGGGGCCGTACTATCCCAAGTCCAGGATGGACGGGAGCGAGTCATCGCCTATGGGAGCCGGTCCTTGAGAGAGTCAGAGCGCAACCCTGATAACTATAGCTCCTTTAAACTGAAACTACTGGCACTGGTGTGGGCCATGACCAAAAGGTTTGCAGAATACCTGACTGGTGCAGAAGTGACCGTGATGACAGACAACAACCCGTTGGCACATTTGGTGAATTTCAAGCTCGGTGCACTCGAGCAGAGATGGTTGGCCTGCCTTTCTAAGTACCAATACCGCATCCAGTTTCGGTCCGGTAGGGAGAACGGCAACGCCGATGCACTCTCCCAAGTTCCAGTAGGACAGTCGACTCAGAGAGCCGATGAGGAGTAAGAGGACACTGAAACTCCTGACCTTGGTCGCTTACCCATGTTCCAGGATATGGCACATTCAAGTGGGGTGGCATCCAGGATGACCCTGGTGCTGGGAAAAACGTTGGCTGATTGGGAGAGAGTCCAGAATAGCTGCCCGGACTTGTGGAAAGTGAAAGAATGGGTTCGGAGCAAGATCTGGCCTCGGCCAGAAGAGCTAGCCCGTCTGACCCCCAGAGGGCCAAAAGTTGTTGAGGCAGTGGGAAAATCTGACAGTTACCCAGGGCCTCCTGTGTCGGACCATATACTGTACTTACAGTCAGAGCTGCAGTACCAGCAACAGATTGTCATGCCCATGTCGTTGGGACTGGAGGCCGCCAGGGAAGCTCATGAAAAGGGAGCTCATTTTGGGAGCGACAAAACGTTCAAGTGGCTCCAATGGTTGGTATACTGTCCAGATCTGGCCGACATGGTGGCTGCGGCATGTCTTAAGTGTCGACCCTGCTGGCTGAGTAAGAGTACTGAACAGCGGACTCCTGTACAGACCATCCGCACGTCAGTGCCCCTAGATGATCGATTATGTACAGATTGGATACTCTACCTCGGGACACTTGTACTGTCTAGTCATGACAGATCACTTCACCAAGTATGCGGTGGCGGTGCCCACCAGAGATCAGACCACAGAGTCGGCCGCCGAAGCTGTCTGTAAACACTGTATACAGGTGTTCGGGTGTCCACGGAGGATACATTCTGACCAGGGAGAATGCTTTCAGAGTACTTTAATGAACGAACTGTACCAGCTGTATGGGATCAAACTCTACCGCACCACTCCGTATCACCCACAAGGAAAAGGGGTGCGAACGCTTTAAAGACAGCCAAAAAGCCCAGTGGCCTGCATACCTACCCAAATTGATGTGGGCCGATAACAACAGGGTACACAGTACCACCGGATACTCTCCACATATGCTCATGTTTGGAAGAGTGGAAACGGGAGATTGAAGATCTCCACATTGCCCAACCCGATGGAGCCCCCACCGAGAAGTACCACTGCATGGGTGCAGGAACACCGCCGCCGACTGAGAGCGGTCTACAAGGTTGTGGGGGAGCACCTGGGACAGGTGGTACACCCTAACCCAAGACCAGTGCAGAAAGATGGGCATGCCCTGGGTGATCGAGTGATAGTCAAAGCCAAATGGCCGTCTGAAAGTTGGATGGGCGGTGGGAGGAGGTTCCATACAAGGTGAAAAGAAGGGTAGACCCCGCTATTCGGGTCTATGAGGTAGAGCCAGTAGGGACAGGGGGACCCTCACGAAACATGCACCATAATATGTTAAGACGTTGCAATTTTGACGAGCCAGTGTGCTCGTCGCCTTATACTAGTGGTGCCTTATACTAGTGGTGCCTGAAGCAACAGAGACTAAGCCTAGGCCTGAATTTAGATAGATAGATAGGGTTGTGTGATTGTCAGGCTGTACAGAACTTTTCTGCGGAGCAGTATTGACTTTGCAGGCTCTGCTGTGTCCGCCATCGGCTAGGCCTGTCCAGTGAGCAGGGACAGTGACTGTGGGTCCAGGATATAGCATATTCTGTGCATGTTTGTATTGTTGTGGTTATACTAATGTTATAGTAAAGTTTCTGTTTTTGCATAAAAAGCTGGTGTCTGTGTCGTTTTCTATGTTCCGTGACTTCGCTGTATCCTGGGGGTCCCTCCCCGATTCACGGTCTTATATATTCACGCCCCCACACAGAGAATTTTTCACACACTGAACACCTTTGTCTGAAACTGGCACCATGCTGCTTTCACACAGACAGTGTTCGGTCAGTGATTTCCATCAGTGATTGTGATAAGACTATCACACTGACTGTGTGAAAATGGCTTTTTTTGGTTTGTAAAAAGCACCATGAAACTAGCGTTTTCAGATTTATTTATTTTTTACCATAGAGAAGTCTATAGTTAAAACACCTGAAAAAATGACATACCCAGAGCATGCTGTGATCTAAAAAAAAACTAAAATGCAAGTGTTTGCAGGGCGTCTTATAATTTCCTATTGGCTAGCAGGTAACATCTGACAGCAGTGTTTTTTTTTTTTGCTCCAAAGAAATGTTGACAAAAAAGCCACCCTTAGGCTAGGGCTACACAACGACATGTGTCGCGCGACAATAAGTCGCTTGACACATAGGGCACAACTACACTGCAACATGTGTCGCACCAATGTCACGCGACAATTTTTATAATGATAGTCTATGGTGTTGACATGCTGCGACGTGACAGTCGCAGAAAAATCCATTTTGGATGTTTTTTTTGCGACTGTCGTGTCGCAGTGCGACACCATAGACTATCATTATAAAAATTGTTGCGCGACATTACTGCGACAAATGTCATTGTGTAGCCCTAGCCTTAGACTTCGTTCACACGTCAGTGATTTCCTTTAAGGATTTGTGAGCCAAAACCAGAAGTGAAGCCACGGGCGAGTATTCCACGCGGGTGCAATGCGTGAGGTGAACGCATTGCACTTGCACTGAATCCTGACCCATTCATTTCAATGGGGCTGTGTACATGAGCAATGTTTTTCAAGCATCACTTGTGCGTTGCGTGAAAATCGCAGCATGTTCTATATTCTGCGTTTTTCACGCAACACAGGTCCCATAGAAATGAATGGGGCTGCTTGAAAATTGCAAGCAAGTGCGGATGCGGTGCGATTTTCACGCATGGTTGCTAAGGAGACGAGGGATGTATTACCCGGGACCCCATTTACTTTATTATTTTCCATTATAACATGGTTATAATAGAAAATAATAGCATTCTTTAATACAGAATGCTAAGTATAATGTCAATTGAGGGTTAAAAAATTATTAAAAACAGTACTTACCTCATCCACTTGATTGCGTAGCGGGGATCCTCTTCTTTGTTCTTCTTGAAGGAACTGACGTCATGTGGTGAAAAATAATAAAATCTACAGAACACCAAACCCAAACCCGAACTTCAGTGAAAAAGTCCGGGTTCGGGTCTGGGTACCACATTCAGTTTTTTCTCACGAGCGTGGAGAACGCATTGCACTCGCATTGAAAAAAATGAACAACGGAACGCAATCGCTGTCAAAACTGACTGAAATTGCATGCCTATTCACATGATGTTCCCTGAACACACCTGCATCGCATCCAGCCCTCACCCGCGACGCCTGTATGAAAGAGGCCTTACAGATCAATAGCTTTTATTGAAGTCCCTGAAGTTTTTTTGTTATAATTTCATGTAAGTGCTTCTTCACTCGTATTTAGGCCAATTTCTGTTTGGTAAGTACCGTATTTTACATCAGTATTTGTGAGCCAAAACAAGCTGTGGAACCTGCTGAGAAAAAGTGTAAGGCCTCTTGCACACGAACGCTCTTGCGTTTTTTTTTTTTTTTTTCTGCATGCAACGGATGTTGCATGCAGAAAAAAAAAAAAAAAAACGCACATATTAGGTATCGCCGCGTCCGTAACGACCGGCTCTATAAATATTACATGATCCACCCTGTCCGATAGACACCATAAAAAATTAAAACTGTGTAAAAAAAAGCCATTTTTGTCACCTTACATCACTAAAAGTGCAACACCAAGCGATCAAAAAGGCGTATGCCCCCCAAAATAGTACCAATCTAACCATCACCCTTATGCCGCAAAAAATCATCACCTACATAAAAAACACCATAAAAAAACAGCAATTTTTTTGTCACCTTACATCCCAAAAAGTGTAATAGCAAGCGATTAAAAAGTCATATGCACCCCAAAATTGTACAAATCAAACCGTCATCTCATCCCAAAAAAATGATACCCTACCTAAGAGAATCGCCCAAAAAATTAAAATAAACTATGACTTTCAGAATATGGAGACACTGTTCTGTTCCAGTATCTTGCATTGTGTATTGGTATGCTCCTCTCTTTCTCCCCCCCCCCCCATTTTCAGGTTTCTAGTTAGTTTAGCCTAGCCACTCCCTGTTTTCCTAGTGATGCCTTGCTCATAGTGTGCTCAGCTTTCTGAGTAGCAGCATCCATCTTCTGAGCCAGGAGTTATTGTTGGCATAATTCTTTTACCATCTGGATTACCCTGCAACATCTTGTAATACAATCTTTGGATTAAAAGGCTACTTGATTAACGCCTGGGTGTCTGATGCGTAAGCTGTAAGTGGAGAAAGTCAAATTCAACAAGTCACTTCCGTGCGCATAGAGGTTGCTCTACACAGGTGCGTTATTGTATATAGCTGACTTTTGAAACACCACAGACACTAAAATGTCAAACTGAAACAACTAACCAAAAAACATATTGGTATTGTCGCGTCCTTAACAACCTGCTCTATAAAAATAGCTCATAATCTAACCTGTCAGATGAACGTTTTTTTACCTTGCCTCACAAAAAGTGTAATATAGAGCAACCAAAAATCATCTGTACCCTAATATAGTACAAATAAAACTTCCACCTTATCTCGTAGTTTCCAAAATGGGGTCACTTTTTCTAGTTTCTACTCTAGGGGTGCTTAAGGGGGTCTTCAAATGTGACATGGCAAGTTTAAATTATCCCAGTGAAATCTGCTCTTCAAAAACCATATGGCATTCCTTTCCTTCTGCGCCCTGCCGTGTGCCCGTACAGCAGTTTACAACCACAAATGGGGTGTTTCTGTAAACGACAGAATCAGGGCAATAAATATTGAGTTTAGTTTGGCTGTTATTCCAGGCTTTGTTAGCGGCAAAAAATTATTAAAATAGAAAATCTGCCAAAAATGTCAAATTCTGAAATTTCATCTCCATTTTCCATTAATTCATTTATTTATTCTTTATTTTAATATATACGGATAACAAACCGTGCATCAGAAAAGTAGATAAAATACATTGAGTACTTCCAAGATAATGCACTACAATGAGAGGTCATCATTTTACAGTCATCTTAATAGAGCCTGCTGGCAACTGTAGTTTGGGGTGAAGAACCCCGTTGAAAAAGGATCTGATTTGTCTAAGCAGGAACCCTGCTGGGAGATATTGATGAAAACGTACTCCTGGCCTCATAAACAAAAATGCACAGGAAGAATGAAATGACACACTTGCAAACATATTGAAAGGTGCTTCGAACAAACATATAGTGATATAAGGAGAACAAAACTTTGATGGACAATGAACACAGGAGGAAGCCCAAAAGAGTACAAGGTTGATAAGTTCAGCTTCTCAAGGCAGTAGGTTCCGAAATTTCTGGGATTCCTGGAAGGAAAACCAGGGGGCCCAAGCATCAAGAAAAGCTTTATGCTTAGCTCGTAGCTGCGAAGTAAGTTCCTCCATTCTCCGGATCTCCTCCACCTTTTGGATCCAGCAGCTAATTGTCGGAGGCAAGGAGAACTTCCACCTCGCAGGGATGCATGACCTAGCCACTATCACCAAGGAGCACAGACAAGACTTACGAAGCACACTCATTGGGAGATCTGATAGGAATAAGAAAAAGAAACCAGGTGTATTTGGTACCATAAACTGGAAAATTGAGGACAATGTTTTATGGATCGAGGACTCTTCCGGCCTGTCGAGGAGGGTGTTAAAAATAGCCATCACTGCTTTACGCAATTCTAAAGATTAAATCTCTTCGGGGATCCCTCGCAGTTTAATATTGTTACGGCACCCTCTGTTCTCCTGGTCATCAAGTTGAAGCAGCAGGTGTCTGTTTAGGGCTTTTTGAGAAGCCACGCTCGCCTCCAGACGTGAGTCCAGAGAGTTAGAAATACGCTCCTGGGAGGTCAGTTTGGTAGAAATGGCGCTTATATCAGCTTTGACTGAGGCAATGGCCTTGTCTTGTTTAGATTCAAGCTTCAATAACATAGCCTCTAAGTCCATTTTAGTGGGAAGAGTACTGAGCAGTGACCAAATATCACGTAGTTTAGGCCTTTTAGCGCGTTTGTTAGGCGAAGAGGAGGCTGAGGATGCCGAATCAGAGGCCTCTGAGACTGATTGAGAATGAAAGATGGCAAGGGTATCTGGCAGATCCTACGGTAACATCTGTTCCATCATGGGGTCCCCTGCTAAGTTGGAGATACCTTCAGGGGCACTGATTAGAAAGGTTTCTATTGTGGCCATAGGGGGTGACCCTGTAATGTTGGTCTGCCGGGGCGGCAACTGAAGGCCTACTATATCAGGCGCCAGTGTCTTAAGAGGGTTTCCCCCCAAAGTCTCTGCATAATATGAGGGCGATGCGGGCATCTGTGCCGTCACATCGCATGACAGGGGGAGTCAGGCGGCGGTCTCACCTCAGTTCCAGTGCTCCCTTAAGCCGGTGCAGAGGGCGGGGAGGCTGATTGCAGCGAGGCCCATGTGTCAGAGGTGAAGGTTAAAGAGGCCTTTGCAGGCACTATCAGAGATACGGTCTGTGATGACAGGAGAGCTGAAGAGCAGGTTAGCAGGGGCTTGGGTCAAATGGAATCGCTGCTGTTCCCGCGGGTCTGGCCATGTCGCTTCTATCGGTGCCATCTTGGTGGTGCCGGAGTGTGGTACGGGCGGCGATTGCTTGGAAAAATATTGCTCTATCTGCGGTTCTGCCGGCACAAAGTGGGTCCCTCGGCGTCCAGAGCGTCTCACCATGCCCAAAAGAGGAGAGAATGGCCACTAAGAGACTTGCAAAAGGTATTTAAGAGGGCCCAGGGTCCGGGAGCTCTGTACACAGGCTGCTCACACGTCCATGGTCAGGCCACGCACCCCAGTTACAACACTTCTTCGCTAGAGGGCAGAAGGCGATTTAACGGCCATTTTCCATTAATTCTTGTGGAACACCTAAAGGGTTAACAACTTTGTAAAATCAGTTTTTAATACCTTGAGGGTGCAGTTTCTAAAATGGGGTCATTTTTGGGTGGTTTCTATTATGTAAGCCTCACCAAGTGACTTCAGACCTAAACTGGTTCTTAAAAAGTGGGTTTTGGAAATGTTCAAGATTTGCTTCTTAACTTATAAGCCTTCTATCGTCCCCCAAAAATAAAATGGCATTCACAAAATGATCCAAACATGAAGTAGACATATGGGAAATGTAAAGTATTAACTATTATATGAGGTATCGCTATCTGTTTTAAAAGCAGAGAAATTGAAATTTGGAAAGTTGCAATTTTTTTTTATAAATAAAAATGAAATATTTTTATTCAAATTTACCACTGTCATGAAGTACAATATGTGACAATAAAACAATCTTAAAATGGCCTGGATAAGTAAAAGTATTTTAAAGTTATCACCACATAAAGTGACACAAGAAAGACGATGCCGGCTGCGTGAACAAGTGGATGGGGTGAGTTAATTTATTTTATTTTTTTAAGCCCTCAAGCAACATTTTAGTAAGCATTCTGTATTAAGAATGCAATTATTTTCCTTTATAACCATGTTATAAGGGAAAATAATACAGTAAATTGACTTTTATCAATTTACTAACATCATCTCCTAGCATCCATGCATGAAAATCGCATTGCATCCGCACTTGCTTGCAGATGCTATGCGATTTTCACGCATCCCCATTCATTTCTATGGGGCCTGTGTTGCGTGAAAAACACAGAATATAGAATATGCAGCGATTTTCACGCAATGCACAAGTGATGCGTGAAAATAACTGCTCATCTGCACAGCCCCATTGAAGTGAATGGGTCCATAGCGTGCAGCATCTCCGGAATTGTCTCCTATTATGGTAATTACATCGTGGAGGTCATTGGTCGGCAATTGCAGCGGGAGCTGCCAGCAGCAGATCTTGATGATTTGCATGCCCAAGTGCATTCAGTGTGGCAGAATATTCCTCAGACAACCATTAATAACCTCCTTGATAGCATGCCAAAGTGTGTAAGTGTGTCTATTTCTGCACATGGTGCTCATACTCAGTACTGAATAAATCGAGATGTTTTGAGTATTTTGTTTCCATTTTTTTATCAGTAACATGTCTATCGATCCTGGGATTTCCATAACTCCATGATTTTTCCTTTTTGCTGTTGCAGTTTCAATGTTGAGGAGTATAGATGTGATAGTGGAGACACTGTTTAAGAAGTTGGCAATGGAACACATGTATTTTACAGTTTTTTTATGCTACCACTGCACTTAGTCCTCATTTTTATATTTCTTCTATGTCTTCTTAGGGGCAGAGTAAAGGCTGTCACTTTTATGCTACCGATGGATATGAGAGATTATGGTGAAAATCAAAAGACTTTCCAGGCTCCTCCAAATCAAAGCGCAAATCACTTGAGTACTATAATTGAAAAGGATCCATGACCTGGTGAATTTTTCAAGACCACCTGACACATACTGATGAGCAGGCATTATAATGATAGCTGGATCTAGGGTTACATTTTGTGAACAGTCCTCTGGCAATCTGCCTTCTCATATGGACAAAACGTTTACTTTGGGTCACTGGTCCTTTGTCATTTGAAACCTGTGTCAGTTCAAAAACGTATTATGTTGTGATCTTACAGATAACTTTTCACTAATCCAAATTTTTTTCAGTTTCAAGGCTAGTTAATTAAATAAGACAAGAATTCTGCCGAGTACTTTTACTGTATAGATGTAAGTTCTGAAAAGCCACAGTGTTTTCTAGTTACTATTCCTCCTATAGATCACACACATTCTCCTAATGTAGCCAAGGACTGACCGCTATCTTCAATAACTTATCTAAGGTTTCACACATAAGGGGAGATTTATCAAACAGGTGTAAAGTAGAACTGGCTTAGTTGCCCATAGAAACCAATCAGATGCCACCTTTCATTTTTCACAGCTCCTTTGGAAAATGAAAGGTGGAATCTGATTGGTTGCTGTGGGCAACTAAGTCAGTTCTACTTTACACCTGTTTGATAAATCTCCCCCATAGTTTTTTGCCATTTTTGCCGAGTTTTGTAGCTTTTGGTGCGCTTTTTGCAGCAACTTTTTACAGAATTATTAGTCAAAAAATGTCAGCTCCAAATGTTGCATGGAAGTCTAGGGGGAAAACGTGAACGAAAGTGAGGAAAATGTGCAAAAAAGAAACCACCCTAAGAGGACAATACACAATAAAATAACGTTTTCTCACAGAACTTAGCAATTATAAGGCCTCTTTCAGACAAGCGTGTCCAGTGTGGAAAACACGCTCCCTGACGCTGCCTAACCTTTATACTTCTACAGAATTAGTGCTTATGCACACAACCCTATGTATTTTGTGGTCCGCAAAAAACGGATCTGCAAAAAATATGGATGACGTCCATGTGCATTCCATATTTTGCGGAACGGAAGAGCTGGACGCTCATAGAACAGTCCTAACCATGTCCGTAATGCAGACAATGATAGGACATGTTCTATTTTTTTGCAGAACAGACATGCAGACATACGGAAACGGAATGCACACGGAGTAACAATCTTTTTTTTTTGTGGACCCATTGAAATGAATGGTTCTGAATACAGTCCACTCAAAAAACCCAGAATGGAAAATGGAAGAAAATACGTTCGTGTGCGTGATTGATAACATGACTGATAATGCTCCGTGCGTCTCTGTGATCTTTTTACTACAAACTCACGGTGACAACGTTATCTCACTGATTTTGTAGTAAAAAGATCACAGAGAGGTACAGAGCATTATCAATCATGTTAATGCTCCGTGTCTCTGCTGTCCAGAGCGCGGCTTGGCACTCTTTCACGCAGCGGATTACCCGCACGGCATCCGCTCGTGTGAAAGAGCCCTAATACTTATCATGTTTTATTACTCCTTGGGGAGCGAAAATCTGATATAAAGGGTTGTCTAAGTTAAGGTGGATTTAGAAGGCCGACTGAGCGTCTAATTATTGGGAAGGAAGCGTTACTTCCCAACAGTCGGCTGCTCGTTCAGCAAACAAAACCACGCTATTGTAATCCCGTGTCCCCATACAGAATCATGTCTTCTGAGCAGCAGATTGCTGTTTAGACAGAACGATCTGCTGCTCCGAAGCCATGATCGGTGGTGCCTGCACGAGCATCAGGATCGGGTGATCGGTGGCACATTTAGACGGCCAGATGATCGGGAACGACCACTCCCAGGAACGGTCGTTCATTATAAATTGGATGATTATTGGTTTATCTAAATGGACCTTTATAATAAACATTCTCAAATGTTCTACTAGAACATTCAGCAGAACTGATAACAGTTGCAGAGAACATTACAATCTCTGGAGGACCCCGCATGTCCATGCATTACAAGAACCTCCCATTGATTTCAGTAGGCACTATGTAACATTTAATTACCCCTGTGGTGGCACTGTACTTGAACTGAACACTTTCTGCAAGATTCCTTACTGCAATTTCTGCAATTACAAAGATTCCTTACTGCTAAGCACTTGGGCTCCGTCCTACTAAATGAGATTATAAAAAGCAGAAAACCCCATTAGAGAGAAATCATGTAAATAAAATGAATTGGGCAAATGTATAATTTTTATTGATGGTGTAAACTTTATCATTATCATTACTTTATTATTATTTATCACAGGGGCTCAGGCTGGATGATAAATCTGGTGCAGGGATAGACACTTTTGTCTAATTTTATAACCAAGATGCACCAAATTGTGCCACGTTTTGCTGCAATGTACACCAGGACCTAGGTGCACTCACATTCGAAAATGTGGGCCATGTGCTAATTTATTTATCGCATAAAATAAATTGGGATCCCATAGTTAAAAACTATGAAACAGTAGTGTGCAATAAATAATAGATAACAATGAATTAAAGAGTCCCTGCTCAAATGGTATAGCAGATACAGTAGATGACCAGAAAAATAATCTGTGCTCATGAGGTCTACAAAGCTGTAAGGCCTCTTTCACACGGGCGTCATGTTTTTGGGCCGGATAAGATGCGGGTGCGTCGCGGGAAAATGCATGATTTTTCTGCGCAAGTGCAAAACATTTTAATGCGTTTTGCACGCACGTGAGAAAAATCGGCATGTTTGGTACCCAAACCCGAAATTCTTCACAGAAGTTCGGGTTTGGGTTAGGTGTTGTGTAGATTGTATTATTTTCCCTTATAACATGGTTATAAGGGAAAATAATAGCATTCTTAATACAGAAAGCATAGTACAATAGCGCTGGAGGGGTTAAAAAAAATAAAAAATAATTAAACTCACCTTAATCTACTTGTTCACGCGGCCTGGCTTCTCTTATGTCTTCATCTTTGCTGTGCAGTAGTAGGAAAAGGACCTGTGGTGACATCACTGTGCTCATCCCATGGTCCATCACCATGGTGATGGATCATGTGACGGACCATGTGATGAGTGCAGTGATGTCACCACAGGTCCTTTTTCTACTGCACAGCAAAGATAAAGACAGAAGGAGATGCCGGGCTGCGCGAACAAGTAGATTAAGGTGAGTTAAATTATATTATTTTTTTTTTAAACCCCTCCAGCCCTATTGTACTAAGCATTCTGTATTAAGAATGCTATTATTTTCCCTTATAACCATGTTATAAGGGAAAATAATAATGATCGGGTCCCCATCCCGATCGTCTCGTTGCAACCGTGCGTGAAAATCGCACCGCATCCGCACTTGCTTCTATGGGGCCTACATTGTGTGAAAAACGCACAAAATTGAGCATGCTGCGATTTTCACGCAACGCACGAGTGATGCGTCAAAATCACCACTCATGTGCACGGCCTCATAGAAATGAATGGGTCCGGATTCAGTGCGGTTGCAATGCGTTCACCTCCCGCATTGCACCTGCGCGGAAATCTCGCCCGTGTGAAAGGGGCCTAACAGGTCTTTACATAGAGAGGCACGCTGGTTAGCTAATACTTGAGTCACATTATATATTAAAAAAACTGCCTTGAAATTGTGGGCTATTTGCATAGATTCCTACCGAAATGTAAGTGATGATGAAGCATGATGATGATAATGTCAGCTACATGTCTGGATGAAGGGACACTACTAGAATATTGTGTCTCTTCTACTGTACATATCTGCAATGTTGAAACCTAAAGGCAATGGACAAAAGATTCTGCCTTATCCAAGCCCTTTCCTTCAAATGCATTGAGTTCTGCCAGCTGGTTAATATATTGTGTCCGCAGGTGCAAGGAGCCATCGCTGCTGTTTTTCAGAAGCTAATATTTTAATCTCATTCCCACAATCTCTATGATGTATTATAGCACTACTTGACCCACTTTACATCTTATCATAATGTTTTAATGCTTTAATCTACCTGTATACGGAAATATTCTAACTTTATGTAAATGATCTAATTGCCTAATTATCTGCATACAAAATACATTTTATATTAATTGAACTGTGGATCTCTTTGTCTACTTTCATAAGGAATTAAATCATATGCAAATTACGCATTCCACCCCCATATAAATAACACATACATAACCTATAATGCAAAAAAGAGTATTTTATTAAAAGGATGAAATCGTATACATCAACACCCAAATTACTCAAAATGCACACAAATCATCTGAGCTAAAAATGTTCCATACAAAAGTATATTTACATCTTGAAATGTTCATATGTAATAGTACAGCACAGAACGTCATGGAAAATGAATGAACCATCGCTGCACATTGGAACCAAAGTTACAGGGAATGCTTTATGGTTTTAATTACACTGAAATTAAACCGATAAATTCTCAGCAGGAAAGTTACACTGGATCTCAGGAAATTTAGATTTTCTTCAGAAAAAGTTGCTCTTCTAATAAGTGGCCAGATGGAAATGCAAACTTATGCTCATTTAAGTCTGTGCACACATACACGGCTGACTTAAAGTACAGACATGTTTTCGCAATTACAAAAATGGACACATTAGCGTAATTTAACATAACCGGCCTGGTCATTCTTTCACTTGGTCCCCCAAATACATGTTTACAATATGATCTGTGTATGCTAGGACCTAACACTACCGGAAATAACTGCTGCTGCTGCATGTTACTGGACTGTACAGCAGAGGTGGCTCCTTCTCTGACATCACCACTAATCGCTCTGGAACTTTTGGTTGAAGCTCCTGCATTCACTCTTCACTCTGCATTCACTGTGGGGGGAAAATGTGCGTCTTATGGGGCGAATACTAATGCGCACTGCCATTATGGAATAATCGCTCTGGAACTTTTTGTTGAAGCTCCTGCATTCACTCTTCACTCTGCATTCACGTTGGGGGAAAAGTGCGCCTTATGGGGCGAATACTAATGCGCACTGCCATTATGGAAGCACTCATTAGTACAGGAGGAGGACTGGGACCCCGGCTCTATACTCACAGCGTCATGGTCCTTGGCCGCTCACTGTGCTGTGACTGCGCACAGCGTGAGGACATCGGCGCACTCTGTGACCTCACTCTTTGCGCTTCGGGTCACAACACAGCACGCGGCAGGAAGAAGTAGAGAGCTGGATCCTAAGAGCGGCGTCTGGAGCAGGAGAGGTAAGTTGATTTTTTTTATTTTATTTGCTTTGAGCATGGGGTTCTGATGAGGTCTGGACGTCATTCAAATTGGGGGTCTGATTTGAGGGCTGAATGGGGGGGTCTTATTAATATTGTGGGTCTCATCTGAGGTCTGGGGGTCATTTAAATTGGCAGTCTAATTTGAGGTTTGAATGAGGGGGGTCTTATTCATATTGGGGCTCTGATCTGGGGTCTGGGGGTCATTCACATTGGGGTCTAATCTGACGTCTGAATGGGGGGGTATTATTTACATTGGGGCTCTGATCTGGGGACTGATCGGGGTTCATTCACATTGGGGTCTGAGCTGAGATCTGATTGGGGTCTGATCTGAGGTCTTATTGGGGTCTTATTAACATTGGCCGATGATCTTAAGTCTGATTGGAGGTCCTATTAACATTGGGGTCTGAGCTCAGGTCTGATTGAGGGTCTTATTTACATTAAGGGTCTGACTGGGGCTCTGAGCTGAGGTCTGATTAACATTGGGGGTCCGATTGGTGGTCTGATCTGAGGTCTAATGAAAAATATTTTTTCTTATTCTCCTCCTCTAAAACCTAGGTGCATCTTATGGGCAGGTGCATCTTACAGTGCGAAAAATATGATAATACTGTTAAAACTAAGAGCTTTGTTCTTCATTTCAGGTATTTCCTTTCTGATCCAAATACATGAGGAGAAGCTAAATGGAGCAGAGAGCTTTCAGTATAACCACTATTATGTGCAGAGTGAATGGGGGGGGGGGCAGTAGGAAGTCTGTGAGGTGATGCTTCGGCCAGAGAAGGAAGTGATGTCCAAAAAAGGGAGCATCGTTTTGGCAACTTCTCCTGTACAGCCCAGTATCATGCAGCTATTTTGTCTTTTCCTGTGGTGTTGAGGACCTATACTATACAAAGCATCTTGAAATTGTTTTCATTTGTTTGGTATGTTCAAGGATCCTAGCAGTTCCATTTTCATCAATCATAAAATTTGTCTTGAGTTTCATTTTAAAATAACCTTTGGACAGCTTCACTTCATGGGCAAGCAGTTTACTAGTTAGAATTAATGGGATCACCTGGTATCTACTAAGACACTCCTGGCCAAAATGTACTTCAAATGATATATTGCAACCATAGCACTGCTCTGCAACAGCTCTGTTAGGGGTGCACTGACTGACTGATTCTTTAAAAGAATTTAAAGAATTAGAAGGTCTATTAAAGGGGTATTCCCTTCAGGACATTTATGGCATATCAATAGGACATGCCATAAACAACCGATAGGTGAGGGTCCCACCACTGGGACCTGCTTCTGTCGCAAGAATGGGGCCCAGAAGTGAATGAAGAGCACCCACAGCAGTGAATGGAGAGGACCCAGGAAAAGGCTATTTTGGAAGACACACAGCAGTGAATGGAGAAAGCCATGCCTGAGCGGGTTGCTCTTCATTCATGTTGGGGCCTGTTCTTAAGAGGAGTGGGTTCTATAAATATTCAGATAGGAACACCCTTTAGACCTCATACTATACAGTCTCATCTGCTGTCATGTTGACAGGATAACACTTCTTTTAGACCAGACTGTGACTTTGAAACTACAACTCCTAGTATTAGCCCATACATTTTCTTTATGTGCCACCGATTTTATAGTTTTTTTTCCATATGGGTCTGTGAGAACTAAAATGTGGCATGTGCCACTGCATGCAGCATTACAGAAGTGCAGAATGTATTGCAATAAGGAGTCACCAAGCAGCAGCAGTGCCTATGGTTCTATAATATGGAGCCTAGAGCCCTCTATGGCCTCTTTCACACGGGCATTGCGGGAAAATGTGCGGGTGCGTTGCGGGAACAAAACATTGTAATGCGTTTTGCACTCGCGTGAGAAAAATCGCACGTTTGGTACCCAAACCCGAACTTCTTCACAGAACTTCGGGCTTGGGATCGGTGTTCTGTAGATTGTATTATTTTCCCACATAACATGGTTATAAGGGAAAATAATAGCATTCTGAATACAGAATGCATGGTAAAATGGAGGGGTTAAAATAAATAAATAATTTAACTCACCTTAATCCACTTGATCGCGAAGTCGGCATCTCCTTCTGTATTCATCTTAGCTGTGTGGAGGAACAGGACCTGTGGTGACGTCACTCCGGTCATCACATGATCCATCACATGATCTTTTACCATGGTGATGGATCATGTGATGACCGGAGTGACGTTACCACAGGTCCTGTTCCTCCACACAGCTAAGATGAAGACAGAAGGAGATGCCGACTTCGCGATCAAGTGGATTAAGGTGAGTTAAATTATTTATTTATTTATTTTAACCCCTCCAGCGCTATTTTACCATGCATTCTGTATTCAGAATGCTATTATTTTCCCTTATAACCATGTTATAAGGGAAAATAATAATGATCGGGTCTCCATCCCGATCGTCTCCTAGCAACCGTGCGTGAAAATCGCACTGCATCCGCACTTGCTTGCGATTTTCACACAACCCCATTCATTTCTATGGGGCCTGCGTTATGTGAAAAACGCACAAAATAGAGCATCCTGCGATTTTCACGCAACGCATAAGTGATGCGTGAAAATCACCGCTCATGTGAACAGCCCCATAGAAATTAATGGGTCGGGATTCAGTGCGGGTGCAATGCGTTCAACTCACGCATCGCATCCGGGCGGAATACTCGCCCGTGTGAAAGGGGCCTATGTGCTCTGTATAGGGACTGTGTACATGAACCCTAAGGAGACTGAAACATATAAGGCTCAGTTCACATCACTGCTTAGCTTTCTGTTCTTCCGATCCGTCAGAAGAATAGAAAAAAAACAAAAAACGGATCCAGTATTTTGAGCATCAGTTTGTGTCACTTCCGTCAGAGGTCAGTTATTTTTGACAGGAGAAAGTTCTGGATGCAGGACTTTTTCTCCCATAAAAAATAACTGATCTTTGACTAAAGTGATGCAAACTGATCATAACTGATCAGATCAGACGGATCAGAAGAACGGAAAGCTATGGTGATGTGAACTCAGCCTCATCAGTGCATTCTATCAGAATGTGCACATTCTATAATCTCAGTTCAATGTGACACCAGGATATGCAGATTCTGTATAACTGGACCAGATCATACAGTTATGTATATACATATTAATGGAAAATTGTCAGAGAACGTTTGTAAAAAAAAAACTGAAGGTGAACCTTCATGTAATACTAACCACAGGTAGAAGAGTTTTTATAGGGATATTTACTGCATCTATGGTAACTAAGTCATCCTGTCTCACTAATGGAAATGTGCAACAGATGTCATATTTTTTTAAAATAATTTCAATAAATATGTTTTATTGCTAAGGAGTAAAACATCTTTGAGTTTATGAAGTCTTTGAGCAGAACAGTTAAAACGATGACCCCATCAGAGGATAAATGGCTGTTACTGGACGAGCAATAACACAGATACAAAGACATGTACTGTACAATAGATCATATGACCATCCAAATATAGAAAGACAAACATCATACATAGAAAATCACTCATTATTACAAATAGATCAATTGTCTTCAATGAACATAGAAATAAATGATTATATTATATAGAACGTACAGTCAAAATAAAGTGCATGAAGAATATCTGCAGTATCTGAAGGTTTTCTAAACTTCAAATACAAAATGACCATGCATGAAAGTGATGAGATTATTCATTATACTGAACACTGGACACTGACATTTAAAAACAGCTATCACCTACCATTTTCCCGGAATATCTTCAGTTATCTTCCTCTAACTTGTCATATTAATGGGAATCATTGGAAAATCCTATGTTAGGGGTTAATCTTTTACCTCTCAAAACTTCAACAGGGGTCTTATACTGCCGAGATCTCTGGCCTCCTTTCTCACGGCACCTCAGGTATAGCACAGCGCCCCGTCAAATGTACAAAGACTTACTCCCTCTGCTGTTTGCAAAATTTTATAGGATCCAGAAACAGGAATATTCATTTCTACCACTTTCTCCAAACTATACTATGGGAAAACCCATAAAAAATGGTTCCATTCCCAGAGAATGCCTACCTACTCCTATTAGCTGTAATGTAATCCATTTTATAATTTTATATTCTGGCTCAAATTTATTGACCAATTTGCCTTCACCTTCGTTAAGTATCTACAGTGAAAGTAACAGCTCTTTCTTCTATATGCCAGAAAACTCCAAGCCGGGCCCCAGTACACCCCTTGCTCTATATAGAGTAGGGTGCATCACGGCACAAGTACATGTAGGTGCTTAAAGGGGTTGTCCCACAAAAAATATTCTACATTTTTCAAACCAGCACCTGGATATGAATACTTTCATAACTGCATGTAATTAAAAATGTATCACAGCGACTAAATTATTTAATAAAATGTATCTGTATACAGCTACCTGCTGTTTGTTCTTTTCATTGTTTCTCTGTCTGCCTTGCAGAGGTGGTCGCACATGCTCAGTTCCATCCTTCAACTGCTAACAGCCCTATCTTCTGTTAGAAGCTGTAACAGTTACCGGGAGAGCTTCAGCAGAAAGGACCCCCCCCCCCCCCCTCCCCGAGAAATACACATCCCCTGAGAAAAGTCACATTCCTCAAGAAAGGACAACCCCCTGAGAAAGGACACATCCCCTGAGAAAGGACATACCCAACCACAGAGAAAGGACATGAGCTGCCAGTCTGAAATAAATCTAGCCAAGCAATTGGAGCACTATATGGGAAGATCCATGTGAGGTACAGGGCTGGTTCCAGCTTTGTTAGAGATTGTCATGTACTATATAATGTCTGTTTTTCATTTTTGACGCTAATCACGGGATAATTCCTCTATGGTTTCCTTCTACATCCACAAGGAACCTCTAACTGCGCTCTGGAACCCCTGCTTTTATGAGGTCTGAGATTTTTTCATATGTATTTTTACTGTATGCGTGGCATATCAGAAAAAAAAGCACCTAACACTAGTGGCATATGCAGTATACAATATTCTACTGTACAGTTATATCTGTGGTTTTGCACCTCAATCAACTTTGACTGTATTTTACACCAGATCCTCAAATGTCACTCACATTTCTAGCCTAACCTGGGAAGATCAGAATTATTTTCAGCTATTCATATTCCAGTGTTACATTCGTGACTGAAAACCATATGTTGGGTGAATCTTAAAATGATTATTCGCATATTTTGCTGTCAGCGAGGCCTCAACCTGCTGAGCAGATATTTGAAGGTTAAATCTCGAGGCATTCCATGTTTTATTCAATATGTCCACACACAATAAACACAGCAATAGTGAAAGGCCATTTTGGAGCTGTCATACTAGCAGAGCGAGGCTTAAGTGCCAAGGAGACCTGTAATTAGTAATCTCCTCCACCAGCTGTTATCTCACACTACGCCTAGCACACAGCGGACACATATAGGCGCTCCACCATCAATAAGGACATAGTATCGATCAATTTACATAAAAGACATCTTCACGATGTTCAGAATATTCATCATTGACATTAGCGGATGTGTCTCACCACAGGACCGTAAAGGAAATGGAACTAAATGCAAATTAGCAGCACAGAAGACTTATTGACACATCAATTAATGGACATTATCCACGCTCTAGCTGTGTGACTCACTGATACCATTAATACGTTATCTGGTTGTCTCTCTGTAGATATATAAATCCCTAATTAAACTTTCAAACCATCCTAAATACAGATGAATGTATCTGAACAGATGTGCATTGCTTAGCAGTCAGCAACCCTATGGAAAATAGAGACTGAATATATTTTATTACAGAGTACCTACACTATCTTATTCAATTCTGCATTAATCCTTAGTACATGTGAACACAAGGACCATATTTTTTCGCTCCATAAGAAGCACCTACAATTTAAAGGAGGAAAATAAGAAAAAAAATATTTTTAGATCAGATCTCCACTCTTCATCAGATCTCAGCTCAGACCCCCAAATCAGATCTCCAATCTTCAACAGACCTCAAATCAGACCCACAATCTTTAGCACACCCCCAATCTTTATCAGACCTCAGATCAGACCCTCAATCTTCATCAGACCCTCCAATGCTCATCAACACTCAGATTAGACCCCCAAATTAGAACCCAAATCCTCATCAGACCTCAGATCAGACCCCCAAATCAGACTCCCATTCCTCATCAGACCTAAGATCACACATAAAATAAATAAAAGAACTTACTTCTCCTGCTCTGGACTGCACCACCACTCGCGAGATCCAACACGTGGCTCCTGCACTCACCACTCCCTGGTCTTCTGCCTGCACCGAGCTGCAATGTGACCTGAAGTTGCACAGGATCAGGTCATAGTGAGCACTATGTCCTAATGCTGTACGTGGTCAGGACACAGCACAGCGCATGCCCAGCAGAAGACCAGGAAGAGGGGAGTGCCAGCAAAAGGAGCGCTATATTCTCTGCCACCTGGTACTACTGTCTACTATTGAACACTTCCATAATGGGAGCAATCATTAGTATTCACTTCATAAGATGCACTGCCATTGTTCCCCTCTTATGGAGCAACTTATGGAGTAAAAAATATGGTATATGTTTTGTCAAGGGAAAGTGCCATCTTCACCTTTCAGCAGCCTGTGGTTCCCCTTTTGCTGCCTACAATTTCGTCAGTCTCATGCTTAAAAAGATGATCTACAGTAACTGAAAGATAGAGAACAATGGAGAAGGGGAGGTGCAGCTGCACATATGTCTGTGATACTGCATGCTATGAGAAGGGATAGAGGACAGAACTGGAAATACATTTTATGAGCACAGAACATTATCACACCAAGAAGTGGTGAACCACTCTATGCAGAGGAATGGAATGACACAGAATAGACTCCGTTTCTGGACCCATTACATCTACTATGCATCACAGCTGTCTGGAGAGTGACTGTATCAATAAATATATTTTCATTTTATTTCTGTAAGTAGACCATGAGATGCTTCCACCTGAAAATACTGGCTATTCTAGAGCTGAAGCTCGGCACATCTCACTTGTGTTCAGTTAGATACCTTCTATCTGTTCGACACACAAACCACATACTAGAACAATACTACTACAATATTTGAGTGACAATTTCCACTAGTCTGAAAGAAACATTATAAAATTAGGTGGAAGACAAAGTAGATAATCTGCTTAAGTTGTCTTGTTCTACAGATGGTACCGACAGATGAAACATCAATCAATGAGTTCCCAGATCTGCTTGAAAACCTAACATACTAACAAGACAAAGTTCCTCAAATCACTACCTATTCCACTTGTCAGCATTTAAAGAGGCAACAATCATGGTAATACATAATGGCAAGGCAGGCTAATGTCCATGATAAAAAGGGGGTCATGCTTCCGTTGATGAATTAATTAAGGCTTGATATGGAAGGCAGAAAGCTGGCATGCTACGGCCCTTATACACAGGCCGATGCACAAGGTTATGATCGAGGACAAACTATTTGTTCTCCAATCACAGCACAATTGTTAAGCTACAGCTGCATTTACTGTACATGCTTTATTCATCCCTTCTCTATGGGGATAAAGGATCGCTACTGCGATCATTTATCCCCATACAGATTCAGTGTTTGTGGGCAGAACATCCCTACCGGCAAAAGGTGATGTGCTATCCACAAACAATGATTTTAGGCATCGCCTGAAAGATGTGATCACCCTACAAACAAGTGTTTGCACATTGATCATGGGCTGATACATGGGACAATTTTGGGCATGATACATGGGACAATTTTTGGGAATGAGCTTTTGTATGAACAATTATCGTCCCAGTCTTTGGCCAATTTGAAAGGACCCTGCCTTTAAAAAAAAAATCCCAGTGCATAAAGATATTTGCCTATTTGCATATGGGAACTATTATGATATAATATAGAACTCTGTTCAAATCTCTTTTCAAATAGTTAAAGACAACCTGTTACTTCCTCCAGAAACACAGCTGTACTCGCCACTTCATAGTCTCTGTCAATGAGCTTTTACTTATACTAGGCACATGTGCAGTGAAGGAACTATGGTCCTCAACTGCCTACCCATTGAGGATGACACCCCCTTAACAATGGACAGCCTGAATGGCATATGGGGAGTCGAAAACACTGTCAAAAACACTATTGCCTAGTAAAGGGTGGGCATAGCAAAAAACAAAATAAAACATTATGCCGAATATAAAGGATGTGTAAGCTTCGCTTTAAGTCCTGCACCACTAAAGCAAGGATTCTTCTACTTTTCAGTTCACAACGATAACATTTCAATATAGACCACCTGTAAAGCACACTTTCCTGTAAGGACAGGTTGTACATACACTGTGTGAGCATGCTTCAATAATAATGAAAACATATGAAAACAAATGATTCCTTTGGTCAGAATTAATGTAATGCAATATACGAGGAATATAAAATACATTCTTTGTGTGTTCTTATTACTTTATATTGGAGGTGCTAAACCAGTGGAGTGAGAGAAGTATTATTACCATTGCTCACTGACCCCATAAAAAGGAGTTCTCAATAAAATGTATTGCATATTTGACAGTACAGCACAGAATGCCAAAAGAAGATTCTGGGGCTACAGCTGTGATCATAACCCTCGGGTTGTACATCTCTGGTCTAAATGTCACTTTGATATTGATGGCTTATGGTAGGCCATCAAAATCAGATCGGTGGGGACTCAACTTCCAGACCCCACTGATCAGCTAAATGAAGGGAGACGCGGTTCCATCCAACACCACACCCTCTTCATTGTTTGCCAGGCACAGCTCCATACATTGTGTAGTGGATGTGCCAGGTACTGCAGCTCAGTCTATTCACTTGAATGGGGCTGCTGTGACGAAAGATGACCCCTTTAATTAAAGGTGCAGAACCCCCACAGATCTGACACTGATGACCTATCTTAAGGAAGTCCCATACAACCCCTTTAAGCAGATATTAAATGAGAACACAGAAGTGTGATCTGACATGAGCGTTATCATGCCCTTCCTTTTCTCTTGATTTTTTCATACAATCATCTTCAACGCGACGACCATTCTGGATATTTGCAAAGCCCTTTGGAGCATACATTTTTCCTAGAAAACAATATACACAGTGCATTAGCATGAAATATCATTCTTTGTCGTCCTCCTGCGCCTCCGTTATTTTAGATGTGTTATCAGAATTCTATCTTTTAATGAAAAAGTGTGCTGGCACCAGAATAACCAGTTACAGTATAATTGATCTCTGAGTCTATCTAAAATGAATGGAGTTGTCTAATTTTATGTAAATAACGTTTAATCATTGAATAACGTTTTGCAAGTTTTTAATAAATGCTAAATCATAAATCTGATGCATCTATAGGCTGTCTAGTGTAAGTTTATACTCCTTATTAGTTAGCTTAACTTGAAATTTTGGCACAGTTTTGCAACTTAAGATTTCTGAAGGCCTCAAAAGAAGTATTGTTGATGCTCATCAGAAAACACTTTTAAAACCATCTGTAATAGGGATGAGCGAACCCGAACTGTATAGTTCGGGTTCGTACTGAATTTTGGGGTGTCCGTGACACGGACCCGAACCCGGACATTTTCGTAAAAGTCCGGGTTCGGGTTCGGTGTTCGTCGCTTTCTTCGCGCTTTTGTGACGCTTTCTTGGCGCTTTTTGAAAGGCTGCAAAGCAGCCAATCAACAAGCGTCATACTACTTGCCCCAAGAGGCCATCACAGCCATGCCTACTATTGGCATGGCTGTGATTGGCCAGAGCACCATGTGACCCAGCCTCTATTTAAGCTGGAGTCACATAGCGCCGCCCGTCACTCTGCTCTGATTAGCGTAGGGAGAGGTTGCGGCTGCGACAGTAGGGCGAGATTAGGCAGATTAACTCCTCCAAAGGACTTGATTAACTGATCGATCTGCAGCTGTGGATCATTGAGCTGCTGATCCTCAATTGCTCACTGTTTTTAGGCTGCACAGACCGTTTGTCAGTCTCATTTTTCTGGGGTGATCGGCGGCCATTTTGTGTCTTGTGGTGCGCCAGCACAAGCTGCGACCAAGTGCATTTAACCCTCAATGGTGTGGTTGTTTTTTGGCTAAAGCCTACATCAGGGTGAAGCTGTCACACCAAGTGCATTTAACCAGCAATAGTCTGTTCATTTTTTGGCCATATACAAAATCAGGGGCAAGCTGCGCCTGTCACCAAGTGCATTTAACCCTCAATGGTGTGGTTGTTTTTTGGCTAAAGCCTACATCAGGGTGAAGCTGTCACACCAAGTGCATTTAACCAGCAATAGTCTGTTCATTTTTTGGCCATATACAAAATCAGGGGCAAGCTGCGCCTGTCACCAAGTGCATTTAACCCTCAATGGTGTGGTTGTTTTTTGGCTAAAGCCTACATCAGGGTGAAGCTGTCACACCAAGTGCATTTAACCAGCAATAGTCTGTTCATTTTTTGGCCATATACAAAATCAGGGGCAAGCTGCGCCTGTCACCAAGTGCATTTAACCCTCAATGGTGTGGTTGTTTTTTGGCTAAAGCCTACATCAGGGTGAAGCTGTCACACCAAGTGCATTTAACCAGCAATAGTCTGTTCATTTTTTGGCCATATCCCAGTCTAATTCTGTCACTAAATCCATACCGGTCACCCAGCGCCTAAATACTAGGCCTCAAATTTATATCCAGCTAAATCTGTCCCTAGTGCTGTAGCTGGGCGAGTTATTTAGTGTCCGTTCAAGCACATTTCTTGTTCTGGGTTGAAATACAATTCCCAATTTAGCAATTTCATAATTTAGTGGTTCCTGCTATATCAGAGCTCTTTGAAATCTATCCCAAAAAGGGTATATAATATTGAAGGTGCACATAGGGTCATTCAGAGTAACTTCACACACACCCGCTACTGTGTATTTCCAAGTCTAATTCTGTCACTAAATCCATACCGGTGACCCAGCGCCTAAATACTAGGCCTCAAATTTAATTCCCTCTAAATCTCTCGTTACCCACCGCTGTACTGTTGTTGCTGGGCAAGATATTTAGTGTCCGTCAAAGCACATTTTTTGTTCTGGGTTGAAGTACAATTCCCAATTTAGCAATTTCATAATTTAGTGGTTTCTGCTATATCAGAGCTATTTGAAATCTATCCCTAAAAGGGTATATAATATTGAAGGTGCACATAGGGTCATTCAGAATAACTTCACACACACCCGCTACTGTGTATTTCCAAGTCTAATTCTGTCACTAAACCCATACCTGTCACCCAGCGCCTAAATACTAGGCCTCAAATTTATATCCAGCTAAATCTGTCCCTAGTGCTGTAGCTGGGCGAGTTATTTAGTGTCCGTTCAAGCACATTTCTTGTTCTGGGTTGAAATACAATTCCCAATTTAGCAATTTCATAATTTAGTGGTTCCTGCTATATCAGAGCTCTTTGAAATCTATCCCAAAAAGGGTATATAATATTGAAGGTGCACATAGGGTCATTCAGAGTAACTTCACACACACCCGCTACTGTGTATTTCCAAGTCTAATTCTGTCACTAAATCCATACCGGTGACCCAGCGCCTAAATACTAGGCCTCAAATTTAATTCCCTCTAAATCTCTCGTTACCCACCGCTGTACTGTTGTTGCTGGGCAAGATATTTAGTGTCCGTCAAAGCACATTTTTTGTTCTGGGTTGAAGTACAATTCCCAATTTAGCAATTTCATAATTTAGTGGTTTCTGCTATATCAGAGCTATTTGAAATCTATCCCAAAAAGGGTATATAATATTGAAGGTGCACATAGGGTCATTCAGAATAACTTCACACACACCCGCTACTGTGTATTTCCAAGTCTAATTCTGTCACTAAACCCATACCTGTCACCCAGCGCCTAAATACTAGGCCTCAAATTTAAATCCCTCTAAATCTCTCGTTACCGTTGTCCTGTTGTAGCTGGGAAAGTTATTTAGTGCCCGTCAAAGCACATTTTTTGTTCTGGGTTGAAGTACAATTCCCAATTTAGCAATTTCATAATTTAGTGGTTCCTGCTATATCAGAGCTATTTGAAATCTATCCCAAAAAGGGTATATAATATTGAAGGTGCACATAGGGTCATTCAGAATAACTTCACACACACCCGCTACTGTGTATTTCCAAGTCTAATTCTGTCACTAAATCCATACCGGTGACCCAGCGCCTAAATACTAGGCCTCAAATTTAATTCCCTCTAAATCTCTCGTTACCCACCGCTGTACTGTTGTTGCTGGGCAAGATATTTAGTGTCCGTCAAAGCACATTTTTTGTTCTGGGTTGAAGTACAATTCCCAATTTAGCAATTTCATAATTTAGTGGTTTCTGCTATATCAGAGCTATTTGAAATCTATCCCTAAAAGGGTATATAATATTGAAGGTGCACATAGGGTCATTCAGAATAACTTCACACACACCCGCTACTGTGTATTTCCAAGTCTAATTCTGTCACTAAACCCATACCTGTCACCCAGCGCCTAAATACTAGGCCTCAAATTTAAATCCCTCTAAATCTCTCGTTACCGTTGTCCTGTTGTAGCTGGGAAAGTTATTTAGTGCCCGTCAAAGCACATTTTTTGTTCTGGGTTGAAGTACAATTCCCAATTTAGCAATTTCATAATTTAGTGGTTCCTGCTATATCAGAGCTATTTGAAATCTATCCCAAAAAGGGTATATAATATTGAAGGTGCACATAGGGTCATTCAGAATAACTTCACACACACCCGCTACTGTGTATTTCCAAGTCTAATTCTGTCACTAAATCCATACCGGTGACCCAGCGCCTAAATACTAGGCCTCAAATTTAATTCCCTCTAAATCTCTCGTTACCCACCGCTGTACTGTTGTTGCTGGGCAAGATATTTAGTGTCCGTCAAAGCACATTTTTTGTTCTGGGTTGAAGTACAATTCCCAATTTAGCAATTTCATAATTTAGTGGTTTCTGCTATATCAGAGCTATTTGAAATCTATCCCTAAAAGGGTATATAATATTGAAGGTGCACATAGGGTCATTCAGAATAACTTCACACACACCCGCTACTGTGTATTTCCAAGTCTAATTCTGTCACTAAACCCATACCTGTCACCCAGCGCCTAAATACTAGGCCTCAAATTTATATCCAGCTAAATCTGTCCCTAGTGCTGTAGCTGGGCGAGTTATTTAGTGTCCGTTCAAGCACATTTCTTGTTCTGGGTTGAAATACAATTCCCAATTTAGCAATTTCATAATTTAGTGGTTCCTGCTATATCAGAGCTCTTTGAAATCTATCCCAAAAAGGGTATATAATATTGAAGGTGCACATAGGGTCATTCAGAGTAACTTCACACACACCCGCTACTGTGTATTTCCAAGTCTAATTCTGTCACTAAATCCATACCGGTGACCCAGCGCCTAAATACTAGGCCTCAAATTTAATTCCCTCTAAATCTCTCGTTACCCACCGCTGTACTGTTGTTGCTGGGCAAGATATTTAGTGTCCGTCAAAGCACATTTTTTGTTCTGGGTTGAAGTACAATTCCCAATTTAGCAATTTCATAATTTAGTGGTTTCTGCTATATCAGAGCTATTTGAAATCTATCCCAAAAAGGGTATATAATATTGAAGGTGCACATAGGGTCATTCAGAATAACTTCACACACACCCGCTACTGTGTATTTCCAAGTCTAATTCTGTCACTAAACCCATACCTGTCACCCAGCGCCTAAATACTAGGCCTCAAATTTAAATCCCTCTAAATCTCTCGTTACCGTTGTCCTGTTGTAGCTGGGAAAGTTATTTAGTGCCCGTCAAAGCACATTTTTTGTTCTGGGTTGAAGTACAATTCCCAATTTAGCAATTTCATAATTTAGTGGTTCCTGCTATATCAGAGCTATTTGAAATCTATCCCAAAAAGGGTATATAATATTGAAGGTGCACATAGGGTCATTCAGAATAACTTCACACACACCCGCTACTGTGTATTTCCAAGTCTAATTCTGTCACTAAATCCATACCGGTGACCCAGCGCCTAAATACTAGGCCTCAAATTTAATTCCCTCTAAATCTCTCGTTACCCACCGGTGTACTGTTGTTGCTGGGCAAGATATTTAGTGTCCGTCAAAGCACATTTTTTGTTCTGGGTTGAAGTACAATTCCCAATTTAGCAATTTCATAATTTAGTGGTTTCTGCTATATCAGAGCTATTTGAAATCTATCCCTAAAAGGGTATATAATATTGAAGGTGCACATAGGGTCATTCAGAATAACTTCACACACACCCGCTACTGTGTATTTCCAAGTCTAATTCTGTCACTAAACCCATACCTGTCACCCAGCGCCTAAATACTAGGCCTCAAATTTAAATCCCTCTAAATCTCTCGTTACCGTTGTCCTGTTGTAGCTGGGAAAGTTATTTAGTGCCCGTCAAAGCACATTTTTTGTTCTGGGTTGAAGTACAATTCCCAATTTAGCAATTTCATAATTTAGTGGTTCCTGCTATATCAGAGCTATTTGAAATCTATCCCAAAAAGGGTATATAATATTGAAGGTGCACATTGGGTCATTCAGAATAACTTCACACACACGCTTCTGTGCATTTCCAAGTCTAATTCTGTCACTAAATCCATACCGGTGACCCAGCGCCTAAATACTAGGCCTCAAATTTAATTCCCTCTAAATCTCTCGTTACCCACCGCTGTACTGTTGTTGCTGGGCAAGATATTTAGTGTCCGTCAAAGCACATTTTTTGTTCTGGGTTGAAGTACAATTCCCAATTTAGCAATTTCATAATTTAGTGGTTTCTGCTATATCAGAGCTATTTGAAATCTATCCCTAAAAGGGTATATAATATTGAAGGTGCACATAGGGTCATTCAGAATAACTTCACACACACCCGCTACTGTGTATTTCCAAGTCTAATTCTGTCACTAAATCCATACCGGTGACCCAGCGCCTAAATACTAGGCCTCAAATTTAATTCCCTCTAAATCTCTCGTTACCCACCGTTGTACTGTTGTTGCTGGGCAAGATATTTAGTGTCCGTCAAAGCACATTTTTTGTTCTGGGTTGAAGTACAATTCCCAATTTAGCAATTTCATAATTTAGTGGTTTCTGCTATATCAGAGCTATTTGAAATCTATCCCTAAAAGGGTATATAATATTCAAGGTGCACATTGGGTCATTCAGAATAACTTCACACACACACGCTTCTGTGCATTTCCAAGTCTAATTCTGTCACTAAATCCATACCGGTCACCCAGCGCCTAAATACTAGGCCTCAAATTTATATCCCGCTGAATTTGAATACAATACATTGGGCCAAATAATATATTTGTTGTTGTGGTGAACCATAACAATGAGAAAAACATCTAGTAAGGGACGCGGACGTGGACATGGTCGTGGTGGTGTTAGTGGACCCTCTGGTGCTGGGAGAGGACGTGGCCGTTCTGCCACATCCACACGTCCTAGTGTACCAACTACCTCAGGTCCCAGTAGCCGCCAGAATTTACAGCGATATATGGTGGGGCCCAATGCCGTTCTAAGGATGGTAAGGCCTGAGCAGGTACAGGCATTAGTCAATTGGGTGGCCGACAGTGGATCCAGCACGTTCACATTATCTCCCACCCAGTCTTCTGCAGAAAGCGCACAGATGGCGCCTGAAAACCAACCCCATCAGTCTGTCACATCACCCCCATGCATACCAGGGAAACTGTCTCAGCCTCAAGTTATGCAGCAGTCTCTTATGCTGTTTGAAGACTCCGCTGGCAGGGTTTCCCAAGGGCATCCACCTAGCCCTTCCCCAGCGGTGAAAGACATAGAATGCACTGACGCACAACCACTTATGTTTCCTGATGATGAGGACATGGGAATACCACCTCAGCATGTCTCTGATGATGACGAAACACAGGTGCCAACTGCTGCGTCTTTCTGCAGTGTGCAGACTGAACAGGAGGTCAGGGATCAAGACTGGGTGGAAGACGATGCAGGGGACGATGAGGTCCTAGACCCCACATGGAATGAAGGTCGTGCCACTGACTTTCACAGTTCGGAGGAAGAGGCAGTGGTGAGACCGAGCCAACAGCGTAGCAAAAGAGGGAGCAGTGGGCAAAAGCAGAACACCCGCCGCCAAGAGACTCCGCCTGCTACTGACCGCCGCCATCTGGGACCGAGCACCCCAAAGGCAGCTTCAAGGAGTTCCCTGGCATGGCACTTCTTCAAACAATGTGCTGACGACAAGACCCGAGTGGTTTGCACGCTGTGCCATCAGAGCCTGAAGCGAGGCATTAACGTTCTGAACCTGAGCACAACCTGCATGACCAGGCACCTGCATGCAAAGCATGAACTGCAGTGGAGTAAACACCTTAAAACCAAGGAAGTCACTCAGGCTCCCCCTGCTACCTCTTCTGCTGCTGCCGCCTCGGCCTATTCTGCTGCTGCCGCCTCGGCCTCTTCCTCCGCCTCTGGAGGAACGTTGGCACCTGCCGCCCAGCAAACAGGGGATGTACCACCAACACCACCACCACCACCTCCGTCACCAAGCGTCTCAACCATGTCACACGCCAGCGTTCAGCTCTCCATCTCACAAACATTTGATAGAAAGCGTAAATTCCCACCTAGCCACCCTCGATCCCTGGCCCTGAATGCCAGCATTTCTAAACTACTGGCCTATGAAATGCTGTCATTTAGGCTGGTGGACACAGACAGCTTCAAACAGCTCATGTCGCTTGCTGTCCCACAGTATGTTGTTCCCAGCCGGCACTACTTCTCCAAGAGAGCCGTGCCTTCCCTGCACAACCAAGTATCCGATAAAATCAAGTGTGCACTGCGCAACGCCATCTGTAGCAAGGTCCACCTAACCACAGATACGTGGACCAGTAAGCACGGCCAGGGACGCTATATCTCCCTAACTGCACACTGGGTAAATGTAGTGGCAGCTGGGCCCCAGGCGGAGAGCTGTTTGGCGCACGTCCTTCCGCCGCCAAGGATCGCAGGGCAACATTCTTTGCCTCCTGTTGCCACCTCCTCCTTCTCGGCTTCCTCCTCCTCTTCTTCCACCTGCTCATCCAGTCAGCCACACACCTTCACCACCAACTTCAGCACAGCCCGGGGTAAACGTCAGCAGGCCATTCTGAAACTCATATGTTTGGGGGACAGGCCCCACACCGCACAGGAGTTGTGGCGGGGTATAGAACAACAGACCGACGAGTGGTTGCTGCCGGTGAGCCTCAAGCCCGGCCTGGTGGTGTGTGATAATGGGCGAAATCTCGTTGCAGCTCTGGGACTAGCCAATTTGACGCACATCCCTTGCTTGGCGCATGTGCTGAATTTGGTGGTGCAGAAGTTCATTCACAACTACCCCGACATGTCAGAGCTGCTGCATAAAGTGCGGGCCGTCTGTTCGCGCTTCCGGCGTTCACATCCTGCTGCTGCTCGCCTGTCTGCGCTACAGCGTAACTTCGGCCTTCCCGCTCACCGCCTCATATGCGACGTGCCCACCAGGTGGAACTCCACCTTGCACATGCTGGACAGACTGTGCGAGCAGCAGCAGGCCATAGTGGAGTTTCAGCTGCAGCACGCACGGGTCAGTCGCACTACAGAACAGCACCACTTCACCACCAATGACTGGGCCTCCATGCGAGACCTGTGTGCCCTGTTGCGCTGTTTCGAGTACTCCACCAACATGGCCAGTGGCGATGACACCGTTATCAGCGTTACAATACCACTTCTATGTCTCCTTGAGAAAACACTTAGGGCGATGATGGAAGAGGAGGTGGCCCAGGAGGAGGAGGAGGAGGAGGAGGAAGAGGGGTCATTTTTAGCACTTTCAGGCCAGTCTCTTCGAAGTGACTCAGAGGGAGGTTTTTGGCAACAGCAGAGGCCAGGTACAAATGTGGCCAGCCAGGGCCCACTACTGGAGGACGAGGAGGACGAGGATGAGGAGGAGGTGGAGGAGGATGAGGATGAAGCATGGTCACAGCGGGGTGGCACCCAACGCAGCTCGGGTCCATCACTGGTGCGTGGCTGGGGGGAAAGGCAGGACGATGACGATACGCCTCCCACAGAGGACAGCTTGTCCTTATCCCTGGGCAGCCTGGCACACATGAGCGACTACATGCTGCAGTGCCTGCGCAACGACAGCAGAGTTGCCCACATTTTAACCTGTGCGGACTACTGGGTTGCCACCCTGCTGGATCCACGCTACAAAGACAATGTGCCCACCTTACTTCCTGCACTGGAGCGTGATAGGAAGATGCGCGAGTACAAGCGCACGTTGGTAGACACGCTACTGAGAGCATTCCCAAATGTCACAGGGGAACAAGTGGAAGCCCAAGGCCAAGGCAGAGGAGGAGCAAGAGGTCGCCAAGGCAGCTGTGTCACGGCCAGCTCCTCTGAGGGCAGGGTTAGCATGGCAGAGATGTGGAAAACTTTTGTCAACACGCCACAGCTAACTGCACCACCACCTGATACGCAACGTGTTAGCAGGAGGCAACATTTCACTAACATGGTGGAACAGTACGTGTGCACACCCCTCCACGTACTGACTGATGGTTCGGCCCCATTCAACTTCTGGGTCTCTAAATTGTCCACGTGGCCAGAGCTAGCCTTTTATGCCTTGGAGGTGCTGGCCTGCCCGGCAGCCAGCGTTTTGTCTGAACGTGTATTCAGCACGGCAGGGGGCGTCATTACAGACAAACGCAGCCGCCTGTCTACAGCCAATGTGGACAAGCTGACGTTCATAAAAATGAACCAGGCATGGATCCCACAGGACCTGTCCGTCCCTTGTCCAGATTAGACATTAACTACCTCCCCATAACCATATATTATTGGACTCCAGGGCACTTCCTCATTCAATCCTATTTTTATTTTCATTTTACCATTATATTGCGAGGCTACCCAAAGTTGAATGAACCTCTCCTCTGCCTGTGTGCTAGGCCTAAATATATGCCAATGGACTGTTGCAGTGGTGGGTGACGTGAAGCCTCATTCTCTGCTATGACATGCAGACTGATTCTCTGCTGACATGAAGCCAGATCCTCTGTTACGGGAGCTCTCTCCTCTGCCTGGGTGCTGGGCCTAAATTTATGACAATTGACTGTTGCAGTGGTGGGTGACGTGAAGCCTGATTCTCTGCTATGATATGAAGACTGATTCTCTGCTGACATGAAGCCAGATTCTCTGTTACGGGACCTCTCTCCTCTGCCTGGGTGCTGGGCCTAAATTTATGACAATGGACTGTTGCAGTGGTGGCTGACGTGAAGCCTGATTCTCTGCTATGACATGCAGACTGATTCTCTGCTGTCATGAAGCCAGATTGTCTGTTACGGGACCTCTCTGCTCTGCCTGTGTGCTAGGCCTAAATATATGCCAATGGACTGTTGCAGTGGTGGCTGACGTGAAGCCTCATTCTCTGCTATGACATGCAGACTGATTCTCTGCTGTCATGAAGCCAGATTGTCTGTTACGGGACCTCTCTGCTCTGCCTGTGTGCTAGGCCTAAATATATGCCAATGGACTGTTGCAGTGGTGGGTGACGTGAAGCCTCATTCTCTGCTATGACATGCAGACTGATTCTCTGCTGACATGAAGCCAGATTGTCTGTTACGGGACCTCTCTGCTCTGCCTGTGTGCTAGGCCTAAATATATGCCAATGGACTGTTGCAGTGGTGGGTGACGTGAAGCCTCATTCTCTGCTATGACATGCAGACTGATTCTCTGCTGACATGAAGCCAGATTGTCTGTTACGGGACCTCTCTGCTCTGCCTGTGTGCTAGGCCTAAATATATGCCAATGGACTGTTGCAGT
The DNA here is from genome assembly GCF_014858855.1 of Bufo gargarizans. NCBI lineage: Eukaryota > Metazoa > Chordata > Amphibia > Anura > Bufonidae > Bufo > Bufo gargarizans. Next base: position 139,373,092 of record NC_058083.1, on the reverse strand, counting down.
GGTGGGTGACGTGAAGCCTCATTCTCTGCTATGACATGCAGACTGATTCTCTGCTGACATGAAGCCAGATTGTCTGTTACGGGACCTCTCTGCTCTGCCTGTGTGCTAGGCCTAAATATATGCCAATGGACTGTTGCAGTGGTGGGTGACGTGAAGCCTCATTCTCTGCTATGACATGCAGACTGATTCTCTGCTGACATGAAGCCAGATTGTCTGTTACGGGACCTCTCTGCTCTGCCTGTGTGCTAGGCCTAAATATATGCCAATGGACTGTTGCAGTGGTGGGTGACGTGAAGCCTCATTCTCTGCTATGACATGCAGACTGATTCTCTGCTGACATGAAGCCAGATCCTCTGTTACGGGAGCTCTCTCCTCTGCCTGGGTGCTGGGCCTAAATTTATGACAATTGACTGTTGCAGTGGTGGGTGACGTGAAGCCTGATTCTCTGCTATGATATGAAGACTGATTCTCTGCTGACATGAAGCCAGATTCTCTGTTACGGGACCTCTCTCCTCTGCCTGGGTGCTGGGTAGTGTTGAGCGCGAATATTCGAAAAGCAAATTTTTTTCGCGAATATCGCAACTTCGCGATTTCGCGAATATTTCGAATATAGTGCTATATATTCGTAAAAACGAATATTCGTTTTTTGTTTCCCCCCCCCCCCCCCACAAAATTACAGTACACATATAATTGATTGTTTCCCAAAGGTCCAACAGCTCAGATCTTACTCACATTGCCTAGAAAGTGATTGAGGCGCGAATCTTCGTAAGGCGATTTTATTAGCGCACATGCGAATATCGGCACGTCCCAGAACAGAGGCAAAGGGCTTTGCATTCATACATTAGTGAATTGAGTTGCGAATCTTCGTAAGGCGATTTTATTAGCGCACATGCGAATATCTACACTTGTCCCAGAACAGAGGCAAAGGGCTTTGCATTCATACATTAGTGATTGAATTGAGCTGCGAATCTTCGTAAGGCGATTTTATTAACGCAAATGCAAATATCTACACTTGTCCCCAGAACAGAGAGGCAAAGGCCTGTGCATTCATATAGTATAGCACCATATTCGCGAATACGTAGAACTTCGTAAAAGTCGATTTACGAATATTCGTATTTTTTATTTTACTTTCCACCTTACAGATTACATTGATCTGTACTCTGTCAACTACTGTCATCACCCCCCACTGTATCTCGATTGATTCCCAAAAGTCTCACATTCCCTAGAAAGTGATTGAGGTGCGAATCTTCGTAAGGCGATTTTATTAGCGCACATGCGAATATCTACACTTGTCCCAGAACAGAGGCAAAGGGCATTGCATTCATACATTAGTGATTGAATTGAGTTGCGAATCTTCGTAAGGCGATTTCATTAGCGCACATGTGAATTTTGCATAGCATATGTATTATGCGATAATTCGAATTATCGCATATGCGAAATAATAACGAATTTGAATAATCGCGAATATTTTACGAATATTCTTTCGAATATTCACAAAATTTCGCGAATTCGAATATGGGACATGCCGCTCAACACTAGTGCTGGGCCTAAATTTATGACAATGGACTGTTGCAGTGGTGGGTGACGTGAAGCCTGATTCTCTGCTATGACATGCAGACTGATTCTCTGCTGACATGAAGCCAGATTGTCTGTTACGGGACCTCTCTCCTCTGCCTGGGTGCTGGGCCTAAATATATGCCAATGGACTGTTGCAGTGGTGGCTGACGTGAAGCCTCATTCTCTGCTATGACATGCAGACTAATTCTCTGCTGACATGAAGACAGATTCTCTGTTACGGGACCTCTCTCCTCTGCCTGGGTGCCGGGGCCTAAATATCTGAGAATGGACTGTTCCAGTGGTGGCTGACGTGAAGCCTCATTCTCTGCTATGACATGCAGACTAATTCTCTGCTGACATGAAGACAGATTCTCTGTTACGGGACCTCCCTCCTCTGCCTGGGTGCTGGGCCTAAATATATGCCAATGGACTGTTGCAGTGGTGGCTGACGTGAAGCCTCATTCTCTGCTATGACATGCAGACTAATTCTCTGCTGACATGAAGACAGATTCTCTGTTACGGGACCTCCCTCCTCTGCCTGGGTGCTGGGCCTAAATATATGCCAATGGACTGTTGCAGTGGTGGCTGACGTGAAGCCTCATTCTCTGCTATGACATGCAGACTGATTCTCTGCTGACATGAAGCCAGATTCTCTGTTACGGGACCTCTCTCCTCTGCCTGTGTGTGTGCTGGGCCTAAATATATGCCAATGGACTGTTGCAGTGGTGGCTGACGTGAAGCCTCATTCTCTGCTATGACATGCAGACTGATTCTCTGCTGACATGAAGCCAGATTCTCTGTTACGGGACCTCTCTCCTCTGCCTGTGTGTGTGCTGGGCCTAAATATATGCCAATGGACTGTTGCAGTGGTGGCTGACGTGAAGCCTCATTCTCTGCTATGACATGCAGACTAATTCTCTGCTGACATGAAGACAGATTCTCTGTTACGGGACCTCCCTCCTCTGCCTGGGTGCTGGGCCTAAATATATGCCAATGGACTGTTGCAGTGGTGGCTGACGTGAAGCCTCATTCTCTGCTATGACATGCAGACTAATTCTCTGCTGACATGAAGACAGATTCTCTGTTACGGGACCTCTCTCCTCTGCCTGGGTGCCGGGGCCTAAATATCTGAGAATGGACTGTTCCAGTGGTGGGTGACGGGAAGCCAGATTCTCTGCTATGGAACCTCTCTCCAATTGATTTTGGTTAATTTTTATTTATTTAATTTTTATTTTAATTCATTTCCCTATCCACATTTGTTTGCAGGGGATTTACCTACATGTTGCTGCCTTTTGCAGCCCTCTAGCTCTTTCCTGGGCTGTTTTACAGCCTTTTTAGTGCCGAAAAGTTCGGGTCCCCATTGACTTCAATGGGGTTCGGGTTCGGGACGAAGTTCGGATCGGGTTCGGATCCCGAACCCGAACATTTCCGGGATGTTCGGCCGAACTTCTCGAACCCGAACATCCAGGTGTTCGCTCAACTCTAATCTGTAACCATCTGTAAAGAGTTTAGACTTCACAAATCCACAGTCAGATTAATGTGTTCAAATGGAGTAACTTAAAGACTATTATTACCCTCCCCAGGAGTGATTGACCAACAAACATTACGCCAAGAGCAAGACACATAATAGTCTACAATGTCACAAAGGAACCCAAGGTAACCACTAAGCAACTAATGGCCTTCTTCACTTTAGCTAAAATTAATGTTCATGGATTGCAAGGAAACAGCCACTGCTCTCCAAAAAGAACATTGCAGTCCATCTGCAGTTTGCCAAAGGTCACTTGGACAAGTCAGAAGGCTAATGGAGCAATGTTTTGTGGACGGATGAGACCCAAATAAAAGTTTTTGGTTTAAATGAGAAGCATTATGTTTGAGGGAAGTAAAACACTGCATTCCAGCATAAAAAAAACACTTATCCCATCTGTGAATCACAGTGAAGGTAGTATTGTGGCTTGGGCCTATTTTGCTGCATGTGGGCCAGGCTTGGCATCATTGATGGAACAATTAATTCTGAATTATACCAGCAAACATTACCAGCACATGTGCCTGTGAGCCGAATCTCATGTGCCTGCGAGACGAATCTCAAGAGAACATGGGCCATGCAACAAAACAATGGCCCTATGCACACAAGTCATTCTACCAAAGAATTGTTAAAGCAAAATAAAGTTACTATAAAGTTTTGGAATGGCCACGTGAAAGTCCTGACCTTAATCCAATAGAGATGCTGTTGAAGGACCTGAAGCAAACAGTTCATGAGAAGAAACCCACCAACATAGCAGAGTTAAAGATGTTTTGTATTTAGAAGTGGGCTACAAGTCCTCCAAGCCAATATACAGGACTAATCAACAACTACAGGAAACGTTTAAATGCAGTTATTGCCACACAGGGAAGTCACACCAGAAGGTGAAAGCAAAGGTTCAAGCACTTTTGCTGCTCACAGAGACGTATGTGATAGTGGATAATTTTCCTCAATAAATAAATGACCAAGTCTAATATTTTTCACTCATTTATTTGGTTTGGTCAGCTTGTCCATGAATGTATCACTGATAGCAATGTGACTACCAAGGTTATTTTTTAGCACTGGCAATACAGAGAGCAAAACCAGTTTAACCTTAGGCTATCAGCGCCGTACATGTACAGCGCTGGTGCGATGTGTAAACATGACGCCCGCTTGCACGTGCAGTGGGCGTCATGGCTGGCAGATTTCTGCTGTTTCATACAGTAGAGACCTGCGGCTAATTACCATGACCGGCAATAATGCCGATCCCGGTAATTAAATGCTTTAGATACCGTGATGTCCAATCCGGGCATAGGTAGTTGCGCTGGATACTGTAAGCCTTACTGAGTAGGCTAACAGTATTCAAGCTGCAATTCTTATTTTGGCCAGGATACGAAATGAGCAAAAGTGAGCAAAATAAGCTAATAATAAATTCCTGATAAACCTAATTTTTTTTAATAAGCTCATATACGACGCACATAATTATCACAAAAAAAATGTAAAAAAATATATAAAAAATAAAAAATATATAAAAGTTTAAATAAACCCCCTTTCCGTATAATTAAAAAATAAATACCTAAATAACAATAAATACAAACATCATGGGTATCACCGTGACAAAAAATGCCCATACTATTAAAATAGAAAAAAATTCCAATACGGCGAATGGCATAACGGAAAAAATCGCCGATTTGCAATTTTTTCATTGCTTCTCTTACCCCCAAAAAATTTAATAAAATGTGATCAAAAAGTCATGCATACTCCAAAATGATTGTTCCGCAAAAAAATGAGCCCCTACACAGCTCAGTAGACATAAGTATAAAAAAGTTATGGGCGTCAGAATATGGTGATATATAAAAAAAAAATAATAATCTCAAAGTTTACATTTATTTTGACACTATTTAGACATAAAGAAGCTATACATATGGGGTATCGTTGTAATCGTACTGACCCAGAGTATGAATGGCATGGGTCAGTTTTGCCGTAAACAAAACACCGTGGGAACAAAACCCATAAAACGGTGGAGGGATTGCGTTTATTTTCCAATTCCAACATTTTTTTACCGCTTCCCAGAACATTTTAGGCCATAATTAATGGTGGCATTAGAAAGTACAACTTGACCCACAAACAATAAGCCCTCATACAGCTATGTGACCGAAAAAATTAAAAAGTTATGGCTCGCAGAAAATAGGGAAGAAAAATGAAAATGCAAAAACTAAAAAACCTCCGGTATCCAAAGGGTTAAGAATGTAGCTATAATGCTGAAATAATACGTACCTGTTAGATCATTGTGCTCCCCTTTGTTACTGAAAAGCAGGCTATCGTCATAGTGCATTGGTATAGGGGGGCATGAATTCTGGATAAATTCTTCCTGTGTCGCTGTACAGAAGAAGAAAATATTTTACTTCATCTGTAAATTAAGGATTTGCACTATAAATGATCCTATGTAGTAATTCTACCTTGAGGACATGTCATTTGCAAGCTGCCCTTGCCAAGATCATCATGTAGAGTCTGGTAAGACGCCCTTCCTGAATCTGTGTCCTTTGCAGGCCTTCCTAAGATCTCATTTTCTTGAGCAGTTACATTTCTCACCAGGAAGTACGTGCACATTTTGCCTTTTCCTTTTACATCGATTTCTCCCCGTGCAGTTATTTCAAATTCTTTATCTTTAAGACATCTCAAGTAAGAGAGAGATAAGACAAGGGAATATTATTTATGAGCGTCTCGGAGCATAATTTCTCAGCAATAGAAAGAATAAATCTCATGCAGGACCTTTTCTTTACGTAAAATTCTCTTCAGTTTTCATTTTACAACCATAAGACATAAATAGAGCTCGGTACGTGTAAACACATAAATATCTGCCGGTGTCATGCACTTTTATTATAGGTCAATAATGCCAATCCAAAACTCTTAGCCCCTTCCGGATTATCTCAACATCTGTCTGTCAGCAATTCCCTGTTCATCTATATTTAATGTGTACCTCCAGTTTTGTAGGGACTGTCAAGGATTAGAAGAAAGGGTACTGTTTATTTCTTAGAACAACTCCACCCTGCCCATGGGTTGTGTGCGGTACAGCAGCCAACCATTATTCATTTGGAGATGAATGGGGATGAATTGCAATACCAGTAATAAAATTAAAAAAACAAGGGGTTCAAATCATTGTAAAGTGCTGCAATGCTCTAAAAGAAGAGAGTGTTCATCTTTAAAAAAAACTAAATAATTACTAAAAAGATTCATATGGATTTTTTTATTAATTAGAACTGCAATAACACCGCACAACAATGATTTTGATACTAAGAGTAAAACATGTGATTTATACTAAAATGAGCGCGCTGATTCCAAATATGAACTCGGAATTTCCCTGACACGTCTAGATTTTAAGTTATACATGCAAAGCCTATTCAGTTATAATATGAATGCATTATATTGGAGATATTCCAATGGACCTGTCCGGACGCACTCAGGCTGATGTCAGCAGTAAGTATATAAGGCAAGCTGGACAGTTTTTGATAAAGTGATCTGTTATAGTGCTATCAGTTTTGAAACTTAAGATGGATAAACTCAAATGCGTTAACGATCCAGACAATTTCTGCTACATATGTGGCAAATACACTACTTATGATCAGCACAAGAATCTGACAAAGCGAGTGCGTCTTGCAGCTTGGGATGCATTTGTGCTAGTAGTGCAGAACTTCCTTGGGAACAGACGCGCTGCAGACTATGCTGAATTAGTAGACAACATGCTTACAGCATATGAACACTTGGCTGCCGAATGTCATTGAAAGTGCATTTCTTACATTCCCATCTTGACTTTTTCCCACTCAATTTGGGACATGTAAGTGACGAACATGGAGAGCAGTTCCATAAATATATTTCTACAATAGAGAACAGGTATCAAGGACATTGGAATCCCAACATGATGGGGGACTACTGCTGGTTTTTGCAACTGGAAAATGTGACCATTCACAAATGCAAAAGCAGATGCCTGAAGCACTTTTAACAGCACTGGGCCTTGCTCAAGTAAGACTTTTAAACTATAAACGAGATTTTCAAATTTTGTTATTCCCTTACATTTTCATACACAGTTCACTACGCAAACTTTGATGTAGATCAGGTAATTGTTGGAGTAAAACTTGCTTAAAATTATTCAATGCTTTCCAAGTGCTTAATTCATTTAGGCATACTTATGCATAGCAAAATTTCATGACGCGTTACAACAATTCTGACTTCGGATTTGTAATCCGCACACTTGATTTAGTATAGGACAAATCGTTTTTGCCCAGTAGCAGACGAAAAGTAGTTTTTTGTTGCGTGGTGTAATGGACACAGCCCATGGACAGTAGTGGCACTATTTCTAGGATAATAAAGCAAATCTCTTTTTCTACTCATTGAAAACCTCTTTCTGACAATAACAATGTATCAGTGAATTGGACTTAAAGGGATTGTCACATAAAATATTCTGTACTTGGGTTTGATTACTCTGTCAATTGCAGATGAGTTATTTAATAAAATGTACCTGTATAGTGCCACTTGTTGCTTGTTCTTTTTCTTATTTCTCTGCCCCCTCCCTGTGGTGGACGCACATGCTCAGTTCCACCAAGTGTATTGTAACAGAACCCCTGTCATTGCCTGGACCACAGACTGTAACCTTGTATAAACCCTCTGAATTAATTAATTTTATTTAGTTAATTGTGTCACAGACAATGCCTATTGTGTTGTTGATTGTGTCACAGGCAATGCCTATTGTGTCATTGATTGTATCACAGGCAGAGGGGGGGTTTGTGTACATTTGTTGGGAATGTCTTCATGAACAATGTGATTGGTTATTATGTTTCTATAATGTGGGATGTCCTCTTGCAGGGGGACTTCCATAAAAGCCAGTGTGGCATCAGTGTGGTCTGCTACAACCTTCATCATGTTTCGGCTGGTGTTTGGGTAACTGATCACTACTTGGGAGAATCTCAGCTAAAGCATTTCACTTCTTTTGGATTAAACTGGCGAATGGAGAACCGAACGGTGAACTATAATTACTCTGGCTCTCGGCCGTTCAGTTCAAAACCGTCGAACCCCCTAGCTACCACTTCCGGGTTCGTTACATGTATATACAGTTAGATAGGTAAAAAATTGATTATACTTAACCCTTTATGGACCACCGCCATAAATGTACAGCAGAAGCCGTTCTTTAAACATTATCATCCTCTAGCGAGCTTTTAAGCGCCAAGGGATGTTTTCTATTGCTGCAAGTGCCCGGGTCCCTCAGCATTACTTGTCAATAACTCCTTCCCTGTCTTTCTGTAAGTCAGCCCAGTGTCCTGATAATGTCAATGTCACTGCTCCTCAAATCCCATGCCTGAGCACATCACAGCTGGGCCTGAGCATGTCTGAGCATGCATGAAGGGGTGGGACCTGCCAGGGGAGCGCTGCCAGGTTAATTCACCCTTTTCTTTGAATATCATGAAATCTATTTCCTTGACACTCTTGTCAAGAAGGATCCCATAGGGACACCCTACACAGACCTTTACCCCAAACCTACTGATAGGAAGGGCCTAATACTGTACTCCAGCTGTCATCCTATTTCCCCAAAACACTCACTTCCCACTTCATAATTCCAGCGTGTGACCCCATTGTGCCTAATAAAACGATCCTAAATACAATTTTCCAGTTCATGGCATCAAAATCTGAGGATAGGGGTCATCCCCCCCCCCCCTTCAAATTACTTAATGCAGAAAAACATCTCTATCAAAACCTATTTCCCAACAGAAACAGAGCCACCTCTACCGATCGTATACCATTTATCCACACCTACCACCCGACTATGCCCAAAGTCCAATAAGTTGTCAGAAAATACTGGCCTTTACTGCAAAAAAGCATATTCCAGTATCAAGAATTCTCCAACCCAGTTATGATGTGCCTACATTTATTCCACAATATACAAGACTATTTAATCACAGCTGACATTGGTAGTCATACAAATTCATACCCCACCATTCTCTGAAAGGAAACTATATGATTTCTCAGTTTAAATTCTAAGTCACTGAAACCACACCTGGCATTCGAAGAGGGGGCATCCATCTGCTACAACTTAAAAAAAAAGGAATCATTTGGATCCATCTATACACTTCAAACCTTGTCCCCCAAGGGACACAATCGGGAATTTGATTTACTGTGCTAATGTTATTGTACATTATTTGCATAAGTTATGATTATATGTATATCCCATTACTAAGCTTCTTTTTCTTTTTTGTTCTTCAGACAGGCTAGCAATGAGGTCTTCCTGGTTTCCCTAGGTCTTTTCTTGTAAGTCTACAGGTTTGGTACCAGGTCTTTCCTTCCTTCCTTACCCCTTTATTCTTCCCTCTCCCCCTTCCATTTCGCCTCCCTCTTCTTCCCCCCTCATCTTTTCCATTTATTTCTCCTCCCCCTCTTTCTGTTATTTTTCCCTACTTTCCCCCTTCCCGCTTTTTTCCCCACCCTTTGCCTTTGCTTCCTCTACATTACTACTCTCTTTTTTCACTTTTCCTTCTTTTTCCATACCTTTTAAATTTTTTTCTTCTCTTTACTTTCTTTACCTATGACACATATTCATTCCTTTTTTTCCCCAGATTTTGGTCTGCCACTGCATTTATATCCATATTTGGTCTTCCTTTCTGCCTCCCTCTTTCCCCATCTTCTTCTTCTCATGGCCACTCTTTTTCTCTCATACTCCTTCTTTTCTTCTGCTATTCTTTGCCCTCTGTTATACTACACTTTATTCAATCTCATTCATTTACATACATACATTGCCCTCTATTCTCTACGTCCTCCTCTCTCCATGCCCACCACTTTTCCCTCCCACAGTGAACTTTGTCAAGCTGTTCTCTGTTATTTACCAGACACCTGGTGGGCCATGAACCGTACAGGTCTCCATTATTAGCACTGGGAACACCTACCTTCGGGTAATTCCCCATTCCTCCTCTCTTTACATTTCCTACATTTATGCTTTACCGTCCACCTTCTTCTCTAGCCACATACCCACTCGTATTTCCTTTACAGCCCTGTTTCTTGCAAACATTAATGTAGCCACCTAATTCATTGTTCATCATCCAGGATGCCACATGTGTAAGCAGATATTGTTTACAGCTCAGACGATTCCACACTGGGTGTGTAATCGTTATGCCACTCATGTCAGGTTAATTAATGTGCACAAACTACAAAGGGTGTGGATTCGAAATGTGTTTGCTTCAAGTGTTCTCCTATTGGTCAAACTAAGCAGGGGGAAATTCCTGAAATCCTCTTGGTTGTTTTCTCTTATTTCTTGTATCAGCCCCACATGAGACAAGCTGTCTCTTATCTGGAGTCACTTGTTAGACCAAATCTTCCACCTTCTTTTTCATTGATTTTCCTCAATCGCTATTTCTACAGCTTAATCCAATATTTTCTTGGCAAGGTAACGTTTTGCCCACAACCTCATCTTGCAACCTTGTGGTCTCAACTAAAGTCTCAAATGTTTTGTTGTTTAATACCATTTATTGTGATTTAATGTCATGTACACCAAGTATAGTTCTTGTATGGGTCCTACAGGGTTAACTAACCCTGATACAGCCCCTAGAGGAGGCTTAGGTGTGGACTGTTGAGCTCCACTCCCAGCTCAGTTTAGAGAGAACCATCTATAGATTGCAGTATGCCAGGAAAGGAGAAAGGAAGGGGAGTTCCAGTATTTGTAACTGCCGAGCAAACAGAGACAGTAAGGTACATTGCTGCCTTAAAGCTTATAGACCATACTGCTGTGAGTGGAAAATTTCTAAGACACCATCCACACTGTCCATTCATATCTCAAACCCTGGAAATTTGAAAAAAAGAGTATCCAGCTCAATTCAGGTGAAATTAAGAATGACCTTTATTCCAGCGTTAAAATCCGTAATGCAAGTATAAATCTACATGTTTCAGACCTCTTAGATACAGTCATGTGAAAAAATTAGGACACCCTTTGAAAGCATGTGGTTTTTTGTAACATTTTTAATAAAAGGTTATTTCATCTCCGTTTCAACAATACAGAGAGATTAAAGTAATCCGACTAAACAAAGAAAACTGAAGAAAAAACTTTTCAAGATCTTCTGTAAATGTCATTCTACAAAAATGCCTATTCTAACTGAGGAAAAAGATAGGACACCCTTGCCCCTAATAGCGAGTGTTACCTCCTTTGGCTGAAATAACTGCAGTGAGACGGTTCTTGTAGCCATCTACCAGTCTTCGACATCGGTCTGAGGAAATTTTACCCCACTCCTCAATGCAGAACTTTTTCAGCTGTGAGATGTTTGAGGGGTTTCTTGCACGTACAGCCCTTTTCAAGTCACCCCACAGCATCTCAATGGGATTCAAATCTGGACTTTGACTTGGCCATTCCAGGACTCTCCATTTCTTCTTTTTCAGCCAATCTTTGGTTGATTTACTAGTATGTTTTGGGTCATTGTCATGTTGCATGGTCCAGTTCCGCTTCAGCTTTAATTTTCTAACTGATGGTCTCACATGTTCTTCAAGCACCTTCTGATACACAGTAGAATTCATCGTGGATTCTATGATGGTGAGCTGACCAGGTCCTGCTGCAGCAAAGCAGCCCCAAACCATGACACTTCCACCTCCATGCTTCACAGTTGGTATGAGGTTCTTTTCTTGGAATGCTGTGTTTGGTTTACGCCAAACATGTCCTCTGCTGTTGTGTCCAAATAATTCAATTTTGGACTCATCTGTCCAAAGAACATTATTCCAGAAGTCCTGGTCTTTGTCAACTTTATCTCTGGCAAATGTCAGTCTGGCCTCGATGTTTCTCTTGGAAAGCAAAGGTTTCCTCCTTGCACACCTCCCATGCAAGTTAAACTTGTACAGTCTCTTTCTGATTGTAGAGGCATGTACTTCTACATCAACAGTAGCCAGAGCCTGCTGTAGTTCTCGAGATGACACTTTAGGGTTTTTGGAGACCTCTTTTAGCATCTTGCGGTCTGCTCTTGGGGTGAACTTGCTGGGGCGACCAGTCCTGGGCATGTTGGCAGTTGTTTTGAAAGCCCTCCACTTGTAGACTATCTTCCGGACAGTGGAATGGCTGATTTCAAAATCTTTTGAGATCTTTTTAAATCCCTTCCCAGACTCATAGGCTGCTACAATCTTTTTTCTGAAGTCCTCTGACAGCTCTTTTGCTCTCACCATGGTGCTCACTCTCACTTCAACAGTCAGGAGCACACCAAACTAAATGTCTGAGGTTTAAATAGGGCAAGCCTCATTCAACATGCAGAGTAACGATCTACTAATTATGTGCACCTGGTGTGATATACCTGTGTGAGATCTGAGCCAATTTAAGAGGGAATACATGTGAGGGTGTCCTATCTTATTCCTCAGTTAGAATAGGCATTTTTGTAGAATGACATTTACAGAAGATCTTGAAAAGACTTTTCTTCAGTTTTCTTTGTTTAGTTGGATTACTTTAATCTCTCTGTATTGTTGAAACGGAGATGAAATAACCTTTTATTAAAAATGTTACAAAAAACCACATGCTTTCAAAGGGTGTCCTAATTTTTTCACATGACTGTATATGACAAACCAGACACAAGAAATTTATTTGTTGCGATCACATGATGATAGAAAACATTTCGATCTACTGCAAATGAAAAAGAATATAAAATACAATCATATATTAATTGCAATACTTGACATGTAGTCTATCTCATCACATGTATATGGTGCTCTTTGCAATATGTGGGTTGTACTGTCAATCCGTTAAAAAAATCGGATACGTAAACACATATCCGACGTACCGCACTACAGAGACCGGAATGTCTTTGCAGCCAGCCTACATTTTGCAATAGCACATGCAGGGGATGTGTCTGGTTTAAAAGCCAAAGGCATAGAGAGGGTCTATTTGCCACCAAGAGGGGGAGATCATAGGAGGAAACTCCTTAGGCTACTTTCACACTAGCGTTCATGGGTCCGTTCGTGAGCTCCGTTTGAAGGAGCTCACGAGCGGACCCAAACGCCTCCGTCCAGCCCTGATGCAGTCTGAATGGATGCGGATCCGCTCAGACTGCATCAGTCTGGCGGCGTTCAGCCTCCGCTCCGCTCGCCTCCGCACGGACAGGCGGACAGCTGAACGCTGCTTGCAGCGTTCAGCTGTCCGCCTGGCCGTGCGGAGGCGAGCGGATCCGTTCAGACTTACAATGTAAGTCAATGGGAACGGATTCGCTTGAAGATGAGCCCATATGGCTCAATCTTCAAGCGGATCCATCCCCCATTGACTTTACATTGAAAGTCTGAACGGATCCGCTCAGGCTACTTGCGCACTTGCGCACTTGCGAAATTTTTCTAAGTTATTAATGCAGACGGATCCGTACTGAACGGAGCCTCCGTCTGCATTAATATGATCGGATCCGTTCAGAACGGATCCGATCAAGCGCAAGTGTGAAAGTAGCCTTAACAGGGAAGCCTTCTGGATATTCCAATTAGGATCACGCCAGCCCCAGGGACTTAATAAGCGCCACCATCTCATTTTACAATACTAACTGTATGCTATACATATATATATATTTCTTCATATGTCCCTATGTTGATTATTTATAAACACTGAGTCCCATTTATCACTATTGTTTTAGTGTTAGAATTTATATCTCAACCTCTTTCCATTGTCTTTCATGTTTTGGCTTGTAGGTTTTTTTAACCTAATTAAATTGCATGGAACCACCTCCCTATGTCTCCTCCTCCCAGGTGATAGCTATCAACCTGGGGTTAGTCTCGGATATATAGGGAGCTGCTTCCATTTCATATTCATGCTTGTCATGAGGAAGGACCCATATATCTAAGAGGTCTGAAACATGTAGATTTATAATTGCATTACGGATTTTAACACTGGAATAAAGGTCATTCTTAATTTCACCTGAATTGAGCTGGATACTCTTTTTTCAAATTTCTGGACTTTACCGCATCCAGGTGCGGCATTCGTGCACAAGGGGTGTTCACAACCAACGCAGGTGAGAGCTGCCTTACTACATTATCCATATCTCAAACCCTGTATGCCACAGTAGTGTATTACAACTATCCTACCAAAAGTATTGTGCTAGCCTCGGATTGTGCAGAGAAAAAGAGTAGGAGTACATTGAATGTAAACTTGGTCTATACCCATACAAAACCATCTGGGGAGATTTGCAATATACTGTATATTGTTGGATCTGTGTTCAGAGACTATTGGAAGTATTATAACCCTCCACTGCACCAACATCCCTGCCTAACACCCACATCAACAACTTTAACACCAAGGACACCCCCATCAATCAGAAGCCCCAGCATCAGGGTGGCACTAAGGGAAAAAAGTGTGTGCCCTCCTTTCACTGCCCTGTCCCTAGGGAGCAATGGTGTTAGAAGAGCCAATGTAATAGACTTATGCATCTAGAGCACTACCACTCCCATCCGCCTCCTCAGGGGCTTGTGGCACATACAGGAGAGAAGACAGTCTTTGGTCGTAAAGACGGTGAAACAATTGGTCTTTACACAACTTTTTAACACACTCTTTTCACACCTTCAAGGGTATAACACAATCCCTTTTTTTCCCAAATTCCACCCACATCCACACAGTCAGTTATTTTTTAATGTAAATGCAACTGCTTGCTTGACAAACAATCTATTACACAATCATACTCACTAATTTTTACACAATACTCTGCTCATCTAAATGGTAGTTGTTTGAACGTTAACAACTCGAATAACAACTCATTCATCGCTGGGTCGAATAAATTATCTACTGGTGTAAAGTGGCCTTTAGATCAGTTACTCATGAAGCTCCTTTTTATCTTATAGGTTGATCAATAGGTTGTGGTCCTTTGAATTATTAGAATATTTGCATTATTAGCATATCTCTTCATTACCTCAGCTTTTACTTTAGTTTGTCATTATTTTCATTATCTTGATTCTTGCTATTAGACCTGCAAATCTTACTTGTGTCCCCCATAAAGTTAAGTAAAGGGCCCTTTACACTGCCTGATGTTTGGGCAGATTATCGCTAACTAACCATTGTTGCAGAAGTTTCCGTGATCATTTCCATTCAATTGAATGGGGCTTTCAGAAATCCATGTGCTTGCTACCCCATTCAAAAGAATGAAACTTATTTTCAGTCGTGGAAATTTCTGCAACAAAATCTGCAGTGTGTGAGTGCACCCTTGAGAAGAAACACTCGTTCATTGGTTAATAGGATCTTTGGTACGGACACCTAAATCATTGTTTGCTAACAGCATATTGTGCTGTGTAGTCACACTCTTCTGCCGGCAAACAATGATTGTATATGGGGGACAAGAAATGGCATTACTGATCGCTCCTTCCCATACTGTGGAGGAGATCACAGCATGTGCAGATTTCTCCTCCACCAACGACTAAGTGATTGTTAAGAACTATCGCCAGGATAGGTCATCAATATCTGATTAGCGTGGGTCCGACAACGGGCAACCCCGCCAATCAGCTGTTTGATGAGGGCGAGCGCCGCTTACTCTTCATTACACTGCACTTCATCTCGCAAGTAAAGAGCAAGGACTTGTAATTACACTACGTCTCCGCTCCACTGGTGACAAAACGTAGTGTAATGACCAAGTAGCGACACTTGCATGGAGCGCCACCTCCTCCTCTCACAGCTGATAAGAAGAGGTGCTGGGTGTCGTACCCCTGACAATCCTGAAGATAGGTCATCAATATTAATAGCTAGAAAACCCCTTTAACGCTGTTGGATCAAACTGCACATGGTTTGTTCGTAGTCTGTATACTCAAAATTGTTGAACAGTTTAATTAAGACTATTTATATTTTAATAAATTGCTTTCAAAACTGCATATGACATGCAATTTTTACTATTAAATAATTGTGGATGTTGCTTCATAAATTCTCCGGAACAAATGCTGTGGCATAAAATGGATTAGGTTCACTAAAGAGCAGACATCTTTTAAAATGAGCAGAAGCATTACATAAATACATGTATATTAGATTTTACAAACAGTTCCACGTTCTGGACACAAAATCCCACAGCCTGTCACACATTGCAGGATCTACTCCAGCCTTATGGTCGGAGATGTCCCATACTATTTATCATTTCTTTCTTCCTCCTCTTTTACATAATATTAAAATACAGTTTGAAGTTGCTGGGGATTTTGTATTATCACAGTTCTTCTAATGAATAGATTAATGTCTGTATACAATGACAAGTTATCCTTTCTGAGAATTAGATGATGTTATCTAATGAATCTACAGTATTCAAGTGCAAGAGAATGAAGTTTACCTGTAGGCATCTGGGCTTAGGTGAATTTTATTAGGAACACCATGACTTTCCATCCTAGAAGCTGTGTTCACAGTATCTCCAAACAAACAATAGCGAGGCATCTTCTCTCCTACAACTCCAGCTAACACTGGGCCAGTATGTAATCCTACTCGGATCTATAGGGTAAATGGAACACATTAATGTCTTTAAAGAGAAATTATTCTAGATCATCACTTCCATGTCATAGCCTTGGCTTCTACTGGTTAGGGATAACTTGCCTTCAACTGCTGTATTCAAGATGGAAATTATATTGAAAAGCCTTCAGAAACAAAGATGGGTTACTTCGAGGAGAGGATTCAAAGATTTGAGAAAATGGGTTTCTACTTGAACCTACAGTAGCATATATATAATCAGACACAACCGGTTGTCCGCCAATTTCCCTCCATGAATGCATGCAGTGTTTTTTTTTCAACAGAACGCCAGCATTCTTGCTGGACACCCAACAGATCCCAGATAATTCGTCTGCCATGAGAAAAGATTAGCATTCTTTTCTGTTTTGGAAGAAAAGCGAATTTGAATATCTTTCCCAGAAAGCCAAAGTTATGCAAATTAGCTTGCCTGTCAAAAAAGAAAAGAAGGGATATCCTATCTAATGCCAGAAGAATTAAGATATGCGAAGTCGCGAAATATTCTTCCTAGAAACCAAGAGTAGTGTCACCTGGAATACAATACTCATGCATATTTTTGAGTCTCCCTAACGATAAAGAGTATCCTAAAGACTAGTACCCCAGAAGGCAAGTCAATTAAATAAGGAAAATTTTTCTTGAGACATTCTGGTTCTCTTGTCCTTTTAGACAGACTAGGTTGAAGGCCTGAGGAAGCGCGTTGACGAGAAACGGCCGCCGACGGTGCCTGTGTGGCGCTCTGCACCCCTGCTACCATTGCATAATATTTTGAATGAAAATAAAGACCATTTGGATGACTATGGTGAGTGCCATCATCATTACATCATGCTAGACTCTCTCCTCGTCACCCAATTTTTTAAGACATTCAGTGAATCTACAACGAAACGAATCTTGAAAGGTTCACTCCTCTCTAGTTACTACACATAGGCATGTCTGCTGCTAAATGATGCAGGAGCAGACAAATGAATTTGTGTCAGTATTATCTGGGAATAGTGTGATAGTAATCTGTTCTTTTGGAAACAGATGAGTAAGCAGCAATCAGCTGAGCATCTGTTTATAGTAGCCTGTATTCCATAAAATTTACTTTTTCTGCTTCTGCTAAAGTTCTAGCATGAAAACTTACCTGAATAGGATTTGCTGTGACTGGATTCTTCACTTCTTTCGCCATAAGTATCATTCCCAAAGCAAAGTTGGCAACTCTTTCTGCATGTGTAGAAACAGGAACAGGTACTCCACCCACAACCATGTATGCATCGCCTATAGTCTCAACCTTTAACATGAAGGGAATTACAAAATACAGAATTTATTTAAAACTTGCAAAGGGAAAGTAACCGAGGGAGAAGTAAAACTATGATAAACATAAGCATGGTGCACTGTCACCTGCTTCTCTGGGTTCAAACAGGCACATTGCATATTGTGTATGTCCCCTGTGTACAGCCAAAACAGCTGTGACCTGTCATCTGGCATCAAGACATTAACAGCAGATCCTTTAAATTCTGCAAGTTACAAAGTGCGGCCTCCATGTATAGGACTTGTTTTCCATAACATCACAAAATGCTTAATTGGATTGTGAACTAGAAAATTTGGAAGCTAAGTCAACAATTGAACCTACTTTCATGTTCTTCAGTCTATTCCTATATAACTACTGCCATTAGGGAATACTATGCCATCCACATAAATGCTATCACCCTGGCTTCCCATCTTCCAATAGTACACCCCTCTTCCCCAGCTAAGCGACATATATGCATCCAGCCATCCATCCACAGGATGTAAAGGAAAGAAAACATGATCTGACCAATCTACCTTCATCTATTGCTCTATGGTCCAGTGTTGATGCTCACATGCCCATTGTAGGTGCTTTTGGCAGTGAACAAGGGACATCTTATATTCTCTTACTGGGCTACGGCTACACAGTCCCTTGGCCAACAAACTGCAGTGTAATGTTTTCTGACACCTTTCTATCATGTCAAGCTTGACCTTTTTTAACTTCTTTGAGACCAGATGGGCTAGCCTTCATTTTGTCAACACATCAGTAAGCCTTGGACACCCATGATCCTGTTGGCTCACCAGTTGTTTTGTCTTGATACATAATAAGTATTATACTTAATACCATTACTTGATTGAGACTGCACTTTAAATGCAGACTGCCTATTTGGATATACAATTTAACATTCAAGCTTGCTAAATATAATGCATATTTAATTGAAACAACTACCTTATAGACATCATGCACGGTGGTTAATCTGTCAAATCGGAGATACATAGAATTCAACATGGTCACGATCTGAATAGGTTCACATTGAGAACAAATGTTGGTGAATGTGACCACATCACTAAATAGTATTGTACATTCTTTGAATTCACCTGAAAAACAGAAAGTTGGAAGCTGATATTACATGGGAAGGTCTACAGATGAATCCTCTCTGTATGACTATATTAAATACTACAAACATAATTAGTTTCCAGCGCTGGTATTACATAACCACCATACCACATAACCATGGCATCCAACACCTACTAACAGCTAGGTCAGAATGGCCTAGATGGTGGACAATCCGCCTGAGACATAACTGCATGCTGAGTTTTGTAGCAATGCAAAATCTGGTGCTTTAAATTTTTTTTATATTATTGAGTGTAGATGATAGATAGATAGATAGATAGATAGATAATACACCTGTAAATAAAAGATGCACTATTATATAGAAACTCACCTGCTTCTACCTGCTTGCCTTCCTTCAGCTGGTTGGCCACATGTTTTGGGAGCATGGCATACAATAAAGCTTCTGTCTTTTTTTTCTCTTCTTCTAAATGTTTTGACAATATTCTCAGTTCTTCCTTTTTCCTCTCAAGCTGGTTAGATAGTTCCATCTCTGCTAATCTTTGCTGGTTCAAAAGAATAAGGTCCCGTGTGACATCATGCGGCGCTATGTCAGAGATGTGCATCTGTCTCTCTTCCAACTCATGCAAGTTGCGCAACAGAGGAGAGCACAAATATAACATGCATTCAAAAGATTCCATCCATATCATCTGACCTAAAGGCAAAACATAATTCTCTGCTGCATCATACTGTATATATTGACCACTTCCATAATGATTATGCAGATAACTCAAAGTTGCAAACTGCCACATAGTCCTCTCATCGGTGCATGATAGGAGCAGGTAGTTGATCAAGTTCACCATGACGCTTACAACATTTAACTTTATGTCAAAGGCTACAAGGACAGTGCTGGAGCCTGAAGAGGTAAGAAACCACCGGCATTTCAGGTGTTACACAATTAACCGTAGAGAGGCAGTAAAGTTAATTGTTTACTCCCTTATCACTAGTGCTATGTCATTTACCTATTCACTACCACAAACCACCAGGCTTATTATCATTAACACCTCCAATATTCTAGATAACCAAAATTATTAACATTTATACAGTACTTTTACTACACTACCTTTACACCCTCATTACTCTAGACCACCAAGGGTTTCACTACTAACCCTTTCATCACCCTAGACCACCAGGGAAGAGATATATTGACAATTAAACCAGCCTAGACCATCTGAAATACTACAAAGAAACATATTATAACTCATGTAGAATGTGATGTAAACTACCCACCAGGGATAAATATATTAACTGCTTAGTAAACCTGAACTAGCAGGGATATCATAATTAACATATATGCCACTCTAGACAGCCTGGAATATTAATGTCACACTCTAGTGTGGGAGGGAACCCCCACACCAAACATAGGAGGAACAGGGAAAAGGAAATAAGTCCTGAAAACTAGGGAAGAAAGATGGACACCTCCTAGTGAAAACCCTCATCAAAGCCCTGACTGACTACCAGTATGAACAGACCCCAGAGGTAGGTGAGCTCATACACAGGAATACCTAAAGTCCTATCTAACCCTAAAGGACCCTGGTACTAATGACAGGAACGAGACATCCTGTTCCTCCAAAAGTAAGGATGAACTGGAGTCTCCCTAAGGCCTACTACAAAACAACAAAGAAATGCAACACACTGAAAAGCCAAAATACAAATGGAAAGGTAACACTTAACTTCCAAGAAGCTATGGCAGCACCAGGAACTTAGCTGAGATCCAAACACCAGCTATCCGCAGGTCCAACTGAAGCTATAAACCGCACAGCATTGTGGGAGAGACAACTATAAATAGGGAAAGTTAAATGACCACAATAGCAGCACCTGGAGGTTAAGGGTGTGGCCAGTACCAGAAACAACACAGGCGCCTATTGATCCACAAGGTAAACATGTCAAACCAAACCACGTGTTGCCAGTCTCAAAGATCTCCTGCCACTCACTGTCGCAGGAACGTCCGTATGTCTCGGTACGTCTGTGACAATTAACCCCCAAACTAAGCAATTTTAGTTTAGCAATTTCATGTACTGTGGTGGCACAGTGTATTTGTCAAATTTCTTAAGAAATTCAACTTGTACCCAATAGTCAAATAGCAGTCTAACATCCAATTTCTGTTTCAAGTGTATGATATGACCTGTCAACACACATCCTCTGACCACATTTATTAACATGCTAATTAATTAGAATTTTTTTTGAATAATTATATTATCTAAGGAAGTTTTTTTTTTTGTATGTATTACCTATCCAAGGGATAGCACAGGATAGATGATAAATGTATGATTGGGGGCATTAATGCTTGTATGTACCCTTTCCCCTCGATCATCATATGGCCACAGTGATGAGGAGTTTGAATTTAGCAGCGATGGAGCATGAGCACTGTCACTCCCTTCAAAGTCAATGGGCTCAAAAATGACTTTTCTGGGAAAACCCTTTTAAAGCACATTTGCTGCAAGAATGGAATCTGTGATGTGAACACAGCCTTAGCTGTTATTATAGCAAAACAATGGTCACAATAAACTACTGTCTAAACAAGTTAGGTTATAAGTGTTAAAAAAAAAAACTTAAGTAAATACTTTTATTACTTGCATCATCTTCCCTTTTGTAATTAATATAAATTACATGCATTTTCTCGTGCATACTTTTTAATAAATGACAATACATGTAGATATTTGGAATCAACAAGTTTTTAAAGAACGTACCTCTTAATTCCAGCATTGGACGCTCCTTCCAAGATTCAGGCATCATTTCTCTCTTTGTCCTAAATACAAACTGACTATTAATGAACTTTCTGACATTAGAGATAGTCAGGGTAACTTCTGGGTGCACTGTGCTGAAATACTGATCTAGACGAATCCCCATAGTCTGCAGACCAGGAACAATCCTTTGTATGCTCACACCAGCCTGCTTCACCCTCAGCTGAAAATGTGAATAAATAGTCATAATGTAGCATAATGCAACCACATATCATCATATATGTCTAGTACATTGCTCCTTTCAACATGAAATGTCACTCACATTACATATGTTATAAAATTAGTGGTCATTATGAGCACATTTTAATGTTTTGTTACTCCATCTTTTGCCCGTCCTCATACATTATGTCTATTATGTTACCGTGGGTTGAGAGGCTGAGGTCTGACATAGTCCCTATTTGAATTTTTTTACTTCTGTAATACTCACTTAAACATCTGGTAGTAAAGTAGAAAAAATGATGGAATACAAATATGCTGCAGGTACACACTCAGAGCCGATACCTTGTAAAGCAAGTGCAGTCAACATACTAGATCTAGGGCAGCCTAGGATGGAGTCATGTCCATTCTATTATTTACTCAATGGTACAAACTTATTGAGCTGTTTGGCTACTATATGCCATTAAAGAACACAGTAGACTCATATGTCTGTTGTATTCATGAGGTGGGAGCTCCCCCTCGGCTTGGGGACATGTCACTTCTGAGTCCAGTCATTGGCGACAGCAGTGCACATGACCCCTGTCCATTGGCGACAACAGTGCACATGAACCCTGTCCATACCCCAGCAGAAGTAGAAAAGCTGGGGACAAGAAGATAATTGAATGGAGCCAGGTCGCAGGAACAGGTAAGTATGATTCTTTCATTAAGTACCACGTGCTAGGAGGAGACCTAATCCTTTAAAGCCTTTGCTGAGGAGAAGGGATATTTCCAGATTCCCGTCTATAATGCACACATTAGGCCTGTTTCACACAAGTATATTGATAGTGATGGGTTGTCTTCTAGGCAGCAAACTGAACATCACAAGACAATCACTTGGGAAAATGTATGCAATGCAGATCAAATACTGATGACATAACGAGGCAAAACAGATCAAGTACTGATGATGCAATGTAACGATGCAATACAGATGAAATATTGGTCACCTACTGAATGCATCCATAATGTAACCACTCTACATATACTCCAATGCGTGCTTTCCAACAGCAAAATAGGTGAAGTAGATCCATCAAATGGTTGGGTTTAATGAGAGATAATAATCCTAATTTATATGTGCTCATATATTTTGATTGTATATTTTTGTAATTAAAAAAGAAGCCTCATTTCTAAAAATACACATTTATACTCATACATATTTTATACATCTGTGTGAATAGTCCTTTAGAGTAACTTTAGCTAAATATTAGGGCTCCTTAATATGTTTTTTATAATCCATGTTTGATTCCGTATTGTAACCATTTTTGTTATAAATTTTCTGTTTTTCATCCGTATTTGTTGCTTTTTTTATTTATTTTTTAGAAAACATTAGCTATTTTTTTCTTTTGTAATGTTGCTGAAATGCAGATGGTAAAAAAACTGAACAAATAAGCACATGGGAACTATGCTAATCTGGATCATACATTTTTCTTACAACATGGGATTACAAAGACCAATCAGACCAATCTCACAGATGATGAAATTGATCTGCGTTGGCCGTTCAGACAGAGACGTTTTGTTAGAACTACAGATGAGTGAATTGATTTGTATGAAAAAATTCATCTCATCAAGCAGAGTTCTACACCTGCGAGCGTGTGTTCCTGAAGCTTTGAACACCCCACTTGACAGGGCAGACATCTTGGCCAGCCCTGACAATCTCACGCCTGTTAATCAAGCAGCAGGGGGAGTATCCGCAGCTTTGAGGACACCCCTTGCAGGTATAGAACTTTGTTTGATGGGACATATTGATTTGTGTAAATCAATATGCTTATCTCTAGTTAGACCTAATGCAATCTTTCTCGTCTGTTAAAACATCCTAAACTAAAAACTTCCTATGGATTATAATGGAGTTTTAATTTTAAAATAAGTGCTTTTTTTACCAAATTAAAAACACATAAAAGGTGTCTGTCTGATGGGATAAGAACCCCTTCCTAAGAATATGGAAAAATAAATGTGGGCACTATGGCTAGCATTATGGAGCACTTTGGCTGTGACCTTATGGTTGTGTCCACCTTGGCTGGTGTTAAATGGACATTATGGCGGATGCACCAAGGCTGGCCAACAGCTATTACTTCCAACCACCCAATACACATGCACACTTATCTTCATCAAGGGTTCATGTGTTCTAAGTAGATGAGGGGAGTAAGCCACTGTCAGACACCCCTTGTGTATAATAGTTTTGGTTGTTTACAAGACCGCAAAACTAGACTTGACCTATAGCAGTTGCTTTCCAAAGTACTAAGAGTATCTATTGGTACCCAGATACCCAAAGGACTTCCAGTAAGATTGAATTGCACAAAAAACACACAGTTGTAAGACACATATATGAAGCATGAATGAGAATAATGTACTGAAATAAACTCACCGACGACAGAAACCAAATCATTGATGGAAGAGATGAGAGTCCGGAGTGGAGTGGAAGGAAGATGGTATGGCAATCAGTTTGAGAGCTGATGAATGACGTGAAGAGAATTAAACTATAATGAACTGAATCTGCTCTGAATACAACCCAGCAATTCAAATCGATTTAGCAACAGACAAACTTCAACGCACATCAATCAAAGACCGTAGTACTACAGATCCCAGGTGGAGACGAGCGAATCGAGTCTAAACAAACTGGATTTGTCATGAATACAAATATTCTTCTACCAAATGAATCAGATGTTTCTGACGAATTGCACAAAACTGCACTCTCCATTTTACTTTTACAGGGAAACAGGGAGGTGAGGATGAAGAAGGAGGATCACGTGACTCTGGGAGGGGCCCTAGCTGGTTAAGCTGTGTGCTATGCGTGAAGCACACACGCCATAGTGAGCTCAACCAGTGATGTGAGAGGAAGTGTCTGCCATTTCCCTGACAAACGCCAATTACAGACACACGCCAGTCAGATTACAGTGAGGGCGGCTGCTGGAAAGCTGTTCATATAGTGCACTGAAAGCACAAAAATCCGGCAGTTCCTGCACAAAGATAAGTTTTCTTTCGGGGCATGAGCAGTCAGCCTTTTTTCAAAAACTTCAAGCTTCTACAGTTCATAAGTGTTTTATAGGTATATTCCCAGTACCTCCTGAAGCATATATTTTAATGAATACGCTGCGCAATTGTGCTCCTTTCTTTCTAAAAATGAGTTGCCATTTTGTTACCATTTATAATTGCACAGTTCAGCACTTTTCAGCGTGTCAATGCCAGTGTGTTCATACAAGGGAACGTTTAAGGCCTCATGCACACGGGCGCTGTTTTGGTCTGCATCCGAGCTGCAGTTTTGCTGAAAAAAGACATTTGTCCATCCAGTTCGGCCTGTCATCCTACAAGTTGATCCAGAGGAAGGCAAAAAAAAAACAAACTGTGAGGTAGAAGCCAATTTTCCCCACTTTAGGGGAAGAAAAAATTCCTTCCCGACTCCAATCAGGCAATCAGAATAACTCCCTGGATCAACGACCCCTCTCTAGTAGCTATAGCCTGTAATATTATTACCCTCCAGAAATACATCCAGGCCCCTCTTGAATTCCTTTATTGTACTCACTATCACCACCTCCTCAGGCAGAGAGTTTCATAGTCTCACTGCTCTTACCGTAAAGAATCCTCTTCTTTCCTCCAGACGCAGAGGATGTCCCCTCGTCACAGTCCTGGGGATAAATAGACGATGGGATAGATCTCTGTGCTGTCCGCATCCGTTGCTCCGTTCCGTGGTCAGCCCAAAAAAATAACCTGTCCTATTCTTGTCTGCGCTTTGCGGACAAGAATAGGCAGTTATATTAATGGCTGTCTGTGCTGTTCCGCAAATTGCGGAACACACACGGACGCCATCCATGTTTTGACAATCCACAATTTGCGGACCGCAAAACACACAACGGTCTTGTGCATGTAGCCTAATTTTGATTTTGTTAATTACCAAAAAAACTGTTGGAATTTTGTTACTGCTTATAAATGCGTAGTTGAGTACATTTTAATGCGTCAATATACCAGTGTAAATTCTACACATTTTAGTGCATCAGTATACCAGTTTCCCTCAGCATATTTAGTTAGAGAATATACCAATGTAAATTCAGCAAATTTTAGTGCATCAATATGCTAGTGTAAATTCAACATATTTTAGTGCATTAATAAACCAGCGTAAATTCAGTGTATTTTAGTACGTCAATACCAGGGTTAACCATTATAGGACCAGGCGATTTTTCGTTTTTGATTTTAATTCCCCGCCTTCTTTTACATTTTTCTGTTAGCCTTATGAGGGCTTATTTTTTGTGGGACAAATTGTACCTTCTAATTTACGGTTGCATACAATGTAGTGGTAAGCGGGGAAAAAAAATCCAAATGGGGTGGAATTGGAAAAGAAACGCAATTCTGCCACAGTTTTTTGCCTGAGTTGATTCCCTCCAAAAAATTGCAATTTGGCTACCCTTTAATAATCAGTGTACCAAAGCTGTGACCTGTCATTATTTAAATGGGCATCATAATAAAATGTCTGGTAAATAACAGTGGAACAGTGGAAAAGGAAAGATCCATGACTTGCCATTCACGAGAATGAGGGTGGCTGTAGTAGTGCAAAAAGCAGTAGATGCACAGTGGGTACCACACGTCACGCCAGTAGTAGTAGAAGCAGCCGTCCACAGTTTTCCAGTAGGCGTCAGATTTTTATTGAGAACAAACAGGAAGACTTTGCGGACTGGATGGCTCACCACTGAATGACGAGGAGAGTGAAATCTATGATGATGATTGTGTGTTGGTCAGGACCTTGGAGCCAGATCAGGGTGCTGGGGTGGAGGTGACTTAAAAGGATTAGTGTGGTAGGCCTGATGGTGATAAAGAGCAAAGGCAATGTATAGCTAAAACTTCCCCCCCAAAAAACTGGCAGGGGCAGATCGTGGTCAGAAATTCAGAAATTGAAAGCTCAAGCTGTGCAAAACCTAGCCAAGCTCGGCTGCTAGCCCTGTGCGAGTATCTCCTGTATGGCAGTTTTTTTCCACAGGGCTGGCACACAAATCCACTACACTATAAAAAGAAGCTGTGGGCGTTCAAACACAAACATAGGTACCATGGCTCTATTGCAGCGCATGAGGTGGCATCACCAAAATGTAGAACTGGCCAGCATTTGGAACATCATGAGACATCCACAACTGAATGTGTGGCCATGAGAAAACTATTTGCGACCAGCAACTTGTATTGAAGCTGAACTCCAACCTGGCCAAATTGCTGCCTATGCAGTTGTTGGCAAGCTGTCCATTAAAATTGTCTTGTTCACCAAATATTGTGCAGTCCCACGCCTTCACCCATATTTTTTCTGCTGTATGGCAGTAGTACTTCTGGCCAGCTGTCCATTTTTTTTCTAAATCATTGTTCAAAATTGTCTTTTTTTCTAAATGCATGGCCATGAGAAAACTATATTTGCGACCAGCAATTAGCTTGTGTGCAAGCTGAACTCCAACCTGGCCAAGTTGCAGGTGGTGCACTTGCCTGCCAAACTATATAGATGTAGTTATTGTCTTGCAGTTCCGCACCTTCACTCAAATTTTATTTTGCTGTATGGAATTAGTACTTTTGGCCATTTTTTACAATTGTCTCATTCTCCAAATATTGTGCAGTTCCGCATCTTCAGACAAATTTTATTCTGTTGTGTGGCAGTAGTATTTCTGGCCTGCTGTCCATTTTTTTTTTTTAAAAACTTTGTTTAAAATGTTCTCACTTTCTAAAGGTGCAGTTCTGTGTCTTCAACAAAATGTTGTTCTTTTCTGCAGCAACCGGGAGAGGAGGCGAGGATGATGGGAGGAGTGGTAATGACTAGTGTTGAGCGAGCATGCTCGGCCGAACACCAGTTCGGCTCGAGCATCCTGATGCTCGGCCGAATACCTTGTGTGCTCGAGCGCAGTGCTCTTAAATCCAATTTAGCCTCTATTTCTGAAAAGTTTCTGCCAGTATTTTAACTCACAACCTTCTACATTAGAGGCAAAGACTTTAACCACTCAGCTGTAAAGTTAAATTATAAACTGTATCAGAAAACCATAGTGGTTAAAGTTCTTGGTTCGCCTCTATTTCTGAAAAGAGCCAAGAACCTTAACCACTAGGCTATACAGCTACATGTTAACCTGCACTGAGATATGAAATAATACTTCTGCTGTATAGGAATACTTACTACATGACAAACTACTATGAAGTTTTTCTGACATAGTTTATCATTCAGCTTTATAGCTTAGTAGTTAAAGTCCTTGCCTCTAATGTAGAAGGTTGTGAGTTTAAATCCTGGCAGAAACTTTTCAGAAATAGAGGCTAAACTGAATTTAAATACACTGGGTGTCCCCAAGCACTTACTCCATATATGGACATAGCTATATATGGAGTCAGAGTAGGGACTCCTAAGCCGCGGATTCACACTGCGGGATTCCCTCACTGTACAGCGATCTTCTGCATAGACCTCAGTGGGACCCAGCACCTTCCCCTCTTCAGAGCAGGGGGTGCCTGGTTTAATGCTTGTTTTCTCCCATTGACTTCCATTGTGCTCAAGTGCTCTGTAGAGCACCCGAGCATCGCAAAGTGTTCTACTCGAGCATCTGAGCACTTTGGTGCTCGATCAACACTAGTAATGACCATGATGGTCATAGTAGAACTCACAGTTCATGAAGGCAATCTTCATCCTAGCTCTTCCTGGGCCGTGCAGTGAATGGAGGGCACACCCTGGATTTTGAGCTCCTGCCTGGTGTTAGGTGGGGTGCCCTTGATGGTGAACAGATGGAAGGGTGCAAAACAAGAGGGTGAAAGAGCTGGGTCCCCTGGCACACTGGCTAGCATGGCAAGCTGTATGCTTGCTTGCTTATGTGCTTACAGGTGTATCATTACCATGAAACTGATAATTACTGGATAGCCATGGTTTTAGACACTCACTATCAAATCATAATTGGGGAATGTTATCATGTTGGGAAAAGGGAGGGAAAGTTACTGTATTACCAGGATACACTATGTACACAGTTGACCGCAGCTTTCGGCGAGCAGATGCCTGCCACCTGCATGTCCGACCAGGAGACCCTTCTCCGTCCGTTGAGTCACTGACCTTCTGCCATCTCTGCTACCACAAGTAGCAGAAGTCACAGCAGCACCAGCAGCAGCCAGTTCAGTCTGATGAACATGATGGAGCAGAAAGGCTGACACAAATCAGCAAATCGATATGTACCACCTGACTTCA
Organism: Bufo gargarizans; assembly: GCF_014858855.1. Lineage (NCBI taxonomy): Eukaryota > Metazoa > Chordata > Amphibia > Anura > Bufonidae > Bufo > Bufo gargarizans. The sequence goes on along the minus strand of NC_058083.1, from coordinate 139,344,118 downwards.
TGGACTTCTGAGCAGCCAGATTGGATCAGTGACCAGAGCTGGCCCAGGTTGCTCTTACTGTGCTATCTTGTCCAGCCACCAAGGTAATCTCTAAAAGAGTTTTCAGCATGGCAGCTGGCACTGTCAGAGAGATGAGGGAGAAGAGGAAAAATTAATAAAAAAATTAATAAAAGAGCAAAAGATGAGAGAAAAAATATAAGTTCTAGGAGACCTCTGTGTCATATACCAATTTTCAGGCCAATTGAAGCCCTTTTGATTCAGGCAGAATCGATTCCTTCAAATTGGACCTAAAACAAATTTCAAGAAATTCGCTCATCTCATCCCAGGATACATAAGTACACACAGATAACATACTACACTAGAAAAAGATAGTAGGAGTCTGGAAACAAATGCACGTAGCAAACGATCCTTGCATGCTGATTATAACATTGTGATGGCTTATCTCCCTTGAGATCATAAGGACAGGATACAGTATGTTTAAATCCAACAAGACGAACCCTTTTTATTCTCTGAGCATATGCCTCCAGTCAGGCCACCTCCATACACATTAGATTCATCTAATGTGCATTACCAACCTTACTACAGGTGAAACTCAAAAATTTATCATGCAAAAGTCTATTTATTTCAGTAAAGCAAATTAAAAGGAATTGCATTATTGCAGCTTAAAATTAGAATTTTGTGAAAAGGTTCAATATTCTAGGCTTAAAGTGTCACACTCTAGTCGGGTAATTATCCATACCCCCTCAGCAAAGGGTACCTCAAAATTGTGACTTTGGGGTTTCATAAGCTGTAAGCCATAATCATCCAAATTATACCAAATAAAGGCTTGAAATATCTCATATATTAGTTTCACCTTTTAAGTTGCGTTACTGAAGTAAATGAGTTTCACCTGTATGTTTTATGCTGAATTGTGCTTACCAAAAAATATAGTACTCTCAGGCCCATATCCTTTGCCAATAGTTCCCAGCACCCTCTGCTTTACATAGTTAGCTTTTTTTATTATGAATAGGGATGAGTTAACTCATGGAAGTTCGGGTCCGCTGGGTTCGGCCGAACTTCAGGTCAAAGTTTCGGAGCCCATTAAAGTCAATGGGGACCCGAACTTCACTTTATTATTTTCTGTTATAATATGGTTATAACGGAAAATAATAGCATTCTTAAGACAGAATGCTAAATAAAATGGCCATTGAGAGGTTAAAAATAATTTTAAAACTCACATCATCCACTTTATCGCGCAGCCGGTATCCTCTTCTTTCTTCGAGACCTGCAAAAGGATCTGCGATGACGTTACTGCACTCACCATGTGGTGACGTCACCACAGGTCCTTCTATCTTCATTCAACAGGACCTGCGGAGACTTCATTGCGCTCACTACGTAGTGAGCGTGGTGACGTCATCGCAGGTCCTTTTGCAGGTCCTACAGAAAGAAGAAAGACGAGGATATCGGCTGAGTGATCAAGTATATGAGGTGAGTTTTTTTATTATTATTTTTAACCCCTTAATGGCCATGTTATAATGGAAAATAATAAAATCACCCGAACACTGAACCCGAACTTCAGTGAAAAAGTGAAGTTCGGATTCGCTCAACCCTAATTAAGAATACTACTGCAGCAATCGTGAGCAATGTGAAATCATTACATTATTACTTATGATAGAATCTCTTACCTCCTCATCAAACACTATATGAAATGGAAGTCCATTGCAAAATGTTTTAACATCAACCCAGAGAGTCTTTGGATACACAGGCAGAAATCCTCTTAACATTTTGCCTGCAAGGAAACTCATGTTAATTCTATTAGGGTAGTAAGTGGAAATATCAGTTCAGTAACGTCAGCTAAGATCAGGGTCAATAACAAATTGATAGGCAGCCGCTGAGTCTTTATACTGATGGGGCTGGTGTTGTAATGAAACTAATTCAGTAGATCAGAGATAAAATGATATCTGAGTTTATGGAGCGAAACTATTTAAATTAGCTAAAAAGGGTGAAGGCATTTCATTTGTAGGAGGCATTGTCATTACCTGGAGAAGCATAGATCTGCATTATTTCCTCAAGAATATGAAACACAATAATGGAAGATTTTTTTGTTGTCCTATTATTTTAAAAGAGAAAACATCTGTCTGTCCAACTATATCTGTCTGTCTGTCTATCCATCTATATCATATCTATCTATATCTATCTCATTATCTATCTATCTATCTATCCATCTACCCCTCCATCTATCTATTTCATATCTATCTATATCAATCTCTATCTGTCTATCTATCTATCTATGTCTATCTCATTATCTATCTATCTATCTACCTCTCCATCTATCTATTTCATATCTATCTATATCAATCTCTATCTATCTATCTATCTATCTATCTATCCATCTATCTTCTCATTTGTTCTGTGTCTCATGTTATAAAAATCCTTTTCATGACTACTTTAAGCTGTAAAGGGTATTTTTTTAATTTTATAAGCATTTCTTATGCAAGTTACATTTAAATTTGACTCCAAATACTCAATACTTTACTAATTACCTGTTAACTCTTACAAACCAAGATATAAGAAGTAACTGTGGGGCACCAAGCAAACCCTGTAATTTTACCCCATTCCACCACCATCCTATTTAGCAGCAGGCCAGTTCATTAACATTTGGTTTCCACTTTGTCCTCTGTGACTTTTTCTTATTGGATTTCCTAGCAATCTCCATTACATTTTCTCTGACACCTTTTATTTCTCTGATCCACAGTGATCACAAAGTGAACCTTTCATCTGAGAAAAGGTGGCTGCCTAACCCCCATGGAAGTTGCAATGTCTGTTATCATTATGGATAAACCCATGGTCGCAAAGTTTCATTCAAAAAACGCCAATATCTTAACCCAAAAACCAAAGCACCATATCATAATCCACACTATAATACTGTACAGTCCCTGACAAAAGTCTTGTCGCTTGTGTACAAATTGACTTGATGTGCCGCTAAAATATATTTCTAATCAAGATTTTGTTACAAGAAATGGGTCATTTTAATCTTAACAGCTTTTGTAATAATGTTTCAGTGCAAAACGAAACTGACAAAAAGTATTCTAATATTCACAGCTTTGTAAAGCCCATTGAGTCAATTTTTGCCAAGACATAAGTGTTGTCGCCTTGTCATATGAGCTTCACCTGTGACTAATAATGGATCAATTAGGTCTCAGGTGTGTATAAAAAGAACCCCAGTACACTAGACCTTTACATCAACTGCAACTAGACCTCTGCAAACATACCTAAGATTCACCCGGAGACTAAAGTGTTAATTATCAAGAGGCTGAAGACCAGATCTACTGCTGATGTGGCAGACACCTTCAATGTGTCCCAGCATCAAGTTCAGAGGATAAAAAAAAGATTTGAAGAGACTGGAGACGTTTTGGACAAGGCCAGGTCAGGCCGACCCCGCAAGATAACTGCTCGAGAGGATTGTTTGTTGGCTCGAAAATCCAAGGCAGTAGAGCTCCACGAGACCTGGTCACCTGAAGTACCTGTGTCAACCAGAACAGTTTGTCGGATTCTGTGTGGCATTTGCCAAGGCCCACAGCCTGCTAAAAGGATGGATGCTGTAAAAGTGGCAGAAGGTGGATTTTTCAGATGAATCTTCTGTTGAATTACACCACAGTCACTGCAAATATTGCAGAAGACCTACTGGAACCCGCATGGAGCCGAGATTTACCCAGAAAACAGTGACGTTTGGTGGAGGCAAAAAGAATATTGATGAACTCTGATGACTTCATCCTGATGACTTCATCAATAAATTGTATGAATCCTTGCTAAACCGCATGGATGCTGTTCTTCAAGCTCATGGAAGTCATACAAGATATTAAATTTGGATCTCACAGCACCACTACTTAATTTGCTGACATATTTTTGGATTTACAGTAAAGTTGTTCAATTTCTGTATAGGCGACAAAACTTTTGTCTTGCCAAAATTTGACCTTTCTGTCTTGATTAAATGATAAATCTTTTTTCAGTGAAACTAATTTATTTCAGTGCATTAAACATCATTTGGGAGGGCTTTAGCTTTTCATATGAGCTTTTTTTAACACCAATTGATTAATTAAAAGTCAGGTTAATAGCAGGAGTTTCTACAAAATAGAGAAGCGACAAGACTTTTGTCAGGGACTGTATATACATATCTGTACACACAATATAGATAGTAAAGCACTGTGCACATAAAGGTATGGCATGCTTCACCATAACAGTTCTTTCTTGGAAAGGCTACAAAAAGACTTTGTAAAGCGTAAATACTGTACCTCTTCCAAACTGAACAATTCCACGGATAGTCCCCCAGTGGTTCTTCTTCTTAACAGGACAGACAGATACTTGGTTTGCTCTATCTCGCAGTTTATTAACTGCGTTTTCAATAGTCTGTGAAGTAATCTAGAGAAAGTGTGTAACCAAGTTAATATTGTGAACGGAACAATACCCAATGATACAATGTTACTAAAATAGTAACTAATCCTGATATCTATGGATAGTAAAATATGTCTATTGTTTATTTACAGTAATTTCCAGCTCATTCACAAAACCAAAAATCATCTTGCGATTGGATTACATTGAATGGTCACTAACCTTTCAACTAACTGCATAAATCAAGAGTAAAGGTAATTATGAGAAACATTGTAATAAATCTTGTGAGAGAAAATGCCTCTTTCTCCCTTTAGCAGTTCATCCCTCCTTCCCATTTCCTCTCCATTTCAATGTTTAGTATGTAAGTTGATCCTTCAGTGAGCTGACAGTCTATGTTATCCCTCTCGATGGACTTGGCAGAGAATGTTAGTGTAGTCTCTGATAAGATATAGTACCATTATAAGGTGTATGTTATTCCCTCATTATCCCAATTACAATGAGCAGATAAAAGGTCCAGAGTTCATTTTAAGTGTGCTATTTGCATTTGGAATCTGTTACTGTCAAGTTTTAAGATGAGATCCAAAGAGCTGTCACTATCAGTGAAGCAAGCCATCATTAGGCTGAAAAAACAAAACAAACCCCTCAGAGAGATAGCAAAAACAATAGGCATGGCCAAAACAACTGTTTGGAACATTCTTAAAAAGAAGGAAAGCATCGGTGAGCTCAGCAACACCAAAAGACCTGGAAGACCACAGAAAACAACTGTGGGGGATGACCGAAGAATTCTTTCCCTGGTGAAGAAAACACCCTTCACAACAGTTGGCCAGATCACGAACACTCTCCAGGAGGTAGGTGTATGTGTGTCAAAGTCAACAATCAAGAGAAGACTTTACCACTGTGAATACAGAGGGTTCACCACAAGATGTAAACCATTGGTGAGCCTCAAAAACAGGAAGGCCAGATTGGAGTTTGCCAAACGACATCTAAAAAAGCCTTCAGAGTTCTGGAACAACATCCTATGGACAGATGAGACCAAAATCAACTTGTACCAGAGTGATGGGAAGAGAAGAGTATGTAGAAGGAAAGGATCTGCTCATGATCCGAAGCATACTACCTCATCAGTGAAGCATGGTGGTGGTAGAGTCATGGCGTGGGCATGTATGGCTGCCAATATAACTGGTTCTCTTGTATTTATTGATGATGTGACTGCTGACAAAAGAAGCAGGATGAATTCTGAAGTGTTTCGGGCAATATTTGGCTGAATATTATCATATTCAGTGTTTCGGGCAATATTTGGCTGAATATTATCATATTCAGCCAAATGCTTCAGAATGACCCAAAGCATACTGCAAAAGCAACCAAAGAGTTTTTTAAGGGAAAGAAGTGGAATGTTATGCAATGGCCAAGTCAATCACCTGATCTGAATCCGATTGAGCATGCATTTCACTTGCTGAAGACAAAACTGAAGGGAAAATGCTCCAAGAACAAGCAGGAACAGAAGACAGTTGCAGTAGAGGCCTGGCAGAGCATCACCAGGGATGAAACCCAGCGCCTGGTGATGTCTATGCATTCCAGACTTCAGGCTGTAATTGACTGCAAAGGATTTGCAACCAAGTATTAAAAAGTAAAAGTTTGATTTATGATTATTATTCTGTCCCATTACTTTGGTCCTTTAAAAAGTGGGAGGCACATATGCAAACTGTTGTAATTCATACACCGTTCACCTGATTTGGATGTAAATAGCCTCAAATTAAGCTGACAGTCTGCAGTTAAAGCACATCTTGTTTGTTTCATTTCAAATCCATTGTGGTGGTGTATAGAGCCAAAAATGTTAATTGTGTTGATGTCCCAATATTTATGGACCTGACTGTAAATCCTTCCACTACTCCAACCCAAGTGTATATGAAATACAAGAATGTCTATGAAGAGTAAAGAATGATGACGAACCTGTTTGTTATTTTGTTGGCATTTTGCTGGCATTGTCTGTCTATTGGAGCATTTAGGTGGAACTATTGGTCGCTGGGTAACTAGGAAAACAATGTGTTCTTTTTTTCCTGTTCTTTCTTCCTCATCTGATTGACTTATTATCTCCATAGAAATTTCTGTTTTGAAAAAGTCCATTGCTACTGCCCCCATAATACCTAAACGATAGAAAAATAGATGAACACATATTAGATAAACAATTCAGTTCACACGTTAGTTATTTGGTCAGTTATTTCCATCAGTTAGGGCTCGTTCACTACGAACGTGTGAAGCCCTGTGCTGTGGACCGACCGCGGCCCAGCCAGCATGGGGATCGCAGACCCATTCACTTGAATGGGTCTGAGATCCTTCCATTCCGCGAAAAGATAGAGCAAGTTATATCTTTTTGCGGTGCGGAAGCACGAAACGGAGCCCCAGAAAGCACTCCGTAGTGCTTCCATAGTGTTCAGTTTCGTTCTTCTGTTCCGCATCTCTGGATTTGCGGACCCATTGAAATGAATGGGTCCGCATCTGTGATGGGAATGGCCACGGAAACAGTGTCGCAATACGGCAACGTGCCTCACACGTTTGTGTGAACGAGCCCTTATTGTAAGCCAAAACCAGTAGTCAAGCCTACAGAGAGATCAGGTGTAATGATTTGATTTTCAGCTATTCTGTGTTTTTGACCTGGTTTTGTTTCACAGTAACTGATCAAAATAACTGATCAAAATAACTGAAGTGTGAACTTGGCCTAACCTGTATATTTATAAATTGTAAGTCCTCATGTTTGTAAAGTGCCAGTGAGTATCTGTTCATCCACGTAGCTTTACTGTAGTTATAAGGCGACAACAACATTAGACAATAAATGAAGAACCCAACTGGAAAAAAACCCAAAATGATTCCACTCTCCAAATGTTTTCAAAAATGGGAGACTTAAGGCTATGTTCACACCATGTTTGGTGAACGTTTGTCAAAGTTCCCGCAACATATGCTGAATGTAGCCATATGCCCCAATTCAGCTGACAGACCAAAAAAGCATCCTTCTGGCCTCTGTTGGAGTAATATGCACATACCACAAACCTTTATTTTTTACTGTATAGGAGAAACTGCAGATTTTGCTTATCTATATGACGGGCCATCAGGAATAAAACAATACCATGTGACATACAGGTCTGTATTGCATTGTGGCTGATGGCCAGTGTATGTATGGCTTATATGTCATGGAGTACTTCTGACGTATACTGTGCCTCCAAGTTCTGGAGCTTCTTTGTTACTTCTTTTTTGTTTGTTACATGCTTTTTTCAAGAAATACAGGAATACGTTTATGAAATTATAGTGCGTCATGAAAATGCTTACATCAGAGTTTTGTAGAGAAAGAGCATAAGAAGATCGATTTTCTTAGCTGAGGTATTGATGACAAAAACATATATCGAGGTACAAAGGTAGGATAGCACTACACATGAAAATAGTGCATAAGGAAAAACAAGATATTATACGATAATGAAGTATGAACAATGCTCCAAACAATCTTGAAGCTCACTTTGCTTGTTACATTTATCCATTAGGAATATGATATGGATTTGTGTTACCTGGGACAATGTGACACAGTCCTCTTCTGTCTGAGTAATAATGCAGATGCATTGAGCCATCATCCTTCATCTCTACCCTGAAAGAAGGGGCATTCATAGCCTGTACAGAACAAAGGCATATGAGTCATTTACTTTATTGACAAAATACTGTTCAAAATTTGCAAAGAAATGTTGCATCACCTCTGAAGATGACCACATGGTCAGTTTTTAGATTGGTTGCAATAGTGAAGGAGCTGGTATCTGTTGCCATGGTGGAAATGCCACCATGGTGGAAATGACCAATGGGAAAGTAAAAATCCACAATCAAATTATTTTGCTGTAAATTAATTGCTGATGTCCAGCAAAACTTGTTATTGCCAAAAATAGTCTAAAACAAAATAAGTATACTCATCTTCCCAGTCTTCCGCTGCTCCCCTGGTCCCGGTATACCAGCCAATGATGTGTCAATCCATGGCTGCTGAAGCCAATTACAAGGTTCAGATGTTTCGTATCTCAACACATAAAAGATAGAGCTGAAAGTATAGGAACCAGCCAGGGGACCAGGAAAACTTTGGCAGAGGAGCAGGAAGTGAGTTTTTTCAGATCAGCTGTTGGAATCTACAGCTGAGAATCTCCAACAAAATTAATACAATGAGGGTTTATTCACACAACCATATTTTTTCTCAGTGTGTTATTCATTTTTAATGGCTAGTACACTGGTTTATACAAGGTAATGAGGCTGTTCACACATCATTTTTTTAATGGATCAATGTGTCCAATCTGAGAATCTCACTGCAGATGAGATTTGTAGATTCATTGGAAAATATGGATAGCACATGGAAGCCATCCTAGTACCAGACACATGACTCTCCTATTTGTTAAACTCAAAATGCCTGCCCCTTCAGAAGTATTGTATGTTATAAATGGCATTGAGCGAAGCAAAGCATTCGAAGCTTAATCGGTTCGAAGTTTAGGAGAACTTCGATTCGTAATGAATCTGAATTTCATCGTGGTAACAAATCGGTTTTTCCTAAAATGGCAGCTGCACATGTTACAAAGTGAAACTAAGAAGCCCGGGAAGGTGAGATCACCCATAATGCTGTGCAACCAGCAAGTCCACAGATAGCCATCCCCTGTGATGTGAAAGCCCTATAAAACCCTCATCCAGTTCCTGATTACATATTCTCATCAATATTAGATGATGTGGAAAAGGAGGAAAAGCAGATGGCAGGAGAGCGCTGGGTTTGGAGAATTGGGTATGCCAGAGCTGATTAATATTCCGTGTTTACTGTCAAAATACCTGCAGGAGAAAAAATATGCATATTGTCCCCCCACCTAACCAGCCAAACCCCATACCAGCAACAGCCCCTGTTTAAAGGGGCCGCGTAGGCAATAACAATGAAGAAGGACTATACAGCGCGGTCTTCATTATCAAATGAAAGGCAGCTAGGAGCTAATTGGCTACACGGTTCTTCACCACAGCATGGCCACAACCTGCCTGCAGCACTAACACTCCGTGTGGCCATACCCTAAGGCAGACTGACCTGGGCATACCTGATTTATAGCGATTTGTGATTGATTAATTAATTAGTTGTGAATCAAATTATTTGGCTAACTTCGGCTTTGAGTTGCTAAATTGAATTTTTCAAAACTTCGCTCATCTCTAGTTATAAACACAGGGGGGAAAGGAGTTAAATTCTTCAACCACATATTGCAAAAAAGGAAGCGAGGGGAGAGAAAGGAAAATATAGAACCAGCCACGGCAGCTGCTATGGAACCCATGTAGAAAAGAGACCCAAATCAGGTTGCCACAGCCTTCTTCTCTAAGAGTAATGTAAACTTGTGCAAAGAAAGGGCATAGAGTTGAGCGAACACCTGGATGTTCGGGTTCGAGAAGTTCGGCCGAACATCCCGGAAATGTTCGGGTTCGGGATCCGAACCCGATCCGAACTTCGTCCCGAACCCGAACCCCATTGAAGTCAATGGGGACCCGAACTTTTCGGCACTAAAAAGGCTGTAAAACAGCCCAGGAAAGAGCTAGAGGGCTGCAAAAGGCAGCAACATGTAGGTAAATCCCCTGCAAACAAATGTGGATAGGGAAATGAATTAAAATAAAAATTAAATAAATAAAAATTAACCAAAATCAATTGGAGAGAGGTTCCATAGCAGAGAATCTGGCTTCCCGTCACCCACCACTGGAACAGTCCATTCTCAGATATTTAGGCCCCGGCACCCAGGCAGAGGAGAGAGGTCCCGTAACAGAGAATCTGTCTTCATGTCAGCAGAGAATTAGTCTGCATGTCATAGCAGAGAATGAGGCTTCACGTCAGCCACCACTGCAACAGTCCATTGGCATATATTTAGGCCCAGCACCCAGGCAGAGGAGGGAGGTCCCGTAACAGAGAATCTGTCTTCATGTCAGCAGAGAATTAGTCTGCATGTCATAGCAGAGAATGAGGCTTCACGTCAGCCACCACTGCAACAGTCCATTGGCATATATTTAGGCCCAGCACACACACAGGCAGAGGAGAGAGGTCCCGTAACAGAGAATCTGGCTTCATGTCAGCAGAGAATCAGTCTGCATGTCATAGCAGAGAATGAGGCTTCACGTCAGCCACCACTGCAACAGTCCATTGGCATATATTTAGGCCCAGCACACACACAGGCAGAGGAGAGAGGTCCCGTAACAGAGAATCTGGCTTCATGTCAGCAGAGAATCAGTCTGCATGTCATAGCAGAGAATGAGGCTTCACGTCAGCCACCACTGCAACAGTCCATTGGCATATATTTAGGCCCAGCACCCAGGCAGAGGAGGGAGGTCCCGTAACAGAGAATCTGTCTTCATGTCAGCAGAGAATTAGTCTGCATGTCATAGCAGAGAATGAGGCTTCACGTCAGCCACCACTGCAACAGTCCATTGGCATATATTTAGGCCCAGCACACACACAGGCAGAGGAGAGAGGTCCCGTAACAGAGAATCTGGCTTCATGTCAGCAGAGAATCAGTCTGCATGTCATAGCAGAGAATGAGGCTTCACGTCAGCCACCACTGCAACAGTCCATTGGCATATATTTAGGCCCAGCACACACACAGGCAGAGGAGAGAGGTCCCGTAACAGAGAATCTGGCTTCATGTCAGCAGAGAATCAGTCTGCATGTCATAGCAGAGAATGAGGCTTCACGTCAGCCACCACTGCAACAGTCCATTGGCATATATTTAGGCCCAGCACCCAGGCAGAGGAGGGAGGTCCCGTAACAGAGAATCTGTCTTCATGTCAGCAGAGAATTAGTCTGCATGTCATAGCAGAGAATGAGGCTTCACGTCAGCCACCACTGCAACAGTCCATTGGCATATATTTAGGCCCAGCACCCAGGCAGAGGAGGGAGGTCCCGTAACAGAGAATCTGTCTTCATGTCAGCAGAGAATTAGTCTGCATGTCATAGCAGAGAATGAGGCTTCACGTCAGCCACCACTGGAACAGTCCATTCTCAGATATTTAGGCCCCGGCACCCAGGCAGAGGAGAGAGGTCCCGTAACAGAGAATCTGTCTTCATGTCAGCAGAGAATTAGTCTGCATGTCATAGCAGAGAATGAGGCTTCACGTCAGCCACCACTGCAACAGTCCATTGGCATATATTTAGGCCCAGCACCCAGGCAGAGGAGAGAGGTCCCGTAACAGACAATCTGGCTTCATGTCAGCAGAGAATCAGTCTTCATATCATAGCAGAGAATCAGGCTTCACGTCACCCACCACTGTAAGAGTCAATTTTCATAAATTTAGGCCCAGAACCCAGGCAGAGGAGAAAGGTCCCGTAACAGACAATCTGGCTTCATGTCAGCAGAGAATCAGTCTTCATATCATAGCAGAGAATCAGGCTTCACGTCACCCACCACTGTAAGAGTCAATTTTCATAAATTTAGGCCCAGAACCCAGGCAGAGGAGAAAGGTCCCGTAACAGACAATCTGGCTTCATGTCAGCAGAGAATCAGTCTTCATATCATAGCAGAGAATCAGGCTTCACGTCACCCACCACTGTAAGAGTCAATTTTCATAAATTTAGGCCCAGAACCCAGGCAGAGGAGAAAGGTCCCGTAACAGACAATCTGGCTTCATGTCAGCAGAGAATCAGTCTTCATATCATAGCAGAGAATCAGGCTTCACGTCACCCACCACTGTAAGAGTCAATTTTCATAAATTTAGGCCCAGAACCCAGGCAGAGGAGAAAGGTCCCGTAACAGACAATCTGGCTTCATGTCAGCAGAGAATCAGTCTTCATATCATAGCAGAGAATCAGGCTTCACGTCACCCACCACTGTAAGAGTCAATTTTCATAAATTTAGGCCCAGAACCCAGGCAGAGGAGAAAGGTCCCGTAACAGACAATCTGGCTTCATGTCAGCAGAGAATCAGTCTTCATATCATAGCAGAGAATCAGGCTTCACGTCACCCACCACTGTAAGAGTCAATTTTCATAAATTTAGGCCCAGAACCCAGGCAGAGGAGAAAGGTCCCGTAACAGACAATCTGGCTTCATGTCAGCAGAGAATCAGTCTTCATATCATAGCAGAGAATCAGGCTTCACGTCACCCACCACTGTAAGAGTCAATTTTCATAAATTTAGGCCCAGAACCCAGGCAGAGGAGAAAGGTCCCGTAACAGACAATCTGGCTTCATGTCAGCAGAGAATCAGTCTTCATATCATAGCAGAGAATCAGGCTTCACGTCACCCACCACTGTAAGAGTCAATTTTCATAAATTTAGGCCCAGAACCCAGGTAGAGGAGAAAGGTCCCGTAACAGACAATCTGGCTTCATGACAGCAGAGAATCAGTCTGCATGTCATAGCAGAGAATCAGGCTTCACGTCAGCCACCACTGCAACAGTCCATTGTCATAAATTTAGGCCCAGCACCCAGGCAGAGGAGAGAGGTCCCGTAACAGACAATCTGGCTTCATGTCAGCAGAGAATTAGTCTGCATGTCATAGCAGAGAATCAGGCTTCATGTCAGCCACCACTGCAACAGTCCATTGGCATATATTTAGGCCTAGCACACAGGCAGAGGAGAGGTTCATTCAACTTTGGGTAGCATCGCAATATAATGGTAAAATGAAAATAAAAATAGGATTGAATGAGGAAGTGCCCTGGAGTCCAATAATATATGGTTATGGGGAGGTAGTTAATGTCTAATCTGGACAAGGGACGGACAGGTCCTGTGGGATCCATGCCTGGTTCATTTTTATGAACGTCAGCTTGTCCACATTGGCTGTAGACAGGCGGCTGCGTTTGTCTGTAATGACGCCCCCTGCCGTGCTGAATACACGTTCAGACAAAACGCTGGCTGCCGGGCAGGCCAGCACCTCCAAGGCATAAAAGGCTAGCTCTGGCCACGTGGACAATTTAGAGACCCAGAAGTTGAATGGGGCCGAACCATCAGTCAGTACGTGGAGGGGTGTGCACACGTACTGTTCCACCATGTTAGTAAAATGTTGCCTCCTGCTAACACGTTGCGTATCAGGTGGTGGTGCAGTTAGCTGTGGCGTGTTGACAAAAGTTTTCCACATCTCTGCCATGCTAACCCTGCCCTCAGAGGAGCTGGCCGTGACACAGCTGCCTTGGCGACCTCTTGCTCCTCCTCTGCCTTGGCCTTGGGCTTCCACTTGTTCCCCTGTGACATTTGGGAATGCTCTCAGTAGCGCGTCTACCAACGTGCGCTTGTACTCGCGCATCTTCCTATCACGCTCCAGTGCAGGAAGTAAGGTGGGCACATTGTCTTTGTAGCGTGGATCCAGCAGGGTGGCAACCCAGTAGTCCGCACAGGTTAAAATGTGGGCAACTCTGCTGTCGTTGCGCAGGCACTGCAGCATGTAGTCGCTCATGTGTGCCAGGCTGCCCAGGGGTAAGGACAAGCTGTCCTCTGTGGGAGGCGTATCGTCATCGTCCTGCCTTTCCCCCCAGCCACGCACCAGTGATGGACCCGAGCTGCGTTGGGTGCCACCCCGCTGTGACCATGCTTCATCCTCATCCTCCTCCACCTCCTCCTCATCCTCGTCCTCCTCGTCCTCCAGTAGTGGGCCCTGGCTGGCCACATTTGTACCTGGCCTCTGCTGTTGCAAAAAACCTCCCTCTGAGTCACTTCGAAGAGACTGGCCTGAAAGTGCTAAAAATGACCCCTCTTCCTCATCCTCCTCCTCCTCCTCCTGGGCCACCTCCTGTTCCATCATCGCCCTAAGTGTTTTCTCAAGGAGACATAGAAGTGGTATTGTAACGCTGATAACGGTGTCATCGCCACTGGCCATGTTGGTGGAGTACTCGAAACAGCGCAACAGGGCACACAGGTCTCGCATGGAGGCCCAGTCATTGGTGGTGAAGTGGTGCTGTTCTGTAGTGCGACTGACCCGTGCGTGCTGCAGCTGAAACTCCACTATGGCCTGCTGCTGCTCGCACAGTCTGTCCAGCATGTGCAAGGTGGAGTTCCACCTGGTGGGCACGTCGCATATGAGGCGGTGAGCGGGAAGGCCGAAGTTACGCTGTAGCGCAGACAGGCGAGCAGCAGCAGGATGTGAACGCCGGAAGCGCGAACAGACGGCCCGCACTTTATGCAGCAGCTCTGACATGTCGGGGTAGTTGTGAATGAACTTCTGCACCACCAAATTCAGCACATGCGCCAAGCAAGGGATGTGCGTCAAATTGGCTAGTCCCAGAGCTGCAACGAGATTTCGCCCATTATCACACACCACCAGGCCGGGCTTGAGGCTCACCGGCAGCAACCACTCGTCGGTCTGTTGTTCTATACCCCGCCACAACTCCTGTGCGGTGTGGGGCCTGTCCCCCAAACATATGAGTTTCAGAATGGCCTGCTGACGTTTACCCCGGGCTGTGCTGAAGTTGGTGGTGAAGGTGTGTGGCTGACTGGATGAGCAGGTGGAAGAAGAGGAGGAGGAAGCCGAGAAGGAGGAGGTGGCAACAGGAGGCAAAGAATGTTGCCCTGCGATCCTTGGCGGCGGAAGGACGTGCGCCAAACAGCTCTCCGCCTGGGGCCCAGCTGCCACTACATTTACCCAGTGTGCAGTTAGGGAGATATAGCGTCCCTGGCCGTGCTTACTGGTCCACGTATCTGTGGTTAGGTGGACCTTGCTACAGATGGCGTTGCGCAGTGCACACTTGATTTTATCGGATACTTGGTTGTGCAGGGAAGGCACGGCTCTCTTGGAGAAGTAGTGCCGGCTGGGAACAACATACTGTGGGACAGCAAGCGACATGAGCTGTTTGAAGCTGTCTGTGTCCACCAGCCTAAATGACAGCATTTCATAGGCCAGTAGTTTAGAAATGCTGGCATTCAGGGCCAGGGATCGAGGGTGGCTAGGTGGGAATTTACGCTTTCTATCAAATGTTTGTGAGATGGAGAGCTGAACGCTGGCGTGTGACATGGTTGAGACGCTTGGTGACGGAGGTGGTGGTGGTGGTGTTGGTGGTACATCCCCTGTTTGCTGGGCGGCAGGTGCCAACGTTCCTCCAGAGGCGGAGGAAGAGGCCGAGGCGGCAGCAGCAGAATAGGCCGAGGCGGCAGCAGCAGAAGAGGTAGCAGGGGGAGCCTGAGTGACTTCCTTGGTTTTAAGGTGTTTACTCCACTGCAGTTCATGCTTTGCATGCAGGTGCCTGGTCATGCAGGTTGTGCTCAGGTTCAGAACGTTAATGCCTCGCTTCAGGCTCTGATGGCACAGCGTGCAAACCACTCGGGTCTTGTCGTCAGCACATTGTTTGAAGAAGTGCCATGCCAGGGAACTCCTTGAAGCTGCCTTTGGGGTGCTCGGTCCCAGATGGCGGCGGTCAGTAGCAGGCGGAGTCTCTTGGCGGCGGGTGTTCTGCTTTTGCCCACTGCTCCCTCTTTTGCTACGCTGTTGGCTCGGTCTCACCACTGCCTCTTCCTCCGAACTGTGAAAGTCAGTGGCACGACCTTCATTCCATGTGGGGTCTAGGACCTCATCGTCCCCTGCATCGTCTTCCACCCAGTCTTGATCCCTGACCTCCTGTTCAGTCTGCACACTGCAGAAAGACGCAGCAGTTGGCACCTGTGTTTCGTCATCATCAGAGACATGCTGAGGTGGTATTCCCATGTCCTCATCATCAGGAAACATAAGTGGTTGTGCGTCAGTGCATTCTATGTCTTTCACCGCTGGGGAAGGGCTAGGTGGATGCCCTTGGGAAACCCTGCCAGCGGAGTCTTCAAACAGCATAAGAGACTGCTGCATAACTTGAGGCTGAGACAGTTTCCCTGGTATGCATGGGGGTGATGTGACAGACTGATGGGGTTGGTTTTCAGGCGCCATCTGTGCGCTTTCTGCAGAAGACTGGGTGGGAGATAATGTGAACGTGCTGGATCCACTGTCGGCCACCCAATTGACTAATGCCTGTACCTGCTCAGGCCTTACCATCCTTAGAACGGCATTGGGCCCCACCATATATCGCTGTAAATTCTGGCGGCTACTGGGACCTGAAGTAGTTGGTACACTAGGACGTGTGGATGTGGCAGAACGGCCACGTCCTCTCCCAGCACCAGAGGGTCCACTAACACCACCACGACCATGTCCACGTCCGCGTCCCTTACTAGATGTTTTTCTCATTGTTATGGTTCACCACAACAACAAATATATTATTTGGCCCAATGTATTGTATTCAAATTCAGCGGGATATAAATTTGAGGCCTAGTATTTAGGCGCTGGGTGACCGGTATGGATTTAGTGACAGAATTAGACTTGGAAATGCACAGAAGCGTGTGTGTGTGAAGTTATTCTGAATGACCCAATGTGCACCTTGAATATTATATACCCTTTTAGGGATAGATTTCAAATAGCTCTGATATAGCAGAAACCACTAAATTATGAAATTGCTAAATTGGGAATTGTACTTCAACCCAGAACAAAAAATGTGCTTTGACGGACACTAAATATCTTGCCCAGCAACAACAGTACAACGGTGGGTAACGAGAGATTTAGAGGGAATTAAATTTGAGGCCTAGTATTTAGGCGCTGGGTCACCGGTATGGATTTAGTGACAGAATTAGACTTGGAAATACACAGTAGCGGGTGTGTGTGAAGTTATTCTGAATGACCCTATGTGCACCTTCAATATTATATACCCTTTTAGGGATAGATTTCAAATAGCTCTGATATAGCAGAAACCACTAAATTATGAAATTGCTAAATTGGGAATTGTACTTCAACCCAGAACAAAAAATGTGCTTTGACGGACACTAAATATCTTGCCCAGCAACAACAGTACAGCGGTGGGTAACGAGAGATTTAGAGGGAATTAAATTTGAGGCCTAGTATTTAGGCGCTGGGTCACCGGTATGGATTTAGTGACAGAATTAGACTTGGAAATGCACAGAAGCGTGTGTGTGAAGTTATTCTGAATGACCCAATGTGCACCTTCAATATTATATACCCTTTTTGGGATAGATTTCAAATAGCTCTGATATAGCAGGAACCACTAAATTATGAAATTGCTAAATTGGGAATTGTACTTCAACCCAGAACAAAAAATGTGCTTTGACGGACACTAAATATCTTGCCCAGCAACAACAGTACAACGGTGGGTAACGAGAGATTTAGAGGGAATTAAATTTGAGGCCTAGTATTTAGGCGCTGGGTCACCGGTATGGATTTAGTGACAGAATTAGACTTGGAAATACACAGTAGCGGGTGTGTGTGAAGTTATTCTGAATGACCCTATGTGCACCTTCAATATTATATACCCTTTTAGGGATAGATTTCAAATAGCTCTGATATAGCAGAAACCACTAAATTATGAAATTGCTAAATTGGGAATTGTACTTCAACCCAGAACAAAAAATGTGCTTTGACGGACACTAAATATCTTGCCCAGCAACAACAGTACAGCGGTGGGTAACGAGAGATTTAGAGGGAATTAAATTTGAGGCCTAGTATTTAGGCGCTGGGTCACCGGTATGGATTTAGTGACAGAATTAGACTTGGAAATGCACAGAAGCGTGTGTGTGAAGTTATTCTGAATGACCCAATGTGCACCTTCAATATTATATACCCTTTTTGGGATAGATTTCAAATAGCTCTGATATAGCAGGAACCACTAAATTATGAAATTGCTAAATTGGGAATTGTACTTCAACCCAGAACAAAAAATGTGCTTTGACGGGCACTAAATAACTTTCCCAGCTACAACAGGACAACGGTAACGAGAGATTTAGAGGGATTTAAATTTGAGGCCTAGTATTTAGGCGCTGGGTGACAGGTATGGGTTTAGTGACAGAATTAGACTTGGAAATACACAGTAGCGGGTGTGTGTGAAGTTATTCTGAATGACCCTATGTGCACCTTCAATATTATATACCCTTTTAGGGATAGATTTCAAATAGCTCTGATATAGCAGAAACCACTAAATTATGAAATTGCTAAATTGGGAATTGTACTTCAACCCAGAACAAAAAATGTGCTTTGACGGACACTAAATATCTTGCCCAGCAACAACAGTACACCGGTGGGTAACGAGAGATTTAGAGGGAATTAAATTTGAGGCCTAGTATTTAGGCGCTGGGTCACCGGTATGGATTTAGTGACAGAATTAGACTTGGAAATACACAGTAGCGGGTGTGTGTGAAGTTATTCTGAATGACCCTATGTGCACCTTCAATATTATATACCCTTTTAGGGATAGATTTCAAATAGCTCTGATATAGCAGAAACCACTAAATTATGAAATTGCTAAATTGGGAATTGTACTTCAACCCAGAACAAAAAATGTGCTTTGACGGACACTAAATATCTTGCCCAGCAACAACAGTACACCGGTGGGTAACGAGAGATTTAGAGGGAATTAAATTTGAGGCCTAGTATTTAGGCGCTGGGTCACCGGTATGGATTTAGTGACAGAATTAGACTTGGAAATACACAGTAGCGGGTGTGTGTGAAGTTATTCTGAATGACCCTATGTGCACCTTCAATATTATATACCCTTTTTGGGATAGATTTCAAATAGCTCTGATATAGCAGGAACCACTAAATTATGAAATTGCTAAATTGGGAATTGTACTTCAACCCAGAACAAAAAATGTGCTTTGACGGGCACTAAATAACTTTCCCAGCTACAACAGGACAACGGTAACGAGAGATTTAGAGGGATTTAAATTTGAGGCCTAGTATTTAGGCGCTGGGTGACAGGTATGGGTTTAGTGACAGAATTAGACTTGGAAATACACAGTAGCGGGTGTGTGTGAAGTTATTCTGAATGACCCTATGTGCACCTTCAATATTATATACCCTTTTTGGGATAGATTTCAAATAGCTCTGATATAGCAGGAACCACTAAATTATGAAATTGCTAAATTGGGAATTGTACTTCAACCCAGAACAAAAAATGTGCTTTGACGGGCACTAAATAACTTTCCCAGCTACAACAGGACAACGGTAACGAGAGATTTAGAGGGATTTAAATTTGAGGCCTAGTATTTAGGCGCTGGGTGACAGGTATGGGTTTAGTGACAGAATTAGACTTGGAAATACACAGTAGCGGGTGTGTGTGAAGTTATTCTGAATGACCCTATGTGCACCTTCAATATTATATACCCTTTTTGGGATAGATTTCAAATAGCTCTGATATAGCAGAAACCACTAAATTATGAAATTGCTAAATTGGGAATTGTACTTCAACCCAGAACAAAAAATGTGCTTTGACGGACACTAAATATCTTGCCCAGCAACAACAGTACAGCGGTGGGTAACGAGAGATTTAGAGGGAATTAAATTTGAGGCCTAGTATTTAGGCGCTGGGTCACCGGTATGGATTTAGTGACAGAATTAGACTTGGAAATACACAGTAGCGGGTGTGTGTGAAGTTACTCTGAATGACCCTATGTGCACCTTCAATATTATATACCCTTTTTGGGATAGATTTCAAAGAGCTCTGATATAGCAGGAACCACTAAATTATGAAATTGCTAAATTGGGAATTGTATTTCAACCCAGAACAAGAAATGTGCTTGAACGGACACTAAATAACTCGCCCAGCTACAGCACTAGGGACAGATTTAGCTGGATATAAATTTGAGGCCTAGTATTTAGGCGCTGGGTGACCGGTATGGATTTAGTGACAGAATTAGACTGGGATATGGCCAAAAAATGAACAGACTATTGCTGGTTAAATGCACTTGGTGTGACAGCTTCACCCTGATGTAGGCTTTAGCCAAAAAACAACCACACCATTGAGGGTTAAATGCACTTGGTGACAGGCGCAGCTTGCCCCTGATTTTGTATATGGCCAAAAAATGAACAGACTATTGCTGGTTAAATGCACTTGGTGTGACAGCTTCACCCTGATGTAGGCTTTAGCCAAAAAACAACCACACCATTGAGGGTTAAATGCACTTGGTGACAGGCGCAGCTTGCCCCTGATTTTGTATATGGCCAAAAAATGAACAGACTATTGCTGGTTAAATGCACTTGGTGTGACAGCTTCACCCTGATGTAGGCTTTAGCCAAAAAACAACCACACCATTGAGGGTTAAATGCACTTGGTGACAGGCGCAGCTTGCCCCTGATTTTGTATATGGCCAAAAAATGAACAGACTATTGCTGGTTAAATGCACTTGGTGTCACAGCTTCACCCTGATGTAGGCTTTAGCCAAAAAACAACCACACCATTGAGGGTTAAATGCACTTGGTCGCAGCTTGTGCTGGCGCACCACAAGACACAAAATGGCCGCCGATCACCCCAGAAAAATGAGACTGACAAACGGTCTGTGCAGCCTAAAAACAGTGAGCAATTGAGGATCAGCAGCTCAATGATCCACAGCTGCAGATCGATCAGTTAATCAAGTCCTTTGGAGGAGTTAATCTGCCTAATCTCGCCCTACTGTCGCAGCCGCAACCTCTCCCTACGCTAATCAGAGCAGAGTGACGGGCGGCGCTATGTGACTCCAGCTTAAATAGAGGCTGGGTCACATGGTGCTCTGGCCAATCACAGCCATGCCAATAGTAGGCATGGCTGTGATGGCCTCTTGGGGCAAGTAGTATGACGCTTGTTGATTGGCTGCTTTGCAGCCTTTCAAAAAGCGCCAAGAAAGCGTCACAAAAGCGCGAAGAAAGCGACGAACACCGAACCCGAACCCGGACTTTTACGAAAATGTCCGGGTTCGGGTCCGTGTCACGGACACCCCAAAATTCGGTACGAACCCGAACTATACAGTTCGAGTTCGCTCATCCCTAAAAGGGCACATTCACATTAGTAGATAAAAGTTAATAGACATATAAATAATAACCAGACTTTCTTATTATCAGCCACTAGTCTGTCCTATTACCAAGCACCAGACTGTCCTATTACCAGGCACCAGACTGTCCCATTACCAGGCAATAAGCTGATCTATTAGTTGGCACTGGGTTGTTCTATTACCAGACACCAAACTGTTTGATGTAAGATTCTCACCTGTCTCGCACTCCGGGGTGACCAAAAAGGGTCCTCGTGGAGCTGAGGGACAGGTTACGCATGTCTCCATTGATACACCAGCTCCAACCCCTTTGCGAACCAATGCGGGGATGCGTTTGCATGTGCGCCGGAGGGGAAGACCTCATGGCTTTCGGGGACAGCTTGGCCGGGCTAGTGGCAGTACGCAGTATGGCAGATTCCATTCCGGTGTCCATGTCGATGCGCTCGCGCACTCTCGCAGAGCCTGTCCTGCATCCGCATTTACGTTCGAAAACGGGTTTGCAAGGGGATACGCGGTCGCGCGTATGCGCTTCGCCGACCAGCGAAGGGAATAGCACCTGGCTGCAAGTTCAAAGCAGATTAGGGGGCCAGCATTGGTCTAATTGACTAATGACCGACCAAAGCCTTGTACACCGGTGTAGGGCAGGATCATGACCTATGGGGAGTGGACACTTGGCGCCCTGGGATTTGTTGGCAGGCACATAAAAGTTGGCCTCCCAGGTCGGTCAGTGCCCACTGTTATCCTTCCTTATCTAGGTGCAGGTCAGTACTGCTAGCTACTGGCTGAAGTTTGCTGGGACTCAGTCCATTCCAGTGGGACCCGGGACCCGGGACTTTCCATGATGCATCCGTTTACCTGGCAAGTTGCACAGCGACTTATGCACGGATCGGGACTACTCCTGGCTTTCCTTCGTTTTTTGTTTGCTTGATGTTTGCCCTGTGAAGTTTATAAAC
Source organism: Bufo gargarizans (assembly GCF_014858855.1). Lineage (NCBI taxonomy): Eukaryota > Metazoa > Chordata > Amphibia > Anura > Bufonidae > Bufo > Bufo gargarizans. The sequence continues at coordinate 139,322,031 of NC_058083.1, read as the reverse complement.
CCCTTTTACTTCATCATCACTGGTCTGTTTCGTTGGTGCCTTACATTACATTTGAATTACAAGATGCTAGACTGACCAATTACCAGGCTCAAGACTGACCAAATAGCAGGAATTACATTGTCCTATTACCATACACTAGACTGTCATAATACCAGGCACCAGACTGTCCTGAGAACAAGGCGTAGACTTCGATGAGGGAGATGCGGATTGGGTAATTTTGACACACAGGAGATGGACTATAAGAGGTGCCCCCATCACTAGGTTAGTACGCCCCCTGGAAGAAGCCATTGGGGAGTCTTTGGAGGTTGCACTATATGCGGTCGGTATCATGTATTGTATATGCGGTTATCCACCTTGAACTTTGCACTTTTGCAGTCTTAGTACTGCATGGGACATTGTCTAATGGACCTTAGTTCTATTTATGTATTGTTGGTCGGCTGTGTGGAACTTTAATGATAGTACCTATATGTGTGTACCGCTATGTTGGTGTGTGACCTACCATGTGCTGCTGCTTAGGATCTGCTTTTAATCGCATTGACGATATTATATTTTGTGATATGTGTAACAAATAAAGAGTATATATTTTCTATTATTTATTTATGCGTGGTTACTTGTTTGGTGTGTCATGACCTATGAGCAAGTAACCTAAACTAAAGCATGAGAGTAGCTATAGGGGAAGCGGCTGCTTTGGGGCCCATCCAGGATGAGGATTAAAAGATTTTATTGTCAGGGCCCCCTCAACAATGACGATATATACAGTGACACTGTAGGAAAAGGACGGAGCTGCTGACAGGCTTTGTCTGAGAGGGCGATCTTGACTAGTCACAGAAGTGGGAATTGCAAGTGAGGAGGGTGTTTCCAAGTTTCTGGAGGGATGGGGGGCCCAATCATTTCTAGTTACGCCACTGCACAAAAGGATTACACTATTTACACTAAATGTTTTTATTTGAGGGTCTTCTTTTACTCTTCTTCTTAAGGAACCTAGTATTAAAACATGCACAAATAAACCGATTATTAGCCAAGCACATAACAAAATGTAGTTGTAATGGGTTTTACCTGGTAAGATAGAGATAGATAACTGTGTAAGGCATCCAGGTTAGCAATAAACTCATAGAGATTTCCACCTAGCGTCCTCAGCATGTGGTCATAACCTGACCTTTTACAGAATTCAAAGAAATACTCTCCAAATTGCTGTAGAACGGCCTCTGGCGAAACACCTGGGAAACATATAATTTAGCCTCAATTATAGAAAAATTCATATGCTGGGTTAATAAATATGCAAATGAAACATGAAAACTAATCAACTTGTCTCTAGAAAGAAAATATACCCCAATGTGAAAAACACAATTATATTGTTACGCAGGCAAATGTGTTTAACTGTGACCGACCATAGTGTAGTTTAATGTAGATTAACCTAAATAGATAAAGACCAATTTAGAACATAACATTCTGGCTGCCTGCCGCCACCACTAGAGGGAGTAAGGGAGCTCAGTGCGCACTGTTTTATCATTGAGTTGTATGCAGTAAGATTCTAAGCCCCTATAATGGCCCCTGTAGATAGCCATTATATGTAGAAATTTTGAGCTCTGAACCAGAACTAAAAAGATTTGACTACTACAAAGATATATTAAGAAACTAGCGCTGAATGATTAACTTATTCAGATTAAGCAAAAGGATATTCAGAGATGAAAATTTCCGTTAAAGGGGACTTTTGGGCTCCAGATATTTATGACCTATCCTCAGAATCAGTCTCCAATAACAGATCAGTAGGGGTATGACTCCCTGCACTCCTCCCAGAAGCAGTTGTCGACGGAACTATCACTGTGAATGGAGCTGGAAGCATAGCTCAATTTAAAGTGTAGCAGCCATGCCCGGTTACTACAGCTGAGCTACCATTCACTTGCGCTAGTGCTGGGGTTCTCAATATTGAACCCCTAACAATCTGATATTGATGATCTATCCTGAGGATAGGTTATCAATATTTGGAGGCGGAAAACCATTTTAAGTGTTGTAGTAAGGTGAACACAAATGTGTATGGTAATGTCCTGGAAGGGGTGTATATCCCACCCAGGTTCCTCAACTCGGTGAGGTAAATGAAATCTAGAAAGTTAAAATGGTCTCAGCAATGTGTAGGTTATGTTAAGTTTATGGGCTGGATTTTATTGGACTGGGGAAGGTAGGCTTGGTAGAGGGACCTCCCCAGTCCACCCCATTCCAGGTTTTTCCCCTAGCCTGAGGAATCCCCAGCTGAAGCCAGCTGGGATCGTTAAGGGGAAATAAAGCACAGTCCAGGGTGTCAGTCTGGGAAAAGTAATGCCTGGAGAAAGTCTGGGAAGCTGGCTGCCCTGCTGGCTAGAGAAGCCAAATTCTCTATGTGACCTGTGTTCAATAGGTGAGCTAGGATCTTCACTGTATTAGCCAGAGCCCAGATGGGCAGGTTTTTATTTTGGTTTGGTTTATGGGTTTTTTTGGTGCTGGACCTTCACCTTACCCAGTGAGCTATAACTGGGGTTTGCCTGTATTGCCGGAGTGTAAAAAAAATAATAATAAAGCATCATTTGGACTTTAACCCTGTGGTCTGCAAGAGAATCTGTCACCGCCGCCCTACTTGAGAGAGCAATCCCTTACAGTTTGCAGCTTCTGAAAATATTTCTGGAGGTTCTTAGAAATGGAGATAGATGAGATAAATCACAGATTATTGGATTGTTTTTTTATTACAGTTGGTGCTTTTGCAATATGTACGGTAATCAGCATCTACCCAAACAACAATATATTTCACTGACAGAAGTTCTATAACTTTAAGGATTCCCAGCATGTCTCTCTGTGTGATGTTCATTCTCAAGATGAGGGTCCCAGTTGGAGATCATCTCAGCATATATAGCCTTAAATAACATGTTATATGTCCTATCTATTCACTTCAATGTATAAAATTACTGCAAGGCCTCTCATGTCGATGATCCCAGAAGCGGATAGTCTACTGTAAGTCTCTACAAAGCAGGTCTCCTGTACTCTGGCTTATTCCCCTTATCCTCTTCCTCCACCCCACAGTATAATTAATAAATGAATAAAGGTAACACATCTGTATAAAGCCAGCCAAGGCTCTAGTACCTATGGTAACTGTGAGATTACATTATTCTGACTTATTTTATTTTTCCCCGAGTTAACAGTAAACCGGGAACACTAAACCTACAAATAAATGAGGAAAAACTAAATTTTTCAGTCTGTAATTTTTTATTCAAGCTCATGAAACCAATGATGTACCAGAAATGTGGCACAAACAATTTTGGTTCTGTCCATGTTACAGCTACGGTCTAGGGTTGTAGCTTTCAAGAAGGAAATTATAAGGTACTGTCTCAGCTCACGCTGCAACCCCCAGGTACACTTAATAAATCAATGTATTGCAAGTCTGCCAAACAGACTAGCACACATACAAATCAGTCATTTGTAAGGCTAGGTTCACATCTGTGGCAGCCCCTATCGCAGATTCTGAACAAAAAAGTGCTAGATATAGATGTATCTTGTCCAGCAGAATGTCAAAAAATATATGGAAACCCACCTGAACCCATTATAGTCAATGGGACAGACCTAAACACGACACAGGTCGGTTGGGAATGGTGTGGCGAAGGGGCTACATAAAAAACATTGGTAGAATCTGTGGAGTGGTGGCTTTACTTGGAGCACTTCATTTTTCACTATGTTTAGGTAATCTAAGTAATCCAGCTGGCACACCTTATTCATCAGCAGTGTCCGTGTCCTGGGAATGCAGCTCACAAGAAAGCATAGCAAGAAAGTGGACCAGAACTCAAAGATTTGTGGTGGATCTTCAGTAGTTCATTGTCATCTAAATAGTGATCTACTGTATATACTAAAGATAGATCAAAATGTCCTCTTATGCTGTACTAGTAATTTCTGCAGTAATAAAAAAAAAAAATTACTTCTCATGTCCCAGTTCCAAAAGACTTTCTTGAAAAAGACAAGATGCAAAATAAATGTAGAACTCAATGGACAGTTCAGAAAATAGAACAGAGAAGGGACCCCATAAATTGCCTTTGTGAACAAATTTCACCCATACAATTCAAATAGCGATTAAAAGACTATGGCACATACTTACACGAGCGTACCATAATATAGTGGAATTTCAGAATCTAGCATTAAAGAGCAGATTTAGGAAATTGTAGATCCAAAAAAATATATCTAACCAGGTACATATCTATGTCTTCAATGTATCTAATGTTCAAGTGTCATCAAGGGTTAAAAATTCTATTCAATCAGAGACATTTACCATTAAGCAACTCTGTGATTTACTTACTGACGCGTCCCTGCGGCCTACTATATGTAGGAGAAACGACTGAACGCATCATAAATGAACAAAAACCTACTACACCCTCTACCCCATCCCTTTCAGCATAATCACAGGGTGGCACTCAGGTTCCAATACATAGAACAGATGGAGATGCCACGTGGAGGAGGTGATAGAGTGCCTATGTTGAAAAGACGGGAAGTATTTTGTATACATTGGCTGCAAAGATTGGAACCTATGGGTCTAAATCACGACTGTGAGTTGCTGTACTTACCTTGATTTAATTGGATGACCATGTTGGTGATAACCTATGATGACACAGTTTATGACATTGCCTTTCAGATACAATAATTGACATATTCCGAACTGCACAGCAAGTACAGTACGGCAGATGAAACTGCGTTTACACTGGTCCCTAACATGTATTCAGGCAAAATCTGCCACAAAGTGAATACTATGAAGGGAATACTATGTAATGTCGCTCCTCTTCCTTCTAGAGTAGAATTTTTGAATGAGGCTGTAAGAGTAAGTGTTGACATTACTTAAAGGGGTTGTTCTGCCATATACAGTATATTGAAGACCTATCATCAGGATAGGTCATCAATCGGCTGTTTGAAGAGGAGGCGTCGCTCCATGCTTCCTGTGGAGCAGCGACGTGCAGTGTAATGAAGAGGAAACAAAGCTCACATGGAGCGCCACCTTCTCTCCAAACAGCTGATTGGTGGGGGTGTTGGATCTGATATTGATGACCTATCCTCACGAGAGGTCATCAACATATATGGCAGAACAGCTCCTTTAGCATTTTGAGGAACAATATCTATTCTTCATGCACTTACCCAATATCTGACAGGCCTTTTCCACCAACTGCAATGTAATTTCATCTTTGTAAACTTCGTAAGTCATGAAGGTGTCCTGCACTCCGGTTTTTACCCTGTTGGACATGATATAATCATACATATAAGCATAGTCAATGATCTGACAGAAAAAATATGCAAAAACATAATGGAAAATGTTTTCATCCGTTCTTCTCTCAAGTAGACGTGTAATTTCACCTTCAGAGTTTCTATTAATCTAAGTAATTACTTCCATATACATTTGGATTGCGTGATTAAAAGGATAAATCTCATGACTCACATCCTACAGTGTTCTCCTCGTTCTACCAGAAGATGTAATACTGCACAAGTATAAAAATGGGATCATAATTTACATTCTTTTAATACCGTAAGATCATTTTACTTTAAATGCAATCATTTACTGTAGACAGCGTCATCAGACGTCGTATTAAAGTGAACGTTAATAAGACAGAATTGCAGAAAGGATGCACCAGTGTCACTAATGTTATGGGCACCTTCTTCATTATCTGACATTTCTGAACTTAGAAAAATCGTTAACATGTCAATCCCATTAAAACAAAGAAAACTAAAATGAAGCATATCTTGCACCAGTGAGTCCTCAGCTCTGCTGTTCTGTCGATTAGTTACGCACAGCTGATTCTCCTGCAGTCTTTACATGCATTAACTTCTCTATTGGTTTCTTAAAGGGATTATCTCAACTGAGGCTGTTGGCAACCCTGCTGGGGGATGCCAGCGGCAAGCATATTCCCTCACAAGGGAAATGTAATATCACATTCAGTTGAATAGACACGTACACAACTAGTTTATAGATGGGCTCCCTCCACCCCATTAACATCTATATACCCTAATAAGACATAAACAGTAACAGATTCATTTTCACATTCATAAAGACTTCTTCTGACCTGTCGGCACCTATTCACTATCACAGCGTCTCTTCCACAAAGAGTAATAAAGAAGTGCTGCTACTTTTGGTTTTTGGATTGGAAATGCACAGAAATCCGTATGGAAATTTGCGTTGATTTTCTGTTTATAAACCTGCACCCGTTTCACGCAGGTGTAATATGGGCATGCTTTTGCTTCCATATTACAGCCACAAATCCCAGTCCGACCACAGATCCTATGACCTGAACTGTTAGTATAAAAATCCTACAGTGCTGTGAAGAAGTATCCTCTGCAGTTCTTCAGTGTACTCACAAAGACCAGATTAAATGTTTAACCGTGTGCATCTGGCAGAATGCTGAACACATCGAACAAATCATGCAAAGCACTTTAGGAAACTTTGACCTCGCCTAACTTCTAAAAAGGTAAAAATAGGTCACAATGGAAACTTCCAGTGTGTTTCTGAGGAATTCCTAGCCAAGATTGATATATCACATGCAGGGGTGCACCGCCAATGAGGCGAGGTGAGGCTATTGCCTCAGGCAGCACCAGGTAGGGACAAGTGGGGGGCAGTGGAAAGACCTTGGGCGTTTTCATTGTGGAAGCGTTCATCTCTGCATAGTCAAATGTATTGCTATATTTACCAGTATGTTTTGTAGCACTATATGTAATGTTTTCCAAGCATGCCTTTAACAGTAAGGCTGGAGGGAAGTGGTAAGGTTTAGAATTTGGCATGGGGAGGCGTCATTTCAGTTTTCGCCTCAGGCAGCAGAAAGGCTAGATGCATACCTGATTACATGACCCTCTTCCTATTGGTAAAACCTGAGCTGAATTCAATATGGCGGATTTCAAAATGGCAGCCAAAAACATTTCCTCTATAAATAATGAGGCCTCCCTCCCAATTACTACTTTCGAACATTGGAAATCAATTTTCTACAAATTACACCAGTTAAAAGGTTGTCCAGCTTTGCTTCATTCTGTATATTGGTCCTACACTCACTGACAAAAAAAAATAATAATAAAAAGGGACCTAGATAGAAATGTTGGATTGTTGCAAAACTCAAGATGCAGTTATGCAACTGTGGTCTGACTACACACTTGGTTATGCTACAATAGGGTGTAAAGTCACTTCCCTGCCTCCCTATAAAAAGGCTCTCAGAGGCTACTTTTGGGTAGTGCACCTCTTGGTGAGAGATCATTGACCCCTAGACATGCCTCTGCGATGCTTTTGAAGAGGTTTTGCCCAGTTGACAGACTTAACAGCTCAGTGATATGTGCAGGACATCCTGTGGCCATATGTGTTGCCTCTCATGGCAAGGCTTACAATTGCCATTTTTCAGCAGAATAATACTGTACTCGCCCACACATAGCCAGGGTTTCTCAAGAATGTCTCCACCAGATTGCAACACTTCCTTGGCCTTAGCTTTGGCAACCTACTAGTGTGCAGGATCTACAAGCCCAAATGTGTCACAGGATACCATACAGAACTTATGCCTCCATGCCTAGCAGTATCTCATTTTGTATCCAGGCTAGTGGGGCCCAACAGGGCACTAGAGCCTCCTTTCAATTGTACAGTTTTTTCCAATAAACGTATACTTTTGCTCTAATATTGTAATCACTTACATATCCTCATTACACTGATACATGTAAAGCTTCATTCCATTCCAAAAACTCCTTCTTGGTTCATTTTGTTTTGTCGATGAGTGTAATTTAGTGCAAAGAAAATGTCTTGTCCCAAAAATAGTAGAAAAAAAAATCATAACACCAGGGCCCTCAAATAACACCTCAGCGTGCAGAGCAGCTACAAACATCATCTATCACTGTTCTGTAAATTACAAAGACCACTGATTTCAATAATAACTAAAGGTACATGTCAATAAACTAGAATATCATCAAAAAGTGAAGTTATTTCAGTAATTATTATTTATTTATTTATATTACTGTTGATGATTATGGCTTACAGCTAATAAACACCCAAAAGTCAGTATCTCAGAAAATTGTGAAAAAGTTAAATATTGTAGACTCATGGGGGGGTTATTTACTAACTAAAATATATCACTCAGTGTGTAATGAATTTATATAATATATGAGTTTTACTGTTTGAATTGGTTTACTGAAATAAAAAAAAAATTCAAATAATGTATATAAATACTCAAGACTGGCATTCCTTACTCCATTCTTGATCTCCTGTGCACTGAAGTGAGATGCGACTTATATGTTAAGAGGCAGATGACTCCTAATAAATTAGGCACCTTCTGGCCAAATTTTAAGACTAAACAAAGTTTAAAAAATAAAAAATTCAACAAACAAAATGAGGATCGCATGGACAGCCTACACTGGTACTCACTTATAGCCAGCAAGTCACACAGATACAAGTTATTAACACATGCCTATCTATTCTTTATGAGGATAACATTCTGTATAATACATCAAATAATGGATGTAGAATAGTATCCAGACGTCCATCCACTCTTGCCAATTTTCTCTCCCCTTCACTTACACGCACTATCAAATCTACATCTAGTACGTGGATTAAATATACGGGCTTCACAAAATGTGGAAGCCACTCATGTAAAACATGTAGATATGTTTTACCAGTCAAAACTTTTCACAATTTTGATCATACTGCTACTTTTCCCATCAAAACTTACATTAATTGTAATACAAAAGGCATTGTGTACATTATACAATGCACAGACTGCGATCTTATGTATGTAGGGAACTCGTCTAGAACGTTCCAAACTAGAATAACGAACCCTTCATGTGTGGGTATTTCTAATGCAGCGAAACATTTCAGGGAAGCATATTGGATTTTCAGGCTCAATACTAGACATCCTTCAGGTCTTAATATGAGGATGGAACTCATGTATTTTTACTAATTGATTTATGTTTCAATTTATTTATTATTCACATTATAAGTTAATTCTTGCCATTATGTTATTTATGACAATATGTTTTTTATTCTAACTTTATTTATACCGTGCGTTTTTTTCTTATTTGATTGCATGTGATATTTTAATATACTTGGATATTCTGATGCAACATAACTTATTTCTGCACGGTTACATTTATGTCTTTTTATTTGTGTCTTTTTGAATGCAGATTCCATGTTTGTCAGACTTGTGCTATAATTTATGTAGGTTTCTGGCGCAAACAATAGTAAATCTGGCAGACCATGGAAGCTTCGCCTGTCCTGCTAAACCCCACCCCTTTTTTTCCCACTTCAGAAAAGTGTCAAAATCTCAAAAAAAGTAATGGAGCAAATATGGTGTGTGTCATAATTCACAACTTTTTGACGCCATGTCTGTGGCATAAAGGCTTGCTAAATCTCCCTCTTGGTGTCCATTTTGTTAGTAGGTGCTAGAACCACTATAATACAACCATATTACTGCACATATTTGTAATGGTTTAAATATATAATAATATACATAATTAATTAATATAGTAATTCAAACATTGGTAAAAATTTATACTAAAACCGCAATAAGCAATACACATTAAATGTTAATAATTCACCTCAGTAAATCCCATGTCTCTTCACCATATTTCTCAATCACCAGTGACTTCAAGCAGGTATTGATGAATCCATACTGGAAGGGAAATGCAGTGCATATAATAAAAAATTCATAAAAATGCACTATGCATAGATAAAATAATACCATTTATAAATGCATAGGCCCTAATGCAAAATCTGTAACAGGGCTACCATCTGCAAAGTATTATTTATAATACTGGTGTCTTCTTATGCAGCAACCCAGTGGGGAGGCCTGATAGGAGAGAATAGGAGTGGTAGTAGTATGAGGATGGTGGTGTTACTCACTGTAGTGGGTGTCCTGTTCCAGCTCTCCCTTGGGCTGTGCACAGTGAAGAGGGGGTGCACCTATTCCTGCAGAGAACGTCCTGGTAGGGGTTCCCTGCCAGGTGGAAGGTGGGATGCCCTTGATGTTGATGTTAGTGAGGTGCAAGGCTGGAGAGCCAGTTATCAACAAGCACTCACATGAATGGATGTGCAGTTCTTAAACCATTGCAAACACTTCTGAAGCTGACTTATAGGGTTGATTCCAGGAGCTCCCTGAGGCACCTCCAAAAGATAGCAACATTTAACATCCTAATTCAGCAGAGGGGTACAATTCTCACAAAAATATATCTTTTTTTCAATTAAGTAATTTTTTATTAGCAGTTTTTAATATTACAAACGTAAGGCCCCAACCCCCACATACCCTCCCCCCACAAACCATCAGTGCGATGCCCTCCATCTTCCATAGCTGCAGCATCCGGTTACATCAGTGCAATTGCATTCAAAGTACACAGGCACAAGCCCCATCCCTACAACATTCCCACAAAATATTGAAAGACAGCTTATGATCTTATAATCGAAGTTGGACCATACATCTGTCATCGGCCATAACCTCCCCACATTACATATCGTAAAAGCATACCATGTCTTCAGTGAGAAATCGCCAATCACTGAGCCAAATACGTACAATGATCGATAAAGCCCTCACACTAATCCCAGACGGTATCTCTGAAGTTCCCTGGACGCCAACCCGGGGGCATCGATCCAAGGAGTCCAGAGCTTTTCGAATTTGGCCATGGCACCCCTCTTTCTATAGACCCCTCGTTCCAAGTTAAGTAACCAATTAATCTTAGCTACAAATTCGGTTTTACTAGGACTACCCTCATCCAGCCAATGTTGAGCAATCAGCTTACGAGCCATATACAACATTCTGGCCACTGCTATTTTCCTGGGCTCAGTGATTGGCAAGTCCTCCACATACCCCAATACACAGACAAATGGCGTCACATCCAGCGTAACTTCATACAGAGAGTCAATGAGATGCAGCACTGCGCGCCAAAAACCTTCCAGGGCCGAGCACGACCACAGCATGTGCAGCATACCCGCATCCTCCTCCCCGCATCGCGGGCATTTGGAGTCTAACCGAAGTCCAATAATTCTCACAAAAATATATGTCTACAATGCCCACTGTGGGGGTGCAGATCCTAAGATGGAAACGTAATCTGTCCCACTGATATGACTGGGAGCCAGAAGCTTTTGAAACCCAGCCAAGGGGTGTGAAGTCCAGGAGCCATAAATGTGCATTACCTCCACAGTCTGCTTCCATGACTAAGCCCTCTTCTTTTGGCTGCCCAACCTTCTTAGGGGTGCTGACCTTTACTCACTTTGGGGAATGCTACCTGGTCTCCTCCCTGGATCCCTATGTGCTGACTGTAACTACTACAGGACTGCAGTTCTGGCATGCTGCTCACGTTTGAATTGACTGACTCAAACACATTCACTTCAAATGAAAGAGAGCCAAGCCAAGAGGTTAGAGCATGCCTCTTCCTTGATGCCATCTCTATCAGCCTTCAGGTTTTTAAACAGCATAAACATAGTCTGAAATGAAATATAATCATAAAATATCAGAACTTTGTTTTTTACCATTTAGCCATGACACACTTGGTTCTTTCGGACCATTTGGGCACCAGGACCAGGGTGCTACCTCTCCACCCCCTACAACTACACCTCTATATAAATGATAGATAGCATGTGACAAACAACAAAACACATGGAAATAGTTTCCTGTAACAAAGTCAGAGCCACTGTTGAGGGCAATTACCAGTGCCCCAACCTCATAAAGGTATGCTTATATATATACTATTATTGTCATAATGGTGTAGTAGTGGTGGAATTAAAGGGGTTGTCCAGGACTTGGGTAGTTTTTGCTTGAACCCCTTCCCCCCCAGGGACTGTGTTGCACCTGTTGAAATAATCATACTCACCTGCTCCTCGGTGCTCTGTTCTAGCTCCCTGGCTCTATTCGGTGTTCTTCCAGTCCTGGCCTGTAAGCTTTGAGTCATATGTGCCACAGCAGCCATACACTGGCCTCAGCGGTGACATATTCCCAAGTAGCACACGACCTAGAAATGATGTGCTGCTTGAAGATACATCCATGCTACAGCTAGTCATTAGCTGCAGCGGCACCGTGACCTTATCCGTCTTGGATCTTACAGGCCGGGACAGGAAGACCGCTAAATGGAGACAGGGAACCAGTGAGCCAGACAAGAGCAATAGGGAGCAGATGAGTATCATTTTTTCAACAGCTCCAGCAGGTAATAAAATGGCCAAAAGCTGGAAATCCCTTTTTAATTTGGCAAAATAATTGACTATTATCAAGGTCAAGTATAAAGGTTTATACAAAATGTGATATTAATTGCCTACCACCTTGTATGTAGTGTCTGTGATATGTGACGTGATATTATTATAGGAAGACTGCATGATATCATTTAGTACCAGGGGGTAACAGCTAACCCTGGGGCCCCACAGCAAAACCTGGAATGGGGCCCCACTTCACCATGAGCAGCAAGTTCAGAATATGGAAATTTTAATGATTATTTTGGTTACCTAAATACACAGAGATAATACATACAATGATGTCATTACATGGGGAAAATTCTCAGTGATGTCACAGTACAGTGATAATGCTAACCTTGATCTCACAGTATGAGCATAATGCTCATGGTAATGTCACAATATGGGAATAAGGCTCAGAATAATGTCACAGTATGGGAATAATGCTCAGAATAATGTCACAGTAGCGTAATAATGTGCCTAGTGATGTCCCAATTGACATCTCAATGTGATGTCACAGTACAGGGATAATGCCCACAGTGATGTCACAATAGTAAGGTAATGTGCGTAGTGAACACCTGTTCATGTCATGTTACAGCACAAGAATTATACAAACATACAAGAATAAGGCACAACATGATACACCAAAGAGATACTGTAAACAATAAAAGTCACCCTGTACCTATGACCTGACTGCAAGGAAAAAGAACTATAATAATGTCACATGCTGGTATAATATATGACAGGGGCGTAATTATAATTTATAGGGCCCCACAGTAAAATAAGCCCACTACCTAATGTAAGAAAATTAAAACAGCACCATAGATGGCAATAATAAAGGTATGAATAATAGCACCATATAACAGTATAGCAAAAAGATGTCATTTGGTTATTCATCATAAAAAGATACAATGTTCTTGCACCTGATTGGGCCCCCTTAACCCCACAGCAAGTGCTATATCTATAGTTATGCCTATGATGTACACATGATATTATAGTACAGAAATAATGCAACAAGTACCAGCACAGAAATAATAGTGATGCACAGGGCATACACCATCTTCCATAGTCATTGCTAACTGCACCTTATGTCTGAGAAGAAATGCGCCCCCCCCCCCCCCCCCCTAGTTGCTGAGCCCCATAGCAGCTGCTATGCCTAATACCCTGGTAATTACATCCATGTTTAGTACTGTATGAAGGTATTAAATAGTACCTGTAGTACCCAACTAAGTACGGTACTTCAGTGTGTTAATGAGCAGCATCTACGCTATACATTTTTCTAAAACCCCAGAAATGCCTGCATTGCAGACTACAGTCTAGGTTTGAGGACCATTCATCTGTCTTACTGAATTCTTAAAGCCGTAATGACTCTGATGTAAAGCAGTTGGGAGCGTGTAGTTGCCCTCTATTAGCTAGAGCTAAAAGCCAAGTCAAGGACTGCCATCTCCTGAAATCAACAAATGGTCACTGGACTTCATATTATTCCTCACTGTGAACATGAACACTAGGGCAGCTGACTGCCATGGTTCACTGTCAAGACCTTCCATAATAAGCTTGTCACCAGAGCACTGCAATCTAAAGAGAAGCTGTCCAAAACAGCTAAACCTAATATCTAAGTGGAAACTACAACGTTCACGTGAACCTAGACATTATATTTTTCTAGAGATTTCCAAATGGCAGCTGTCAGCATTAGAAGAAGGTATGGACCTTGTGTTGACATGCCTAAATCAGACGGTAGACTAGGAAGAGATGATATATGTACCTGGACATATTCAATGTACAGTGCAGACCTTGCAGCTTTCTTTTACTCATTACAGATAAAATGGGAATGCTCTGGGTGATTTTCAAAAGACATTTAATACATCTTCAACTTCCAAATGGTGAAAATTAGTACAAGGTTACAGTCAACTTTTGGTGGCTTCCATCCTGCAACTCAATTCAGTATATTTCCATGGAGGTGGAGGTGGTCCAATATGCTACGCAACATATGACTGAACCTCTAGGGCTATAATGAAAAAACGGACCCCATACCTAAGCAGGCAGCCATGGTATACATTATAGGAGAAATATCGAAAGACCAATTAGTGAGATTAGAAACACACAATGGGGAGAATTTAGAAATAGTTTTGTTCCATTTTTATTTTCTTGGTGCATGTAAGTGCACGCTAAAAGTAGCAACTTTTTTCCATCTTCTCCACTTTTTAATTGTCGTGAGAAAAAAATGTGGTTAAGTGGGATGGAGTGCGAACAGAAATGTTCTGACCAATTTATCAGTTCTAAAGACAGAAAATGCAATAAAAGTGAATTTAGCAGATACTTTTCATTTTCTACCTTTTGGATAACCTAAAGATGCTCCAAATGTATTCAAAGTTCAATACTGGCCTATGAAACGTCAATCTTAAGAAATCTGCCTCCAGGTGGATATAATGCACAGATGGAGCAGAGCTCAGTTTATCATTTGACACCAGTGATTTCAGATAAATGAGTATGGAAGATTTCTGTAGGACCTTACTATGGTGTGCTCCACAACCGAATCTAATTGCAGATTTAACATTACTACATTTCTTCCACCAAAGCACTCGATTACAGACATTCAGAAAACGTACATGATTTTTCAATAACTTACCATTTTCTGCTCTGATTTCAGGTCCGCCTTATGAAGCAAAACGGCAAACACCAGATTATTGCTGACATGCAAGCATTAACCTTATACTTGCCATAAACTTCCAGTCATTTGCTGTTAAGTACACGGTATGCAATTCCCACTGGAGATAGAGAAACGCTATGGAATGGTTATTAGGATATGGAAATATAACAGCCAGTATAGGAGAGAAATGCCCTTTAGCATCCTCTTATAAGAAGGAAGAAGGGCATCTTGTGTGCTAGGGAACGCAGGGCTATGTCTGTCTCTCAGACTGAACTTCCACAGTCTTGTAACATCCTCAACCTTGGTAAAGATGCTGGTGAAGAAATCCACCTGGTATCAGGCTTTGGTGGGGGGGTTGTATGGTGCTAGTAGTGCCTATTGTCCTCCTCGGTCAGTGCTGATGCTGTCCACAGCTCCTGGTGCTGAAATCCTTTAGTCTTGTGGAATCTGCACGTTTAACCAGTCTGCACAGGCACATCCTATTCCAGTGTCTGAGCCGATGAAATATCCCCTTCACGGTTAGGGGCTTGATTCAAATCCAAGCCATTTATGCAAGTCACAGTCTGCTGGAGAGCTTTTGACAAATGGATAATGTATTCCACTCCTGAGTCTCCTTTCTCCGGCAATTGTAATCACAGACACTAATAATAATTTATTTCTGGGAGCCAGGGCACAAGAACGATTATGATACGTTACAAATCACCTAGCTAGAAATAGTACGCATGCTTTTTAAATGCTCCCTGGGGTGGTAGAACTGCAAGTTCCAGCATGCTTTATTGATCTATATGGCATGGGTTAGAAAACAACACATTGCCCATTCACTGAGCTAAATTGATTCATGGACCCAACTCTAGAGAAAGACTCTATTCCCCACAAGTTGATATTTATATACAGTACATCATCACGCATGCTTGTAAATGATAGGAATATTACTAATGGCTGAGAATGGATGTGACCAGCTTCTGCTCTGCCGGTCGGTTGCAGGAAAATTACATGGCGCCAGGTAATTTGTTGTTCTCGCAGTAGACAGTTGCTGTTGATGAGGTCACCTTGGTGGGGACGATAAACAATCCTGACTTGTGGACGTCAATTGTAAATTCCTGGATAGGCGCTCAGGGTTATTCAATAAGCTTATATCACTGAAAATGCTAGCCATGCAGCTGAGGTATTTTATAGGTTTGGCTTTAGTAAACCATGCTCGGGTTATATGTGTTATCTGCAAATCAGGCAACTCACAGAAATGTCATGGTGAAACATCTACAAACTATTATTACCAGGGCTGGGAGGAGGGGTATGCAGGGTAGGGGACACCTAGGGTGTCGTTAAATGCCCAGCCAGACACAGATGTGCAGTATGCCAGTACAGGGAATATCTGCAATGTTTGGTTTGTAATGCATCCAGTAGATGAAAGCAAGAAGGTACTAGAAGGTACTACTGCATAGCTACAGCAAAAGATAGAGACAGCAAAATAACCCAGCTTAAAGCATTTCAGACTCTGCTGCTGCAAAGGGGAAACACGTTAAGACACCCTATGGACCCCAGAATAGTGGACGCTATAGCCATGGTTACCAGAACATAGCTATTAGACAGAGATCATTGTAGCAGATATTTTAGCCACAGTAATCTGAGAGGCAATGGCATACTCATCTGCTTAGCTCATGCATGGACTTCTGAGAGGATTTTTGACAGGTTAAAAAGATGTGCTGAATGCACTTCAACTGCTATCCTAGCCTGGTCTCTGACTCTCAACACCACACACTGGCAATTGCATTGCCATCACATGCCCTGCCTAGCAGCGACATAAACATTAATACCATGGACACCCCAGAACTACCATTAGGCAGTGAGCCCACAGCTAAAGTAAGTGCCCCGCTGGAAGAAATGGTGCCACTCCTTCACTGCACCAACCCCAGGGAGTGACGGCTAGGGGAATACATTGTGACATATCATCATTAGGGCTACTACCACTCCAATCCTCTTCTCTGGCTCCACTGCAGATGCTGTGACTGAATAGCCGATGATGCTGTATGACCCAAACATATACATATATATAGGGTGATTAGCCATAACAATAAATATTGCTTAGGTCCTGTCTCATGCCACCAAAACAGCTCTAAACCATTAAATTAACTCAACAAGACCTCTAAAGGTGTCCTGTGGTGTCTGGCACCAAGATTTTGGCAACAGATGCTTTAAGTCTTTTAAGTTGGGAGTTGGGCCACCATGGATCAGACTTGTTATTCTAGCAAATCCCACACATAGTTGATCAGATCAGATCCACTGGCTTGTCTTTTTTCTATAGCACATTCTGGATCCATCTCTTTCCTGGGTAAGCATTGCATACACACAGCTATCTACCTGATGTAAGAGAACATTTTTTCTGCTGCTCCATGGTTCAGTTATGATCCTATGTGTCCATTGGAGGTCGCCACAAATCTACATTATGAGCACATAATAGGGAGACACTTCCCGGGCTTCCCGTCACTGTGGTATTTTATGAGAGTGAATGATACCCATCAGACAGGGGTAACCCTAGCAGAGTGGCCCGGCTCAGACCAGAACCCTGGGAACCTGAGACTGAAGGGCCAGCTTTAGGGATGACCGCCACTTTGGTGGAAAAGGGGGGGACAACCCCGCTAAGTGTGATGGTGGTAGACGTGGAGGACTTGCAGTCGGGTCCTAAATTGGCAGACCTCAATGTCTCCGGGGATAATTTTGGTACCGCCCAACGTCGGAACAAACCCTATCCCGCGCCTGGGAAAATGTGTTAATAGTGTTTCCCCGTTTTGTGGTTCAAAAAAAAAATGTTGTATCGGGTAAAACAACTATGGAGTAAGCCTATTGAACAGTTGGTGGTCCCCAAGGCTTATCGCAAGCTTGTATTAGATCTAGCCCACCAACACGTTCTCGGGGGTCACCTGGGGCTGCAGAAAACTCAGGATCGTAGTCTACAATGGTTTTCTGGCTGGGTGGCAGGGGCCCTACGCGGTACTCGAGAAAATTGGAGATGTAAACTACAAGGTACACTAGCCAGGGCGGCGAAAGCCGGAGTAGGATTACCATGTGAATTTACTCAAACCGTGAAAAGATAGGGAAACCTGTACAGAAGACAGCCTGCAGCTGGGTTTTCTAGGAGAAGAGGTACCGGCCCCTTTGTCTGAAGCAAGAAAGGCGGCTACCACAGTAAAAATTGCTGAGAGCCTCTCCTCTAAAAAGACTCAGGAGGCGAGGACGTTTATTAGTCGGAACACGGATGTGTTCTCGGACCTCCTTGGACACGCTTCCATAATCTAGCATGACATTATTACTGAGCCTCAGGCAAAAGTCTGATTAAGGCCGTGGTATCCCGGCCTGGATTCCTGCTGACAGCAGGAGAGCACGGCGTTATTGGTTGCTATGACGCCGTGCGCTTCATGCCGCTGCTGCACTACAGTAATAAACTCTTATAGATCGTACGAGTGTATTACTGTAGTGCAGCGGCGGCATGAAGCGCACGGCGTCATAGCAACTAATGACACTGTGCGCTCCTGCTCTCAGCAGGATGCCAGGCCGGGATACCACGGACCGTTCACGGCCGTGGAACACGGCCATGTGCATTCGGTCTAAAACCATACTGGGTGCCCGAGGCTCGGCGACAAAGCATATCGGAGGAGGTGCAGCTAATGTTGCAGCTAGATGTCATTGAGGCGTCAAAAGGTGAGTGAGCCAGTCCTATAGTATTGATACCCATGCTTAATGAGGTTTCCAAATTCGATGCATATCCCATGCCCCGGGTAGATGGCTGTACTGATAAAATATAAAAATATTTATCCCATATGGCAAACGGCGAAATAGAAAAAAACTCGCCAATTCGCCATTTTTTTGTCGCTTTACTCCTACAAAAAAATTTAATAAAAAGTGATAAAAAAAGTCATACACATTCCAATGATATCAATGAAAAGTACAGATTTTCTCGCAAAAATGAGCCCTCATATAGCTCCGTACACATAAAAATAAAAAATTTGTGGGGGTCAAAATATGGCAATGCAAAGGAAAAATCAGTTTTTTTTCAAATTTTTTAATTTGTTTCAGTATTAAAATGCAAGGAAAACTATACATGTGGGGTATCAATGTAATCGTAATGATCCGGAGAATAAAAGTAACAGGTCAGAGGTAACGGTGTAAAAAAAATAAAAAAACATAAAACTGCTGCGGAATGGAGTTTTTTTTTTTTCATAATTCCACCCCATTTTGAATTTTCACCACGGCTATGTGAATAAAAAAATAAATAAGGGCCCTTTCACACTTGCGTTGTCCGGATCCGGCATAGAGTTCCGTCGTCGGGGCTCTATGCCGGAAGAATCCTGATCAGGATTATCCTAATGCATTCTGAATGGAGAGAAATCCGTTCAGGATGCATCAGGATGTCTTCAGTTCCGGAACGGAACGTTTTTTGGCCGGAGAAAATACCGCAGCATGCTGCGCTTTTTGCTCCGGCCAAAAATCCTGACGACTTGCCGCAAGGCCGGATCCGGAATTAATGCCCATTGAAAGGCATTGATCCGGATCCGGCCTTAAGCTAAACGTCGTTTCGGCGCATTGCCGGATCCGACGTTTAGCTTTTTTAGAGTGGTTACCATGGCTGCCGGGACGCTAAAGTCCTGGCAGCCATGGTAAAGTGTAGCGGGGAGCAGCATACTTACCGTCCGTGCGGCTCCCCGGACGCTCCAGAGTGACGTCAGGGCGCCCCAAGCGCATGGATCACGTGATCACATGGAACACGTCATCCATGCGCACGGGGCGCTCTGACGTCATTCTGGAGCGCCCCGGGAGCCGCACGGACTGTAAGTATACCGCTGCCCCGCTCCCCGCTCCTACTATGGCAACCAGGACATTAATAGCGTCCTGGGTGTCATAGTAACACTGAGCGCATTTTGAAGACGTATCCGTTATGGCTTTGGAATGGCTAGGAGTAAAAAATGAAAATGAAAAAATGGAAAATCACCCAGTCTTGGAAGGGTTAAAGCTGATACAGACATTAAATTTTTTGCCCGCTTCCCACTATAGCTATGTGAATAAAAAATAAATAAAGTTATGGCTTTGGGAGGGCTGAGAATAAAAACTGAAAATGAAAAAATGGAAAATCACCCAGTCTTGAAAGGGTTAAGGCTGATACAGACATTGCTGCTGTGAGAGAGAATATTGCCAGCGCAGCCTTCCACACACTGAGTCAGTCTGGCCCGCCATATCTTAATTCTGCAGCCTGGGAATTACAGAACCCATATCAAAAACCCTCAACTGCCAGCCTAAGGTTCTGCAGAGAGACTTTGGAAAGACAGAGAGAATGAGTACTTCAACCCCCATCATTGCTGCTATCCATCCATACATTACTATAGGGGAGCGATTCCACTCTGTTGTATCCCTTAGAACTTTTGGATGAACTACTACACCTATTCTGCACTTTAGTAAAGAGAGACCTATTTATCTGTACCAATTGGCCTGCTCACTGACTCCCAATACCATCCACTGGCCATTACACCTGTATCCACACTCCTGCCTTGTATCCTGCCAAAACACCTAACACCAAGGGCACCCCAACCACCATCAGGCAGGAGTCCCAGCATCAGGGTGTGCCCTGAGGGAAGAAAGGGCGCACCCTCCAGTCTCTGCACAGCCCTAGGGGGACATCAGTGTGAGGACTGCCACAGTGATCTGTGTGTGAGGGGTACTACAACTCCCATTCTCCACTTGCTCCGCCGGGGCTGACATTGCAATGATATATTTCAAAACATACAGGCCATTGTTAGAACCTGTGAAAAAAGCTGTATACAGTATACTGTTTATCCCTCTTTCACAAAATACAGCGGTCCCTCAAGTTACAATATTAATTGGTTCCCGGAAAACCATTGTAAGTTGAGTAATCGGTTCCAAATCCCCAAAATGTCATCAAAGATAAGAGAAGATGAAGATTTAAGAATAATAATCAGATAACTAAGACAGATTAAACAAGTCCATACATATAACATCCAGGAATAGCTGCTTAATAGCAACTAATCCAGCTATTGTACCAGAGAAGTGAGCTTCATTGGTTGGATCGGAGTCTGAAGCATTGTATGTTGAGTCTGGTTTCAACTTACGATGGGTCAGAAAAGACCACTGTATGTTGAAAATATTGTATCCTGAGGCAATTGTATCTTGAAGGACCACTGTACATCATCTTAGCCTCAGCTCCCGTCGATACGTTAGGTATGTCTATCCATTCAGTACAGCAGCATTCTGTAGGCTGATAGCTGGAGGGCTGCAGGTTGAGCATGCCTGATCTAGTGTGTCCAAATAGATACAAAACAGATTAAAATCTTTCTATTATAGTCTTTGTGTTTAGGATCTATTTCTAGTTTTGGGTTATACATACTGATAGTTCTTTTTAGGCAGTTGCTGAGAAGTAGAGATGAGCGAATTTCCCCAAAAAATTGATTCTCCGGTTCGTCAATTTATTTATTTTTTATTTGGTTCGATCCAAATTTATTCACGGCAAATTACGTTAGAAAAAGGCTATTTCCTGGCTGCAGAGAGCCTTTATAGTGGTGTAGAACACTATGCCTTGCAGTAACACGCTCAGGGACTCTGCTTTGGTAGTGAAATAATACTGTGAGTCTGTATGACATGCAGATGACAGGCGTCGCACTTAGAATCACTGCACACTTCACTTATTTGGGCAGTCACGGGGGAAAAAACTGACCAAATAACTCAAGTATGAACTCAGCCTTACAGATCGATGTTAGCGCCAAAAAGAAGCACACTCCTTTTACACCGTCACCAGCTGTTTCCACATAGATGTCTACAGACCCCGTTCTATTAAACGCGTCTGTAGACGCAGTAGGTTTGTGTTGACGTCACTGATTCATTTGCCTCTTCTCTGATCTGTCAGAACAATAACCCACAAAAACGGATCCTGTCTGTGGAGCATACACCTTCACTTGGTCAGCATTTGCTCAAAAATCCATCAGTACTGCCAAAAAAACTGAGAATGGAATATTTGCATGTCTTCTGTGTTTTGTACCCACTCCTGCTTTTGGCTGCCAAATCATAAGCCAATTCTGATGGGACCATACAGGCCTTACAGCTGCTAGACAGACATGATCCATTGTGCGTCTAATTTTTCCTTCCTTCTGACAGATCAGAAAAAAAGGTCAAATAAATAATGATGTCAGACAGGCCAAAATAGTGCCCAGTCATGAAGAGGGGAGTGTGGGAACAGCATGAGAAGTCCACAGAGTGGCCCAATGACAGAGTCTGGAGGTGACGGCAGCATCAGAAGGCCACAGAGTGGCACAACAACGAGAGATTGTGGAGGGGGCAGCATCATGATGAGGCCACAGAGTGGCACGACGACAAGAGATCGTGGAGGTGTCATCAACATGAGGAGGCCACAGAGCAGCATGACAACGAGAGATTGTGGAGGTGGCAGCACCATGAGGAGGCCACAGAGTAGCACGATGACAAGACATTGTGGAGGTGGCAGGAGCATGAGGAAGCCACAGAGTAGCATGACGACGAGAGATTGTGGAGGTGGCAGCAGCATGAAGAGGCCACAGAGTGGCACAATGATGAGAGATTGTGGAGGTGTCAGCAGCATGAGGAGGCCACAGAGTAGCATGACGACGAAAGATTGTGGAGGTGGCAGCAGCATGAGGAGGCCACAGAGTGGCACTATGATGAAGTGTGGAGGTGGCAGCAGCATGAGGAGGCCAGAGTAGCACAAAGACGAGAGATTGTGGAGGTGTCAGCAGCATGAGGAGGCCACAGAGTAGCACAACGATGAGAGATTGTGGAGGTGGCAGCAGCATGAGGAGGCCACAGAGTAGCACAACGACGAGAGATTGTGGAGGTGGCAGCAGCATGAGGAGGCCAGAGTAGCATGATGATGAGAGATTGTGGAGGTGGCAGCAGCATGAGGAGGCCACAGAGTGTTTCCATCGAAGATTGGGATATTTTGACAAATTCAAGTTTAGTTTCTTATAATTTTAATCAAGTTTTGGTTCCATTTTAATATAAAATATTTAATAAATGTAATTAAAAAAATTAAGTGTTGCCTAAGACAGGAGAGAATCATCCAGTCTTCTGGTTATTCGATGACGTGGTTGCAATGAAGAAAGCATTCCAAAAAACAATATATCTCCACCTGGAGACGAATCCTGTCAAGATTGATGCAAGTGTGGTATCGGCTGCTCATTGACCCAGATACTTCTGGGGGAACCTGCCTGGCATGAACAGGTATCTAGTAGCTACAGACAATGAGAAGACAAAGCTTCAAGATTGCTTGGAGCCCGGAAGAGTTGCAAAGTTCATCAAGATTTAAAATAACTACCAGCCCTTGGTCTCTTCCTCAGGGAAAACATCACGAGTTCCCAGTCATCATGGATGGGAAGGAGAACATCCTGTGGTGCACAGAGATGGAGAGGGTCTTCGGATTCCCCCCGCACTATACGGACATCTCAGAAATGAACCGCTGCTTCCGACAGAAGCTCCTGGGAAGGTCATGGAGCGTCCCGGTCATCTGGCATCTATTCACCCCACTGAAGGATTATTTTGAAAGTGTGTAGAAGCCACACGGGGCCCCCACACTGCAGATTTATCATGGAGACACCGGATTTTATAATATTACATTATTATATAAAGAAAAAAAATAATGAAGCCCCTTCGTCACCCGGCTCCCAAGTGCGATCAGCTACGTACATCATCATCATCGAGTACTGTCTGCACGTCACTGATGTCCTCCTCAACTGTCTCTGGGTCAGGAGCCTGACCGCTCGCAACACCAGCTCCCATGCCACTCTCCTCTTCATTACTTGACCACCTAGTGGAGGAAAGGACAGAGGCAGGTTGAGAACAGGTGAGGGCATAGGGCCTGCTTCCAGGCCATGCCAACTAAGGGTTCTGTCTGACGAACCCATCGACTGTTGGCTGGGGGTGTCTGATGTCACTTGGGATGAAGTGGATGACCGAGTTAACCAATCAAGAACCGCTGGGTTGCTGGTCAAGACATGACCGCTAGATGACACTGGGAGCACAGGCCTCTCGCTGCGACTCCTGCTGCCACGCCCCTTACTCTGCTGCGACCTGTGCCTGTGCCAGAAACATTTAGGCCTCTGCCACTCCTCTGTGCATGGCCTGGCACTTCTCTGTCTGACATACTTTTAGCTGAACTAAATAAATTAAAAGCAAATTAAAACACCCCTAAAAGCAACGAATATATTTTTCTTTCTGTACTAAAATAGGCCACTAAATGCTTTTCACCAAAAATAACTGCAACAGTGAAGTGAGTATATATTTTTCCTTTTGTACTGAAATAGGCCACTAAAGGCTTTTTAACATAGCACTTGCACCCCAATAACACGAACAAATTGCTGGAATGACAGAGCTGTATAATGGCTATTTGGATCCCCAAATAATCTTTCCCTGCACATGTAAATCGCTTTTGTAGCACTGTTTTTCTTGTGCCTTTTGATGTCTCTTCCTACACTAAGATGCTGTGAAATTATTCCTCCCTATCCTTTCCCTGCACTTGTAAATCGCTTTTCTGGCACTGTCCCTAGCGCCTTCTCACATCTGTCCCTGCACTCAGAACTCTGGAAAATGTCTGACTCTAAGATGGCCGCTGTATTTATAGGAGTGTGACATCACAGGGCTGGCTGGATGCTGATTGGCTGCATGCATGTCAGTCTGGGTGATCCTGCCTTCCCAGACTTCCTTTCTCCATGTCCTCACGCAGCAGCCATTTTCGGAAAAATGCGGTTCGTTACCACAAAGCGCAAGGAAATTCGCATTTGTTGCGAATCAAATTTTTTCAGAAAATTGGATCGAATTCCACTTTGTCAGATTCGAATCGCTCATTTCTACTGAGAAGCTAATTCAAAAGTCACAATGGACATGACAGTTAATCCTATTGCCACTGTTGTAAAATTGACCACTGTTGCTTTGTTTTCATTAAATTAAATGCTCAAAAAATGTTTTTATCTTACTCCCATTTCTTCTTGTTGCATGTTGAAGCTCTACTTGGAACCTTGTTAAGATCCAGCCATGCTAAATATGATTTTTTGCCATTTTTCAAGTGGTCTTAAACTTTTGATCAGGACTGTATCATTTAAAGTGAGAGAGACAAAGCATATTTCAGGCGCAGATTACGATAAGTGGGAGTGGCGTGGGCATGGCAGGGGACAGGTAGGCGTACAAACAAATCTAAATGTAAAACAGCTCGGAAGCTGTCTTACATTTAGAAGCAGCGCTGGATACGTCAAAGTTATGAAGAGGCCTGCGCCTCTTTATAACTTCGGCAATCCACCACCAGTGATGGGATTATATATGTATATGAAACAACTACAACATAAAGTTACAACTCAGCTTTCAAAAAACAAACCCTGCAAAATAAAAAAAGAATGGCTCCTGGAATACAGCAATAAAAAATGGGGGGAAATGTGTTTAATCCTGAAAACCCAAAATAGACTGGCCCATAAAGGAGTCTTCCAGGTTTTAGATATTGATGATCTATCATCTGAATAGGTCACCAATATCAGATTAATCAGGGTCTAACACCTGGCATTCCCACTGATATAACGGTGGAGAGAACTGAAGCAGGAGGCTAGGTCCATCGTGTAGATGCCATATCAGCGTACTGCAGCCCAGCGTTCTCACACATATTTAGGTCATCAGTATCTAAACGCTGGGACTTAAGGAACATAGCAGTATTGTCAGATAGGTTTTATCCTAGCCCCAGCTCTACAGTGTAACACATAGGATAGTCAATAGGGATGGCCTTGCGGTTCGCCCTGCTGTCGTTCCGAGGCGAACTTTGCGTGTGCGGACATATGGAGAAAGTCACGCCCGCCATATTCTTTTACATTGTGAAGAACTTTGCCCCATGACACATCCATCAGGTAGGACAGGACAGCCAATTGAGACGTTTCAGCACATGGACATACCCCCTACCTTATAAATACACCTGATCTGGCCGCCATTTTACATTCAGTGTTTTGCTAGTGTAGGAAGAGGTTGCTGTGTGGAGCAGGGACAGGCTGTTAGGGCCACCAAACGCTAGCTAATAGGGCCACAAAAGTAGTATAGGTGTGCTATTGATATGTGTGATACAAAGAGGGGTGCGATATACTTATAATATACTTTTATAATGAGTCAAAAACACATAGATCTATATAATGATCACCTGGAAGTCAGGGGCCTAGGGGCTAGGGGCTTACTAGGGCCATTTTTATATAGGGAAAGGTTCCGGACGGGGTCGCTCTTATCAGGGCGGGTGGTCTGTGGTTAGGCTATCAGGACCAGAATAGCACCCCCCCTGTAGGTCAATATCAGGGACAGTTCTTTGCCCACCCTGTCCTTCAATATCACATCATCATCTAGCCCAGGGATGGATGTTTTTTTGCTTTCCCTCCTGGATTCATCGATATGCACTGGAACCCCCTGATTGCGGTAGGACATATGGTTTCTCATTTGGTGCCGCCGAGCACTTGTTATTGCCTACTACATCTATACTTTTTGCTTAACTTTAATAATTAAATTTATTTTCATTTTGAGGGATATCTTTTCCATTCACACATCCGCAAAATGGGTCCGCATCGGTTCTGCAATTTTGTGGAACGGGTGCAGACCCCTGCATTTTCAATGTGTCCGGAATGTGCTGTCCGCATCCGCATTTGCAGATCCACATTCGCATTTGTGGATCCGCACTTCCGCATCTGTGCTTCCGTTTCCGAAAAAGATTCCGCACTTCTGCAATTACAGACAAGATTAGGCATTTTCTATTATAGTGCCGGCGATGTGCGGTCCACAAACTGCGGAATACACATTGCCGGTGTCCGTGTTTTGCGGATCCACAAAACACTTACGGACATGTGAATGGACCCTCATAGTAAAATTATTAAAGGTTACGTTTTATCTTCATGTATATTCTAATGGATTGCCTTCCTTGTGCAATGTTATAATATACTTTCTATGTAGAAAGTATATTATTGTGCATTTGTATTGTGCGGCAGTTGTGTGCGGTTCTGCTGCGATACCGCAGGTATATAGAGAGACAAGCGTTATTGGAACAAATAATTTCTACTGGTGTGATTTACCAGTCGCCCCCCCAAAAAACTGATTGAAGCAGGGTGTTATATACCAATATACTCTTTTTTTTATAGTGCATTTGGGTACTATATAGTCCTTTTGTGCATGCACGTATGTGAAAATTATATTGCCGATATTTCGCATTAAAAAAAAATTAATGGAGATCGCAAATTCGAATAGAACATCTGGTATGTCACTGTTCATGCTGTGGGACTATTTGTGAACTTCTAGTAATTATTTCTTGGCTGCAAATATGAGCTGATGGTTTTTCAGGTTTGCCTGCCATTAAAATGAATGGGACCTGCCACGAACTTGCGGTTCACGAACATTTGATCGCGTTCGCGAACCGTCCCGGCAGATGTTCGTCCATCACTAATAAAAATCTTTTTTGTCTATGTAGTATTTGCTTGAGGGAGTGGCACCTTCAAGTGTGAATGCGCACCTATTTTATCTTGGGAGTAGCATTCCTTTGCACTTTTGCCCTTCCTATCCAATAGAGCCCCTTAGGCTACTTTCACACTTGTGTTCGGGGTTCCGCTTGTGAGTTCCGTTTGATGGCTCTCACAAGCGGCCCCGAACGGATGCGTACTGCACTAATGCATTCTGAATGGATGCGGATCCGCTCAGAATGCATCAGTATGGCTCCGTTTGGCCTCTGTTCCGCTCAGCAGGCGAACACCCGAACGCAGCTTGCAGCGTTTTCGTGTCCGCCTGGCCTTGCGGAGCCAAACGGATCCGTCCAGACTTACAATGCAAGTCAATGGGGACGGATCCGTTTGACGTTG